>NC_067248.2:218015599-219265599 GCF_019359855.2 Lolium perenne | reverse complement strand
ATGATGGAGCATCTAAGATACCTATTGTGATAAGTTGTGAAAATTATGATGTTGATGCTTCATCTCTTGATAATACTAGATTCACACTTTCTGCGCCTAGCTGAAAGACGTTAAAGAAAAGCGCTTATGGGAGACAACCCATTATTTTACTTCTGCACTTTTGTTTTATATTTGAGTCTTGAAAGTTGTTACTACTGTAGCAACCTCTCCTTATCTTTATTTTATTGCATTATTGTGCCAAGTAAAGTCTTTGATAATAAGGTTGATACTAGATTTGGATTACTGCGCAGAAACAGATTTCTTGCTGTCACGAATTTGAGTAGGCCTCTCTGTAGGTAACTCAGAAAAATCTGCCAATTTACGTGAGTGATCCTCAGATATGTACGCAACTTTCATTAAATTTGAGAATTTTCATCTGAGCAAGTTAAGTGCCTATAAAAAATTCATCTTTACGGACTGTTCTGTTTTGACAGATTCTGCCTTTTATTTCGCATTGCCTATTTTTTGCTATGTTGGATGGATTTCTTTGTTCCATTAACTTTCAGTAGCTTTGTGCAATGTCCAGAAGTGTTAAGAATGATTATGTCACCTCTGAATATGTGAATTTTTGATTATGCACTAACCCTCCAATGAGTTTGTTTTGAGTTTGGTGTGGAGGAAGTTTTCAAGGGTCAAGAGAGGAGGATGATAAAATATGATCAAGAAGAGTGAAAAGTCTAAGCTTGGGGATGCCCCCGTGGTTCATCCCTGCATATTTCAAAAAGACTCAAGAATCTAAGCTTGGGGATGCCCAAGGCATCCCCTTCTTCATCGACAACTTATCAGGTCACCTCTAGTGAAACTATATTTTTATTCCGTCACATCTTATGTGCTTTACTTGGAGCGTATGTATGTTTTTTATTTTTGTTTGTGTTTGAATAAATTCGGATCCTAGCATTCTTTGTGTGGGAGAAAGACACGCTCCGCTCGTTCATATGAACATTGGTGTTCTTAGCTTTACTTTTAATGTTCATGGCGAAGGTTGAAATTGCCTCGTTCATTGTTATTTGGTTGGAAACAGAAAATGCTTCATGTGGTAATTGGTATATGGTCTTGAATAATTTGATACTTGGCAATTATTTTGCTCAAATAGATCATGTTTAAGCTCTTGCATCATGTAGATTGCACCTATTAATGAAGAACTACCATAGAGCTTGTTGAAATTTGGTTTGCATGATTGGTCTCTCTAAAGTCTAGATATTTTCTGGTGAAGTGTTTGAACAACAAGGAAGACAGTGTAGAGTCTTATAATGCTTGCAATATGTTCTTATCTAAGTTTTGCTGTACCGGTTCATACTTGTGTTTGCTTCAAACAACCTTGCTAGCCAAAGCCTTGTACTGAGAGGGAATTCTTCTCGTGCATCCAAATCCTTCAGCCAAAACCTATGCCATTTGTGTCCACCATACCTACCTACTATGTGGTATTTCTCTGCCATTCCAAAGTAAATTGCTTGAGTGCTACCTTTAAAATTTCATTCTTTGTCTTTGCAATATATAGCTCATGGGAAAATAGCTTAAAAACTATTGTGGTAAAGAATATGTAGCTTATGTATCTTATTTCTTATAAGTTGCTTGTTGAGCGGTAACCATGTTTCTGGGGACGCCATCAACTATTACACCTTTGTTGAATATCATGTGAGTTGCCATGCATGTTCGTCTTGTCTGAAGTAAGGGTGATTTATCATGATCAAATGGTTTCAGTATGCATATTGTTAGAGAAGAACATTGGGCCGCCAACTAAATCCATGTATCATGGTGGAAGTTTCAGTTTGGACATCAATCCTCAATCTCTTATGAGAATATTATCTATTGTTGAATGCTTATGCATTAAAGAGGAGTCCATTATCTGTTTTCTATGTTGTCCCGGTATGGATATCCTAAGTTGAGATCTATCAAAAATGAGGAATCAAATGCGATCTATCTCCTTGGACCTTTGTACAGGAGGCATAGAGGTACCCATTTCTGACACTTGGTTGAAATATATGTTATGCAATGATAATCCATGTAAATCCAAACTAATTAGGACAAGGTGCGAGCACTATTGGTATTCTATGCATGAGGCTTGCAACTTATATGATGTCTTATGCATAACACATATGAATTATTACTACCGTTGACAAAATTGTTTCTATGTTTTAAAAATAAAAAGCTCTAGCACAAAAATTGCAATCCATGCTTGCCTCTGCGAAGGGCCTTTCTTTTACTTTATGTTGAGTCAGTTTACCTACTTCTTTCTATCTTAGAAGCAAACACTTGTGTCAACTGTGTGCATTCATTCCTACATACTTGCTTATTTGCATTCATCATATTACTTTGTGTTGACAATTATCCATGAGATATACATGTTGAAGTTGAAAGCAACTGCTGAAACTTATATCTTCCTTTGTGTTGCTTCAAAACTTTCTACTAAGAATTTATTGCTTTATGAGTTAACTCCTATGCAAGACTTATTGATGCTTGTCTTGAAAGTACTATTCATGAAAAGTCTTTGCTATATGATTCAGTTGTTTAGTCATTATCTTTACCATTGCTTCGAATCACTTCATTCATCTCATATTCTTTACAATAGTATTGATCAAGATTATGATAGTAGCTTGTCACTTCAGAAATTATCCTTGTTATCGTTTACCTACTCGAGGGCGAGTAGGAACTAAGCTTGGGGATGCTTGATACGTCTCAAACATATCTATAATTTCTTATGTTCCATGCTAGTTTTATGACAATACTCACATGTTTTATATACACTTTACATCATTTATACGCATTTTCCGGCACTAACCTATTGACAAGATGCCGAAGCGCCAGTTCCTGTTTTGTGCTGTTTTTGGTTTCAGAAATCCTACAAAGGAAATATTCACGAAATCGGACGAAACAAATGCCCAGGGTCTTATTTTTCCACGGAGCTTCCGGAAGACCGAAGAGGATACGAAGTGGGGCCACGAGGCGCCCTAACCATAGGGCGGCGCGGCCAGCATGGGGCCCACGCCGGCCTATGGGGTGGGGCCCTCGTGCCTCTCCCGACTCTGCCCTTCCGCCTACTTATACTCTCCGTCGCGAAAACCCTATCACCAAGAGCCACGATACGGAAAAAGTTCCAGAGACGACGCCGCCGCCAATCCCATCTCGGGGGATTCAGGAGATCGCCTCCGGCACCCTGCCGGAGAGGGGAATCATCTCCCGGAGGACTCTACATCACCATGATCGCTGATACGCGTACAGCACGCGTCCGTTGGGAACCCCAAGAGGAAGGTGTGATGCGTACAGCGGCAAGTTTTCCCTCAGTAAGAAACCAAGGTTTATCGAACCAGTAGGAGCCAAGAAGCACGTTGAAGGTTGATGGCGGCGGAGTGTAGTGCGGCGCAACACCAGGGATTCCGGCGCCAACGTGGAACCTGCACAACACAACCAAATTACTTTGCCCCAACGTGACAGTGAGGTTGTCAATCTCACCGGCTTGCTGTAACAAAGGATTAGATGTATAGTGTGGATGATGATTGTTTGCAGAAAACAGTAGAACGAGCATTGCAGTTGATTGTATTTGATGTAAAAGAATGGACCGGGGTCCACAGTTCACTAGAGGCGTCTCTCTAAGCATGTTGGGTGAACAAATTACAGTTGGGCAATTGACAAATAAAGAGGGCATGACCATGCACGTACATGTTATGATGAGTAGTGTGAGATTTAATTGGGCATTACGACAAAGTACATAGACCGCTATCCAGCATGCATCTATGCCTAAAAAGTCCACCTTCAGGTTATCATCCGAACCCCCTCTAGTATTAAGTTGCAAACAACAGAAAATTGCATTAAGTATGGTGCATAATGTAATCAACGAATATATCCTTAGACATAGCATTGATGTTTTATCCCTAGTGGCAACAGCACATCCACAACCTTAGGGGTTGCTTTCACTCCCCCAGATTTAATGGAGACATGAACCCACTATCGAGCATAAATACTCCCTCTTGGAGTTACAAGTATCAACTTGGCCAGAGCCTCTACTAGCAACGGAGAGCATGCAAGATCATAAACAACACATAGATGATATTGATAATCAACATAACATAGCATTCACTTATTCATAGGATCCCAACAAACACAACATATAGCATTACAGATAGATGATCTTGATCATGTTAGGCAGCTCACAAGATCCAACAATGATAGCACAATTAGGAGAAGACGACCATCTAGCTACTGCTATGGACCCATAGTCCAGGGGTGAACTACTCACTCATCACTCTGGAGGCGACCATGGCGGTGAAGAGTCCTCCGGGAGATGATTCCCCTCTCCGGCAGGGTGCCGGAGGCGATCTCCTGAATCCCCCGAGATGGGATTGGCGGCGGCGGCGTCTCTGGAAGGTTTTCCCTATCGTGGCTCTCGGTACTGGAGTTATTATCGACGAAGGCTTAAGTAGGCGGAAGGGTAGGTCAGGGGGCGACGCGAGGGACCCACACGCTAGGGCCACGCGGGCCCCTCCTGGGTCACGCCGCCCTAGTGTGGCGTCGCCTCGTCGCCCCACTTCGTTTCCTCTCTGGTGTTCTGGAAGCTTCGTGGAAAAATAAGATCATGGGCGTTGATTTCATCCAATTCTGAGAATATTTCCTTACTAGGATTTCTGAAACCAAAAACAGCAGAAAACAACAACTGGCTCTTCGGCATCTTGTTAATAGGTTAGTGCCGGAAAATGCATAAATATGACATAAAGTATACATAAAACATGTAGGTATCATCAATAAAGTGGCATGGAACATAAGAAATTATCGATACGTTGGAGACGTATCAGCATCCCCAAGCTTAGTTCCTGCTCGTCCCGAGTAGGTAAACGATAACAAAGATAATTTCTGAAGTGACATGCCATCATAATCTTGATCATACTATTGTAAGCACATGTAATGAATGCAGCGATCCAAGACAATGGTAATGACATGAGTAAACAACTGAATCATATAGCAAAGACTTTTCATGAATAGTACTTTCAAGACAAGCATCAATAAGTCTTGCATAAGAGTTAACTCATAAAGCAATAATTTCATAGTAAAGGTATTGAAGCAACACAAAGGAAGATTAAATTTCAGCGGTTGCTTTCAACTTGTAACAGGTATATCTCATGGATATTGTCAACATAAAGTAATATAATAAGTGCAATATGCAAGTATGTAGGAATCAATGCACAGTTCACACAAGTGTTTGCTTCTTGAGATGGAGAGAAATAGGTGAACTGACTCAACATAAAAGTAAAAGAAAGGCCCTTCGCAGAGGGAAGCATCGATTGCTATATTTGTGCTAGAGCTTTGGTTTTGAAAACATAAAGAGAGCATAAAAGTAAAGTTTTGAGAGGTGTTTGTTGTTGTCAACGAATGGTAGTGGGCACTCTAACCCCCTTGCCAGACAAACCTTCAAAGAGCGGCTCCCATTAGACATTTTTATTTTTGGGTGGCACTCCTTCCAACCTTGCTTTCACAAACCATGGCTAACCGAATCCTCGGGTGCCTGCCAACAATCTCATACCATGAAGGAGTGCCTTTTTATTTTAGTTTTATTTAGATGACACTCCTCCCCACCTTTGCTTTCTCAAGCCATGGCTAACCGAATCCTCGGGTGCTGTCCAACAATCACATACCATGGAGGAGTGTCTATTTTTGTAACATTATGAAGGTTAAAATTTGGGACTGGGAATCCCATTGCCAGCTCTTTTTGCAAAGTTATTGGATAAGCGGATGAAGCCACTAGTCCATTGGTGAAAGTTGCCCAACAAGATTGAAAGATAAACACCACATACTTCCTCATGAGCTATAAAACATTGACACAAATAAGAGGTAATAACTTTTGAATTGTTTAAAGGTAGCACTCAAGCAATTTACTTTGGAATGGTGGAGAAATACCATGTAGTAGGTAGGTATGGTGGACACAAGTGGCATAGTGGTTGGCTCAAGGATTTTGGATGCATGAGAAGTATTCCCTCTCGGTACAAGGCTTAGGCTAGCAAGGCTATTTGAAACAAACACAAGTATGAAGCGGTACAGCAAAACTCACATAAAATACATATTGTAAGCATTATAAGACTCTATACCGTCTTCCTTGTTGTTCGAC
The DNA here is from genome assembly GCF_019359855.2 of Lolium perenne. Taxonomy (NCBI): domain Eukaryota; kingdom Viridiplantae; phylum Streptophyta; class Magnoliopsida; order Poales; family Poaceae; genus Lolium; species Lolium perenne. The sequence goes on along the minus strand of NC_067248.2, from coordinate 219,259,466 downwards.
CCTTACTAGAAGTTATCTAGACCTTAGAGAGACCAATTATGCAAACCAAATTTTAGCAAGCTCTATGTATTTCTTCATTAATAGGTGCAAAGTATATGATGCAAGAGCTTAAACATGAGCACAACAATTGCCAAGTATCACATTATTCAAGACATTCTACCAATTACTACATGTAGCATTTCCCGTTTCCAACCATATAACAATTTAACGAAGAAGATTCAACCTTCGCCATGAACACTATGAGTAAAGCCTAAGGACATATTTGTCCATATGCAACAGCGGAGTGTGTCTCTCTCCCACACAATGAATGCTAGGATCCATTTTATTCAAACAAAACAAAAACAAACAGACGCTCCAAGCAAAGTACATAAGATGTGATGGAATAAAAATATAGTTTCACTAGAGGAACCTGATAATGTTATCGATGAAGAAGGGGATGCCTTGGGCATCCCCAAGCTTAGACGCTTGAGTCTTCTTGAAATATGCAGGGGTGAACCACCGGGGCATCCCCAAGCTTAGAGCTTTCACTCTCCTTGATCATATTGTATCATCCTCCTCTCTTGATCCTTGAAAACTTCCTCCACACCAAACTCAAAACAACTCATTAGAGGGTTAGTGCACAATTAAAATTCACATGTTCAGAGGTGACATAATAATTCTTAACACTTCTGGACATTACACAAAGCTACTGAAAGTTAATGGAATAGAAAAATCCGTTAAGCATAGCAAAACAGGCAATGCGAAATAAAAGGCAGAATCTGTCAAAAACAGAATAGTCTGTAAATACGAATTTATAAGAGGCACCAGACTTGCTCAAATGAAAATTCTAAAATTTAATGAAAGTTGCGTACATATCTGAGGATCACTCACGTAAATTGGCATAATTTTCTGAGTTACCTACAGAGAATTAGGCCCAGATTCGTGACAGCAAGAAATATGTTTCTGCGCAGTAATCCAAATCTAGTATGAACCTTACTATCAAAGACTTTACTTGGCACAACAATGCAACAAAACTAAGATAAGGAGAGGTTGCTACAGTAGTAACAACTTCCAAGACTCAAATATAAAACAAAAGTGCAGTAGTAAAATCATGGGTTGTCTCCCACAAGCGCTTTTATTTAACGCCTTTCAGCTAGGCGCAGAAAGTGTGTATCAAGTATTATCAAGAGACGAAGCATCAACATCATAATTTGTTCTAATGATAGAATCAAAAGGCAACTTCATTCTATTTCTAGGGAAGTGTTCCATACCTTTCTTGAGAGGAAATTGATATTTAATATTACCTTCCTTCATATCAATAATAGCACCAACAGTTCGAAGAAAAGGTCTTCCCAATATAATGGGACAAGATGCATTGCATTCAATATCCAAGACAACAAAATCAACGGGGACAAGGTTATTGTTAACAGTAATGCGAACATTATCAACTCTCCCCAAAGGTTTCTTTGTAGAATTATTAGCAAGATTAACATCCAAATAACAATTTTTCAATGGTGGCAAGTCAATCATATTATAGGTCTTTCTAGGCATAACGGAAATACTTGCACCAACATCACATAAAGCATTACAATCAAAGTCATTGACCTTCATCTTAATGATGGGCTCCAAACCATCCTCTAACTTCCTAGGAATAGAAGTTTCGCGATTTAGTTTCTCTTCTCTAGCTTTTATGAGAGCATTTGTAATATGTTTTGTGAAAGCCAAATTTATAGCACTAGCATTAGGAATCTTAGCAAGTTTTTGTAAGAACTTTATAACTTCAGAGATGTGACAATCATCAAAATCCAAACCATTATAATCTAAAGCAATGGGATCATTGTCCCCAATGTTGGAAAAAAATTCAGCAGTTTTATCACAGGCAGTTTCAGCAGTTTTAGCAGTTTCAGGCAGTTTTTCACGCTTTGCATTAGAAGTGGAAACATTGCCAACACCAATTATTTTACCATTAATAGTAGGAGGTGCAGCAACATGTGGAGCATTAGCATTACTAGTGGTGGTAATAGTCCAAACTTTAGCTATATTATCGTCTTTAGCATTTTCTTCTTTTTCCCACCTAGCACGCAATTCGGCCATCAATCTTATATTCTCATTAATTCTAACTTGGATGGCATTTGCTGTAGCAAATGACTTAATATCATTATTTTCATTAGGCATAACTTTCGATTTCAAAAAATCAACATCAGCAGCAAGACTATCGACTTTAGAAGCAAGTATATCAATTTTCCCAAGCTTTTCTTCAACAGATTTGTTAAAAGCAGTTTGTGTACTAATAAATTCTTTAAGCATGGTTTCAAGTCCAGGGGGTGTATTCCTATTATTGTTGTAAGAATTTCCATAAGAATTACCATAGCCGTTGCCATTATTATAAGGATATGGCCTATAGTTGTTACTAGAATTGTTCCGGTAAGCATTGTTGTTGAAATTATTATTTTTAATGAAGTTTACATCAACATGTTCTTCTTGAGCAACCAATGAAGCTAACGGAACATTATTAGGATCAACATTAGTCCTACCATTCACAAGCATAGACATAATTCTCGGAATTGGACGAAACAAACACCCAGGGTCTTATTTTTTCCACGGAGCTTCCAGAAGACCGAAGAGGATACGAAGTGGGGCCACGAGGCGCCCTAACCATAGGGTGGCGCGGCCAGCATGGGGCCCGCGCCAGCCTATGGGGCGGTTCCCTCGTGCCTCTCCCGACTCTGCCCTTCCGCCTACTTATACTCTCTGTCCCGAAAACCCTATCACCGAGAGCCACGATACGGAAAAAGTTCCAGAGACGCCGCCGCCGCCAATCCCATCTCGGGGGATTCAGGAGATCGCCTCCGGCACCCTGCCGGAGAGGGGAATCATCTCCCGGAGGACTCTACATCACCATGATCGCCTCCGGATTGATGTGTGAGTAGTTCATCCTTGGACTATGGGTCCATAGCAGTAGCTAGATGGTTGTCTTCTCCTCATTGTGCTATCATGTTTAGATCTTGTGAGCTGCCTATCATGATCAATATCATCTATTTGTAATGCTACATGTTGTGTTTGTTGGGATCCGATGAATATGGAATAGTATGTCAAGTTGATTATCAATCTATCATATATGTGTTGTTTATGATCTTGCATGCTCTCCGTTTCTAGTAGAGGCTCTGGCCAAGTTGATACTTGTAACTCCAAGAGGGAGTATTTATGCTCGATAGTGGGTTCATGCCTCTATTGAATCTGGGACAGTGACAGAAAGTTCTAAGGTTGTGGATGTGAGGTTGCCACTAGGGATAAAACATCAATGCTTTGTCTAAGGATATTTGTGTTGATTACATTACGCACCATACTTAATGCAATTGTCTGTTGTTTGCAACTTAATACTGGAAGGGGTGCGGATGCTAACCCGAAGGTGAACTTTTTAGGCATAGATGCATGCTGGATAGCGGTCTATGTACTTTGTCGTAATGCCCTATGTAAATCTCATATTAGTCACCATGATATGTATGTGCATTGTTATGCCCTCTCTATTTGTCAATTGCCCAACTGTAATTTGTTCACCCAACATGCTATTTCTTATTGGAGAGACACCACTAGTGAACTGTGGACCCCGGTCCATTCTTTTACATCTGAATACAATCTACTGCAATCATTGTTCTCTACTGCTCTTCGCAAACAAACATCATTTTCCACACCATACGTTTAATCCTTTGTTTACAGCAAGCCGGTGAGATTGACAACCTCACTGTTAAGTTGGGGCAAAGTATTTTGATTGTGTTGTGCAGGTTCCACGTTGGCGCCGGAATCCCTGGTGTTGCGCCGCACTACACTCCTCCACCAAGAACCTTCACGTGGCCTTTGACTCCTACTGGTTCGACAATCTTGGTTTCTTACTGAGGGAAAACTTGTTGTTGTACGCATCACACCTTCCTCTTGGGGTTCCCAACGGACGTGTGCTTCACGCGTTAACAAGCTCTTTTTCTGGCGCCGTTGCCGGGGAGATCAAGAAACGCTGCAAGGGGAGTCTCCCACATCCAATCTCTTTACTTTTTTATTGTCTTGCTTTACTTTATTTTATTTACTGCTTTGTTTGCTTTCTCTATATCAAAAACACAAAAAAATAGTTACTTGCATTACTTTATTTACTGTCTTGTTTGCGTTCTCTATATTGAAAACACAAAAAAATTAGTTACTTGCATTACTTTATTTAGTTTGCTTTATTTACTACTGCTAAAATGAGTAATCCTGAAGTTGAAGTTCGTTCGTTTAAGCAACAAGGGGGAGAATGTTTTAAAGATGCTTGGTATAGAATTAGTGATGCTCATCATAGGTGCACTAAGAAACACTCCACTATTATCCTCCTTAGGAACTTTTATGTTGGCATCTCTAGCTAGAATATGTATGTTCTTGATACTCTTGCGGGAGGTAATTTCCTAGGCACTCCTGCTTTAGAAGCTAGTTGCATTATTGAGAGTTTAGTTGGAATACCTCCTGTTAATGAAGCTAAAATTGAAATCTCTCTTGAAGATGTCATGAAAAAGTTGGAGGTCATAGAGAAAAATCTTCCAAGTATTGAGACTAAATTGGGAATATTACTTGATAACACTGATAAACTTGATAAATCTCTAAGTGGAATTAATGAGAGAATTGATGTCTTAGAAACTTGTGCTACTCATGATAATCAAACCCGTAGGATTAGTGAACTTGAAGAAGCTATGGGAACCTTGGGTTTAACTTTTTCTTCTCTTAAGTTTAAGGAGAAAGCTTATGTGGGTAAGGAGCAAAAGTTCATGTATGTCTCTAAGGTGCCTAAGCCAAAAAACTATTATAGGCCTAAAATTGACAAATCCCTTAGTACCACTATGGATGATGGAGCATCTAAGATACCTATTGTGACAAGTTGTGAAAATTATGATGTTGATGCTTCATCTCTTGATAATACTTGATTCACACTTTCTGCGCCTAGCTGAAAGACGTTAAAGAAAAGCGCTTATGGGAGACAACCCATTATTTTACTTCTGCACTTTTGTTTTATATTTGAGTCTTGAAAGTTGTTACTACTGTAGCAACCTCTCCTTATCTTTATTTTATTGCATTATTGTGCCAAGTAAAGTCTTTGATAATAAGGTTGATACTAGATTTGGATTACTGCGCAGAAACAGATTTCTTGCTGTCACGAATTTGAGTAGGCCTCTCTGTAGGTAACTCAGAAAAATCTGCCAATTTACGTGAGTGATCCTCAGATATGTACGCAACTTTCATTCAATTTGAGAATTTTCATCTGAGCAAGTTAAGTGCCTCCAAAAAATTCATCTTTACGGACTGTTCTGTTTTGACAGATTCTGCCTTTTATTTCGCATTGCCTATTTTTGCTATGTTGGATGGATTTCTTTGTTCCATTAACTTTCAGTAGCTTTGTGCAATGTCCAGAAGTGTTAAGAATGATTATGTCACCTCTAAATATGTGAATTTTTGATTATGCACTAACCCTCCAATGAGTTTGTTTTGAGTTTGGTGTGGAGGAAGTTTTCAAGGGTCAAGAGAGGAGGATGATAAAATATGATCAAGAAGAGTGAAAAGTCTAAGCTTGGGGATGCCCCCGTGGTTCATCCCTGCATATTTCAAAAAGACTCAAGAATCTAAGCTTGGGGATGCCCAAGGCATCCCCTTCTTCATCGACAACTTATCAGGTCACCTCTAGTGAAACTATATTTTTATTCCGTCACATCTTATGTGCTTTACTTGGAGCGTATGTATGTTTTTTATTTTTGTTTGTGTTTGAATAAATTCGGATCCTAGCATTCTTTGTGTGGGAGAAAGACACGCTCCACTCGTTCATATGAACATTGGTGTTCTTAGCTTTACTTTTAATGTTCATGGCGAAGGTTGAAATTGCTTCATTCATTGTTATTTGGTTGGAAACAGAAAATGCTTCATGTGGTAATTGGTATATGGTCTTGAATAATTTGATACTTGGCAATTATTTTGCTCAAATAGATCATGTTTAAGCTCTTGCATCATGTAGATTGCACCTATTAATGAAGAACTACCATAGAGCTTGTTGAAATTTGGTTTGCATGATTGGTCTCTCTAAAGTCTAGATATTTTCTGGTGAAGTGTTTGAACAACAAGGAAGACAGTGTAGAGTCTTATAATGCTTGCAATATGTTCTTATCTAAGTTTTGCTGTACCGGTTCATACTTGTGTTTGCTTCAAACAACCTTGCTAGCCAAAGCCTTGTACTGAGAGGGAATTCTTCTCGTGCATCCAAATCCTTGAGCCAAAACCTATGCCATTTGTGTCCACCATACCTACCTACTATGTGGTATTTCTCTGTCATTCCAAAGTAAATTGCTTGAGTGCTACCTTTAAAATTTCATTCTTTGTCTTTGCAATATATAGCTCATGGGAAAATAGCTTAAAAACTATTGTGGTAAAGAATATGTAGCTTATGTATCTTATTTCTTATAAGTTGCTTGTTGAGCGGTAACCATGTTTCTGGGGACGCCATCAACTATTACACCTTTGTTGAATATCATGTGACTTGCCATGCATGTTCGTCTTGTCTGAAGTAAGGGTGATTTATCATGATCAAATGGTTTCAGTATGCATATTGTTAGAGAAGAACATTGGGCCGCCAACTAAATCCATGTATCATGGTGGAAGTTTCAGTTTGGACATCAATCCTCAATCTCTTATGAGAATATTATCTATTGTTGAATGCTTATGCATTAAAGAGGAGTCCATTATCTGTTTTCTATGTTGTCTCGGTATGGATGTCCTAAGTTGAGATCTATCAAAAATGAGGAATCAAATGCGATCTATCTCCTTGGACCTTTGTACAGGCGGCATAGAGGTACCCATTTCTGACACTTGGTTGAAACATATGTTATGCAATGATAATCCATGTAAATCCAAGCTAATTAGGACAAGGTGCGAGCACTATTGGTATTCTATGCATGAGGCTTGCAACTTATAGGATGTCTTATGCATAACACATATGAATTATTACTACCGTTGACAAAATTGTTTCTATGTTTTAAAAATAAAAAGCTCTAGCACAAAAATTGCAATCCATGCTTGCCTCTGCGAAGGGCCTTTCTTTTACTTTATGTTGAGTCAGTTTACCTACTTCTTTCTATCTTAGAAGCAAACACTTGTGTCAACTGTGTGCATTCATTCCTACATACTTGCTTATTTGCATTCATCATATTACTTTGTGTTGACAATTATCCATGAGATATACATGTTGAAGTTGAAAGCAACTGCTGAAACTTATATCTTCCTTTGTGTTGCTTCAAAACTTTCTACTAAGAATTTATTGCTTTATGAGTTAACTCCTATGCAAGACTTATTGATGCTTGTCTTGAAAGTACTATTCATGAAAAGTCTTTGCTATATGATTCAGTTGTTTAGTCATTATCTTTACCATTGCTTCGAATCACTTCATTCATCTCATATGCTTTACAATAGTATTGATCAAGATTATGATAGTAGCTTGTCACTTCAGAAATTATCCTTGTTATCGTTTACCTACTCGAGGGCGAGTAGGAACTAAGCTTGGGGATGCTTGATACGTCTCAAACGTATCTATAATTTCTTATGTTCCATGCTAGTTTTATGACAATACTCACATGTTTTATATACACTTTACATCATTTATACGCATTTTCCGGCACTAACCTATTGACAAGATGCCGAAGCGCCAGTTCCTGTTTTGTGCTGTTTTTGGTTTCAGAAATCCTACAAAGGAAATATTCACGGAATCGGACAAAACAAACGCCCAGGGTCTTATTTTTCCACGGAGCTTCCGGAAGACCGAAGAGGATACGAAGTGGGGCCACGAGGCGCCCTAACCATAGGGCGGCGCGGCCAGCATGGGGCCCGCGCCGGCCTATGGGGTGGGGCCCTCGTGCCTCTCCCGACTCTGCCCTTCCGCCTACTTATACTCTCCGTTGCGAAAACCCTATCACCAAGAGCCACGATACGGAAAAAGTTCCAGAGACGCCGCCGCCGCCAATCCCATCTCGGGGGATTCAGGAAATCGCCTCCGGCACCCTGCCGGAGAGGGGAATCATCTCCCGGAGGACTCTACATCACCATGATCGCTGATACGCGTACAACACGCGTCCGTTGGGAACCCCAAGAGGAAGGTGTGATGCGTACAGCGGCAAGTTTTCCCTCAGTAAGAAACCAAGGTTTATCGAACCAGTAGGAGCCAAGAAGCACGTTGAAGGTTGATGGCGGCGGAGTGTAGTGCGGCGCAACACCAGGGATTCCGGCGCCAACGTGGAACCTGCACAACACAACCAAATTACTTTGCCCCAACGTGACAGTGAGGTTGTCAATCTCACCGGCTTGCTGTAACAAATGATTAGATGTATAGTGTGGATGATGATTGTTTGCAGAAAACAGTAGAACGAGCATTGCGGTTGATTGTATTTGATGTAAAAGAATGGACCGGGGTCCACAGTTCACTAGAGGCGTCTCTCCCATAAGAATAAGCATGTTGGGTGAACAAATTACAGTTGGGCAATTGGCAAATAAAGAGGGCATGACCATGCACGTACATGTTATGATGAGTAGTGTGAGATTTAATTGGGCATTACGACAAAGTACATAGACCGCTATCCAGCATGCATCTATGGCTAAAAAGTCCACCTTCAGGTTATCATCCGAACCCCCTCCAGTATTAAGTTGCAAACAACAGAAAATTGCATTAATTATGGTGCATAATGTAATCAACGAATATATCCTTAGACATAGCATTGATGTTTTATCCCTAGTGGCAACAGCACATCCACAACCTTAGGGGTTGCTTTCACTCCCCCAGATTTAATGGAGACATGAACCCACTATCGAGCATAAATACTCCCTCTTGGAGTTACAAGTATCAACTTGGCCAGAGCCTCTACTAGCAACGGAGAGCATGCAAGATCATAAACAACACATAGATGATATTGATAATCAACATAATATAGCATTCACTTATTCATAGGATCCCAACAAACACAACATATAGCATTACAGATAGATGATCTTGATCATGTTAGGCAGCTCACAAGATCCAACAATGATAGCACAATTAGGAGAAGACGACCATCTAGCTACTGCTATGGACCCATAGTCCAGGGGTGAACTACTCACTCATCACTCCGGAGGCGACCATGGCGGTGAAGAGTCCTCCGGGAGATGATTCCCCTCTCCGGCAGGGTGCCGGAGGCGATCTCCTGAATCCCCCGAGATGGGATTGGCGGCGGCGGCGTCTCTGGAAGGTTTTCCCTATCGTGGCTCTCGGTACTGGAGTTATTATCGACGAAGGCTTAAGTAGGCGGAAGGGTAGGTCAGGGGGCGACGCGAGGGACCCACACGCTAGGGCCACGCGGGCCCCTCCTGGGCCGCGCCGCCCTAGTGTGGCGTCGCCTCGTCGCCCCACTTCGTTTCCTCTCCAGTGTTCTGGAAGCTTCGTGGAAAAATAAGATCCTGGGCGTTGATTTCATCCAATTCCGAGAATATTTCCTTACTAGGATTTCTGAAACGAAAAACAGCAGAAAAAAGCAACTTGCTCTTCGACATCTTGTTAATAGGTTAGTGCCGGAAAATGCATAAATATGACATAAAGTATGCATAAAACATGTAGATATCATCAATAAAGTGGCATGGAACATAAGAAATTATCGATACGTTGGAGACGTATCAGCATCCCCAAGCTTAGTTCCTGCTCGTCCCGAGTAGGTAAACGATAACAAAGATAATTTCTGAAGTGACATGCCATCATAATCTTGATCATACTATTGTAAGCACATGTAATGAATGCAGCGATCCAAGACAATGGTAATGACATGAGTAAACAACTGAATCATATAGCAAAGACTTTTCATGAATAGTACTTTCAAGACAAGCATCAATAAGTCTTGCATAAGAGTTAACTCATAAAGCAATAATTTCATAGTAAAGGTATTGAAGCAACACAAAGGAAGATTAAGTTTCAGCGGTTGCTTTCAACTTGTAACAGGTATAGCTCATGGATATTGTCAACATAAAGTAATATAATAAGTGCAATATGCAAGTATGTAGGAATCAATGCACAGTTCACACAAGTGTTTGCTTCTTGAGATGGAGAGAAATAGGTGAACTGACTCAACATAAAAGTAAAAGAAAGGCCCTTCGCAGAGGGAAGCATCGATTGCTATATTTGTGCTAGAGCTTTGGTTTTGAAAACATAAAGAGAGCATAAAAGTAAAGTTTTGAGAGGTGTTTGTTGTTGTCAACGAATGGTAGTGGGCACTCTAACCCCCTTGCCAGACAAACCTTCAAAGAGCGGCTCCCATTAGACATTTTTATTTTTGGGTGGCACTCCTTCCAACCTTGCTTTCACAAACCATGGCTAACCGAATCCTCGGGTGCCTGCCAACAATCTCATACCATGAAGGAGTGCCTTTTTATTTTAGTTTTATTTAGATGACACTCCTCCCCACCTTTGCTTTCTCAAGCCATGGCTAACCGAATCCTCGGGTGCCGTCCAACAATCACATACCATGGAGGAGTGTCTATTTTTGTAACATTATGAAGGTTAAAATTTGGGACTGAGAATCCCATTGCCAGCTCTTTTTGCAAAGTTATTGGATAAGCGGATGAAGCCACTAGTCCATTGGTGAAAGTTGCCCAACAAGATTGAAAGATAAACACCACATACTTCCTCATGAGCTATAAAACATTGACACAAATAAGAGGTAATAACTTTTGAATTGTTTAAAGGTAGCACTCAAGCAATTTACTTTGGAATGGCGGAGAAATACCATGTAGTAGGTAGGTATGGTGGACACAAGTGGCATAGTGGTTGGCTCAAGGATTTTGGATGCATGAGAAGTATTCCCTCTCGGTACAAGGCTTAGGCTAGCAAGGCTATTTGAAACAAACGCAAGTATGAAGCGGTACAGCAAAACTCACATAAAATACATATTGTAAGCATTATAAGACTCTATACCGTCTTCCTTGTTGTTCGACCCTTACTAGAAATTATCTAGACCTTAGAGAGACCAATTATGCAAACCAAATTTTAGCAAGCTCTATGTATTTCTTCATTAATAGGTGCAAAGTATATGATGCAAGAGCTTAAACATGAGCACAACAATTGCCAAGTATCACATTATTCAAGACATTCTACCAATTACTACATGTAGCATTTCCCGTTTCCAACCATATAACAATTTAACGAAGAAGATTCAACCTTCGCCATGAACACTATGAGTAAAGCCTAAGGACATATTTGTCCATATGCAACAGCGGAGCGTGTCTCTCTCCCACACAATGAATGCTAGGATCCATTTTATTCAAACAAAACAAAAACAAACAGACGCTCCAAGCAAAGTACATAAGATGTGATGGAATAAAAATATAGTTTCACTAGAGGAACCTGATAATGTTATCGATGAAGAAGGGGATGCCTTGGGCATCCCCAAGCTTAGACGCCTGAGTCTTCTTGAAATATGCAGGGGTGAACCACCGGGGCATCCCCAAGCTTAGAGCTTTCACTCTCGTTGATCATATTGTATCATCCTCCTCTCTTGATCCTTGAAAACTTCCTCCACACCAAACTCAAAACAACTCATTAGAGGGTTAGTGCACAATCAAAATTCACATGTTCAGAGGTGACATAATCATTCTTAACACTTCTGGACATTACACAAAGCTACTGAAAGTTAATGGAATAGAAAAATCCATCAAGCATAGCAAAACAGGCAATGCGAAATAAAAGGCAGAATCTGTCAAAAACAGAACAGTCTGTAAATACGAATTTCTAAGAGGCACCAGACTTGCTCAAATCAAAATGCTCAAATTTAATGAAAGTTGCGTACATATCTGAGGATCACTCACGTAAATTGGCATAATTTTCTGAGTTACCTACAGAGAATTAGGCCCAGATTCGTGACAGCAAGAAATCTGTTTCTGCGCAGTAATCCAAATCTAGTATGAACCTTACTATCAAAGACTTTACTTGGCACAACAATGCAACAAAACTAAGATAAGGAGAGGTTGCTACAGTAGTAACAACTTCCAAGACTCAAATATAAAACAAAAGTGCAGTAGTAAAATCATGGGTTGTCTCCCACAAGCGCTTTTCTTTAACGCCTTTCAGCTAGACGCAGAAAGTGTGTATCAAGTATTATCAAGAGACGAAGCATCAACATCATAATTTGTCCTAATGATAGAATCAAAAAGTTACTTCATTCTATTTCTAGGGAAGTGTTCCATACCTTTCTTGAGAGGAAATTGATATTTAATATTACCTTCCTTCATATCAATAATAGCACCAACAGTTCGAAGAAAAGGTCTTCCCCATATAATGGGACAAGATGCATTACATTCAATATCCAAGACAACAAAATCAACGGGGACAAGGTTATTGTTAACAGTAATGCGAACATTATCAACTCTCCCCAAAGGTTTCTTTGTAGAATTATCAGCAAGATTAACATCCAAATAACAATTTTTCAATGGTGGCAAGTCAAGCATATTATAGATCTTTCTAGGCATAACGGAAATACTTGCACCAACATCACATAAAGCATTACAATCAAAGTCATTGACCTTCATCTTAATGATGGGCTCCAAACCATCCTCTAACTTCCTAGGAATAGAAGTTTCGCGATTTAGTTTCTCTTCTCTAGCTTTTATGAGAGCATTTGTAATATGTTTTGTGAAAGCCAAATTTATAGCACTAGCATTAGGACTCTTAGCAAGTTTTTGTAAGAACTTTATAACTTCAGAGATGTGACAATCATCAAAATCCAAACCATTATAATCTAAAGCAATGGGATCATTGTCCCCAATGTTGAAAAAAATTCAGCAGTTTTATCACAGGCAGTTTCAGCAGTTTTAGCAGTTTCAGGCAGTTTTTCACGCTTTGCATTAGAAGTGGAAATATTGCCAACACCAATTATTTTACCATTAATAGTAGGAGGTGCAGCAACATGTGGAGCATTAGCATTACTAGTGGTGGTAATAGTCCAAACTTTAGCTATATTATCGTCTTTAGCATTTTCTTCTTTTTCCCACCTAGCACGCAATTCGGCCATCAATCTTATATTCTCATTAATTCTAACTTGGATGGCATTTGCTGTAGCAAATGACTTAATATCATTATTTTAATTAGGCATAACTTTCGATTTCAAAAGATCAACATCAGCAGCAAGACTATCGACTTTAGAAGCAAGTATATCAATTTTCCCAAGCTTTTCTTCAACAGATTTGTTAAAAGCAGTTTGTGTACTAATAAATTCTTTAAGCATGGTTTCAAGTCCAGGGGGTGTATTCCTATTATTGTTGTAAGAATTCCCATAAGAATTACCATAGCCGTTGCCATTATTATAAGGATATGGCCTATAGTTGTTACTAGAATTGTTCCGGTAAGCATTGTTGTTGAAATTATTATTTTTAATGAAGTTTACATCAACATGTTCTTCTTGAGCAACCAATGAAGCTAAAGGAACATTATTAGGATCAACATTAGTCCTACCATTCACAAGCATAGACATAATAGCATCAATCTTATCACTCAAGGAAGAGGTTTCTTCGACAGAATTTACCTTCTTACCTTGTGGAGCTCTTTCCGTGTGCCATTCAGAGTAATTAATCATCATATTATCAAGAATCTTTGTTGCGTCGCCTAGAGTGATGGACATAAAGGTACCTCCAGCAGCTGAATCCAATAGGTTCCGCGAAGAAAAAATTAGTCCTGCATAAAAGGTTTGGATGATCATCCAAGTAGTCAGTCCATGGGTTGGGCAATTTTTAACCAAAGATTTCATTCTTTCCCATGCTTGGGCAACATGCTCATTATCCAATTGTTTAAAATTCATTATGCTACTTCTCAAAGATATAATTTTAGCAGGAGGATAATATCTACCAATGAAAGCATCCTTGCATTTAGTCCATGAATCAATACTATTCTTAGGCAGAGATTGTCGGGGGGAAGACCCCGGGTAGGGCAATGGACGCGGAGCAGCCGGCTGACCACCGGCCGGCTCGCGGCAAAGGCCGGCTGAGGAGCAGCCGGCTGGAGCCGTGGCCGGCTAGTCCGGAAGTCGGCTGGCTCTAGGTCCTAGTCGGCCTGGCTACGGCCGCCAATGCTGTAGCTGGGCCGGCTTCTACAAGCCATATCCGACTGGGGGTTTGTACCTCAGACCGACTCGAGGCTGGCGAGTCTTGCACTAGAAGGAACCGGGTAGGTGATCCGGGTTCGCAAAGTCCACGCTGACTTCATCTCCCGTAAAGCGCGGGGCACTGTGGAGCAATAGTGCCACGCGCCGGACAGGCCATCATGGCGTACATCGATCCGTACTGGCTACAGTGCTTGATGGCGACAGGGACACTTCCTCTCCATACCGCTGACTTCGGCAGCCGGATGGGACAGGCCATGAGGCCTCAACGGCTCCTGACGTCAGTGCCTCGGGAAGGAGCGGAAGCCGGAGCCGGCCAAGCCGGCCAGTAGACTATAGGGTCTTTTATGTAAAGTGCCGATGCCTATATAAGCCGCACTACCCCCTCTCGTGCAGGGGATCGATCATTCTCACTCCATTTCCACCCTTAGCGCTGCCCTGTGAGAGAGATCATCATCTCCCTTAGCCTCCCAGGAGCAGCCGGACACAGCTCTAGGAGCATCATTGTATTGTGTGATCACCTTATACACTCATAGCAGGAGTAGAGGTGTTACCTCCATCGGAGGGCCTCGAACCTGGGTACGTCGCCGTGTCGCTCGTCCCCATACCCGCATCCGGATACCGCCGTGAGATCACCTAGGAACCTCCTTCGTTAGCCACCCTATGGCATATGCCGTGACGATCCCACGACATTTGGCGCCCACCGTGGGGCCTTCTGCAAACTCGGCCGGTGTCTTCATCCGGACGGGCCTCACCATCACCACCGGCGAGCGAGTCGTTTCAGGCTTGATCTGGAGATTCGGCTCCCTCGACTGCGTCAGCGACAACGCTGGCTGCTTTGCCGACCGGCCCTTCCCAGCCGGCGGCAGCATCATCTCCTTCGGCGGCCATGACGTCTACGTTGCCACCGTCGCACCGCCGCGCTACCCGCGGCAGGTGCTGCGCAAGCCCTCCTCCGCGAGCCGGTGCCAGCAGCGCTCCCGCCAGCCCCACCGTCGTGCAAGTCATGATGGCTGGCGAGGAGCCCCCCATCAAGTCCACGCGCATCCGCGGCCCCAACCTGGAGCGGAACGTCGACCCCAACGCATCCGGCTCGGGCCCAAAGGCGCCCCCGCCACCATCCCGGCTGGACGAAGTCCGGGCAAAGCTGAGCTCTCCGCTCACCGCAGGCGGCGACGCCACCACCGTCGAGGCGGACCTGGAGGCGCATCGCCAGCTCCTCCTCCAGCAGGCTAACGAGCTGGCCACCGCCAAGCGCCAACTGGCCATCACCCAGCGCGAGTACGACCACGCCCATGGCTTCACGCCAGGCGGCAACAACCCCAGCCGAGCCGGCATGATCCGCCGGCGAGGAGGCGGCCTAGGCGCCGAGATCGAGCGCGACGGCGCGGAAGCACCGGCTCCATCAATGGAGCTACCCGTCTACAACACCCCCGACAAGAACATCCTCGCAGCCGAAGCCGCTGCGAAGGAGCTGGCCCTCCTCGAAGGAGAAGAGCTGCGCCGCCAGACGCAGCGCGTAGCTGACCTGTGCCGGGCTGCAGCTGAGCAGACCAAGGACCCCAGGTATGGTGCTCCCAAAGCTCCTCCCGTCCGCGCTGCTGCAGGCAACAGCAAGGACCCCCACAGGGACACGGCCGAGTCTGCCTCGCCCGCACCAAGCCGGCGCAAGGACTCCCGCGCCACACACGCAGGTTCAAGCCGGACAAGCCGGCTGGACATCGGCCATAGCGGCCGCAGCCGGCCACCACCAAGCCGGAACCAGGAGCATGAATCCGAGCAGGCGGCACCAAGGTGCCAGCACAGGCCGGCCCCAGAGCGAGCCGGCACTCGCCAGCCGGCACGTTCCCGGCTGGGCCCCGCATCAAGCCCACCGACGCCAGAGACCGCCTCGATCGGTTGGTCGAATCCCGCATCGCGGAAGAAGAGGCGCCGGCTTGCCCCAAGTGCTTCAGGCCCCGCATCGCCAACGAGCCCATGCTCGACGGCTTCCAGCTCCCCCGCGACACGCCCAAGTACGACAGCACCGCCAAGCCGGAGGACTGGCTGCAGGACTACTCCATCGCAGTCGGCATCTCCAGAGGCAACAAGCGCTGGGCGGTGCGATACTCCCCCCTGATGCTGGTCGGCTCCGCCCGCACCTGGCTCAACAACCTGCCAGCCGGCAGCATCAACGGCTGGCTTGATTTCGAAGAGGCCTTCATCAGCAACTTCACCGGCACCTACCGCCGGCCGGGTCGCCCCCAGCAACTAGAGATGTGCAAGCAGGGCCCGGACAAGACAGATCGCGCGTACCTGATGCGCTGGTGCGAGATGCGCAATTCCTGCGAGGGCGTGCACGAGATCTAGGCCATCAGCTTCTTCATGGGCGGCTGCCGGCCCAACACCATCCTCTGGCACAAGCTGCGCCGCAGCGAGCCCAAGTCCATGGCCTCCCTCATGGCCATTGCCGACAAGTACGCGCTGGCTGAAGAAGCCGGCAAGGCGACGGCTGAACCAACGCCGGCTCCCTCCAGGCGGGACCACCACAAGTCGGCTGAGCACAAGCCGGCAGACGGCGCCTCTCATGGCAGCCGGCGGGACAACTAGCGCGGCAAGCGTCACAGCGACCAGCCGGATCGCCGGTACGGCTCTGCCCATGTGGTAGCCGTGTCGGACAACGCGGCAGGCGGCAGGCGGCAGCCGCCGCCAGAAGCAAGACCGGCAATGGAAGCCGAAGTACACCTTCGAGCAGATGCTCGACTCACCGTGCAAGTACCACAGCGGCAAGAACCCCTCCAACCACACCACCCGCGACTGCCACTTCATGAAGCGGCTGACAAGCGGTGAACCTCTCCCGCCTCCACCCCCGCCCCCTCCAGCCGGCGGGCCGGGTGGCCAAGCCGGCGCAGAGAACGCCAACCTCGAGCACCACGAGGCTAACCAAGTGCACCATGGCCGATATCTGGCCGAAGATGCTACCTACATCATCTTCACCTCCGAGCCCGAGGACAGGACGAGCCAGCAGAGCCGTTCCCTCGAGGTCAACGCAGTCATACCGCCGGTCCCCCAGTACCTAAACTGGTCAGAACAGGCCATCACCTTTGATCGCCGCGACACACCGGCTGTCCTGCCGAAGCCGGGCAGCTACGCCATGGTCCTCGACCCCACCATTGGCACGACTCGGCGCAGCGTGCGTTTTTCGCGCGTCCTCATCGACGGCGGCAGCAGCATCAACATCCTCTACCGCGACACCGCCCGCAAGCTAGGCATCCAAGAAGCCGAGCTGCGTCCTACCCCCACCATCTTCCATGGCATCGTGCCGGGCCATTGCTGCCAGCCGATCGGCCGGATCACGCTGGAGGTGATGTTCGGGAAGCCGGATCACTTCCGCACCGAGAAGATCGAGTTCGAGGTGGTGGACCTCGTTAGTCCCTACCACGCGCTCCTGGGCAGGCCGGCCCTGACCAAGTTCATGGCGGTGCCCCACTACGGGTACCTGAAGATGAAGCTGCCTGGCCCTAAAGGGGTCATCACCATAGCCGGCGACTACCGCCTCTCCATGGACTGCGCCACGCAGAGCTCCAAGATGGCCCAGACGCTGGTCATCGCCACCGAGAAGCAGCTCATCCACGACGCCATCGCCCTCGCCAAGGCCGCGCAGACGGACATGCCGGCTGCAGGCAACCCGGCTGGGACGACTCACTTCCAGCCGGCCGACAACACCAAGAAGATCCTGCTGGACCCGGCGCAGCCGGACAAGTACGTCACCATCGGTGCCGGCTTGAGCAAGAAATAGGAAAGCCAGCTCACCAGCTTCCTCCGTGAGAATCGGGACATCTTCGCATGGACTCCAGGAGACATGCCGGGTGTGCCGAGGGAGTTGGCTGAGCACCACCTCCACGTCCGGCCTGAAGCCAAGCCGGTGAAGCAGCCTCTCAGGCGCTTCGCCGAAGAAAGAAGGAAGGCCATCGGTGAAGAAATCGCCCGGCTGCTAGCAGCTGGCTTCATCATGGAAGTGCTGCACCCGGACTGGTTGGAGAACCCGGTCCTGGTTTTGAAGAAGAACGGCTCCTGGCGCATGTGTATCGACTACACCAGCCTGAACAAGGCGTGCCCGAAGGATCCCTTCCCCCTGCCGCGCATAGATCAAGTCATAGACTCGACTGCCGGCTGTGAACTATTGTCTTTTCTAGATGCCTATTCAGGCTACCACCAGATTCCTTTGAATCCGGATGATCAAATAAAGACTTCGTTCATTACCCCGTATGGGGCTTATTGCTACACGACTATGCCGTTCAGCTTGAAAAATGCAGGCGCCACCTATCAAAGGTGCATGCAAAAATGCTTGCAGGATCAAATCGGCAGAAACGTTCACGCATACGTGGATGATGTCGTTGTAAAGACCAAGGAGACGACTACCCTCCTTGATGACCTGAGAGAAACCTTCATCAATCTGAGAAGATTCCGGATGAAGCTCAACCCGGCCAAGTGCACATTCGGCGTGCCGTCTGGCCAGCTCCTTGGCTACCTCGTCTCTCAGCGAGGGATCGAAGCCAACCCGGAGAAGATCAGTGCCCTGGAGAAGATGGAACTGCCGTAGTGCCTCAAAGACGTCCAGAAGTTCACTGGCTGCCTGGCCTCCTTGAGCCGCTTCGTCAGCCGGCTGGGGGAGAAGGACAACGCTAACCACTCAGGATAGCGAGAGAAGATGCCTTGGGAGAAGTGGATCGAAGCCAAGCCAATCAAGAAGCTGGACGGCTCCACAGCCGTCACATTCCTCAAGGAAATCATCGTGAGATACGGCTACCCCCACAGCATCATCACCGACAACGGCAGTAACTTCTCCCAAGGCATCTTCTCTCGCTATTGCGGGGAAATGGGGATCCGGATGGCCCTATCTTCTGTGGCGCACCCGGAGTCTAACGGACAAGTGGAGAAGGCTAACGGCCTGGTCCTAGCCGGCATCCGGCCCCGGCTGGTGGAGCCGCTCGAGCGATCAGCCGGCTGCTGGATTGAAGAGCTGCCCAATGTGCTGTGGAGCCTGCAAACAACTACAAACCGCTCAGTCGGCTTCACACCATTCTTCCTCGCATACGGGGCCGAAGCCGTCCTGCCGACTGATATCGAGCACGACGCGCCAAGGATCAAGCTCTACACAGAAGCTGAAGCCAAAGAAGCTCGCGAAGATGGAGTCGACTTGGTCGAAGAGGCCCGGCTGCTGGCCGCGTCCAGATCTACTATTTACCAGCAGAGCCTCCGACGCTATCATAACCGGAAGGTCCAGCCCTTAGCATTCCGAGAAGGAGACCTAGTGCTCCGGCTGATCCAGCAGACAGCCGGACAGCATAAACTGTCATCCCCATGGGAGGGTCCCTTCATCGTGAGCAAGGCAGTAGGCAATGATTCCTACTATCTCATAGATGCCCAAGAGGCTAGAGAAAACAGGCCGGACAAGGCTGACGAGGAGACTAAACGTCCCTGGAATGTCAACTTACTCCGCCCATTTTACACTTGAGAGCAGGAACGTATGTATCCCTTGTACTCCTTTTGTAAGCTATGAAAAAGCATGCGCCAAGAGCGCCGTTTCCGACAAGTTTTTCGTGTACTCTACTTTGTTTCGCCAGTTGGCTTACACCCTCTCACGTAGCCGGCTAAGTAACGTGATCCGGTTTCCGACAGCCGGCTTCCGATCCAGCTACAGACCGCAACCCGACTGTCCGGCTGGCGGGAGTAAGGCCTAGGGAGCCGGCACGCGAAAGACGACTAAGGGAAAGAGTGAAAGCGAATTGACTTATAACTTTTCATAAAAGTGCCGGATTGCCGAACTCGGCTTGTTCGACTGAAATACTGTCGGCCTCACCCAGCGGCCCGCTCTTGATCCGGCGACGGATCGCAAGTCGGACGTACGATCGGCAAGAGCAAAGCCAAAGAGTGGGGCGGATGGGAAAAAGTGAACAAGTCGAAAGAAAGCAAGTCGGCACGCAAATGATTAACAAACACATTAAAGTGTGACATAATAAAAGGATAATAATATTCATACATATGCACCCGGCATTCCGGGGATTTAACGAATTGTTCTTCAAAAGAAACATCTAGAGACAGGTACATCTAAGCGCCGGCTGGATTAGGACCAGCCGGAGGAGCGTCAGCGTGCCGGCTGCCGGGTCATCCTCAGGCACGTCGTCCGCCTCCTCGTCTTCCATCTCCTCGTCCTCGTCCTCAGACGGCGGGTTCGGGTCTGGGATGAAGAGGCCCTTGTCGACGAAGTCGGCGATGGCACAGGCGCGGGCGAGCCGGGCTGTCTTGATCTCAGCCGGGAGAGCACCCTCCACGCCGGCCCGCCGGTACTCGAGCTGTCCGAGATCCACCTCGCTGTACCAGGAGAGCACGAAGGACAGTGCCATGTCGGCTCCAGCGCGCGTGGCAGACTCCTTCCAGTCGAGGAAGCGATCCGGCGCCCGCTCCAGCCAGGCGATGAGGTTGGAGAGATCCTGCGGCAACGTCTCCGCTAGCCACAGCAGCTGGATCAGCTCCTCAGCCGCCTTCCGGAGCTCCCAGCCGAGCTTGGTGATGGGCTCGACGCGGGCGGCCATGGACGCCATGTAATCTTCCATAGTGAAGTACTCCGCGCTGCCCTCGCCAGTCGCCCGCCTCCTAGCCTCGCGCGCAGCACCAACAGCCGCTAACGCCGCATCCTGCGCCTCCGGGAAGGCCGCTGCAAAGGAGAAACACGTCAGAAGTCTGTCAAAGCCGAAAAAGCTGAAAAATGCGAACTTTCGAAGTCCTAAAGTAGGCCTGGCGGCAGCCGGCAAGAGCCGACTGCCCCCAGCCCGAAGAGGGAGATTCTGAAGCTCTAAAGTAAGACTGGCGGCAGCCGGCACGAGCCGACTGCCCCCAGCCCGAAGATGGAGATTTCGAAGAAGAAAAAGCCTGGCGGCAGCCGGCACGAGCCGACTGCCCCCAGCCCGAAGAGGGAGATAGCGAAAAAACCAAAGTTTCCGCTGCCGGCCGCCTGCCCAAGCCGGCAGCCGACAGCCGAAAGCCGGCAAAGGGGAAAGAGAGAAAAATAAAAAGGCCTACCTGACAAGCCGCGATCAAGCGCGCCAATCTCCTCCACCCAGCGTTTGGCGGTGGCCGACAGCTCCGCAGTCTTGGTGGTCACCTCCTCCTGAATCGCAAGCCGCTGCTTCTCAACCTCATGCAGCCGCTTGCTCAGGTCGTCCACCTTCTCCTTCTCAGCCGTCCTGAGGAGGGCAAGCTCCTTGAGGTGGTTCTCCTCAAGCCGGCGCAGCCGCCCCAGCTCCCCATCAGCCACCTTGAGCTTGGCGGCAGCAGCCCGGCCCGCCTCCTTGCTCTCGGCGCACTGAGCGCGGGCGGCCCGAAGATCCGCCTCCAGCTGCGGGACTCTAGCGGCTTCAGCTGTAAGACAGCCAGAAAAAGCGTCAGCCAAACAAGATCAAACAAGTAATCAAGTCGGAAGGAAAAATACCTTACCCTTGACGGCGTCCAGCTCGCGAGCCAAGTCGGCCCGCTCAAGCTTGGCCTTGTGGTAGCGGGTCACGATGCGGTTGTACAAGTTGGTACGCCGCTCCGTAACCGCCTAAGGAAAAAGAGAATCAGTCAACCAGACGAAACCCGGACCGGCTCCAAGCAGCCGGCCCATGCCTCGGAAGGCTACCAGGATAATAACCAAATTACAAAAAAAGACGAAGTACTTACCTTGCTGGCTTCCTCCACCTTGGCGAGGTTGGCCGCGGTCTCAGCAGCCCTGGCCTTGAGGTTGGCCTGGAAGCCGGAGAAGAACATCTTCACCGACGCCATGCCTGGGTTCCCCTCCCGGCTGGTCACCTCGTAGGAGTCCGCGCTGAGCCACGCCTGCTCCATAGTGCCAGCCGAGCCAAGGCTGGAGTCGGAGGCGGATGCCACATGCAGAAGCCGGGCACCCTTAGCCACGTGAAGGCCCTCCAACGGCGCCGACGGGCCCTCCATCCTAACCAACGCGCGCGAGCCGGTGTCCCCCGTGCGCGCCGGCTCGTCCCTTGCCGGCTCCTGCCTGGCCGGCTCCTCCCTGGTCGGCTCCGAAGATGGAGGCGCTCCGGGCGAAGCAGTCGGCCCGGTCGGGGCAGCCATCTCCGGCGCCTGAGGTGCCCCCTCCGGGCTCTCCTCCAACACCACCACGCTGGGCCCGGCTCCGGCTCCGGTCGCAGGCGGCGCACCCCCGCTGGCTCCGGCTCGGCCGCAGCGGCATGCCCTCGCGCTCCGGCCCGCCGGATCCGTAAGACGAGCGCGGCGCGGGAACATATCGTCCGCAGTCGGTGGCGCGTCGGCTCGCCCCGTGCGCCACGGCCAGGCGCCGAAGCCAGAGGCACGGCGAAAGAAGGCGCCCTGCGGGAGGCGGAGTACCCGCAGGCGGCACGACGACCGGTGGCGGCGTGGGCGCGCGCGCCGAAGGCTGCGGCGCCGGCTCCCTCCTTTGTCGCGGAGGCGGCGACACGACACGCGGAGCCTGCCGGGAGCCGCCACCCTGGGTGAACTTGATGGGAGCCCTAGCCGAACAAATAAGAAAAAGATGAGTATAAAGAGAAAGGAAAGAAAAGGAATCAAACAAGAAGAAAAGAAAAACTCACCCGGCCTGCTCCGGAACCTTCTTCGGCTGCTGCCGGCGCTGCTTCTTCACCTTCGCCTCCAAGGCGGCGGTGGAGGAGCGGTCGCCGACCCGCTTCTTCCCCTTGGGCGCCGAAGTCGCCGTGGTGCTAGGCGGCCTCGCGCGCAGAGGCACTGCGGGGATCGGCCCCGTGGTGGACGTCGCCGGCTCGTCGTCCTCCTGCTGCTCCGGTGAAGGAGGCGGATTGTGCTCCCCTTGGCCGCCTTGGTCAGGTGCCTGCAGCAGATCGTCGTCGCCAGCCTGGTCGCTGGCCTGGTCAGCCGGATCGACGTGATCCGGCGTCCACCTCCTTGTCGCCAGGTCGCCGTCCTCGACGTTCTGGCGGTCGAAGAGCTAGAAGACAGAAGAGATATAAGTAAGCCGCAAGCCGGAAGTCGGCGAAGAGCGAAGTCGGCCACGCAACCGCAAGCCGGAAGTCGGCCAAAACAATAAACTTACCAGCACAGGCGGCAAGTCCCGGTTGCGGGGCGCCAGCCCATAGTTCCAGGCGTCCGACATGTTGGCCTTGGTGATGTTGTTCACCCGGCGGGCCACCTGGGCCTTGTTGAGCTCCGCCTTGGACGTCCGGGTCGGATCAAACCGGCCGGACATATGCCCAATCTTGTGGGTGCGCAGCTGAAGCGGCAGCACCCGGCTCTCGGCGACGGTGCAGAGGAGATCCTCGGCAGTCAGCCCGCCCGCGACGGCGGCCCCCAGGAAATCCCAGAGCTGGCTCACCTCCGCGTCCGGGTCCGTCGTTCGGGCATTGTAGCCCCAGTTGATCCGGCCGACTGGAGGAGCCGGATTGTACTCCGGCAGGTTGACCCGGTCGAAGCCCCGATTCTCGTTGCGCACGTAGAAGAATGACATCTGCCAGTTCTTCACCGAGTCGACAGTCGGAATCTTGGGGAAGGGCGTACCCGGCTGGGAGTAGATCGAGGTGGCGCCGCAGGTCCGCAGATGGCCATCGGTCGTTTGCGCCTTGATGTAGAAGAGGCGGCTCCAGAAGTCGATGTCCGGCCACAAGCCGACATACGCCTCCATGAAAGCCACGTAGCAGCTGAGGAGGATGCAGGCGTTGGCCGGAAGGTGGTGCGGCTGCAGGCCGAAGTAATCGAGGAACTGGCGGAAGAAGTTGGACGCCGGCAGGCCCAACCCGCGGTCGAAATGCGCGCCGAAGACAACGCGCTCGCCGGGCTCCGTCTTGGGCTCCACCTCCGCGCCGGGCGCCCTCGTAGTCACCGTCGACGGGATCCGGCGAAGGCGCACCAGGCGCTCGATGTCGTCCTCCCTCATGTAGGATCCCCTCCAAGACCCGCTCGCGCCGGCCATCGATGAAGAGGAGGAGGAAGAAGACCAGGAAAGACAGAAGGGCGAAGAAGAACCTCGCGACGGCGGCGGCGGCGGAGGACGCACCGTTGAAATGCGGGGCCCCGTGGCGCCGGCCCGTCGGAGTAGCGGCGGCGGAGATGTGCTCGCCGGAGTTCGCCAGTGAGAAACGCTCGCCGGAGCAGCAAGAAGCTCGAGCGCGAGGAAGAGAGCGAGAGGAGCGCGAGCGCGAGGAAGACGAAGTGCGGGGAGTGCCGCCTCGGTACCCTCCCGCGCGGCATTTATAGCCGACCGCGGCAGACGGTTGGCCTCCAAGTGGCGATCGTGGCCACGTCCTCCAGATTAACTGCACCATAACGCCTCCCACGACCGCTGCGGTTACTGGAAACCGCCACACCACATCCCCCACGACCGCACCGGATCCGGAGGAGACATTGATGTGACCAGACGAACCGGCAGCAGCAGCCTGACGTCAGACCGGTCAAGTCGGGCGCAGGACCCGAGGCGGCGGAGACTCCGGTGCGCTCAAGCCGGAGCCGGACATTAAATTCAATCCGGCCCCAAACTTTCTCAGCAAGGCGGAGACATCACCAAGACTTGTGAAAAAGCAAAAGCTGCAGAAGTAAAAATAGCGGCCAGCTAGGAGCAGCCGGCCGAAACGAGTCGGATGAGGGCGCAGCCGGCTGAATGGGAATTCTCAGTCGGCCCCTCCGAGTGCCGTCAAGTATATTCAAGAGATCAAAAAGCCAGGAAAACCTGCCTAGGTCCCTCTAAACGCAGGACCTTGCCAGCTTCGGGGGCTAATGTCGGGGGGAAGACCCCGGGTAGGGCAATGGACGCGGAGCAGCCGGCTGACCACCGGCCGGCTCGCGGCAAAGGCCGGCTGAGGAGCAGCCGGCTGGAGCCATGGTCGGCTGGTCCGGAAGTCGGTTGGCTCTAGGTCCTAGTCGGCCTGGCTACGGCTGCCAATGCTGTAGCTGGGCCGGCTTCTACAAGCCATATCCGACTGGGGGTTTGTACCTCAGACCGACTCGAGGCTGGCGGGTCTTGCACTAGAAGGAACCGGGTAGGTGATCCGGGTTCGCAAAGTCCACGCTGACTTCATCTCCCGTAAAGCGCGGGGCACTGTGGAGCAATAGTGCAACGCGCGGACAGGCCATCATGGCGTACGTCGATCCGTACTGGCTAAGTGCTTGATGGCGACAGGGACACTTCCTCTCCATACCGCTGACTTCGGCAGCCGGATGGGACAGGCCATGAGGCCTCAATTGTTCCTGACGTCAGTGCCTCGGGAAGGAGCGGAAGCCGGAGCCGGCCAAGCCGGCCAGTAGACTATAGGGTCTTTTATGTAAAGTGCCGATGCCTATATAAGCCGCACTACCCCCTCTCGTGCAGGGGATCGATCATTCTCACTCCATTTCCACCCTTAGCGCTGCCCTGTGAGAGAGATCATCATCTCCCTTAGCCTCCCAGGAGCAGCCGGACACAGCTCTAGGAGCATCATTGTATTGTGTGATCACCTTATACACTCATAGCAGGAGTAGAGGTGTTACCTCCATCAGAGGGCCTCGAACCTGGGTACGTCGCCGTGTCGCTTGTCCCCATACCCGCATCCGGATACCACCGTGAGATCACCTAGGAACCTCCTTCGTTAGCCACCCTATGGCATATGCCGTGACGATCCCACGACAGAGATAGCAACCAATCTTTAGCTCTTCCTCTTAATGAGAAAGGAAACAATTTTAATTTTATAATGTCACCATCTACATCCTTATACTTTTGCATTTCACATAGTTCAACAAAATTATTGAGATGGGCAGCAGCATCATCAGAACTAACACCAGAAAATTGCTCTCTCATAACCAGATTCAGTAAAGCAGGTTTAATTTCAAAGAATTCTGCTGTAGTAGCAGGTGGAGCAATAGGTGTGCATAAGAAATCATTATTATTTGTGGTTGTGAAGTCACACAACTTAGTATTTTCAGGAGTACCCATTTTAGCAATAGTAAATAAAGCAAATTAGATAAAGTAAATGCAAGTAACTAAATTTTTTTTGTGTTTTTAATATAGCAAACAAGATAACAAGTAAAGTAAAACTAGAAACTAATTTTTTGTATTTTGATATAATGCAGCAAACAAAGTAGTAAATAAAATAAAGCAAGACAAAAACAAAGTAAAGAGATTGGAGGTGGAGACTCCCCTTGCAGCGTGTCTTGATCTCCCCGGCAACGGCGCCAGAAAAAGAGCTTGATACGCGTACATCACGCGTCCATTGGGAACCCCAAGAGGAAGGTGTGATGCGTACAGAGGCAAGTTTTCCCTCAGTAAGAAACCAAGGTTTATCGAACCAGTAGGAGCCAAGAAGCACGTTGAAGGTTGATGGCGGCGGAGTGTAGTGCGGCGCAACACCAGGGATTCCGGCGCCAACGTGGAACCTGCACAACACAACCAAATTACTTTGCCCCAACGTGACAGTGAGGTTGTCAATCTCACCGGCTTACTGTAACAAAGGATTAGATGTATAGTGTGGATGATGATTGTTTGCAGAAAACAGTAGAACGAGCATTGCAGTTGACTGTATTTGATGTAAAAGAATGGACCGGGATCCACAGTTCACTAGAGGCGTCTCTCCCATAAGAATAAGCATGTTGGGTGAACAAATTACAGTTGGGCAATTGACAAATAAAGAGGGCATGACCATGCACATACATGTTATGATGAGTAGTGTGAGATTTAATTGGGCATTACGACAAAGTACATAGACTGCTATCCAGCATGCATCTATGCCTAAAAAGTCCACCTTCAGGTTATCATCCGAACCCCCTCCAGTATTAAGTTGCAAACAACAGAAAATTGCATTAATTATGGTGCGTAATGTAATCAACGAATATATCCTTAGACATAGCATTGATGTTTTATCCCTAGTGGCAATAGCACATCCACAACCTTAGGGGTTGCTGTCACTCCCCAGATTTAATGGAGACATGAACCCACTATCGAGCATAAATACTCCCTCTTGGAGTTACAAGTATCAACTTGGCCAGAGCCTCTACTAGCAACGGAGAGCATGCAAGATCATAAACAACACATAGATGATATTGATAATCAACATAACATAGCATTCACTTATTCATAGGATCCCAACAAACACAACATATAGCATTACAGATAGATGATCTTGATCATGTTAGGCAGCTCACAAGATCCAACAATGATAGCACAATTAGGAGAAGACGACCATCTAGCTACTGCTATGGACCCATAGTCCAGGGGTGAACTACTCACTCATCACTCCGGAGGCGACCATGGCGGTGAAGAGTCCTCCGGGAGATGATTCCCCTCTCCGGCAGGGTGCCAGAGGCGATCTCCTGAATCCCCCGAGATGGGATTGGCGGCGGCGGCGTCTCTGGAAGGTTTTCCCTATCGTGGCTCTCGGTACTGGAGTTATTATCGACGAAGGCTTAAGTAGGCGGAAGGGTAGTTTAGGGGGCGACGCGAGGGACCCACACGCTAGGGCCACGCGGGCCCCTCCTGGGCCGCGCCGCCCTAGTGTGGCGTCGCCTCATCGCCCCACTTCGTTTCCTCTCCGGTGTTCTGGAAGCTTCGTGGAAAAATAAGATCCTGGGCGTTGATTTCGTCCAATTCCGAGAATATTTCCTTACTAGGATTTCTGAAACCAAAAACAGCAGAAAACAGCAACTGGCTCTTCGGCATCTTGTTAATAGGTTAGTGCCGGAAAATGCATAAATATGACATAAAGTATGCATAAAACATGTAGGTATCATCAATAAAGTGGCATGGAACATAAGAAATTATCGATACGTTGGAGACGTATCAATCGCCTTCGGATTGATGTGCGAGTAGTTCATCCTTGGACTATGGGTCCATAGCAGTAGCTAGATGGTTGTCTTCTCCTCATTGTGCTATCATGTTTAGATCTTGTGAGCTGCCTATCATGATCAATATCATCTATTTGTAATGCTACATGTTGTGTTTGTTGGGATCCGATGAATATGGAATACTATGTCAAGTTGATTATCAATCTATCATATATGTGTTGTTTATGATCTTGCATGCTCTCCGTTGCTAGTAGAGGCTCTGGCCAAGTTGATACTTGTGACTCCAAGAGGGAGTATTTATGCTCGATAGTGGGTTCATGCCTCCATTGAATCTGGGACAGTGACAGAAAGTTCTAAGGTTGTGGATGTGATGTTGCCACTAGGGATAAAACATCAATGCTTTGTCTAAGGATATTTGTGTTGATTACATTACGCACCATACTTAATGCAATTGTCTGTTGTTTGCAACTTAATACTGGAAGGGGTGCGGATGCTAACCCGAAGGTGGACTTTTTAGGCATAGATGTTGGAGATATGCCCAAGAGGCAATAATAAAAGTGGTTATTATATATCTTTATGTTTATGATAAATGTTTATATACCATGCGATAATTGTATTAACCGAAACATTGATACATGTGTGATATGTAAACAACAATGAGTCCCTAGTAAGCCTCTTAACTAGCTTGTTGATTAATAGATGATTAGTTTCAAAATCATGAACATTGGATGTTATTAATAACAAGGTTATATCATTATATGAATGATGTAATGGACACACCCAATTAAGCGTAGCATAAGATCACGTCATTAAGTTATTTGCTATAAGCTTTCGATACATAGTTACCTAGTCCTTTCGACCATGAGATATGTAAATCACTTATACCGGAAAGGTACTTTGATTACATCAAACGCCACTGCGTAAATGGGTGGTTATAAAGGTGGGATTAAGTATCCGGAAAGTATGAGTTGAGGCATATGGATCAACAGTGGGATTTGTCCATCCCGATGACAGATAGATATACTCTGGGCCCTCTCGGTGGAATGTCGTCTAATGTCTTGCAAGCATATGAATAAGTTCATAAGAGACCACATACCACGGTACGAGTAAATAGTACTTTTCAGGAGATGAGGTTGAACAAGGTATAGAGAGATACCGATGATCAAACCTCGGACAAGTAAAATACCGCGTGACAAAGGGAATTGGTATCGTATGTGAATGGTTCATTCGATCACTAAGTCATCGTTGAATATGTGGGAGCCATTATGGATCTCCAGATCCCGCTATTGGTTATTGGTCGGAGAGAGTTCTCACCCATGTCCACATAGTTCATGAACCGTAGGGTGACACACTTAAGGTTTGATGTTGTAATAGTAGAACTTGAATATGGAATGGAGTTCTAAGTATTGTTCGAAGTCTCGGATGGGATCCCGGACATCACGAGGAGTTCCGGAATGGTCCGGAGAATAAGATTCATATATAGAAAGTCATTTTATAAGTTTTAAAATGATCCGGTGAATTTATGGAAGGTTCTAGAAGGTTCTAGAAAAGTCTGGAAGAATTCACTTTGGAAGGCGGAGTCCCGGTGGGACTCCACCACCCATGGCCGGCCAACCCTAGAGGGGGGAGTCCAAGGTGGACTCAACCAAGGGGGCCGGCCACCCCCCCCCTCATGGAAGGGTGGGAATCCCACCTTGGGTAGGTTTCCCTACACATGGAAGGTTTTGGGTTGGGGTCTTATTCGAAGACTTGTAGTCCAACACTTGGGGGTTCCACCTATATAATGAGGAGCAAGGGGAGGGGGCTGGCCACACCAAAGACACCGTGGCCGCACCCCTCATAGTGGCCGGCCACCTCCCTCTCTCCCAAACCCTAGCCGCCCCCTCTCCTCCACCTCTCCCGCAACGCTTAGCGCAGCTCCGCCGGAGTTCTCCATTGCCACCGCCACCACGCCGTCGTGCTGCCGGATTCAAGGAGGAGCTACTACTTCCGCTGCCCGCTGGAACGGGGAGAAGGACGTCGTCTTCATCAACACCGAACGTGTGACCGAGTACGGAGGTGCTGCCCGATTGTGGCACCGTCAAGATCTTCTACGCGCTTTTGCAAGCGGCAAGTGATCGTCTATCGCAGAAAGAAGAGCCTCATCTTGTAGGCTTTGGAAATCTTCAAGGGTGAGTCTCGTTCATCCCCTCGTTGCTCCCGTCTTCTAGATTGCATCTTGGCTTGGATTGCGTTCTCGCGGTAGGAAATTTTTTGTTTTCTATGCAACGAATCCCTACAGTGATATCAGAGCCATGTCTATGCATAGATGGTTGCACGAGTAGAACACAATGGTTTTGTGGGCGTTGATGCTTATGTTGTCTTTAGTTTGAGTACTTTGCATCTTTATGGCATAGTGGGATGAAGCGGCTCGGGCTAACTTTACATGACCGCGTTCATGAGACTTGCTCCTCGTTCGACATGCAACTTGTATTGCATAAGAGGCTTTGCGGGTGTCTGTCTCTCCTACTATAGTGAAGATTCAATTTACTCTTCTATTGACAACACTAGTATCACCGTTGTGGTTCATGTTCGCAAGTAGATTAGATCTCACTCGAAAACCCTAAACCACGTAAAATATGCAAACCAAATTAGAGACGTCTAACTTGTTTTTGCAGGGTTTGGTGATGTGATATGGCCATAATGTGATCATGAATATGTATGAGATGATCATTATTGTATTGTGGCAATCGGAAGGAGCCTTATGGTTGTCTTTAAATTTCATGTTGAGTAGTATTTCAAAGAAGTTGTAATAGTTGCTACATGGGAGAATAATCATGAAGACGGCGCCATTGACCTTGACGCTACACCGATGATGATGGAGATCATGCCCGTTGATCATGTCCGTGCTTTGGAGATGAAGATCAAAGGCGCAAAGACAAAAGGGCCATATCATATCACATATGAACTGCATGTGATGTTAATCCTTTTATGCATCTTATTTTTCTTAGATCGCGACGGTAGCATTATAATATGATCCCTCTCACTAAAATATCAAGATAATAAAGTGTTCATCCTTAGAAGCACCGTTGCCAAGACTTGTCGTTTCGAAGCATCTCGTGATGACCGGGTGTGATAGAATCAACAAGTGCATACAACGGGTGCAAGCCAGTTTTGCACATGCGGATACTAAGGTGGCCTTGACGAGCCTAGCATGTACAGACATGGTCTCGGAACACGTGATACTGAAAGGTAGAGCATGAATCATATGATTGATATGATGAACACTTTGAGTGTTCGCCATTGAAGTTACATCTTGTCTCGTGATGATCGGACTTGGTGTGGTAGATTTGGTTCGTGTGATCACTAAGACAATTCGAGGGATATTGTTTTGAGTGGGAGTTCACCTAGTTTTTAATTATGTTGAATTAAAATTTTAACTCAATTTGCCATAAACTTAGTCTAAACTATTGCAAATATATGTTGTAGATATGGCGTTCCCAATCAATTTTAACCAGTTCCTAGAGAAAGAAAAGCTTAAGAGCAACGGTAGCAACTTCATCGACTGGTTCCGTCATGTGAGGATCTTCCTCGCTGGTGGAAACCTGCAATATGTGCTTGATGCACCGCTAGGTGACCCTCCTGCAGAAACTGAAACCGATGAAGTAAAGAATGTTTACGCGACTCGGAAAACTCGGTACTCTAGAGTTCAGTGTGCCATCCTGTGCAGTCTGGAAGCCGATCTTCAAAAACGTATTGAGCACCACGATCCTCATGAGTTAGTCAATGAGCTGAAAGCTATCTTTGAAACTCATGCGGCCGTGGAATGCTATGAAGCATCGAAACACTTCTTCAGCTGCATGATTGAAGAAGGTAGCTCCGTTAGTGAGCACATGCTCGCCATGACCGGGCATGCGAAGAAACTCAGTGACTTGGGAATAGTGATTCCTAACAGACTGGGGATTAAGCGTGTCCTTCAATCACTGCCACCTAGTTACAAGAACTTTGTGATAAACTACAATATGCAGAACATGAACAAAGAGTTACCTGAACTCTTCGCCATGCTAAAAGATGCTAAGATTGAGATCAAGAAAGAGCACCAAGTGTTGATGGTCAACAAGACCACCAGTTTCAAGAAACAGGGCAAGTCTAAGGGAAAATTCAAGAAGGGTGGCAAGAAAGCTGCCACGCCTCCTATGAAACCTAAGAACGGCCCTAAGCCTGATGCTGAGTGCTATTACTGCAAGGAGAAGGGACACTGGAAGCGTAATTTCTCCAAGTATCTGGCTGATCTGAAGAGCGGCCTTGTCAAGAAGAAGAAAGAATGTATATCTGATATACATGTTATAGATGTTTATCTCACTGGTTCTCGTACTAGTACCTGGGTATTTGATACTGGTTCGGTTGCTCATATTTGTAACTCGAAACAGGAACTAAAGAATAAACGAAGACTATTGAAGGATGAAGTGACGATGCGCGCTGGAAACGGATCCAAAGTCGATGTGATCGTTGTCGGCACACTTCCTCTACATCTACCTTCGGGATTAGTTTTAAGCCTAAATAATTGTTATTTTGTACCCGCGTTGAGCATGAACATTATATCTGGATCTTGTTTAATGCAAGACGGTTATTCATTCAAGTCTGAGAATAATGGTTGTTCTATTTTTATGAATAATATCTTTTATGGTCGAGCACCTGAAAAGAATGGCTTATTTCTGTTAGATCTCGATAGTGGTGATACACATATACATAACATTGATGCTAAGCAAATTAAATTAAATGATAATTCTACTTATATGTGGCACTGTCGTCTTGGTCATATTGGAGTGAAACGCATGAAGAAACTCCATACCGATGGATTACTTGAATCACTTGACTTTGAGTCACTTGATAAATGCGAAGCATGTCTAATGGGAAAAATGACTAAGACTCCATTCTCTGGTATTATGGAGCGAGCTACTGACTTATTGGAAATCATACATTCTGATGTGTGCGGACCAATGAGTGTAGCATCGCGCGTTGGTTATCGTTATGTTCTAACCTTCACAGATGATCTGAGTAGATATGGGTATATCTATTTCATGAAACATAAATCCGAAACTTTTGAGAAGTTTAAGGAATTCCAAAGTGAAGTAGAAAATCAACGTAACAAGAAGATTAAATTTCTACGATCTGATCGCGGAGGTGAATATCTGAGTTATGAGTTTGGCATGCATTTAAAGAAATGTGGAATACTTTCACAATTGACACCGCCGGGA
Organism: Lolium perenne; assembly: GCF_019359855.2. Taxonomy (NCBI): domain Eukaryota; kingdom Viridiplantae; phylum Streptophyta; class Magnoliopsida; order Poales; family Poaceae; genus Lolium; species Lolium perenne. Next base: position 219,226,297 of record NC_067248.2, on the reverse strand, counting down.
ACACCACAACGAAACGGCGTGTACGAACGTCGTAATCGAACTCTCTTAGATATGGTTCGTTCTATGATGTCTCTTACTGATTTGTCGTTATCATTTTGGAGTTATGCATTAGAGACAGCCGCATTCACTTTAAATAGAGCACCATCAAAATCCGTTGAAACGACACCGTATGAATTATGGTTTAATAAGAAACCTAAGCTGTCGTTCCTTAAAGTTTGGGGTTACGAAGCCTATGTAAAAAAGTTACAACCGAACAAGCTAGAACCCAAAGCGGAGAAATGCGTCTTCATAGGATACCCTAAGGAAACTATAGGGTGCACTTTCTATCACAGATTCGAAGGCAAAATCTTTGTTGCTAAGAAAGGAACCTTTCTTGAGAAAGAATTTCTCACTAAAGAAGTGACTGGAAGAAAAGTAGAACTTTATGAGATTGATGAATCTTCACTCGTTGATCAGAGTAGCGTAGTACCGGAAGTTGTTCCTGTGCCGCCTGCACCGGCAACAGAAGAAGCTAATGATAATGATCATGAAACTTCGAACGAGATAGCTACTGAACCTCGCAGATCGACAAGGGAACGTGCCACTCCTGATTGGTATGATCCTTGTCTAAATGTCATGATTGTCGACAACAATGATGAAAACCCTGCGACGTATGAAGAAGCGATGATGAGCCCAGATTCCAACAAATGGCAAGAAGCCATGAAATCCGAAATGGGATCCATGTATGATAACAAAGTATGGACTTTGGTAGACTTACCTGATAGCCGCAAGGCTGTCGAGAATAAATGGATCTTCAAAAGAAAAACAGATGCTGATGGTAATATTACTGTCTATAAATCTCTACTTGTCGCAAAGGGTTTCCGACAAATTCAAGGTGTTGACTACGATGAGACTTTCTCACCTGTAGCGAAGCTAAAATTTGTGAGGATTTTGTTAGCAATAGCTGCATTTTTCGATTATGAGATTTGGCAGATGGATGTCAAAACGGCGTTCCTTAATGGAGACATTAAGGAAGAGTTGTATATGGTACAACCCAAAGGTTTTGTCGATCCTAAAAATGCTTACAAGGTATGCAAACTTCAGCGTTCAATTTATGGACTGAAGCAAGCATCAAGAAGTTGGAACCGATGCTTTGATAAGGTGATCAAAGACTTCGGGTTTATACAGTGTCATGGAGAGGCCTGTATTTACAAGAAAGTGAGTGGGAGCTCTGTAGCGTTCCTGATATTATATGTAGATGACATATTATTGATTGGGAATGATATAGAACTATTAAGCAGTGTAAAAGGTTATTTGAATAATAGTTTTTCAATGAAAGACCTTGGTGAAGCATCGTATATATTAGGCATCAAGATTTATAGAGATAGATCAAGACGCATAATAGGGCTATCACAGAGTACATACCTGGACAAGATTCTAAAGAAGTTTAGAATGGACAAAAGTAAGAAAGGATTCTTACCTATGTTACCAGGCAAGGTCTTGAGTAAGACTCAAGGTCCGGCTACGGCAGAAGAAAGAGAAAGGATGAGTCAGATCCCCTATGCCTCGGCAGTAGGCTCTATCATGTATGCCATGCTATGTACTAGACCGGATATAGCACATGCTGTTAGTTTGACTAGCAGATATCAAAGTGATCCAGGGATGGAACACTGGACAGCGGTCAAGAATATCCTGAAGTACTTGAAAAGAACTAAGGATATGTTTCTTTGTTATGGAGGTGACCAAGAGCTCGTTGTAACAAGTTACACCGATGCAAGTTGGAACACTGATCCTGATGACTCTAAGCCACAGTCTGGGTACGTGTTTATATTGAATGGTGCTGCAGTAAGCTGGGCAAGCTCGAAGCAGTGCATGGTGGCGAAGTCTTCAACAGAATCAGAGTACATAGCGGCTTCAGAGGCTTCATCAGAAGCGGTATGGATGAAGAGGTTCATTGTAGAGCTCAGTGTGGTTCCTAGTGCATTGGACCCACTAGTCATCTACTGTGACAACATGGGTGCCATCGCCAATGCACAAGAACCAAGGTCACACAAGAGGCTGAAGCATATCAAGCTGCGTTATCACTCGATTCGCGAGTACATCGAAGATGGAGAAGTAAAGATTTGCAAAGTACACACTGATCTGAATGTAGCAGATCCGTTGACTAAAGCTCTCCCTAGGGCAAAGCATGACCAACACCAGAATGCCATGGGTGTTAGGTACCTTACAATGTAATCTAGATTACTGACTCTAGTGCAAGTGGGAGACTGTTGGAGATATGCCCAAGAGGCAATAATAAAAGTGGTTATTATATATCTTTATGTTTATGATAAATTTTTATATACCATGCTATATTTGTATTAACCGAAACATTGATACATGTGTGATATGTAAACAACAATGAGTCCCTAGTAAGCCTCTTAACTAGCTTGTTGATTAATAGATGATTAGTTTCATAATCATGAACATTGGATGTTATTAATAACAAGGTTATATCATTATATGAATGATGTAATGGACACACCCAATTAAGCGTAGCATAAGATCACGTCATTAAGTTATTTGCTACAAGCTTTCGATACATTGTTACCTAGTCCTTTCGACCATGAGATCATGTAAATCACTTATACCGGAAAGGTACTTTGATTACATCAAGCGCCACTGCGTAAATGGGTGGTTATAAAGGTGGGATTAAGTATCCGAAAAGTATGACTTGAGGCATATGGATCAACAGTGGGATTTGTCCATCCCGATGACAGATAGATATACTCTGGGCCCTCTCGGTGGAATGTCGTCTAATGTCTTGCAAGCATATGAATAAGTTCATAAGAGACCACATACCACGGTACGAGTAAAGAGTACTTGTCAGGAGACGAGGTTGAACAAGGTATAGAGAGATACCGATGATCAAACCTCGGACAAGTAAAATATCGCGTGACAAAGGGAATTGGTATCGTATGTGAATGGTTCATTCGGTCACTAAGTCATCATTGAATATGTGGGAGCCATTATGGATCTCCAGATCCCGCTATTGGTTATTGGTCGGAGAGAGTTCTCACCCATGTCCACATAGTTCACGAACCGTAGGGTGACACACTTAAGGTTTGATGTTGTAATAGTAGAACTTGAATATGGAATGAAGTTCGAAGTATTGTTCGAAGTCTCGGATGGGATCCCGGACATCACGAGGAGTTCCGAAATGGTCCGGAAAATAAGATTCATATATAGGAAGTCATTTTATAAGTTTTAAAATGATCCGGTGAATTTATGGAAGGTTCTAGAAGGTTCTAGAAAAGTCCGGAAGAATTCACTTTGGAAGGCGGAGTCCCGGTGGGACTCCACCACCCATGGCTGGTGATACGTCTCCGACGTATCGATAATTTCTTATGTTCCATGCCACATTATTGATGATATCTACATGTTTTATGCATACTTTATGTCATATTTATGCATTTTCCGGAACTAACCTATTGACGAGATGCCGAAGTGCCAGTTCTTGTTTTCTGCTGTTTTTGGTTTCAGAAATCCTAGTAAGGAAATATTCTCGGAATTGGACGAAATCAACGCCCAGAGTCTTAGGATTGCATGAAGCTTCCAGAACACCCGAGAGCCGCCGGAGAGGGGCCACAGGGGGCCCACACATGGTGGCGGCGTGGCCCAGGGGGGCGCCGCCCTAGTGTCTGGTGGCCCCAGACCCCTTCTGACGCCGCCTCTTCGCCTATATAAAGGTCCCTGACCTAAGTCTTCGATATGGAAAAGCCACGGTATGAGAAACCTTCCAGAGCCGCCGCCATCGCGAAGCCAAGATCTGGGGGACAGGAGTCTCTGTTCCGGCACGCCGCCGGGACGGGGAAGTGCCCCCGGAAGGCATCTCCATCGACACCGCTGCCATCTCCACCGCCATCTTCATCAACGCTGTTGTCTCCCATGAGGAGGGAGTAGTTCTCCATCGAGGCTAAGGGCTGTACCGGTAGCTATGTGGTTCATCTCTCTCCTATGTACTTCAATACAATAATCTCGTGAGCTACCTTACATGATTGAGATTCATATGATGATGCTTGTAATCTAGATGTCATTATGTTAGTCAAGTGGATTTTACTTATGTGATCTCCGGAGACTCCTTGTCCCACGTGTGTAAAGGTGACAGTGTGTGCACCGTGTGGGTCTCTTAGGCTATATTTCACAGTTCACTGAGTTATGATTTGAGTTGGATGTCTCTATGAAATTGTGGTGTGTTAGTACCTCCTATGAACGCTCAAAGTGACAGCGTGGGGTGTTCATTAGTACTTGGGAATACATCTTTAAGGTTTGCCTACATGATGAATTAGAGTTCGTTATCTTGCCAGAGAGTAATTCGGAATAGCATAGTGAGGTGCTTATTTATATTCCTTTATGATTACAATGTTGAGAGTGTCCACTAGTGAAAGTATAATCCCTAGGCCTTGTTCCTAAATACTGCTATCGCTGCTTGTTTACTGTTCTACTACATCTGTACTGTCCGCAATATTACCACCATCAACCACACGCCAGTCCTGGATAGCAAAGCACTTTTCTGGCGTTGTTACTACTGCTCATACTTATTCATACCACCTGTATTTCACTATCTCTTCGCCGAACTAGTGCACCTATTAGGTGTGTTGGGGACACAAGAGACTTCTTGCTTTGTGGTTGCAGGGTTGCTTGAGAGGGATATCTTTGACCTCTTCCTCCCTGAGTTCGATAAACCTTGGGTGATCCACTTAAGGGAAACTTGCTGCTGTTCTACAAACCTCTGCTCTTGGAGGCCCAACACTGTCTACAAGAATAGAAGCACCCGTAGACATCAAGCACTTTTCTGGCGCCGGTGCCGGGGAGGAAAGGTAAAAGGTACTCACACTCCGGATCTCGGCTACTAAGCTATTTTCCGGCGCCGTTGTAAGTACTCGAAGCTATTTCCTTTAGATCCTGCAATTGCATCTTTTTGTTTCTTGTTTACACTAGTTAGGCATAATGGAAAACAACAAAAATATGAGAGATCTTTATGAACTTTATCTTGAATTAGGACATGATGTGTTTGAAGAGAGAATTAAAAAACCCATGGAACTTTATATGCATGCTATAGGGAATGTTATTAATATGAATGCTTTGAACACTATTGTTGCTAATGCTATGGAAAATTCTAAGCTTGGGGAAGCTGGTTTTGATGAGCATGATCTTTTTAGTCCCCCAAGCATTGAGGAGAAAATTTTCTTTGATGATACTTTGCCTCCTATTTATGATGATTGTAATGATAGTAGTCTTTTGGTACCGCCTGTTATGGAGGATAAATTTGATTATGATTACAATATGCCTCCTATATTTGATGATGAGAATAATAATGATAGCTACTTTGTTGAATTTGCTCCCACTACAACTACTAAAATTGATTATGCTTATGTTGGGAGTAGTAATAATTTTATGCATGAGACTCATGATAAGAATGCCTTATGTGATAGTTATATTGTTGAGTTTGCTCATGTTGCTACTGAAAGTTATTATGAGAGAGGAAAATATGGTTGTAGAAATTTTTATGTTACTAAAATGCCTCTCTATGTGCTGAAATTTTTGAAGCTACACTTGTTCTATCTTTCTATGCTTGTTACTTTGTTCTTCATGAACTTGTTTATTTACAAAACTCCTATGCATAGGAAGCATGTTAGGCTTAAATTTGTTTCATACTTGCTTCTTGATGCTCTCTTTTGCTTCAAATACTATTTCTTGCGAGTGCATCATTAAAACTGCTGAGCCCATCTTAAATGGCTATAAAGAAAGAACTTCTTGGGAGATAACCCATATGTTTATTTTACTACAGTAATTTTGTTTTATATTTGAGTCTTGGAAGTTGTTACTACTGTAGCAACCTCTCCTTATCTTATTTTATTGCATTGTTGTGCCAAGTAAAGTCTTTGATAGTAAGGTTCATACTAGATTTGGATTACTGCGCAGAAACAGATTTCTTGCTGTCACGAATCTGGGCCTAATTCTCTGTAGGTAACTCAGAAAATTATGCCAATTTACGTGAGTGATCCTCAGATATGTACGCAGCTTTCATTCAATTTGAGCATTTTCATTTGAGCAAGTCTGGTGCCTCAATAAAATTCGTCTTTACGGACTGTTCTGTTTTTGACAGATTCTGCCTTTTATTTCGCATTGCTTCTTTTGCTATGTGGGATGGATTTCTTTGTTCCATTGACTTCCAGTAGCTTTGAGAAATGTCCAGAAGTGTTAAGAATGATTGTGTCACCTCTGAACATGTGAGTTTTTGATTATGCACTAACCCTCTAATGAGTTTGTTTCGAGTTTGGTGTGGAGGAAGTTTTCAAGGGTCAAGAGAGGAGGATGATACAATGTGATCAAGAAGAGTGAAAGCTCTAAGCTTGGGGATGCCCCGGTGGTCCATCCCTGCATATTTCAAGAAGACTCAAGCGTCTAAGCTTGGGGATGCCCAAGGCATGCCCTTCTTCATCGATAACATTATCAGGTCACTTCTCTTGAAACTATATTTTTATTCGGTCACATCTTATGTGCTTTACTTGGAGCGTCTATTTGTTTTCATTTTTGTTTTGTTTGAATAAATGCTTGTGTGGAAGAGAGACACGCTCCGCTGGTTCGTATGAACACATGTGTTCTTAGCTTTTAATGTTCATGGCGAAGGTTGAAACTGCTTCGTTAATTGTTATATGGTTGGAAACAGAAAATGCTACATGTAGTAATTGGTATGATGTCTTGAATAATTTGATACTTGGCAATTGTTGTGCTCATGATTAAGCTCTTGCATCATATACTTTGCACCTATTAATGAAGAAATACATAGAGCTTGCTAAAATTTGGTTTGCATGATTGGTCTCTCTAAGGTCTAGATATTTTCTGGTAAAGTTGTTTGAACAACAAGGAAGACGGTGTAGAGTCTTATAATGCTTGCAATATGTCTTTTATGTGAGTTTTGTTGTACTAGTTCATACTTGTGTTTGTTTCAAATAACCTTGCTAGCCTAAACCTTGTATTGAGAGGGAATACTTCTCATGCATCCAAATCCTTGAGCCAACCACTATGCCATTTGTGTCCACCATACCTACCTACTACATGGTATTTCTCCGCCATTCCAAAGGAAATTGCTTGAGTGCTATCTTTAAACACTTCAAAAGTTATTACCTCTTATTTGTGTCAATGTTTTATAGCTCATGAGGAAGTATGTGGTGTTTATCTTTCAATCTTGTTGGGCAACTTTCACCAATGGACTAGTGGCTTCATCCGCTTATCCAATAATTTTGCAAAAGAGCTGGCAATGGGATTCCCAGTCCCGAATTAATTAACCTTCATAATGTTACAAAAATAGACACTCCTCCATGGTATGTGATTGTTGGACGGCACCCGAGGATTCGGTTAGCCATGGCTTGAGAAAGCAAAGGTGGGGAGGAGTGTCATCTAAATAAAACTAAAATAAAGAGGCACTCCTTCATGGTATGAGATTGTTGGCAGGCACCCGAGGATTCGGTTAGCCATGGTTTGTGAAAGCAAAGGTTGGAAGGAGTGCCACCCAAAAATAAAAATAAAATGGGAGCCGCTCTTTGAAGGTTTGTCTGGCAAGGGGGTTAGAGTGCCCACTACCATTCGTTGACAACAACAAACACCTCTCAAAACTTTACTTTTATACTCTCTTGATGTTTTCAAAATCAAAGCTCTAGCACAAATATAGCAATCAATGCTTCCCTCTGCGAAGGGCTATTCTTTTACTTTTATGTTGAGTCAGTTCACCTATTTCTCTCTATCTCAAGAAGCAAACACTTGTGTGAACTGTGCATTGATTCTTACATACTTGCATATTGCACTTGTTATATTACTCTATGTTGACAATATCCATGAGATATACATGTTACAAGTTGAAAGCAACCGCTGAAACTTAATCTTCCTTTGTGTTGCTTCAATACCTTTACTTTGAATTATTGCTTTATGAGTTAACTCTTATGCAAGACTTATTGATGCTTGTCTTGAAGTACTATTCATGAAAAGTCTTTGCTATATGATTCATTTGTTTACTCATGTCATTTACCATTGTTTTGATCGCTGCATTCATTACATATGCTTACAATAGTATGATCAAGGTTATGATGGCATGTCACTCCAGAAATTATCTTTGTTATTGTTTACCTGCTCGGGACGAGCAGAAACTAAGTTTGGGGATGCTGATACGTCTCCGACGTATCGATAATTTCTTATGTTCCATGCCACATTATTGATGATATCTACATGTTTTATGCATACTTTATGTCATATTTATGCATTTTCCGGAACTAACCTATTGACGAGATGCCGAAGTGCCAGTTCCTGTTTTCTGCTGTTTTTGGTTTCAGAAATCCTAGTAAGGAAATATTCTCGGAATTGGACGAAATCAACGCCCAGAGTCTTAGGATTGCATGAAGCTTCCAGAACACCCGAGAGCCGCCAGAGAGGGGCCACAGGGGGCCCACACATGGTGGCGGCGCGGCCCAGGGGGGGCGCCGCCCTAGTGTCTGGTGGCCCCAGACCCCTTCTGACGCCGCATCTTCGCCTATATAAAGGTCCCTGACCTAAGTCTTCGATACGGAAAAGCCACGGTACGAGAAACCTTCCAAAGCCGCCGCCATCGCGAAGCCAAGATCTGGGGGACAGGAGTCTCTATTCCGGCACGCCGCCGGGACGGGGAAGTGCCCCCGGAAGGCATCTCCATCGACACCGCTGCCATCTCCACCACCATCCTCATCAACGCTGCTGTCTCCCATGAGGAGGGAGTAGTTCTCCATCGAGGCTAAGGGCTGTACCGGTAGCTATGTGGTTCATCTCTCTCCTATGTACTTCAATACAATAATCTCATGAGCTGCCTTACATGATTGAGATTCATATGATGATGCTTGTAATCTAGATGTCATTATGTTAGTCAAGTGGATTTTACTTATGTGATCTCCGGAGACTCCTTGTCCCACGTGTGTAATGGTGATAGTGTGTGCACCGTGTGGGTCTCTTAGGCTATATTTCACAGAATACTTATTCACTGAGTTATGATTTGAGTTGGATGTCTCTATGAAATTGTGGTGTGTTAGTACCTCCTATGAATGCTCAAACTGACAGCGTGGGGTGTTCATTAGTACTTGGGAATACATCTTTAAGGTTTGCCTACATGATGAATTAGAGTTCGTTATCTTGCTAGAGAGTAATTCGGAATAGCATAGTGAGGTGCTTATTTATATTCCTTTATGATTGCAATGTTGAGAGTGTCCACTAGTGAAAGTATAATCCCTAGGCCTTGTTCCTAAATACTGCTATCGCTGCTTGTTTACTGTTCTACTGCATCTGTACTGTCCGCAATATTACCACCATCAACCACACGCCAGTCCTGGATAGCAAAGCACTTTTCTGGCGCTGTTACTACTGCTCATACTTATTCATACCACCTGTATTTCACTATCTCTTCGCCGAACTAGTGCACCTATTAGGTGTGTTGGGGGACACAAGAGACTTCTTGCTTTGTGGTTGCAGGGTTGCTTGAGAGGGATATCTTTGACCTCTTCCTCCCTGAGTTCGATAAACCTTGGGTGATCCACTTAAGGGAAACTTGCTGCTGTTCTACAAACCTCTGCTCTTGGAGGCCCAACACTATCTACAAGAATAGAAGCACCCGTAGACATCAGCTGGCCAACCCTAGAGGGGGGAGTCCAAGGTGGACTCCACCAAGGGGGCCGGCCACCCCCCCTCATGGAAGGGTGGGAATCCCACTTGAGGTGGGAGTCCCACCTTGGGTAGGTTTCCCTACACATGGAAGGTTTTGGGTTGGGGTCTTATTCGAAGACTTGTAGTCCAACATTTGGGGGTTCCACCTATATAATGAGGAGCAAGGGGAGGGGGCCGACCACACCAAAGCCACCGTGGCCGCACCCCTCATAGTGGCCGGCCACCTCCCTCTCTCACAAACCCTAGCCGCCCCCTCTCCTCCACCTCTCCCGCAACGCTTAGCGAAGCTCCGCCGGAGTTCTCCATTGCCACCACCACCACGCCGCCGTGCTGCCAAATTCAAGGAGGAGCTACTACTTCTGCTGCCCGCTGGAACAGGGAGAAGGACGTCATCTTCATCAACAACGAACGTGTGACCGAGTACGGAGGTGCTGCCCGATTGTGGCACCGTCAAGATCTTCTACGTGCTTTTGCAAGCGGCAAGTGATCGTCTACCGCAGCAACAAGAGCCTCATCTTGTAGGCTTTGGAAATCTTCAAGGGTGAGTCTCGTTCATCCCCTCGTTGCTCCCGTCTTCTAGATTCCATCTTGGCTTGGATTGCGTTCTCGCGGTAGGAAAATTTTTGTTTTCTATGCAACGAATCCCTACAATCACTACAAAGGAAAACCTTTTTTTGACAAATCACTTTCGTCATTTGAAGGCCAGTTTTCGTCAAGGATTACTTCGCGGTGACGAAATTTGATCGTCATGGGGTTCGTCAAGGAAGCTCCGTCATAAAATATCGGGGGTGACGGTATGCATTTTTTCGTCAACGTCAAATGTTTGATGGTGACGACCTGCAAATTCGTCAACATCGAAGGTTGATTGTTGACAGACAGGTTTGTCACGAAAAATTGCAACTTTCGTCAATATCTAAATCTTGGGAAGTTTCTGATTGGTCCAAAAAAAGCATATGTGGCCTTACATGTGGGTCCCATTTGGCTTCTGCAACATGGTCCGACGGCGCTGACATGGTGGGACCCACAAAATATTATGACAAGCTGGACCCTCAATATTCTGACCGGTGGGATCCACAAAATTCAGACAAGTGGGACCAGGTTGTTGCCAACATATGGGTCCCAATAATGCGATCGGTGGGACCCACAAATTCTGACAAGTGGGACCAGAAATTGGTGCCACGTGGTTTCATTTAATAGTGACGTTGTGACATTTTCCGTCACCTTTTGAATTTGACAAAATTTGAGAGCATTTGAATTATTTGCGAAATTTGGGAAACAAAAAAACTGGCGAAATATGAAAAAATAGACAATAAATATCATGCATAAATGGTGGCACAAGAAGTATATATGTCTCTCACAGACCGAAAGATTCATAAGAAAAATTACAATTGGAACACAAAGAAATTAAAAGACCTATGATTAATAATGTTGTAGGACGGTGGTGCAATAGATCAGTTGCCCTGGGATTTAGACATGGATGGTGGCTGGGATGGCCTCAAGAGCAAATTAAGCACGGCATCCATTTCTCTCTGCCTCTTTTCATAAGCCAGAGTCTTTTCTTCTTGGGCTTTCTTCAGAGCTTCAAGTTCTTCCTCCTTCTTCTTCCTGATCTCTTCAAATTTTTGATCTTATTCTTGCAGTCTTGCCTGCATCTCACTGTGGTACCTTTCAGCTGCCTGTATGGAGTTCTGCTCTTGATCTGCCAGTCTTTGTTGTAGCTCTCGGATGCGTGTAGCTGAGACAGAAGACTTCCTGGAGCTTGTTGCGACGCCCAATCTTGGTAGGAATGTGCTGTTGCAGGTGGTGGATGGGCTTTTCTCGCTCAGAACTAGCTGAACAATTTTCAAATCAGTCAAATCAGGTTCATCTTCATTGCGTGGCGCCGTTTTTTTTGCCACCATTTTATCCTGCATAAAGATTACAATCATTGCATGGACAACATACAAAACTGGATTATATTATATTGTGCTAATATGAAATATTTCTTACATATGCACTTTTTGCTTCAGCACTCATAATGTTATCCTTGTTAGTGTGTGTGATTCTAAAAAATTCAATTGGAGAGGTTTCTTCTTCCTGCTGCTTAGCCTTCTGCTTGAAAAAATGTAGAATGCACATTACCATTGTACACTATGTAACAGAAGTATGAACTGTATGGGGAAATTCAGAACACTTACTATAAGTTCCCAGTGAGCAACAAAGCTTCGAGATCCAGTGGTATGGAACTGTTTCACAGCTTCTCTATTCTTTCCATTTTTTACACACACTACCTATGTTCAGTACATGCATTTTATTTATCCAGATCAAAGAAATGTAAGAATTCAGTAGCTGTTATTGAAAGGAATAACGTTTATGTACCTGGTACTTCTCATCAAACCATCTCTTCACCAGTTCTTTCCAGCTTTTCTCTTCTACATGATCTGGCTTCTTCAGATATGCTTGCTCCAGTGTGAGATTTTTAATTTTCGGCCAATACTCCTTTTTAAGCCTATATCGGAACTGCCGAATACTAACTTGCAGCATATCAGTGCACACATCTTGAGCCACCTCATCATTTTTGTCCATACTAAACTTTCCCTGCAAAATAGTGATGCATTAATCAGAAGATTCTTAGATAGTTGATCATGTAGCATACTAATTAGGTTAAACCAAGATTGTACAGGACTCACCGCTACTGTATTTATAGCATGAGGAATGACATGCTTGAGAGTTTCATCTTTCTTGTACTGTGTCCAGTGTGTTGCAAGCGGCATTTTCTCACGGATGTGAATACCAACCTCACTGCTCAGCTTTGCTGACTGGATATAATCCTTGGGTCTCCTGACACCAGCAGAGAATTCAATTGGCATCTTATTGCCACCATGTCTTCTTGTGTACTCATGTAGTCCATGGCCCATGGTAGGTCTGCGTCCACCTCTCTTTCTCTTACTACCGCCAGATGTTGTCAATGACTCTGAAATAAGAGATATGAAATGATTCTCTTTTATATGAAAATATGCGATACAGTGTTTAGTTTTTACAAACTTTCATACCTTGCGGCTAAAAGTTTACAATTTGATTGTCCTCAGGAGATGAGTTGCTGCCTCCAGATGTCATGATCTTGTTAGGTGAGGGTGCTCCTTCAGTGTTCTGACCAGCAGTGGCCGTCGGCTCATCAGATGACCCAGCTTCAGGTTCAGTTGTTGCCATTGATCTTGTTGCAATGTTGGATGGTGCAACTTCAGGTCTGGATCGCTTCTTCTCAGGCAACCGTTGCGTAAGAAGCAACTATCTGCAAGCAAAGTAGAGGCTACATTAGTAGGAAACATTTAGCATGTACGTATTTGCTATCATAGTTCAGACATAGTTCCACAGACCTGAGCTGAAGTTTTGCCGACAGTGCGCTGATCCTCATCTGAATGAAGATCATCATCAGCAGTAGCTATCTCTTCTGGATTCGGTTCGTACGAAGGGTCCTCTTCGACCTCCTTCTCTTCGCAGTCTGTGTCCTTTAGATTGTTACTAGTTCCTATTTGTACCCCACCATACACTAATGAACGTGCAAAACTAGAGAAATCTTCCTTATTTTTGTGGCCAGGTCCAAATCTTTCAGCCAAAACTTTTTCCATGCGTACTATATTTTCTTGCATTTGTTTCTCCTTGACAAGCTCATATGCCGGCTTGACGGGGTTTTCTGTCTGTGCTGAAATAATCGGAAGAGCGGAGCGTGAACAAAACATAAGAGGGGGCCAATTCCATAGAAAATAGCAAATAATTGTCTTTGCAAAATATTGTACAATAGCAAATGATTGAAAACATAAGAGTCTACGTATGATGTCGGCGAACAAAACATAAGAGGGGGCATATGCCAGGCTAAGGGACATCATGTGCTTTTAGATATCTACTCGTAACAAATAATTTTCAATGGGATGCAGCCAAGTCCCTCTACTTTTGTTTGAAGTCGTAATTAGGATGCACCATTTCTACCTGATTAATCCCTTGTCTCAGTTACTAACGCACATGCGAACCAAAAGCATCATTGAGGTTACAAAATTAGAATCAGAAAAGAACTTAAAAGGAAGTATGTTTTGTGATCACCTAGATATGGCTCAATTATTTGGTAGTTTGGTTGATAGCCTTTGGACCTGATCAACCTCCTAGATGTAGAGTTAATTGACACATGAGACAAATTACACAAGAAATGAAACAGTTGTTGGAATCTGATCTCAATGTAACCCATTGATGTCTACGGGTGCTTCTATTCTTGTAGACAGTGTTGGGCCTCCAAGAGCAGAGGTTTGTAGAACAGCAGCAAGTTTCCCTTAAGTGGATCACCCAAGGTTTATCGATCTCAGGGAGGAAGAGGTCAAGGATATCCCTCTCATGCAACCCTGCAACCATAAAGCAAGAAGTCTCTTGTGTCCCCAACACACCTAATACACTTGCAGATGTATAGGTGCACTAGTTCGGCGAAGAGATAGTGAAATACAGGTGGTATAAATATATATGAGCAGTAATAACGGCACCAGAAAATAGCTTGATGCTACAACTGGCGTGTGGTTGATGGTGGTAATATTGCATGCAGTACAGATGCAGTAAAACAGTAAACAAGCAGTGATTGCAGTATTTAGGAACAAGGCCTAGGGATTATACTTTCACTAGTGGACACTCTCAACATTGATCACATAACAGAATAGATAAATGCTATACTCTACACTCTCTTGTTTGATGATGAACACCACTAATTGTGTAGGATTACACGAACCCTCAATGCCGGAGTTAACAAGCTCCACAATATTCGATATTCATGTTTAAATAACCTTAGAGTGCATGATAGATCAACACAACTAAACCAAGTACTAACATAGCATGCACACTGTCACCGTCACACTATGAAAGGAGGAATAGATCATATCAATACTATCATAGCAATAATTAACTTCATAATCTACAAGAGATTACAATCATAACTGATACGTCTCCGACGTATCGATAATTTCTTATGTTCCATGCCACATTATTGATGTTATCTACATGTTTTATGCACACTTTATGTCATATTCGTGCATTTTCTGGAACTAACCTATTAACAAGATGCCGAAGTGCCAGTTCCTGTTTTCTGCTGTTTTTGGTTTCAGAAATCCTAGTAACGAAATATTCTCGGAATCGGACGAAATCAACGCCCAAGTTCCTATTTTCACCGGAAGCATCCAGAACACCCGGGAAGGACCAGAGGGGGCACTGGGCCCCGGACCATAGGCCGGCGCGGCCCAGGCCCCGGCCGCGCCGCCCTATGGTGTCGTCGCCCTTCGACCCTCCCCGCGCCGCCTCTTCGCCTATATAATGCCCCTGGATCGAAAACCCGATGCGTTCGACGAAACCACGAAACCTTCCAGAGCCGCCGCCATCGCGAGGCCAAGATCTGGGGGACAGGAGTCTCTGTTCCGGCACGCTGCCGGAGCGGGGAAGTGCCCCCGGAAGGCTTCTCCATCGACACCGCTGCCATCTCCATCGCCATCTTCATCACCGCTGCTGCTCCCATGAGGAGGGAGTAGTTCTCCATCGAGGCTCGGGGCTGTACCGGTAGCTATGTGGTTCATCTCTCTCCCATGTACCTCAATACAATGATCTCATGAGCTGCTTTACATGATTGAGATTCATATGAGTTTGTATCACAATTTATCTATGTGCTACTCTAGCAAAGTTATTAAAGTAGTTCTATTCCTCCTGCACGTGTGTAAAGGTGACAGTGTGTGCACCGTGTTAGTACTTGGTTTATGCTATGATCATGATCTCTTGTAGATTGCGAAGTTAACTATTGCTATGATAATATTGATGTGATCTATTCCTCCTACATATGCATGAAGGTGACAGTGTGCATGCTATGTTAGTACTTGGTTTAATCCTTTGATCTATCTTACACTATAAGGTTACTTAAACATGAGCATTATTGTGGAGCTTGTTAACTCCGGCATTGAGGGTTCGTGTAATCCTACGCAATGTGTTCATCATCCAACAAAAGTGTAGAGTATGCATTTATCTATTCTGTTATGTGATCAATGTTGAGAGTGTCCACTAGTGAAAGTGTAATCCCTAGGCCTTGTTCCTAAATACTGCTGCGTTACTACTGCTTGTTTACTGTTTCACTGTGTTACTACTGCTGCAATACTACCACCATCAACTACACGCCAGCAAGCTATTTTCTGGCACCGTTGCTACTGCTCATATATATTCATACCACCTGTATTTCACTATCTCTTCGCCGAACTAGTGCACCTATTAGGTGTGTTGGGGACACAAGAGACTTCTTGCTTTGTGGTTGCAGGGTTGCATGAGAGGGATATCTTTGACCTCTTCCTCCCTGAGTTCGATAAACCTTGGGTGATCCACTTAAGGGAAAACTTGCTGCTGTTCTACAAACCTCTGTTCTTGGAGGCCCAACACTGTCTACAGGAAAGGAGGGGGAACGTAGACATCAAGCACTTTTCTGGCACCGTTGCCGGGGAGGAAAGGTAAAAGGCACTCATACTTCGGTTCCAGGTAAAGTACTTTTCTGGCGCCATTGTGTTTGTGCTCGAAGCTATTTCCTTTAGATCCTGCAATTGCAACTTTTTGTTTCTTGTTTACACTAGTAAGGCATAATGGACAACATCTGTGAGCTCTTTGTACTATTTCCTGAGTCAAGACATGAATGGTTTAATGCGAAAATTAAAAAACCCATGGAACATGTTAGCATGAATACTTTGAACACCATTGTTGCTAATGATATGGAAAATTCTAAGCTTGGGGAAGCTGGTTTTGATGAGCATGATCTTTTTAGTCCACCAAGCATTGAGGAGAAAATTTTCTTTGATGATACTTTGCCTCCTATTTATGATGATTATAATGATAGTAGTCTTTTGTTGCCACCTACTATGGAGAGTAATTTTTATGATGATAATACTATGCCTCCTATATTTGATGATGAGAATAATAATGATAGCTACTTTGTTGAATTTGCTCCCACTATTACTAATAAAATTGACTATGCCTATGTGGAGAGTAATAATTTTATGCATGAGACTCATGATAAGAATGCTTTATGTGATGGTTATATTGTTGAGTTTGCTAATGTTGCTACTGAAAGTTATTATGAGAGAGGAAAATATGGTTGTAGAAATTTTCATGTTACTAAAACACCTCTCTATGTGCTGAAATTTTTGAAGCTATACTTGTTTTATCTTCCTATGCTTGTTACTTTGCTCTTCATGAACTTGTTTATTTACAAGATTCCTATGCATAGGAAGCATGTTAGACTTAAATGTGTTTTGAATTTGCCTCTTGATGCTCTCTTTTGCTTCAAATACTATTTCTTGCGAGTGCATCATTAAAACTGCTGAGCCCATCTTAATGGCTATAAAGAAAAGAACTTCTTGGGAGATAACCCATGTGTTATTTTACTACAGTACTTTGTTTTATATTTGTGTCTTGGAAGTTGTTTACTACTGTAGCAACCTCTCCTTATCTTAGTTTTGTGTTTTGTTGTGCCAAGTAAAGCCGTTGATAGAAAAGTAAGTACTAGATTTGGATTACTGCACAGTTCCAGATTTCTTTGCTGTCACGAATCTGGGTCCACCTCCCTGTAGGTAGCTCAGAAAATTAAGCCAATTTACGTGCATGATCCTCAGATATGTACGCAACTTTCATTCAATTTGAGCATTTTCATTTGAGCAAGTCTGGTGCCATTTTAAAATTCGTCAATACGAACTGTTCTGTTTTGACAGATTCTGCCTTTTATTTCGCATTGCCTCTTTTGCTATGTTGGATGAATTTCTTTGATCCACTAATGTCCAGTAGCATTATGCAATGTCCAGAAGTGTTAAGAATGATTGTGTCACCTCTGAATATGTCAATTTATATTGTGCACTAACCCTCTAATGAGTTGTTTCGAGTTTGGTGTGGAGGAAGTTTTCAAGGATCAAGAGAGGAGTATGATGCAACATGATCAAGGAGAGTGAAAGCTCTAAGCTTGGGGATGCACCCGGTGGTTCACCCCTGCATATATCAAGAAGACTCAAGCGTCTAAGCTTGGGGATGCCCAAGGCATCCCCTTCTTCATCGACAACATTATCAGGTTCCTCCCCTGAAACTATATTTTTATTCCATCACATCTTATGTGCTTTTTCTTGGAGCGTCGGTTTGTTTTTGTTTTTTTGTTTTGTTTGAATAAAATGGATCCTAGCATTCACTTTATGGGAGAGAGACACGCTCCGCTGTAGCATATGGACAAGTATGTCCTTGGTTTCTACTCATAGTATTCATGGCGAAGTTTCTCCTTCGTTAAATTGTTATATGGTTGGAATTGGAAAATGATACATGTAGTAATTGCTATAAATGTCTTGGGTAATGTGATACTTGGCAATTTTTGTGCTCATGATTAAGCTCTTGCATCATATGCTTTGCACCCATTAATGAAGAAATACATAGAGCATGCTAAAATTTGGTTTGCATATTTGGTTTCTCTAAGGTCTAGATAATTTCTAGTTTTGAGTTTGAACAACAAGGAAGACGGTGTAGAGTCTTATAATGTTTTCAATATGTCTTTTATGTGAGTTTTGCTGCACCGGTTCATCCTTGTGTTTGTTTCAAACAACCTTGCTAGCCTAAACCTTGTATCGAGAGGGAATACTTCTCATGCATCCAAATCCTTGAGCCAACCACTATACCATTTGTGTCCACCATACCTACCTACTACATGGTATTTTCCGCCATTCCAAAGTAAATTGCTTGAGTGCTACCTTTAAAATTCCATCATTCACCTTTGCAATATATAGCTCATGGGACAAATAGTTTAAAAACTATTGTGGTATTGAATATGTAATTATGCACTTTATCTCTTATTAAGTTGCTTGTTGTGCGATAACCATGTTCACTGGGGACGCCATCAACTATTCATTGTTGAGTTTCATGTGAGTTGCTATGCATGTCCGTCTTGTCTGAAGTAAGAGAGATCTACCACCCTATGGTTAAGCATGCATATTGTTAGAGAAGAACATTGGGCCGCTAACTAAAGCCATGATCCATGGTGGAAGTTTCAGTTTTGGACATATATCCTCAATCTCATATGAGAAAATTATTAATTGTTGTTACATGCTTATGCATAAAAGAGGAGTCCATTATCTGTTGTCTATGTTGTCCCGGTATGGATGTCTAAGTTGAGAATAATCAATAGCGAGAAATCCAATGCGAGCTTTCTCCTTAGACCTTTGTACAGGCGGCATAGAGGTACCCCTTTGTGACACTTGGTTAAAACATGTGCATTGTGATGATCCGGTAGTCCAAGCTAATTAGGACAAGGTGCGGGCACTATTAGTGTACTATGCATGAGGCTTGCAACTTGTAAGATATAATTTACATGATACATATGCTTTATTACTACCGTTGACAAAATTGTTTCATGTTTTCAAAATAAAAGCTCTAGCACAAATATAGCAATCGATGCTTTCCTCTTTGAAGGACCATTCTTTTACTTTTATTGTTGAGTCAGTTCACCTATCTTTCTCTACCTCAAGAAGCAAACATTTGTGTGAACTGTGCATTGATTCTTATATACTTGCTTATTGCATTTGTTATATTGCTTTGCATTGACAACTATCCATGAGATATACATGTTACAAGTTGAAAGCAACCGCTGAAACTTAATCTTCCATTGTGTTGCTTCAATGTCTCTGCTATGAATTTATTGCTTTATGAGTAACTCTTATGCAAGACTTATTGATGCTTGTCTTGAAGTACTATTCATGAAAAGTCTTTGCTTTATGATTCACTTGTTTACTCATGTCATATACATTGTTTTGATCGATGCATTCACTACATATGTTTTACAAATAGTATGATCAAGGTTATGATGGCATGTCACTCCAGAAATTATCTGTGTTATCGTTTTACCTGCTCGGGACGAGCAGAACTAAGCTTGGGGATGCTGATACGTCTCCGACGTATCGATAATTTCTTATGTTCCATGCCACATTATTGATGTTATCTACATGTTTTATGCACACTTTATGTCATATTCGTGCATTTTCTGGAACTAACCTATTAACAAGATGCCGAAGTGCCAGTTCCTGTTTTCTGCTGTTTTTTGTTTCAGAAATCCTAGTAACGAAATATTCTCGGAATCGGACGAAATCAACGCCCAAGTTCCTATTTTCACCGGAAGCATCCAGAACACCCGGGAAGGACCAGAGGGGGGGCACTGGGCCCCCAGACCATAGGCCGGCGCGGCCCAGGCCCTGGCCGCGCCGCCCTATGGTGTCGTCGCCCCTTCGACCCTCCTGCGCCGCCTCTTCGCCTATATAATGCCCCTGGATCGAAAACCCTGATGCGTTCGACGAAAACCACAGAAACCTTCCAGAGCCGCCGCCATCGCGAGGCCAAGATCTGGGGGACAGGAGTCTCTGTTCCGGCACGCTGCCGAAGCGGGGAAGTGCCCCCGGAAGGCTTCTCCATCGACACCGCTGCCATCTCCATCGCCATCTTCATCACCGCTGCTGCTCCCATGAGGAGGGAGTAGTTCTCCATCGAGGCTCGGGGCTGTACCGGTAGCTATGTGGTTCATCTCTCTCCCATGTACCTCAATACAATGATCTCATGAGCTGCTTTACATGATTGAGATTCATATGAGTTTGTATCACAATTTATCTATGTGCTACTCTAGCAAAGTTATTAAAGTAGTTCTATTCCTCCTGCACGTGTGTAAAGGTGACAGTGTGTGCACCGTGTTAGTACTTGGTTTATGCTATGATCATGATCTCTTGTAGATTGCGAAGTTAACTATTGCTATGATAATATTGATGTGATCTATTCCTCCTACATATGCATGAAGGTGACAGTGTGCATGCTATGTTAGTACTTGGTTTAATCCTTTGATCTATCTTACACTATAAGGTTACTTAAACATGAGCATTATTGTGGAGCTTGTTAACTCCGGCATTGAGGGTTCGTGTAATCCTACGCAATGTGTTCATCATCCAACAAAAGTGTAGAGTATGCATTTATCTATTCTGTTATGTGATCAATGTTGAGAGTGTCCACTAGTGAAAGTGTAATCCCTAGGCCTTGTTCCTAAATACTGCTGCGTTACTACTGCTTGTTTACTGTTTCACTGTGTTACTACTGCTGCAATACTACCACCATCAACTACACGCCAGCAAGCTATTTTCTGGCACCGTTGCTACTGCTCATATATATTCATACCACCTGTATTTCACTATCTCTTCGCCGAACTAGTGCACCTATTAGGTGTGTTGGGGACACAAGAGACTTCTTGCTTTGTGGTTGCAGGGTTGCATGAGAGGGATATCTTTGACCTCTTCCTCCCTGAGTTCGATAAACCTTGGGTGATCCACTTAAGGGAAAACTTGCTGCTGTTCTACAAACCTCTGCTCTTGGAGGCCCAACACTGTCTACAGGAAAGGAGGGGGAACGTAGACATCAATAACCTACGCCAAGTACTACACGATGCACACACTGTCACCATTACACCGTGCAGGAGGAATAGAGTACTTTAATAACATCACTAGAGTAGCACATAGATGAATAGTGATACAAAACTCATATGAATCTCAATCATGTAAGGCAGCTCATGAGATCATTGTATTGAAGTACATAGGAGAGAGATTAACCACATAGCTACCGGTACAGCCCTTAGCCTCGATGGAGAACTACTCCCTCCTCATGGGAGACAGCAGCGTTGATGAAGATGGCGGTGGAGATGGCAGCGGTGTCGATGGAGATGCCTTCCGGAAGCACTTCCCCGACCCGGCGGCGTGCCGGAACAGAGACTCCTGTCCCCCAGATCTTGGCTTCGCGATAGCGGCGGCTCTGGAAGGTTTCTCGTACCGTGGCTTTTCCGTATCGAAGACTTAGGTCAGGGACCTTTATATAGGCGAAGAGGCAGCGTCAGAAGGGGTCTGGGGCCACCAGACACTAGGGCGGCGCGCCCCCCCTGGGCCGCGCCGCCACCATGTGTGGGCCCCCTGTGGCCCTTCTCTGGCGGCTCTCGGGTGTTCTGGAAGCTTCATGCAATCCTAAGACTCTGGGCGTTGATTTCGTCCAATTCCGAGAATATTTCCTTACTAGGATTTCTGAAACCAAAAACAGCAGAAAACAGGAACTGGCACTTCGGCATCTCGTCAATAGGTTAGTTCCGGAAAATGCATAAATATGACATAAAGTATGCATAAAACATGTAGATATCATCAATAATGTGGCATGGAACATAAAAATTATCGATACGTCGGAGACATATCACCCATGCTGTCTAATAAAGTTCCTTTTTTACCCGCAAAAAAAATTTGACACATGAGACAAATTTCACAAGAAACTAACTAGATCCATAGAAAACAGCAAACAATTGTTCTAGATCAAACTCTGCTTCCGTCTGAAACTGAGGAATAAAAGTCTGAAGCAATGTCGTT
Source organism: Lolium perenne (assembly GCF_019359855.2). NCBI lineage: Eukaryota > Viridiplantae > Streptophyta > Magnoliopsida > Poales > Poaceae > Lolium > Lolium perenne. The sequence continues at coordinate 219,204,158 of NC_067248.2, read as the reverse complement.
GTTCACTGTAGCTCGTCAGGCTGTTTTTGGCAACGGCTGGAATTAGTTCAGTTAAGTGTTTCGGCAAACAATTGTCTACGCAAAAGATTGTACAGCAGCAGGATGGCAAAGATTGCATAGCACGGCATGATTGTCTCTGGAATAAAAACGATAAACCCTAGACGTATGATGTCGGGATTGGATCTATCAAATATGCAAGATCTAGATATAGGTCAAACGGGCGTGGTAGACATGTAAAACCGATCTCTCGATCGAACCATCCGAAAAACACAACAACAAGCCGATCACCGACAGATTTACCTCGGGGTTTCTTTGAGCTGGGCGCCTTCTTCGGCGTGTGTGCGCGATTCCTCCCCCCCCCCCCCCCTGACGTTTCAACGACTGCCGGCCATGGCGACCACCGGCCGGGGAGATAGATGCGAGATGGAAGAACATCCGGCGAAGACACCGGATCGGGGTGTGCACGAGAGGATAAGGTCGGGGGGTGGGGAGTTAAGATGCTCGTAAATCATGCGGGAGAGGCACGACGTATATAAGGGAGGGCGAAATATTTGATAGGTGGGGTGCGCAGGAGGAGTGGAGGGAACATAAAATTTGGGCATTTTGGCAGCCGGCGTAATACAATTTGGAGGGAACAAGTTTTTGTCGTGAAAGAAAAAATATTACTCTGAAAATGGAACTGTACATGTATATTTTAATTAAAAATGACAGAAAACGAGTAAAACTCATAATAAATGCTAAATTCAATGTAAAATCATCAGTAACTACTGGGACTGAGTAAATGTTGTGACATTCATGTGGAAAATTCAAATTTAAATTTTTCATGAGGTTTGGTGTAGTTTGATGTGAATTTACACAAGTGAGGGCATTTTCGGCATAACGGTCGAATCGTCGACCCCGGAAGTTGTAAAACCTTTTGCATGTGAGGTATATATGAGAACACATCCCACATATACATGTTATTGTTCACACATGTGAGATTTTGTCTGAAAACACTTGTGAAACCTCATGTTGGTTGGGTCGATCCATGTGTGGACCCACATCGATCATGTCGGTGAAGGGCTCTTTTTCAAGCAAGCTACACTTCAAAGACTCAGATTGAGCTGCAAATTTTTGTGAGTGGTCATGAAGGGTAGGTATGTGTGCCTGAGGAGTTTCAGATTTTTCTGACAATTTTAGGTGTTTGTTTATTTTTTTAATTAAAAAATGACAGAAAACGAGTAAAATTTATAATAAATGCTAAATTCAATGTAAAATCATCAGTAACTAGTGGGACTGAGTAAATGTTGTGACATTCATGTGGAAAATTCAAATTTAAATTTTTCATGAGGTATGGTGTAGTTTGATGTGAATTTACACAAGTGAGGGCATTTTCGGCATAACGGTCGAATCGTCGACCCTGGAAGTTGTAAAACCTTTTGCATGTGAGGTATATGTGAGAACACATCCCACATATACATGTTATTGTTCACACATGTGAGATTTTGTCTGAAAACACTTGTGAAACCTCATGTTGGTTGGGTCGATCCATGTGTGGACCCACATCGATCATGTCGGTGAAGGGCTCTTTTTCAAGCAAGCTGCACTTCAAAGACTCAGATTGAGCTGCAAATTTTTGTGAGTGGTCATGAAGGGTAGGTATGTGTGCCTGAGGAGTTGCAGATTTTTCTGACAATATTAGGTGTTTGTTTATTTTTTTAATTAAAAAATGACAGAAAACGAGTAAAACTCATAATAAATGCTAAATTCAATGTAAAATCATCAGTAACTAGTGGGACTGAGTAAATGTTGTGACATTCATGTGGAAAATTCAAATTTAAATTTTTCATGAGGTTTGGTGTAGTTTGATGTGAATTTACACAAGTGAGGGCATTTTCGGCATAACGGTCGAATCGTCGACCCCGGAAGTTGTAAAACCTTTTGCATGTGAGGTATATGTGAGAACACATCCCACATATACATGTTATTGTTCACACATGTGAGATTTTGTCTGAAAACACTTGTGAAACCTCATGTTGGTTGGGTCGATCCATGTGTGGACCCACATCGATCATGTCGGTGAAGGGCTCTTTTTCAAGCAAGCTGCACTTCAAAGACTCAGATTGAGCTGCAAATTTTTGTGAGTGGTCATGAAGGGTAGGTATGTGTGCCTGAGGAGTTTCAGATTTTTCTGAAAATTTTAGGTGTTTGTTTATTTTTTTAATTAAAAAATGACAGAAAACGAGTAAAACTCATAATAAATGCTAAATTCAATGTAAAATCATCAGTAACTAGTGGGACTGAGTAAATGTTGTGACATTCATGTGGAAAATTCAAATTTAAATTTTTCATGAGGTTTGGTGTAGTTTGATGTGAATTTACACAAGTGAGGGCATTTTCGGCATAACGGTCGAATCGTCGACCCCGGAAGTTGTAAAACATTTTGCATGTAAGGTATATGTGAGAACACATCCCACATATACATGTTATTGTTCACACATGTGAGATTTTGTCTGAAAACACTTGTGAAACCTCATGTTGGTTGGGTCGATCCATGTGTGGACCCACATCGATCATGTTGGTGAAGGGCTCTTTTCAAGCAAGCTGCACTTCAAAGACTCAGATTGAGCTGCAAATTTTTGTGAGTGGTCATGAAGGGTAGGTATGTGTGCCTGAGGAGTTCCAGATTTTCTGACAATTTTAGGTGTTTGTTTATTTTTTTTAATTAAAAATGACAGAAAACGAGTAAAACTCATAATAAATGCTAAATTCAATGTAAAATCATCAGTAACTAGTGGGACTGAGTAAATGTTGTGACATTCATGTGGAAAATTCAAATTTAAAATTTTCATGAGGTTTGGTGTAGTTTGATGTGAATTTACACAAGTGAGGGCATTTTCGGCATTGGGAAAATTGGGAGCACGTGCTGGTCTCATTTGGCGTCACCACATTACCCTACAACAGAAGTTTCACTTCGAAAAAGGTTTGTCAACCTCTTAGTGCAATGAGGTCAACCTAGGTTTGACCAAACACTCAAAATTTCATATAAAATTGAAAATTTGTTGAAATCTTTCCAAACCTTGTGTATTGGCCAATGTGTGGCTAACACTTTCCATGGAAAATAACAAACTAGAAAAAAATTTGTTTCCCTACCAAAGCACTCACAAAAGTGAGGTGCGTAGTGAAAGATTATTCCCCTCTACCTCGAACGGGCAGTTCTTGACCATTTGTAGGTACTATTAATTATATTATAGGTACTATTAATTGATCTGATCCATGGATTTTATAATCACCATTTGTCTTAAACTGGTGCTTATTTATACGATGAAACCATAGTGTGTACATCATTTTTATTTAGGGAACAAATGAATTATCAGATGCATGTAATTTATGACCACCATTTTTCTTGAATTCCTGCTTATTGACGTCATGAATCCATATTGTTTTATGAATCAGTACATCTTCAGGGAACAAATGATTGATCCCTGATCCATGAAATTTATAATCACCATTTTCTCTTAAATTGGTGCTTAGTTATATTACTGAAATAATGATTGGACTACCCATGAACAATTTGTGACAACAGTTTAAATTGGTGCTTATTTATATTAGTGAAGTTATTATCTATGGTTGGATCTGGATCATAAATGTTGATTCTACATGATGATTAATTCTTAATAATGTTCATACAAAAATATGTAATGCTTGAATTGTATTTCAGTTAATTTCCTTCTCTCACTTCTTCTTTACTTTCAAAATCGCAGGAAGACTCTGAGGACGTTGACAGCGACAAGGAGGACCGGGACCGGAAGAGCCGCTTTGTTCTGAAGAAGCTGAAGACTGGCTAGATCCCTTTCCGTCGCAACGGAAAGCCTAATTGCCCATTCTGCAGCAGGGTTTTCCCGAACGATGTCGAGTGTCCTATCCAGCACACAACGGGAGTTGGAAAAGGTAGCGCGCACAAGCACAAGGCTGCTAGCAAGGCGAAGCACGCTGCTTTTGGCAAGTTCCTCAGGGACTACGTCAAGACTGGCCTCATCCCGCTCGTCGGTCCAGCTGTTGGCCCTCATGTTCTCCACTAAATTTAGTTTCTGTTTAGTTGTTCCCCTGGAGGTTCATGGTTAAACTATGTCATGTTTCAAAGACTATGTTCTACTTTTGTTATTTGGAACCTGGGCAATCATACCCAGTTGTTTAAGACTATGTCATGTTTATATGTTGTTTGCTGTTGCAGAAGCATTACTGCTGCACATATTATCTCTTTTTTCATGTTGATGCATGCTGCATTTGTGTAGATGCTTTATTCTGTAGCTAAGCAAGTTCCGAGTTAATTTCGACTACCAATGTTTGGCTACACCAGAGTTGTGTAGATTACATATCCCTTTGTCCCACAAGTTTACTTCTTTTATGTCTCCTTTTTTGCGACTTGTAGTTGCTGTTGTTAGTTTCAAGATTTGTTTTCATAAATACAATCTGTGTTGGTAATCAGCAAAATTGAAACCTCACAGGACAATGTGCACAAGGGTGCCAAATCATGCCCCAATCCATGGTGGTTTGGTCATTTTTTAGCCATTTCCCCCTCTTTTCGTCCGAAAACCCCTCTTTCGACACATCTCCACCATGGGGACACCATGCCACCAACTCCAAAAAATCAAAACCCATAGAAACCAAGGTGTCATATCACAATGTGCACAAGGGTGCCAAACCTTGCCCCAATCCATGGTGGTTTGGTCATTTTTTGGCCATTCCCCCCTCTTTTCGTCCGAAAACCCCTCTTTCGACACATCTCCACCATGCGGACACCATGCCACCAACTCCAAAAAATCAAAACCCCTAGCAACCAAGGTGTCATATCACAATGTGCACAAGGGTGCCAAATCTTGCCCCAATCCATGGTGGTTTGGTCAGTTTTTGGCCATTCCCCCCTCTTTTCGTCCGAAAACCCCTTTTTCGACACAACTCCACCATGGGGATACCATGCCACCAACTCCAGAAAATCAAAACCCATAGCAACCAAGGTGTCATATCACAATGTGCACAAGGGTGCCAAATCATGCCCCAATCCATGGTGGTTTGGTCAGTTTTTGGCCATTCCCCCCTCTTTTCGTCCGAAAACCCCTCTTTCGACACATGTCCACCATGGGGACACCATGCCACCAACTCCAAAAAATCAAAACCCATAGCAAACAAGGTTTCATATCACAATGTGCACAAGGGTGCCAAATCTTGCCCCAATCCATGGTGGTTTGGTCATTTTTTAGCCATTCCCCCCACTTTTCGTCCGAAACCCCCTCTTTCGACACATGTCCACCATGGGGACACCATGCCACCAACTCCAAAAAATCAAAACCCATAGCAACCAAGGTGTCATATCACAATGTGCACAAGGGTGCCAAATCTTGCCCCAATCCATGGTGGTTTGGTCATTTTTTGGCCATTCCCCCCTCTTTTCGTCCGAAAACCCCTCTTTCGACACATGTCCACCATGGGGACACCATGCCACCAACTCCAAAAAATCAAAACCCATAGCAACCAAGGTGTCATATCACAATGTGCACAAGGGTGCCAAATCTTGCCCTAATCCATGGTGGTTTGGTCAGTTTTTGGCCATTCCCCCCTCTTTTCGTCCGAAAACCCCTCTTTCGACACATCTCCACCATGGGGACACCATGCCACCAACTCCAAAAAATCAAAACCCATAGCAACCAAGGTATAATATCACAATGTGCACAAGGGTGCCAAATCATGCCCCAATCCATGGTGGTTTGGTCAGTTTTTGGCCATTCCCCCCTCTTTTCGTCCGAAAACCCCTCTTTCGACACATCTCCACCATGGGGCCACCATTTTATGTTATTGTTCACCACTTTGAGATTTTTTCGATGAAAAATTTCAGAAAATGAGTAAAAGTCATAAAGAAAATTTGAATCACAATTTTTGGTGATTTTTACGTCTGGTATGTTTTGATTTTGAAGAACTCTCCTGCTCTGAACATTTAGTTTACTAGCACTTTGAAGTACTAGGATGCACACAACATAAAATTGAAGGGACAATTGTTGACATATCATGGCAAAATATTTACTGACTACTAGCCAAAAGCACTACAGTTTCAAAAGAACTGACTACTAGCCAAAAGCACCTCACGCGGGAGGGAGACCAAACCAAAAGATCGGGGGGTCATGCAGCAGAAGAGATGATCATTCCACCATCAGCAGGACTCTGTCGACCACGATCTTGCGGTAGAGCTTGTAGTAGACCCAAGCATCAATGGCTGCATACTCGATGTTCATATTTGGAAGTGGGAAGTCCCCCCACAGTCCGTGCCGATGGTGGTGGAACTTCTTCTTCATATCACCGTACCAAGAATCAATGAGTCTTTTTGCCATGGTAGCCATGCCAGCCCTCGCATGACCAGTGTACTTGAAGTACTCGTCCTGGAGATCGACGTAGTACTCACAAGGAATCTCCATGTGCCATGTCCTCCACAGAACTCTCTTGTCACCACGGATGTCAACACTCGCAAACATAATTCCTTCTCGAAAGAAATCGTAGATAGCCGGAGACTCCCACCAGGCAGCACTGCAGTAAACAAAGTAATGTACTAATCACAGATCAGTTACAAATATGCAAGAACCTACAGAGGAGACGAAGATGAAACAAATTAATAAATCGGGAACAATGTGTAGCAGATTTAGATCGGGAATGTACTGATTTTCGGGAACACTGTCTAGCAGATTTAGATCGGGAATGTACTGATTTTCGGGAACAATGTCTAACGAGAGTCAAAGAGAGACACAACGGTGGCAACTAAAAAACCCCAATCGAAAGATTCAAAAAGGGGATTAGTTCTTACGCTGCGTAGTGGAACACCAGCACATGTCGACGCATGCAGAGTTGAACCACGGCGATCTTCTTCTCGTCCTCGGCTCGATGGTTGGTGTACTCGAAGTCGAGGCCCACGAACTTGTGCTCGTCCTCCTTGAGCCACTCCGTGTACATGTCAAGGACGCGGCGCACTTCCCAGGGGTCGTTGGTGTAGACCACCTCCAGGTCCTGGCCGTCGTGGATGTGGACTGCGCGCGTGCTGGACCAGTTGTACATTTCCTGCTCATCCATGTCCATGGCGATGCGGCGGCGGGAGACGAAGATACTGAGGGAGCGGAGACGACGAGAAGTGTGGAAACCAGGATGCGGTGCGAATATTGAGACGGTAGGGGAGGGGGAAGGGGATAAATATCATCCCCATTAATTACTCCGTGCGAATATTAAGACGGTAGACGAAGAGAATACTGACGCGGGTCTAGTCCAACTGACGTGCAGTCCAACTGACGCGCATTCGATCGTGTTGTCACGTCAAAACCCAGCACCGCCCATTTGCACTCCTCTTGACCTACCGAAAATTACTCCACGATATAACTGGCCATCATATCACGACCTCCTTCAGCCGCCGCCAGATCTCGCCACGTCTCTCGCCGCCACAGCTCGCCACGTCTCTCGCCGGCGAGACTTGTAAGACTCTCGCTCCGCGTCGAGACCAAGGATGGCGCCTACTAGTGGAGTACGTAAATAACATGTACGTCTCGCGATCGATCGTTGTTTCCGATTTGTAATCTTTCTTCATATTTTTTGTAGTGTCTAGTTTGCTTTGACAAGAAGGGGATGTGCGGCGGAGGGGGAATCGCGTTAGGTTTTTTCGTGCAAACACTACAAGAGGGTTTTGAGGAGAAGACGGTACATGCACTTATAAGTTTAAAATTCATTCAGATGTTTTATTAATTCACCGCCACATCAAAGTTTAACACGTGATCCTAGTAGTTATTGCTAGTTTAGTACTATTATTCAGATGTGTGTAATAATTTTTGTTCACCATATGTATTAACCGCTTATTTATGGTTGAGTTTTAGGATAGCTGTGATAACTTTTACGTTCATATGAGTTTTACGATAGTTGTAGCTGTTAGAGATAGAGGTATCGGTAGTTCAGTCCTATACCGATAGAAGTTCAGATATGTGCTGATAGAAGTCCTAGATACATACGATGTATTACTTGCGCAACAATGTACCTCCCCTATATATTAATGAGATCTGAGACTCGGTGATTATCCGAGTAGACGCATAATTCTACCTGATCATTAGATTTTACAGTAGCTACATGCAATTCGTGATTCTTCAAGGTCCTAATATGACACGATGTGTAACATTCACATGTTTCTATCTTATTGAATTTTCAGAATAGTTAACTTACTTTTGTATTAACTCTACTGAATTTAGGTCATCCCTTGCTACTATAGACCGTATTTCCTTAAGAAGTATGGTGTCCAGACTCCCACAGGACAACTTTTGAAGCTGCACTTAAAACCAAAGATGGCCATGCATTTGTTGTTAATGTTACCAACAGAGCTGGCAGAACCTATATCAACGGAAGATTTTGGAACGAATTTGCTAGAGTGTACAATTTTAAGGTTGGCATGGAGTTAATTTTCAGAGTTAACTCATCTGGTCAGGATACTCTTGTAATAACTGGAACTGAACCACTAATCCATCCAGGTAATTTTCCACCTTTGGACAGAATGATTGATCATATTAATTATTCCATCTTATGTCAGTTATTTTAATTATGCAGCTTACTACCAGTTGTCCCGTACGAAGCGTGACATTGTTGACTCGCTCAGTACTACTGATGGAACAATGATAAATTGGAGTATGATGCATACCGTCATTCTTCAGGTGGACAACTTGGACTACCTTGTTGAGTACCACAATGCTGGAGATTATGATCAAGGAGCACTAGTTGTCCCAATGCTGCATACTCTGAATTGGACAAACATCGAAAATTACAACAAACACGTGGTAAGCAGTAGATCATATCATTTCATTAACTTTGCGAGCTACATTACGTACAAGTGTTAACTAAACTATGTCTCTACTGTTGGAACAGAAAATCCCTAGCCGTTTGGTTCCTAAAGATATGGAACAATATGGTGCAATCAGTATTGTGTGCCATCCCAGTACTTTGGTGCGTGCGTCCTACGCAATTTCTTCTGACGATGGTCGTCTCTGTGTCAGTGGGTGGAAGGAGTTCATGGACAAGGAAAAGCACCTTCAGATGGGTGACAAGATGCTGTTCTTGCTTTACCTGGGAAATGCAGGGTTTACTTGTTTGCTACCCATGTGCCTGAAATCGATCTGGAGTAGCTAGTCAGTGATTCATGGTGCCCGTGTGTCCAACTATGCAGCCCCTTTAGGTTTAAATTAAGTTGTAAGAATCTTTATGCGATTGTCGATTTTGCTTCTGTTAAAACAATATTTAGTCATATCGTGTTGCTGGTTGTAATCGTGTCAAGTGTCGATTAATTAAAACCATTGTAAAAGTTATGTTACCGACATGTTGGCTTTTCTTATATCTGTCCATATTTTAGCTTATATTAATTTGTTCTTAAACCCTTCTGGATAATTGAATGACAAGTTCGAGATCGTAAACATCTAAATAAGAACATTTCAAATGTTTGGAACAAAACATATAGTTGTATGCATAACATGTTTCTATCAATCTACATCACTATCTTCTTCTGAAGTTTTTCCCTCGTCATCATGTATGTTCTCTTCCAATATGAGACTATCTTCCTCATTCTCTAGTTCATCTTCGCTCATATCCATGTCAACATTGGGACTATCTTCCTCATTCTCTAGTTCACGAATTGTACGAGCATCATGAATATGTACAACTTCATCAGCACGATGATCATCCTCCTCTGCCTCCACCTCTGCTTCCTCGTCTAGGTCGACAACATCATGAAATGTATGGTCGACTGAACCTTCATCCTCCTGGTATGCGTCTTCATTCCGTACAAATGCATCATCGTTACCATCTTCTAATTCTGGAACATCGTACACGTGTCTATGGCTGAACTTCTGCACCACTTTCCACGGATCACCAAACTTTGTATCCTCCAAATAGAAGCATGTTTCAGCTTGACTGGCCAATATGAATGGTGAATTCTTGAACCATAGGACAGAAGTGTTAACGCTTTTAAAATAACCATCATCTTTTATCTTGGAACCCCTGCCCGCAAGGTCGAACCAGTCGCAACGAAACAAGTACACGGACCTGTCACCCTGCTTGTTAGTCCCGTACTGCAGTTTAAGAACTTCTTGCAGAACACCATAGAACTCGGTCTCATCTGCATCACCAAAAGATCCCTTAGTCGCTACGCCCGAATTTTGAGTCTTCAGGTCTTTATCCCGAGTAAGCGTGCGAAACCTCGCACCCTTTACGTTGCAACCAGCGTATACTACTACACGCTGGTCTGGCCCAGCAGCCAGAGACTTCAAATCTTCTGATGCATTGTCCGACTGTCTCACATGGTTTGCAAACCAACCTGCAAACTCTCTCTGAACCGTCTCCTCGATGTCACGCACACCCCTACCTCCCAATTCTTGTCGGAATTCACTGAAACATAGAAAAAACACATATGAAATACAGGACAATTATGTCTGCAACATTGAGAAGTAGTTATTAAAGTGAAGCTAACTACTTACTTGATATAACGTTCTACATCGTCATAGTTGTTCAGCACATACCAAACCATTTTGTCAAATTCCTTGTCAAAATGTTTCAAAATGGATTTCCCAAGACCTTTAGCTCCAACTGAAAATACTTCCATCTCGTCACGATCAGGTTTTCTCCGTATGTCTTGGTTCCTATCATCTTTGTTAAATCTTGTTTCTGTGCCATCCTTGAAAAATCTAGAGCAAAAAATCAAACACTCATCAACAATGTAGCCCTCTGCGATAGAACCTTCTGGCCTTGCTTTGTTACGGACCGTAGACTTTAGATAACCTAATCTTCTCTCAACTGGATACATCCAACCATAATGAACAGGACCCCTCAAAAGAGCCTCGTCAGGAAGATGAATAGCTAAGTACACCATTACATCAAAAAAAGCTGGGGGGAACAACTTCTCAAGTTTGCATAGGATCACAACAATTTCAACCTTCAATCGATTCAGCACATCAACTTTCAGGGTTTTGGCACATAGCTCCCTAAAAAATCTTCCTAGCTCTGCAATAGCCACATACATTTCCTTAGATGCAATTCCCTTGAGCCCAGCCGGCAACACTCGCTGCAGAAGTATGTGGCAATCATGCGTCTTCATACCGGTAACCTTACAACCATCAATATTCACACATCTTCCCCAGTTTGCGCAATAACCATCTGGGAACCTAGTGTTTGCCAAATACCTACACAAATGTCTTTTCTGTTCCTTTGAAAGCGTCCACGGTGCAGGGGGCTTCGCATAAGTTACTGCTGCATCATCATCCTCCTTCACAATTTTCTTCAACCAATACTTCTCCCAGATTTTGAATTTCTTCAAATCAATTCTAGCACTAATAGTGTCCTTATTCCTGCCCTCAAGTTCAAGTAGTGTACCAACAATATTGTCACATATGTTCTTCTCAATATGCATCACATCTAAGTTGTGAGCTAACTTAAGTTCTGGCTAGTACGGTAGATGATGTAAGCTGACTTTCAGGTGCCATGTTGGTTCACAGGGTACAGTTGCACGCTTCCGCTTTCTACTTATTGGATTTTTCCCATGTTCAAAATCCTTAACCCTTTCTACCTTCTCAGCTACCTCTTTGGGTGTGTACTTCCTTGGTGGATCTCTAGTCTCAGTTTTACCATTGAAAAGTCTGCTTCTCCTGTATGGGTGACCTTTATCAAGAAATCGCCGATGCCCAATATATCCAATTTTGTTTTTCAAAGATTCATAGCAAGGATTCTCATCGCAATGCACACACGCATGAAATCCTCTTGTGCTTCGGCCTGACATAGTGGCATATCCAGGATAATCATGAATAGACCAAAGAAACGCAGCATGCAATGGGAAATATTCCTCTGTGCATGCATCAAATGTCTGCACACCACTCCATAGCTGCATCATATCTTTTATCAGTGGCTGCATAAATACATGAAAATCTTTCCCTGGGGAATACTTTCCGGGGATTAGCAATGCTATCATGTAATTCGATTGATCCATGCACATCCATGGTGGGAAGTTGTAAGGAATGACAAAAACAGGCCACATACTGTAAGGATTACTCATACTTCCAAAGGGACTGAAGCCGTCTGTGGCAAAACCTAGTCTTATGTTACGAGGATCTTTAGCAAACCAATGAAACTTGGCATCAAAGTGCTTCCATGCCTCACCATCAGCAGGGTGCCTCAGTACATTGGGCTCATCAACCCTCTTCCCTTTGTGCCATCTAGTATGTGTCGACATTTCCTTTTTAACAAATAGTCTCTGCAACCTTTTAATTATAGGAAAGTACCTTAACACCTTGTGAGGGATTTTCTTTTTTGCAGTAGGGTCTCTATATCTTGATAATCCACAAACATGGCAGTGTGTATCGTCCTTGTGATCTCCCCAAAATAAAGAACAATCAAACTTGCATACATGAATTGTCCCATAACCAAGCCCAACATCAGAAAGAACACTCTTAGCATCAGCATATGATTTGGGAAAGTCCACACGTGGCAAAGCTGTACGTAAAAGCTGAAGTAAGAGATCAAATCCTCTGTTTGTTATCCGGCTGTATGATTTGACATGAAGGAGCTTAATAATGAACGACAACCTAGTGAAAGTGGTGCATCCCTCATGAAGTTCCTTTTTGGCTGACTCAATTAGATTAGCATAAATATTTGGCAGGTTAGGACCTTTATTTCCAGACTTCATAGTTCATCGATCATACTAGACGAATCATCAACATAACAATCACCATTGTCTTCCTCTTCATCATTGTCACTATCATACGCACCATCATCGTTTCTATCCCGCCCTTCGTCATCACTAAAACCTTCCCCATGTCTAGTCCATCTTGTATACGTCATGGACATACCTGAACAATTGCAGTGATCCTCGATCGTTTTTTATATCCTGACGTATCAGATTTAGGCAGTCCTTGCAAGGGCACAAGATTGGTTCATCTTTATTGTCCAAGTGTTCTCGCGCAAACTTGATGAAATCCCTAACACCTGCCATGTACTTTGTTGTGAACTTCTGGGTGCCATCAGTTATCCAACTTCGATCCATTGCCTACAATTCAGTTAAGAATATGCCAACGTTCTTCAGAACAGATCCTGACAACTAATTAAAAAATCTAGACCTAGCGAACAATCAGGAGAACTCACCGATGATGCGTCTCGCCGCCTCCACAATGGAGCCTTCACGGATTTCTTCTCACCTCGACGAGAACCCTAGTCGATTCGACTGTTAGCAAGATCACCTAGATAGGCCGTGTCTGCTAGCGGCGCGACTTAAACGAGGCACCCGCGGCCGACATAAATATTAATAAGGAAATTATTATGTCGTAACATCTACATCACATCATTGAAATAAATATGTAGAATAGACTAGTTACGGATCCAGATCAAAACTCCATATCTACCTTAGCGGTAACACTCCGCGTCGGTCACGTCAAAGCCCTGGTTCGATTCTTCCAAAACACAATTTTTACTTAATTAAATATGTTCCTGACAAGTGGGTCACGCATGATATATAAAACTAATAACATTTAATAAAGTAACTTAGTATTATTTACCTGCTATGTGGGTCCGTTGTATATGCAAATCACGGTTTACATACACCACGAATCTTTGATTTCGTCACCTATTAACAGACACGATGGAAGCCCTTCCCGGTTGGGTAATGGGTGACGATTTTTTGTTGATGAAAAATCATACCGTCAAGCATTACCTTAAATGCATGACGGAAGATGAATTCGTCACCTATAAGGACACATCCATGACGGTATGCATTTTTGTCACCAGGGTTTTCGTCAACAAATATCCCATTTCTTGTAGTGAATAGATGCATGCTAGATAGCGGTCTATGTACTTTGTCGTAATGCCCTAAGTAAATCTCATATTAGTCATCATGATATGTATGTGCATTTTTATGCCCTCTCTATTTGTCAATTGTCCAACTGTAATTTGTTCACCCAACATGCTATTTCTTATTGGAGAGACACCACTAGTGAACTGTGGACCCCGGTCCATTCTTTTACATCTGAATACAATCTACTGCAATCATTGTTCTCTACTGTTCTTCGCAAACAAACATCATTTTCCACACCATACGTTTAATCCTTTGTTTACAGCAAGCCGGTGAGATTGACAACCTCACTGTTAAGTTGGGGCAAAGTATTTTGATTGTGTTGTGCAGGTTCCACATTGGCGCCGGAATCCCTGGTGTTGCGCCGCACTACACTCCTCCACCAACAACCTTCATGTGGCCTTTGACTCCTACTAGTTCGATAACCTTGGTTTCTTACTGAGGGAAAACTTGCTGCTGTACGCACACCTTCCTCTTGGGGTTCCCAACGGACGTGTGCTTCACGCGTTAACAAGGTCTCCGGCGAGTCTTCGACGAGGTTTGTTTTGCTACAATAGCAAAAAAAACTGCTACAATTTTTTGTTTTTTTTTGCTACTTTAGCATATTGTTTTGCTACTATGTCTCCGGTGAGGTTTCCGGAGACGCCTTCGGCGAGTTTTTTTGCGAGGTCTCCGATGAGATCGGTTTTGCTACAATACCATAATTGTTTTGCTACAATAGTACAACATGTTTGCTACATCGACTCCGGCGAGTCTCCGACGAGATATGTGTGTATTTTGGGTGAACCGTGTTTTGCTACAATTAGGTTGATTTTGCTACAAACGAACCGTTTTTGACTACTTTGGTACATTATGGTAGCAAAAGTGGAACTAAGGTATACTGTGACACGTGTCACGATCTAAACGGTCAAATCGAGCTAATCCAACGGCTGTCCACCGGGGGATTAGGCTCAGCAGTCCCCTACAAATAACTCTATCGGGTCGGCTGGAGAGAGATACAGAGGACTAGCTAGAGTAGGGGAATACCTTGTCATCCCGCGGTGGTAGGTGCGCGCCGATTAGGCCGGCACCGATCGATCGGGGCGGAAGAAGAGGAAGTCCTGGGCAGTGGGCACCCATCGTTGGAGTGGAGGTAGATGGAGTCCTGGGCACCCTTCGTCGCAGTGGAGGCAGATGGACGCCAGTCGCCGGAGCACCCATCGGCCGTCCGTGAGCAAGATGACAACTTGACGAGAAAGGCCCCCGATCTGTTTTGGAGACGAGGATGAGTTGTTCTGGAAGCGGATCATCAGACTGCGGCAGTTTATTTAGGACTTAATTAGGTGCAGTTGTGCAGCGCGCGGTATTAGTGGGCGTGCGACCCGATCTCCCTAAAAAACGTTCGTGCAGCACGTACCATGAGCCCACGACCGGGGATTATTTACTACTAGCACAAAACCCGTTCGTTGCTACGGGATAAAATAAAACACATATGATATGCTTGAGAAAAAGGGTGACTACTTATTTGGTCAATAAAACATGAGATATATGCCACAAGAGTTTATACCATTGTAAACCTTTTTTAAATAACAATCAAATGTTACATTTTTGTGACATGTAGCTTATATTTTGTTGATTAATTAGATTGATAGTTAAAAAATTTCTCGAAACACGTAATACACTTATAAAGCGGTGAGGAGGAAGTATGTGTAAATACATATGTTGATCGAATTAAAATGACATCAAGGTTTTAATTGAATTATCATTGATTATCTTTACTATTAAATCTGAATAGGTGGCTGCCTGGTGTCACAAATAGGCTAGAAAGTATTTTTGCTAGGCTCAATATAACCTCCACTTAAATCGGCTCGGATAAGCAGGCCCACGATCTATGTAGCCTCTAAACAAACATATTCGATCGGCCGTGTCCGTACATAAATCTTTACTACTCCGCTACTATTAAATTGCTTGAGGTCTGTCTCGACTCCGGAGTCCGAACCGCGCACGGCTTAGGTACAGCCGCAGTTACCTTGCTCGCCTCTGCCCTCTACCTTTCCAAATAAGGGACGGTGTCAGACTCTTGCTCTCACCTCGGTACCTCCAAGACCATGACATGCGAATCACTGGTAGTGACTGTACGGGCAATAGACTCATCGGTAGAGAAGGAAAAAAGTTAATCTTTTTCCTGGTAGGAGCATGTATAACCAACTGACAGAGATTTCATCTCAAAAAACAAACATAGATTTGGATGGCATAGCCGCTGAAGAATTAATTGCATGTTGATTTCATCAGTATTTATTGGTCGCCTTTACGATAGAATACAAACGGAAGAGTAAAACTGTCTGGAGGCCTACATATATATTTGAATGTTCTTTAATTATTTGCTAAATGAATTTGACAGATAATTGAATAATCATTGATGTTTTTTATGTACAAGAAAAAGGTTCATGTTAATTTGTTAGCATTATGATGTCTAAACCAAGATACACATTTAAAAAAGAAAATACCTTTTTATTAGCAGGTGACAACATGCATTTTTTTCTTTTGCTAAATTTGGTTCCAATCGAGAATACAAGCAACTCGCTTCCGACGTCAGCTTGTAGTGTTTGCAGTTGGCACACGCACGCGCCTCCATCATAATTCCTTGGTTCGGGACGGAGCCAAGCGAGTTGTGTTGGGAGCTTCGTCGACAAAATCTTTTCGACATATTTATGGATTTTTATCATAAATTTATCTAAATTTAGATATGCGCAGATATTATTTGTTGTGCATATAAATATGAATTTATACGAAACATTTAACATCATTTTTAGGAACATAGCGAATACAATTTAATCTACTCTACCATGTTGCTAGAGTTTTTTTGTTTTTTTACTTTAAAACCTATAAATTTTACGTTTCCGCAGCAACGCGCGGGTATTGTTCTAGTACTATATTATTATTATCATACATACCATTGACTCTATACAGATGAGTGGTCACACTTTTGGATATCTAGCTCACCTAGCTTATACGGCCAAAGTTACTAAATACGATCAAAGCGTATAGTTTGGATTGAGGAAAATCAAAATGTTACATGTCTAGGATTAATTTCCTGTTGGTGTGGACGAAGACAATTCAGATCAGCTCCTTCGGCGAGTCAATTATCGTTAAAATCTAATTATAATTTTCTAATAATTAATGACTACCCTTGCCTACCAATCCTATCAGTTTTCTGTTAAAGGCCTATCTAGTCATGCTTGAGCTCGGCTTGGTGACAACCTACATGTGAGGAGAATTATCTGCTCAAGCAAGATCCAAGGGGTTGACATTTTTGTTCTTGGCACCCTGGGTTTGTCAAAGAGAACCACGGAGAATTTTATGATTTTTTGTCAAAAAGGACCACCTGCCCCAGTGAAATGGCAAAAAGGACCACCTCCCAGTGTAAATGGCAAAAGTACCACGGCGGCACGCTAGCCAGGCGACACGTGGCGGGTGCCGCCGCCGGCTGTGGCGGCAGGCCCTACCGCCGTCGCTTCTGGCGGCACGTCCGTCTCCAAGGGCGCCGTCCGTTGTGCCGTTTGCGCCGTCGACGCCAGGTGGGCCCTGCCGCCACAGGGTGCGGCAGCACGCTGACGTGGCGGCTGCCTCCACCAGCCGTGGCGGCAAGTTCCCAGGCCAGGAGACACGGCCGGCAGGCCTGCGCCTCGTTGTGCGTGCGCACTGATACCCACGAATACTTTTGCGGATTGCTTCGCTTTGATGTGTGATGATTCCCTATGTTTTTGGCTTTTGCCCGTGAATGGAGCTGGCAGTATCAGTATGGGTGTAACTGGGCTGATTCCCAGGCATTTTGCGTAATTATCAGTCCGATACAATGTGATTCGGAGACATGAAGCGACGTCCGCCGCTGATACAGGAACTACAGCACCGAAAGAGCTTCGGTTTGTGCATGTTAAAGCAGTAGCTAGCTTCTGTCTCAGCATGCTATAAAAGCAGCAACCTCTTTTCGCAGACGAGCTCACATACCTGCATGCTTTAAACCAGCATCCGCTCTTCTCAGACGAGCAGCGCCTCTCGTGAGCTGACTAGAAACAGAAGCCAACCCATCCTCCATGTGTAGATAAAGCTGCATGCTTGATGGTTAAGTGCATGCATGCTTTTGATTAGTACATGAAGGTAAGCTAACTCTCTCTTCTCTCAGTGAGCTGCATGCATGTTGTTTTCACTTGCTAATTTTTGTGTAGTGTAGTGTATCTTACTCTGTAATTAGGCAAGTAACATTAGGTTAGCATGTAGAGTGAAGTGAGAATTTTATCTCAGCAGCATGTTGTAGTGTAATGTAGTATTATTGAACTTTGAACATATGAGCAAATGGTATAATTTGTTGGAAAAATGAGTACGCACCTTAGGTGGATTTTATTAAGTGATGACCTTGTATGTTAGGTGGTTGTAGTAATTATGATGACAAAATCCACATGTTATAACTAGATTTTTGAATGTATATTTTAGGTGGATTCGAGCAGACGCCTGGAAGTGCAGCGTTTCTGTAGTTGCTAATTGGTATTATTACTTGGAATATTCCGGCGCGTAAATTATTTTTGGAAGAACATCTATCTGCAAATTGAGGTATATATATGATGTCTTTTGATATGTGGTCTTATAATATTTTTGAAGTATATTTTAAGAATTAGTGTGTTGTTTTATTGTTAAAAATAAATGAGTAATTATTTTTTTAAAGTCATAATGGCATGTTAAAATATCTGATGTAACGAAATTATTAAAACATGAATATGATTTAAGGTAGGATGTTGCTAATATTATTTTAAAAATCTGTTTGTGCGGTAGGTACGATGGAAAATTTGGTAGTGTTCTATGGGGAAGTCGTACGTGATGAATTTGGAGGGGTGGATTTCTCGAACTGTGACTCGATGGAAGTTGCAGAGGTAGATATGGTTAATACAACATTTGCGGATGTAAGAAAATGCATTCGAGTCCCATTTGGTCAGGGGATGCGTGGCATGAGGATGACGGTTGAGGCTCTTATCTGCGTAGAAGGGAATGATAGGACAGGACCTCCTCGTTGGGGTTTGCGGGAGGTAAAAAATGATACAAATTGGCGTACGTACATGAGGTTTGCAAGCACACCTGGTGCTGCTATGTACGGACGGCCGATGGTGTATGTGAAATTTATTTCAGCTAGTGATGATGTCGGAAGCAGTAGGAGCGCTGCAGAGGAGCAGCTGTCCATCACCGCGGGGCCTAGTACCGGCCCGTCGGAGCAGCTTGCCATTACCGCTGGTCCTAGCATCGGCCCATCGGAGCAGCTGTCTAGCCACCATAATGCTGGCCCAAGATATTGGTCCGCGGTCGTCGACATCAGCGAACACGTGGAGGGATTGCCTGAGGCGTTGGATGATGACGCTCGTTCATCTTCGTCTGAATCCTCCTCGGACGAAGAAGGCGATGGTCCTTCCCAGAGGGCGGTTGCAGGTCCAATGGACCCTGACTTCTTACAGACCATGACCATAAGCAATGAATTTCGCTCTGTTCCAGGCCTAGGAGAGGACAGTCTGCTAGTTGGGCAAAGTTTCCCTGACAAGGACTCCGCTGACCAGGCAATAAAGAGGTATGCATTGGGCATATCTCAGCAACACAGAGTGAATCAGTCTGATCGAAGTCAGCTAAAAGTGATATGTGTCAAATTGAATGAGGGGTGTAGGGGGAGAGTGATCGCTCGAAAGAGCTCTGGGGTATGTCAGCCCTGGCATATCTCAAAAATAGAACCACATACCTGCGAGCAGGTTGGGGCTCTGGATAACCACCGGAACGTCACCGCAAAATATGTGTCACATATCATGCAAGTGTTGGTGAAAAAAGACATCAATGTCAGTGTGAAGACGCTGCAAGAGACTGCACAAGATCAGATTGGCTTCCATGTCAGCTCCGGAAAGGCAAGGCGTGCGAAGGAGGAGATCTTCCAGAGGCTGTACGGCACATATGAGCAAGCGTATGACCTAGCCCCCAGAATGCTCCATCAGATATCGTCAAGTAACCCCGGGACTCACGTATTCAGAAGACAACGTCAACACCCCAGGGAGCCAAATGAAGAAATACTTGACCGTTTATTCTGGGCATTCTCCCAGGCTATACAGGCATTCCAACACTGTCGTCCGGTGATATCAATAGATGGTACCTTCCTCACTGGAAAGTACAAGGGCACACTCCTGTTGGCGATCGCAGCAGATGCAAACAATCAACTCCTTCCTATTGCATATGCATTGGTGGAGAGCGAGAATAAAGATAGCTGGTTCTGGTTCCTGTGCTGCTTGAAGATTTCAGTTGTCGGAAATCGCCCCGATGTTTGCATCATCTCTGATCGCAACACGGGGTTATTGAGCGTGCTAGAATTTTTGAAGGTGGCACAAGATCCTGAATGGGGGTGGCCCGATCTAGAGACAAGGTGGTGCATGCGGCATTTGGCAGCCAATTTTTACTCAAAATTCAAGAACAAGGATTGGTTCAAGCTGTTCAAGAGAATGTGCATGCAGAAGACAACAGAGAAGATGAATGCAATTTGGAGTGGAATCAATGCAGAAATTGAGAAAGCTGCATTCCACAGAGAACAAATCGGAGGGGTCAAACCAGGACAGTTAATTTGTCTACGTGGATTGCCGAGAGTTGCCCGATTTTAGCAAGTGGGCGCTTGCTTACGACTCTGGGGCTCGGTACGGCATAATGACCACCAACATGTCAGAGGTGTACAATGGCGTGCTGAAAGGTGTGCGCGCCCTCCCTATCACGGCGCTGATTAATGAAACTTGGAACAGGACTTTGTCGTACTTTGCAAACAGATTTCAGGTTGCCAACACTCGGGACGCAATGAACAAGCCATGGTCTGAAAAGATGCAGCGACATCTCGACGAGAAAGCCAAAAAGGCACAAAGCCATGGTTTCCGTCAAATTGATGCACTTAGGAATAAGTGGGAAATACATGTACGCGCCAAGTTTGTGAGAGGTCACCACAGAGGCTCAAGAAAGCATGCTGTCACCCTCGGACCTAGCTCATGTGAGTGCAGTTGTAACAAGCCAAAACTTTTGGGATACCCCTGTAGTCATGTCCTCAAGGCTGCTTGAGCACAGAACATCAGCGTGGAGACCTACATATCTCCGTACTTCAACACATACAATCTACTGCACACATGGAACGGTGAGTTCTGGACATGGGGCATTGGGCAGCACTATAGGGATGTATGGCCGGATAAATCCACCATATGGGTTCCGGACCCGACGTTGAAGAGGACCGCGAAGGGTCGACGCCAATCTCGCCGTCATAGAAATGACATGGACCATAGTCAGACGGGAGAACCGCGCCGTTGTCTCGTTTGCAGATGTCCCGGTCATGCCCGAAGGGAATGCCCTTACCGTAGCAACAACAACCCGGCTTGATGTAATTATAATAATTTGTACTCATGATTTGTTGTAACATATTTATAATTATTTGTACTCATGATTTGTTGTAACATATTTATAATTATTTGTACTCATGAGTTGTTGTAATAAATTTATAATAATTTGTACTCATGATTTGTTGTAACATATTTATAATTATTTGTACTCATGAGTTGTTGTAATAAATTTATAATTATTTGTGCTTATGATTTGTTGTAATACTTGCTAACATATTTGTACTTATTATGTGTGTACATGTGATGACGACGCAGTTACCAGACCTTTTAGAGGCGTCGTTTGATGCCGATCACCGTTGTCACCAATGATTGGACCCGAACGCCCACTTCGACCCCCCTCACCCATTCAGGTTACGCGGCATCAAACATAGGTTGAATGTTCACGATCGTTATATGGATCACTT
Organism: Lolium perenne; assembly: GCF_019359855.2. Lineage (NCBI taxonomy): Eukaryota > Viridiplantae > Streptophyta > Magnoliopsida > Poales > Poaceae > Lolium > Lolium perenne. The sequence continues at coordinate 219,182,457 of NC_067248.2, read as the reverse complement.
GCGTGCTCACGGACTTCTTGCATATTCCAAGCTTACATCAACCACAGAGAAGTTTATGTTGGACCCGTCTCTTATGTCAGCCCTTGTTGATCGATGGAGACATGAGACCTACACTTTTCAGTTACGTTGTGGGGAATTGACACCTACCCTAAAAGATGTGTCCATGATTACTGCTCTTCCTATCATTGGTAATCCAGTGGTCCCGCAAGCATATTCTAGTAATTGGCTGGACCAGGTTGAAGCACGGGTTGGTGTTCCATTTCCAGCTAACACCCGTAGTGGACAGCGTCCTAGGGGTGTGCCTCTGAGCTGGCTAGTCACCCATTTTTCTAACTTACCTGCCCATGCAGATAATGTCACGCTCTCACGGCATCTATTTGCATATGTGTTGTATCTCTTAGGTATAATATTCCCTTCGTCACATGGTGACGTTGTTCTTCCTAGTTTAATTAAAATTGCCCAAGAGATAGTAGAAGACCCCTTACCTCCCGGGTCCGTATACAGCTTTGGTTCAGCCATGCTTGCTCATACATACAGGGGGTTATGTCACGCCACCCAGAAAAAATCTAAGGGCCACATACTTGCCGTCAGCTATGAGTTTCTTCAGCTATGGTCATGGGAATACCTGCCTATTGGACGTCCCCACCTATCCAACATAATACACCCATACGATTTTGGCCAGGCTATACATGCCCCTCTGACATTTGGATCTCGTTGGGTACATGCTAAAAAAAGGTGGTCAACAAATGTGGTACGCGGTTGTTACCCGGAATACCACCAGGAGTTTGAGGGGCTAGAGGATCACATGATCAGATGGAACCCATGGACGGATAATATCGCCGTATGGGGTGCTCAGCCACCTACACCTGATATGTATACAGGCTCCAACTTGTGGTTGACACGCTGCAACCTCCTATTTCTTTGGATGGTTGAGACATATAACCCAGAGCGTGTTATGCGACAATTTGGTCTCTATCAGCTAGTTCCACCACCAGTACCGAGGCGACTTGATGATGTAGTTCATACGTAAGTGAGCTCATTCTGATATAAAATGTATTGCAACCTCCTTTTTTTTACTTACATATTTGTTATTAACTATTTTATTTCATTTCAGGCAAGATAATAAAGGCTTGAATTGTGCCGACTGGAGCAGTCGTAATAGACAGTGGATACAGCTATGGATTAATAATGCGGCATCCGATATTGTGCAGGAACATAGGTACGTTGTGTATTAAATTTCTTCGATTATTTTCATAGATGTGCTAACGACAATTATTTCTTACATTCGTAGACCATATAATGATGCCACATATGACCACTACAATCAGTGGTATCGCAGTAGCACAAGGACTTTGCTCACCAGCCCTCCACCAGAGAGGACGGTAGATTACACACAGGTCCAGCAGCTGGATCTTGGGCCTGAACGGACAGCAGCATACCATCGCGAAACCTCGGTACTTACATTTGTTTACAAATATTACTTTATTGCAATTAAAATAAATATTCACAACATTTTGTTATTATTTTCAGATACGCGAATATAGGGAGATCGCTCGGTCTGCATCGGCTGCTTTGCGGCTGCAAAACGTGAATGACCCTGAAGGAAAATCCCTGATTAGGTGTATATTTGATACGGCCATGAGCGGGCTTAAAAGATTTGGTTGCGCTTGAGATAATGATGTTGTTACACGAGCTTATGACATGTCGGAGGCACCGTCGTCGAGACCCAGTATGGTGCGTACGAGCAGCATGGCGGGAACTTTAGGCGGGAAAATTTACGCGCGAACTTTTTCCGGGAAATCAACATTTATTATTAATACATCTGCCGAAATAAAGTTGGAAATATAACTTAAATTAAAATGCGGCAAATCACTACAACGAAATTTAAGATACGACGCGAAAGTAAAACAGAATTTAAAATACGTAGTTACTACAACAGATCACTCTATTTGCCCTGCGTCCAACGTGGCCATTTTTCAGTCTTGTCGCCGCGTTCTTCTGCTGCCTGCGCCTCAGCAGCCCTTTCTCTTAATCTCTTCATTTCCGCTTCACGGGCCTCCCTGCGGACCTCTTCCTCTGCATACCTACGTGCAGCCTCATCATCCATCCGCTTCTGATTTACCTCGCGATTTCGAGCTTGCTCTGCCCTTAATTTTTGTATTTCCCTCTCTCTTTCTGCTTTATCATTAGCAATAGTCTTTTCGAAACGCTCCTCCTCATGGAACCTTGCCCATGCAAGCCTCTGTTTTTCCTCCACCTCACGGCGCGCCCAATCCGGCTGCTCCTGATCTATCCAGTGAAACCAGTTGCAAAGGGGCGGGGGAGACTGCAACAAAAATAATACGGTTAATAAACGAAAATTAATGAAACATACCGCAAGCCTCGAGGATTTTTAATCATGCTTTTAGAACATTACCGCAGGCCTTGAGGACGATGAACTTGTTCGTGCGGGTGGATCATGATCGTAATAAGCGCACATGAAATATTTCATGCCGAACTTATCGGAAAAATCCACCACCTCCTTCACCTTCGCAAGGCGGCCGCACCAACACCTCTCTGCTGTAACCCCCGGTGGCAAGCTTGCATTCTTCCCCTTCATCGGCCTAAAATCCTGGTCGGAGCAAGGCACACTCATGCTGGCTAAGGTATAATGACTTGTGACCTGTGTACCAAATAACATCGATCGCTGCTTTTATAGAGAACTGAACAGATCGAGCGGGAGAATTAGGCGGGAAATTACTGCAATCAGCAAAAAAGCGAAGCAATCATCACAAAAGGGAAGCAAACAGCAAAAAAGCGAAGGAATCAGTGCTCCTCGGAACCAGTGCAGCAGGCCTGCTGGGTTTGTCGGGCTGGCAGCTGACTTGCCGCCACAGCCTGTGTAGGCAGGGGGCCACGTCAGCGTGCCGCCACGGACAAGGGCGGCAGGGCCCACTTCGGTCGACGGCGTAACGGCGGGTGGACGGCGACCGGACGTGCCGCCACAACCCACGGCGGCAGGGCCTGCCGCCACAGCCGGCGGCGGCACCTGCCACGTGTCGGCTGGCGAGCGTGCCACCATGGCACTTTGTTGCCATTTTCACTCACAAGTGGTCCTTTTTGCCATTTTCATTGGGGCAGGTGGTCCTTTTTGCCAAAAATTCGAATTTTATGCCTAGTATCGTTCCTTGGTACGAATGCAGATGCTCACATACACGTGTATACACCCGCCCCTATGAATGCACACACGCACACCTTATCCCTATGAGCACCTCCGGAAGACTGAGTCGACGAATTGGGTCTTCAAATTACCGGTGTCAGCAACAACGTGGAACCTGCACACAACACAATCACAATACTTTATAGTGAGGTTGTCAATAAATGTATCCTGTGGAAGGAGATGTTTGCAGTAATTAAAGAAATAGAGCTTGCAGTAAGTAAACAGAGCAGGATTGCAGTGGTTGAATTTATTAGTGTAAAAGAAAGGACCGGTGTCCATAGTTTACTAGTGGTGTCTCTCCATAAAGATAATAACATGTTGGGTGAACAAATTACAGTTGGAAAATTGATAGAATAAATATCATACATAGCAAGACGACTACTATGAGATTCGTTTGGTAATTACAACATAATACATAGACTATAATTCAACTGCGTCTATGACTAATAATCCACCTTCCGGTTAGCATCCGCACCCCTTTCAGTATTAAGTTGCAAGAAACCGATAACCGCATTAAGCAATATGTGTAAAGTAAACAATAGAATTACCTTTGGATAAGACATTGTTGTTTTCTCCCTATTAGCAATAACACATCTACAATCTTAGAAGTTATTGTCACTCTTCTAGAAAACTAGAGGCATGAACCCACTATCGAGCATAAGTACTCCCTCTTGGAGTCACAAGTATCCACTTGGCTAAAGTATCTACTAGCAACGAAGAGCATGCAAGATCACAAATAACATATGACATGAATATAATCAATCTCAACCATAGTATTCAATATTCATCGGATCGCAGTAAACACAACATGTAGCATTACATAAAGATGATCTTGATCATGATAGACAGCTCACAATATCTAAACATGAGGCACAAATTAGAGAAGACAACCATCTAGCTACTGCTATGGACCCATAGTCCAGGGATGAACTACTTACGCATCACTTCAGAGGCGGCCATGCCGATGTAGATACCTCCAGCGATGATCTCCCCCGCCGACAGGGTGCCCGGAAGAGATTCAGAACCCTCCCGAGCTAGGGTCTGCGGTGACGACCACGACGGAACTTTTCATGGATGGAGGCTCGGGTGTTAGGGGTTTTTTCCGAGATCGTGAATAAATATGCGGAAGGGCGAGGTGTTGGAAAAGGCGACGCCTAGGAGACGCTTACTCACGCTTAAGCACTAGGAGATGGACAAACGTCTCGCCTAGGACATAAGCGGAAGTCTAGGCAGGGCAACCATGAAGAAATCATGCCATATTTTACTGTCGAGACATATGGGTCATATTCTAGTGGTAGTTGATAGAAATTTACTCATTAACATGCTCTTGATTAATGTGTATTCACATATGATAACCTATTTACACACTTTAATTATGGTAAAAACTATATACCCGCATATGCTGCGCCTAGGACGCTTAAGCACCGCCTAGGCACTAGGCGAATGCTAATCGCCTCGCTTACGCCTAGCGCTTTTTCCAACCTCGTCCCCCCTTCGGATTTCATCTTCATGTTGGTAAAATATTGACTTCGGCTTTTGTTCCATCCAATTCCGAGAATGTTTCCTGTACTATTTTTCTGAAATACAAAAACAACAGAAAATATGGAACTAGCGCTGTGGCATCTTGTTAATAGGTTAATGCCGGAAAATATATAAAAGTGCAACGAAGTGTAAGTAACACATATATGAAGTGGCGTAAACCAAGCATGGAGCATCAACAATTATAGATACGTTTACGACGTATCTCAGGCCCACCTCTCCATGTCGCCGTTAACGGCCGGTCAGGGCAGGCCGACGTGCCGCCACGGGCTGCGGCGGCTTGCCGCCATCAGCCGCGGCGGCATTTTCCACGCGTCGGCTGGCTAGCGTGACGCCACGGTACTTCTGGAATTTGTACTCAGATGTAGTCCTTTTTGATATTTCATTGGGGCAGGTGGTCCGATCTGTCAAAATTTCCCAAGACACGCATACAAATCTAATATGTTTAAAGGTCTATTTAAAAACTGCCACTAGAAATGGTAGAGGCATTTTGCAAAGTGCGGCTAAGATATGGTATTTCTAGGTTCAATCTGCCAAAGTGTGGCTAAAGATGTGTATAGAGGCAATTTGCCAAAGTGCGGCTAAACATGTATAGAGGCAATTTGCAAAAATGCGGCTAGAAATATATAGAGGCAATTGAACAAAGTGTAGCTAAAAATATACAGAGTCACTTTTGAAAGTGCGTCTAAAAATATATAGAGGCAACTTGAAAGTGCGGCAGAAAATACTATTTTTAGAGGCATTTTTCAGAAGTGTGTGGCTATAGTTTTTAGATAAAATTGGGCACTTTTTACTGCCCCTAAAAATAATTAGAGACAGTTTAGTTATTTCTAGGAGCACTTTAAAACGTCCCTAATAATCTACTCTCCGTAGTGAATGGACGAGATTTGTGGAGCTGCCATCCCAACCTCACTCGCACACGTCCTTGACTAAGCCCACGGTGATCGCCAGCATCATGCCATCCCACGGCCACTAACTAAACTAGCTGCAAAAATTAAGCCTAAGCTAGCTGACCCATCAATGTACAAACACACTTGACAGGCCCTACTTATTTGCTAACAAAAATGTCTAACAGACTAAGTTCAAACAGTCGATGAAAACGGCATGAAGTGGTACAGTAACTGAATGTCTGAATGTGTAGTTGAGGTGCAGAGTTTAGAACAACAAAATCTCAGGCCTGTACTACAAATTTGTATTACAAACATACAAAGTTATTTTGCATACCAATTTGAGTTGTGAAAATAAAAGTAACAGCTATTGTAGGAGAGCTTTTAATAAAAAAAAACCCAATTCGTTGTACCAATGCGACGGCTCTACATAACAAATCACGCTGTGCTGATTGTAAATGAAGCCGCAAAAATAATCTAACAATGTTTCGCCTTCACATCCATCTGTCGCCCTGTTCTTCTATCTCCTGATCAGTGGTTGGTTCGTAGAAGTTCTTCTAGAGTTGTCTTGGCCTTTGGCTGTTCAACCCTTTCATAGAAAAGAATGTAGGCCTGGCACTCGAGTACCTGTTCTAGCGATACTGGCGTGATGCTCTCATCGCTTGCACGAAACCATGAGGGAGTGCCACCGCTTTCCTGCTGCTGACAACCAATTTGGCTTGCTCTCACATAAGCAAAATTGTGTCCTTCGTGCAACATTGGTCCACTGTGCACAATGACAGCAACCAGACAATATGTGTACTCCTTATTGTCCACATGCCTGAAAATTAGTGGAAAAAACAGTGGTCAGATTTTTTTTCTTGAATTGGAAACATCAACGATGTTGTGCCCACTGGGACCATCTGAGATTTGATGTTTAAAGAGGCTAAAATCGTAGTAGCTATATTGAACTGAGCAAAAGTGTTAAGTGTCAATACCCAGGGTCCATGAACTTTGTTAGATCAAGTGTATCCTGAAAGCTCACACGCTCTTTCAACTTATCTGGCCTACCAGGGTGGGAATAGTTGAATCTCTTTAGCTGAATGGTTAGTATGGGTGCCGCGTTACTGATGCGATATTGTACTGTTGCATCCCTGTATACCTTCTCTTCCTCTTTTTGTTTAACATGGCTCTGTTCCATTTGATTTGCTTTGTCATCAAGCACCGGTACGCGTAGCTTTCCATTGTTCTGGTTTCTTGTTCTTGTTTTTCTCTCAGCTGGAAGGCTAGATTCGTCCTTTCCGTATATCTTATTGTCCGACTGTTCAGGTTGGCCATTGGTGACTGTTGTATCTTCTTGGTTCAAAGAAGCATTTCCAGCAGCAGAACAGTTTGTACAGTGCCAAGCCTCGATTACGCCAGTGGCATATAAATCCAGGCAGTCCTCGACTGATGCAGGCTTCCTTAATGGTATTGCCAGACTGAGATCAAGGTTCTCGGTGCTAACCGATGTGTGCTCACACTCGTTGCTGGAAACATGTTTAACAATGTGGCCGCGGAAAAGTGACTGAACCATTGTAGGCTCCTCATTTTCCAAACCAGCTAGCAAGGAACCAAGCATGTTATTGCTGTCTTCAATCACTCCAGGTCTGAAATCTGACATCCTTGAGCACATGTGTAAGAAGAGCCTCTCTGGCATCAGCACACCTCCTGCGCCATTGGTATCACTTGTCATTATGAAGAGCTTTTGGAGTTCCTGACCAATGTGCCCTGTCAGAGCATTAGGTCCTAACATCATTGCGCGCAGCTTATCAAGTGCAAGGAGACTCTGCAACACTGCATTGAAGTAACATGTGTTCCCGCCATTCTTCATCCCTCTGACCGCATTGCCTTGCCCATTACGATGAACCGTATCTGCACGTAACATTCCTTGGTAGTACTCACTTGTAGCCACTCGTATATCCTTTCCTAGTTCCAGACTTGATTTGGCCAAGTGTTTCCTTCTGTTCTTCTCGTTGATTTGTCCCATTCCAGTCAGCCCATTACTCTCCAGTGGATCAACTTGCTGCATCTCTGATTTCTGTATGTCACCTTCCCCTCTTTCTTCCCTTGGTCCTGCACAAGTCTGCTGCATATCCGGTGCGAGCTGCACGTTATTTTTTGGAGCACTGTTATCCTGAGGTGTTCCAGGGGCATCTTTAACATACAAATCTTCCACCGGCCATAATTTGCTCTTCTCGATTCCACAATGCCATAGCAATGCCCAGATATAGGTTATGAACTCCCCTCTTGACTCGAGGCAATGCAGGTGCGCCTCTGCGTTCCAAGTGGGAGCAATGTGTACAAGTAAATCTGTCCATACTCCGGACAAGATATCCCAGCATTCTTCAGGCCCTTGATCAATCAGTTTCTTAGCTAGCACAGCACCTAGTCGCAGAATATCTTCTTTGTCGCCGTCATCATCCTGGGTGGCCCTCTCTGCTTCTTTCATCAGTTCGTCATACCTGCTCTGTAATGAGTCACAGTCTTTAAGAATATTATCACGAGCGCGTGTCACGGTTTCTTCTAAGACCATCTTGGGTATATAAAAGGTATCAGGGATAAGATCAGGTTTTGTAACTAGCAGATATGCACAGTACCGAGACAGGCTATTCGCAGTGATGTACATTTCCTGGAGCTTATCAGGCAACTTCTCATTCACTTTCTTCTTTTCTTTTGTCTTTTCGTCCACATCTATAAGATATGGTTTCGATGGGCAGAAACTTGTGACGCACGACAAGAAGGAGGCCATGTACCCATGTTTGCTTATGTCGACGCCATGGACTTGAGCAAGCTTCATCTCACAGAGGCTAGTTGCAATGTGCCACACCAGAATTACATGAGAGCATGTGGGCAGGTCAAAGCAAGCCCAACCATACAGCTTCATTCGGTCACTATCAGCCTCGTACAGTGATGTTATGACCTTGGGCAGATCCCCGTGATTTCTGTTAGGATTGTCTGGCTCATGTACAGTATCAGGAGAGCTGAGCTTCTCTAGGGTTGCACAGAGCTTTTTCAGTACTGCTGACTTGACACATTCTGGCAAATCGATGGCAGATCCGAGTGTTGCTCCATCTTCCTTTTTTGGAGTCAATCCTGTGCTTATCTTGTGCAGCACATTCCAAAATCTTGGTCTGTCGTCATATGACTCCAAGAAAACGTATTGGTCAATATGTCCATGCCACTGCTTCTTAGTTATCCTAGATCTGAAAAAGGATGATATTGTGCTCTCCATTCGTCTATTTCTGATGCTCTCTTCCTTCCGCTGTGCATACCTGCAAACAAGGAGTAATCTTGTCCAGTCTGATACTAAGTAGCTGACCATCTCCCAGATCTCTTTGAACATCATAAAAAACATGAATACCCATGTGATGATCATGTCAACATTGAATCCATGCACCACACGAGCCCGATCATTCTGTGGGGGCTTATAGACCTTACGTATGTCCACAGCAAGCCAGCAGACAACACCGAAGGTTACCGCAGAGAGAAGAAGATTTAAGAGGAGAGAAAAGAACCCATTGCAGAAGACCATAGGGTAGCGCGTGTTGAAGTAGTCGTTTACAAAGGAGAGTTGCAGTTCAATGACCCTGAAGGCGCGGTCAATATTCTTCTCCTCAAGGATCTTACTCTTTACTAGCTTTCGGTTGATGCAGAAGATTTCTTCTTGTAGTGGCACATCCTCGAGCCTGCACCGGAGCAATCTGGACAAGGCAAAGGCCAGACAGAGATCCTTCGGGTCATTCCCCTGATTGTTGGCTGGGCATAACAGGTGCCTGTTACATCCCCAGATTTTGTCTAGGGTCACCAGCGATGATTTCTGTCGATTCGGAGCAGAACGACGCTTCTGGGTAGTATCGATATACAACACATACCGAGGCTTTTTGACTTTGATGCGCCGCTTGGTTTCTCCATAGACCAAATATTTGTATCCTTCCATATTCCCTGGGTTGCAATCCTCTTGTTTCCAGTTGTTAGTGTGAGAGCCGGCCCGCATGTGCTCTGTAACGATCTCTGAACTCTTGCCATGCCAGATAGAAATGACCGCCAGAATATACGCAGAATATCTGTACCCGCTCCTCAGTATCTGCAAAGCCAAAAGCAACCAGAGTGGAATCACAAACCTTGAGCTGCGCGAGGTCAAGAATGCTGACCCCAGAAGTTTTACTACGTTCCTCCACTCCATGAACCGTCGTCCATTGCGGTCATGAACACCATAGCCAGAGATGAAATCGATGTTGTAGCGGAAACTAACAAGCACGAGGGCCCAGACCGGGAACAGCTGATTCTTGAAAGTCACTGTTTGCATGGCCCCCAGCAGGTATATGACAATGGAATCAGATACGGCATCCAAGATGCTAAAGATGGTTGCCATAGTTGTGTTGTGGATGTCACGACGAAAGACGTCCATGATGAACATCACAAGGAACAAGAGTGTTGCTAAGACCACAAGAAACTCAATTCGAAACAGGACGAATGTCTCCTTATTAAGCATGATGAACAGGGATGACACAACATCCCACATGTCTTGGATGCCCATCTTGTTTCTACCTCGCTTATGCTCGTTCCTATGTCGCGCAATCGGAGCCTGCAAGGTCAATTCATCAAAGATATTCAGAATCAAAGACTTTAAGAAAATGAAGGCACTTCAGAGGTGACGTGCCTTCCTGCAAACAGCACAATGGCAGCAAAATAATCCCTCTGATCCTTTTTGGGACGAAGGAAGATCAAAACTGTGACCAAATATAAGGTTAACCTATGATGGGAAAAGGCAGTAGATGATTCTCCTCAAGTTGGGTGTTGTGCAGTAGTAATATTATTCCTAATGATCCTTGAGAAGAGATGAGTGTTGAGAGCCGCTCTCCCCGGCGATGGGCGCCCGCCCGGCGCCTCCCACCACCACCTTCCCTTCAGCCACCGCTCCTCCCCAGGCCTTCCCAACCACCGCTTCCTCTCGCCGCGCCGCACCGCGCTGCTGTGGCCTCGTCTCCGGTCCTCGTTGCCCCGGCGGCCTCTCCGGCAGCCGTCGCTCTCTCCCGTGGCGCGGCGCTCCCGGTCTGCCGTCCGGGCGACGCGTTTCTTCAGTTCTGCCTCGCCTCTCTCCACTCTAGCGTCTGCTCCTCCATCGCTCCCTCGTCCTCTTCGGCCGGCCGTTGCTTCCTTTGGATCACGACGCTCTCTGGGCAGGTCCGGCCGCCGTTCTTCGCCGTCCTCAACGCCCTGAACTTCCACTTCACCTCGCGTTCGGATCGTTTCTCGCTGCGGGAGCCTGAGCCCGGCGTTTTCTCCACCTCGGTAGCTTGTGCCAGCGTCGCCGCCGCGGTTCTCCGCCGTGGCCGCTTCGACTACGCCGGACTGGCCCTGCTCTGCCATCCATCCGTTGACCTTGCCAGGCGCCACCTTCGATTTCAAAATTCTGCAGTTGTCAACGCTCCAAAGTCTTCCGTCGTGGGTCCCGCTGTGGCCCACCGTTGTCCCCCATCTTTCGCGGACGTGGTTCGTGCTGGAGCCGGGCTCCACGGCCCAGCGATCGTGATCTCGAGCTGTCCGGAGACGCAGGACCCCGCACCCACTACCGCTGCAACGCCGCCCCCACCCTCGCCATATCACACACCACGTGCCTTGCCTTCCACCACCTACGTGTCCCCAAGGTCCCTGGTCAACACCCGCCGCTTCCCCCTGCCCTCTCCCTCACCCTCTGATCCGAATCGCACGGTCGCGGGCAGCGCGCGGCTGGAAGAGCCTGGTTTTACTGCGTCCTTCTCGTCTGTTCGTTGCGCCGGTAGCCGCTGTTCGCCGGCCTCGGGGACCTCGTCGACGACCTCTGCTCCCTCGCGTTCGTCGCTCACGACGGTTATAAAGCGCAAGCGCCTCTGCTTTCGCTGTCTCTCGCCCAAACACCCTGTTCGTGAGTGTCGAGACCCTGTTTGCTGCCTTGTTTGTGGCGGCTCCGGCCATCGCTCTGGCCTCCGGCGCGACCGCTGCCCCAACGCCATGCCTGGGGTGCCCCTTCACGCCCCTGCCCCCGATACTCGCCCCCCGTCCGCCACGCTGTCACCCGCTCATGGGGCTTCTCCCACCTCTCCGCTCGGCATTCCGCCACCCCGTCGTGTCGCCAATGGGGCTGCCTTTCCTGTCACCCCGCACCCCAATGCCGTCCAGCCACCGCCGCCTCCGGGGAACACTCCCGCCCCATCTGCCCCGCCCTCCTCTCCTTCCCACGGTGAACCCTCTGAGCCGCCCGACGCGGAGGATCTTGCGCCGCCGGCCCACCCTGTGGAGGAAGCTATTGACGAAGCTGGTCCCAGGCGCAGCAAAAGGATCAGGGATGGAGCCAAAGGCGGATACCAGGACATTACAACCAAGGCTGTGGCGCTCAAGGCACATAGGCTTGAAGGAGCTCCCCTTGCGCGGGAGTCCGGTGAGGCGACCAAGCCGTTCCTACCAGCTGAGCTGCTTCGCAGCCTGGCCCGTGGCTGCAACCTGCCTGAGGATGCAATGGGCCGCCTGGCGGCGGCCTCCCCGGTGATCGCCGACGTGGATTGATGCAGCCTCCGCGGCTGCTGCTGCCGCTTCGGGCACCCGCTTGGCGTTCGCGCCGGCCTTTTTGCTCCACCTGTGCCCAGAGCGCTACCGCACCCCGCCCCTCTGTCGGTTGCTCTGCGACTTCCCCATTTGTATGCGAGTTCTGTTCGTCTAATCAGTTTAGCCAGGCCGGTTGTAAATTAGGTGTGAGTGGGTTTCCTCCATGAGTGCTCCACGTCTGTACAACATGTCCGTTTCTATCTGGAATGTACGTGGCTTAGGTGATGATGATAAGTGCACGGTAGTCCAGTCGTCTGTCCTAGATATGTCTCCTTCAGTGCTGTGTCTGCAAGAAACTAAACTGACGGCACCATCACGCTTCAAGCTCAGCTCGTTCCTGCCGCGCACTCTCTCTGCCCACGAGCTCCTGGACGCCGTTGGCGCCTCAGGCGGCATCCTCACCGCCTGGGACGCCTCCCGCTGGTCCCTTGTATCGCGCCACGCTGGCCAGTTCTGCCTCACCACAGAACTTCGGTCCACGGCGGACGATCTTCAGTTCTTCATTACCAATGTATACGGGCCCTGCGACAGCGCCTCGCGTGACGACTTCTTCGACGAGCTCCGCGGCCTCGCGGCCGTCTGCCGTGGCCCCTGGATGATCGCGGGCGACTTCAACGTTGCGCGGTGGCCGGACGACCGCAACAACACGGCCTTCGACGCTGCTCTCGCTTCCGCCTTCAATTCCGTCGTCGATGAGCTGCTGTTGCAGGAGCTCCCGCTCCTGGACCGCAGGTTCACTTGGTCCAACATGCGCGACAACCCCACCCTTGTTCGCCTGGACCGAGCCTTCATCAACCTGGAGTGGTCCGGGGTGCTATGCAACACCACCCTCGGCTCCGCGGTGCGTGCAACTTCTGACCACGTCCCGCTCGTCGTGTCAGCGACGTCAAAAATCCCTACTCCGGCTGTCTTCCGTTACGAGAAAGGCTGGGCACTCGATGCGGGGTTTTGTTCCCTGGTTGGCCATGTTTGGGGCCGCCGCTGCAACCAGCTCGCCGACCCCGCCGCTCGTCTGGCCAAGAAACTCAAGTGGGTTCGGGCGGAATCAAAGAAATGGGCGCGTTCCCGGAAGAAACCCGATGAAGTCATTGCTGCTTGCCGTGCTGCCATCCAACTCCTGGATCGGCTCGAGGAGTGCCGTTGGCTATCGGCAGCGGAAGCGATGTTGCGTTCTTTGGTCAAGGAATAGCTCTCCCGTCATCTGAAGTCCAAGTCCCTCTACTGGCGCCAGCGATACTCCATCCGGTACTGCCGGCTGGGAGACGAAAACACTCGTTTTTTCCATGCTTGTGCCTCCGCTCGCCTCCGCAAAAACTCCATCCGCGTCCTCCACGATCGCGGGGCGCCAGTATACACCCATCAACAAAAAGAAGCCGTCCTCACTGGGTACTACTCCTCGCTTATGGGCTCGCGCGTTCAGACATCCTTCGACTTCGACGTCGAGTCCATGTACACGCCCATGCCCGCATTGGCGGCGCTGGAGCTGCCTTTCTCCATTGAGGAAGCGCATGCAGCTCTCGCGCGGATGCGGACGGACGCTTCCCCCGGTCCGGACGGTTTCAGCCCTGGTTTTTACAAGCAATTCTGGCCGGTTATCAAAGAGGACATGTCTGATTTGCTTGCAGCGTTCCACTCTGGCGCCACCAACTTGCAGCCTCTCAACCAAGCGTACATGGCTCTGCTGCCCAAACGTGAGGATGTGGTCACTGCTGATGGGTTTAGGCCGATTTCCCTGCAAGGAACAGCCGTGAAAATTCTGTGTAAGCTGCTCACTCGAAGAATCCAGCCCCTGATTCCGTCGTTGGTGTCCATCGACCAGTCTGGATTTATCCGCGGCAGGAACATTACGGATAACTTCGCGTACGCTGCGGAGCTGGTTCAGTGCTGCCACAAACGCCGTGCGCCAACGATTGTGCTGAAGCTGGATTTCCGAAAGGCATTTGATTCTGTGGATTGGGGAGCCCTTGATCGCATTCTTAGGGCTCGAGGTTTTGGCGAGTTATGGTGCAGCTGGATTCGTGCTATTTTGGAGTCGGGCCGTACCGCTGTCCTCCTGAATGGCGTTCCGGGGAGGTGGTTTGATTGCAAGCAGGGGTTGCGCCAGGGCGATCCTCTGTCGCCGTATCTGTTCATCATTGTGGCTGACGTCCTCCAGGAGCTCATCGCGAGGGACACCTCCCCCCGCCGGCTGCTCCACCCGCTCGTGGATGACCTGTCTTGTCCAGTGATCCAATACGCTGACAACACCCTCTTGCTCCTGCGCGCGGACGATGACCAAATTATCCATGCCAAAGAGCTCCTCGATTCCTTCTCGCGTGCTACCGATTTGCAGATAAACTTTGAGAAGTCTGCCTTCGTGCCTATCCACGTCCCCGATGACCGCGCTACGATGCTCGTGTCCCTGATTGGATGCTCTACTGCGGCCTTCCCCCAAACCTACCTTGGTTTGCCACTCACGGCGCGCAAGCTTCGTGTTCAGGATCTACAGCATCTGGTTGTTAAGGTTGAGAAGCGGGCGCCTGGATGGAAGAGCTCCCTCCTCAACCTTGGCTCGCGCTTAACGCTCACCGACGCCGTCCTCTCGGCCCTGCCCACCTTTGCCATGAGCGTTATCCCGATGCCGGTGACGACTATTGACCACATGGACAGGCCGCGACATGGGATGTTGTGGAAAGGGAAATCTGCGTGTTTGGGCGGTGACTGTCAAGTCGCCTGGCACGATGTTTGCCGCTCTCGCGCCGAGGGTGGCTTGGGTGTCCGCGATCTCCGCAGTCACAATGTCAGCCTACTCCTGAAATTCATCCACAAGCTGGTTCGTGGCGACGACACGCCATGGACACGGTGGGTCCGTCGCTGGTATGGAGAGGGCGGCATCTCTAGCCCACCGCTGCCGACAGACACTCCGGCCTGGCGTGGGTTCAAGCGTCTGTTCGCCACTTACCGCGGGCTCACCAACGTCAGGGTGGGCGACGGTGCAGCCACCTCGTTTTGGTTCGACAATTGGCACGCCGCGGGGCCTCTGTTCTCTTGCCTCCCCGCCCTGTTGACTCACTGCACGGCTCCCGCGCTCACCGTCGCCGACGCCCTCCGTCACGCTCGCCTCGATCTCCCGCTGCAGGATCGGCTTACTATCACGGCGCAAGGGCAGCTGGCCGCCCTAGAGGCGTCCCTCCGGCATGCTACCTTGGCCGAGGAGCAAGACTCGCGCATGCTCCCAGGAGGGGCCAAGTTCACCGCGGCGGGCGTGTATCGCGTCGTGCACTCCTTGGGTGTGGCCATGCCCTTGACAGACACCAACTGGGTTAACTTCGCTCCACTAAAAGTCCGGGTGTTCTTCTGGATTGCTCGACACGGGAACACCAGGACGCGTGCGCTCCTTCATCGGCATGGGTGCCTTCCCTCCCCTTCTGCCCCTTCTGCACGGAAGATGAAGACCAACTCCACCTCTTCTCCCGATGCGCACGCCTGACGCCGCTGTTCGCCGCCGTGGGAGCCCCTGCCGCAGCCGTGGCGGACGACCTGGAGGGTGTCTGCGCTGCGCTTACCGGCGTGCTGCAACCTCACGCCTCCATTGTCCGAAATTCGCTGGTACTCCTGCTGCTCTGGATCATTTGGAAGAGCCGGAATCGTATGGTCTTTGATGATGTCCGGATGCGCACTCGGTGCATGGTTGCTATGCTGGTGGATCACTGCGAGCTCTGGCTTCACCGTCTGCCCCGTCGCGCCTCGCGACACTCAGTAGATGCGTGGCTGCTGCAGCTGCGGGAGAATGCCCTGTGATGAGTGTGTGTTTCTGTTTCGAGTTGGACTTCTCTTCTCACCCCTTTTGTACCTCCCCCTGTACCTCTCTGTACCTCCCAGCGGCCTGGCCGTTTTTACGTTGGAATAAAGAGTGAGAAAAGGACTTCAGGTGGGGGCTTTTGCTTCCCACCGTTGAGTTATCAAAACAAAAAAAAAAATCTCCTCAAGTCGTTGTGGTACACGTTTCTTAGTGATATTCAGTTGTGATTGCTCAGTTGGTTATTTACTACTATAAGTTTAGTGTTTAGGTGTAGTTTTATGTTTTGAAATGGGGGCAAATGGTTTGCCCTAGTCTATTAATTAAGAAGAAAAATAATTAACCGAAAGCAAGCAATTCCTACAACAACAAACTCTCGACACATTGCACATCTCATGTCATGGACCAAAAGAATGACGTGGCAGTGGAAGCTACGGGTCAACAGAGAAGAAGGCTGCGTCGTGCAGGAAGGAGACCTGCCAGAGTCCATGGGCCAGAATGGACCAGCTGAAGCCCATGTTGTGAGAAGAACGTTAGCCCATCTCCGTTGCTGCGTTCCAGCTGGAGTCGAAGAGTATATGGCGAGATGTCGTGTAGTCCACTCGTTGTCGATTGACCATTATCAGAAACTGTATCCCCAACCTCCTGCTTCTCCTCTCCTCCTAAACTGCTCTCCTCTCCAATTTCCCTTCCTGAGTTGTAATCAAACCTTGAATATTTGTGATGATTCAGTGGAGAGTAGTGGTACCGTAACATCTCACCGCTAAAAACACATCAACACAGATCTCGGAAACGGAAACGCAAAACGATGAGAACTATCCATCAAACAGTTGAAACTCTTTCCTAGTGGTGTCAGCCTTCTTCTTTTTGCCTCGCAAAATTTTGTCCCTTGAAGTCTTCTCCGCGAAGATGCAAGCAATCTTCTTGCCAGATCCAAGGATAGCCACCTCTGAACGAACAACTAAATCACAAAGCTCTCTAGCAAAGAACTGGCGTGAAGGCATGGACACGCAGGTCGCCGATCTCGCCGTGTCCATGGAGGCCCTGCGCAAGCTGGTGGATCGTGTGGTGGTGGGGGTGGGCCTCAGCGCCCTCGGCACGCCGCCAGGAGCAGCATCGCCCGCAGCACCCTTCGCGCAGCACACCGCTGGTGCGACACCACAGGAGCAGAGCTCCGGGCAACTCGGCCTCAGCATGTCACAAGAGAACCGGGGCATGACGGGGAGCTAGTTCTCCCCATGTCATCCCCGGTCACAGGTACTAAAATCAGCCATTCTAGTCTCGAGTTAGTCCCTGTGCACAAGCCTGAGCAGAATAGCATCGTAGTTACGCCAATCCAACCATCTCCACACACAGAATTTCCCAAATTCGACGGTAAAATCCGGCCTAGGGTGTGGCAGAAAGCTTGTGAGAAATACTTCAGGTTGTTTGCTGTTAGTGACAGTCAGTGGGTGGAGTATGCAACTTTACACTTCACTGGAAACGCTGCTATGTGGTTACAAATAGTAGATGATCAGTTACCTACTTTTACTTGGGGTAGGCTGTGTGACTTAATTGATAATTTTTTTGATCGAGGTCAATATCAGTTACTGTATAGGCAAGCTTTTAAGCTCAGGCAAACTGGAACGGTCACTGCTTATGTAGAAAAGTTCAACACTCTTAGACACCATATGCTAGCTTACAAACCAGACATAGATCCCACTTTCTTTGTCACACGTTTCATTGAAGGGCTTACACGTGAGATTCGTTCAGTTGTTATGATTCAGCGTCCTTTGGAGCTCGAAACTGCTGTTTCCTGGCCTTATTGCAGGAGGAAATTGAAGATGATGCACCTCGTTTCACTCCTCATCAAGGAAATGGTCGGCCAACTTTCAGACCGACTAATTCACTCACTCAGCCAAAGCAAATGCAGCCTGGTTCAACAGACAAAACAAACGGTGTGGCAACTAAACTGGCAGCTCTTAAAGCCTTTCGTAAGGCTAGAGGAGAATGTTTCACGTGTGGAGAGAAATGGGGACCAGGCCACAAGTGCAGCACCACAGTGCAGTTACATGTAATTGAGGAATTACTAGCCATGTTACCGATGTCAGATTCGGATGGAGAACAAGCACAAGGTGAAAATGAGGTCTATGAAGATGCTATGGCTGACACTCAAGAAGTATTCATGTCCATCAGTACTCAAGCAGTCAATGGATTGGAACACACTAACTCTATGCGATTGCAAGGGGTCATTCAGGGCAGAGAGGTCATTATCCTGATTGATTCAGGCTCCTCTGACAACTTCATTAGTTCAAGGTTGGCAGAGCAGTTGTGTGGGGTACAAGCCTTGCAGAAACCAGTCCGGGTGAAAGTGGCTGGGGGTGGAATTTTGCAAGGTGATAAAGAGTTGCCTCAATGTGAATGGAGCTGTCAAGGGCATACATTCGTTACTGATGTTAAAGTATTACCGCTTCAATGCTATGACATGATCCTCGGTATGAAATGGTTGGAACAGCTCGGATTAGTGTCCACACAATGGGCAGATAAGTGGTTCGAGTTTGATAACAAGGGGAAGAAGTGCAAGCTTCAGGGGATCAGATCTAACACAACCAAATGTGATGTCATTACCATGAAGGAGCTAGTGCAAATGCAACAGCAAGACTCTATATATTATGTAGTGCAAGTGTGCACAGTCTCGGAGGAGGTGGGGCAGCATAAAGTACCCAAGCTCGTGGCTATGGTGCTGGACACATATGAGCAAGTATTTGCAGAACCAACATGGTTACGTCCTCATCGCAAATATGATCATAAGATACCTTTGCTTCCTAGATCCAGTCCTGTAATCTCAGACCCTATCGATATAGCCCAATGCAGAAGAACGAAATCGAGAAGCAAGTGATGGAACTGATGGCCCAAGGTGTTATTCAGCCAAGCTCCAGTCCTTTTGCATCGCCAGCATTGCTTGTAGGAAAGAAGAACCTTACATGGAGACTCTGCGTGGATTTCAGACACTTGAACGCCATGACAATCAAAAACAAGTATTCTCTGCCGGTGATCGAGGAACTTATTGATGAGCTAGCTAGTTCTGTGTGGTTTTCCACGTTGGATTTGAGGGCAGGGTATCACCAAATTGGGATGGCAGCGGGAGAAGAATACAAAACTGCATTCCAAACGCATCATGGACACTTTGAATACAAGGTGATGCCGTATGGAGTGACTGGAGGGCCAGCAACCTTTCAAGGCGTGATGAATGAAATTTTGGCTCCAATTCTAAGGAAATTTGTCTTGGTGTTCGTGGATGATATCCTTATTTACAGCAAGACATTGGAGGACCATGCACAACACTTGCAGCAGGTGTTTGCTGTCTTGGAGCAGCAGGGACTTAAAGTGAAAAAGTCCAAATGTGCCTTTGCCAAGAAAGAATTTGCGTATTTGGGCCATATTATTAGTGCTCAAGGGGTGTCCACGGACAAGGGCAAGGTGGCACCAATTATCAAATGGCAACCACCAACGAATGTCAAGGAATTGCGCAGCTTCTTGGGTATGACAGGCTACTATAGAAAGTTTATCAAAAGCTATGGTATCATAAGCAGAACACTCACTGACTTTCTGAATAAAGGAGCCCAGTATGTGTGGAATTCCGAAAAAGAAGCAGCATTCCAAGCACTGAAGTCAGCTCTTGTTACTGCTCCAGTTTTAGCCTTACCGGATTTCAGCAAAACCTTCATTGTGGAGACGGATGCCTGTAGCAAGGGAGTTGGGGCAGTTCTGATTCAAGACAACCACCCTCTCGCCTTCATCAGCAAGGCACTAGGCCCCAGGCACAGGGGACTATCCACATATGAGAAAGAGTGTTTGGCTATCCTTATGGCAGTGGATAAGTGGAGGTCCTATTTGCAGCATGGTGAATTTGTTATACGCACTGACCAACGAAGCCTGATGCACCTAGATGACAAATGATTGACAACACCATGGCAACACAAAGCATTGACCAAACTATTGGGCTTGTCTTATAAAATTGTTTACAAGAAAGGGGTGGATAACAGAGTGTCAGATGCCTTATCACGGCACATACATGCCGAGACAGGGGAACTGTTAGTTGTCTCTCAATGTAAGCCTGTCTGGCTAGCTGATGTGGCGCAGGGATACCTTAATGACCCTATATCTCTTCAGCCAAATTGGAGCAGCTGACCTTGAAATCTCCACAGGGCAACTATTCTCTTCTCCAAGGAGTTATCCGGCATAAAGGGCGTATATGGATTGGGGCGAATGCTAAGGTGCAACAAGACATACTCAAGGCATTGCATTCGAGCTCGATTGGGGGGCACTCTGGATTTCATGTCACCTATCATCGTGTGAAACATTTGTTTTCGTGGTTGGGAATGAAGAAGCATGTACAACAGTTCGTGGCTCAATGCTCAGTTTGCCAGCAAGCCAAAGTGGAGAGGGTTGCATATCCTGGTCTCTTAGAACCACTCAAAACACCAGAAGGGGCTTGGTAGGTGGTAACAATGGATTTCATAACCGGGCTTCCAAAGTCAGCGGGTTTTTATTGCATTCTGGTTGTGGTCGACAAGTTCTCTCGCTATTCACACTTCTTACCACTCAAGCATCCATTTACTGCTCTGTCTATTGCGAAGTTATATGTGAAGGAAGTGTACCGTCTACATGGGCTGCCTTTAGCTATTGTATCTGACAGAGACCCGATATTCACAAGCACTATGTGGCAGGAACTCTTCCGTTTAACTCAAACCGAATTGCGCATGAGTTCAGCAAGGCATCCCGAGACGGATGGCCAGACCGAGAGGGTCAATCAATGTTTGGAGGACTTCTTGAGATGTTTCGTGAGTTCCTGTCAAACTCAATGGGTGCATTGGGTACCACTCGCCGAGTTTTGGTACAATACCACGATCCACTCCATGTTGGGCAAGACACCATTCGAGGTGTTGTATGGGCATACACTGAAGCATTTTGGAGTAGACGTTGTGGACTCCTGCCAGATCCCTGACTTGCATCAATGGCTTAAGGACAGAGCAACAATGCAACAACTCTTGCACCAGCACCTGGAACGCCAACAACAATGAATGAAGAGTCAAGCGGATAAGAAGCGCACAGAGAGACACTTTGAAGTGTGGGCAATGGTCTATCTTCGTCTTCAGCCATACATGCAGACTTCAGTGGCCACGCAAGGTATCCGATACTATGGACCCTTCCAGGTGATCGAAAAGGTTGGTAAGGTGGCTTACAAGCTAGCACTTCCACCGTATAGCAAAATACATCCTGTTATCCATGTTTCACAGCTAAAGAAAGCAGTAAGCAACACTGTCCTTGTACAAGATCAGTTGCCAGAACCTGATCGTGAAGACTGAAGAGGTGGTACCAGACATGGTGTTGGGCACCAGGTGGCGTCGCCGGGATTCAGTACTGGTGCGTCAAGTGAAAGTGTGTTGGAAGGGCTGTCGGAGACCTTGGCCACCTGGGAAGATGAGGAAGAACTGAAGATCAAGTACCCCTATATTCCAGCTTGGGGACAAGCTGGATCTCAAGGAGAGGGTAATGTCATGGACCAAAGGAATGACATGGCAGTGGAAGCTACGGGTCAACAGAGAAGAAGGCTGTGTCGTGCAGGAAGGAGACCTACCAGAGTCCATGGGCCAGAATGGACCAGCTAAAGCCCAGGTTGTGAGAAGAACGTTAGTCCATCTCCGTTGTTGTGTTCCAGCTGGCGTCGAAGAGTATATGGTGAGATGCCGTGTAGTCCACTCGTTGTCGATTGACCATTATCATAAACTGTATCCCCAACCTCCTGCTTCTCCTCTCCTCCTAAACTGCTCTCCTCTCCAATTTCCCTTCCTGAGTTGTAACCAAACCTTGAATACTTGTGATGATTCAGTGGAGAGTAGTGGTACCGTAACATCTCACCGCTAAAAACACATCAACACAGATCTCGAAAACGGAAACGCAAAACGATGAGAACTATCCATCAAACAGTTGAAACTCTTTCCTAGTGGTGCTAGTCTTCTTCTTTTTGCCTCGTAGAATTTTGTCCCTTGAGGTCTTCTCCGCGAAGATGCAAGCAATCTTCTTGCCATATCCAAGGATAGCCACCTCTGAACGAACAACTAAGTCACAGAGCTCTCTAGCAAAGAGAGTTTCAGAGTTAGGTGTCAATGCACCTGCCTCAATACCCTTTTCCCCACATAGGTCTGTCTCCATCGGTGGTAAGGAAGCATGATCCATGATCCCATCGATGTCTCGGGCTGTTGTGACAGGCATGACCTAGCACGTGGGGAGAAACAACCAAAGTGGAATTCCTCTCCAACCTCTGAAGACTCCTCTAGGGCCTTGCCAACAATGGATTCATCACCAACCTTCGACGCCATCTCATGGGTTGGAACGTCATCAATAACAGCTCCTCAGTGTACTCACATGAAAACAAGTCCACACAATCCAAGACTAGCGCGCACCAACAAAAGCTTTATTGCTGCCACATGTTCACGCAGGGGGCGAGACACCTCTTCGATGTAGCCATCGACCACTTGGAGGAGCTCTGTGCACAACAAAGCAACTGGGACTGCAAAGCAGAGTCCAAACTGGCGCATGTAATGGAATCCTTGCGATGCCCAGATGGAGACCTAGGATGCACCAACACCTGTAGCGACGAGTGGCCCACGACCTCGACCCAACCCAGGGTCAGGGAAAGATGGCAAGGCTGGATGGATAGAGAGCAGGTCGGCTAGTGGGGAGTGCGAGAGACCGAATAGCGAGTGTCCGAAGAGTAAGCGTGACAGAATCTCTCCCGATAACCAGGGCGACAACAACGAATGCATCTGAATGACTCACGGCATGCTTTGGCCCGGTGGCCACATTCGAGGCAACGAAAGCAACTTTCTCGATCCCACCGCTTGAAGGCGAGGCTACGGACCTTCCCTTGTCGGCTCGGGGGGGGGGAGGGGGTTGGCCAAGCTGGAGTGGTGTCCCTGGCCCACATGCTTCCAGGCTTCCTTGGCTTCTACAACCGCTGCTGCAGCATAGAGGCCACCACATGTTGATGCTTGATAGTTCCAAATTCTGTGATTTGTAGCTATGGTTTTCCTTCGGGGTTCCACTTGTTTTCGCTAGTTTTTGATCTTTGACTAACACTAATAGTGTGAAATAAAGAAACCTTGTGATTTATTGACCCTTTCAGGTGTTTGATGTATTTTGGGGGAACTGAAGCCACATTTGAGTAATGTGGAGTATTCTGGACAACTTTGCAGTTGGAGATGTTTTCACCCGAGGCTCCACAGAGTTTAACGACCGGTGATGCGGTGCTTCTTGCCCATATTGCTGCATGTATGGGATGCCACCACCTTCGCATCATTATCAGGGTAAACTTCCATGAAGGGACAAACAACAAATTCAGATCACAGCAGCCGTCATTCGCCCCAGACCAGAGACGAAGAGATCCGGGGAAGAACTTTGATTTGATCTGCGATTTCCACCCTCTAAGTCATCCATTCCACCATCCATTCCACTTGTACACGATAGAGTAACATTCACACCTGTAGGATTAGGGTTGATACTCTATTCATACTTGGTTTGTATTTGGATTTGATCTTCCTTATTGTGGCTTGCTATGATAATATCGAGATGAAACTTATTTACTTCATGGTTGTATGATTGTGTTCTCCCTCTCCCATGTGCGAGTAAATCCCCTAGGCGTTGGAGATGTAGGGGACTGGTGATATGTGACGTGCCTCTTTACTTTCCATCAATTTGTTGTTATGATTATTATAATGCAAGAATGATTATCTATGTTTGTGTAATGCTTGTTGTCTAATTGAGGGCCCATGCAACATGATCTTGAGACATCGTAGATATGAACTTGTTTAATAGTGAATCGGCGACCTCCGAGTGACACGGCTTATACCAAATATGATCTAGTATTTCTCGAGGAATAACAAAGAACCATAGAACTTAAGGCCTTCATTCGGTCTCATGACCTTAATCATGGTGCTAATCAGGGCTGCTGAGCGATGCTCTGTAGGATCATGGGTGTTTGATGAAAGCGACCCATGGAGTCCAACTAATTATGGGCTTCTTTCCTACTTGCATAAATGTATGCAGAATATAATTCACTTAGTCCATTTATTCCATTGGCACATTCACTCTCATCATGAATCGAATCTCTCCGCGCCTAACTCCTCATCTGCAGGAACTCAGACAAGTTCAACTCTATTTTATGTTATTTACTTTCAAGTATATTTCACCACACAACCTCAAACTCAATTTAACTCACTCTTTCACCTTTCAGCAATCACAGTCAATTCACTCAAGACTAGTGACACGGGTGTGACAGAAACGCCACAGATAAACACTCACCTAAGCTCCTCGTTGAAAACGATATTAAACTGGAAGTCATACTTCCACGAGGATACTCTGACGAACCTGTGCTCTTGCGGGTATCAACTCCGAAGAAGGATTAAGCAGACAAGCCTCCTTCTCTAACGTCTTCTCCTCATTCCGCAGATCATCTGTTCCCCCCAGCTTTGCCGAAAGCAACACCTTTAATGGCGAAAAACAACGGTTGGGGAGCTTCTAGGTAGGCTCGAAGAGCAACGAGGGGGTTATTCCTACGAAAGACAACCTTGCAACACACACTTGGGAACAAAGTAAAAAAAAAAGTGTCTTTTGTCACTCGGATGATACAATAAAACATCTACCCTTTCAATTCCAGATCGCTAGATCTATATGATCAATCATCCAAATAGGTTCTACCTTATACCCCCACGTACCATTCCTAATATTTTCGGCAATTGGCTAAATAGGGTGGATCATATGATTAAGATACTTATTAATGTGGGAGCGCTTGTCATAATTTGTTCGCTTTGGCTACGTAGAAATGATAAGGTTTAATGACGAAAGATATTCTCTTATGCAGGTTATCTACCGGCGCACCACTTTGCTCTATTTATGTTCGTCTCTTCAGTGTATGGAGAACCGTGACATCTTTACGCAGATGTCTACACGGTTGGTAAACATGGCGAGAGACTTTATTATGCAACATGGGTGACAGCGTAATACCAGGATTGGACCTCAACCGCATTAGACGTCGATAGAGTCTCATGTTGATTTCATGTATTAATCCTCTTCTTTTACGTATTCATACGTTGGATGGTGTGCGGCTGTGTGCATCCTAGTTAAACCTTTTAAAAATAATAAAGCGCTCTTTATAAAAAAAGGTACCCTAATATTAACCCACTTGGTGCAAATCAAGGCTTTATCTCCTCGAAACAATGATGATGACCTTCAACATGCGGCTTACACAAATAAGCAGTACTCCTCATTCTGAGCTTATTCTACTTTTCTTCCTTGCAATGTTGAAGCTAACTATGCAAAAAAAAAACCTCAGGAAAAACAGTGCTCCCCTCGGGGATAAACTGTTCTACTGGTTGGCCTTGCGCAATGGATGTTGGATAGCTGAAAGGCGTCAACGCAGATGGCTGGATCACCAGGACAAATGCACCATATGCAATCAAAGTTTGTGTCGAATATTTGTACGAGTTGGGTTACATTAGGATATTGAGTTGTATAAGGTGTGGATAGGTACAAGTAGTGTTAGAGTCGGACTCTTGTAACCTAGGCCTCCTATATAATTTGAGGTGGTGGCAAACATTGTAACACATGCCGACTTGATAGCAATAGGGCACAAGGGGAGGCGACGGCTTGTGCCGGTTCCCACGACGGCCGGTGTTGCGCTATCAATTGGGAGGAGCACCCGCAGGCATATCTTGCATAGTAGGTCGAGCGGTGCTTGATGGTGTAGAATTGGTCGAGCGTTGCCTGATGGTGTAGAATGGTGTCATGTTAATTAGGATGGACTACAAACGACGAGATACGGCATGCGTATAAGGCTCAGAGTAGCCTGGAGCATGTCGTGACGATCATGCATACACACGGTATAGACGGTGCATGATAATGTGGCTGATGGACTAGGCGCGGGGCAGAGCATAATTGCAGTCAAATATGTTTGGTTGGGTCGAACAGGACAAGGATACAGAAGTGAAGATCGGCGACAACGACATAGGACCGTGATGGCTGACGGTGTATGAATTCTATGGAGTGGCAACACGTGGCGCATGCCTAAGGATGCATGTTTCGACATGACAATGGTGTGGAGTTGATTCAAGACGGTGCACACATGGGAGCTTGAGGTCGACAGGGCACGGGGTGGACTCATCATCCATGGAGTTATGTTGAAGGTGGAGCTGACGACCTCATGATGGTGCACACATGGGAGCTTGAGGTCAACAGTGCAAGAGGTGGACTGATCATCCATGGAGTTATGTTGTAGGTGGAGCTGGAGTCTAACGGAAAATTCCACTCAGCTAATGGATGGGCTACGGCGTAAGCATGCAAAGAGTTGAAGCCTATTTCAGTAGGAATCGAGAGGCACGTTGTTCGAACTAGAGCTCAGGGTTCGAGAGATTTGTGGATCTCAGAATCAGTCGGGTATGACTGATGGGTCTGTAGTGGGGCATGAGGTGGTGTGGGTACGCGTCCCAGGAGATCTTCGACAAGAATGTGGATGCTCAACGCGATGATAGCGGCGAGGTGTGCGGTAAGCACGGGACACATCAACGGACCGGGGTAAGGGCGGTTAGACATGTGGTATGACATGTGTGCAGGGGGATGAAACAGTGTTCACGAGTATCATGTTCAAGTTGGTGACTTGGTCTATCGAGAATTCGGGATTGACGTCAAGTGATGGACAAGATTCGGGCATGTCATCCTGGGAAAGTGTTTTGGAAACTCCAAAATGTCAAAGGTACATGTCAAAATGTTCAGTGCACATGGGAAAGTGCAGGTGACAGGTTCCAGAAGGAGGTAGAGTATTGTAGATGTGGGACATGTAGAAAACTATCTGAAAAGAATGAGACAACTATGAATTTTGATTCAAGGTGACACACGGGCTACGGTGAAATTTCTTCAAGTTGGAAGCACTTTCAAGCAGATCATTGGTCGGTGTGTGATGGTGTCGAATAGGAAGAAGGAACTGCATTTACACGTGGAGTCACATGGAGTCTCGGAGTAGCTCATTGGAAAACAACTCATGTCCGAAGTACATTGAGGTCTGACACTTGGATGAACTGGAGGTGGTGGAGAATATTCGTCAAGGTGAAGTTTGTTGAGTTTGTGTCGAATATTTGTACGAGTTAGGTTAAGTTAGGATATTGAGTTGTATACGATGTGGATAGGTAGTAGTGTTAGAGTCGGACTCTTGTAACCTAAGCCTCCTATATAATGTGATGGTTGCCACAAATTGTAACATATGACGACTTGCTAGCAGCATGGCACAAGGGGAGCTGACGGCTTGTGCCAGTACCCAAAACGGCCGATATTACTGTATCAATGGAGAGGAGTGTCCGGAGTCATGCCCCGCAGAGTAGGTAAGTTGCCCAATTGCGTTAATAAATCTTGGTATCATCTTCCTGCTGTGATTGCTTAGTTCTCAATAGATTAATTATGTGCCTAGGACGATAACATAGATCACCTCCTCATTCAATGTCCATTTGCACGGGAATTATAGTTCAAATTTTACCATAAAAAAGGGATTGACGACGTAGTACGCACATCACATGAAACTGTGATAAGTTAGGGCTCTCTCTTGCTGGTAATCACCCTCGAAATAAAAAGAAGGAGATTGCGGAAGTGGTGATTACTGATTTGACGCCGAAACTAGCTTGAGCGGGATGCTCATACTTTGGAACGGCAAAGCTCAAGCTTAGTGTTAGAACTTAGATTGGAGAGTAAAACTTGTGATTTCATTGATCTGGGCAAAGCCCTTTTATATAAGGATTTGGGACGCATCCGTAGAGGCGCCTGTTACAAAGAGATGGCAGTTGCCATATGAGAAGGCGCATGTATGGACGATCCCGTCTGTACGACGCTTTGAACACAATACAAATGATGCCTAATCTAATGACGGTTCCTAAACGTCTGTTGGCTAAGTGACCCTTCGTGAGAGTCGGTTGTAATCCTAACACTCCCCCTTGAAGAAAGCTGCTTCTCATATGTCTTGTATTCCTTGTATAATCTTGAGAATATTGGTCTTGATCACAAGCATATATTATCTTGAATAACTCCCCCAAAAACCCTATGGGAAAAATATGAGGAGGATAGTATTTGATATGTTGTGAAAACTCCTTTAAAACCTAGTGGGAAAAGTAAGGAGAAAATGATACAACATATAATGATTATTGTCTCTTTGATCTTATATGAGAAAACCTTGAAACGATAAAACTCATTGGTAAGTTTAGAGAACAATTAATATGTCTTGTATACATCCATTAAAAACCCCGGTGGGGAAAATAGGATATATGACATATATTCTTGTGTTGATATTACCTCATTAAAAACCTTGATGAGAACCATGAGAGTAAACTCATAAAGGAAAAAAGAGTGTAATATAATGTTTGAATGGGTTATAATTCAGAGAGATACTCCCCCAGATCCTTGCAAATCACGAAGTCGTCGCATACCAATTCCACGAACATATTTTTGAAATGTTTAGGCTGGTAGAGACTTTGTGAATAGGTCAGCGAGATTATCGCATGATTTAACTTGCAAGATGTTTATATATCCCCACTCTTTTGTAATTCATGAGGATAAAACAATTTAGGTGCAATATGTTTAGTGATATTGCTCTTTATGTAACCTGTTTGCTTCTGAGCAACACAAGCAGCATTATCTTCGTAGATAATGGTTGGAGATTCAATAGAACCTTTACCACATGATTGTTGTATGTGGGTTATCATTCTTCGAAGCCATACGCATTCGCGTGATGCCTCATATAGGGCGATTATTTCAGAATGATTGGTGGATGTAACCACTAGGGTCTATTTAGAAGACTTCCATGAAATGGATGTCCCACCATGTAGGAACACAAAACCGGTTTGTGATCTGGCATTATGGGGGTCTCATAAGTAGCCAACATTGGTATACCCAATCATCTCAATATCTAGATTTTTCTGAAATTTAAAGAACAGACCAAGATCCTTTGTGCCTTGGAGATATCGAAAGATATTCTTGACTCCAGTCCAATGGCGTTTCGTGGGAGTTGTGCTATGTCTAGCTAGTAAATTTACTGTAAATGTAATGTCAGGCCTGTGCAATTTGCGAGATACATGAGCGCTGCAACAGCACTGAGATATGGGACTTCTGATCCCAATATCTCTTCTCCTTCATCCCTTGGCCTAAATTGATCTTTCTCTACGTCTAGAGATAGAACAACCATGGGAGATTTGGATGGACAGGATTTGTCCATATTGAATATCTCCAATATTTTCTGGATATAGGAGGTTTGATGAACCAAAATACCTGAGGGAAGGTGCTCGAGTTTCAATCCCAAGCAAAATTTGGTTTTACCCAAATCCTTCATCTCAAATTCCATCTTTAGGTGATCGCGTGCTTCATCAATATCTTGTGTATTGCCAATGATGTTTAGATCATCGACATACACTAAAATAATGCAAAATCTAGTTGTGGAATTTTTGATGAAAACACGTGGGCAATCATCATTATTGGAGTACCCTTTTTTCAAGAGGAACTCACTAAGTCGGTTGTACCACATGCGTCCCGACTATTTTAAGCCGTACGAAGACTTATTTGGTTTTACACAATATACGTTGCGTTTCGCGTTCGGATTCGGGACTGGGACTCCATCAGGAACTTTCATGTATATGTCCGAATCAAGTGAACCATAAAGGTAAGCGGTCACCACGTCCATCAACTGCATAGATAGACGATTTTGTACTGCCATTGAAATAAGATATCGGAAAGTAATACCACTCATTACTGGAGAATATGTTTCATTGAAATCAATGCCTGGTCTCTGCGTGAAACCTTGGGCTACAAGCCTTGCTTTATATCTCACCACCTCATTGTTCTCGTTCCTCTTACGGACGAAAACCCATTTGAATCCCACAGGGAAAACTCTGGGAGGTGTAGGTATTGCTTCACTGAATACCTTTCTTTTATTGAGCGAGGCTAATTCAACTTGGATTGCATCCTTCCATTTAGGCCAGTCGGAGCGGTTCTCACACTCTGCCATGGTCTTTGGATCATGATCATTTAGAAGGTTGTTTGCAACAGCAGTTGAGAAATATATGTCAACAATTGTAGACTTACGATTGTAAGATTCTCCAGAATCTATATAGTTTGTGGAAATATCATTTACCCTTGTTGACTGGTCGGGATTTCTCAATACGATTGAGTCAGAGTTTTCCGATGCCCCAGTCATTGAGTGCACAACTGAGCTGGGTTGTGGAGGTCGTTCTTCCATTCGGTGTTCATTACCCATTTGATGATTATCAACGCTAGGTTGATTTACATTTACTGGCTCAGAGGGTTTCTTCTTCTGTTTCCTTTGTTGCTTGCAAGAAGCTGAATCATGTTCGGTGGCCGTACTTCTCCCCCTCTTCCTTTGAACAGGGAGTTGAGTGGTTTTTGTTGGTACCTCCACTCTTTCGGGCGCATTTCTGGCAGGATTATAGGATTTTGTAACACCTCTATAGTCAGTAAATGAATCTGGCAGGTTATTTGCAATGTGTTGCAAATCAATTATTTTTCGAACTTGAAGTTCAGTTTCTTGAGTACGTGGAACAGAGGAGGAAATGCCTTGGGCATTCCAATCGATTTCCGGGCATTCTTTTTGGTACTTGATGTCTCCCCCTAATGCCGGGAAATGTTCCTCATTAAAGATGCAATCAGCGTGAGGGCTGTGAATAAATCCCCGGTGAGGGGTTCAAGGTATTTGATTATCGACGGTGATTTGTACCCCACATAGATCCCCAATTTCCTATGTGGGCCCATGGATGTACGATGCGGTGGTGAGATGGGCACATATGTGGCGCATCCGAATTTACGCAGATGGGAAATATTTTGTAGATTTCCACGTACTAATTGCAGAGGGGAAGTGATGTGATATGCAGTTGGTCGTAATTGAATTAAGTCAGCAGCGTGTAAAACTGTGTGACCCCAACATGAAGTTGGTAATTTGCAATTTATTAATAATGGTCGTGCAATGAGCTTAATTCTCTTAATTAGGGATTCGGCCAATCCATTTTGTGTGTGGACATATGGGACCGAGTGTTGAACCTCAATTCCTAGTGACATGCAATAATCATTGAAGGCATGCGAGGAAAATTCAGCAGCGTTGTCCATTCGAATTGATTTAATTCGATTCTTAGGATAATGAGCTTGTAATTTAATAATTTGTCTCATTATTTGGCAAATGCACGGTTTCATGTGGATAATAGACACACATGAGACCATCGTGTAGATGCATCAATTAGAACCATGAAGTACCTAAAAGGTCCAGATAATGGTTGGATAGGACCACAAATATCACCTTATATCCGTTCAAGAAATTGGAGTGGTTCCACTTGAATTTTAAGATAAGAGGGTCGTAAAATGAGTTTCCCGGTAGCACATGCAGTGCACACAAAATCCGAAGATTGTGGGAATTTGCTGGCTTCATTTAAGTCATGCCCATTGGAATTGCCGATAATTTTCCTCATCATCCCGATACCGGGATGACCAAGGCGATCATGCCAAGTTTGGAATGCATTGAAATTCTGAAAAATTACCTTGTACGCAACGTGTGCTACGGGTTTTATGTATGTGTAGTACAATCCTGATGATAAAGAGGGAATTTTCTCAAATATTTGTTTTCCATATCCGTTGTCTTTGGTAAAGAGGAGATACTCCTCTTTGTTGTCTTCATGGGTTTCAATGTGAAAACCATTTTTAGGGATATCTCTATATCCTATGAGGGTACGAGTTGAATCGGGATATAATAAAACATCCTCGATTATAATTTGTGTACCCATAGGGAGGGTAAATATGACACGTCATGTGCGAACAATTACTGCATCGCGTCCAGCGATTGTTAAAATATCTCTATTCATCTTTGTAAGAGTTTGGAAATACTTTATTTCCCTAAGTATAGAGTTTGTGGTACCACTATCCACAAGGCACATTTTCTCCTCCATTTGGATTGACTCCCGTAGAAATCTATATATTGAAATGTAGAATTTTCATCAATGAAAAGACTTATTGGATATATAGAATATATACAACTTTATTGATATCAAAGTGCTGATACAATATTTATATTGTGCTTTACAATATAGGGTGATAACAACAGCAATAATGTTGTGTTCTTATTACAACAATCAAATGGATGTACAACAAATATTCTATATAATGGAGTTGATTGACTAGTCAAAGTCTCCGAACACGTCGTTGGATGCGTATTCGATCATCATATTCTCCTTGTCCATAGAGTCCCGTGGTACATGCAATTCCTCGATGTTGCTTGGTACTCCTTGAACATCTCGCGAACATCCAACTTCCATGTTGTTTTCGGTTGAAGATTGAAGTGTGATTCATATCTTGCTCCTCGGGCAAGATTGAAGGCGAGTGCTTCTGCAGCGAGGGGTGCGCCAATCTCCTCTTCTTGTGGCAGCGGTTCCAGTCCAAGGATTGGGCCATATCCCGGCGGCATAAAGTGCTCCAGGTTCTCATCGCTTAGCGTCGGCGTCGGGAGGTCCAGGTATGTGTCCGGCTCGGGACCGTACCCTGGCGAGAAGTCGTACTCGGGGAGGTCGATGGACGGTGTTGGAGACGGCGGGTCGAAGATGGCGGCCAGCAGTGGGGGACTCGCGCCGTAGCCCTGCATTGGGCAAAAGGCGATGCCCCTGCAGGCAGGGCAAGGCCCGTACCCATGCTCCAAGCAGAAGGCCACAACGGCATCCATGCCGTTGTCGAGGAAGATCCCTGGTGGTGGTGGAACCAGGGCGGCGTCGAAGTCGTCCTCCTCGCCGAGGAACGGAGCCGCCGGACCACCGAGGAGCCAGTCCATCGGAGGTATGTGGGAACGCCGGTTGCAGAGGAGCGAGTGGGCTGGGTGGTGCCGCTGGGGCAGCCTGAGTGCCTTGGGCGTTCATTGCCTGGGCACAACGTCCAGTGCGAGGCGCGTAGGCCTGGCGGCGGTTGCCGTGGCGACGGCCGCCATGACGACGACGGTTCCAGTTGAAGGTTCGACGACGACCACCAAGTCCGGCGCGATGGTGAAGGCTACTGCCGTTGCCGTTGCGACGGAAGCTAGCCCCACGGCCATGGCGACGGTAGCCAGCCCTGTGGCCGAGGCGATGAAGGCAACGGCGACGGGCAAAGAACGGGCGGTGAATCCCGTGGCGAAGAAAGCGAGCGAAAGAGGAATCCAGGGCGTGCAAATTTCTTGCCATTTTTACCTTCTGTTCTTTCCTTTCCATGTTTCTCCTTTTACTCCGGTGATTGCTCTCAATAGAGTCTAACGTGGCTGATAACGTGTTAGAACTTAGATTGGAGAGTAATCTGGGCAAAGCCCTTTTATACAAGGATTTGGGATGCCCCTGTAGAGGCACCTGTTATAAAGAGATGGCAGTTGCCATATGAGAAAGCGCCCGTACGGACGGTCGCGTCCGTACGCTTTGGACACAATACAAATGATGCCTAATCTAATAACGGTTCTAAACATCTGTTGGTTAAGCGATCCTTCGGGAGAGTCGGTTCGGTTTGTAATCCTAACACTTAGATCAGCTTGTCAAGCTTGGCACTGAGAGTTACAGCATGTCTAACAGAGCCTTCAAACTTGCAACCCTCAAAACCAGTTTGAGGGCCGAGAAATTGTGATTTTGCAGGCCCAAAACAGCCGGCACAGATCAGAGCCCTCAAACTAACCCTCAAAACAGTTCTGTTTTGAGGGTTGGTTTGAGGGCTCTGGTGATCTGTGCCCCGGCCTTACAAACCCTCAAAACTGGACAACAACATAATCACTTCAAATTTGCAAATAATCATCATCACAAACATGAAACAAACTTGCAGATCATCATCATCACATAGTAAAATCCCATGGAAATTGTAGCAAAATATACAACGTGCAAATGATCATCATCACATAGTCATCGGAGACATCATTTGCCAAACAGAAAACATACTCAACCTCCGTGTAGTTCGCCGTGCGATTTGGCCTTCGAGCACCACCTCCCGCTTCAAACATTTCCTCTCCGATCTCGGTGACATCTTCATCTTCATCTTCCTCCTCCTCCTCCTCCACACCGGCCTCATCAACCGCCGGCTCCTCAACCGCGAGCTTCTTCTCCTTGCGCGCGGGAGCCGGCTTGGGGCGGTGGCGGGCGCGGCCGGTTTCGCCGGCTTCCCGGACGGTTTGGCCTTCTTGGGGATGGGCACGGGGGCGGGCGGCGCGGAGGGGAACGCCGGCAGGAGGTGGGTGCCCGCCGCCTCCGTCTTTGCTCCGACGTGGGTCGCGGCGACCATCGTCGTCACCGCGGCATCGGTCGTGGCGCGCGGCGGGCGGGGCCGGGCGGGCGCGTTGGGGCGAGGCCGGGGCGGGGTCGGCGGCGCGGCGGCGCGGAGAGGGTCGCCGGGGGCTAGCCGGCCTCCATGGCCGGCGCGGCGGGACGGCGACGCCGCGGTGCGGACGGAAGAAGCGAGGGCAGGAGGAGTTGGAAAAATCCCTCGCGCGCGTGGGGTTTGACCGGGTGAGGGCTCGACCTGGAAATTTGCTACGAACCCTCACTGCTGCAGGTTGGGGTCCAAGTTGAGTGTTCAGCCTGCAAATTTTTTTGAGGGTTTACAATTTTGAGGGCTCTGATCTGCGTCGTTTTTTTTGCCTCAACCCTCAAACTTTATTTTGAGGGGTTGACCACTTTAAGGGTTCTGTTAGACATGCTCTTAGGATGTGTTCGGTTCTGGAATTTGGTGGAATGGAACGGAACGGTTCCGCACCCAGCACCCATCCCTGTGTTCGGTTGGAGGGAAGGAACGGAACTAAGTCGTTCCTCAGAAGGGAATATACCCTGTAGATGCGGAACCAAGTCGTTCCACCAATTTGGTGAAATCTGGAGGAACGGCTCGTATCTGTCACCGCGCGGACTGAAAAAGAGATGAGCTGAACCAAAATCCTGCCATTCCGTTCCGCGTTTTTTCCCGAACCGAACACAGACACGGAACCATTCCGTTCCTCGCTTTTTCCGAACCGAACACGGGTACGGAACCATTCCGTGATATTGGAATGGAACCATTCCGTTCCATGCATAAGGATTCTCAAACCGAACACATCCTTAGTGATGTGGAAGGTTGTATAACAGCAGGGCAGAGGAGAGTGGACCGCGCGTGGCCTGTGTGGGCCCCGCACGACCTTATCTCCTCCCACCGTTCTCCTTTTCCCTTTCCCCTGCACATCGCGACCGCTCATCTCCGTGTGCTAGACGCCGCCGACCTCCCGCGACCGGCTCACCTCCAGCGACCGGCCGGCGACCACCTCTGGACCTCGCGCCGCCCCCACGCCACCTGCTCCGCCGCCGAAGAGCCCCGTCTCTCACTCATGCCGCCGCCTCCAACCCTCCCACATCTAGCACATCCCGGCCGCCGGCGGCTCTGCTAGATTCGTACGCTGGAGAGATTGCGAGGAGCTCCATTTCCGCGAGCCGCCCACGAGCCGCACGGGGAAGTTCTCCCGCCGTCGCCCAGGTAGGCCGGCGGCTCCAGCTCCGCGAGCACACCCGCGCGACCCTCGGGAACCTCTCCTGCCGCCCAGGTCTCGAGGAGCTCCACCGGGAGGACGCATGGATGGAGGAAGAGAAGGGGCACCGGGGCGCCGTCGTCCAGGTCGCCTTCCAGGGCCATCATGGGTTCCCGTCCTTCAATCGTTGCCAGGGAGTGGCGTTGCTGACTTGCTGGATTGCTGCGAACATATGATTTTGTTTCATGATATATAGTGTAATGCTACTAACTTATATGTGATTTGCTACTAATCCTGTGCTACATGGTTGCTACAATATCATAATTTAATTTTCTTTAGCTACAAACTATGTGCCTTTTTGCTACTACATCATAAAATTATTGCTTCTAGGTGAGTAGCAAGAGTCTTCGGTGAAATCGGGTTTGCTATAATTGTTCCATGTTTAGCAAAAGTTACTTGCTATGATATCTCCTGCGATGTTTTCGGAGAAATCAAATTTGCTACTGTAGCAAAAGGAAAAATTCCGACGATGTCTCCGCGGATGTAAATCTTTTGCTACAATAGGTGAGGTATGTGTGTCTTATGGGTGAATTATTTTTGCTACAATGAGGTTGGTTTTGCTACATCAGTGCTTTTATGGAAGCAAAACCGAGATTTTAAGTGAAAATAGATTTTACCGCAAACAAACGGTTTTTTGCTACTTTGGCAAAAGTGGGATTTTCAACGGAAATAGATTTTGTTGCAAAGGAACCTTTTTTTACTACTTTTGTATATTATGGAAGCGAAAATGGGATTTTAAGTGAAAATACATTTTACTACAATTGAACTGTTTTTTGCTACTTCGATGCATTATGAAAGCAAAAGCGGGATTGAGACCTACTGTGACACGGGTGTCGCTCGATTGAATCTCGCTGATCCAACGGATGAGGGATTTGATCCCCGGGGGACGCCCAGCGCTTCCCTTTTTTTACCCATCACTCCGCTCAGCTGGCCAGACATGAGCTGGCCTGTAAGGGCATCTCCAACGCGGCGACCCAAACGGACACGATGTGCCGTCTGCTTTAAGCCGTTTGGGTGGCCGCGTGGACACGCGGACAGTGGCCCGTGTCCGTTTGGGTTGCACGTTGCACCCAACACGCGGATGCATCCCATATGTGAAAAGCAACAAAAAAAAAAAAGAGAAAACAATTAAACCTAATCATATTTCATTAAACATATGCCCTATTTTGGGCAAATTTATACATATACCCTATTTTGGGCAAATTTATACATATGCCCTATTTTTGGCAAATTTAAACTACCAAAAGAAAGCCCTCTATAAGGGCTTTAAACTTAAAAACAAATTAAATAAAACCCTATCCTAGGTTTTGAGGAGGACGAGGTGGCCGCCGGTGCGCCGTCTAGTCCATGTGGGCCTCGTCGTCGTCGCCGTCGATGACGTCCCCGGGCGACGAGGCGCTGTTGTGGCTCGACCGCGCCGGGGACTCCGGCCACGGCGACCACAGGGCCTCTTCCCAGGCCGAGTGGGGGTCCGGAGCCGCCCGCTGCTCCGCTGCTGCAGCCCGGAGCTCCGCCTCCTCCCTGAGGCGGAGCTCCTCTCCTGCCACGCGAGACGCCTGGCCTCCTGGCGCCTCGCCTGCTCCACCACGCGCCTGGCCTCCTGGCACCTCTCCTCCTCGCGGCGGAGCCTGGCCTCCTCGTGCCGTCGCGTCGCTTCCTCCTCCCGGCGGACCTGGTCGAGAAACACCCAGGCCTCGGCGTCCTCGACCGCATGTCGGGCCTGCTCCTCCATCACGGAGGTGCGGATGACATCCGCCAGATGCGGCCAGGTGGCGTCGTCCCCCCCCCCCCTTGGACAGCGCCATCGCGGCGCACATCTCCGGGTTGTCTTTCTCCTCCGGCTTTGGCAGCAGCGGCGCGGGTTGCGCCAATGCCGCGCCGACGCGGGCGGCCTCTCCAATGTAGAGACCGCTGCGTTGTCCCTCGGCCCTCAGCGCCGGCGGAGGACGGCGGCTGCTGCTGGCCTCGCCGTCGTTGGCGCCGGGAGCAAAAGCCCTCTTCGAGGCCATGGCAGTTGCGCGTGCGTGGGGAACTGTCGAGTGGAGTGGGGAGTGGACTGGACAGGAACAGATCCCTCCCAATCCACATTTAGTATGGCGCGCGCCTCCCACCGACAGATGGGCCCAAGGGAGGCGAGAAGGCGAGCAGGCGGACGCGACCGGATGCGTGCCATCCGCGGCCACACAAACCTGGCCCAGATTTGGGCCGGGTTTGGGTCGTCCCGGACACTGCGACCATCCGCATTTGTGATGTGTGGCCGTGTTGAACCGCAGTTTTGTCATTTGGACCCATTCGGACGCACGAACGCGGGATGGGTCGCCGCGTTGGAGATGCCCTAAGCCCACGGGCGCAGCACCGCCACTACGGACAGGAATCCGGTGCCTTGCCAGAGGCGAGGCAAGCTGTGCCTCGAGGCCCAGAATCCACCATCCATTCCAGATCTGACGGCATAAACTGAATGGAAGACAGATAAGCTCCATACTTGTCGTTTTCAGTGGTTCTGTTCCAAACAGCGAGAGCAACCGTTCAAGCTCCAAATCACAGCATTCCCAATTACGTAGCACAATAATCAGTCAAATTACACAGCGGACGCATCAATCAGTTGCACAAGACATCACAAAAATCAGCAAAAAAAAGAATCAATCAAATTGGTCAGCAAGAGCGGAGGAGTTAGTCGAGACGAATGTGGATGGGGCTGTTGGTGCGGACGTGGAGGACCTCGTCGACACTGGAGGCCAGCGCAGCTTGCAACGCTCCCTTTCCCACGGCGAAAGAGAGTCGCCGGAGCGAACGGATGTAGTGGGGAGTAGTGGCCGAAGGGAACGTCGGAGAGGATGCGAACGGGCGGGTTGCCTAGTCGGCGCCAATTTTCCGCTGGGCGCTGGAGCTTGCTCGTCTCCCTTTCCCACAGCAGCGACGACGAGAGAGGGCCATGAGTCATCGGAGATGAATAGAACAGCTGTAAACGACTAAGTATGTAGCTTATATATCTTCGATTCAGTTTCTGCCGTCAGATCTAGAATGGATGGTGGATTCTGGGCCTCGAGGCACAGCGTGCCTCGCCTCTGGCAAGGCACCGGATCCTGTCCCGCCACTACCACACTACCACCCCGATGGAGCTGAGCAATGGCCGCCTAGTCCTGCTTTCTGGAAAAGCCTCGTCGGCGCCCAGGTCGACGACCTGCAGCACCAACTCGAGCCGAAACTACCCGTTGATGAGGAGGCTACCTTTCACCGCTGGAACGCCCTACCGGGACCTTTGCCCTGCTCGCGGGAGGTTGGGGCCCCGGGTGGACGCGCAGATGTGATAGCCAAGAACCGGAGCCCCACGAGAGCGGAACCTAGGGAAAGGGAGGACCGGAGGAGGAAGCACCTCGCCTGGCCGTGGCCGAGCAGAGCTCGACGGGAAATGGCTGGCTGGAACTGGAATCGCGCCCTGAGCCCCTGAGTCGCTAGGCGTGCGTGGGTCAGTTGGTGTGCTCTAGATTTATGTATGATTAAATAGCCTAAATGTAAATGTGGATCTATCATTACAAGTTTCAGTTGATGGATATAAGCTTTTGTATCGATTCTGCGAGTACACCGCTGTTGGATCTACCTCGTGTTTCTACTTACAACTGAGACGTGCTTGTGAAGCTTCTCTCGGAATCTCTTGGCAAAAGAAAACAAGGAAGTACGCAAATGTAGACAAACACGCAAGAGTACTAGGGTAAACGATGAGCAGCCCATACCTGGGCTCAGTAGCTAGTTGCTCATGGGCGAGTTCGGGCTCAGGGAACGTACTCCTCTAGGTTGTGGCTAGGTGGTGTCTGTCTATGGGATGAACCGGGGGAGGGGTAGGTGCATCCTTGTGTATGCCATTAGACAAGCTGAACAGCAGGGTCACCTTTAGCA
Source organism: Lolium perenne (assembly GCF_019359855.2). Lineage (NCBI taxonomy): Eukaryota > Viridiplantae > Streptophyta > Magnoliopsida > Poales > Poaceae > Lolium > Lolium perenne. Next base: position 219,142,945 of record NC_067248.2, on the reverse strand, counting down.
AAACTTTTTGGAAAATGCTGCGTTTCCGCCGGAGGCTCCATCGCGCCGTGCCTCCGGATAGCGCGTCATCGGATTGTTTACATCGCACGCTAACAGCCTGACACGCGTCCTCCCACGTGGTGAGACAGCGATGGGTGGGGGGCCACCACGCTGCCTTATCTCTTCCGTTCTTCGCCTGTTCCACACTTATATGCCCGTAGCCTCCGAGCTCCACCATGCCGGCGAGCTGCTGCCCCGCCCCCACCCCTCACGCACGTCGCCGGCGAGATCTCAGCCCGCGTCGCCACCAGCCTGATCCCAGCTTGCGTCGGCGCCGTTTCTCGCCCAGTAATGGCAGTCTCCACCGGGTGCTGCTAACAAGGGCAGCCATGGCGAGTGCGAAGTCCAAGCTCGTCGGCGCCATGGCGGCGCTATGACGCAGCTGCAACAAGGTGGCGGCGGCGCCGAGGCGGCCATCCACGCGACATCAAGAGGGCGGAGCTGCAACCCCCGTCACTGGAGCTGCAAAAGTCGGCCGCCGGTGCTGCAAACCGCCGTGGTCGGAGCTGCAAAGGCCGTCTGGAGCTGCTGCATCCTCAATAGTCTTGATGACCCACAAGTATAGGGGATCGCAACAGTCTTCGAGGGAAGTAAAACCCAATTTATTGATTCGGCACAAGGGGAGCCAAAGAATATTTGTAAGCCTTAACAGCAGAGTTGTCAATTCAACACACTGAAAACAGACTTGCTCGCAAGAGTTTATCATTAGCAACAGTTTTATAGCAGTAGCAGTAGTGAAATATAAGCAGCAGTGTAACAAAGACAGCAGTAGTGATTATAGTAAACAGCAGGATTAAAATACTGTAGGCACAGAGATGGATGAACGGGTGTTGCATGGATGAGAGAAATCATATAACAATCAAGGTAGGGCATTTGCAGATAGTAATAAAACAGTATCCAAGTACTAAACAATCCATAGGCATGTGTTCTGTATATAGTCGTACGTGCTCGCAATGAGAAACTTGCACAACATCTTTTGTCCTACCAAATGGCGGCAAATGGCCTCTAGGGAATCTACTGGAAATTAAGGTACTCCTTTTAATAGAGCACCGGAGCAAAACATTAACACTCCGTGAACACATGTGATCCTCACATCACCGCCTTCCCCTCCGGTTGTCCCAATTTCTGTCACTTTGGGGCCTCGGGTTCCGGACGGCAACATGTGTATACAACTTGCAGGTAAGATCATAAAACAATGAATATCATCATGAAACAATAACATGTTCAGATCTGAGATCATGGCACTCGGGCTCTAGTGATAAGCATTAAGCATAACAAGTTGCAACAATATCATAAAAGTACCAATTACGGACACTAGGCACTATGCCCTAACAATCTTATGATATTACATGACCAATCTCATCCAATCCCTACCATCCCCTTCAGCCTACAGCGGGGGAATTACTCACACATGGATGGGGGAAACATGGCTAGTCGATGGAGAGGCGTCGGTGGTGATGATGGCGATGATCTCCTCCAATTCCCCGTCCCGGCGGTGTGCCAGAACGGAGTTTCTGGTCCCGAGACGGAGTTTCGCGATGACGGCGGTGTTCTGGATGTCTTCTGGTGATTTCGTCTAACCCCCGTGCGTTTTTAGGTCGAAGCCCTTAAGTAGTCCAGAGGGGAGCGTCAGAGGCTGGCCGAGGCACCGCCACCATAGGCCGGCGCGGCCCAGGGGCCTGCCGCGCCGCCTGGTGGGGTGGGCGCCTCCTGGCCCCCTCCTTCTGGTCTTCTGGCTCCGTCCCTCTTCTATGAAAATAGGCCCATTGGAATTAATCCCGGGGATTTTCCTGAAAGTTGAGTTTCTGCACAAAAACGAGACACCAGAGCAATCCTGCTGAAAACAGCGTTAGTCCGTGTTAGTTGTATCCAAAATACACAAATTAGAGGCAAAACAATAGCAAAAGTGTTCGGGAAAGTAGACACATTTTGGACGTATCAACTCCCCCCAAGCTTAGCTTATTGCTTGTCCTCAAGCAATTCAGTTAACAACTGAGTGCGATAAAAGAACTTTCGCGAACACATTTGTTCATATGATGTAAATATTCTCATGATATGGATAAGTACTTAGGAAATTCATAATAAGATACATGCAAATAAAGTTATCTAATAGCTATGTCAATCATGGAAAAGGTACCAACGAATTAATAATAAGCATCATGAATCATGTCTATCAGCAAGATTGCAATGTTCATAAAAGGATATGATAAAGTGGTATCTCGCTTGCCCGTGTTTGTACAACAAAACATAAATGCTCGGGCACCTTTGAAGTTCATGGAAAGACTGGAAGTAGAGATTATCAAAGATAAAAGCATCAAAGTTATACCACAATTAATCACATTTTGGGACAAGCATATTATACTAAGAATGACAGTTGTGCTCTCAAGAAAGTGCTCAAAGAAAGGATGGTGACTCAATGTAAAAGTAAAAGATTGACCCTTCGCAGAGGGAAACAGGGATTAACATGCGCTAGAGCTTTTCATTTTTAAAACAGGAGTAAAATTATTTTGAGAGGTGTTTGTTGTTGTCAACGAATGGTAGTGGGCAATCCAACTACCTCGTCAACCAGACTTTCAAGAGCGGCTCCCATGAAGGACGTTATCTCTACCAGCAAGGTAAATCATCCCTCTTCTCTTTTTTTTACACACGTACTTTAGTTTCATTATGGATGACACTCCCCCAACCTTTGCTTACACAAGCCATGGCTAACCGAATCCTCGGGTGCCTTCCAATATTCACATACCATGGAGGAGTGTCTATTTGCAAATTAAGTTGCTTACTGATAAATCAGGGCAAAACATGTGAAGAGAATTATTGATGAAAGTTAATTAATTGGCGTTGCCAGCTCTTTTTGCAAAATTATTGGATAAGCGGATGTGCCACTAGTCCATTGAAGAAAGTCTGTCAGGAGTAAATGACAAGGTTGAAAGATAAAAACCACATACTTCCTCATGAGTTATGAAACATCAACACAAATTGAGAAGTATTTTGAAGGTTTAAAGGTAGCACATGAGAATTTACTTGGAATGGTTTGAAATGCCATGCATAGGTATTTATGGTGGACACTTTGGAATAACTTGGTTTTCAGGGGTTTGGAAGCACGAGCAGCGTTCCCGCTCAGTACAAGTGAAGGCTAGCAATAGACTGGGAAGCGACAATCAAGAGAGCAGTAACTGTCATAATCATGCTTGCGACAAAATAAATTAACCGAGGCATAAAAGTGATACAAGAACTCTTAGACAAAGTAAATCATCGAGGCTTAATTGACTTTTGTTCAGTCATATGCATGCGTGAGCATGTGCCAAGTCGATTCAAGTGAATTATTCAGAGGAGGATACCACAATGTCATACCTATTTATGAATAAAACAATGCAAGCAAATATTTATGACATGCTACTCAATTAATAAATTGGAGCTAAACATGAGAGATCATGAACTACTAGACTTTCTTAAATGACATATACCTCATATGAACCAACTAAGCATGCTCACATGGATGAGTATATGTACAAAAATGAAAACAAATAGAGTTCATACCAGCCTCTCACCACAGTCGAGTTGTCGTAGATCGTCATTATTGTCTTTCACTTGTGTAGCTTGAATAATATGGAGTGAAAACCAAGCTCCAGCCACCGAAGACCGCTGAACTCCATAATGAACTTTACAAAACCAAAGAAGAATAACAAATATTTCTGGTGTTTTCGAATTGGAAACAAGAACAAAAGGAAACAAGCAAACAAAGAAAAATCTTTTTGGATTTTCTTATAGCAAACCAAACGATAGCAAATAAAGCAAAATAAGAGCAAGAAACCAAAATAAGCAAATGGTAAAGAGAAACAACAGAAATATTTTTGGTCTTTTTGTGTTTTAGAAAAGAAACAACGTAAAAACAAGAAAATGAAAACTAAAAGAGTCACATAAACTCAAAGCAGCAGAAATTCGTCAAACTTGACAGCAGTACAGTAATCGATTTTTACGAAAATCTTCCGCTGCTCAGCTCGAAAAGTGTTCAACTAATGAGACTTAGATAATAACCTGGGAAACATGCACAAAAATTGGCTTCGCAAAATAACGTTCTGGCTGTTTTTGGGAATTTTTTTGGTATCAGTCCAGAATCTGTTTTCAAACAGCACTTCTCCAAATATCATCTCCCTCTTATTAGAAACCAATTTAAGGAGCTAAACAAGTATGTACAAGTATCCAGCAATTATAACATGCAATGAATGAGTGATGCCAGCATACCTCCCCCCAAGCTTAGGCTTTTGGCCTAAGTGGAGATCAACCCCAGCGAGGGTCAGGGTTCCAAGCCGGTGGATCATACATGGTGTGGTCATAATAAGGTCCCTGTGCAGAAGAAAAGGGTGAAGGCTCCACATGCCCAAAGTGTTGATGTGAAGAGCTCGCTGCATCGGATGACAAGTCGAGGTGTTCATCGGCCTCCTCCGTGCCGTCCCCTGCATGATGGCCATCCCCCTCTATGTATGCATTCAGTTCATCTTCCGTGACTGACCAATTTTTCCTGGAATCAAGGTTACACAAAACAGGTGCAGAAAATCCTACTAGCCTTTCAGTTTTCTTAGTTGTTCTCCAATTTTTCTTGTAAAATGTTATCTTGTAAGACAGGTTACTCAAATTAGACAAATCAGAAACAAAGTCATGTTTAATCATGGAAACAATGTCAAGTTTCTCCATGGAGAGCTGAATATCAAGATGGTGAGGTTCTACACCATGCATAGCTAATAAACGAGAGGCGATGAGACCTCCACAAATTCCTCCCTTCTCACGGTTAGTAGCAAGTCTATAGGCTATCAAAGCACCCAAATTATAAGTCATATCACATTGCAATGCAGCAGCTAGGAAAGCCAAATCCTGGATAGATAACTTATTTGCATTCTTTCTAGCAAGAACGCACTTGGTGATGAAATAAGCAAAGTAGCGAATAGCTGGGAGTTGAATACTACTGATTTTACCACTATCATCTGAGAAGCTTCTCCCTTGACACATCATCTTGTATAGACTCAAGAGCTCTTGCGGCAGTCCCCTAACCTTCTCGCATGATCCCCATTGTGGCACTCTAATTGCTGCACAAAAATCATCAAAAGGCAAGTTGACAGTTTTATTATAAATTTTGTATCGAACCATGGGGTTAGTTTGGGACCAATCGAATTCAAAATCCTGCACCACTGACATGGTTAGTTTTGCATATTGGCAAGGTTCACCAACAACAAAACCTTCCAACCCTGCATTGGAAATCAGATTTTGAACATCCCGCAAGATTCCTGCACTCCTCATAAAATCAACGCATGGGTAGTAAGAGGGGTATACTCCCTCTTCGCGGTGAACTCTCAAAACTTCCTGCACTTCCAATTCTTGTTGGTTCAGTTGGTGCCTATTCCACTCCATTTTCTGAAATTTTTCAACAAACATTATAAAAGTTGATTTGGAGACATATAAATGAGGGAAACTACTATAGGAACTTGGTAGAGTACTAAACATGCATCACAACTAATTTTTACAACTTAGAACAAGCATGCAAGCTCACTAAACATGTTACCTACAGCAGCAAAATATTCAAGATATACTCAACCAAACAAAATTCTATTTGGATAATCGGAGGAGTCACATACCAGAGAGCAAATGTGCCAAATTTCAGACAGAAATCTGGGCTGAGCAAAGAGATCGAAGAATCCCGAGTTCTTGAGCAAAAACGCGAGTGAGAGAAAGTTGGTACGAGTTTTTTCGGGAGAGAGAGTGAGATGGGAGGAAGAGATGAATAAGTGGGGCAAGGAGGGGCCCACACCACAGGGTGGCGCGCCCCCCTCCTTGGCCGCGCCGGCACATGGGGGGCAGCCCTGGGGTGCCCCACTGGTCAGCCCCAGGTGCTCCCAGGTAGCTCTTCGAAAAATAAGACCAACGGTATAATTTTTGTGAATTTTTGAAAACTTTGAAAAATGCACATTTCTGGGTGTTAAAATTATTATTACAGGGGAGAAAAAGATTTTCAAACCTCTAAACAACTAAAGAACATTGCAAAACAATTAGTACTACTGCAAGTAAAACAAGTGGAGGAAGAAAGAAATGTTGTTTAGCTCCTCTATGCATATAAAATATACTTGTTAACAAGGTTGATCAAGTCTTGCCACCAAACAAATTTTACATGACATAAGAAGAAATAAACCTCAATTCAATCATGTTACCTTATATTGAATTGATATGGATCCAATCATAATATTTTGATATCCTTCTTTAGGCTCATATATAGGACAATCAATAACTCCCACTTTGATAGTTCTCACATTAGAAATTGTATTAACTCCACATACTTTATCAATCCTCTTGGGAAAATAAACAGTATGCTCATTGTCATCAACATTGAAAGTAACTTTTCCTTTATTGCAATCAATAACAGCCCCTGCGGTGTTAAGAAAAGGTCTCCCAACATATTATCATCTTCAGGCATTTCCAACACAACAAAATCAGTTAATATTAAGCAATTGTTAGTAACTTGAACAGGAACATTCTCACATATACCAACAGGAATGGCAGTAGATTTATTAGCCATTTGCAAAGATATATCAGTTGGTATCAACTTATCCAAATAAAGTCTCTTATAAAGAGAAAAATGCATAACACTAACACCTGCTCCCAAATCACATAGAGCAGTTCTAACATAATTATTCTTGATGGAACAAGGAATAGTCGGTATACTGGTCGCTTGACTTCTTTGGAACTTTGCCATTGAAAGAGTAATTAGCAAGCATACTGGAAATTCCCTCATTAGGAATTTTCCTTTTGTTAGAGACAATATCTTTCATATACTTTGAATAAGGAGGCAATTTAATAGCATCAGTCAAAGGGATTTGCAAAACAAAGGTTTCATCCAATCACAGAATTTATTATAGTGTTCTTCTTCCTTTGATTTCAGTTTCTTAAGAGGAAAAGGCATTTGCTTTTGAACCCAAGGTTCTCTTTCATTACCATGTTTCTTAGCAATAAAATCTTCTTTAGTATACTTTTTATTTTTAGCATGCTTTTCAGGTTCATCTTCAACCTCTTCTTTATCAGAAGCATCATTCTTATGATTATCTTTATCATGTTCATTACCACTTTCAGTTTCAGCATCAGAAATAGAAATACTATTAGGATCATTAATAGGCTCAGAGGATTCTACAACAGTTTTATGTTTCTTCTTCTTTTTCTTAGAAGGAGCACTAGGTTCAGTAAGTTGAGAATCTTGTTCAACTCTTTTGGGATGCCCTTCAGGATATAGAGGATCCTGAGTAGAAACACCGCCTCTAGTTGTTACTTCATAAGCATGTTTTTCTTTAGAACTATTTTTTAACAAGTTATTTTGCACTTTAGTGAGTTGATCAATTTGAGTTTGAACCATATGAAAATGTTTGACAAATATCTTAACATCATTGGAGGTTCTCTCCACAATATCATGCAATTTACTAATAGCTTGAGAATTTTCCATTAAATGATTCTCTACTGTCATATTAAAATTATCTTGCTTAACAATATAATTATCAAACTCATCTAAGCATTGAGCAGGAGGTTTTGAATAAGGAATATCTTCCCTAGTAAAGTGTTGAAGAGAATGTACCTCAATCATGGATGAAGGGGGAGTTATCTTGCATAAATCTTCTATGGGAGGTAAATTCTTCACATCTTCAGATTTAATACCTTTCTCCTTAAGAGATTTCTTGGCTTCCCTCATATCTTCATCATTTAATTTAATCAAACCCCTCTTCTTCAATATTGGCGTCGGGGTTGGTTCAGGTGTAGTCCAATCATCATGATTCCGGCCTATTTTAGCCAATAATTCTTCAGCTTCATCTGGAGTTCTTTTCCTGAAAACACAACCAGCACAACTATCCAGGTATGCCCTAGACTTAATGGTTAGTCCACTATAAAATATATCAAGTAAATCATGCTTTCCCAGATCATGTCCAGGTCGAGCTCTGATAAGAGAGCAAAATCTTGCCCAAGCTTCAGGCAATTTCTCTCCATCTTCCTGGTCAAAACTATAAATTTTCTGCAAAGCAACATGTTGAGCACTAGCAGGAAAGTATTTCCAAAAGAAAACATCAAGCAAACCACTTGGACTATCAATAGAATCAGGAGGCAAACTATTATGCCAAGTTTTAGCATCATCCTTTAATGAGAAAGGAAAAATTTTAGCAACAAAATAAGTGCGCATCTTGAAAATCATCAGAAAACAAGCTACTTAGAGTAGACAGCTCAATCATGTGTTCTACAGCACCTTCTTTTTCAGTACCACAAAAAGGTGTTTTCTCAACAATAGATATATGAGCTAGATCAAGAGAAAAATCATAATCCTTATCCTTAATGTTTATAGGAGATGTGGAAAATTTAGGATCAGGAGATAGTTTATATCTAACAGTATGTTGTGCAAGAAGCTTTTAAATTTTACTTGCATCAGTAGTAGCATTGCGTTTAACAATAAAATCATCATCAAGTTCCACATAATCTTCATCAAGATCATCACTAGAGTATTCAACAGACTCAGGTGAATTAACAGGTGTAATAGTATTTTCATTAGGAGTTTCAGTATCTTCAATTTGTCTAGACCTAGCAATTGTAGCATCTAGAAAGGATCCTAACGAACCACTATCATCAAGCACAACAGAAGCATCATCAAAATTATAAGAATTTTCAGATTCAGCAGAAGTACCAGTATGTGAAGCTTGTGGTGGTGAAATAAGTTGACTTATCACAGATGGTGAATCAAGAGCCGCAGAGGTACTCAGAGTTGTACCTTTTCTTGTAGTGGATGGTAATATGGCGACTTTAATATCGCGAGGTTTACCCATGATGGAGAATTTGCAGCGAACAATATCAATCCAAGTGAACTTGCAAATAAAGCTATGCTCCCCGGCAACGGCGCCAGAAAATAGTCTTGATGACCCACAAGTATAGGGGGTCGCAACAGTCTTCGAGGGAAGTAAAACCCAATTTATTGATTCGACACAAGGGGAGCCAAAGAATATTTGTAAGCCTTAACAGCGAAGTTGTCAATTCAGCTGCACCTGGAAACAAACTTGCTCGCAAGAGTTTATCAGTAGCAGCAGTTTTATAGCAGTAGCAGTAGTGAAATATAAGCAGCAGTGTAACAAAGACAGCAGTAGTGATTATAGTAAACAACAGGATTAAAATACTGTAGGCACAGGGATGGATGAACGGGTGTTGCATGGATGAGAGAAATCATATAACAATCAAGGTAGGGCATTTGCAGATAGTAATAAAACAGTATCCAAGTACTAAACAATCCATAGGCATGTGTTCCGTATATAGTAAAATGCGATGCTCGCAATGAGAAACTTGCACAACATCTTTTGTCCTACCAGCCGGTGGCAGCCGGGCCTCTAGGGAATCTAGTGGAAATTAAGGTACTCCTTTTAATAGAGCACCGGAGCAAAGCATTAATACTCCGTGAACACATGTGATCCTCACATCACCGCCTTCCCCTCCGGTTGTCCCAATTTCTGTCACTTTGGGGCCTCGGGTTCCAGACAGCAACATGTGTATACAACTTGCAGGTAAGATCATAAAACAATGAATATCATCATGAAACAATAACATGTTCAGATCTGAGATCATGGCACTCGGGCCCTAGTGACAAGCATTAAGCATAACAAGTTGCAACAATATCATAAAAGTACCAATTACGGATACTATGCACTATGCCCTAACAATCTTATGCTATTACATGACCAATCTCATCCAATCCCTACCATCCTCTTCAGCCTACAGCGGGGGAATTACTCACACATGGATGGGGGAAACATGGCTGGTCGATGGAGAGGCGTCGGTGGTGATGATGGCGATGATCTCCTCCAATTCCCCGTCCCGGCGGAGTGCCAGAACGGAGTTTCTGGTCCCGAGACGGAGTTTCGCGATGGCGGCGGTGTTCTGGATGTCTTTTGGCGATTTCGTCTAACTTCCGTGCGTTTTTAGGTCGAAGCCCTTAAGTAGTCCAGAGGGGAGCGTCAGAGGCTGGCCGAGGCGCCGCCACCATAGGCCGGCGCGGCCCAGGGGCCTGCCGCGCCGCCTGGTGGGGTGGGCGCCTCGTGGCCCCCCTCCTTCTGGTCTTCTGGCTCCGTCCCTCTTCTATGAAAATAGGCCCATTGGAATTAATCCCGGGGATTTTCCTGAAAGTTGAGTTTCTGCACAAAAATGAGGCACCAGAGCAATTCTGCTGAAAACAACGTTAGTCCGTGTTAGTTGTATCCAAAATACACAAATTAGAGGTAAAACAATAGCAAAAGTGTTCGGGAAAGTAGATACGTTTTAGACGTATCAGCCGCCGATGCTGCAAACCGCCATGGCCGGAGCTGCAAAGGCCGGCCGGAGCTGCAACCTCCCGTCGCCAGAGCTTCAAAGGTTGGCCGCTACTACTGCAACCTCCCGTCGCCGGAGCTGCAAAGGCTGGCCCGCTGCTGCAACCTCTCGTCGTCGGAGCTACAAAGGTCGTCTGCCGCTGCTGCAAACCCCCATCGCCAGAGCTGCAAAAATCGGCCCCGCTGCTGCAACCTCCCGTCGCCGGAGCTGCAAAGGCCGGGCGACGGTGCTGCCAGCGGGGGCGGCGGCGCTACCATCGGTAGGAGTCGGTGCTGCAAGGAGAGGCGACGGTGCTTTCAACCGGAGTTGATGTGTGCCGGCAAGGTCCCTGGCCGTACTTTTTCAGGGAGGATGGTGCGGGGAGGAGAACGTGTTGTCTGTGTGCGTGGGATTTTTCGTTGTTTTTTCTGTTTTTTTCTATACGGGGAAAGAGATGAGTGCGGGAGAGATGAGTTGTAACGTACTGGTCCCGGGACACGTGTCGTTCGGGGGACTCGGATGCTCAGAGGTAATTGTCCTTCGGAGGATCCTCAGCACGATCCAAACTTTTTTTCTTTTTAACGCACACACCCTACCCTCTATGAGAACCTTCCAGAGACTAAGTCCAATAAATTAATTCGGCAGGTCTTGAGATTGATGAAATCACAATAGGTTCGCTGTAGACGGAAATATCGCCTCTCACCGAAGAATTAATGAGACACCAAAATATAAAATCTACGATTTGAATTTTGGTGAGCTGAGGCTGTCACTGCCATCATCCTAACCATCCAACCACGTATTGATTCTCATTGAGCAAACCTCTAGATTGTCTCTGCTCCTTCGAAACCACACAAAGATATTTTCTTGGGCGCTGACACGGTTTTCAATATTTACCTTTGTCCACTATATAATACGGAGTAGATACATGCAACACGTAAGAAAATTATACATCTAATATTACTTTTCTTGACAAATCTAACATATAATTACAAGCTATCAATCTATTGTACTTTTTTTTTTGCCAAAACGGACAATTAGCTGTACCATACCAGCGCACCACCCCCCTCCCCTACACCCCATCAGTTCGGATGGCACAGAAAATTATCTCGCACCCCCTTTCCACTACCAAATTTGGGGACGTCAGACCACACATAGGTTTTTAGCAAATCCTTTGTATGTTAGTATAAATTCTGCCAAAAATATTTAAAATAAATACAAATGCCTGTATTTGATATCATAAATTTAAAATGATAACATAGGTTTTAACTTCTGGCTCCGCCACCCGCCAAATAGGACTCCGATAGGCGGGCACCACATGCCAACGATCTAGCCATTTCCCCCTCACTCTTACATGTCCAATTTTCCTCTATCCCAACCGAATTGTGCCACCGCTGCCAGCTGTACGTCGGGAGTTCCTAAGCGACCACGCCGGTCAACCCGTCGCCGCTCCCTTGTTATTCCAGCTGTGCACCATATGATGCATACCGTCATCAGCATCATCTTCAGTTCTCACGGGAACACCATTGCCGCCGCCATGGATACTGTTTGAGCTCGGGATGTAGTTCTTTAACCCCCGCCACTCATTGTCTTGCTGGTCACATCTCGTCAACCGGCGACCGGGGCCACCTTGTTCCTGCCTTGCACACGCGGTGTTTGGTCATTTTCCCCGCACGCAAGGTGTTCGATCATGTGTTCGGGCGCCCCCACTCCCACTCCATGATCTGAAGTGGAAAACTTTGCTCCTGTCAAAGTCAAGTTGTTCTTGTGGATCATTCATCATGAGAAACTAGAGCACACTCCCTCCTCGCTCGCCTCGAAGTCCTCGGAGTGCCCATTCCACCTCGGCGTCCGCAAAGACCTCAACCACGTGTTCATGTGTTGTACCCGGCTTGTTGCTTCCGTCTAGGCGTGCGTTCTTAACATGCATCCCTTGCGCTTGTCAGCCATATTTGGTGGTGTTGATCTTTGGGGCCTATCAGCATCAATGACCATCCCCCTATGTGGGGTCTCTCCTACTCTAAATAGTCTGGAAATCTAGGAAGTGCATGGTCTTTGATTTTCGTTGCGTATTCGACGATACTCCAGTGAGGGGTGCCTCATAGAGGGGATAGAGAGGGGGAGCCATGGGGCGAGGAGTCAACGAGATGGGGACACACGAGTTACCCAGCTTCAGAAACCTCACGACGGTGGCGAGGCCCCTACTGCTGCTTGTATGGTGCTTGTATGAAATTATCGGGCAACAAGTGTGATATTACAATGAGTTGTGTTGTGCCTCTAGGGCTACCAAGATCCGGTTTCTAAAGGCACCCTGATATAGGGTTACAATGGTAGAGATCCAACCGAATACAACTAGGTCTAAGGTAAGCTAAGTTATCTTGCCGTGCACGTCAAGGATCTGACCGACATCCACCATGGGCCAGATCCGACTACTTCTCTCCGGGCTGGACTCCTCCATCTTGGTTCTCCAGCAACTGGGTCGTCCGGCTGGACCATAGGTCTCACCACCATCTGTGGGCCACGTAAGCTTGTCGGAATTGGGACCCGTCGTGGTATACCTAGTTGGCATATCCACAACGTTGACGTTGTCAGTATGTCCTCCGGGGTGTTCTTCTCCATGGCACTTCAGTAGCAAAGCGATTTTTCTAGTGGCGTCGTGACCTAGGAAGTGCACGTTGTTAAGCTTCATGCACTAGCCACTTGAACCAAAAGTCCGAACTGATGGAAAGGGCTAGGCAATCCACATATACACTTCACAACACCCACACTCGCGTGTGACGGGAGAAGAGAAAGTCAACACGTGAAAGAAGAAGAGCACACCGAAACAGCGGTGGCTAAAGAGGGGGGCAACAGCAATTTTTAGGCTTAATTGCGAAAACCATGTGAAAGACAGGATTTGAACTTGAGACCTGGGGCTTTGATACCATGTTAAGCTTCATGCACTAGCCACTTGAACCAAAAATCCGAATTGATGGAAAGGGCTAGGCAATCCACATATACACTTCACAACACACGCATCAGTATGTACCAGCTGTAACCCCCCGCCCCCACCCACCCACCCCACCCCACCCTGGGCATGCGTGCTATTTTCTTCGAAATGAAAATGAGAGGTAGCGTATGGTTGTAAAAAGAAGTGGAATCTTTAGTTTTATCATTACTATAAAAGTTCAGCTGGGCTTTTATGCCTCTGCCGCCTCTTACAAAAATCCTCTGTATTTGATATCATTTTCTATCGGAATGGTATTTTAGCACAACTGAGCATGGAAAAATATCTCACTCTAAACCATTGTTTGGTGCACAGAGGTATACCACATCATCTAACTATTTTAATTCTGGATTACGCTAGATGTAGTAGATTTTTTTAAGAGAAATATAGTAGATGTTAGATGACACATACTTCCTCTGGTCCCTTTTATAAGACGTTTGACAAACATAATTGGGTTGCCAAAATGTCTAATAAAAAAGAACGAGGAAGTAGGCATCTAACAATTGATGATTGCCCAACCTTTCTAAAAAAGATCTCATTGTGCGAATGTTCTACAAAAATGGCACAGCCTACGTTCTACTTCATACATTTTAAGTTAACTACAGGGGTTAAGAGCGTATGGAAGAAAGAGCAACATGTACCACATCAGCCATCGAGTTGAGTATAGTTGCCTAAGATCCAGAACATAGTGGTATGAAGAGATGAGATTGTTGAGACCTAAAAGTACTGTACATCTGTTTTTGCAGAAATACTGTATCCATTTTTTCTCTAGTTATCTGACAAATTGCAACCACAAAAGGATCCATAATAGAAATCCTCTAATTAAAAAGAGCTCTAGCACATAAACTGCTGTATAAAGCAATTTATGAATTGAAAATTAGTGGGATAGAACGTTAAACACATAAACGTCAGGTTTTAATGCCCAAGTCTGAAGACCAGAACCTCTGGTCAACAAACGGAACTTACTGTATGAATCTAGGATAGAGATTACCCACAACTTTTTTAATAATATTCAACAGCATAAAGAAACTTTATTAACATTAGTTAACACGAGTGTCAGTATCAAAAGCAGGAAGAACAAGCTAATTTAGTCTATAAAATGAACAGTTCCCAAAGCCAACTAAAGAAAACAGTGCAAGAGACGAGCAAGCCGGCAGGCGCGTGCGCTCAGGCCAAAAGCGTCTCTGCTCCCTCAACCTCAGATTCCCCTCAAAAGAAGAGCTCACCAAAACACGCAAAAAACAGCACAGAAAACTCGGCATCTCAGAAGAGCACAATGAACTTGTGATTCTACAAAGAAGTACTATAAGAGTATTTATATGGTCAATGTAAATCATAGAGTGGTTTTAATTAAAAATATATTATAGTACTGCCAAAACCGTGGTGTCTCCAAATATAAGAATTATATTATGTTACTGTCCAAATATAAGAATTATAAGAGCATCTCCACCGGCGCTCCCAATAGAGCTGCTAATAGCTCTATTAGGATTCTAGTGAGAGAAAGCGTTCGTACCTACGCTCCCTAAAAAGCACCGACATATTTTGGAGCTCCATAAAAACGCTGACACTTCCGAAAGAATCCATATGTTAAGGACTTCGATTGGGAGCGCCGGCACCAAATTTCTGCTCGAAACATGCTAGCCGGCTGCCATATGGGGAACATCGATGTGTGAACAACATCCCAAATAGATGATGCAGTGTCACCACCCCCATACGGTAGTGCCCCTGCCGACGACTATTTGGGAACCGTCAGTGGAGATGCTCTAAGAGCACATTAACCAACCACGTGGTCTCTCCAAAACTGTCCAAGATGGCGGCCAAGGTATTGAAATCCTCTTCAAACAGTGCTAAAAAATGGTCGCATCATCAGTGTAAAGGAAGGTGCGCACAGAGGTGGTGGAGGCCCCCATTTTCTGTGGCCAACTCAAGGATTTGTTGAAGTGGGTCAATGGTGAGGTCAAAGAGTAACGGTGATAGCAGATCTTCTTGTCATAGCCCACTACCATGAGAGATTGGCTCCCCCGGCACACCATTAAGCAATATTACGGTATTGTACAATGGTTGCTAGAAATAAGAATGGAATCAGAGCTTTAATTCTCTCTTCTCTCCCTCAATGTGTCCGTGTGTGTGAACCTGGTTAACAGATCTGAACAATTAACTAATAGTTCTGGATAGTCAATTGGTTCCCACCAACTTCACGTGATGATACACGTGCTCACAACGCCCAGCTATACCTTAGGGCATCTCCAACCGCGCGACCTAAACCGCGCCCGCGCGTCCGTTTGGGTCGAGCCGGACAAAAACGCGGCCCAGCGCGGGGACGCACCGCAAAAGCGGACGGCCGCGGCGTCCGGAACGACGCAAACCCGGCCCAAATCTGGGCTAGGTTTGCGTGGCCGCGGATGGCACGCGCCGTCCGCGCGCTGGTCGCCTCGTCTCCCTTGGGCCCACCTGTCGGTGACCAGGGAGACTATTAAATGGGAACTGGAGGGGATCTGGCCCTCCACTCCCCGAGCAAAATCGCCGCCATGGCCCCGAAGCGACGGTTCGCTCCCGGAGCGAACGACAACGAGGCGAGCAGCAGTCGCCGTCGTCCGCCGGCGTTGCGGCCGTCGGGAGGAAACCAACGCGGCCTCCACATCGGAGAGGCCGCCCGCGGCGGTTGCCGCATGGCCGCAACCGCCGCCTCTCCTCCTCGAGCCGAAGCCGGAGTCCTCGGAGGAGGACCCGGACCTCCGCGCCGCCCTGATGATCTCGGCGGCGGAGGAGGAGGCGAAATGGCCGCACCTCCATGCGGCCATTCGCACCTCCGAAATGGAGCAGGCGACGCGGCGGGAGGTGGAGGAGGGGGAGGGCTGGGTGCTCTCCGCCCCGGCCCTCCTGGCGCGACGGGAGGAGGAGGAGGCGGCACGGCGGGAGGAGGCCAGGCGCCGCGCCGACGAGCAGCGCCGCCAGGAGGCCAGGCGCCGCGCACAGCGGGAGAGGCGACGAGCGCCTCGGGGAGGAGGCGCCGCTCCGTGCGCCGCCGCGGCCGCGGGTGGCTCCGGACCCCCACTAGCCGTGGGAGGAGGCCCTGTGGTCTCCGTGGCCGGAGTCCCCGGCGCGGTCGAGCCATTGGCCAGCGCCTCGCCGCCGGGGACGTCGACGATGTCGCCGACGACGCCCACAGGGGCTAGGCGGCGCACCGGCGGCCACCGCGCCGCCGACCAAACCCTAATAGAGGGTTTTTAAATATTAGTTTAAATTTTAAAGCCCATATAGGGGCTTCTTTTGTTAGTTTTATTTGCCCAAAATAGGGCTATGTACAAATTTTCCCAAAATAGGGCATATGTTCAATATAATTTCATTTAAATTCGTATTTTTTTTGTTTTCCTGTTTCTACGTTTTTTGCGATGCGTCCGCGCGTTGGGCGCAGCGCGCGACCCAAACGGACACGCGGACGCGGGCCGTTGTCCGCGTGTCTGCTCGGCCACCCAAACGGCCCAAACCGGACGACCCAGCGCGTCCGTTTGGGTCGCGCGGTTGGAGATGCCCTTAGGCCATCTCCAACCGCGCGACCCAAACGGACCGTTGGGCCGTTCGGTTTGGGCCGTTTGAGTGGCCGACCGGACACGCGGACAGCGGGCCGCGTCCGCGTGTCCGTTTGGGTCGCACGCTGCGCCCAACGCGGCGACCCAAACAGGCGCCACGTGGTTCGTCTTCCTTACGCGGCGCTGCGCCATGGCAGGCCTCGACGTGACAGCAATGGTGGACGGTGGAACGCGCGGGAAAGTTCGCGTGCACCAATGTTCCCCCGCGCGCGAAAAGCCCTTTGGCGCGCGCGAAAAGCCCTTTGGCGCGCGCTCGCGCCCAAGTTTCCCGCCAGGCCGCCGGCTATAAAAGACGGCGGCGGCCAGAGACTGCATCACACCCTCTCCGCCGTCCTCTCCCCCTCCACCTTCTCCGGCGCCATGCCGCGCACCCTGCAGGCCACGTCTCCCTGGCCGCCCGGGCTAGGTTCCCGCGGACGGAGGAGGAGGAGCGCGTGGACGCGCGGTGGGTCGCCGACGACGACGCGTTCCGCGCTGCCGCCGAGGCGGCGGCGAAGAAGGAAGGGGACATGGAGATGGTGGAGGCGGCCGCGGACGGCTGGCACGAGACCGCGGACGGCTGGTACGAGGCCGTGGCCGCCGCAGAGGAGGAGCCAGTGAACGAGGAGGACCTCGCCCTGGCCAACATCAACGCCGCGATCGAGGAGCGCCTCACCGACCTCATGCGCGTGACGAAGGAGCACGAGGCGACCTGCCGGGCCGGTCGCCGCCGATTAGGCGACCTCCTCGGGCAGAAGAACGAGCTGCTCGCTATGCGAGCATCCCGGCACCTCATCCAGATGCCCTCGCCCGAGCGGCGCACCCGGGAGGCTGCTGCGTCGGCGGAGCGCGCCGACAAGAGCGCATGTGGCGGCGAAACGGGAACCACGAGGCCCAGGCCGCCGACCGCGTCCGCCTGGAGGCGCGCACCGCTGTGGAACGCGCTGCCCTGCAGGAAGTGGAGCTATGCGGGAAGCGGGTGGTGCCGCGTCAGGAGGCGGAGCGCGAGCACGCCCGAGGCGCTCGAGCGAAAAGGAGGAGGATGAAGTCCTCCGTCACGCCGCCCAGCTCATAAGCTGGAGTGGAATCCTCACGCGTACAGGCCGCCCGCGTCGAGTGAAATCCACGGCCCCGACGGCGAGCCGGCGTGGGAGTCGCCGGCGAGGCTGCCGGCCCCGTACGTATTAGGCTCGCCGTCGGGGAGTCGCCGGCGAGGCTGCCGGCCCCGTACGTATTAGGATAGAAGTAGTAGGCTAAAAAAAATTGTAATGGTTATTTCCAATGAAAAAAACGTTTCTATTTCTATGACACACGGGCTAGGGCGAACAAGGGGCGGACGCGAGCGACCAGTATTCGGCGCCCGCGGCCACGCAAACTCGCCCTAGATTTGGGCCGAATTTGCGTCGTCCGCGCCATCCGTTTTAGAGATGGATCCACGCGCTGGGCCGCGTTTTTGTCCGGTTCCAACCATCCGAACGCGCGGACGCGGTTTGGGTCGCCGCATTGGAGATGCCCTTGCTCCCTCCATTTTAAAAGGCGCATGCTAGGCGTCGGTCGCCGGATCCGGATCGCCAAAATCGGTCGTTCGGTACACCCTTTTATTAGCATCGAAGGGTCCAGAGTCTAGCTACACTACTGAATGCTTTCACACATGGGCGGAGCCCACCGCTGCACGCGCTGCATCAGGCCACTTTTCCCTACCACGACGATGCGGTCGCTGTCCACACTGCTGCATGCAGTGGGGTCGGGTGAGCAATACTCCTTGCTTCCTGTGTCTGTAGTACTCTAGCCTAGGCAATTAAAATTGTTGGTTAGGCTCCTCTCTGGTGCTCCGCTCCACACAAAATATATAATACAGCAATAAAATCCACAACAATATATTTCCAAAATACTTTTACAAAATATGTTGTTAAGCAAAATATTTCTGGTTGCAGACTGGTCTACAACAATAATCACTAACTATTACAACAAAAAATGATATCAATTCCTCCGAGTCATATTACTTAACATTAATGTAGATGTATCTAGATACATTTTAGTTGTAGATACATCTATTTTATCATCAAATAATATAGATCGGAGAGAGTACAACAAAATTCACAAACTATTACTACAAGAAAACATGTGTTCGCAGTAATGAAAATTTTGTTAAACATTTATTCTGGAATAGATTGATTTACAACAAAAATCATCAACTATTTTTTACAAAAGCCACAAGCTATCACCACAAAAATCCATATGTTGTAAACAATGCAAAAAATGGTCAAGCACCAATTAATTAGCTGCATATTGAATTAGAACAAAAATCACAAGCTATTTTTACAAATGTCATAAACGATTACAATAAAAATCGTATGTTTGCAAACAATGCAAAAGTGGTCAAGCACCAATTAATTTGCTAAGAATTTATTTACAACAAAAATCACCAACTACTTTTTATAAAAGTCACAAATGATTACAACAAATTTTTTTTGGCTTAGGTGCAGTGCAGTGGCAGATTTGTGCTCGGGCTCGCCATGAACCGCAGCTTGGCGAATGACGCCGCTGCCGCGGAGTTTCTCCATTCCTAGGCTCAGACATCCCTGAAAAGTTACTTCCTCCATCTCAATAAAAAATCATCAAATTTTCTTAGATGCGGATATACATCTACACACTAAAAAATTGTGTGTATCTAGACAAATTTAAGCAGCCTTTTCTTTTTGGAAGAAAGAGAGTACATGGCCTTCCCAGCACGTCAGGATAAACACTTTCACGTCACAGCCTTTTGCAAGTAGCCCATGCGCTAATACACGACAAATAGATGCAGCTAGCATAAAAAGAAGCCAGCTAGATCAAAGCTAGCTATCCGTGCGGGGAAAACAGTGAATTTGATTGGCATCCTAGGAGAGGGAGTGGGGTGCGGGGAAAATCACCAATTAATTTGCTAAGAAAACAGTGGATTTGATTGGCATCCTAGTAAAGGACCTGCTAGATTCGCGGTTAAACAGTTTTGTGACCGTGTGGGGTCGGATGGGACAAGACCTGCGTCACGCGCGGGGGTCACGGGAGGGACCGATGTTTGCCCCCAAATCGGTCGCCCGACACCAAGCATTTTCCATTTTAAAATATGTCTCAACTTTTTCTACATATAGATATATCTACACACTAAAATGCATCTAAATATATTAGCATGTAAACAAAGTTGCGACACTTATTTTATGACAAAGGTAGTACGAAACTACTTGACGCGCTAGCTACTCCTAGTTTAGTCAATGGTTGGTAAATCATAAGTATTGGAGGAGGAAAGGCCTTCACAACCTGTGAAATCAGTTCCTTTGAACTTGGTGTTTACACATACACACACAAACACACAAACACAGAGGGAGAGATGCCGTCCCCGGATGCAGCTGAAGCTTCATTCATGGCTGCAATGAAAAGACTCTTTAAGATGGACAGCGTCACAGGTATGGCCAGCGTGGAGCTCTGGGTTTTGATGACAACGCTGCTGCTGGTGGTGAGATTCCTGCTGGACTGCTTCGGGCCGTGGAACGGAGACAGGACCATGTCAACCGCCATTCAAGTAATCCAGATGTTGAACTACTCCATGGTGCACTACACCATGGGGCTGATGACACTCTCGGCGAAGAGGGTGAATGACTACTTTCAGGTTTGGGCGGTGCTGCTGGTAACCCTGCAGTACAGCGTCAAGACTGGGCGCCTGTACCGGAGGTCCAAGCAGACCCCACTGCTCGACCTCATGGCATCTCTCTGGGCAGCCAATCTCATCCGGATGCAAACCATCTTACTTCTCAGTATCTTTCTCTGGTTGATCTGGGCTCTCAATGCAATTCGCATCATTTCGTACTTTGCCTCATCTGATAGAGCTGTAACCATCAATCAAGAGAACATGAGGCTGGTTAGCGACTATATGCGATACGAGCACATACTCGGTTCCTCTAGCAAGGCTGCTAGTTCAGACGACGAGTTCAGTATGCAGTCGTATAAGTACTTGGTCTGTGGGGAAGACCTTGTGCTTCATGAATCCCAGCAGGAGAGAAGGACTAAATCAGCACAATATAGGATTCGGTTGGATCCCGATAATAAGAAGCTTGTCACCTTAGAGAAGATATGGAATGTTGGTGCTGGCAGCAGTCGGTTGCTGGGCGGCAACAAGGACACTGGCAACCGCTTGAAGGATGTCTGCCTCTCATTCGCCCTGTACAAGCTGCTGCGCCGTCGTTTCTATAATCTTCCGATACATGAGGCTAGCCAGGAAAAGACGAGGCGGCTCGTCTTCGATTATATCCTGCAGGAGAACACCAACAACTATGAGAGGGCATTCCGCGTCACAAGTGTGGAATTGTCCTTCCTCCAAGACTTGTTCTACAGCAAGCATGCTGCCATGTTTGCAGATGGATTTCCGATCTGGGGTATGCTGATATCTCTGTTTCTGGTTGGGGCTACCGGATATCTTGCATATCCTGTTCGTTACATACCACAGAGGATGGATCAAGCGGACAAAAATATCATCACTCATGGGGTGACTGTCACACGCGTCATAGTTGGCCTTATCATTGCAAAGGAGCTGTTGGAGGCCTATATTTATGTATTCTCACAATGGAACAAGGTTCTGATGATCTGTAGGTACACCAAACATCGGTGCTTGCAACATTGGATGGTGGAGGCAGCAATGAGAATGGTGTTTTGGTTCATCAGGGGCAAGTGGGATCAAAAGATTTTCCAGTATAACCTTCTGATTTCTTGTTCGCACAAATTGAAGAAATCTCCCCGAAGAATCAAGTTGGAGTCAGAAGTAAAGACGGCGATATTTGAGTCATTCAAAGGCCTGCAGCAGCATCCAGAAAGGTTGGAATCCTACTTCTTAAATGCATTTGGATCAAAGGAAGGCCTCATGCAGCAGACAACTGAACTGGAGGCTGATACCCATAGGATACTGGTTTGGCACATCGCGACATGCTTCTGCGAGGTACATTACACTGATGAAGTGCAAGAACTGAGGGTTTTATTTCTTGAAAATAGGCTCTTGGCAAAGAAATCATCTACTCCTGAAGACGTGTGGCCTCATTACTTAACTGCTGTCAGCTTATCTAACTACTGTGCATACCTGCTTACCAAAGCATTGGTGCCAGACAATGGCATTATTGTTAGAAATGTCTTGAACGCAGTGCGTAAGGAAACCTTTCGTGGTACGTATTGCTCTTTATCCCAGTCACTGCAAGATGTTTACAAAAAACTTATGAATATTGCCAGTGAGCCCTCTAAAGAATCTGAGGCAGAGATCACTCAAGAGGGTGAAGCTCCTGAAAGTTCGGCAATATATGAGGAAGCGCTCCGAATGTCTCCTGATGAAGAAGATCCCAATGGAGCGGGAAATGGTGACATTAAAAGTTCCATAACCAATGACCAGGTACCCAACAGGGAAGATACTACTAAGGGTGATGATGACATCTATAATTCGATAACCCAGATGGGTGCAAAGCTTGGGAAGCAGTTGATAGAGACTTACAAAGAAGACAGAGTAGGCCTATGGAAGGATTTAGCAGTGTTCTGGACAGGTTTCCTCCTCCACTTGGCAGCATCAACTAGAGCAGCCAAGCATAAGACACGACTTGCTGGAAAGGGGGAGCTCATAACACACCTGTGGGCTTTGCTGTCTCATGCCGGGTTTCTCGGGAATACCAGACACGGACAAATGCTCTTAGACCCAGAAGACCTTGAAGATGTTGACCCGCTCAGTTGATGAATTTGAAGAAGCTCAATTCTTGCATGATCTACATGGTGTCCCGTTCATTTGGTTGTTGCTTTTCTGCAAAGGGCAGATATTATCAGATTTTCTTTCACTGTACCAAGTCCGACAATTTAGTTGTATCGTTCTATGCTTTAGTTTGCAAAGCTGTGGTGAAACCTTGAACCATATGCACATGTCATCTTGTTAATTAGCTGCTGTGTTTCGCAGACAAGACATTAATTAGCTTCCAGTGTGAACACACAGTTATTTAAATCGTGTGATTCAAGATTTTGTTTGGCATAGCTGCAGTGTACTAAATTGTATCATTTGAGGTTTAATTCGGCATAGCTTCAGTGCACTGACCTGTATCATTCGAGATTTAGTACCATAGCTTCCTCATCAGATAGTCTGAATATTATCCGAGATCTGTGTGACCATTCATTCAATTTGGACATCTAGAGTAAGGTTCCTAAGCAAATTTGTAACCATTAGAGGCTAAATCACAAGCGATGCACCAGCAGGATATATCTATAGGGTTCAGTTTTTTCTGCAGAGCCCACAAATTCGAGACAAGAACCCTAAGCATTCTGTTCTGTAGGGTTCAGTTTTATCTGCAGAGCGCACAAATTTCAGACAAGGACCCTAAGCATTCTGTAGTGTAGGGGTTCAGTTTTATCTACAGAGCGCCTAAATTTCAGACAAGAACAATAAGCATTCTGTAGTGGGGTTCAGTTTTATTTGTAGAGCGCCTAAATTTCAGACAAGAACCCTAAGGCCCCGTTACTGTTGTTTTTGCTAGGTTTGAAGTGCATTCCACCAGGCTAACCCAATAATCTCTACTACTCCCTCCGTCACGTAATAGGTGTTGGATGGCTTTTTTTTTTTGCAAGAACCCCCTAACATATTTCCGACCAAGTTCTCCGTTCCTAGCGACAACTTTCCGGTTTCGTCTCACTTCGTTGCCGTCTCCACTCGCTCTCGCGACGCCGACGACCACCTTGCTCCACCCCCTCCTAATCCAAGCCGGCGCCTTTCTTCTACCGCACCGCGCTGCTGCCGCCGCTTCCCCCACCACCGCTTCCCCTGCTCTGCTGCCGCCTAGGAAGACCACGGCCGCCGCCCAAGATTTGACTTTTCTGTCCAATACAACGCCGCCGCCTTGCTGGATCTACGAGCAGCACTGCTCGATTTACTCTCCGACGGCGAGGAGAAGCCCCAGGTCGTCGTCCTCATCCATCACCGACAGCACCACACCAAATCACAGGAGAGGCGATGGCGGGCCAGGCACTTCTCCACATCGCCGCCGGGAGCTCGTCCGCCACGAGCTCCCATCCATAGGCCCGCAGGTGACATTCCTTCCTGAACTTGATTTGGCAACTGTGAGAACGCGCAAATTCCTCTTCAGGGGGCATTCTCAGAGAACTCAGTAAATTCTAGAGTACACGCAGATTCCTCTTCATATAGTGAGCATTTGTCATTCTACACGTAGATTCGCAAATTACAGAGTACAGTGAGCTTTTTTTTAAACAAGGGTAAAAGCTTTGCCCATTTCATTGATTAAGATAGGAGTTTACAAGAAAGAAAAAGGTTTATACATATTACAACATTACTCTCCCGGCATCAAATGGCCCAAAATTTTAGCACCGGCTAAGACACAAAGGCGAGCCTCCTTTTAAACCCTATCGAAAACGATTTGTGAGGGGGATTGCTTGTTCTTGAACACCTTATCGTTTCTCTCATTCCAAATCTCCCAAACGTTGAGCATGGAGAGTAAGGCTAGCCCTTTGCGGTTTCGGCCCGTGGCCATCAAATTCCACCATTTCGGGAAAGAGAGCTCCACCCAATTGTTTGTGTGTAGAGCAAGGAGACCCAACCATTCTTTAGCCTTGTCCCAAAGTCGCGAGGTGAAACGGCAATGCACGAATAGATAGTCGACGGACTCCGTGCAACGCTTGCAAAGAGGGCAAAGACCACAATTTGGCCACCCCCGCTTAGCCAACCGATCGGCGGTCCATATCCTATTTTGATTAACAAGCCAAGCGAAGAACTTGATCTTCGGTGGAGCCTAAAACTTCCAAACCGACTTGTAAGGGGTTGACATAGTAGACCCTAAGAATTGCACCTGTAAGCGGACTTAGTAGTGTATTGCCCATTTTCTGTGAGCCTCCAAGAGATGTCATCCTCAATGTTGTCATTAAGTTGGAAGTTGTCTATGAGGCTCCAAAGCCCAAAGGTTAACAAATTGGGAAAGGTGCTCGAGGGAGAAATCATGGTCGAAGTAAACTTTTTGCGCCCATGCATTGTCATGTAAAGCTTGCGCCACCTTCCAATTTTTCCGCTTGGAGGAGGCAAAGATCAACGGCGCAAATGTCGATAGGTCTTTTCGCCTCAAGCCATGGGGCATGCCAAAAGGGGGTCTTCCTTCCATTTTCAACCGTGATAATAGTGGTGGTATAGAACAATTCCATGTCTTGCTTCCTGCAAGGGTTACCGGATCTTATCCAAATTTTATTAGGGTCCTTCCACTCTAACCAAGGCCAACGTAGAAGAAGAGCATTTTTAGAGAACTCAATAAACTGAACTTAAGATCAATCTATATCTTGCATGTTTTTAGAGAAATATCTGAACTCAACAGAGACATTTTTCGATAAATGGTGCTTTCATTACTTTAGAAAAAGTATTACACCCGGCCTCTGCATAATATGATGCACACAGCCGCACTAACACATAGTATCAGACCATTACATGAAAAACTGAAAACACCAAAAACAAAGAGAGCGCCTAGAGCGCAGAAGGCTCTATCCGTAGATTACGCCGCCATCCATGTTGGGAAAAAATATCCTTCGCCACATCTGATACGTCTCCAACGTATCTATAATTTCTGATGTTCCATGCTAGTTTTATGACAATACCTACATGTTTTGCTCGCACTTTATAATGATTTCATGCATTTTTCGGAACTAACCTATTAACAAGATGCCGAAGTGTCAGTTCCTGTTTTCTGTTGTTTTTGGTTCCAGAAAGGCTGTTCGGGCAATATTCTCGGAATTCGACGAAACGAAGACCAAACATCATAATTCACCGAGACGGACCAGGACACCAAACTAGAGTCGGAGGGGAGGCATGGGCCCCCAGACCATAGGCCGGCGCGGCCTAGAGGCAGGCGCCTCCTTGCGCCGCCTCTTCGCCTATAAGACCCCTCGCGACCTAAAACCTCGATACCAATTGACGAAACTCCAGAAAGACTCCAGGGGCGCCGCCGCCATCGCGAAACTCCAATTCGGGGGACAGAATCTCTGTTCCGGCACGCCGCCGGGACGGGGAAGTGCCCCCGGAAGCCATCTCCATCGACGCCACCGCCTCCATCATGCTCCGTGAGTAGTTCCCCCATGAACTACGGGTTCTAGCTGTAGCTAGTTGGTATTCTCTCCCCCATGTACTTCAATACAATGATCTCATGAGCTGCCTTACATGATTGAGATTCATCTGATGTAATCGGTGTTGTGTTTGTTGGGATCCGATGGATTGTTACTATAAAGTTTATGAAGTTATTGTTGCTGCAATCTTGCTGTGTTTAATGCTTGTCACTAGGGCCCGAGTGGCATGATCTTAGATTTAAACTCTATACTTATTGCTTAGATTGTATCTACAAGTTGTTTGCACATGTCTATGTCCGGAACCCGAGGCCCCAGAGTGACAGCAACTGGGATAACTCGAGGGGAAGGCTTAGATATGAGGATCACATGTTTTCACGGAGTGTTAATGCTTTGCTCCGGTGCTCTATTAAAAGGAGTACCTTAATTTCCTGTAGATTCCCTAGAGGCCCGGCTGCCACCGGCTGGTAGGACAAAAGATGTTATGTAAGTTTCTCATTGCGAGCACGTATGACTATATATGAAAAACATGCCTACATGATTAATAATCTTGATGTTCTGTCTTAATGCTATTTCAATCCTATCAATTGCCCAACTGTAATTTGTTCACCCAACACTTGTTATTGGAGAGTTACCACTAGTGTAGATAGCTGGGAACTCTGGTCCATCTCTCATCATCATATACCCGGTCCTACATGTCATTGGAAGTAGTATCAACTATTTTTTGGTGCCATTGCTCTCATATTACTGCTACTGTTGTTGTGTTACTGTTACTACTGCTCTCATATTACTGCTGCTTTCACATCACCCCTGTTACTAGTGCTTTTCCAGGTGCAGCTGAATTGGCAACTCAGTTGTTAAGGCTTATAAGTATTCTTTACCTCCCCTTGTGTCGAATCAATAAATTTGGGTTTTACTTCCCTCGAAGACTGTTGCGATCCCCTATACTTGTGGGTTATCAAGACTATTTTCTGGCGCCGTTGCCGGGGAGGCATAGCTCTACTCATAAGTTCACCTGGGGAGTACACTCTACCTCTCTCTCTATTTTATTTTATTTTGTTTTGCCTAGTTTACTTTTGTCTAGTTTATTTATGCTTAGTTTATTTCTGTCTAGTATTATTTTGCTTGGTTTACTTTTGTCTAGTTTGTTTTTGTTTTGTTTTACTTTTCTCATATACCCAAAAATCCATAAAAATTTGAAAAACCTAAAAATTAAAAACTGTTGTTATGGAAGAACCCACAACCTATTTGGAGCTTATTGAATTATATAATAATTATAGAGAATCAAGAACGGGTAAAGTTATGAGTGCTGTGATAGAAAAATTGAATACAATTGCTAAAATCTTGCTTAAACGCCATGATATAAACTGTTGCTCTAAACAGGATACTAAACATCTTAAATTTCAATGTGGCTTTAGTGAGGAATTTTTAATTAAGAACTATAATTGGAATAGCTATATTCATTTTGGGTTCGAAGAAGTAGAACAATTTGTTTTGTTTATGGGAGCTTCTGAGATAGAATCCTTCATGTCTAAAAATTATGAAACTTGTGTTGTTTGTAAGGATCTTAAAGATTATGTCTCTTCTATCCTTAATTTTTGCATAGAAAGTTACAGCGATAATCCTTATATTATTGATTATAAAGAGAGATTCATTAATGCACAAGAATGCACCCACAATTTGCAGAAACCTGTGAAAGAAGAAATTGATGAACCTGAAAGCTCATTGGATGAAAAAGAGGAGGAAATTGATGAACTCAAAAGCTCATTGGATGAAAAAGAAGAGGAGAGTGATGAACAAAAGGAGGAAGAATGGATTAGCTACCCATGCCAACCTTCTAATGAGAGTAACTCTTTATCTCTTACACTATTTGATTGTCATCCATGCTTACCAAAGGAGGATGAATGTTATGTTCCTGTGGATTCTCTTGAAATATACCCTATGAGTAAAATTTGTGAGAATAATTATGCTCCTGTTATCTATGATAATCCATGCTATTTTGATAAATCTTATGATAATGCTTTGTTTGTGCCTGATGTCGAAATGCATGGTACTAAAGAGTTTTGCTTGGCAAATGTTTATGATAAATCTCTAGATGATGGTCTTATGTTACTTGATAATATTAATTGTACTACTAATGAAAATGGGATTGGAAAGGTGAAAGGACACGGATGTCGCCTAGAGGGGGGGGGGGTGAATAGGCGATTTAAAACTTTTACGAGATGGGCTTAACAAATGCGGAATAAAACTAGCGTTTACTTTGTCAAGCCCAAAGCCTATATACTATGGTTCACCTATGTGCACCAACAACTTATTCTAAGCAAGAGTTCACCTATGTGCACAAACAACTTATGCTAAGCAATACAAGCAAGTATGTGATAGCAAGATATATATAACTTCAAGCACGATGGCTATCACAAGGTAAAGTGCATAAGTAAAGAGCTCGGGTATAGAGATAACCGAGGCACGCGGGAGACGATGATTTATCCCGGAGTTCACACTCTTGCGAGTGCTAATCTCCGGTGGAGAGGTGCGGTTGCTTAGTGCTCCCGAACGCCACAAGAGGCTCACCTTGAGGTGTGGTTGCTCGATGCACACCAACGCCACAAAGGCCTCACCCCAAGATGCGGTACTCACACCACACACCGAACGCCACGAAGGCGCCTCACCTAAATCTCCAGTGACCCTCGCCACAAAGGCCTAGGTCACGGTTCCACTAAGGGATTTCCTTCGAGGCGGAAACCGGGCCTTACACAAAGATTGGGGCACACATCCACAACTTAATTGGAGGCTCCCAACAAATCGCCACAAAGGCCTCCAATCCGTCTAGGGTTCCAAGAACCCAAGAGTAACAACTTTCTTGCTTTCACCTCCACGAATCACCGTGGAGAACTCAAACCGATGCACCAAATGCAATGGCAAGAACACCACAAAGATGCTCAAATCCTTCTCTCTCAAATTCCAACAAAGCTACAAAAGCTATTGGGGGAATAAGAGAGGAATAACAAAGAGGAGAACACAAAATTCTCCAAGATCTAGATCCCAAAGATTCACTCACAAAGAGATGATTTGGTTTGGTCAAAGTGTGGATCTAGATCCCCTCAATCTTTCTCTCAAATAGATGCAAGAATCATTGGTTGGGGAAAGAGAGATCAAGCTCACAAAAAGTCAACAACAATGGTGGTGAGCTTGAGGGAGAGGAGGAAGAAGAAGGAGCAAGAGTTAATAAAACAAGAGAGAGAGGGGGCATAAAAGGAGGCTCCAAATTTCTGCCCGTTGGAGGCAGCAGCGCGCGCGGGAGGGGGAGGCCGAAGGTACCGGCCAGGTTGGGCCGGTACTACCGGCCATGGTCGAGCAGCGCGGCGAGGAGAGGAGTGGGGCGCGCGGGCCGGGAGGGGAGGCCGGAGCCTCCGGCCATGGTACCGGCCGTGGTACCGCCGGGGCTCCAACTCCCCTGGCAACAATACTGAGGCGCAGGGCGCCTAACCGGTACCTTGGGCGGTACCGAGCCCGGAGGCTCCGGCCATGGTGAGGCCGGTGGTACCGCCCGTGCCTCCAGTGGCAGCCCCTCCTCCCTTTTTCTTTTCTTTCTTTTAAACCCTAATAGAAATGCAAATATCTTGAGATTGAAGAATCCAAACGAGATGAAACCAAATTTGTTGGAAAGAGGACAACAAGAGCTACCCAACAAAAAGTGGAAATATGGAAATCAGTGGGGGGTGATTTTCTATGATTTTTAGAGGTCCAATACCTCAACATGAGAAACCGAGAAAATCACCAAACTCGAAAACGCGACAAGTGATCTATGCAAAATCCGTTTTCGATGAACTAGAGCTTGTCATGAGAGTAAACACAAGTTCTAAAACATCACATGGATAAGATCCAAATAACAACCAAGAAATATGATGCAAGGATGCAAAGGTTTGAGCTCTCTCCGAACGATACGATCGAGTTACTCACTCGAGAGCCCTCTTGATAGTACGGCAACTAAACTATAAACCGGTTTCCAACTACACTATGAGACCGGTGAGAAAGAAACCCTATCAAGAGCAAACCTTATACTTGCGCATTCCACTTGAGCTCGATGATGACGATCTTGACCTCAACAAGATGGAACGCCTTTCTTGATTGTGCTTGCTTGATGAAGTCTTGTGGATTGCTCCCCCATAATCCACCATGGGAGAGCTTCTTCTTCAGCACATCTTCACAAATCCATGATCACCATATGGATGGCAAGCTTCAAGCATATGATCTCTTCGAGTTGGCTCATCTTGAACTTGCACTTCATTTCTTCATTCTTCATCATGTTGATGTCTTGAGATAACTTGAGGGCTCACTTCATCTTCATCTTCAAGACATACTTGACACTTGATATCCTTCATCAATATCTTCTTATTGCAACCTTGAAGCCAACATATGGTTCAAGCATTGCCTATGGACAACTCCTACAAATATAACTCAATGCAAACATTAGTCCATAGGGATTGTCATTAATTACCAAAACCACACATGGGGGCTCCATGCACTTTCAAAAGGTCTTGACTTTATCTATGAGTCTCATATCTTTTGAGATTGATCAATCATCTTGTTATATTATTGATAAAAGTGGTTTTGGAAGTTTTAATCCCACTATTTTTGAGCTTGATAAAAATTATGTGTTTATGGATCATGAAAAACATGCTTTATGTGATAGTTATATTGTTGAGTTTATCCATGAAGCTACTGAAAATTATTATGAGAGAGGAAAATATGGTTGTTGAAATTTGCATGGTACTAAAACACCTCTCTATATGCTGAAACTTTTGAAGTTACTCTTGTTTTATCTTCCTATGCTTGCCACTTTGTTCTTCATTAATTTATTTGTGTACAAGATTCCTATGCATAGAAAGTGGGTTAGACTTAAATGTGTTTTGAACTTGCTTCTTGATGCTCTCTTTTGTTTCAACTCTTATTTCTTGCGAGTGCATCATTAAAATTACTGAGCCCATCTTAATGGCTATAAAGAAAGAACTTCTTGGGAGATAACCCATGTTTTTATTTTGCTACTGTTTTGTTGTGTCTTGGAAGTTGTTACTATTGTAGCAACCTCTCCTTATCTTTATTTTATTGCATTGTTGTGCCAAGTAAAGTCTCTAATAGAAGGTTGATGCTAGATTTGGATTTCTGCGCAGAAACAGATTTTTAGCTGTCACGAATTTGAGTAAATCTCTCTGTAGGAGACTCTAAAAATTCTGCCAATTTTCATGCGTGTTCCTCAGATATGTACGCAACTTTTATTAGTTTTGAGTTTTCTGATTTCAGCAACGGAAGTACCTCTTAAAAATTCGTCTTTACTGGCTGTTCTGTTTTGACAGATTCTGTCTCTGTTTTTGCATTGTCTCTTGTGGACTTTAAGTAAGGCTTTCTAGACGTGGAGAGCTATAGCTAATGTTTTATTGAGTTCTTGCAATGTGTCACTACAGGACTAAAGTGGATTAAAGTTTTTTGAGTACTAACCCCTCTAATGAAGTTTATGAGAAGTTTGGTGTGAAGGAAGTTTTCAAGGGTCAAGAGAGGAGGATGATATATGATGAAGAAGAGTGAAAAGTCTAAGCTTGGGGATGCCCCCGTTGTTCATCCCTGCATATTTCAAGAAGACTCAAGCGTCTAATCTTGGGGATGCCCAAGGCATCCCCTTCTCCATAAACAACTTATCAGGTCACCTCTAGTGAAACTATATTTTTATTCGGTCACATCTTATGTGCTTTACTTGGAGCGTCTGTGTGTTTTTATTTTTGTTTTTGTTTGAATAAATTCGGATCCTAGCAATCCTTGTGTGGGAGAGAGACACGCTCCGCTTTTTCATATGAACACTTGTGTTCTTCGTTTTTCAATTCATGGCGGAAGCTGAAAGCCGCATCACTTATTGTTATTTGGATGGAAACAGAAAATGCTTCATATTGTATTGGATAATTTGATACTTGGCAATTGTTTTGAGCTCTCAAGTATATCAAGTTTAAGCTCTTGCATCATGTAGTTTAAACCTATTAATGGAGAACTACCCTAGAGCTTGTTGAAATTGGTTTGCATGATTGGTCACTCTAAGGTCTAGATATTTTCTAGTAAAAGTGTTTGAGCAACAAGGAAGACTGTGTAGAGTCTTATAATGCTTGCAATATGTTCTTATGTAAGTTTTGCTGTACCGGTTCATAATTGTGTTTGCTTCAAACAACCTTGCTAGCCAAAGCCTTGTACTGAGAGGGAATGCTTCTCGTGCATCCAAAACCTTGAGCCAAAACCTATGCCATGTGTGTCCACCATAACTACCTATTATGTGGTATTTTTCTGCCATTCCAAGTAAATACTTCATGTGCTACCTTTAAACAATTCAAAACTTTATTGCTCCTTATTTGTGTCAATGTTTTATAGCTCATGAGGAAGTATGTGGTGTTTTATCTTTCAACCTTGTCATTTACTCTTGACAGATTTTCACCAATGGACTAGTGGCTCATCCGCTTATCCAATAATTTTGCAAAAAGAGCTGGCAACGGGGTTCCCAGCCCCAATTAATTAACCTTCACTAATAATAATTCTCTTCACGTGTTTTGCCCTGATTCATCAGTAAGCAACTTAATTTTGCAAATAGACACTCCTTCATGGTATGTGAATGTTGGAAGGCACCCGAGGATTCGGTTAGCCATGGCTTGTGAAAGCAAAAGGTTGGGAGGAGTGTCATCTATAAATAAAACTAAAATACATGTGTAAACAAAAGAGAAGAGGGATGATCTACCTTGCTGGTAGAGATAACGTCCTTCATGGGAGCCGCTCTTGAAAGTCTGGTTGATGAGGTAGTTAGAGTGCCCACTATCATTCGTTGACAACAACAAACACCTCTCAAAACTTTACTTTTATACTCTCTATATGATTTCAAAACTTAAAAAGCTCTAGCACATGATTTAATCCCTGCTTCCCTCTGCGAAGGGCCTTTCTTTTACTTTATGTTGAGTCAGTTTACCTACTTCATTTCCATCTTACAAGCAAACACTTGTGTCAACTGTGCATAGATTCTTACATACTTGCTTATTTGCATTCATCATATTACTTTGTGTTGACAATTCTCCATGAGATATGCATGTTGAAAGTTGAAAGCAACTGCTGAAACTTAAATCTTCCTCTGTGTTGCTTCAATGCCTTTACTTTGAATTTATTGCTTTATGAGTTAACTCTTATGCAAGACTTTTTGATGCTTGTCTTGAAAGTACTATTCATGAAAAGTTTTGCTATATGTTATCTATTTGTTAGCAAACTATAGATCATTGCCTTGAGTCACTGCATTCATCTCATATGCTTTACAATAGTATGATCAAGATTATGTAAGTAGCATGTCACTTCAGAAATTATTCTTTTTATCGTTTACCTACTCGAGGGCGAGTAGGAACTAAGCTTGGGGATGCTTGATACGTCTCCAACGTATCTATAATTTCTGATGTTCCATGCTAGTTTTATGACAATACCTACATGTTTTGCTCGCACTTTATAATGATTTCATGCATTTTCCGGAACTAACCTATTAACAAGATGCCGAAGTGCCAGTTCCTGTTTTCTGTTGTTTTTGGTTCCAGAAAGGCTGTTCGGGCAATATTCTCGGAATTCGACGAAACGAAGATCAAACATCATAATTCACCGAGACGGACCAGGACACCAAAGGAGAGTCGGAGGAGAGGCCTGGGGCCCCCAGACCATAGGCCGGCGCTGCCTGGAGGGGGGCGCGCCGCCCTATGGGGTGGGCCCTCCAGGCGCCTCTTTGCGCCGCCTCTTTGCCTATAAGACCCCTCGCGACCTAAAACCTCGATACCAATTGACGAAACTCCAGAAAGACTCCAGGGGCGCCGCCGCCATCGCGAAACTCCAATTCGGGGGACAGAATCTCTGTTCCGGCATGCCACCGGGACGAGGAAGTGCCCCCAGAAGCCATCTCCATCGATGCCACCGCCTCCATCATGCTCCGTGAGTAGTTCCCCCATGGACTACGGGTTCTAGCTGTAGCTAGTTGGTATACTCTCCCCCATGTACTTCAATACAATGATCTCATGAGCTGCCTTACATGATTGAGATTCATCTGATGTAATCGGTGTTGTGTTTGTTGGGATCCGATGGATGATACATTATGATTAGTCTATCTATAAAGTTTATGAAGTTATTGTTGCTGCAATCTTGATGTGTTTAATGCTTGTCACTAGGGCCCGAGTGGCATGATCTTAGATTTAAGATCTATACTTATTGCTTAGATTGTATCTACAAGTTGTTTGCACATGTCTATGTCCGGAACCCGAGGCCCCAGAGTGACAAAGAATCGGGATAACTGGAGGGGAAGGCTTAGATATGAGGATCACATGTTTTCACGGAGTGTTAATGCTTTGCTCCGGTGCTCTATTAAAAGGAGTACCTTAATTTCCAGTAGATTCCCTAGAGGCCCGGCTGCCACCGGCTGGTAGGACAAAAGATGTTATGCAAGTTTCTCATTGCGAGCACGTATGACTATATATGGAAAACATGCCTACATGATTAATAATCTTGATGTTCTGTCTTAATGCTATTTCAATCCTATCAATTGCCCAACTGTAATTTGTTCACCCAACACTTGTTATTGGAGAGTTACCACTAGTGTAGATAGCTGGGAACCCCGGTCCATCTCTCATCATCATATACTCGGTCCTACATGTCATTGGAAGTAGTATCAACTATTTTCTGGTGCCATTGCTCTCATATTACTGCTACTGCTGTTGTGTTACTGTTACTACTGCTCTCATATTACTGCTGCTTTCACATTGACAAGGGATTAACTTATCAATGCCTACAAGTTGTAGACTAGGGTTTTAGTCGGAAGTAGAGGACAAGTAGATCTCGAAGGTTTCAGCCGAAAAGTACTCAACGATATGAAAACTAGGGTTTGTGAGACAATGATTCGATGCTTTCTTTGTCCCTCGACTCCCCCTTATATAGGAGGCGGAGCCGAGGGATTCGTAATACACAAGTTACAGAGTCCGGGAGGGTTTCTGATACGTCCCAAACGTATCTATAATTTCTTATGTTCCATGCTACTTTATTGATGATACTCACATGTTTTATACACATTATATGTCATTATTATGCATTTTCCGGCACTAACCTACTGACGAGATGCCGAAGAGCCGATTCTTTGTTTTTACTGCTGTTTTTGGTTTCAGAAATCCTAGTAAGGAAATATTCTCGGAATTGGACGAAATCAACGCCCAGGGTCCTATTTTTCCACGAAGCTTCCAGAAGTCCGAAGAGGAAACGAAGTGGAGCGACGAGGCGCCCACACAACAGGGCGGCGCGGCCCAGGTGCTGGCCGCGCGGCCCTGGCGTGTGGGGCCCTCGTAGCGCCCCCTGACCTACCCTTCCGCCTACTTAAGCCTTCGTCGATAATAACCCCAGTACCGAGAGCCACGATACGGAAAACCTTCCAGAGACGCTGATACGTCTCCGGCGTATCGATGATTTCTTATGTTCCATGCCACATTATTGATGTTATCTACATGTTTTATGCACACTTTATGTCATATTCGTGCATTTTCTGGAACTAACCTATTAACAAGATGCCGAAGTGCCAGTTCCTGTTTTCTGCTGTTTTTGGTTTCAGAAATCCTAGTAACGAAATATTCTCGGAATCAGACGAAATCAACGCCCAGGTTCCTATTTTCACCGGAAGCATCCAGAACACCCGGGAAGGACCAGAGGGGGGGCACTGGGCCCCCAGACCATAGGCCGGCGCGGCCAGGGCCTCGCCCCTTCGACCCTCCTGCGCCGCCTCTTCGCCTATTTAAAGCCCCTGGATCGAAAACCCTGATACGATTGACGAAAACCACAGAAACCTTCCAGAGCCGCCGCCATCGCGAGGCCAAGATCTGGGGGACAGGAGTCTCTGTTCCGGCACGCCGCCGGAACGGGGAAGTGCCCCCGGAAGGCTTCTCCATCGACACCGCTGCCATCTCCACCGCCATCTTCATCACCGCTGCTGCTCCCATGAGGAGGGAGTAGTTCTCCATCGAGGCTCGGGGCTGTACCGGTAGCTATGTGGTTCATCTCTCTCCTATGTGCTTCAATACAATAATCTCATGAGCTGCCTTACATGATTGAGATTCATATGATGATGCTTGTAATCTAGATGTCATTATGCTAGTCAAGTGAGTTTTACTTATGTGATCTCCGGAGACTCCTTGTCCCACGTGTGTAAAGGTGACAGTGTGTGCACCGTGTGGGTCTCTTAGGCTATATTTCACAGAATACTTATTCACTGTTGAATGGCATAGTGAGGTGCTTATTTATATCTCTTTATGATTGCAATGTATTTGTATCACAATTTATCTATGTGCTACTCTAGCAATGTTATTAAAGTAGTATTATTCCTCCTGCACGATGTAAAGGTGACAGTGCGTGCATCCGTGTTAGTACTTGGTTTATGCTATGATCATGATCTCTTGTAGATTGCGAAGTTAACTATTGCTATGATAATATTGATGTGATCTATTCCTCCTACATATGCATGAAGGTGACAGTGTGCATGCTATGTTAGTACTTGGTTTAGTCTTTTGATCTATCTTACACTATAAGGTTACCAAAATATGAACATAATTGTGGAGCTTGTTAACTCCGGCATTGAGGGTTCGTGTAATCCTACGCAATGTGTTCATCATCCAACAAAAGTGTAGAGTATGCATCTATCTGTTCTGTTATGTGATCAATGTTGAGAGTGTCCACTAGTGAAAGTGTAATCCCTAGGCCTTGTTCCTAAATATTGCTATCGCTGCTTGTTTACTGTTTTACTGTGTTACTACTGCTGCGTTACTACTGCTTGTTTACTACACGCCAGCAAGCTATTTTCTGGCACCGTTGCTACTGCTCATATATATTCATACCACCTGTATTTCACTATCTCTTCGCCGAACTAGTGCACCTATTAGGTGTGTTGGGGACACAAGAGACTTCTTGCTTTGTGGTTGCAGGGTTGCATGAGAGGGATATCTTTGACCTCTTCCTCCCTGAGTTCGATAAACCTTGGGTGATCCACTTAAGGGAAAACTTGCTGCTGTTCTACAAACCTCTGCTCTTGGAGGCCCAACACTGTCTACAGGAAAGGAGGGGGAACGTAGACATCAAGCTATTTTCTGGCGCCGTTGCCGGGGAGGAAAGGTAAAACGTACTCACACTCCGGACCTCGGCTACCAAGCTATTTTCCGCCATTGTAAGTACTCGAAGCTATTTCCTTTAGATCCTGCAATTGCAACTTTTTGTTTCTTGTTTACACTAGTTTGGCATAATGGACAAGAATGAGCTTCTATTTCTATTTCCTGATTTAAAACATGGATTGTTTGATGCGAAAATTAAAAAACCTATGGAATCTTATTTGCATGCTGGTAGTAATATTAGTATGAAAGCTTTGAACACCATTGTTGATAATGATATAGAAAGTTCTAAGCTTGGGGAAGCTGGTTTTCATGATCTTTTTAGTCCCCCAAGCATTGAGGAGAAACTTTTCTTTGATGATACTTTGCCTCCCATATATGATGATTATAATGATAGTGGTCTTTTGGTGCCACCTACTATGGAGAGTAAATTTTGTTGTGATTATACTATGCCTCCTACACTTGATGAGAATAATAATGATAGCTACTTTGTTGAATTTGCTCCCACTATTACTAATAAAATTGATTATGCTTATGTGGAGAGTAATAATTTTATGCATGAGACTCATGATAAGAATGCTTTATGTGATAGTTATATTGTTGAGTTTGCTCATGTTGCTACTGAAAGTTATTATGAGAGAGGAAAATATGGTTGTAGAAATTTTCATGTTACTAAAACACCTCTCTATGTGCTGAAATTTTTGAAGCTATACTTGTTTTATCTTTCTATGCTTGTTGCATTATGCTTCTTGAACTTGTTTATTTACAAGATTCCTCTTCATAGGAAGCATGTTAGACTTAAATGTGTTTTGTATTTGCCTCTTGATGCTCTCTTTTGCTTCAAATACTATTTCTTGCGAGTGCATCATTAAAACTGCTGAGCCCATCTTAATGGCTATAAAGAAAGAACTTCTTGGGAGATAACCCATGTGTTATTTTGCTACAATACTTTATTTTTATTTTGTGTCTTGGAAGCTGTTTACTACTGTAGCAACCTCTCCTTATCTTATTTTTGTGTTTGGTTGTGCCAAGTGAAGCCTCTAATCGAAGGTTGATACTAGATTTGGATTTCTGCGCAGAAACAGATTTCTATCTGTGACGAATCTGGGTTGTTTTCTCTGTAGAAAAATCAGAAAAATATGCCAATTTACTTGCGTGTTCCTCAGATATGTACGCAACTTTCATTAGTTTTGAGTTTTCTGATCTGAGCAACGGAAGTATTTATTAAAAATTCGTCTTTACGGACTGTTCTGTTTTGACAGATTCTGCCTTTTATTTCGCATTGCTTCTTTCGCTGTGTTGGGTGGATTTCTTTGTTCCATTACCTTCCAGTAGCTTTGAGCAATATCCAGAAGTGTTAAGAATGATTGTGTCACCTCTGAACATGTGAGTTTTTGATTATGTACTAACCCCTCTAATGAAGTTTATGAGAAGTTTGGTGTGAAGGAAGTTTTCAAGGGTCAAGAGAGGAGGATGATATACTATGATCAAGAAGAGTGAAAGCTCTAAGCTTGGGGATGCCCCGGTGGTTCACCCCTGCATATATCAAGAAGGCTCAAGCGTCTAAGCTTGGGGATGCCCAAGGCATCCCCTTCTTCATCGACAAATTATCAGGTTCCTTCTCTTGAAACTATATTTTTATTCGGTCACATCTTATGTGCTTTGCTTGGAGCGTCTGTATGTTTCTTATTTTTGTTTGTGTTTGAATAAATTGGATTACATCATGCTTGTGTGGGAGAGAGACACGCTCCGCTGTTGCATATGAACACATGTGTTCTTAGCTTTTAATATTCATGGCGAAGTTTCTTCTTCGTTAAATTGTTATATGGTTGGAATTGGAAAATGATACATGTAGTAATTTGCTATAATGTCTTGGGTAATGTGATACTTGGCAATTGTTGTGCTCATGATTAAGCTCTTGCATCATATGCTTTGCACCCATTAATGAAGAAATACATAGAGCATGCTAAAATTTGGTTTGCATATTTGGTTTCTCTAAGGTCTAGATAATTTCTAGTATTGAGTTTGAACAACAAGGAAGACGGTGTAGAGTCTTATAATGTTTTCAATATGTCTTTTATGTGAGTTTTGCTGCACCGGTTCATCCTTGTGTTTGTTTCAAATAAGCCTTGCTAGCCTAAACCTTGTATCGAGAGGGAATACTTCTCATGCATCCAAAATACTTGAGCCAACCACTATGCCATTTGTGTCCACCATACCTACCTACTACATGGTATTTTCCGCCATTCCAAAGTAAATTGCTTGAGTGCTACCTTTAAAATTCCATCATTCACCTTTGCAATATATAGCTCATGGGACAAATAGCTTAAAAACTATTGTGGTATTGAATATGTGATTATGCACTTTATCTCTTATTAAGTTGCTTGTTGTGCGATAACCATGTTCACTGGGGACGCCATCAACTTTTCATTGTTGAATTTCATGTGAGTTGCTATGCATGTTCGTCTTGTCTGAAGTAAGGGCGATCTACACTGAGTTGAATGGTTTGAGCATGCATATTGTTAGAGAAGAACATTGGGCCGCTAACTAAAGCCATGATCCATGGTGGAAGTTTCAGTTTTGGACAAACATCCTCAAATCTCTAATGAGAAAATTAATTGTTGTTGAATGCTTAAGCATTAAAAGAGGAGTCCATTATCTGTTGTCTATGTTGTCCCGGTATGGATGTCTAAGTTGAGAATAATCAAAAGCGAGAAATCCAATGCGAGCTTTCTCCTTAGACCTTTGTACAGGCGGCATAGAGGTACCCCTTTGTGATACTTGGTTAAAGCATATGTATTGCGGTGATAATCCAGGTAGTCCGAGCTAATTAGGACAAGGTGCGGGCACTATTAGTATCTATGCATGAGGCTTGCAACTTGTAAGATATAATTTACATGATACATATGCTTTATTACTACCGTTGACAAAATTGTTTCATGTTTTCAAAATCAAAGCTCTAGCACAAATATAGCAATCGATGCTTTTCCTCTATGGAGGACCATTCTTTTACTTTCAATGTTGAGTCAGTTCACCTATTTCTCTCCACCTCAAGAAGCAAACACTTGTGTGAACTGTGCATTGATTCCTACATACTTGCATATTGCACTTGTTATATTACTCTATGTTGACAATATCCATGAGATATACATGTTATGAGTTGAAAGCAACCGCTGAAACTTCATCTTCCTTTGTGTTGCTTCAATACCTTTACTTTGAATTATTGCTTTATGAGTTAACTCTTATGCAAGACTTATTGATGCTTGTCTTGAAGTGCTATTCATGAAAAGTCTTTGTTATATGATTCACTTTTTTACTCATGTCATATACATTGTTGTGATCGCTGCATTCATTACATATGTTTACAAATAGTATGATCAAGGTTATGATGGCATGTCACTCCAGAAATTATCTGTGTTATCGTTTTACCTGCTCGGGACGAGCAGAACTAAGCTTGGGGATGCTGATACGTCTCCGACGTATCGATAATTTCTTATGTTCCATGCCACATTATTGATGTTATCTACATGTTTTATGCACACTTTATGTCATATTCGTGCATTTTCTGGAACTAACCTATTAACAAGATGCCGAAGTGCCAGTTGCTGTTTTCTGCTGTTTTTGGTTTCAGAAATCCTAGTAACGAAATATTCTCGGAATCGGACGAAATCAACGCCCAGGTTCCTATTTTCACCGGAAGCATCCAGAACACCCGGGAAGGACCAGAGGGGGGGCACTGGGCCCCCAGACCATAGGCCGGCACGGCCCTATGGTGTCGTCGCCCCTTCGACCCTCCTGCGCCGCCTCTTCGCCTATTTAAAGCCCCTGGATCGAAAACCCTGATACGATTGACGAAAACCACAGAAACCTTCCAGAGCCGCCGCCATCGCGAGGCCAAGATCTGGGGGACAGGAGTCTCTGTTCCGGCACGCCGCCGGAACGGGGAAGTGCCCCCGGAAGGCTTCTCCATCGACACCGCTGCCATCTCCACCGCCATCTTCATCACCGCTGCTGCTCCCATGAGGAGGGAGTAGTTCTCCATCGAGGCTCGGGGCTGTACCGGTAGCTATGTGGTTCATCTCTCTCCTATGTGCTTCAATACAATAATCTCATGAGCTGCCTTACATGATTGAGATTCATATGATGATGCTTGTAATCTAGATGTCATTATGCTAGTCAAGTGAGTTTTACTTATGTGATCTCCGGAGACTCCTTGTCCCACGTGTGTAAAGGTGACAGTGTGTGCACCGTATGGGTCTCTTAGGCTATATTTCACAGAATACTTATTCACTGTTGAATGGCATAGTGAGGTGCTTATTTATATCTCTTTATGATTGCAATGTATTTGTATCACAATTTATCTATGTGCTACTCTAGCAATGTTATTAAAGTAGTATTATTCCTCCTGCACGATGTAAAGGTGACAGTGCGTGCATCCGTGTTAGTACTTGGTTTATGCTATGATCATGATCTCTTGTAGATTGCGAAGTTAACTATTGCTATGATAATATTGATGTGATCTATTCCTCCTACATATGCATGAAGGTGACAGTGTGCATGCTATGTTAGTACTTGGTTTAGTCTTTTGATCTATCTTACACTATAAGGTTACCAAAATATGAACATAATTGTGGAGCTTGTTAACTCCGGCATTGAGGGTTCGTGTAATCCTACGCAATGTGTTCATCATCCAACAAAAGTGTAGAGTATGCATCTATCTGTTCTGTTATGTGATCAATGTTGAGAGTGTCCACTAGTGAAAGTGTAATCCCTAGGCCTTGTTCCTAAATACTGCTATCGCTGCTTGTTTACTATTTTACTGTGTTACTACTGCTGCGTTACTACTGCTTGTTTACTACACGCCAGCAAGCTATTTTCTGGCACCGTTGCTACTGCTCATATATATTCATACCACCTGTATTTCACTATCTCTTCGCCGAACTAGTGCACCTATTAGGTGTGTTGGGGACACAAGAGACTTCTTGCTTTGTGGTTGCAGGGTTGCATGAGAGGGATATCTTTGACCTCTTCCTCCCTGAGTTCGATAAACCTTGGGTGATCCACTTAAGGGAAAACTTGCTGCTGTTCTACAAACCTCTGCTCTTGGAGGCCCAACACTGTCTACAGGAAAGGAGGGGGAACGTAGACATCAGACGCCGCCGCCGCCAATCCCATCTCGGGGGATTCAGGAGATCGCCTCCGGCACCCTGCCGGAGAGGGG
The DNA here is from genome assembly GCF_019359855.2 of Lolium perenne. NCBI lineage: Eukaryota > Viridiplantae > Streptophyta > Magnoliopsida > Poales > Poaceae > Lolium > Lolium perenne. Next base: position 219,100,501 of record NC_067248.2, on the reverse strand, counting down.
AATCATCTCCCGGAGGTCTCTTCATCGCCATGATCGCCTCCGGATCGATGTGTGAGTAGTCCACCCCTGGACTATGGGTCCATAGCAGTAGCTAGATGGTTGTCTTCTCCTCATTGTGCTATCATGTTAGATCTTGTGAGCTGCCTATCATGATCAAGATCATCTATTTGTAATGCTACATGTTGTGTTTGTTGGGATCCGATGAATATTGAATACTATGTCAAGTTGATTATCAATCTATCATATATGTTATTTATGTTCTTGCATGCTCTCTGTTGCTAGTAGAGGCTCTGGCCAAGTTGATACTTGTGACTCCAAGAGGGAGTATTTATGCTCGATAGTGGGTTCATGCCTCCATTAAATCTGGGACAGTGACAGAAAGTTCTAAGGTTGTGGATGTGCTATTGCCACTAGGGATAAAACATCGATGCTTTGTCTAAGGATATTTGTGTTGATTACATTACGCACCATACTTAATGCAATTGTCTGTTGTTTACAACTTAATACTGGAGGGGGTTCAGATGATAACCTGAAGGTGGACTTTTTAGGCATAGATGCATGCTGGATAGCGGTCTATGTACTTTGTCGTAATGCCCTGATTAAATCTCATAGTACTCATCATGATATATGTACGTGCATTGTTATGCCTTCTTTATTTGTCAATTGCCCAACTGTAATTTGTTCACCCAACATCTGTTTATCTTATGGGAGAGACACCACTAGTGAACTGTGGACCCTGGTCCTATTCTTTACATCTGAAATACAAACTGCTGCAATTGTTCTTTACTGTTCTTTGCAAACAATCATCATCATCCACACTATACATCTAATCCTTTGTTTTCAGCAAGCCGGTGAGATTGACAACCTCACTGTTACGTTGGGGCAAAGTATTGTGATTGTGTTGTGCAGGTTCCACGTTGGCGCCGGAATCCCTGGTGTTGCGCCGCACTACACTCCGCCACCAACAACCTTCAACGTGCTTCTTGGCTCCTACTGGTTCGATAACCTTGGTTTCTTACTGAGGGAAAACTTGCTGCTGTGCGCATCACACCTTCCTCTTGGGGTTCCCAACGGACGTGTCATCTACACGCCATCAAGCATTTTTTCTGGCGCCGTTGCCGGGGAGATCAAGACACGCTGCAAGGGGAGTCTCCCACTTCCAATCTCTTTACTTTGTTTTTGTCTTGCTTTGTTTTATTTTATTTACTGCTTTGTTTGTGTTCTCTATATTAAAAACACAAAAAAATTAGTTACTTGCATTTACTTTATTTAGTTTGCTTTATTTACTACTGTTAAAATGAATACTCCTGAGAACACTAAGTTGTGTGATTTCACTAGTTAGGCTTAATGGAAAACAACAAAAATGTTAGAGATCTTTATAGTATTTATCTTGAGTTAGGACATGAGGTGTTTGAAGAGAAAATTAAAAAACCTATGGAACTTTGTTTGCAAAATAGTTGTAGCAATGTTATTAGCATGAACTCTTTGAACACTATTATTGCTAATGCTATGGAAGAATTTAAGCTTGGGGAAGCTGGTTTTGATGAGCATGATATTTTTAGTCCCCCAAGCATGGAGGAGAGAATTTACTTTGATGACACTTTTCCTCCCATGTCGTCGTGGTGAACAGACAGATGCCATAGGATGGCTTAAGTTGGGGCCGAATGGACGCTAGAGGATTCGGGGGAGGGTTTGTGATTAGATGGGATGAACTTCCGGATGGTTTCCTCAAGAACTTAGCCGAGGCTAGAGGTTGAAGAAGAAAGACACAAGGAAGAACTCGCTCTAGATCACTTTCTTCATTGATTTTCACAGGTTACAGGTTTGTGTTTACAGAATCTCTCCCTCTGTGTTCCCTTGCGTGCCCGTGAGGAGGGCTGCCCCCTCTCCTTATATAGGGGAGAGGGTGGCTTACAGGGCAAGAAACCCTAATGGCATCTTTGACTAGACAAACTACTTTACAAAGATACTTTACAAAGCTACTTTAATCATAGATGATGCCGGGGTCTTCTTTAAACAGGGAGGCTGACGTCTCCCGGCTTCTTTCATCGTCATCCTCATCTTTATCGTCATGCCTCTGTATAAAGCTTCTTTGCTTAGCTCATCTTCGTCCTCTAGCTCTGGAGAGAATCTTTGACCAGACTGCCGACATGCTCTTCTTTCCGGCATCCCGGTGTTTTCTTTACGCTCCGGTATGAACATTAAACCGGTATCCTCATGGCCTAAACCATCCGGTTTGGCATGCCTTTGGCATACCAGGGGTCATACCCCAACATTAGTCCCCGAAGCTGGTATAGTCTGGCGGATTCTATCCAACAGACCATGCCAGGTTCCTACATTTTGGATACCGGTTTAAATCTACCCGGCGCTTAGCTTAGATCCGGCCTCTTTGCCCGGACTCACGTTCTCTCTTGCAAGGCATGCTCCGGTATCTTATCCTCCGGCATCCTAGTCATTAAATACCTCCTCGGCTAAGTCGAGAATATTTCGGGCCCCGCGCCTGTCAGGGACATGCGCACTGTGACTGACGCGTCAGTGTCAGGGGTCACTTCCCTTCGGCTTCCGCGCGCGTATTAATTGCTTCACAGTGGATCCCAACCACTTCTCTGGATCCGTGTGTTCCTCCCTGTGGCTTTTCGTTGTCGCGCGCGTATCGTCGCGCCACGCGGCGGCCCGCGGAGCGAACCGTCGCGGCCCAACGGTTTTCGGCCCACTTCTCTCTCTTCCTTTATAAGAGAAACCGCTCCTTCTTCTTCCTCTTCTCGCATTCCCCAGTTCCTCGTGCACAAGTGCTACTTGCTCTTGCGTCTCTGCCACTCCGTTCGCTGCTCGAGCTCCACCGCCCAGCGATTCTTCGCTACTGCTTCGCCGGACGTCGCCGGACTTCACCGCGCGAAGTTCCTCTGCGGTGCTCCTTTCGTGGCTGCGGCATTGGCGCTTCCTCAAGATTTTTTCCACCTCGCCGTCGACGGACTTCCTTGCCAACGGCAAGCTCACCAATCCACCGGCGAACCTCTTCCTCTGTGACTCCGCCGCCTCAGGTTAGGCTTAATCTGGGTTTACCCCTCTTTTGCTTGCTCTCCAGATCTCAATTTGGTAGTGTATTTACTTCTTCTTTTTCTTGCTTTTTCTCTCTTTCGTAGATCTTCGCGCGGGGGTGTGTTTGGGGAAAACTGTTTTTCGGTAGATTCCGGCGTCGCCCAGATCTATATGTCTAGCGAAGAGTCTCTTCCCACCTCCTCCTCTAGTAGCCAAGGCAGTAGTACTTCCGACGGGCTAACTGAAGATCTCGCCCGGATGGAAATGGAATCCAGCAAAGATCAAGAGGTCGGCACCTCCAGCCGGGCCCCCGGAAAGGATCTTTCCGGTATCACACGCGGAGCCTGGAGGGGTTCCGACGTGACTCAATATGAGATCGACTGGCTTTACCGGTCCAGGAGAATACCAGAAGGAGTCTCCTACCGGCTTCCTCGTGACGAGATCGAACCGGTGCTTGAACCCGGTGAGGTCGTTGTTTTCCTTGCTCACTTTGAGCGTGGCTTCGGCCTTCCTGCCTCCGATTTCTTCCGCCAATTCCTTGATTTCTATCGACTCCAACCTCACCACCTTCCCGACAATGCCGTTTTTTACCTTTCTTGCTTTGTGGCCTTCATGGAAGGCTACATCGGCATCCGTCCCGCTTGCGAGACGTTTGCACGCTTCTTTTCTCTTCGGATAAACTCGGTCCAGGGCAAGGACATTCCCAAGCCCAAACCCCCCGTACAATGCGGGTCTTGTATCATCGGCTCCCGCCAAGGGAGCCCCTTTTTTAAGTTCAACAGCCTCGAGTCTTGCCGGTTGTGGCAGACAACGTTCTTCTACGTGAAGAACAAGAGCGCCACTGACCTCATCAACTTGCCGGCGTTCAACCCGGCGCCGCCCGCCAAGATTAACTGGAACTACAACCCTGGTACGGATCACATAGAGACGAACCGGGTGGTACGCTTCATGTTGAAGCTGATGAACGAAACCAACATTTGCTCCGACGATATCATCCGCACCTTCATCAGCCGCCGGGTGCTTCCCCTCAAGCGTCGCGTTCACAAGATGAGCGAGATGTACGGCCCCGGCGATCCCACCAAGATCACCGGCCTGCCCTTGAGCAAGGCAGATGTGGTCCTGAAGGCTAGCCAAATATGCCAAACGGACATGCCGGTTGATTGGGAATGGGGCCTCTGTCCTCTCAGCTCCACAAATCCTCCGTCCCAAGAAGTAAGAAATTATGCGACTCGGGTCGTTTTACCGGTAACTTTATACTACGGCTAACTATTTTTCTTGCTTGTTTCCAGGCCAAGGACCGCTTCCCCCGCATCTACTCAGACCGGCGAGGTCCTTGCCAGAAGCGTGCTCTCGACAAGTTCGACCCGGACCCTTTCATTCACTGGCAGGATCTGAAGATGGGCCAGACTCCAGCCTCGCGCCTCGGCAAGTCTCCGCCGGAACCAGCCGGTTCGTCTGACGACCTGACCTTGCTTGAGGTAGCTCTTCTGTTTGATCTCTCATATTCTTTTGTTATTGTTCTTCTGTAGATGTTCCCTCAGCCAACATCAACCCACAGGTCCATGAGCACGCCACCCCGCTGCAGGCTGAGGTTGGCCAGGAGTTCCTGGACAAACTTATGGCCCAAGGCCAGAAGAACAATGCTCCGGCTGCTGACGCCGGCCCTAGCCAAGCTCCTCCTGCCAAACGCCCTCGGACTGAAGTCCTTGGGGGAAAGCAGGTAGGCACGAAGCGCTACAAGCACAAGAAGATGTCGGTTTCTTCCTGGTAAATCTTTTACTTCTCTTTTTGTATGTTTTGTTCTTACCAAGTTCTTTTCCGGTTGCTTTTTTCCAATCCGTCCTTTTTCTCTCTTTCAGCCCTGCGCTTGAGCTTGGCTCCAAGCCGGAGGGCTCTGCCGGCTCCGCAAGGACCTCAACTCCTCCTCCTCACTCAAGTCCGGCACCATCTGGTGCCAGCAACACCTCTGCCTCCCCTCCGGGAGGCACTACAAGTTCGGGGCGCGCGGCCCCTACACCTCCTGATCACCGCGCAGAGGAGGATCTCACCTCCCCTCCTGAAACCCAGGACACCGGCGCCAGCAACACCGGCGCCGATGACACAACTGCCGGGCAGGCGGAACCTCTGGTTCCTCCTGGCCCGAAGAAGAAGAAGAAGCAGCCAAGCTCTTCCCCCAGCAAGACCGCGCCGGACACTTCCGCGCCGGCCTCTTCTGCACCGCAACCGGAAGCTCTTACCCTCGAGCCTACCGGGACTACACCGACACCGTCGCCAAGCCAAGGGCCTCCCGCGGCCAAGCCAAAACCGCCGCCGACGACCCCCAAGATCACCCAGTTCCTCAAGCCTGGGGCGTCCCGCGGAAAGGCTGTGGATGGCAGCGCATCAACCGGCTCGCAGCCTCTAGTGCTGCATGTCGGGCCTGCCACCGCTGCGGCCCCGGAATAACCTTCCGGCCTCCTGGGCCGAATTGTTGAGCTGAAACGTGAGGGCAAGGACCTGGGGCACCTTCTCCCCTATGCCCAAAAATGGAACGATGCGGACATCTCTGCATCCACCCGTGGCTTGGGGAAGGACCGCCTTCCAGCGCCAGATCCCGCTGGGCCTCGGTCCACTGAAGAACACTTCATGCGGCTCAAGCGTGCCGTGAAGGAGTTCGACAGTGCGTGGTACGATGCCACCAGCAACGTGGTGGTAAGCTTCGCCAACCTTCTTGTAATTTTTGTTGATGCCGGTTTCTTTCTTTCCGGATCTTGTCTATCCTCCCAGTCCCCGAGTTTCGTGTTGAGAGCGTAGCTCTTAGCGCGAAACTTAACTAGAAACGCGCGAAACCGGCATAGCCAGTCCCCAAGTTTCGGGTTAAGATCTTTGTTTCTTTCTTTCTCACAATTATCTTCCTTTGAACAGAGCACCGCGGATGCCCGGAAGCAGCTCTTCGAGGAGCTTCTGTGGGAGCATCGGGACCTTGCCGAGGCCCACAGCCACTGCCAAGGTTTGTTTCCTTTCTTTTCCTCCGGCATCTTTTCACCGGAATGTTTTCTTCTTTGATACTTACGCATCTTTTGTTCAACAGCTGTTCCGGAAGCTACCATCGAGGCCCTCAAGGTCCAGATTGCCACGCTTCAAGGTATCACTCTTTCTTTTCCAGTTAACCCGTTCTTTTTTCATTTTATCAGTTGCCACTTGCTAACACCCTTCTTTCCGGTATCTAGGCGAGAAAGAGCAGCTCATCAAGGAGCACCACGAGGCACTGGACGTCCAGAAGACCGCCTCGAGGGAGCTTAAGGAACAAGCTATGCAAGCCGCGCTCCAGCATGACCAAGCTCTGAAGGATGCCTAGGCTGCAGCCGAGGCCAGGCTGGCGGAGGTCGTGGAGGATTCCACGAACTCCAACACGATGCTGATGACGGAGCTGGAGGAGGAAAGGAAGGCGCGGAAGGCAGCGGAGCACCTTATTGAGGTCATGACCACTGATCATAAAGAATATGATCGGCTGGTTATGCAGATTGATGCGCTGGCTCTCCGTAAGTCCTTGCCTTGTCCCTTCTTTCGCTTATAAGCTTTCTCTTTTTGAAAATGCATCCGTGTTCCTTTTCCTTCCGGCATACTGCTTTCCGGTATCTTGTGCTTATGCTTTTCCCTTCTTCCTGTAGAACACTTCCCGGACTCCCAGGCACACGCCGTGAAAAAGGTGATGGAGGATCGGGTGGCACGGAAATTTCCCAATATGGACGCGCACTGGGACGGGTACGACTATCTGGTCGCCCTCTCCGCTCGAGTCCAACACATGCGTGATACGTCTCCGACGTATCGATAATTTCTTATGTTCCATGCCACATTATTGATGTTATCTACATGTTTTATGCACACTTTATGTCATATTCGTGCATTTTCTGGAACTAACCTATTAACAAGATGCCGAAGTGCCGATTCTTTGTTTCTGCTGTTTTTGGTTTCAGAAATCCTAGTAAGGAAATATTCTCGGAATTGGACGAAATCAAAGCCCAGGGGCCTATTTTCTCACGAAGCTTCCAGAAGTCCGAAGGAGAGACGAAGAGGGGCCACGGAGGGGCCACACCATAGGGCGGCGCGACCCCCCCCCTTGGCCGCGCCGGCCTGTAGTGTGGGGCCCCCGTGCCGCCTCTTGACCTGCCCTTCCGCCTATAAAAAGTCTCCGTGACGAAACCCCCAGTACCGAGAACCACGATACGGAAAACCTTCCAGAGACGCCGCCGCCGCCGATCCCATCTCGGGGGATCCAGGAGATCGCCTCCGGCACCCTGCCGGAGAGGGGAATCATCTCCCGGAGGACTCTACGCCGCCATGGTCGCCTCTGGTGTGATGTGTGAGTAGTCTACCCCTGGACTATGGGTCCATAGCAGTAGCTAGATGGTTGTCTTCTCCCCATTGTGCTATCATTGTCGGATCTTGTGAGCTGCCTAACATGATCAAGATCATCTATCTGTAATTCTATATGTTGCGTTTGTTGGGATCCGATGAATAGAGAATACTTGTTATGTTGATTATCAAAGTTATGCTTATGTGTTGTTTATGATCTTGCATGCTCTCCGTTACTAGTAGATGCTCTGGCCAAGTAGATGCTTGTAACTCCAAGAGGGAGTACTTATGCTCGATAGTGGGTTCATGCCTGCATTGACACACAGGACGATGTGACAGAAAGTTCTAAGGTTGTGTTGTCTTGTTGCCACTAGGGATAAAACATTAGTGCTATGTTCAAGGATGTAGTCACTAGTTACATTACGCACCATACTTAATGCAATTGTTCTGTTGCTTTGCAACTTAATACTGGAGGGTTCGGATGATAACCTGAAGGTGGACTTTTTAGGCATAGATGCAGTTGGATGGCGGTCTATGTACTTTGTCGTAATGCCCAATTAAATCTCACTATACTCATCATGATATGTATGTGCATGGTCATGCTCTCTTTATTTGGCAATTGCCCAACTGTAATTTGTTCACCCAACATGCTGTTCGTCTTATGGGAGAGACACCTCTAGTGAACTGTGGACCCCGGTCCAATTCTCTTTACTGAAATACAATCTACTGCAATACTTGTTCTACTGTTTTCTGCAAACAATCATCTTCCACACAATACGGTTAACTCTTTGTTACAGCAAGCCGGTGAGATTGACAACCTCACTGTTTCGTTGGGGCAAAGTACTTTGGTTGTGTTGTGCAGGTTCCACGTTGGCGCCGGAATCACTGGTGTTGCGCCGCACTACATCCCGCCGCCATCAACCTTCAACGTGCTTCTTGGCTCCTCCTGGTTCGATAAACCTTGGTTTCTTTCTGAGGGAAAACTTGCTGCTGTGCGCATCATACCTTCCTCTTGGGGTTGCCCAACGAACGTGTGAAATACACGCCATCAAGCACATTTTCTGGCGCCGTTGCCGGGGAGATCAAGACACGCTGCAAGGGGAGTCTCCACTTCTCAATCTCTTTACTTTGTTTTTGCCTTGCTTAGTTTTATTTACTACTTTGTTTGCTGCACTAAATCAAAATACAAAAAAATTAGTTGCTAGTTTTACTTTACTTGCTATCTTGTTTACTATATCAAAAACACAAAAAAATTAGTTTACTTGCATTTACTTTATCCAGTTTGCTTTATTGTCTTGCACTCTATATTAAAATACAAAAAAAATTAGTTACTTTTGTTACCATGTCTAGCTCTGAACCTGTTACTTCTTCGCCTGAAGAATTAGTCTTCACTTTTAAACAAGGGGATGAGGAGAGTTTTAAGGATGCTTGGTCTAGAATTTTTACTTCTTATCGTAAAACTGAACCTCAAATGACTCTAAGTTTGCTCATCAGTAATTTTTATTTTGGTCTTATGGTTCGCTATAGATATGCTTTGGATACTTTAGTGGGAGGAGATTTCCTTCATTACAAAGGGGATCAAGCTTTTAATGCCATAAAGAAGTTGGTTGCATCACATGATTCAGCTAATAACTTTGATTCAGTCCTCACTAGCATTTATAATAGATTAAATAATCTTGAGATAAGTACATCTCGCTTGAATGATAATTATTGCCACGTTCGTAATCGTCTTGAACAAGTTTTAGTGAACTCTAAACTCTCAATGTGGGATCCTACTGTTAAAATTGTCATCGGTGATCGAACTCTCCATGCCTACTGTGATATTATGTATGAATTTTGCCTTATGCCTGAAAGTATTTATAAATATTTGAAACTTTGGGGAGTCGAGGAAGGAGGAGAAGAAATAACTCTCATTGATAACTCTACTATAATTCCTAAAGGAATAGCCGCAGGTGTGCATACAACCATTCTTGGAAGAACAATATCCATTGATTATCTTGTTGTTGAAACAGGAAAACTCACACTCGGAAGATCCCTGCTGAAACTATTGGGAGCAGTCATTGATGTTGGAGAAGGCACTCTGAAATTCACCTCTATACCGGGGGAAACTCATACATTTCCTAAACCAAAGGGAAAGAAAAACAATAAGAAAGGTAAGGGTAAAGCCGAAGGTAAGGTTGACACTTCGTCTCTTGATAATACTTGATACACACTTTCTGCGCCTAGCTGAAAGGCGTTAAAGAAAAGCGCTTATGGGAGACAACCCATGCTTTTACCTACAGTACTTTGTTTTTATTTTGTGTCTTGGAAGTTGTTTACTACTGTAGCAACCTCTCCTTATCTTAGTTTTGTGTTTTGTTGTGCCAAGTTAAGCCGTTGATAGAAAAGTAAGTACTAGATTTGGATTACTGCACAGTTCCAGATTTCTTTGCTGTCACGAATCTGGGTCCACCTCCCTGTAGGTAGCTCAGAAAATTAAGCCAATTTACGTGCATGATCCTCAGATATGTACGCAACTTTCATTCAATTTGAGCATTTTCATTTGAGCAAGTCTGGTGCCATTTTAAAATTCGTCAATACGAACTGTTCTGTCTTGACAGATTCTGCCTTTTATTTCGCATTGCCTCTTTTGCTATGTTGGATGAATTTCTTTGATCCACTAATGTCCAGTAGCATTATGCAATGTCCAGAAGTGTTAAGAATGATTGTGTCACCTCTGAATATGTCAAATTTATATTGTGCACTAACCCTCTAATGAGTTGTTTCGAGTTTGGTGTGGAGGAAGTTTTCAAGGATCAAGAGAGGAGTATGATGCAACATGATCAAGGAGAGTGAAAGCTCTAAGCTTGGGGATGCACCCGGTGGTTCACCCCTGCATATATCAAGAAGACTCAAGCGTCTAAGCTTGGGGATGCCCAAGGCATCCCCTTCTTCATCGACAACATTATCAGGTTCCTCCCCTGAAACTATATTTTTATTCCATCACATCTTATGTGCTTTTTCTTGGAGCGTCGGTTTGTTTTTGTTTTTTGTTTTGTTTGAATAAAATGGATCCTAGCATTCACTTTATGGGAGAGAGACACGCTCCGCTGTAGCATATGGACAAGTATGTCCTTGGTTTCTACTCATAGTATTCATGGCGAAGTTTCTCCTTCGTTAAATTGTTATATGGTTGGAATTGGAAAATGATACATGTAGTAATTACTATAAATGTTTTGGGTAATGTGATACTTGGCAATTGTTGTGCTCATGATTAAGCTCTTGCATCATATGCTTTGCACCCATTAATGAAGAAATACATAGAGCATGCTAAAATTTGGTTTGCATATTTGGTTTCTCTAAGGTCTAGATAATTTCTAGTATTGAGTTTGAACAACAAGGAAGACGGTGTAGAGTCTTATAATGTTTTCAATATGTCTTTTATGTGAGTTTTGCTGCACCGGTTCATCCTTGTGTTTGTTTCAAATAAGCCTTGCTAGCCTAAACCTTGTATCGAGAGGGAATACTTCTCATGCATCCAAAATACTTGAGCCAACCACTATGCCATTTGTGTCCACCATACCTACCTATACTACATGGTATTTTCCGCCATTCCAAAGTAAATTGCTTGAGTGCTACCTTTAAAATTCCATCATTCACCTTTGCAATATATAGCTCATGGGACAAATAGCTTAAAAACTATTGTGGTATTGAATATGTAATTATGCACTTTATCTCTTATTAAGTTGCTTGTTGTGCGATAACCATGTTCACGGGGACGCCATCAACTTTTCATTGTTGAATTTCATGTGAGTTGCTATGCATGTTCGTCTTGTCTGAAGCAAGAGAGATCTACCACCATATGGTTAAGCATGCATATGTTAGAGAAGAACATCGGGCCGCTAACTAAAGCCATGCTCCATGGTGGAAGTTTCAGTTTTGGACAACAATCCTCAAATCTCAAATGAGAAAATTATTAATTGTTGGTATATGCTTATGCATAAAAGAGGAGTCCATTATCTGTTGTCTATGTTGTCCCGGTATGGATGTCTAAGTTGAAGAATAATCAATAGCGAGAAATCCAATGCGAGCTTTCTCCTTAGACCTTTGTACAGTGGCATAGAGGTACCCCTTTGTGACACTTGGTAAAAACAATGCATTGTGATGACCCGGTAGTCCAAGCTAATTAGGACAAGGTGCGGGCACTATTAGTACGCTATGCATGAGGCTTGCAACTTATAAGATATAATTTACATGATGCATATGCTTTATTACTACCGTTGACAAAATTGTTTCATGTTTTCAAAATCAAAGCTCTAGCACAAATATAGCAATTGATGCTTTTCCTCTATGGAGGACTATTCTTTTACTTTCAATGTTGAGTCAGTTCACCTATCTCTCTCCACCTCAAGAAGCAAACACTTGTGTGAACTGTGCATTGATTCCTACATACTTGCTTATTGCACTTATTATATTACTCTATGTTGACAATATCCATGAGATATACATGTTACAAGTTGAAAGCAACCGCTGAAACTTAATCTTCTTTTGTGTTGCTTCAATATCTCTACTTTGAATTATTGCTTTATGAGTTAACTCTTATGCAAGACTTATTGATGCTTGTCTTGAAGTGCTATTCATGAAAAGTCTTTGCTATATGATTCACTTGTTTACTCATGTCATATACATTGTTTTGATCGCTGCATTCACTACATATGCTTTATAAATAGTATGATCAAGATTATGATGGCATGTCACTCCAGAAATTATCTGTGTTATCGTTTTACCTACTCGGGACGAGCAGAACTAAGCTTGGGGATGCTGATACGTCTCCGATGTATCGATAATTTCTTATGTTCCATGCCACATTATTGATGTTATCTACATGTTTTATGCACACTTTATGTCATATTCGTGCATTTTCTGGAACTAACCTATTAACAAGATGCCGAAGTGCCGATTCTTTGTTTTCTGCTGTTTTTGGTTTCAGAAATCCTAGTAAGGAAATATTCTCGGAATTGGACGAAATCAAAGCCCGGGGGCCTATTTTCTCACGAAGCTTCCGTGAAGTCCGAAGGAGAGACGAAGAGGGGCCACGGAGGGGCCACACCATAGGGCGGCGCGGCCCCCTTGGCCGCGCCGGCCTGTAGTGTGGGGCCCCGTGCCGCCTCTTGACCTGCCCTTCCGCCTATAAAAAGTCTCCGTGACGAAACCCCCCGATCTGAGAACCACGATACGGAAAACCTTCCGGAGACGCCGCCGCCGCCGATCCCATCTCGGGGGATCCAGAGATCGCCTCCGGCACCCTGCCGGAGAGGGGAATCATCTCCCGGAGGACTCTACGCCGCCATGGTCGCCTCCGGTGTGATGTGTGAGTAGTCTACCCCTGGACTATGGGTCCATAGCAGTAGCTAGATGGTTGTCTTCTCCCCATTGTGCTATCATTGTCGGATCTTGTGAGCTGCCTAACATGATCAAGATCATCTATCTGTAATTCTATATGTTGCGTTTGTTGGGATCCGATGAATAGAGAATACTTGTTATGTTGATTATCAAAGTTATGCTTATGTGTTGTTTATGATCTTGCATGCTCTCCGTTACTAGTAGATGCTCTGGCCAAGTAGATGCTTGTAACTCCAAGAGGGAGTACTTATGCTCGATAGTGGGTTCATGCCTGCATTGACACACAGGACGATGTGAGAAAGTTCTAAGGTTGTGTTGTGCTGTTGCCACTAGGGATAAAACATTAGTGCTATGTTCAAGGATGTAGTCACTAGTTACATTACGCACCATACTTAATGCAATTGTCTGTTGCTTTGCAACTTAATACTGGAGGGGGTTCGGATGATAACCTGAAGGTGGACTTTTTAGGCATAGATGCAGTTGGATGGCGGTCTATGTACTTTGTCGTAATGCCCAATTAAATCTCACTATACTCATCATGATATGTATGTGCATGGTCATGCTCTCTTTATTTGGCAATTGCCCAACTGTAATTTGTTCACCCAACATGCTGTTCGTCTTATGGGAGAGACACCTCTAGTGAACTGTGGACCCCGGTCCAATTCTCTTTACTGAAATACAATCTACTGCAATACTTGTTCTACTGTTTTCTGCAAACAATCATCTTCCACACAATACGGTTAACTCTTTGTTACAGCAAGCCGGTGAGATTGACAACCTCACTGTTTCGTTGGGGCAAAGTACTTTGGTTGTGTTGTGCAGGTTCCACGTTGGCGCCGGAATCACTGGTGTTGCGCCGCACTACATCCCGCCGCCATCAACCTTCAACGTGCTTCTTGGCTCCTCCTGGTTCGATAAACCTTGGTTTCTTTCTGAGGGAAAACTTGCTGCTGTGCGCATCATACCTTCCTCTTGGGGTTGCCCAACGAACGTGTGAAATACACGCCATCAATGCGCTCAGTGGACCGCACCCTTGTCGATCTACCGGATGCTGCCATCCAAATCTTCAAGGTGCTGTGGCCGGAAGAAGCCATGCCGGCCAACGTCACCCTCACCGCCAACCGGCTGAAGGAAGCAGGGCGCCGGATTCGTGAGTGGCAATGCTCTGCAGCTCGCGCTGGAGCTGACACCGCGCTTCGCTCCGCCTGCTCCTGGTATCCGGAGTTGGATCTGGACGCACTCCAAGGCGTACGCCAAGGTGCTCCTACCGACGTGGATCCGGTTCTTACCGCAAAGCGGCAGGATTGGGCCTACCGGCTTGCTCAGTATGCCGAGGTCCGCACTTTCATCCCTCCCCCTCCTGATGTCAAGGACTACCTCAGCGATGAGGAAGAAGAAGAGGGAGATGAGGATGAGGATGCCGAGGATGTGCCGCCGGAAGCTCCCGAGGCCAGCGCTGCTCCCCCTGAAGCCCCCGTTACTGGTGCTGCTCCACCTGACGCCCCCGTTGCTTGAACAAACTTATCTGCTCCTGCTTGCTTGATAACAGAACTTGTTAAATTCTACCCCGGTATGCCGGGGTTTATGATGTAAGCTAAAACTCATCCTTTTGGTTTGTTGGTATCTATGCCGGTGTTTTGCACATCGGTAACCTATTAAGTTATGTTGGTTTGCTACTTAGCACTTTGCTTATTGTTTCAACTTTTGTCTTGCACTGCAATTATTCCGAAACTGTTTCCGCATCCAATTCGATGCACACTTGGCTCTTTTGCTTTGGCTCTGCCTACCTTCTCTGGGCGTTTTTGGCGTATGAGCACAAAGTTCTTTCACCAAGCAAGCATTTTCTTGAACTTAGAAATAACTCGAAATTTTTGCAAAGAACCGGTATAACCGGGGTTAGTTAAATTTTTCCGGATTGTTCTTTCCCGCTCTCGCTCTTCGTAGTTCATGTGCTTATCCCCTACCGGTTTATCTTGCTTGCCATGAAGCCGGGTTGCGGACAGCAGCAGAGTCGAAGACTCCGGTAGGGTTTAGCACACTACTAAACCGGAAAGAAAAAACGTTCAATAAGCAACCGGTAAACTGAAAAAATAAACAAGTTACATGCAACCTTAGTGGGGTAGTCCCCGAGATTCATTCAAGGTTCCGACATCTTTTATTCATAGCAATTAAGGTACAAAAAGGAACTTCTTACACCACAACTTCAAGAGTAGAAAGGACGCAACAGAGCTACATTCCACGGTCGTTTGGTCTCCTCTCCGGATTTGTCCGCCTTTCCTTTCTTCCATTCCTGCGCATCAATTAAGTAATAGGCATCATTGTGGAGAGCCTTGCTCACAATGAAGGGTCCTTCCCATGGGGGGATAGCTTGTGCCGGCCTTCAGTGCGCTGCACTAGGCGTAGCACTAGGTCCCCTTCCCGGAATACTCTCGGGTTAACCTTCCGGCTGTGATAACGTCTGAGGTTTTGCTGGTAAATGGCTGTTCTTGCCAATGCTAATTCTCTTGCTTCTTCTAGCAAGTCCACATCATCTTCTCGGGCCTCCTTTACCTCTTCTTCGGTATAGAGTTGCACCTTTGGCGAATCATGGAGAATGTCGGTTGGTATGATCGCTTCTGCTCCATAAACCATGAAGAATGGAGTGTATCCGGTAGACCGGTTTGGAGTTGTTCTTATACTCCACAGTACTGATGGTAGCTCATCGAGCCAACACCCCGGTGATTTTTCCACCGCATCAATGAGTCTTGGTTTGATACCGGAAAGTACCAAAGCGTTTGTTCTTTCAACTTGGCCATTGCCTTGTGGATGCGCTACTGAGCACAAATCCAACCGGATGTTGTTGTCTTCACAAAATCTTTTGAACTCACCTTGAGAAAAATTTGTGCCATTGTCAGTGATAATGCTATGTGGGTAGCCATACCGCAAGATAACATCTTTTAAGAACTTCACCGCTGTGCGCCCATCACACTTTGCAATGGGTTTCACCTCTAGCCACTTGGTGAATTTGTCCACCATAACCAAGATGTGGGTCAGGTTTCCCCTTGCGGTTTTGAACGGGCCAACCATGTCTAGGCACCAAACGGCAAACGGCCAAGTTAGCGGTATTGTCTTTAAACCGGATGCTGGGGTATGGTTTTGCTTGGCGTACCTCTGGCACCCGTTGCATTTTCTTACCATATCTTCCGTGTTTTGCAAAGCCATTGGCCAATAGAACCCATGCCGGAATACTTTTGCCACCAGCGCCCTTTATGACGCGTGATGCCCACATTCTCCTCGGTGAATTTCCTCAAGCATTTCTTTTCCCTCTTCCGGTTCCACACACCTTTGGAGGACACCGGTAACACTTCTCTTGTATACCTCGCCATTGATGATGGTGTAAGCTTTGGACCTCCTCTGGATCCTTCTAGACTCATTTTCGTCAACCGACAAGGTGCCGTTGATCAGGAATTCCTTAATAGGTTTAACCCATGATGGTGCCTCCCGGACTAGGAACACCGGTACGTCTACGTCCATGCTATCCACCAGCATTGCTTCTTCCGGTATGGGCACAGCAGTCCCCGAGCTTACCGGAGCAGTCCCCGGGTTCCCTTCGTCGATATCCATTGGTGCAACATGTGACTCCGGTACAAAAATTGATTCCGATTCCGGACTCGGTTTGATCGATGGTACTCTTAAGTGAGCTAAAGCTATTCCGGGAGGAATTTCTTGCCTAGATGAGCCCAGCTTGGACAAAGCATCCGCGGCTTCATTTTCTGCGCGCGGCACATGGTGAAACTCACACCCTTCGAAGAATCCGGCAATCTTTTGCACGTGAAACCGGTACGAGGCCATGTTGGCATCTTTTGCATCCCAATCCCCGGAACACTGCTGTACCACAAGATCTGAATCTCCGTAGCAAATGATCCGGTGTGCACCGATTTCTTTTGCGACCTTAAGCCCATGGATCAAAGCTTCGTATTCAGCGACATTGTTTGATGCCCTGAAATGCACTTGTAAAACATACCGAAGATGATCTCCCTTTGGTGAGGTGAGCACCACACCGGCACCTAGACCCTCTTTGAGTTTGGATCCGTCAAAGTGCATCTTCCAGTACTCTACCCTCTGGTCTGAGGGCTTGTATTGCATTTCCGCCCAATCAACCAAGAAATCAGCTAAAGCTTGTGATTTTATGGCATCCCTTCTTTCATATACCGGCACATACGGTGATAACTGAATTGCCCATTTTGCAATCCGGCCGCTGGCGTCTTTATTGCACATGATATCGGAGATGGGTGCCTCACTCACCACCTTCATGGGGTGCTCCTCAAAGTAGTGCTTGAGCTTCGTGGCGGCCATGAACACGCCATAAGTCATCTTCTGGAAGTGCGGGTAGTTTTGCTTCGAGGAGGAGAGCACTTCGCTCAGGTAGTATACCGGCCTCTGCACGGTTTTTCCTTCCTCTTCTCGTTCTACTACAACTACAACACTAACCACCCGGTTCGTTGCTGCTATGTAAAGCAACATGGGTTCCCTTTCTAAAGGTGAGGCCAAGATTGGGGCCGTTACGAGCATGGTTTTTAGCTCTTTAAACGCCGCGTCTGCCTGAGGGGTCCAGACGAACGTATCGGATTTTTTCATTAGAGCGTATAATGGCAAAGCTTTCTCTCCTAGCCTGCTTATGAACCGGCTTAGCGATGCCAAGCTTCCGGTAAATTTTTGCACATCTTTTAGTTCTCGTGGGATAGTCATTCTTTCTATTGCCCGGATTTTTACCGGATTGACTTCAATGCCCCGGCTTGACACAAGGAAACTGAGCAGCTTGCCAGCAGGGACACCGAAAGTGCATTTTGCCGGATTAAGTTTCATCCGGAACCGTCTTAGGTTATCGAATGTTTGCCGGATGTCATTGATTAAGGTGTTCTTTACCTTAGTTTTTATCACAATGTCGTCTACATAGACTTGCACATTCTTTCCGATTTGATCAAACAAGCATTTTTGCATACAGTGCTGGTACGTCGCACCAGCGTTGCGCAAACCAAAGGGCATAGTGACATAGCAATAAGCCCCATGCGGGGTAATGAATGCAGTTTTTATTTGATCTTCCTTTTTCAAGGGAATTTGGTGAAAACCGGAATACGCATCCAGAAAGGACAACAACTCACACCCAGTAGTTGAATCAATCACTTGATCGATCCGTGGCAAAGGGAAAGGATCTCTTGGGCAAGCCTTGTTTAGGTTGGTGTAGTCGATGCACATGCGCCATACCTTTGGAGCTTTTGCCTCCAGGTTCTCATCTTTTTTCTTTTCGACCATTACCGGATTGGCCAGCCACTCTGTGTGCGTGACCTCCACAATGAATCCGGCAACGAGCAGTTTGGTCACTTCTTCTCCAATAATCTTCCTGCTATCTTCAGCGAACCGGCGCAAGGGTTGCCGCACCGGCTTGGCGTCTTTCCGGACATTTAAAGAGTGCTCAGCCAGCTCCCTCGGAACACCCACCAAGTCATCAGTTGACCAGGCAAAGATATTCCGATTCTCACGGAGGAAGCTGACGAGCGCGTTTTCCTATGCTTGATCGAGTCCGGCACCGATGCGAACGGTGCGCTCTGGGTAAGCCGGACCCAGCACAATGTCCTTTGTTTCATTTGTCGGCTTGAATGCCGGTGAGCCCAAGCTTCCACTCATTGCCGCTAAGCTCAACTGTGATGACTGAGCCAGCGCAACCGCGGTTTGCATTCTTCTTTTTTCCTCCACGATCACCAGCGATTCCGCTAGGTTTGATCCGGCAGATGCTGTTTCCAGTGAGACCTTATAGTTCCCCACCACAGTTAAGGGTCCACGAGGTGCCGGCATCTTCATCTTGAGGTAAGCTGTATGAGTCGTAGCCATGAAAGCTGCCAATGCTGGTCTTCCCAGCAACGCATGGTAAGGACTGTCTAGGTCCACCACCTCAAACTCAACATTTTCAACCCGGCAATTGTCACGTCCTCCAAACGATACGTCCACCCGAACTTTTCCTACCGGAGCGCAGGACAAGCCCGGAATGATTCCGTGGTACGTTGTACGCGTTGGCTGAAGCATGTTTTCTGTTATGCCCAGCGTATGCATGGTATGCTTGTACATGATGTTTATGCTGCTGCCGTTGTCTACCAGCACCTTGCTGAATTTTACTCGAGTTTGCGGCCCTTTCATGATTGGGTCCACAACAAGAGCGTATCCACCCGGATTCGGCATGATTTTGGGGTGATCCTTGAATGACCAGGTAATTTCCTGATCTGACCACAGCATGTATCTGGGAACTGCCGGCATCACGGCGTTTACCTCCATGGAGCGGCGATGCACACTTTGCCTGTCTGTTGGCTCAGTGACAAAGACAACACAGCACAGATGCGGGTCCTCGTAAACATTCCGGCCTAAAGGTGCCGGTGGAGGTGGTTGATCATTGTTTTGCTCCACCCGGTTAATTTGCTGGTATCATTGCCTGTTTGGCTGAGGCTGTACCGGTAAAGCATTTGCTCCGGTGAGTGGTGGCGGTGGTGGTAGTTGTTGCTAATGCAGCATATCTTGCGATGGCGGCAACACTGTTGAGCACCCTTGTGCTTGCGCGTCCTTTACTGCTCCCTTTTGCATCAAGTACTTGGTCCAAGAACAATCCTTCGTCATGTGGTTTGACGGGTGATCTGGGTTCGGCGTGTGCCACCGGCAAGGTTGATCCATGGCGGCTTCCATGGTGTATTTTACGGGTTCCTGCCAATTCTTTTTCTGGCCCCAGGGCTTCTTTTCGACCCACTGCTTTTTAGGACCCGCCCATGGCTGCGATCCGGTTTTTTGCCTCTGGCTGCCACCGGCATCATAATTTTCTTGCACGGCAGCAACGTGCTGTGGAGCGTACCTTCGATCCGGGAAATCTTCCCTTCTCTTGTTGTTCCGGTTGTCCCGGTATTGTTCCTGTCGCTGCTGAGGCGGGTTTGACTGCTCCGGCTCAGCTTGTACTGCTGGTTGCAATGGGTCTCCCAATGCATAGCTATCCGCCACACGTATCATCTCTGCCAAGGTTGCTGGCATGCTTCTCTGCAGCTTCTGCCACAGCGGTGATCCTCTCCGGCATCCTTGACTGAACCAAGCAATTGCTTGTGCTTCAATCACTCCTTCACACGTGTTTCTTGTTGAGTTCCATCGGGTAAGATAATCTCTGTCTGTTTCACCGGCACGTTGCTGGCATAAAGCGAGCTGTTGGGGCCGGTTTGGCCTCTTGTAAGTGCTACTGAAGTTGTTCACGAAGGCTTCCTCAAAGTCCAGCCATCCGTTAATGCTTCCTGCCGGCAAGTTGTTAAGCCAAATCCGTGCAGGCCTACCAGGTAGGACGGTATGATTCTCACCGCCCAACGCCGGTTTACTCCACCACCAGCTACATAAACAGCTGTGACATAGTCCGCCAGCCAATCTTCCGGCTTGGTCGTGCCATCATACGTTTTTGTGTCCCGGGGCAGCTGGAAATTGCGTACCGGTGGCTCTTCTCCCATGATCCGTGGGCCAAAACATTTCGGGCCAGGAGGACCCTCAGATTCGATCATTTCGGAAAGATGTACCCTGTCCAGCCTGTGCCTCGCATCCTGGTCTGGCAAACATCTTTCCCCCAGGCGTTCCCCCAAAGGGTTCCGGTAGACTCTTGTTCGTTCTACTTCGGAATCTCCCTCTCCGTATCGTTCCGGTTCCACGGCTCTTGCCTGCTGGTACCTTGGTGGTGGCATTTCCTCATACGATGCCCTTGCAGCTCGATAATTTTGCCCGGTTTCATATCTACCGGCATGATTGTTTCCGGCATAGCCTCCTCTGGCGTAGCCTTGATCTGCCCCTTGGCTTTTTCTACCGGCATCGTGTTGCCCGGCTTGTTGTTTTCCGGCAAGAACCGGATCGTACACAGTCATCTGCTGTGCATTCATCTCTTTTTCTCTTCTTCTGTCCGGGTGGGGGGATGATGCCTGCCCATGGGACTTGCTTCCGGCATTCTTTGTTGAACGCGAGGATTTTGAGGCCGCAGCCTTGTTCAGCTTAGCCAGCTGTTCAGCATTCTGCTGCTCAATAGTTTCCAGCAGCTCTCTAACACGCTCCTGCTGTTTTGCCAAAGCATCTCCGGAAAGCGATTCACATAGCTCTACTGCAGCTTTAGCAGCTTTTATAGTTTTATCCGACTCTTGTACTTAGGTTTTTCCACGATGCTAACAGATGCAGAGGTACTTTTGCCGGCAAGAACTTCTTTGCGCAAATCCTGATCTAGGTTGCGAGCTTTAAGCCGGTTCTCCGGTATCCTAGCAGCATGAGCGCTAACAGAAGCAAAGCCATGGGCAGCGTTATACTCACGTAGGGTTAGGTTCAACTCGCGCTGCGCCTGGATGATGTTCGCGCCGCCAGAAAGCAGCGTCTTGCGCGTCGCCTCCAGCTGCGCTTGAGCCGCAGCCGGGTCGATGTTCTGCGTGATGGGCGTTGCCAGCACGTTCATCGCCGCTTGAAGTGATGTCTCCGGTGGTGCGGAAGATGCTCCCGCAGCACCTGCGTCGCGCTCCAGCGGCGGCTTGGCTGCGCGGGTCGGTGCCGCACGGCCAGCACCTTCATCCACAGCTTCTTTTCCTGCACCAACCACGCCAGTCATCATTACCACGATGCTGCCAGCGACGCGGTCAGCACAGAGCCACCTTGGGGGGTCCGGCGCCACCAACACCGGCGAAAGGCACTGGCGCACGGGGACGGTGCCGAAGTAGACGCGGTGGCTGCCGAACTCGATGGTGCGGCCGTTGTGCGGGAACTTGCCGCCGTTGGCGAAGCAGCCCGCGTTGTCGTTGATGAAGTCCATGTCGTAGATGCGCTGCACGAGCGCGGACACCGTACGCTCGCCGGCGACCTCAAGGATGCCCGCCCGAATGTGAACTCCTGCAAGCGCCACTTCATGCCCCACGGTGGGCGCCAACTGTCGTCGTGGTGAACAGACAGATGCCATAGGATGGCTTAAGTTGGGGCCGAATGGACGCTAGAGGATTCGGGGGAGGGTTTGTGATTAGATGGGATGAACTTCCAGATGGTTTCCTCAAGAACTTAGCCGAGGCTAGAGGTTGAAGAAGAAAGACACAAGGAAGAACTCGCTCTAGATCACTTTCTTCATTGATTTTCACAGGTTACAGGTTTGTGTTTACAGAATCTCTCCCTCTGTGTTCCCTTGCGTGCCCGTGAGGAGGGCTGCCCCCTCTCCTTATATAGGGGAGAGGGTGGCTTACAGGGCAAGAAACCCTAATGGCATCTTTGACTAGACAAACTACTTTACAAAGATACTTTATAAAGCTACTTTAATCATAGATGATGCCGGGGTCTTCTTTAAACAGGGAGGCTGACGTCTCCCGGCTTCTTTCATCGTCATCCTCCTCTTTATCGTCACGCCTCTGTATAAAGCTTCTTTGCTTAGCTCATCTTCGTCCTCTAGCTCTAGAGAGAATCTTTGACCAGACTGCCGACATGCTCTTCTTTCCGGCATCCCGGTGTTTTCTTTACGCTCCGGTATGAACATTAAACCGGTATCCTCATGGCCTAAACCATCCGGTTTGGCATGCCTTTGGCATACCGGGGGTCATCCCCCCAACATCCCATTTATGATGATAGTGGTATTTTGGCGCCACCTACTATTGAGGATAAAGTTTATTATGATTATACTATGCCTCCTACATTTGATGATTATGGTGATGAGAATAATAATGATAGCTACTTTGTTGAATTTGCTCCCACTACAATTAATAAGAATGACTATGCTTATGTTGGGAGTAGTAATTATTTTATGCATGAGACTCATGATAAGAATGCTTTATGTGATAGTTATATTGTTGAGTTTGTTCATGATGCTACTGGAAATTATTATGAGAGAGGAAAATATGGTTGTAGAAATTTTCATGTTACTAAAACACCTCTCTATATGCTGAAATTTTTGAAGTTACACTTGTTTTGTCTTCCTATGCTATTTACTTTGTTCTTCATTGACTTGTTTATTTACAAGATTCCTTTTTATAGGAAGTGGGTTAGACTTGAAAGTGTTTCTTATTTACTTTTTGATGCTCTCTTTTGCTTCAACTCTTATTCCTTGCGAGTGCATCATTAAAATTACTCAGCCCATCTTAATGGCTATAAAGAAAGCACTTCTTGGGAGATAACCCATGCTTTTATTTTGCTACCGTTTTGTTGTGTCTTGGAAGTTGTTACTACTGTAGCAACCTCTTCTTATCTTTATTTTATTGCATTGTTGTGCCAAGTAAAGTCTTTGATAGTAAAGTCAATACTAGATTTGGATTACTGCGCAGAAACAGATTTCTTGCTGTCACTAATTTCGACCTGCCTCTCTGTAGGTAACTCAGAAAAATCTGCCAATTTACGTGCGTGATCCTCAGATATGTACGCAACTGTCATTCAATTTGGGCATTTTCATTTGAGCAAGTCTGGTGCCTCAATAAAATTCATTTTTACGGACTGTTCTGTTTTGACAGATTCTGCCTTTTATTTCGCATTGCCTGTTTTGCTGTGTTGAATGGATTTCTTTGTTCCATTAATGTCCAGTAGCTTTGTGCAATGTCCAGAAGTGTTAAGAATGATTATGTCACCTCTGAACATGTGAATTTTTGATTATGCACTAACCCTCTAATGAGTTTGTTTTAAGTTTGGTGTGGAGGAAGTTTTCAAGGGTCAGGAGAGGAGGATGATACAATATGATAAAGAAGAGTGAAAGGTCAAAGCTTGGGGATGCCCCCGTGGTTCATCCCTGCATATTTTAAGAAGACCCAAGCGTCTAAGCTTGGGGATGCCCAAGGCATCCCTTCTTCATCGACAACTTATCAGGTCACCTCTAGTGAAACTATATTTTTATTCCGTCACATCTTATGTGCTTTACTTGGAGCGTCTGTTTGTTTTTGTTTTTGTTTTTGTTTGAATAAGATCGGATCCTAGCATTCTTTGTGTGGGAGAGAGACTCGCTCCGCTGTTTCGTATGAACACATGTGTTCTTAGCTTTATCTTTAATGTTCATTGCGAAAGTTGGACTATTTCATTCATTGTTATATGGTTGGAAACGGAAAATGCCGCATGTGGTAAATGGTTTAATGTCTTGAGTAATGTGATACTTGGCAATTGTTGTGCTCATATAGATCATGTTTAAGCTCTTGCATCATGTACCTTGTACTCATTAATGAATAACTACATAGAGCTTGTTAAAAAATTTGTTTGCATGATTGATCTCTAGAGTCTAGATATTTTCTGGTTAAGGTGTTTGAACAACAAGGAGACAATGTAAAGTCTTATAATAGCTACAATATGTTCATATGTGAGCTTTGCTACACCTTTTATACTTGAGTTTGCTTCAAACAACCTTGCTAGCCTTGCCTTGTATCGAGAGGAATTCTTCTCGTGCATCCAAATCCTTGAGCCAACCACTATGCCATTTGTGTCCACCATACCTACCTACTACATGGTATTTCTCCGCCATTCCAAAGTACATTACTTGAGTGCTACCTTTAAATTTCTATTCTTTGTCTTTGCAATATATAGCTCATGGGACAAAATAGCCTTAAAAACTATCGTGGTGAAGAATATGTACTTATGTGTCTTATTTCTTAATAAGTTGCTTGTTGTGCGGTAACCATGTTTCTGGGGACGCCATCAACTTTTACCTTTGTTGAATATCATGTGAGTTGCTATGCATGTTCGTCTTGTCTGAAGTAAGGGAGATTTTCATGATCAAATGGTTTGAGTATGCATAATGTTAGAGAAGAACATTGGGCCGCTAACTAAAGCCATGATTCATGGTGGAAGTTTCAGTTTGGACAACTAATCCTCAATCTCTTATGAGAAAATTAATTGTTGTTGAATGCTTATGCATTAAAGAGGAGTCCATTATCCGTTGTCTATGTTGTCCCGGTATGGATGTCTAAGTTGAGAATAATCAAAAGCGAGAAATCCAATGCGAGCTTTCTCCTTAGACCTTTGTACAGGCGGCATAGAGGTACCCCTTTGTGACACTTGGTTGAAACATATGCTATGCAATGATAATCCGTGTTAATCCAAGCTAATTAGGACAAGGTGCAAGCACTATTAGTATACTATGCATGAGGCTTGCAACTTATAAGATATCTTATACATAACACATATGATTTATTACTACCGTTGACAAAATTGTTTCTTGTTTTCAAAATGAAAAGCTCTAGCACAAATATAGTAATCAATGCTTCCCTCTGCGAAGGGCCTATCTTCTACTTTATTGTTGACTCAGTTTACCTATTCTTTCTATCCCAGAAGCAAACACTTGTGTCAACTGTGTGCATTGATTCTTACATGTTTACCTATTGCACTTGTTATATTACTTTGTGTTGACAATTATCCATGAGATAAATATGTTGAAGTTGAAAGCAACTGCTGAAACTTACATCTTCCTTTGTGTTGCTTCAATGCCTTTACTTTGAATTTATTGCTTTATGAGTAACTCTTATGCAAGTCTTATTGATGCTTGTCTTGAAAGTATTATTCATGAAAAGTCTTTGCTATATGATTCATGTGTTTACTCATTATCTTCATCATTGCTTCGAATCGCTGCATTCATCTCATATGCCTTACAATAGTATGATCAAGATTATGATAGCATGTCACTTCAGAAATTATCTTTGTTATCGTTTACCTACTCGAGGACGAGCAGGAACTAAGCTTGGGGATGCTTGATATGTCCCAAACGTATCTATAATTTCTTATGTTCCATGCTACTTTATTGATGATACTCACATGTTTTATACACATTATATGTCATTATTATGCATTTTCTGGCACTAACCTACTGACGAGATGCCGAAGAGCCAGTTGCTGTTTTCTGCTGTTTTTGGTTTCAGAAATCCTAGTAAGGAAATATTCTCGGAATTGGACGAAATCAACGCCCAGGGTCCTATTTTTCCACGAAGCTTCCAGAAGTCCGAAGAGGAAACGAAGTGGGGCGACGAGGCGCCCACACAACAGGGCGGCGCGGCCCAGGTGCTGGCCGCGCGGCCCTGGCATGTGGGGCCCTCGTGGCGCCCCCTGACCTACCCTTCCGCCTACTTAAGCCTTCGTCGATAATAACCCCAGTACCGAGAGCCACGATACGGAAAACCTTCCAGAGACGCCGCCGCCGCCAATCCCATCTCGGGGGATTCAGGAGATCGCCTCCGGCACCCTGCCGGAGAGGGGAATCATCTCCCGGAGGTCTCTTCATCGCCATGATCGCCTCCGGATTGATGTGTGAGTAGTCCACCCCTGGACTATGGGTCCATAGCAGTAGCTAGATGGTTGTCTTCTCCTCATTGTGCTATCATGTTAGATCTTGTGAGCTGCCTATCATGATCAAGATCATCTATTTGTAATGCTACATGTTGTGTTTGTTGGGATCCGATGAATATTGAATACTATGTCAAGTTGATTATCAATCTATCATATATGTTATTTATGTTCTTGCATGCTCTCTGTTGCTAGTAGAGGCTCTGGCCAAGTTGATACTTGTGACTCCAAGAGGGAGTATTTATGCTCGATAGTGGGTTCATGCCTCCATTAAATCTGGGATAGTGACAGAAAGTTCTAAGGTTGTGTATGTGCTGTTGCCACTAGGGATAAAACATCAATGCTATGTCTAAGGATATTTGTGTTGATTACATTACGCACCATACTTAATGCAATTGTCTGTTGTTTACAACTTAATACTGGAGGGGGTTCGGATGATAACCTGAAGGTGGACTTTTTAGGCATAGATGCATGCTGGATAGCGGTCTATGTACTTTGTCGTAATGCCCTGATTAAATCTCATAGTACTCATCATGATATATGTATGTGCATTGTTATGCCTTCTTTATTTGTCAATTGCCCAACTGTAATTTGTTCACCCAACATCTGTTTATCTTATGGGAGAGACACCACTAGTGAACTATGGACCCCGGTCCTATTCTTTACATCTGAAATACAAACTGCTGCAATTGTTCTTTACTGTTCTTTGCAAACAATCATCATCATCCACACTATACATCTAATCCTTTGTTTTCAGCAAGCCGGTGAGATTGACAACCTCACTGTTACGTTGGGGCAAAGTATTGTGATTGTGTTGTGCAGGTTCCACGTTGGCGCCGGAATCACTGGTGTTGCGCCGCACTACTGAAAGGACACAGATGTCGCCTAGAGGGGGGGTGAATAGGCGATTTAAAACTTTTACGAGATGGGCTTAACAAATGCGGAATAAAACTAGCGTTTACTTTGTCAAGCCCAAAGCCTATATACTATTGTTCACCTATGTGCACCAACAACTTATTCTAAGCAATGGTTCACCTATGTGCACCAACAACTTATGCTAAGCAATACAAGCAAGTATGTGATAGCAAGATATATATAACTTCAAGCACGATGGCTATCACAAGGTAAAGAGCATAAGTAAAGAGCTCGGGTATAGGGATAACCGAGGCACGCGGGAGACGATGATTTATCCCGGAGTTCACACTCTTGCGAGTGCTAATCTCCGGTGGAGAGGTGCGGTTGCTTAGTGCTCCCGAACGCCACAAGAGGCTCACCTTGAGGTGTGGTTGCTCGATGCACACCAACGCCACAAAGGCCTCACCCCAAGATGCGGTACTCACACCACACACCGAACGCCACGAAGGCGCCTCACCTAAATCTCCGGTGACCCTCGCCACAAAGGCCTAGGTCACGGTTCCACTAAGGGATTTCCTTCGAGGCGGAAACCGGGCCTTACACAAAGATTGGGGCACACATCCACAACTTAATTGGAGGCTCCCAACAAGTCGCCACAAAGGCGTAGAATCCGTCTAGGGTTCCAAGAACCCAATAGTAACAACCTTCTTGCTTTCACCACCACGAATCACCGTGGAGAACTCAAACCGATGCACCAAATGCAATGGCAAGAACACCACAAAGATGCTCAAGTCCTTCTCTCTCAAATTCCAACAAAGCTACAAAAGCTATTGGGGGAATAGGAGAGGAAGAACAAAGAGGAGAACACAAAATTCTCCAAGATCTAGATCCCAAAGATTCACTCACAAAGAGATGATTTGGTTTGGTCAAAGTGTGGATCTAGATCTCCTCTCTCTTTTCCCTCAAAATGGGGCAAGAAACATGGAGGGATAGAGAGAAAGGGCAAGCTTCTCAAGAACAACAATGGAGGAGAGAGAGAGTAGGAGAAGCAACAGCCCAAGGAGGAAGAAGGGGGGTATTTATACCCCCCAAGAAAATCGAGCCGTTGGGCAAAACCAGGGCCGGATAATCCGGCCTAAGTAAGGGTCGGATAATCCGCCCCCCCCCCCCCCCCGGATAATCCGGCCTCTGGGACAAAACCTGGTCAAAATCCGGGCAAATGTCCGGCCCCTATACTGAGCAGCAATTTCTGAGGTCCTTAGCCGATTTCGAGGGGGCCGGATATTTCCGAAATATCCGGCCCGGATAATCCGGCCCGGATATTTCAGAAATATCCGGCCTAAGCAAACTGCAGAAACACCAAAACTAAAACGGGCATAACTTTTGCATCCAGACTCCGATTTCGATGATCTTGGGCTCGTTGAAATCACAACAACGAGCTCTACAACAATATGCATAGAAACATCATAGTCCAGCAAAGGAGGATAGAAACAAATGATGAAAGATTTGACCTATCTCAAAAAGACATACCGGTAAAACCTCCAATCTTGAAAATGCAACAAGTTGCCCATGGAAAAACCATTCTCAATGAACTAGAGCTTGTCATGAGAATAAGCACAAGCTCTAAAGTATCACATGGATAAGATCCAAATAAAACCAAGTAAGATGATGAACCAAACTCGAAAACGCAACAAGTGATCTATGCGAAATCCGTTTTCGATGAACTAGAGCTTGTCATGAGAATAAGCACAAGCTCTAAAACATCACATGGATAAGGTCCAAATAACAACCAAGAAAGATGATGTAAGGATGCAAAGGTTTGAGCTCTCTCCGAACGATACGATCGAGTTACTCACTCGAGAGCCCTCTTGATAGTACGGCAACTAAACTATAAACCGGTCTCCAACTACACTATGAGACCGGTGAGAAAGAAAACCTATCAAGAGCAAACCTTATACTTGTGCATTCCACTTGAGCTCGATGACGAAGATCTTGACCTCAACAAGATGGACCGCCTTTCTTGCTTGTGCTTGCTTGACGAAGTCTTGTGGATTGCTCCCCCATAATCCACCATGGGAGAGCTTCTTCTTCGGCGCATCTTCACATAACCATGACCACCATGTGGATTGCTCCCCCATAATCCACCATGGGAGAGCTTCTTCTTCGGCGCATCTTCACATATCCATGATCACCATATGGATGGCAATACTCAAGCAAAGGATCTCTTCGAGATGGCTCATCTTGAACTTGCACTTCATTTCTCCATGGCAAGCTTCAAGCTTATGAACTCTTCGAGTTGGCTCATCTTGAACTTGCACTTCATTCTTCATTCTTCATCATATTGATGTCTTGAAGTAACTTGAGGGCTCACTTCATCTTCATCTTCAAGACATACTTGACACTTGATATCCTTCATCAATTTCTTCTTATTGCAACCTTGAAGCCAAAAAATGGTTCAAGAATTGCCTATGGACAACTCCTACAAATATAACTCAATGCAAACATTAGTCCATAGGGATTGTCATTAATTACCAAAACCACACATGGGGGCTCCATGCACTTTCAACTACACTCCGCCACCAACAACCTTCAACGTTCTTCTTGGCTCCTACTGGTTCGATAACCTTGGTTTCTTACTGAGGGAAAACTTGCTGCTGTGCGCATCACACCTTCCTCTTGGGGTTCCCAACGGACGTGTCATCTACACGCCATCAGTTTCCAACTCATCCCGCAAGATTACAAGTATTGCTTCCTAATACAACTCTAACTTTCCTTAATAATAATTTGGGCTTCCGATTCTTCTTATCCTTCGGGTCATGGACCTTCAGTAAACCCCGGGTACCATCTTTGGCAGGCCCATTGGGAACGCATATGTCAGTAGCCCCCGAGATTTTGCTTGAATCGCAGAGTCAGGGAAAATCTGCAACTTTATATTCATTCAATAACTCTGAACTTTATCACATGTCGTTGTATGCGAAATTATATATTGTGCAGGGATAATGGTAGTTGGGGCTAGTTCATCTGACGGATCAGGTACTAGTTAACTGCTCTAGTGGCAATCCGCAAAAACCTACTTCAAGATCACGTCCCTGGACATGATCTCGGGATACTGGTGTAAACTTCGACAGGTGCCGCTTAAGGTCTTACCATTCTGTCGAGTCCCAGTCATATTTTATCGGATACCTAACGCGTCCGTTAGGATTTTTCTTCGTATATGTTGATACGGAAAAAAGTAGCTAACCGACGTTAGAGACGGCGCCATGATACGTCTCCGACGTATCGATAATTTCTTATGTTCCATGCCACATTATTGATGTTATCTACATGTTTTATGCACACTTTATGTCATATTCGTGCATTTTCTGGAACTAACCTATTAACAAGATGCCGAAGTGCCGATTCTGTTTTCTGCTGTTTTTGGTTTCAGAAATCCTAGTAAGGAAATATTCTCGGAATTGGACGAAATCAAAGCCCAGGGGCCTATTTTTCCACGGAGCTTCCAGAAGACCGAAGAACACACGAAGTGGGGCCACGAGGTGGCGACACCACGTGGCGGCGCGGCCCAGGGGGGGCCCGCGCCGCCCTATGGTGTGGCCCCCTCGTCTGGCCCCCGACTCTGCCCTTCCGCCTACAAATAGCCTCCGTGACGAAAACCCCAGTACCGAGAACCACGATACGGAAAACCTTCCAGAGACGCCGCCGCCGCCGATCCCATCTCGGGGGATCCAGGAGATCGCCTCCGGCACCCTGCCGGAGAGGGGAATCATCTCCCGGAGGACTCTACGCCGCCATGGTCGCCTCCGGTGTGATGTGTGAGTAGTCTACCCCTGGACTATGGGTCCATAGCAGTAGCTAGATGGTTGTCTTCTCCCCATTGTGCTATCATTGTCGAATCTTGTGAGCTGCCCAACATGATCAAGATCATCTATCTGTAATCCTATATGTTGCGTTTGTTGGGATCCGATGAATAGAGAATACTTGTTATGTTGATTATCAAAGTTATGCTTATGTGTTGTTTATGATCTTGCATGCTCTCCGTTACTAGTAGATGCTCTGGCCAAGTAGATGCTTGTAACTCCAAGAGGGAGTACTTATGCTCGATAGTGGGTTCATGCCTGCATTGACACAGGACAAAGGATGAAAGTTCTAAGGTTGTGTTGTCTTGTTGCCACTAGGGATAAAACATTGATGCTATGTCTAAGGATGTAGTTGTTGATTACATTACGCACCATACTTAATGCAATTGTCTGTTGCTTGCAACTTAATACTGGAGGGGGTTCGGATGATAACCTGAAGGTGGACTTTTTAGGCATAGATGCAGTTGGATGGCGGTCTATGTACTTTGTCGTAATGCCCAATTAAATCTCACTATACTCATCATGATATGTATGTGCATTGTCATGCTCTCTTTATTTGTCAATTGCCCAACTGTAATTTGTTCACCCAACATGCTGTTCGTCTTATGGGAGAGACACCTCTAGTGAACTGTGGACCCCGGTCCAATTCTCTTTACTGAAATACAATCTACTGCAATACTTGTTCTACTGTTTTCTGCAAACAATCATCTTCCACACAATACGGTTAACTCTTTGTTACAGCAAGCCGGTGAGATTGACAACCTCACTGTTTCGTTGGGGCAAAGTATCTTGGTTGTGTTGTGCAGGTTCCACGTTGGCGCCGGAATCCCTGGTGTTGCGCCGCACTACATCTCGCCGCCATCAACCTTCAACGTGCTTCTTGGCTCCTCCTGGTTCGATAAACCTTGGTTTCTTTCTCGAGGAAAACTTGCTGCTGTGCGCATCATACCTTCCTCTTGGGGTTGCCCAACGAACGTGTGAAATACACGCCATCAAGCTCTTTTTCTGGCGCCGTTGCCGGGGAGATCAAGACACGCTGCAAGGGGAGTCTCCACTTCTCAATCTCTTTACTTTGTTTTTGTCTTGCTTTATTTTATTTACTACTTTGTTTGCTGCACTAAATCAAAATACAAAAAAATTAGTTGCTAGTTTTACTTTATTTGCTATCTTGTTTGCTATATCGAAAACACAAAAAAATTAGTTTACTTGCATTTACTTTATCTAGTTTGCTTTATTTACTGTTGCTAAAATGGCCAACGCTGAAAATACTAAGTTGTGTGACTTCACAACCACAAATAATAATGATTTCTTATGCACACCTATTGCTCCACCTGCTACTACAGCAGAATTCTTTGAAATTAAACACCTTTCTTTGAATCTTGTCATGAAAGATCAATTTTCTGGAATTAGTTCTGATGATGCTGCTGCCCATCTTAATAATTTTGTTGAATTATGTGAAATGCAAAAATATAAAGATGTAGATGGTGATATTATTAAACTAAAATTGTTCCCTTTCTCATTAAGAGGAAGAGCTAAAGATTGGTTGCTATCTCTGCCTAAGAATAGTATTGATTCATGGACTAAATGCAAGGATGCTTTTATTGGTAGATATTATCCCCCTGCTAAAATTATATCTTTGAGGAGTAGCATAATGAATTTTAAACAATTAGATACTGAACATGTTGCTCAAGCTTGGGAAAGAATGAAATCTCTGGTTAAAAATTGCCCAACCCATGGACTGACTACTTGGATGATCATCCAAACCTTCTATGCAGGACTAAATTTTTCTTCACGGAATTTATTGGATTCAGCTGCTGGAGGTACCTTTATGTCCATCACTCTTGGTGAAGCAACAAAGCTTCTTGATAATATGATGATCAACTACTCTGAATGGCACACGGAGAGAGCTCCACAAGGTAAGAAGGTAAATTCTGTCGAAGAAACCTCTTCCTTGAGTGATAAGATTGATGCTATTATGTCTATGCTTGTGAATGATAGGACTAATATTGATCCTAATAATGTTCCATTCGCTTCATTGGTTGCACAAGAAGAACATGTTGATGTAAACTTCATTAAAAATAATAATTTCAACAACAATGCTTACCGGAACAATTCTAGTAACAACTATAGGCCATATCCTTATAATAATGGCAACGGCTATGGTAATTCTTATGGAAATTCTTACAACAATAATAGGAGTTCACCCCCTGGACTTGAAGCCATGCTTAAAGAATTTATTAGTACACAAACTGCTTTTAACAAATCTGTTGAAGAAAAGCTTGGGAAAATTGATATACTTGCTTCTAAAGTCGATAGTCTTGTTGCTGATGTTGATCTTTTGAAATCAAAAGTTTTGCCTAATGAGAATCATCATAATAAAATTGTTACTACAGCAAATGCCATTCAAGTTAGAATTAATGAGAATATAAGATTAATGGCTGAACTGCGTGCTAGGTGGGATAGAGAAGAAAATGAAAAACTAGCTAAAGAGAAGAATATAGCTAAAGTTTGGACTATTACCACCACTAGTAATGCTAATGCTACACATGTTGCTGCACCTTCAACTCATACTAATAAAAGAATTGGTGTTAGCAATGTTTCCACTTCTAATGCAAAGCGCAAAAAACTGCCTGAAACTGCTAAAATGCTGAAACTGCACTGTGATAAAGCTGCTGAAATTTTTCCAACATTGGGGATGATGATCCCATTGCTTTAGATTATAATGGTTTGAATTTTGATGATTGCCACATCTCTGAAGTTATAAAGTTCTTGCAAAAACTTGCTAAAAGTCCTAATGCTAGTGCTATAAATTTGGCTTTCACGCATCATATTACAAATGCCCTCATAAAAGCTAGAGAAGAGAAACTAGAGCGTGAAGCCTCTATTCCTAAAAAGCTAGAGGATGGTTGGGAACCCATCATTAAGATGAAGGTTAAAGATTTTGATTGTAATGCTTTATGTGATCTTGGTGCAAGTATTTCTGTTATGCCTAAGAAAATTTATAATATGCTTGACTTGCCACCGCTGAAAAATTGTTATTTGGATGTTAATCTTGCTGATCATTCTACAAAGAAACCTTTGGGTAAAGTTGATAATGTTCGCATTACCGTTAACAATAACCTGGTTCCCGTTGATTTTGTTGTCTTGGATATTGAATGCAATGCATCTTGTCCCATTATATTGGGAAGACCTTTTCTTCGAACTGTTGGTGCTACCATTGATATGAAGGAAGGTAATATAAAATATCAATTTCCTCTCAAGAAAGGTATGGAACACTTCCCTAGAAAGAGAATGAAGGTACCTTTTGATTCTATTATGAGAACAAATTATGATGTTGACACTTCATCTCTTGATAATACTTGATACACACTTTCTGCGCCTAGCTGAAAGGCGTTAAAGAAAAGCGCTTATGGGAGACAACCCATGTTTTTACCTACAGTACTTTGTTTTTATTTTGTGTCTTGGAAGTTGTTTACTACTGTAGCAACCTCTCCTTATCTTAGTTTTGTGTTTTGTTGTGCCAAGTTAAGCCGTTGATAGAAAAGTAAGTACTAGATTTGGATTACTGCACAGTTCCAGATTTCTTTGCTGTCACGAATCTGGGTCCACCTCCCTGTAGGTAGCTCAGAAAATTAAGCCAATTTACGTGCATGATCCTCAGATATGTATGCAACTTTCATTCAATTTGAGCATTTTCATTTGAGCAAGTCTGGTGCCATTTTAAAATTCGTCAATACGAACTGTTCTGTTTTGACAGATTCTGCCTTTTATTTCGCATTGCCTCTTTCGCTATGTTGGATGAATTTCTTTGATCCACTAATGTCCAGTAGCATTATGCAATGTCCAGAAGTGTTAAGAATGATTGTGTCACCTCTGAATATGTCAATTTATAATGTGCACTAACCCTCTAATGAGTTGTTTCGAGTTTGGTGTGGAGGAAGTTTTCAAGGATCAAGAGAGGAGTATGATGCAACATGATCAAGGAGAGTGAAAGCTCTAAGCTTGGGGATGCACCCGGTGGTTCACCCCTGCATATATCAAGAAGACTCAAGCGTCTAAGCTTGGGGATGCCCAAGGCATCCCCTTCTTCATCGACAACATTATCAGGTTCCTCCCCTGAAACTATATTTTTATTCCATCACATCTTATGTGCTTTTTCTTGGAGCGTCGGTTTGTTTTTGTTTTTTGTTTTGTTTGAATAAAATGGATCCTAGCATTCACTTTATGGGAGAGATACACGCTCCGCTGTAGCATATGGACAAGTATGTCCTTGGTTTCTACTCATAGTATTCATGGCGAAGTTTCTCCTTCGTTAAATTGTTATATGGTTGGAATTGGAAAATGATACATGTAGTAATTGCTATAAATGTTTTGGGTAATGTGATACTTGGCAATTGTTGTG
This sequence comes from Lolium perenne, assembly GCF_019359855.2. Taxonomy (NCBI): domain Eukaryota; kingdom Viridiplantae; phylum Streptophyta; class Magnoliopsida; order Poales; family Poaceae; genus Lolium; species Lolium perenne. The sequence goes on along the minus strand of NC_067248.2, from coordinate 219,065,329 downwards.
CTCATGTTTAAGCTCTTGCATCATATGCTTTGCACCCATTAATGAAGAAATACATAGAGCATGCTAAAATTTGGTTTGCATATTTGGTTTCTCTAAGGTCTAGATAATTTCTAGTATTGAGTTTGAACAACAAGGAAGACGGTGTGGAGTCTTATAATGTTTTCAATATGTCTTTTATGTGAGTTTTGCTGCACCAGTTCATCCTTGTGTTTGTTTCAAATAAGCCTTGCTAGCCTAAACCTTGTATCGAGAGGGAATACTTCTCATGCATCCAAAATACTTGAGCCAACCACTATGCCATTTGTGTCCACCATACCTACCTACTACATGGTATTTTCCAGCCATTCCAAAGTAAATTGCTTGAGTGCTACCTTTAAAATTCCATCATTCACCTTTGCAATATATAGCTCATGGGACAAATAGCTTAAAAACTATTGTGGTATTGAATATGTAATTATGCACTTTATCTCTTATTAAGTTGCTTGTTGTGCGATAACCATGTTTACTGGGGAACGCCATCAACTCATTGTTGAATTTCATGTGAGTTGCTATGCATGTTCGTCTTGTCTGAAGTAAGGGCGATCTACTCTGAGTTGAATGGTTTGAGCATGCATATTGTGAGAGAAGAACATTGGGCCGCTAACCGAAGCCATGTTCCATGGTGGAAGTTTCAGTTTTGGACAAACATCCTCAAATCTCTAATGAGAAAAGAATTAATTGTTGTTGAATGCTTTAAGCATTAAAAGAGGAGTCCATTATCTCGTTGTCTATGTTGTCCCGGTATGGATGTCTAAGTTGAGAATAATCAAAAAGCGAGAAATCCAAATGCGAGCTTTCTCCTTAGACCTTTGTACAGGCGGCATAGAGGTACCCCTTTGTGATACTTGGTTAAAGCATATGTATTGCGGTGATAATCCAGGTAGTCCAAGCTAATTAGGACAAGGTGCGGGCACTATTAGTACACTATGCATGAGGCTTGCAACTTATAAGATATAATTTACATGATGCATATGCTTTATTACTACCGTTGACAAAATTGTTTCATGTTTTCAAAATCAAAGCTCTAGCACAAATATAGCAATCGATGCTTTTCCTCTATGAGGACCATTCTTTTACTTTCAATGTTGAGTCAGTTCACCTATTTCTCTTCACCTCAAGAAGCAAACACTTGTGTGAACTATGCATTGATTCCTACATACTTGCTTATTGCACTTATTATATTACTCTATGTTGACAATATCCATGAGATATACATGTTACAAGTTGAAAGCAACCGCTGAAACTTAATCTTCTTTTGTGTTGCTTCAATGCCTTTACTTTGAATTATTGCTTTATGAGTTAACTTTTATGCAAGACTTATTGATGCTTGTCTTGAAGTGCTATTCATGAAAAGTCTTTGCTATATGATTCACTTGTTTACTCATGTCATACACATTGTTTTGATCGCTGCATTCACTACATATGCTTTACAAATAGTATGATCAAGATTATGATGGCATATCACTCCAGAAATTATCTGTGTTATCGTTTTACCTGCTCGGGACGAGCAGAACTAAGCTTGGGGATGCTGATACGTCTCCGACGTATCGATAATTTCTTATGTTCCATGCCACATTATTGATGTTATCTACATGTTTTATGCACACTTTATGTCATATTCGTGCATTTTCTGGAACTAACCTATTAACAAGATGCCGAAGTGCCGATTCTTTGTTTTTCTGCTGTTTTTGGTTTCAGAAATCCTAGTAAGGAAATATTCTCGGAATTGGACGAAATCAAAGCCCGGGGGCCTATTTTTCCACGGAGCTTCCGGAAGACCGAAGAACACAAGAAGTGGGGCCACGAGGTGGCGACACCACGTGGCGGCGCGGCCCAGGGGGCCCGCGCCGCCCTATGGTGTGGCCCCCTCGTCGGCCCCGACTCTGCCCTTCCGCCTACAAATAGCCTCCGTGACGAAAACCCCGCACGAGAACCACGATACGGAAAACCTTCCGTAGACGCCGCCGCCGCCGATCCCATCTCGGGGATCCAGAGATCGCCTCCGGCACCCTGCCGGAGAGGGGAATCATCTCCCCGGAGGACTCTACGCCGCCATGGTCGCCTCCGGTGTGATGTGTGAGTAGTCTACCCCTGGACTATGGGTCCATAGCAGTAGCTAGATGGTTGTCTTCTCCCCATTGTGCTATCATTGTCGGATCTTGTGAGCTGCCTAACATGATCAAGATCATCTATCTGTAATCCTATATGTTGCGTTTGTTGGGATCCGATGAATAGAGAATACTTGTTATGTTGATTATCAAAGTTATGCTTATGTGTTGTTTATGATCTTGCATGCTCTCCGTTACTAGTAGATGCTCTGGCCAAGTAGATGCTTGTAACTCCAAGAGGGAGTACTTATGCTCGATAGTGGGTTCATGCCTGCATTGACACACGGGACAATGTGAGAAAGTTCTAAGGTTGTGTTGTCTTTGTTGCCACTAGGGATAAAACATTGATGCTATGTCTAAGGATGTAGTTGTTGATTACATTACGCACCATACTTAATGCAATTGTCTGTTGCTTGCAACTTAATACTGGAGGGGGTTCGGATGATAACCTGAAGGTGGACTTTTTAGGCATAGATGCAGTTGGATGGCGGTCTATGTACTTTGTCGTAATGCCCAATTAAATCTCACTATACTCATCATGATATGTATGTGCATTGTCATGCTCTCTTTATTTGTCAATTGCCCAACTGTAATTTGTTCACCCAACATGCTGTTCGTCTTATGGGAGAGACACCTCTAGTGAACTGTGGACCCCGGTCCAATTCTCTTTACTGAAATACAATCTACTGCAATACTTGTTCTACTGTTTTCTGCAAACAATCATCTTCCACACAATACGGTTAACTCTTTGTTACAGCAAGCCGGTGAGATTGACAACCTCACTGTTTCGTTGGGGCAAAGTATCTTGGTTGTGTTGTGCAGGTTCCACGTTGGCGCCGGAATCCCTGGTGTTGCGCCGCACTACATCTCGCCGCCATCAACCTTCAACGTGCTTCTTGGCTCCTCCTGGTTCGATAAACCTTGGTTTCTTTCTGAGGGAAAACTTGCTGCTGTGCGCATCATACCTTCCTCTTGGGGTTGCCCAACGAACGTGTGAAATACACGCCATCACGCCACGCCACGCAGAACGGATCTGGGGTCTTACCTTCGCAAAGTTTTGCGGCATTCAGAAATTGTTCGCAACTTCGGCGTTCTGAGAATATATTGTCGAGTTCTTTTTCGGCTGCTGGAATAGCACATTTTATTGAGTCAACGGATGATTTATATTTCCTTCCCGATGGGAGTGTATGTAGAGTTATTTATATAACTCGAAATATGCTCCCTTGTTCTTCCTTCTCTCTTTTTTATATTATAATTTCATCGGGCACGCGAACAGCGTTCCCGATGGGAGTAGCCCCCGAGGCTACAGCCAAGAACTTGTGCTTGGGTGTAGGCTCAACGCCTTATGCTGCTATATTTTCCTTTTTTCTCGAAGTTTTTATATCTATCGGGTGCGCGACCAGCGCTCCCGATGGGAGTAGCCCCCGAGGCTATGAGCAAATGCTTGTATTTGATCATAGGCTCTCGCCATTTCTATTTTGTCTTTCTTGATCTTTTCTTTGTTCCAAAGTAGCCCCCGAGCATTTGATCAAAAACTTGTATTTGACCAAAGGCTCTCGAAATAATCAACAATCTTCTATTATCGCCATTATTATGAAGCTGCTTAGCCGAATTTTTCTCTTACCAAGGTGACATCATTGCTGACGATAGCCACGACCGCTGTATCAGGAAAACGCGAGAACTGCTCTCTCTCTGCCTTGCGGGCCCAAATTGCTCATCAAGTTGACACGTCGTGCAAGTGGGGGACACACGTCCTCCACTTTTCCTGGCGCACGTACTGTAGCTCCTGTTGTTTCTCGTTTGAATGAAATTACTTTTTACCCCTTGTCCACATGTACATCATCTATCCCGCAATCTCTTCATCCGACGGTGCGTCGTTTCACCGCACCTCTATTTAAAGCCATCGTCTTCCTCTGTCAATACTTTCGCTCGCGCCGCACCTCTGTTCTTCCTCTGCAAAAATCCTCCACTACTCCCATTGCCTCTTGCGCTCAATCACGCTCGCGCCTTTCTCCTCCACGCTCATTGATGCCACCTCGCGCGCGTCTGACCAGGCACAGCACTCCAGAATCCAAGATGGTCGCCGAAGATCTGGAGTGGGAGAGATCCAAGATCTCCAACCAGGATATGAACCTGCTGAAGAAGCTTGGGTTCACCAAGAAGGAGAACGCGCTGCGTTTCCCCAAGGAGGAGAGCTATCCATCCCCTCCAATGGAGTACCGGGTCAGTTTCGTTGACCATCTCATCCGTGGTCTTTCTCCCCCTATCCACGAGTTTCTTCGAGGTCTTCTTTTTGTCTATGGGCTTCAGCTGCATCAGCTGACGCCCAATTCCATCCTCCACGTGTCGATTTTTATCACACTGTGTGAGTGCTTCCTCAGAGTCCAACCTAATTGGGCTCTATGGAAGCGTATCTTCTGCCTCCGCCGTAATGGCTCCCACAACGTCGCCTACAACATTGGCGGCATTGTCATCTGTGTTCGTTCTGACGTCGAATACTTCGACGTCAAATTCCCCGACTCCGTCCAAGGTTGGCGGAAGAAATGGCTGTATGTGCACGAAGAGAGCTCTGATTCAGTGGAGAACAACATCGCCCCTTTCGACGGAGGAGCCAAAATCCTTCGCCGCCGTTCCTGGGATGCTGAAGCCACGGAAGATGAGAAATTGGCGACAGAGGCGCTGATGACTCGCATCCACCAGCTGCATAACACCCGTGGCAAGGAGCTGTCGGGTATTCAAATCACAGCCTATTTCCTTAGGATTAGAGTGCAGCCACTCCAGGCTCGCAAAAATCCCCTTTGGATGTACGCTGGTGAAGAAGACGTCGACAGGTCTCCAAAGACCTTCCTGTGAAGGATTTGGAAAAACTGATCCGAAAGATCTCGTCGCTCAGCAAGAAGGATCCTATTCCATCCTCTTGCCGCATTACGCCATATAGTGGTGCCAATCCCCTTCCCGAGGTAATTGTTCCGCTTGACTACTATATTGTCTTCTCGAGTTTCTGGTATCTATCGATTACTATCTTGCTAGTGTCCATTGCATAAATGTTTGTCGACACTCTTTGTTTTTCACAGAACCACCCTGTTTTGGCTTCTCTTCCTCCACTTCCTGAAGGTGGAGAAGTCGAAGAACGTACCGTTGTCGAGGAAGACAACCAGGGTGCTTCTCGCCCTAAAAGTGAAGTCGCGGGTTCACAAAAATCCGCGGCTTCCTCTGAAAAAGAAGCTGAGTCTGAGGCCACTGTCTTGACTCGCTCCCTTCCTTCCGCTGTTTCTCCAAGGAACAAGAGGAAAAGGGATGAAGTCGCCGATTTCGGCGCCTCCAAAGCCGAAGAAGCTGGTCCTTCCGAAAGGAAAACAGCTTTCAACCCCTACGAGGATGCTCTTGTCAGCTCGTAAGTTCTCTATTGCTCTTTATTGTTTTTGCTTTCGATGTTTTTGTCTATCTTGATTCTTATATTGTCGCAATTTTTATTGTAGTGGTGACGAGGAAGAAAAGCAACCTATTGACGCGACTGCTCAAACGAGTACGTCGCGTACTTTAGTTGTATCTGAAGCTCAGCCAGATGGAGATGAAACTTCGCCTCCTCAGCAAAATAGCGAGCATCCTACTCCTCCTGCAAGCACCCGTGCCTGTTCACCAAAGAGGGCAAGGATCGAGCCAGCCAAGGAGCCTACCTTACTACTTGGTAGCTCCACGACTCCTTCCTTGGATGATGTAAGTTGTGCACTTCTTCTCTTTCGTGCCAAATATTTCAACGCCGCTAACTCTTTTTTATTTTTCGCGTTTCTTTTATTTTTTGCTGTCAAACTTTTTACCTTATTAATGCTTCCTTTCTCTATCTTTCTTTGGCAGCCTTTGATGAAGGAACTCATCCATCTCGGTACCCAATTCATTGGATACCGTGATCATGCTAAAAAAACCGAAGGTACTACTTTGCTACTTCTTCTGGTGTATGCCCTTTCCATCATTTTCGTATCACAGATTTGATTGTTGTCGACTATTTTGTCAGAAAATCTCGTAGAGGCCAACAAGCGTGCTGATTCTCTTGCTCGTAAACTGGAGAAAAGTGAAAAAGCTCGTAAGAAGGCTGAAGCAGATGCCAATAAAGCTAAGGCAGAGGCCGCCACTGTCGAAGATCTTCGAAAAAGACTTCATGAGGCGGAAACTGCTTTGAGCGATAAGATCACCGAGCAAGCTGCTCGTGAAAAAGAAATCCTCAGTCGTTTGCAATCGCTGAGTCGACGATTTGTTAGTAAGTACTCAAATCCTTGTGCATTTCTTCGGGTTGCTTTACTTTCTCTAGCGTACTTTTTGACGAGCTTCCTTTTGCTTGTTTGCAGGGAGGACGCATCAAGAGTATGAACTGGAAAATCCTGAAGGCGATGAGCTTATCGACGCGCTTTCTCTCCTTGAAATCCATGGGGATGAAGCACGTGATGGCCTTGCTGACGCCCAAGCAGGTCTGTCTAAGCTTTTCCCCTATTTCTTCACGAAGAAAGAAGAGCCCAACACTTTTACTGCTCTCGCCAAACGCTTCAACGTGACGGAAGATCTTGGGCTCAAACTTCGCCAAGAAGGCCTAAAGATTGGCGTTGAAGGCACAATCGCTCTGGTTGCTGACAGCCAGCAAAACGTCGACTGGACTAAAGTTGGCGACATAAAGGAGATGGAGATGAAGAAATGGCAATCTTTAATTAAAGCTGCCAAGCCATCCTCAAAGCCGATCCTTGCCTTCCTCGGTTGCAAACCCACTCCTGCTCCAAGCTGATCCAAGCCGGAGGTCAAGTAGACCACCTTGTCTTTCTTACTTTTTTGTTTTTCTTTCTTCCTTTTGATGCTGTCGCCAAAGTAGCTTTTGGCGACACTTACCCCACTAGCTCGTTAGGGTGTCCTCCATTGTAATGTCTTGTAAATATTCTGAAAATCAATGAAATTCTATTTTGCTTGATGATTGATGTCAAACCTTTTTGTTTTCAGTTGATATTTGATAACTACACTTCAACTCCTCGTCCTTTCGACGTTTTTCCTGCTTCCTCTCGCTCGAAGAAAATGCCTATTGATAGTAAATTTGGTGAAGATTCCTCGAGTAAGGGTTCAGCGCCAGATTTGGAGGAACTTCGTCAACAGCTTCAGTATGCAAAGAAACAAACACTTATAATGATGGAACAGTCTCGCAAGTCGTCCGAACAAAAGAAAGTTGCGCTGCAGCAGGCTTAGGAAGCCATAGCTGCCAAGGAGGCCGCCATTTCTGAAGCTGCGAAGGCTACCACCCGAGAGAATTTTATGCTTGAGTTGATGAATGAAGCCAGTGTGGATATGTCAGGTATACTTTTGCAAACAAAAAATTTCTTCTATTTTTTCGCTGTTTCCTCCTTTTGAAACTCTTGTGCTGTCGCCAAATAGGTTCCTTTCTAGATACTGCTGCCGAAGACCAAAGGGTAGACACGAGGACTAATCTCCTGGTTAACCTTTCACTTGACCATGGTTCTCTGTTCTGGGCCACTCCAGAACGCACCCGACAGATTGTTAGATTTCAAGACCGTGCTTGTCAGGTTCGTGAGTTCCTTGATTTCTGTACCAGAACCTTGTCTTTGGTTTATAGTGCCTTGTTCGCGTGCAACAAGATGCCAGAAACTCTGCCTGCTCTGTTGGATAAATTCCGAGATGCCCCTCGAATCCATGGATTTGTGCGGGCTCAAATGTCTGCTGGCGCGAGATTTGCTATGATCATGATACAAATCTTCTATCCGAAGTTAGACATGAGTCGAATTGTCGCCAAGTGCCTAGCCAAGATGGCGAAGAGGAAGAGAAATATTGACAAAATTGATGATGTGGTAAAGCCTGTAGCGGAAGATATGATGGATGAATTGCTTCGGATGGATGCTGAATTCTTCGTGAAGGGTAGCTATGCTGAACATAGTACTCGTACTTCCAATAGCGAACGACTGACCATAGATAACATACTAGGCGGCCATTAATAATTTTTCCTTTGTCTTGCCGATTTTTCTTAATGATCGCACCTTGTATATTGTAAACATAATCTATATTGTAAGAGCCACTAGATATGTTTTCCTTTATTTTTGTCAAGCCCCCGAGTGTTTCGGTGGTGAATTTCTTTATTGTGTATGCGAGGTTTAAACCAAGGCAACTAAATTATATTGAATATACTATATTTGCGGGTACGAGCCCCCGAGCCTTGTTTGCTGATTGCTATTTTGTATCTTCGCTTATTGTGCAATGTGTTTTGCACCAACGCGAAATATTTTCGGTAATATATACTGTAACTCTTGGGCACAAGCCCCCTAGCCTGTCGAAGAAAAAGATATACTTCTCCACTATCTTTATTATAATGCAGCACCGCGAGCCCGCCTCATTAAAAACCTTTCCCAGCCCCACTCGGTGCCCTGGAAAAGGAAAAGAGTGCGTTTGAAAACTCGCGGGCGTTTCAGTACATTGTATTTTTACAAGGAGGACTATATTTCGACACTAAGCGTAGAAACACCTTAGCTGCGCCACGTTCCAGGGGTTTTTCTCGGGAGCCCCCGTCTTCTTGTCTTTGATCCTGTATGCTCCTCCTTCGATGACTTCCGTGACAATGTAAGGGCCAAGCCATGGTGACTCGAGTTTTTCAGTACTCTGTTGATTGAGTCGTAGAACTAGATCTCCAACCTGAAAGGATCTTGGTCGCAAACGTCGACTATGGTAATTTTTCAGATCTTGCTGGTACTTGGTGACCCGTGATAGTACTTCATCTCGAGCTTCGTCCAGTGCATCGACATCATCCTCTAATGCTCTTCTGGAAGTTTCTTCATCATACTCCGTGACTCTCGGAGAATCATGCTCTATTTTTATCGGCAGTACTGCCTCTGCTCCATGGACCAGAAAAAACGGAGTCTCCTGCGTCGCTGTATTTGGCGTTATTCGAATACTCCATAATACACTTGGAAACTCTTCTGGCCACGTATGCCGAGCTTTTTCCTGTGGTCCTAGCAATCGCTTCTTGATACCGTTGCAGATGATACCGTTGGCTTTCTCGACCTGGCCATTGGTTTGCGGGTGCCCAACTGACGTGAAGTGCAATTTAATGCCTACTTCTGCGTAGTATGCCTTGAATTCCTTGGATGTGAAGTTACTGCCATTGTCCGTGACGATACTATGAGGTACTCCAAACCGAAAAACAATGTTTTTCACGAACTTTATTGCAGACGCTGCGTCTGGTGATTTTATCGGCTTTTCTTCTATCCACTTGGTAAATTTGTCGACAGCGACGAGCATATACTCGTATCCTCCTGGCGAGGCCTTGTGTAACTTTCCCACCATATCGAGACCCCATTGAGCAAAGGGCCAAGACAATGGTATTGGCATCAACTCTGCCGCCGGAGAGTGAGGCTTCGCGGCAAATCTCTGGCATGCATCACAAGTTCGTACTATCTCCTTCGCGTCCTCGATTGCTGTCAACCAGTAAAATCCAGCTCGAAAAACCTTGGTTGCAATAGCTCGACTGCTCGCGTGATGACCACATATTCCTTCATGCACGTCCTTCAGTATTATCCTTCCTTCTTCGGGTGTAACGCATCTTTGTAACACACCTGAAATACTTCGCTTGTACAGCTCCCCTTTGACCACTGTAAAAGCTTTGGATCGTCTAATAACTCGCCTTGCTTCAACTGGGTCGTCAGGTATCTCTTTCCTTAAGATGTATGATATGTAAGCTTGCATCCATGGAACCTGCACCATCATTACTAGCTCCTGTTCCTCTTCTTCTTCTAGTGTTTCTTTAGGAGCCACCGAGGTTTTTTCCTCCTTCTGCTTCTTCTGCGCCTTCTTTGGTTTTGTAGACCTCTCGGTTATCTCTTCCCAAAACACACCTGGTGGAATTGCGAGGCACTGCGAGCCGATGTTTGCAAGAACATCAGCCTCATCATTCCTCAGCCTGCTGATGTGGTTTACCTCGCATCCATCAAATAACTTCTCCAGCTCATTGTACACTTCTTTGTATGCCACCATGCTATCGTTGTCTGCATCACATTGGTTCATGACTTGCTGAGCCACCAATTGTGAGTCGCCAAAGATTTTCAGTCGAGTTGCACCACAAGCCTTCGCCATCTTCATCCCGTGTATAAGAGCTTCGTATTCTGCCTCATTGTTAGACGCGTTTGGGAACGTCATCCGTAGGACATACTTTAATTTGTCGCCTTCAAGTGATATGAGTATCACGCCTGCTCCAGCTCCCTCTAACCTCTTGGATCCATCGAAGTTCATAGTCTAGGTTCTCGATAAATCCGGGGGTCCTGTATTTTGCAGCTCCATCCACTCTGCGATGAAATCTGGCAGAATTTGCGACTTTATTGTTTTTCTTTTTTCATACGTGATGTCCCGAGGAGAAAGTTCTATTCCCCAAAGGGAGACACGACCTGTAGCTTCTGGATTGTTTAGTATATTGGATAGAGGTGCCTCGTTGACCACTATTATCGGATGCGCCGAAAAATAGTGCCGCAATTTCCTTGCGGTTGTAAACACTCCGTATGCTAGCTTCTGGTACTGCGGATACCGTTGTTTTGAAGGCGATAAAACTTCACTGATGAAATATACCGGCCTCTGCACTCCATGAAGTTGTCCTTCCTCTTCTCTTTCGACAACGAGTGCCGTGCTGACCACCTGGGGTGTAGCCGCAATGTATAACAGGAGGGGTTCCTTCTCTTTAGGCGCCACCAAGATTGGTGGTGTCGAAATTGTATGCTTGAGATCCTCGAAGGCTCCATCTGCCTCTTCGTTCCACTGGAACTTCTCTTCTTGTTTGATTAAAGCGTAGAACGGTAACGCTTTTTCTCCCAGCCTGGCGACGAATCTGCTTAAAGCTGCGACTCGCCCAGTTAGCTGCTGTATTTCTTTCAACTTCGTTGGCTTTCTCATTGTTACGATAGCTTGGATTTTTTCGGGATTAGCTTCGATCCCTCTTGCTGAGACTAAAAACCCAAGAAGTTCTCCTGCAGGGACGCCGAAAGAACACTTCGTCGGATTCAGCTTGAGACAAAACTTGTCGAGGTTGTCAAAAGTTTCCTTCAAGTCCTCGATTAGCGTGGCCCCTTTTTTGACGTTATGACGACATCGTCAATGTACACTTGTACGTTTTTCCCGATCTGTGTTGCTAAGCACTTCTGCATCATCCGCTGATATGTTGCTCCCGCGTTTTTCAAGCCAAAGGGCATTGTTTTATAACAAAACACGCCGTAAGATGTAATGAACGCTGTTTTGACCTCGTCCTCTTCTTTCAATCTGATCTGGTTATAACCAGAGCATGCATCCAGGAAGGAAAGACGTTCGCATCCTGCCGTGGAGTCGATAATTTGATCGATCCTTGGGAGGGGAAAGTGATCCTTTGGACAGTGTTTGTTGAGACACGTAAAGTCGACACACATGCGAAGGACTTTAGTGTTTTTCTTCGGAACCAACACTGGGTTTGCTACCCACGTGGCCTCTGTATGCAGCTCTTTAATGAAACCAGCTTCTCTTAGTCGATCAATCTCTGATAGCATAGCTTTGCGGTTTGGCTCCGAAAAACGCCGCAAAGGTTGTTTGATTGGTCTCGCGATTGGATCCAAATTTAAGTGGTGCTCGGCAAGTTCCCTGGGTACTCCTGGCATGTCAGCTGGAAACCATGCGAAGATTTTCCAATGCTCACGGAGGAACTTGATGAGCGCGCTTTCCTATGCGAGGTCCATATCTGTCGCGATAGACGTCGTCTTCTTCGGATCTGTCGGGTGAATCTGCACCTCCTTGGAATCTTTTGCAGTGTTAAAGGTTGGTTCCTTGTTAGGTCTCTCTACATCTGGCAGCACATCATAATCAGTTGTAAGCCTTGACTCCATGTATTCTGCTTGCATCCCGAAAGTTTCTGACAATCGATGAAAATCCTTGTCACATTTATCGGCTAGCGCAAAGCTTCCTTTGACTGTAATTGGTCCCTTAGGTCCAGGTAACCTCCATAACAAGTATGTGTAATGTGGTACTGCCATAAACCTGACATATGCTGGCCGTCCCAACAAGGCGTGATACTGCGACGGGAAATCCACAACTTCAAACTCCAGCCTCTCTATTCTGTAGTTTTCTCGGGTCCCAAACTGAACATCGAGATTGATCCTCCCCAATGGGTAACTTGGCTTCTCTGATGTGATGCCATGGAAACGTGTGTCGGTTGGTTTCAAATTTTCTAGGGAGATGTTCAACTTCCTTAGCGTATCTGCATACATAAGGTTTAAACTGCTGCCGCCATCTATAAACACTCGAGATACGTCGAATCCTGCAATTACTGCTGGTAAGATAAGTGTTGATTGCCCTGGTTGAGGAACTTGCTGCGGGTGGTCCGCAATTGTGAAGCCAATGTCCTGTCCTGACAAGTTTAAGTACTCGATCGTTGGTGGAGGCATCTTCTCTGCCATGAACACTTGCCGCGAGATTACTTTCTGAGCTCTATTGGATGGCCTACCCTTCTGAATCATCGAGACCGCGCCGTTGGAGTTAGGATCAACATATGGGGATGGGTGTGGTGCTGTCGCGATTCTGAGTTGGTGCCGATTTTCGTCTGTAATTGCGGGAGGAGGTGGCAGGTGAATCTCACTCCTGGGCTCTTGAGGGTTTCTATTTGTCGCCTGAGCATTGGCTTGCCCTGCAAACCTTAGCATTGCTTGAAAGTTTCGACAGTCCTTCTGTAAGTGTCTTGACTGTCTTTTCTCATTGCTGTCGAGATAAAAGTGCATCTGATATGGCCCGTTCATCATATCCTCGGGAGACACAAAAGGTCTCTGAAACCTTGGCCCACTATTTTGTCTGTTATTTCGGGAATCATCTCTATTGTCGCCTCGCTGCTCGTTGCTCCTTTGATAGTCATCCCTATTGCTTCCTCCAACATTTCCTCGGAAACCAGCCGAAATTTGGCCAGGAGCATCATAGCTCGAGTACTGCCGAGGAAATCGTCGTCTATTTTGAAAATTTTGACCACGGTCCTCCTCTGGTGACCTGTGTTGTTTGTTGTGAACATCATCTTCTCCATCTGCCCACCTGTTTGCTATCTCCATCAACGCTGATACTATCTTTGGGTTTGTCCTCCCCAAGTCTTCGACAAAATCTCCTCGTCGAATTCCAGCTACGAACGCATCTATTGCTCTCTCGTCAGATATGTTCTCTGCCGAGTTTTTAATGATGTTCCACCTTTGGATGTACTTTCTCATTGATTCATCATGCTTTTGTCGACACGCTCTCAACTCTTCTAACGATGCAGGTTTTTTGCAAGTGGGTCGAAAGTTCTTGATGAACACCTCCTCGAAACTGTCCCAGCTGTCGATGGATCCTGGAGGAAGCTTCTTTATCCAAGATCTCGCAGCTCCACTCAGATGTACCTGGATGCTTTGCATGGCTGTTGCTCTGGTTCCTCCTATCAGCTTCACCGTCTCGAGATAATCAACTAGCCAATCCTCTGGATCTTGCAGGCCGTCGAATTTTTTGAAGTTATCGGGTAATTTAAACCCCGAAGGAACTCGAGTTTTTCGGACCCTCCTTGTAAAGCATGGCAGCCCACACATATCCTCATCATCTATCTCTGGGGAGTGCCGATGTCCCCTTCTATTTTGTCGTGCTCTATCCACCCGTGCTTGTGCTGCTGTGTCTCTTGCTCCACTTGTTCTCTCGGGAACTGGTGCTGCTGCAGCAGGTCGTGGACTATTTTGCCTTGCTGAACCTTCGGGAGGCGTTGTTACAAACGCCATTCCCATGGCCCCAACTCCTGCCATAGCCATATTGTACAATGCTTCTCGTGGATCTCCGGGAGGTGGCTTGGATGCAATGATGAATGCTTGCGTTGCCATATATCCTGCTTCCGGTGTTTTGGGAATAATATTCCCCCTCGTGTCGATTGACATAAAAGACATGTCGAGGTTTTGAACTAGGTTTTCTCTCTCAGCTTCGGGTATATTTTGCAGCCGGGATCTTGCTCTCCTTCGAGCTTCTCTATGACTATCTCCCGAAGTCCCTGAATGTCGGCTTAGCTCTGCCCTTCGCCTGCTTGATGCAGATGCTGCTTCCTGCCTCCTGTCCAACTCGATTTTCTGTTTCTCGAGCTCCCTCCTGATACGGGCAAGCCTATATTGGTATGCTTGTGACTCCTCAGGTGTTGCCGCAATAGTCATTGGTTCTGTGCCATCGATAGCTCTTGCGACTCGATCCCACATGGCCTGCGGAAATTGCACCATCTCTCGTGTTCTTGTCCTGATATATTTTGTTCCCAAACCTCGCGCAAGATCTGCAGGATCGACATACGGATTTCCCGCATCATCGAAAGCCTCTGACGTTGCTGGTTCTGTCCGGCTTGGTTCTCCAATTGCGTAGATCTGATTATATTTTGGATGCTGGACTTTGTCGGGTTTGGTGACACCATCATAGAGATTGGTGAAGACCTTTCCAATGGTGATGGATTTGTCGATGAAGTTGAGGCTGTCGGTGTCGCTCGAGTCATCGCTTATATAGGAGTCCGCAGATGACTCGAAGGACATGTCGCTGAAGATCTTGACGAGTTTTTCGCTTGCCCTGGTGCTGATGAAGCGTGGCGATGAAATCTCCTCGTCGCCTGACTCGATTGATGATGCTGAGCTCGAAAAGTCGGGATCGACCGCCGATAATCCCGACGAGATCGGAATTTCGAGACGATACACTCCTTCTTTCTCAACGCGGAAGTGGAATTTTCCAAACGTCATCTCCATGGGCTCCTCCAGATACGCATATGCATCCAAACGGGAGGGCGGGTGAGGAACAAAATCGACTAAATCAGTTTCGATCTGTTTACCTCTGTCCAAAGCGTTGCTTGCAATTGACGAAGTCGACGATCTTGAACATGCCATCGAGATCAGATCCTTGACTCCTCTAATTCCCACAGACGGCGTCAATTGACAAGGGATTAACTTATCAATGCCTACAAGTTGTAGACTTGGGTTTTAGTCGGAAGTAGAGGGCAAGTAGATCTCGAAGGTTTCAGCCGAAAAGTACTCAATGATATGAAAACTAGGGTTTGTGAGACAATGATTCGATGCTTTCTTTGTCCCTCGACTCCCCCTTATATAGGAGGCGGAGCCGAGGGATTCGTAATACACAAGTTACAGAGTCCGGGAGGGTTTCCAACTCATCCCGCAAGATTACAAGTATTGCTTCCTAATACAACTCTAACTTTCCTTAATAATAATTTGGGCTTCCGATTCTTCTTATCCTTCGGGTCATGGGCCTTCAGTAAACCCCGGGTACCATCTTTGGCAGGCCCATTGGGAATGCCTATGTCACACATCACCCCTGTTACTAGTGCTTTTCCAGGTGCAGCTGAATTGACAACTCAGTTGTTAAGGCTTATAAGTATTCTTTACCTCCCCTTGTGTCGAATCAATAAATTTGGGTTTTACTTCCCTCGAAGACTGTTACGATCCCCTATACTTGTGGGTTATCAACATCCTCCATTCGTGTAGATACCTCCATAAAGAGGTCGCGGTTCTCTATACGTTGAAGCAAAGACCACGAACGGAGCAAAGCGGTGGACCGGTAGATAACCTGCAAACATGAAGAGTTAATATCATGGAAAATCTTGTCATTTCTACATAGCCATAGCGACCAAATAATGGCGATCGCCCCCACCCGAATAAAAGTTTTGAACCTACGCTCCACCCCATTGAGCCAGCTACCAAAAAGATGTGCCACGCTCCGAGGTGGGTATAAGGTAGAACCTATTTGGGTTATTGACCATATAGATCTCGCGAATTGACACTCGAAGAAAATGTGGTTGATAGTCTCATCATGAAGACAAAAAACACACTTGTTACTACCTTGCCAATTACGCTTAACAAGATTGTCCTTAGTAAGAATTACCCCCCTACGAAGATACCAAGCAAAGACCTTCGTCTTCAATGGAATCTTCATAGACCAGATTTTTGTATTCTTAAAAACTGGCGTATCGGATTGGATCAACGCATTATACATAGAATCAACATAGAATTTATCACTCTCATTTAGATTCCATCGAACCACATCAGACCCGTGCAACAACTGGACCCTCTCAAGTCGTTGAAGCAAGGTATTCTAGGCCACAAGCCTGGGACATATGAGGTCACGTCTGAAAGCCATTTCCAATGGTGAATTTTGCATCACCGTTGCCAGGGTATCAGATTTATGGCGTACAATACTATATAAAGCTAGATATTGTTCCCGAAGAGTGGTGTTTCCTAACCACTTGTCTTCCCAGAACCTTATCTGAGATCCATCCTTAATTGAGAAAGATGTATATGGGAAGAAGAATTTCTTAGTCACCATAAGACTATCGACAAGGTGTTGGGTTCTGTTGTTTGGTACTCCGAAGCAGCAGTATTTCACGGTACATTTTGGAACGTCTGATGTTCTTCAATGGGTGTATCCATAAGATTCCATAGTTCTAGCATTATCGAAGCAAAAATTTTTAGAAACTGTGCTATCTTAATTTCTGAATTTCTTAGCTCATGCAAATTCTTTTAGGACTTTTTATTGTGATGTCGCTTTTCAAATTTATTCTGATTATTGTCATTTGTTTGAGCATATAGTCATAACCAAAGATACAGGAGTAATACCATCCTAGTGCGGTACTGTAAATAGCCAACCATCCTGGTGTGGTAGTGTAAATAGCCAACCATCCAACTAATATACAGGTGCACTGTGCCAATCTTGTCTAAAAACCTAATGATGCATTCTAATCCAGACAATCGAGTCTTTTCAGGAAACATCTTCTTCGTGCAGACGTCATGCCACTCATTAGACGTGATGCATTCTGATCCAAGGGAGATTTAGACGCAGATGCAGCCTTCGGTTTTTTCACCTTACTTTTATGTTTACTCATGAGCATTAATTGAGTATCCTTCTCACCACTAAATGAGAAATGCCCTCATCAAGGGAGTTTAATAAAACCTAAAAATTAGAGATGTATAATCTTCTTTTCTGTATATCCCCAGTCTATAAGGGGTTTCCTGCACTTTACACATGTACATGTTTTGGCCTTTGGTCCCTTGTCAATTTAAGTTGCATATTCACATGGATCGGGCACAACGTGAGTAGCCTCCGTTTAATTGAGCAAATATACACGCACGTGCAGCCGCCGCCTCAACTCTAGCCGCCTCCTGTTCATCATCCTCCATAGATCGGTTCTCCCTCCTCCGGTAGGCTTCGCCGGCATCGGGAGGAGTGGGAACCCGATCCATGCACGGAGTTTCCAATAAAAGTACTGTTTTCATTAGATTATGTTAGGATTTTGGTAGCCGTTTTCTAGTTGGTTTCCCTTCAGTGGAGATGGCATCGTCTGCAACAAGTGATCTTCGGCCGTTCGTTTGGCGACGAGATCTTCTTCCCGGCGTCAATGGTGGTGTTGAACGATTACAATTTTCTAGATATGGGTCTTAAGATCTTGCTTCGCCAGATCGATTTTGTATCTTTTCTCATGGTTTCCGCGAGGAGAATTATCCTCGCAGTTTTTTGTACCGGCTGCTATTTCCTCGACAAATTCGTACTCTTGGCTCTCCATCAACGTTGAGAAGGCTAGTCGGTTCTTATGCCTTTACATGCTGGTGTTGGTACTCTTGCCGATGTTGAATGACTGCTTTAATGGTTGCGCGCGTGCACGCCATCCTTGGCATTGCGGCTCAAATTAAAATGATGAGAGAACCTTCATCGGTGTTTACATGTCTATGGTTCGTTATCCATCTTTGTTTGCCTTCAGAAGTGTAAAAGATTGCGTTCTGGAAGAAGAAAGATTTTGAAGATCTTGAAGATTTCTTGGTATCTTTTAGATTTTATTTTATAATCGTTGAAGCAGCTCATGTATCTCTACCATGTACTGTTTGTTACTATGAATATGAATATATGTGGCATTGATTAAAAAAAGAATGTAGTCCAACTTTTTTTCAGTCGTTGCATGGACGGGCTCTTTGGCAACGCGAAGCAAAATCTATGGAGGGGACGGCGTCCCGTGGCGGAGGAACCGAGAGAAATGGAGAAACTGGCAGCCCACATCAGACAACGGGCCAGCCAGATTCCCACGGTGCACGCTCCCCATCCGACGGCGCAGCCCCCCACGCACGCACGCCGTTTTATATTTGAGTCAAGGTGCTTGTTACTACTGTAGCAATACCTTTGTATCTTTACTTTATTGCATTGTTGTGCCAAGTAAAATCTTTGATAGTAAGGTTGATACTAGATTTGGATTTGTGCGCAGAAACAGATTTTTAGCTGTCACGAATTTGAGTAGATCTCTCTTTAGGAGAATCTAAAAATTCTGCAAAAATTCATGAGTAATCCTCATATATGTACACAACTTTCATTCAATTTGAGCTTCTTCATCTGAGCATGTTAAGTGCCTCGAAAAAATTCGTCTTTACGGAGTGTTCTGTTTTGACAGATTCTGCCTTTTATTTCACATTGCCTCTTTTACTGTGTTGAGTGGATTTCTTTACTCCATTAACTTTCAGTAGCCTTGGGTAATATCCAAAAGTGTTGGAAATGATTGTGTCCTCGCTGAACATGTGAATTTTTAATTATGCACTAACCCTCTAATGAGATTGTTTTGAGTCTGGTGTGAAGGAAGTTTTCAAGGATCAAGAGAGGAGGATGATATAATATGATCAAGAAGAGTGAAAAGTCTAAGCTTGGAAATGCCCCCGTGGTTCATCCCTGCATATTTCAAGAAGATTCAAGCATCTAAGCTTGAGGATGCCCAAGGCATCCCCTTCTTCATCAACAACTTATCAGGTCACCTCTAGTGAAACTATATTTTTATTACGTCACATCTTATGTGCTTTACTTGGAGCGTCTGTGTGTTTTTATTTTTGTTTGTGTTTGAATAAATTCGGATCCTAGCATTCCTTGTGTGGGAGAAAGACACGCTCCGCTTTTTCATATTGAACACTGGTGTTCTTAGTTTTACTTTTAATGTTCATGGCGAAAGTTGAAAGCCGCTTCGCTCGGGAGGTGGTGATTTGGCTCATAGGAGCAAATGCTCCTATTATACAAAATAATTAAAAATTAATTTTTAAAATGTCAAAAAAATTGACATAATTTTTTTGGTGTACATCATGACATTCTATGTTCGTACACAATTTTTCGTGGAAAAACAACATTTTTTGTGGTGTGTATAAAAAAGACAAAAAAATATGTTGTACGTAGTCGTGTTATAACATCAAAATTTGTCTTTTTTACAGGAGCCACATAATTTTTTTTCTTTTTTTGAAAATTTATGTTCCAACATAAAATATCTAGATGTACATGTAAAAATTTAGTTTAAATTTTGTTGATACTTCGAAACGTGGATTCACACAATGAGAGCAAATGCTCATATGAGCCGAAGTGCATTTCCCCTTCGTTTATTGCTATTTGGTTGGAAGCAGAAAATGCTTCATATGGTAATTGGTATATTGTCTTGAATAATTTGATACTTGGCAATTGTTTTGAGCTCTCAAGTAGATCATATTTAAGCTCTTGCATCATGTAGTTTAAACTTATTAATGGAGAACTACCGTAGAGCTTGTTGAAATTTGGTTTGCATAATTGGTCTCTCTAAAGTCTAGATGTTTTCTGGTAAAGTGTTTGAACAACAAGGAAGATAGTGTAGAGTCTTATAATGCTTGCAATATGTTCTTATGTAATTTTTGCTGTACCGGTTCATACTTGTATTTGCTTCAAACAACCTTGCTAGCCAAAGCCTTGTACTGCGAGGGAATGCTTCTCGTGCATCCAAAACCTTGAGCCAAAACTTGTGCCATTTGTGTCCACCATAACTACCTACTATGTGGTATTTTTCTGCCATTCCAAAGTAAATTGGTTGCGTGCTACCTTTAAAAAAAATTCATTCCTTGTCTTTGCAATACATAGCTCATGGGAAAGTAGCCTAAAAAACTATTATGGTAAAGAATATGTCGCTTATGTATCTTATTTCTTATAAGTTGGTTGTTGAGCGGTAACCATGTTATCTGGGGACGCCATCAACCTGTTACACCTTTGTTGAATATCATGTGAGTTGCTATGCATGTTCGTCTTGTCTGAAGTAAGGGAGATTTGCCATGAGTTAAATGGTTTGAGTATGCATATTGTTAGAGAAGAACATTGGGCCGCCAACCAAAGCCATGTATCATGGTGGAAGTTTCAGCTTGGACATTAATCCTCAAATCTCTTATGAGAATATTATCTGTTGTTGAATGCTTAAAGCATAAAAGAGGAGTTCATTATCTGTTTTCTATGTTGTCCCGGTATAGATGTCCTTAAGTTGAGATCTATCAAAATTGAGAGATCAAATGTGATCTATCTCCTTGGACCTTTGTACAGGTGGCATAGAGGTACCCCTTTGTGACACTTGGTTGAAACATATGCAATGCAATGATAATCCATGGAAGTCCACGCTAACTAGGACAAGGTGCAAGCACTATTAGTGTTCGATGCATGAGGCTTGCAACTTATAGGAGGTTTTATACATAACCCATATGAATTATTACTACCGTTGACAAAATTGTTTCCATGTTTTCAAAATAAAAAGATCTAGCACATGAGTAATCCCTACTTCCCTCTGCGAAGGGCCTTTCTTTTACTTTATGTTGAGTCAGTTTACCTACTTCTTTCTATCTTAGAAGCAAACACTTGTGTCAACTGTGTGCATTGATTCTTACATACTTACTTATTTGCATTCATCATATTACTTTGTATTGACAATTATCCATGAGATATACATGTTGAAAGTTGAAAGCAACTGCTGAAACTTAAATCTTCCTTTGTGTTGCTTCAAAACCTCTTATTAAGAATCTATTGCTTTATGAGTTAACTCTTATGCAAGGCTTATTGATGCTTGCCTTGAAAGTACTATTAATGAAAAGTCTTTGCTATATGATTCAGTTGTTTAGTCATCATCTTTACCATTGCTTTGAATCACTTCATTCATCTCATATGCTTTACAATAGTATTGATCAAGATTATGATAGTATCATGTCACTTCAGAAATTATCCTTGTTATCATTTACCTACTCGAGGGCGAGTAGGAACTAAGCTTGGGGATGCTTGATACGTCTCAAACGTATCTATAATTTCTTATGTTACATGCTAGTTTTATGACAATACTCACATGTTTTATATACACTTTACATCATTTTGATGCATTTTCCGGTACTAACCTATTAACAAGATGCCGAAGCGCCAGTTCCTGTTTTCTGCTGTTTTTGGTTTTAGAAATCCTACACAGGAAATATTCTCGAAATTGGACGAAACAAAAGCCCACGGTCTTATTTTCCACGGAGCCTTCCAGAACACCGAAGAGGAGACGAAGAGGGGCAACGAGGCGGCCACACCATAGGGGGGCGCGGCCCCACCACTGGCCGCGCCGCCATATGGGGTGGGCCCCTCGGGCGTCCCCCGACTCTGCCCCTTCGCCTATATAATCCTTCTGTCGCGAAAACCCTAGTACCGAGAGTCACGATACGAGAAAAGTTACTGAGACGCCGCCGCCGTCAACCCCATCTCGGGGGTTCTGAAGATCGCCTCCGGCACCCTGCCGGAGAGGGGAATCATCACCGGAGGGCTCTACATCACCATGCCCGCCTCTGGACTGATGCGTGAGTAGTTCATCCTTGGACTATGGGTCCATTGCAGCAGCTAGATGGTTGTCTTCTCCTCTTGTGTTATCATGTTTAGATCTTGTGAGCTGCCTATCATGATCAAGATCATCTATTTGTAATGCTACATGTTGTGTTTGTTGGGATCCGATGAATATGGAATACTATGTCAAGTTGATTATCGTCTATCATATATGTGTTGTTTATGATCTTGCATGCTCTCCGTTGCTAGTAGAGGCTCTGGCCAAGTTGATACTTGTGACTCCAAGAGGGAGTATTTATGCTCGATAGTGGGTTCATGTCTCCATTGAATCTGGGGGAGTGACAGCAACCCCTAAGGTTGTGGATGTGCTGTTGCCACTAGGGATAAAACATCAATGCTTTGTCTAAGGATATTTGTATTGTTTACATTACGCACAGTACTTAATGCAATTGTCTGTTGTTTGCAACTTAATACTGGAAGGGGTGCGGATGCTAACCCGAAGGTGGACTTTTTAGGCATAGATGCATGCTGGATAGCAGTCCATGTTCTTTGTCGTACTGCCCTAAGTAAATCTCATAGTAGTCATCATGATATGTATTTGCATTGTTATGCCCTCTCTATTTGTCAATTGCCCAACTGTAATTTGTTCACCCAACATGTTATTTATCTTATTGGAGAGACACCACTAGTGAACTGTGGACCCCGGTCCATTCTTTTACATCTGAAATACAACCTACTGCAATCATTGTTCTCTGTTGTTCTTTGCAAACAAACATCATTCTCCACACCATACGTTTAATCCTTTGTTTACAGCAAGCCGGTGAGATTGACAACCTCACTGTTAAGTTGGGGCAAAGTATTTTGATTGTGTTGTGCAGGTTCCACGTTGGCGCCGGAATCCCTGGTGTTGCGCCGCACTACACTCCTTCACCAACAACCTTCACGTGGCCTTCATCTCCTACTGGTTCGATAACCTTGGTTTTTTACTGAGGGAAAACTTGCTGCTGTACGCATCACACCTTCCTCTTGGGGTTCCCAACGGACGTGTGTTTCACGCGTATCAAGCACATTTTCTGGCGCCGTTGCCGGGGAGATCAAGACACGCTGCAAGGGGAGTCTCTCACACCCAATCTCTTTACTTTGTTTATTGTCTTGCTTTATTTTATTTTCTGCCTTGTTTGCTTTCTTTATATCAAAAACACAAAAAATAGTTACTTGTTTTACTTTATTTAATTCAGTTTTGCTTAGTTTATTTTTATTACTGTTAAAATGAATACTCCTGAGAACACTAAGTTGTGTGATTTCACTAGCACCAATAATAATGATTTCATATGCACTCCTATTGCTCCACCTGCCACTACAGCAGAATTTTATGAAATTAAACCTGCTTTACTAAATCTTGTTATGAGAGAGCAATTTTCTGGTGTTAATACTGATGATGCTGCTGCCCATTTTAATAATTTTTATTGAACTTTGTGAAATGCAAAAGTATAAGGATGTAGATGGGGATATTATAAAACTGAAATTGTTTCCTTTCTCCTGAAGAGGAAGAGCTAAAGATTGGTTACTATCTTTGCCTAAGAATAGTATTGATTCATGGACTAAATGTAAAGATGCTTTCATTGGAAGATATTATCCTCCTGCTAAAATTATATCTTTGAGAAGTAGCATTATGAATTTTAAGCAATTGGATAATGAACATGTTGCTCAAGCATGGGAAAGAATGAAATCTTTGGTAAAAAATTGGCCTACCCATGGACTAACTACTTGGATGATCATCCAAACCTTTTATGCAGGATTAAATTTTTGTTCAAGGAACCTATTGGATTCAGCTGCTGGAGGTACTTTTATGTCCATCACTCTGGGTGCTGCAACAAAGCTTCTTGATGATATGATGATCAACTACTCTGAATGGCACACTGAAAGGACTCCTCAAGGTAAGAAGGTAAATTCTGTTGAAGAAACCTCCTCCTTGAGTGATAAGATTGATGTTATTATGTCTATGCTTATTAATGGTAGATCTAATGTTGATCCTAATAATGTTCCTTTAGCTTCATTGGTTGCTCAAGAAGAGTATGTTGATGTGAACTTCATTAAAAATAATAATTTCAACAACAATGCTTATAGGAATAATTTTGGTAACAACAACTATAGACCATATCCTTCTAATAATGGTACTGGTTATGGTAATTCTTACAACAATAATAGGAGTGTACCCTCTGGTCTTGAAGTCATGCTTAAAGAATTTATTAGTACACAAACTGCTTTTAACAAATCTGTTGAAAAAAGCTTGGTTAAATTGATGTTCTTGCTTCTAAGGTTGATAGTCTTGCTGCTGATGTTGATCTTTTAAAATTGAAAGTTATGCCTAATGAAGATATACATATTAAGTCATTTGCTACATCAAACGCTATCCAAGTTCGAATTAATGACAATATTAGAATGATGGCTGAATTGCATGCTAGGTGGGAAAGAGAAGAAAAACTTGCTAAAGAGAATAAGGTAGCTAAAGTTTGGACTATTACCACCACTAGTAATGTTGATGCTTCACATGTTGCTAAACCTCCTACTATCAATGGTAAAATAATTGGTGTTGGCAATGTTTCTACTTCTAATACAAAGCATGCAAAATTGCATGAAACTGCTGAAACTGTTTGTGATAAAAGTGCTGAAATTTTTCAGAATATTGGGGACAATGATCCCATTGCTTTAGATCATAATGGTTTTGATTTTGATAATTGTCATATCTCTGAAGTTATTAAGTTCTTACAAAAACTTGCTAGAAGTCCTAATGCTAGTGCTATAAACTTGGCCTTTACAAAACATATTACAAATGCTCTCATTAAAGCTAGAGAAGAGGAATTAAAACTTGAAGCTTCTATTCCTAGGAAGTTGGAAGATGGTTGGGAGCCCATCATTAAAATGAAGGTCAATAATTTTGATTGTAATGCTTTATGTGATCTTGGTGCAAGTATTTCTGTTATGCCAAAGAAACTCTATGATATGCTTCACTTGCCACCTTTGAAATATTGTTATTTGGATGTTAATCTTGCTGATAATTCTATAAAGAAATCTTTGGGGAGGATTGGCAATGTTCACATTACGGTTAAAATAACCTTGTCCCCGTTGATTTTGTTGTTTTGGATATTGAATGCAATGCATCTTGTCCTATTATTTTGGGAAGACACCTTTCTTCGAACTGTTGGTGCTATTATTGATATGAAAAAAGGAAATATTAAATATCAATTCCCTCTTAAGAAAGGTATGGAACACTTCCCTAGAAAGAGAATGAAGTTGCCTTTTAATTCTATTATTAGAACAAATTATAATGTTGATACTTCTTCTCTTGATGTTACTTGACTTACACTTTCTGCGCCTAGCTGAAAGGCGTTAAAGCAAAGCGCTTATGGGAGACAACCCATTATTTTATTTCTGCAAATTTTTGTTTTATATTTGAGTCAAGGTGCTTGTTACTACTGTAGCAATACCTTTGTATCTTTACTTTATTGCATTGTTGTGCCAAGTAAAGTCTTTGATAGTAAGGTTGATACTAGATTTGGATTTCTGCGCAGAAACAGATTTTTAGCTGTCACAAATTTGAGTAGATCTCTCTGTAGGAGAATATAAAAAATCTGCAAACATTCATGAGTAATCCTCATATATGTACACAACTTTCACTCAATTTGAGCTTCTTCATCTGAGCATGTTAAGTGCCTCTAAAAAATTCGTCTTTACGGACTGTTCTGTTTTGACAGATTCTGCCTTTTATTTCACATTGCCTCTTTTACTGTGTTGAGTGGATTTCTTTACTCCATTAACTTTCAGTAGCCTTGGGTAATGTCCAGAAGTGTTGGAAATGATTGTGTCCTCGCTGAACATGTGAATTTTTGATTATGCACTAACCCTCTAATGAGATTGTTTTGAGTCTGGTGTGAAGGAAGTTTTCAAGGATCAAGAGAGGAGGATGATATAATATGATCAAGAAGAGTGAAAAGTCTAAGCTTGGGAATGCCCCCGTGGTTCATCCCTGCATATTTCAAGAAGACTCAAGCATCTAAGCTTGGGGATGCCCAAGGCATCCCCTTCTTCATCAACAACTTATCAGGTCACCTCTAGTGAAACTATATTTTTATTCCGTCACATCTTATGTGTTTTACTTGGAGCGTCTGTTTGTTTTTATTTTTGTTTGTGTTTGAATAAATTCGGATCCCAGCATTCCTTGTGTGGGAGAAAGACACGCTCCGCTTTTTCATATTAAACACTGGTGTTCTTAGTTTTACTTTTATAATGTTCATGGCGAAAGTTGAAAGCCGCTTCGTTCGGGAGGTGGTGATTTGGCTCATAGGAGCAAATGCTCCTATTATACAAAATAATTAAAAATTAATTTTTAAAATGTCAAAAAAAATTGACATAATTTTTTTGGTGTACATCATGACATTCTATGTTCGTACACAATTTTTCGTGGAAAAACAACATTTTTTGTGGTGTGTATAAAAAGACAAAAAAATATGTTGTACGTAGTCGTGTTATAACATCAAAATTTGTCTTTTTTACAGGAGCCACATAATTTTTTTTCTTTTTTTGAAAATTTATGTTCCAACATAAAATATCTAGATGTACATGTAAAAATTTAGTTTAAATTTTTTTGATACTTCGAAACGTGGATTCACACAATGAGAGCAAATGCTCATATGAGTCGAAGTGCATGATTGGTCTCTCTAAGTCTAGATATTTTCTGGTGAAGTGTTTGAACAACAAGCAAGACAGTGTAGAGTCTTATAATGCTTGCAATATGTTCTTATGTAATTTTTGCTGTACCGGTTCATACTTGTATTTGCTTCAAACAACCTTGCTAGCCAAAGCCTTGTACTGCGAGGGAATGCTTCTCGTGCATCCAAAACCTTGAGCCAAAACTTATGCCATTTGTGTCCATCATAACTACCTACTATGTGGTATTTTTCTGCCATTCCAAAGTAAATTGGTTAGGTGCTACCTTTAAAAAAAATTCATTCCTTGTCTTTGCAATACATAGCTCATGGGAAAGTAGCCTAAAAAACTATTGTGGTAAAGAATATGTCGCTTATATATCTTATTTCTTATAAGTTGCTTGTTGAGCGGTAACCATGTTATCTGGGGACGCCATCAACCTGTTACACCTTTGTTGAATATCATGTGAGTTGCTATGCATGTTCGTCTTGTCTGAAGTAAGGGAGATTTGCCATGAGTTAAATGGTTTGAGTATGCATATTGTTAGAGAAGAACATTGGGCCGCCAACCACAGCCATGTATCATGGTGGAAGTTTCAGCTTGGACATTAATCCTCAAATCTCTTATGAGAATATTATCTGTTGAATGCTTAAAGCATAAAAGAGGAGTCCATTATCTGTTTTCTATGTTGTCCCGGTATAGATGTCCTTAAGTTGAGATCTATCAAAATTGAGAGATCAAATGCGATCTATCTCCTTGGACCTTTGTACAGGTGGCATAGAGGTACCCCTTTGTGACACTTGGTTGAAACATATGCAATGCAATGATAATCCATGGAAGTCCAAGCTAACTAGGACAAGGTGCGAGCACTATTAGTATTCGATGCATGAGGCTTGCAACTTATAGGAGGTTTTATACATAACTCATATGAATTATTACTACCGTTGACAAAATTGTTTCCATCTTTTCAAAATAAAAAGCTCTAGCACATGAGTAATCCCTACTTCCCTTTGCGAAGGGCCTTTCTTTTACTTTATGTTGAGTCAGTTTACCTACTTTTTTCTATCTTAGAAGCAAACACTTGTGTCAACTGTGTGCATTGATTCTTACATACTTACTTATTTGCACTCATCATATCACTTTGTATTGACAATTATCCATGAGATATACATGTTGAAAGTTGAAAGCAACTGCTGAAACTTAAATCTTCCTTTGTGTTGCTTCAAAACCTCTTATTAAGAATCTATTGCTTTATGAGTTAACTCTTATGCAAGGCTTATTGATGCTTGCCTTGAAAGTACTATTCATGAAAAGTCTTTGCTATATGATTCAGTTGTTTAGTCATCATCTTTACCATTGCTTTGAATCACTTCATTCATCTCATATGCTTTACAATAGTATTGATCAAGATTATGATAGTAGCATGTCACTTCAGAAATTATCCTTGTTACCGTTTACCTACTCGAGGGCGAGTAGGAACTAAGCTTGGGGATGCTTGATACGTCTCAAACGTATCTATAATTTCTTATGTTCCATGCTAGTTTTATGACAATACTCACATGTTTTATATACACTTTACATCATTTTGATGCATTTTCCGGTACTAACCTATTAACAAGATGCCGAAGCGCCAGTTCCTGTTTTCTGCTGTTTTTGGTTTCAGAAATCCTACACAGGAAATATTCTCGGAATTGGACGAAACAAAAGCCCACGGTCTTATTTTCCACGGAGCCTTCCAGAACACCGAAGAGGAGACGGAGAGGGGCAACGAGGCGGCCACACCATAGGGGGGCGTGGCCCCACCCCTGGCCGCGCCGCCATATGGGGTGGGCCCCTCGGGCGTCCCCCGACTCTGCCCCTTCGCCTATATAATCCTTCCGTCGCGAAAACCCTAGTACCGAGAGTCACGATACGAGAAAAGTTACTGAGACGCCGCCGCCGTCAACCCCATCTCGGGGGGTTCTGAAGATAGCCTCCGGCACCCTGCCGGAGAGGGGAATCATCACCGGAGGGTGATACGTCTCAAACGTATCTATAATTTCTTATGTTCCATGCTACTTTTATGATGATACTCACATGTTTTATACACATTATATGTCATTATTATGCATTTTCCGGCACTAACCTATTGACGAGATGCCGAAGAGCCAGTTGCTGTTTTCTGCTGTTTTTGGTTTCAGAAATCCTAGTAAGGAAATAGTCTCGGAATTGGACGAAATCAATGCCCAGGGGCCTATTTTTCCACGAAGCTTCTAGAAGACCGAGGGAGATACGAAGTGGGGCCACGGGGCGCCGCCACACTAGGGCGGCGCGGCCCTAGCGTGTGGGGCCCCCGTGACTCCTCCGACTCCGCCCTTCCGCCTACTTAAAGCCTTCGTCGCGAAACCCCCAGTACCGAGAACCACGATACGGAAAACCTTCCAGAGACGCCGCCGCCACCAATCCCATCTCGGGGGATTCAGGAGATCGCCTCCGGCACCCTGCCGGAGAGGGGAATCATCTCCCGGAGGTCTCTTCATCGCCATGATCGCCTCCGGATCGATGTGTGAGTAGTCCACCCCTGGACTATGGGTCCATAGCAGTAGCTAGATGGTTGTCTTCTCCTCATTGTGCTATCATGATTAGATCTTGTGAGCTGCCTATCATGATCAAGATCATCTATTTGTAATGCTACATGTTGTGTTTGTTGGGATCCGATGAATATTGAATAGTATGTCAAGTTGATTATCAATCTATCATATATGTTGTTTATGTTCTTGCATGCTCTCCGTTGCTAGTAGAGGCTCTGGCCAAGTTGATACTTGTGACTCCAAGAGGGAGTATTTATGCTCGATAGTGGGTTCACGCCTCCATTGAATCTGGGACAGTGACAGAAAGTTATAAGGTTGTGGATGTGATGTTGCCACTAGGGATAAAACATCGATGATTTGTCTAAGGATATTTGTGTTGATTACATTACGCACCATACTTAATGCAATTGTCTGTTGTTTGCAACTTAATATTGGAAGGGGTTCGGATGATAACCTGAAGGTGGACTTTTTAGGCATAGATGCATGCTGGATAGCGGTCTATGTACTTTGTCGTAATGCCCTGATTAAATCTCATAGTACTCATCATGATATATGTATGTGCATTGTTATGCCTTCTTTATTTGTCAATTGCCCAACTATAATTTGTTCACCCAACATGCTATTTATCTTATGGGAGAGACACCACTAGTGAACTGTGTGACATAGGCATCCCCAATGGGCTTGCCGAAGATAGTACCCGGGGTTTACTGAAGGCTCACTACCCGAAGAATAAGAAGATTCGGAAGCCCAAGATATTGTTAAGGAAAGCTAGAGTTGTAATAGGAAGCATTATTGGTAATCTTGCGGGAGGAGTTAGAAACCTTTTCGGACTCTGTAACTTGTACAATACGAATCCCTCGGCTCCGCCTCCTATATAAGGGGGAGTCGAGGGACAAAGAAAGGATCGAATCTACTGTCAACACAACCTTAGTTTTATATTCGTCGAGTACTTTTCGGCTGAAACCTTCGAGATCTACTTGCCCTCTACATCCAACTAAACCCTAGTCTACAATCCGTAGGCATTGACAAGTTAATACCTTGTCAATTGGCGCTGTCTGTGGGATCTAGAGGCGACAAGGAGCTGATCTCGATGGCACGTTCAAGATCGTCGACTTCATCAGTAGCAAGCAACATCATGGAGAGAGGTAAACAGATCGAAACTGGTCTCGTTGATTTTATTCCTCACCCGCCCTCCCGTTTGGATGCATATGCGTATCTGGAGGAGCCCATGAAGATGACGTTTGGAAAGTTCCACTTCCGCGTCGAGAAAGAAGGATCGTATCGTCTCGAAGTTCCGATCTCGTCGGGATTATCGGCGGTTGGTCCTGATTTCTCAAACTCAGTATCATCCATCGAGTCAAGCGACAAGGAGATTTCGTCGCCACGCTTCATCGGCAGCAGGGCAAGTGAAAAACTCGCCAAAATCTTCAGCGACATGTCCTTCGAGTCATCGGCGGACTCCTATATAAGCGATGATTCGAGCGACACCGACAGCTTCGACTTCATCGACAAATCCATCTCTATTGGGAAGGTCTTCACCAATCTCTATGATGGTGTCACCAAACCAAGCAAAGTGAAAACTCCAAAATATCACCAAGTTTATGCCATTGGAGAAGCAAGTCGCGATCAAGAGGAAACATCAGAGGCTTTCGACGATTTGGGAAACCCCTATGTCGATCCCTCAGATCTAAGGAGAGGTTTGGCACTAAATATGTCGGGCCCACACCACGTGTCAGAGTTCAACTTCCACAAGCAGCCTGGGATAGAGCTGCGAAAGCTTTGGATGGCTCTGAACCAATGGAGACAACTGCTACAGTCGAAGAACTGGAAGCTTATCAATATAGACTCGCCCGAGCTGGAAGAGAGTTGGAAAAACAGACAGCTGCTTTGAACAGAAGAAGGGAGGCAGCTTCCGCATCAAGCAGGCGACGAGCGGAATTAAGTCGACAATCAGAAACTTCGGGAGATAGTCATAGAGAAGCTCGGAGGAGAGCAAGATCTCGGCTGCAAAATATACCGGAAGCTGAAAGAGAGACTCTAATCCAAAACCTCGACATGTCCTTTATGTCAATCGACACGAGGGGGAATATTATCCCAAAAACACTGGAAGCAGGATACATGGCGACACAGGCTTTCATCTTAGCATCCAGGCCACCTCCCGGAGATCCAAGAGAAGCGTTGTACAACATGGCCATGGCAGGATGTGGAGCCATGGGAGCAGCGTTCACAGCTACACCTCCCGAAGGAACTGCAAGGCAAAATAGTCCGAGACCTACCGCAGCAGTGCAAGATCCACCAAGAGCAAGTGGAGCCAGAGACACAACAACTCAGGCCAGAGTTGATAGAGCGCGACAAGAAAGAAGGGAACGTCGGCATTCACCAGAACTTGCTGAAGAGGACACGTGTGGACTTCCATGTTTCACACGACGGGTCCGAAAAACTCGAGTTCCATCAGGATTCAAGCTACCCGATAGTTTCAAGAAATTCGATGGCCTGCAAGACCCCGAGGATTGGCTAGTCGATTACCTCGAGACAGTAAAATTGATAGGCGGCACCAGAGCGACAGCCATGCAGAGTATCCAGATACATTTGAGCGGAGCCGCCAGATCATGGATAAAGAAGCTTCCCCCAGGTTCAATCGACAGCTGGGAAAGTTTTGAGGACGTGTTTATCAAGAATTTCCGGTCAACCTGCAAGAAACCTGCGACACTAGAGGAGTTGAGGTCATGTCGACAAAAGCATGATGAATCAATGAGAAAGTACATCCAAAGGTAGAACATCATCAAAAACTCGGCAGAAAATATATCTGACGAAAGAGCGATAGATGCATTTGTTGCAGGAGTTCGACGAGGAGATTTCGTGGAGGACTTGGGGAGGACAAACCCAAGAACAGTATCAGCTTTAATGGAGATAGCAAACAGATGGGCAGATGGTGAAGATGCGTTACATAACAAACGACATAGGTCCCCAGAGGAAGATCGCAGTCGAAATTTTCAAAATAGACGCCGATTTCCCCGTCAATTTTCAAGTTACGATGCACCTGGCCAAATATCGGCTGGCTTTCGGGGAAACAATGGAGGAAACAGTAGAGATGACTACTAGAGAAGTAATGCACAGCAAGGCGACAATAGAGATAACAGGCAAAATAGCGGGCCAAGGTTCCAGAGACCTTTTGTGTCTCCCGAAGAGATGATGAACGGGCCGTGTCAGATGCATTTCTTTCTCGATAGCAATGGAAAAAGACAGTCAGGACACTTGCAAAAGGATTGCCGAAATTTCCAGGCAATGTTAAGATGGGCAGGACATGCAAATGCTCAGGCAGCGCACAGAAATCCTCAAGGACCTAGGAGTGAGATTCACTTGCCACCTCCTCCCGCGGTCACAGATGAAAATCGACATCAGCTCAGAATAGCGGCAACACCTGCTCCACCGCCCTATGTTGATCCTAACTCTAACGGAGCGGTCTCGATGATTCAGAAAGGCAGGCCATCCAATAGAGCTCAGATAGTAATCTCGCGACAGGTGTTTATGGCAGAGAAGATGCCACCACCAACAGTCGAGTACCTTAATTGGTCAGGGCAAGATATTGGCTTCACAATAGCTGATCATCCACAGCAAGTCCCTCGACCAGGGCAGTCAGCACTTATCTTACCAGCAGTAATTGCGGGATTCGATGTATCTCGAGTATTCATAGATGGCGGCAGCAGTTTAAACCTTATGTACGCAGATACGCTAAGAAAGATGAATATTTCCCTCGCAAATTTGAAACCTACCGACACACGTTTCCACGGCATTACACCAGAGAAGCCAAGTTACCCACTGGGGAAGATCAATCTCGACGTTCAGTTTGGAACCCGAGAAAACTACAGGATAGAAAGGTTGGAATTCGAAGTTGTGGATTTCCCGTCGCAATATCACGCTTTGTTGGGGCGACCAGCATATGCCAGGTTTATGGCAGTACCACATTACACATACTTGCTTTGGAGGTTACCTGGACCTAAGGGACCAATCATAGTCAAAGGAAGCTTCGCGCTGGCCGATAAATGCGACAAAGATTTTCATCGACTATCAGAAACTTTCGGGATGCAGGCAGAGTACGCAGCATCAAGGCTCATGACTGATTATGATGTGCTACCAGACGTAGGGAGGCCCAACAAGGAATCAACTTTCAATACCGCAAAAGATTCTAAGGAAGTGCAGATTCACCCAACAGATCCGAAGAAAACGACGTCCATCGCAACAAATATGGACCTCGCATAGGAAAGCGCGCTCGTCGAGTTCCTCCGTGAGCACTGGAAAATCTTCGCATGGTGTCCAGCTGACATTCCAGGAGTACCCAGGGAACTTACCGAGCACCACTTAAACTTAGATCCTATTGCGAGACCAATCAAGCAACCTTTGCGGCGTTTTTCGGAACCAAACCGCAAAGCCATGCTGTCAGAAATTGATCGACTCGGAGAAGCTGGTTTCATTAAAGAGATATCTACCGAGGCCACTTGGGTAGCTAACCCAGTGATGGTGCCAAAGAAAAACACGAAAGTCCTTCGCATGTGTGTCGACTTTACGTGCCTCAGTAAACATTGTCCAAAAGATCACTTTCCCCTCCCAAGGATTGATCAGATTATCGACTCCACGGCAGGATGTGAACGTCTTTCCTTCTTGGACGCATACTCTGGTTATAACCGGATCAGATTAAAAGAAGACGACGAAGCCAAAACAGCGTTCATCACACCGTATGGCGTATTTTGTTACAAAACAATGCCTTTCGGGTTGAAAAATGCGGGAGCAACATATCAACAGATGATGCAGAAGTGTCTAGCAACACAGATTGGGAAAAATGTACAAGTGTACATCGACGACGTCGTCATCACATCAAAAAAGGGGGCAACATTAATCGAGGACCTGAAGGAAACTTCCGACAACCTCGACAAATTTTGTCTCAAGTTGAATCCGACGAAATGTTCTTTCGGCGTCCCTGCAGGAGAACTTCTCGGGTTCTTAGTTTCAGCGAGAGGGATTGAAGCAAATCCCGAAAAAATCCAAGCTATCGTAACAATGAGGAAGCCAACAAAGTTGAAGGAAATACAGCAGCTAACTGGGCGAGTCGCAGCTTTAAGCAGATTCGTCGCCAGGCTGGGCGAAAAGGCGCTACCATTCTACGCCTTAATCAAACAAGGAGAGAAGTTCCAGTGGAACGAAGATGCAGATAGGGCCTTCGAGGACCTCAAACGGAAAATTTCGACACCACCAATTCTAGTGGCGCCAAAAGAGAAAGAACCGCTCCTGTTATATATTGCGGCTACACCTCAGGTGGTCAGCACGGCACTAGTTGTCGAAAGAGAAGAAGAAGGAAAACTCCATGGAGTGCAGAGGCCAGTATATTTCATCAGCGAAGTATTATCGCCTTCAAAACAGAGGTACCCGCAGTACCAAAAGCTAGCATATGGAGTATTCACAACCGCAAGAAAATTGCGCCACTATTTTTCGGCGCATCCGATAATAGTGGTCAATGAGGCGCCTTTATCCAACATACTCAATAATCCAGAAGCTACAGGCCGTGTCTCCCTTTGGGGAATAGAACTTTC
This sequence comes from Lolium perenne, assembly GCF_019359855.2. Lineage (NCBI taxonomy): Eukaryota > Viridiplantae > Streptophyta > Magnoliopsida > Poales > Poaceae > Lolium > Lolium perenne. The sequence goes on along the minus strand of NC_067248.2, from coordinate 219,030,694 downwards.
TCCTCGGGACATCACGTATGAAAAAAGAAAGGCAATAAAGTCACAAATTCTACCAGACTTCATCGCAGAGTGGATGGAGTTGCAAAACACAGGACCTCCGGATTTATCGAGAACCTGGACTATGAACTTCGACGGGTCCAAAAGGTTAGAAGGAGCTGGAGCAGGGGTAATACTCATATCACCTCAAGGCGACAAATTGAAATACGTCCCGCGGATGACGTTCCCAAACGCATCTAATAATGAGGTAGAATATGAAGCCCTTATACATGGGATGAAGATGGCGAAAGCCTGCGGCGCAACTCGACTAAAAATATTTGGCGACTCACAATTGGTAGCTCAGCAAGTCATGAACCAATGTGATGCGGTCAATGATAGCATGGTGGCATACAAAGAGATGTATAATGAGCTGGAGAAGCTGTTTGACGGATGCGAAGTAAACCATATCAGTAGGCTGAGCAATGATGAAGCCGATGTTCTTGCAAACATCGGGTCGCAGTGCCTCGCAATTCCCCCAGGTGTGTTCTGGGAAGAAATAACAGAGAGGTCCACGAAGCCGCAGAAATTAACAAAGAAGGAGAAGAACGAGAAACCCTCGGGGGCTGTGAAAGAAGCATTGGAAGAAGAAGACGAGGAACAGGATCTAGTACTGATGGTGCAAATCCCATGGATGCAAGCGTACATATCATACATCCTAAGAAAGACAATACCCGACGATCCAGTTGAAGCAAGGCGAGTTATTAGGCGATCCAAAGCTTTCACGGTGGTCAAAGGGGAGTTGTACAAGCGCAGTATCTCGGGTGTATTACAAAGGTGCGTCACACCCGAAGAAGGAAGGATAATTCTGAAGGATGTGCACGAAGGAGTATGTGACCACCACGCGAGCAGTTGAGCTATTGCAGCCAAAGTCTTTCGAGCAGGATTCTACTGGTTGACAGCAATTGAGGACGCAAAGGAGATAGTGCGAACTTGTGACGCATGTCAGAGATTTTCTGCAAAACCTCACTCTCCGGCAGCAGAATTAATGCCTATACCCTTATCTTGGCCCTTTGCTCAATGGGGTCTCGATATGGTGGGAAAATTACACAAAGCCTCGCCAGGAGGATACGAGTACATGTTGGTTGCTGTTGACAAATTCACCAAGTGGATAGAAGCAAAGCCGATAAATTCACCAGATGCAGCATCAGCAGTAAAGTTCGTGAAGGGCATCGTTTTTCGATTTGGAGTACCTCACAACATCGTCACAGACAATGGCAGCAACTTTACATCGAAGGAGTTCAAGGCGTACTGTGCAGAGGTAGGCATCAAATTGCACTTCGCGTCAGTTGCACATCCTCAAACCAATGGTCAAGTCGAGAAAGCCAATGGTATCATCTGCAATGGCATCAAGAAAGGCTTGTTAGGGCCACTGGAAAAAGCTCGACATACCTGGCCAGAAGAGTTACCAAGTGTGTTATGGAGCATCCGAACAACACCAAATACAGCAACACAGGAGACCCCGTTCTTCCTGGTCCATGGAGGAGAGGCAGTACTGCCGATAGAAATAGAGCACGACTCCCCCAGAGTCACAGAGTACAACGAAGAAGTTTCCAGGAAAGCATTGGAAGACGATGTGGACGCACTCGACGAAGCTCGAGACGAAGTATTGTCACGGGTAACTAAATATCAGCAAGACCTGAAAAACTACCACAGTCGACGTTTGCGACCAAGATCCTTTCAAGTTGGAGACCTAGTTTTGCGACTCAATCAAGAGCGTACTGAAAAGCTCGAGTCGCCATGGCTTGGCCCTTACGTCATTACGGAAGTAATCGAAGGAGGAGCGTACAGGATCAAAGACAAGAAGACAGGGGTTCCCGAGAAAAACCCCTGGAACGTGGCACAGCTAAGGCGTTTTTACGCTTAGTGTCAAAATATAGTCCTCCTTGTAAAAATACAATGTACTGAAACGCCCGCGAGTTTTCAGACGCACTCTTTTCCTTTTTCGGGGCACCGAGTGGGGCCGGGAAAGGTTTTTAATGAGGCGGGCTCGCGGTGCTGCAATATAATAAAGATAGTGGAGATATACTTCTTATTCTTCGACACGCTCGGGGGCTCAATGCCTTCAAATTACAAAATATATACAATATAGATAAACTAGACTTACCGAAATATTTCACCTTGGTACAAGGATACCTCGCCAAATAGAACATCGGAAGCTAACAACTATAAATATAGTGTACTCGTCAAAATGTTATTGCTTTGGTCTGAAAACCTCGCAACAAAAATATAGAATGTCACCACCAAGGCACTCGGGGGCTCGTGCCCATTGATAGCAAAATATATATACCTTCTCGCAATAAGAGAAAAATCTTCGGGATAACAAAATAGTATAAGCTCCAGCCAAAGGCTCGGGGGCTCTATGATCAAAAATAGAAACAATACATACTTACAGAGTTGACAGCTTTACAATATAGATCATGTCTACAAAGACGTATCAATGGTGAAACTACAGCAAGAAAAAGGAAAAAACCCTCAATGGATACCTAGCACATGGTCTATGGTTATTCGTTCATTGGAAGGACGAGTACTATGCTCGGCATAGCTACCCTTCACAAAGAACTCAGCGTCCATCCGAAGAAGTTCATCCATCATATCTTCGGCTACAGGAGTCACCAGATCATCAATCTTGCCCATGTTTCTCTTTTTCTTCGACATTTTAGCCAGGCACGTAGGAACAATTTGATTCATGGGCAATTTTGGATAGCAAATCTTTATCATCATCATAGCAAATCTTGCGCCAGCAGAGAGTTGAGCCCGCACAAAGCCATGGATTCGAGGAGCATCTCGAAATTTTTCCATTAATGCAGGAAGAGTTTCTAGCATCTTGTTGCGAGGGAACATGGTTCCATAAACTAAAAATAAAGTCTTCGTACAGAAGTCAAGGAAGTCACGGACCTGAGCCGCGCGATCTTGGAATCTGACAATTTGACGGGTACGCTCAGGAGTAACCCAAAAGTTAGAACCATGTTGTGCAGCCAGTCTAAGCAGAACATTGGCTCGAGCTTCAACACGTTGATCTTCGGCAGCAGTATCCAAAAATGAGCCTGGTACAGCAAATAAATTGACAAGGAAGGAAAAATAGCAAAAATAACATTCAGCATGGTTATGAACAGGAAACATACCTGTCATATCCAGGCTGGCGTCAGTCATTAGCTGAAGCATATAATTTTCTCGAGAGGAAGCTTCGGTAGCCTCAGCAACAGCAGCATCCTTTGCAACAATGGCTTCTTTTGCCTGTTGAAGAGCAATATTCTCTCTCTCGGATGCTTGTCGAGATTGTTCCATCGTCGCAAGAGTTTGTTTCTTCATGGATTGGAGTTGTTGGTGCAATTCTTGCAAATCTTGCGACAAATGTTGTCTTGAAGAACCTTCGATGAAGTTATCATTGACTAGTGTTTTCTTCGAGAAGGAGGAAGCAGGAGAAGTATCGGCAGAATGAGGATTGGCAGAGTAGTTATCAAATATCAACTGGAAAAGAAAATTCCAATATCAAAGGATTGCACAAGACAGAATTCCATTGATCTTCAAGAAATTTACATGGATATTACAGAAGGAGTTCTTCAAAAGGACTACTAAGGTAATTGTCGCCAAAGCTAATATGGCGACAATAGCTAAAGAAACAGGAAAAATAAAAAGAAGGGGCATTCAACTAGACCTCCGGCTTTGATGAGCTAGGAGTTGAAGATGGCTTGATCCCGAGATAGGACAGGATTTTCTTCGTGTTGGACTTTGCCGCCTTGATCAACGATCGCCATTTTGTCTGCTCTATCTGTTCTGTGTCACCTACTTTCGCCCAGTCGATAGTTTGTTGGCTATCAGCGACCAAGGCAACAGTGCTTTCGACAGCGATCTTCATGTTCTCCTGGCGCATCTTCAGTCCAAGATCCTCTGGTGGATTGAAGTCCTTGGCAAGAGCAAGGAAAGTTGCGGGTTCCTCTTTCTTCAGGAAGAAGTAGGGGAAGAGTCGCGACAGCCCTGCTTTAGCTTGTTCAATGCACTCGCGTGCTTCTGTTCCATGAAACTCAAGGAACGAGAGGGCGTCAAGAAGAGGATCATTGTCGGGATCTTCAAGTTCAAATTCTTGAGATGTTTTACCTGTCAAGATAAAAACTTATTGATTAGACAACGAGTGAAGGAAAGAAAGTCCAAAGGATGCGAAGTGGTTCAGATACTTACTGACAAAGCGATGGTTTTGCGACCTTAGGCGTTTAATAATAGCTTCCTCGCGAGCAGATTGTGCGGTTATATGCTCGCTCAGCGAAGTCTCGGCATCGTGAAGTTTCTTCTTAAGATCTTCGACACCAGCAGCATCGGCCTTGGCCTTATCAGCCTCTGCTCTAGCTTGAATAGCATCTGATTCAGCCTTCTTACAAGCCTCTTCACTTTGCTTAAATTTTTGAGCAAGTGTATTGGCACGCTCGTTGACCTCCGCCAGTTTTTCTGCCAAGAAAGTTAAATTTAGTTAGAAACATTGACAACAAAGGAGTACGAAGGCAAGGGCAAAAAGAAGCAGCAAGGCATTACCTTCAGCTTTACTGGCATAGTCACGGTACCCAACAAATTGGGCACCGAAACGGATGAATTCCTTAATCAAAGGCTGTTAAAAGAAAGAGAGAGAAAGAAAGCGTCGGTACGGAATAAAGGGTGATAGCACAAAATAAAGTACACAGAGAAAACATCGGCAGCATCAGAAAGTATTCAAGAACTTACATCATCCAGAAGAGGAGTCGAGGAGCCACCCAATTGTAGGGTAGGCTGTGTAATTGATTCAACTCTCGCCCTTTTTGGTGAAGGGACGAGAGGGCTTGAAGGAGGAGTAGGAGCGCCGACGTTTTGTTGAGGAGGCGAGGATTCCTCCCCTTCAACTGGCGTCTCCGAAACAACTAGAGTATGTGACGTACTCGTTCGAGCAGCCACATCAAAAGCTGGTACTTCTCCCTCATCATCACTGCGATTAAATGTTGGCAGCGTAAAAAACAAGATAGACAAAAATCTTCGAGTACAAGAAAAAATAAGGGTGACTTACGAACTGATGAGGGCCTCGAGGTATGGATCATAAGCTGCCTTCTGACGTGAAGGAACAGTTTCTTCGACTTTGGAGGTGCCGGAATCTTCGACATTATTCCTTTTCCTTTTGTTCTTTGGAGAAACAGCGGGAGGAGGAGATTGTGCCGATGCAGTGCCTTCAGAGGCAGCCTCCTTTTCATAAGATCCCGCAGATTTTCGAGAATCTACGGGTTCATTCACAAAAGAGGGGGCATCTTGGTTGTCGTCGGTGACAACGGCCCTTTCCTCGACTTCTCCACCTTCAGGAAGGGGAGGAAGCGAGACAAGATTTGGATGGTTCTATATAAAAACAGGGGAAGATGTCAAAAAAGGAGTTACAAAAAGATAGCAAGGCAATAACAAATCAATCGACAAGGTTTACCTTGGGAAGCGCATTGGTGGCGCTGTACGGTTTTACACGACAAGAAGAAGGGACAGAATCTTTTTTGCTGAGAGAGGAGATTTTTCGGACAAGCTTTTCCAAGTCCTTAACCTCCAAATCTGCTGACAAACGATTTGCGTCCTTGTCGCCAGCATACTTCCAGAGAGGGTATTTGCGAGCCTGGAGAGGCTGCACTCTGGTTCTAAGAAATTACGCTGTAATTTGGATACCTGACAATTCTTTGCCACGAGTATTTTGCAACTCATGGATGCGAGTCATCAAGGCTTCTGTCAAAGTTTTTTCTTCTTCGGTAGCCTCTGCATCCTAGGAGCGGCGGCGAAGGATTTTCTCGGCACCATCGAAAGGAGGGATGTTGTCTTCAACACATCCATGGTTCTCCTCCTGAATGTACAACCACTTCTTGCGCCACCCTTGAACTGAGTCAGGGAGTTTGACGTCAAAGTAATCGACTGTGGGGCGAACAGAAATAACAACGCCGCCTATATTATAGGCGACATTGGGGGAGCCATTGCGGCGACAAAAGAAAATGCGCTTCCATAGCGCCCAGTTAGGCTGGACGCCAAGGAAGGCCTCACAGAGGGTGATGAAAATGGAGATATGGAGAATAGAGTTGGGCATGAGGTGGTGAAGTTGAAGACCATACACAAAAAGCAATCCACGGAGGAAAGGATGAATGGGGCGGAAAGACCGCGGATGAGATGGTCGACGAAACTTACCCGATACCCCATTGGAGGGGTTGGGTAGCTTTCTTCACTAGGAAAGCATAGCGCTTTAGGCTTCTTGCTAATCCCCGGCTTCTTCAAGAGATTGATGTCCTGGGTGGAAATTTTGGACCTTTCCCACTCCGCACTTCCCAGATCTGCGGCAGCCATTGACGATTCAGGCGTGCTGTGCTTGATCAACCGACGCGGTGGCATCAACAATGGCGCAGGAATGCAGCTTGGAGAAGATGAGCTTAGGGAATTGAGGGGCGCAGGAGGAGGTTTTGCAGAGGAGAGTAGGAGAACGGCACGAGCGGAAGTGCTCGAGGAGGAAGAAGGAGATCTTATATAAAGGTGAGGCGAAGCGGCGGACCGTTGGATGGAAAAGGGGTGCGGCAGATGATAACCACGTAGAAACAAGGGTAAAAAAGTATTTTAACACTGGAGAAGTTACGGTACATGCGCCAGGAAAAGCGGAGGACGTGTGTCCCCCACCTACACGACGTGTCAAGATAATGGATAATTTGGGCCCGCAAGGCAGCGGGAGAAAACTTCTCGCGATTTTCGGATTCGCAATCGTGGCTATCATCAGCAATAACGTCACCTTGTCAGAGAGAAAAATTCGACTCAACAGCGGCATAAAAAGGCGACATGCAAAAATATTGGAGAGCCTTTGATCAAATACAAGTTTTTGATCAAATGCTCGGGGGGTACTTTGAAAAAATGAAAAGATCAAGAAAGACAAAATAGAAATGGCATGAGCCTATGATCAAATACAAATATTTGTTCATAGCCTCGGGGACTACTCCCATCGGGAGCGCTGTTCGCGCACCCGAGAAATTATAAAACTTCGGGAGAGAAAGAAAATATAGTGGCATAAGGCGTGGAGCCTACAACCAAGCACAAGTCCTTGGCTGTAGCCTCGGGGGCTACTCCCATCGGGAACGCTGTTCGCGTGCCCGATGAAATTATAAAAAAGAAAGAAAGAATGAAAAGAAGAAAGATAGAAGAGCAAAAGAGTATATTTCGAGTTATAAATAACTCTGCATATACTCCCATCGGGAGAGCAATATAAATCATCTTTGACTCAATAAAATGTGCCATTCCAACAGCCGAATAAGCACTCGACAATATATTCTCAGAACGCCAAAGTTGCGATTAATTTCTGAATGCCGCAAAACTTTGCGAAGGTAAGACCCCAGATCCGTTCTGTGAGGCGTGGCGCCGTCTCTGACGTCGGTCTGCTACTTTTATCCATATCAACAGATACGAAGAAAAATCCTAACGGACGCGTTAGGTACCCGATAAATATAACTGGGACTCGACAGAATGGTAAGACCTTAAGCGGCACCTGTCGAAGTTTACACCAGTATCCCGAGATCATGTCCAGGGACATGATTTTGAAGTAGGTTTTTGCGGATTGCCACTAGAGCAGTTAACTAGTACCTAATCCGTCAGATGAACAAGCCCCAACTACCATTATCCCTGTACAATATAGAAATTTATGTGAAGAAATATAGAAAAGTTTTAAGTTGTCGAGTAAAAATAAACAGTGGAGATTTTCCCTGATTCTACGATTCAAGCAAAATCTCGGGGGCTACTGACATAGGCATCCCCAATGGGCCTGCCGAAGATAGTACCCGGGGTTTACTTAAGGCCCACTACCCGAAGAATAAGAAGATTCGGAAGCCCAAGATATTGTTAAGGAAAGCTAGAGTTGTAATAGGAAGCATTATTGGTAATCTTGCGGGAGGAGTTAGAAACCTTTTCGGACTCTGTAACTTGTACAATACGAATCCCTCGGCTCCGCCTCCTATATAAGGGGGAGTCGAGGGACAAAGAAAGGATCGAATCTACTGTCAACACAACCTTAGTTTTATATTCGTCGAGTACTTTTCGGCTGAAACCTTCGAGATCTACTTGCCCTCTACATCCAACTAAACCCTAGTCTACAATCCGTAGGCATTGACAAGTTAATACCTTGTCACTATGGACCCTGGTCCAATTCTTACATCTGAAATACAATCTACTGCAATTGTTCTTTACTGTTCTTCGCAAACAATCATCATCATCCACACTATACATCTAATCCTTTGTTTACAGCAAGCCGGTGAGATTGACAACCTCACTGTTACGTTGGGGCAAAGTACTTTGATTGTGTTGTGCAGGTTCCACGTTGGCGCCGGAATCCCTGGTGTTGCGCCGCACTACACTCTGCCACCAACAACCTTCACGTGTTCCTTGACTCCTACTGGTTCGACAACCTTGGTTTCTTACTGAGGGAAAACTTGCTGCTGTACGCATCACACCTTCCTCTTGGGGTTCCCAACGGGCGTGTGCTTTACGCGTATCAAGATTGTTTTCTGGCGCTGTTGCCGGGGAGATCAAGACACGCTGCAAGGGGAGTCTCCCACATCCAATCTCTATACTTTGTTTTTGTCTTACTTTGTTTTATTTTATTTACTGCTTTGTTTGCTCTTATATCAAAAACACAAAAAAATTAGTTGCTAGTTTTACTTTATTTACTGTCTTGTTCTCCATATTAAAAACACAAAAAAATTAGTTACTTGCATTTACTTTATTTTATTATCATGACTAGTCCTGTAGTTGATACTCTATCACCTGAGGAATCGATCTACACTTTTAAACAAGGTGGTGAAGAGAGTTTTAAAGAAGCTTGGTCTAGAATTTTTGATTCTTATAATAAAACTGAACCTAAAATGACCCTAAGTTTGCTTCTTAGTAACTTTTATTTTGGGCTTATTCTTCGCTATAGATATGCCTTGGATGTTGTAGCGGGAGGAGATTTTCTTCACTGTGATGGGGATCAACCTTTTAATGCCATAAAAAACTGGTTACATCATCTAGCTCCGCTAATAATTTTGATCCATCCCTTGTCAGCATTTATAATAGATTAAACACTCTTGAGACAAATGTATGTTGCTTAAAAGAAGGGTATAGTCGGATTCGTGAGCATTTTGATTATGTTCCAATAAACTCTGAACCTTCAATGTGGGACCCTACTATTAAAGTTACTATTGATGGTAAATTTTTTAATGCCCGTTGTGATATTATGACTGAATTTTGCCTTATGCCTGAAAGTATTTATGAATCTCTGACACTTTGGGGACTTAATGAAGGTGGAGAAGGAATAACTCTTACTGATAACTCTGTTATAATTCCTAAAGGAATAGCTGAAGGAGTGTTCACAACCCTTCTTGGAAGAACGGTATCCACTGATTATCTCGTTATTGAATGTGTAGGAACAGGACAAATCACACTTGGAAGATCCCTGCTGAAACTCTTGGGAGCAATCATAGATGTGGGGAAAGGCACTCTAAATTCCTCGATACCTGGATGTGGTCATATATTCCCTAAACCAAAGAGTAAGAATAAGAGTAAGAAGGGTAGGCGCAACGCCCCTGGTAAGAATGCTAATGTTTCATCTCTTGATAATACTTGATTCACACTTTCTGCGCCTAGCTGAAAGGCGTTAAAGAAAAGCGCTTATGGGAGACAACCCATTATTTTACTTCTGCACTTTTGTTTTATATTTGAGTCTTGGAAGTTGTTACTACTGTAGCAACCTCTCCTTATCTTTATTTTATTGCATTGTTGTGCCAAGTAAAGTCTTTGATAGTAAAGTCAATACTAGATTTGGATTACTGCGCAGGAACAGATTTCTTGCTATCACGAAATTGAGCCGCCCCGTCTGTAGAAAATTTAAAAAAATCTGCCAATTTACGTGCGTGATCCTCAGATATGTACGCAACTTTCATTAAATTTGGGCATTTTCATCTCAGCAAGTCTGGTGCCTCAAAAAAATTCGTCTTTACGGACTGTTCTGTTTTGATAGATTCTGCCTTTTATTTCGCATTGCCTGTTTTGCTATGTTTGATGGATTTCTTTGTTCCATTAACTTTCAATAGCTTTGTGCAATGTCCAGAAGTGTTAAGAATGATTATGTCACCTCTGAATATATCAATTTTCAATTATGCACTAACCCTCTAATGAGATTGTTTTGAGTTCGGTGTGGAGGAAGTTTTCAAGGGTCAAGAGAGGAGGATGATACAATATGATCAAGAAGAGTGAAAAGTCTAAGCTTGGGGATGCCCCCGTGGTTCATCCCTGCATATTTTAAGAAGACCCAAGCATCTAAGCTTGGGGATGCCAAGGCATCCCTTCTTCATCGACAACTTATCAGGTCACCTCTAGTGAAACTATATTTTTATTCCGTCACATCTTATGTGCTTTACTTGGAGCGTCTGTTTGTTTTGTTTTTGTTTTTGTTTGAATAAAATAGGATCCTAGCATTCCTTGTTTGGGAGAGAGACACGCTCCGCTGTTTCGTATGAACACATGTGTTCTTAGCTTTATCTTTAATGTTCATTGCGAAGGTTGAACTACTTCGTTCATTGTTATATGGTTGGAAACGGAAAATGCCGCATGTGGTAAATGGTATAATGTCTTGAATAATGTGATACTTGGCAATTGTTGTGCTCATATAGATCATGTTTAAGCTCTTGCATCATGTACTTTGCACCCATTAATGAAGAACTACATAGAGCTTGTTAAAATTTGGTTTGCATGATTGGTCTCTAGAGTCTAGATATTTTCTGGTTAAGGTGTTAGAACAACAAGGAGACAATATAAAGTCTTATAATACTTACAATATGTTCATATGTGAGCTTTTTTGCACCTTTTATACTTGAGTTTTCTTCAAACAACCTTGCTAGCCTAGCCTTGTATTGAGAGGAATTCTTCTCGTGCATCCAAATCCTTGAGCCAAATACTATGCCATTTGTGTCCACCATACCTACCTACTACATGGTATTTCTCTGCCATTCCAAAGTACATTACTTGAGTGCTACCTTTAAAATTCCATCCTTTGTCTTTGCAATATATAGCTCATGGGAAAAATAGCTTTAAAAACTATTGTGGTGAAGAATATGTACTTATGTGTCTTATTTCTTAATAAGTTGCTTGTTGAGCGGTAACCATGTTTCTGGGGACGCCATCAACTATTACACCTTTGTTGAATATCATGTGAGTTGCTATGCATGTTCATCTTGTCTGAAGTAAGGGTGATTTTCATGATCAAATGGTTTGAGTATGCATATTGTTAGAGAAGAACATTGGGCCGCTAACTAAAGCCATGATCCATGGTGGAAGTTTCAGTTTGGACAATCAATCCTCAATCTCTTATGAGAATTTTAATTGTTGTTGAATGCTTATGCATTAAAGAGGAGTCCATTATCTGTTGTCTATGTTGTCCCGGTATGGATGTCTAAGTTGAGAATAATCAAAAGCGAGAAATCCAATGCGAGCTTTCTCCTTAGACCTTTGTACAGGCGGCATAGAGGTACCCCTTTGTGACACTTGGTTGAAACATATGCTATGCAATGATAATCCATGTTAATCCAAGCTAATTAGGACAAGGTGCGAGCACTATTGGTATACTATCCATGAGGCTTGCAACTTATAGGATATCTTATACATAACACATATGATTTATTACTACCGTTGACAAAATTGTTTCTTGTTTTCAAAATGAAAAGCTCTAGCACAAATATAGTAATCCATGCTTCCCTCTGCGAAGGGCCATTCTTCTACTTTATTGTTGAGTCAGTTTACATATTCTTTCTATCTTAGAAGCAAACACTTGTATCAACTGTGTGCATTGATTCTTACATGTTTACTTATTGCACTTGTTATATTACTTTGTGTTGATAATTATCCATGAGATAAATATGTTGAAGTTGAAAGCAATCGCTGAAACTTATATCTTCCTTTGTGTTGCTTCAAAGCTTTCTACTAAGAATTTATTGCTTTATGAGTAACTCTTATGCAAGTCTTATTGATGCTTGTCTTGAAAGTATTATTCATGAAAAGTCTTTGCTATATGATTCATTTGTTTACTCATTATCTTCATCATTGCTTCGAATCGCTGCATTCATCCCATATGCTTTACAATAGTATTGATCAAGATTATGATAGCATGTCACTTCAGAAATTATCCTTGTTATCGTTTACCTACTCGAGGGCGAGTAGGAACTAAGCTTGGGGATGCTTGATACGTCTCAAACGTATCTATAATTTCTTATGTTCCATGCTACTTTTATGATGATACTCACATGTTTTATACACATTATATGTCATTATTATGCATTTTCCGGCACTAACCTATTGACGAGATGCCGAAGAGCCAGTTGTTGTTTTCTGCTGTTTTTGGTTTCAGAAATCCTAGTAAGGAAATATTCTCGGAATTGGACGAAATCAATGCCCAGGGGCCTATTTTTCCACGAAGCTTCCAGAAGACCGAGGGAGATACGAAGTGGGGCCACGGGGCGCCGCCACACTAGGGCGGCACGGCCTAGGGGGGGCCCGCGCGGCCCTAGCGTGTGGGGCCCCCGTGACTCCTCCGACTCCGCCCTTCCGCCTACTTAAAGCCTTCGTCGCGAAACCCCTAGTACCGAGAACCACGATACAGAAAACCTTCTAGAGACGCCGCCGCCGCCAATCCCATCTCGGGGGATTCAGGAGATCGCCTCCGGCACCCTGCCGGAGAGGGGAATCATCTCCCGGAGGTCTCTTCATCGCCATGATCGCCTCCGGATCGATGTGTGAGTAGTCCACCACTGGACTATGGGTCCATAGCAGTAGCTAGATGGTTGTCTTCTCCTCATTGTGCTATCATGATTAGATCCTGTGAGCTGCCTATCATGATCAAGATCATTTATTTGTAATGCTACATGTTGTGTTTGTTGGGATCCGATGAATATTGAATAGTATGTCAAGTTGATTATCAATCTATCATATATGTTGTTTATGTTCTTGCATGCTCTCCGTTGCTAGTAGAGGCTCTGGCCAAGTTGATACTTGTGACTCCAAGAGGGAGTATTTATGCTCGATAGCGGGTTCATGCCTCCATTGAATCCGGGACAGTGACAGAAAGTTCTAAGGTTGTGGATGTGCTGTTGCCACTAGGGATAAAACATCGATGCTTTGTCTAAGGATATTTGTGTTGATTACATTACGCACCATACTTAATGCAATTGTCTGTTGTTTGCAACTTAATACTGGAAGGGGTTCGGATGATAACCTGAAGGTGGACTTTTTAGGCATAGATGCATGCTGGATAGCGGTCTATGTACTTTGTCGTAATGCCCTGATTAAATCTCATAGTACTCATCATGATATATGTATGTGCATTGTTATGCCTTCTTTATTTGTCAATTGCCCAACTGTAATTTGTTCACCCAACATGCTATTTATCTTATGGGAGAGACACCACTAGTGAACTGTGGACCCCGGTCCAATTCTTACATCTGAAATACAATCTACTGCAATTTTTCTTTACTGTTCTTCGCAAACAATCATCATCATCCACACTATACATCTAATCCTTTGTTTACAACAAGCCGGTGAGATTGACAACCTCACTGTTACATTGGGGCAAAGTACTTTGATTGTGTTGTGCAGGTTCCACGTTGGCGCCGGAATCCCTGGTGTTGCGCCGCACTACACTCCGCCACTGACGTGGGCATTACCCTTCGGGTAACCAGTATTGCCCTATCTGGTATTGACAAATTGGAGGCCCATGAAGATACCTGAAGGCAAGATGGGCCACTAGGTCGGCGCATCAGAAGATTCCTTGACAGGCAAGACAAGGAAGCGAACAAACAAGGAAAGATTGGATCTAAAACTACTGTAAACTTAGTCGTCCTCGGTTAGGACCCTTGAGACCTGGCCTCCTATATAAAGGCCAGGAGAGGGGCTGCCGAGGGACACGAACAATCTTAGCAACCTTAGCCAGGAAAAGCTTAGAGCTAGGTAACCCTAGCAACACCAATCTCGACTAGATCTCAGCCGAAGTATTCGGCACCCCATTGTAACCTGTTTTCATCATAATCAAAGAACAGACAGGCAGGACGTAAGGGTTTTACCTCATCGAGGGCCCCGAACCTGGGTAAATCGCTCTCCCCGCTTGTCTGTGTACCGATGTCTCGTGTCAGCTTGCAGGATTCCATTAACCCTAAGCCCCTATCGGAGGGCATTGCCGAGGAGCACCCTCGACAATTGGCGCCGTCTGTGGGAACCCTGTCGGCACAAGGCAAGACATCGGCAGATCCGATCATGACATCGGCAGTTTCACCGGCAAATTCGCCGGCAACTCCATCGGTGACTTCGTCGACTCCATCGTCGCCAATCCTGGGAAGCCCGATTCGATTTGGCTCCTACGAGTTTACTCCACACAGCGATTCCTCCCGCTTGAACTTTTCAGATCTACAAGGGAACATGGAGATGACCTTCGGCAGCGTCCACTACAACGTCAACGCAGAAGGAATCATTCGATTGCTGGAATCTCCCACCTCCTGATCAACGAGTTCAAGCACACCGTCATCACCCGATCTGTCGGCTGGTCTGACAGAATCGACGTGCTCACCAGCGCCCTCGACTCCCCGCTCGGTATCCTCCATGTCGGTAGGGTCTGACGATCCCACGTCTTCGGAATTAACCTCGTACTACTGCCTGAACTGCGACATCAGGCACGGGCTGGGATCGAGTGACACGCCGTTCATCTGCAACGCCCAATATTCGTCGGGAGGGGACAGTATCGACAGCACCGTCCAGGGAATCACCCGAAGACCGGCACACCATCAGATTTATGTCGCCAATAACACGGGAAACACAAGGCGTAGAGGTGACGAGGATCATACCCCTCGTTCTAGTAGAAGGGAGAATTTTGAGAACAGCGCTAGCAACCGCGACATCGATTACACCATCGCGGATGAGGAGTGGGCAGCAGCAAGGGCAGCAGTACTCAACAATACGCCGCTCCCCGCGGGGACTTCAGTTGGAACCCTCAATGCTTATAGCTCCATACTAGAGAAGAACCGGGAGCACCTGTCGAAAGAGCAAGCCTCCCTCGAGAGACGCTTATCTGCAGCGGATCGATCTAGCGAACGACGAAGGGGCTCACAAGGGAGTGCCTCCCGAAACACTCAGGGAGCAGGCAAGCACCGGTCAAGGATATCGAGGCTTTCGGAAGATGACGCCAGAGAGATAACATCGAATCTGACTAAATCCTTTATGACTACGGATACCGCGGGCATGCCACGGCCAAAAACCGTTGCAGGAGCAACGGCCAACCTCGCCGCTTACCTCATCAACCAGCGCCCCGAAGGATCCATGGCTCAAGCTCAAAGCTCATCGAGGCGCCCTGGAAAGCCTAGTCCCGTCAAAGGAAAAGACCACCTACCAAGGCAGTGGGTCGAAACATCATGCGAGGGATGCTCGGGACGAAATCACTCAGAGCAAGATCGACAAAGCAAGGCGACGACGCGCCGCTAGAAAGGACGACGACAGTGATTCTTCGGATGAAGACCAGGAGTACGACGGCGAACTCAGGGGAGCCGATTGTCTAATTTACAAGATCCGCGAAGCAATGCCGCCCAAAAAGTTTAAGCCTACTCCTACCGACGCTGCCAAATACGATGGGCAGCAAGAACCAAGATCCTGGATAGACGACTACTTGCAGACTGTGATCCTGCACAAAGGAAACCAGATAGCGGCAATGCAGTGTTTACAGCTCTACTTGAAAGATTCAGCACGGGCCTGGCTAAGGGGGCTGCCAAAAGGTTCTGTCAAATCATGGGACGACCTAGTAGACGCCTTCGTTGCCAATTTCCAAGCAACATACAAGAGGCCCGTCGGGATCGAAGAGCTACGGAACTGTCGGCAGAAGCTGAAGGAGTCAATGCGCTCATACATCGGGAGATTCACAAAGCTCCTCAACGCCGCCGAAGACGTATCTGTCGACAGAGCAATCGACGCTTTCAGCGACGGAGTTCAGCGGGAAAGTTACATAGAAGAACTCGGGCGCAAAAAGCCAAAAACCATAACCAAGCTAATGGAAATCGCCAACAGCTGGGCTGATGGTGAGGATAACGTACGAAGGCCACGACAGCGTAGTGATGACGAAGACGATGACCAGCCGAAGCACGACTCGGGTGGCTGAAGGGATCGTCACAAGAGAAGGAAAAACCGCAACTACGATGACAACAATCTGGTAGCCGCAGGGTATTCCGATCGGCAGGACGATCGAGACGACAAGCACGATGGTAACCGGAACAACTCTGGGAACCGTGGTAACTATAAACCACGACAGCAGAGAACTCCCGAATTACCTTACGCCGAACAGGTCAACGCCCCCTGTTACCTACATTCGTATGTCGATTCCAAAGACGGCAAAATGAAGTCAAGTCACCTGCTCAGGGACTGTCGGCAGTTCCTTGACATGCACAAACTCATCCAGCAGTCAGGTCAGCAACAGCTACCACCACCACCCCCACCTCCACCGCAGCATCAGGTCCAGCAGGCTCAACCCCATCAACCCAATGAGGCGTTTCCACCACCACGTGGGCAGATGAGCATGATCCACGGGACAGGTTTTTCGAAAAGGGAGATGAAGAAGCTCACCCGAGAGATCAACTTGGCAGAAAGCATCATGGCAAATATCCCTGAATACATCGATTGGTCTACTCAGAACATTACATTTAGTCGAGCAGATCACCCGACGACCATACCAAAACCCGGACACGCCGCATTGGTAGTCGAAGCACAAATTGGGGGGTTCAAGATGAGCAAAGTCTTCATGGATGGCGGAAGCGGACTAAACCTGATATTCGTCGACACAATCAGAAGCATGGGGATCACCATGAGCATGCTGGAAGAAACAGACACCTGCTTCCACGGGATCCTTCCAACCGCACCGGGCTACTCT
The DNA here is from genome assembly GCF_019359855.2 of Lolium perenne. NCBI lineage: Eukaryota > Viridiplantae > Streptophyta > Magnoliopsida > Poales > Poaceae > Lolium > Lolium perenne. The sequence goes on along the minus strand of NC_067248.2, from coordinate 219,013,722 downwards.
CTTGGCAAAGTTTACCTGAATGTTATCTTCGGTAGAGCCGATAACTTCAGGAAGGAAAAAATCGAGTTTGAAGTGGTGAACTGGGAGTCACAGTATCACGCTATACTCGGGAGACCAGCGTATGCCAAGTTCATGGCTGTACCACATTATGCATACCTCAAGCTGAAAATGCCTGGGAACAATGGGACAAACATCACAGTTTATGGAAGTTTTTCGCGCTCGGACAATTGTGATCGCGACTTTCAGAGGATTGCTGCGAAGTTCGGGGAACAGCAAGAAATCATCGACCTTCCGCCCAAGCTGTCTTTACGAGAGATCAAGGAAGAAAAAGATGGCCGGGAAATAAAGAAGAAGCCAGCCGCTCTCGCCCTTAAAGCTTCGGCAGCAGAAGCTTCGGCAGCAGAAGCTTTGGCAGCAAAGGGTTCGGCAGTTGATGGCATAGAATGTTTAGGAGAAAGCAAGACGCTGGCAACCACCGCTCAAACCCCTGATGAAACCAGCAACGCTGCAGCAATCACTAACGCGGAGAAGAAGCCAGAAGAAGAGAAGAACCCCTTCCTTGACTAAGCAGTTTACCAGCCTTTATTTTCCTTTCATTATAAACAGGGCCTTCCTCTTTTTGCCCTCTAGCATCGTGCTTACCTTATTAATAAGAACTTAAAGCTTCGATTATTGTTAAGCATTGCAGTAACTACAAACTTCTAAACCCCATCACTATGCAAACATAGTACAGGGCGGAAGATCGTGCTCCAAAAAGCCTCTACGAGTGCTAAAATGACGTCACCTTTCCCTCTGCTTCAGATGCCTCTACGAGTGCCGTACAAAGCAAGAGTTTGGAAAAACTTACACACAACCCACGCTCGATATTTCACTTACAGAAATATCAAAGAACAACGGGCTCATCGGCAGAATCATTACACTCGAAAAATTCGGGAATGACTGTCGAAATTTACAAACGGTTGAAAGCAAAGTTGCGCATACAACAGGTTTAGCAAAACCTGCAACACGAGCTGATCACTCATAATGATTTGCTAACCAACTAGTATTCATACATCCAACGGGCAATTAAGCTTCGCCCCTTTAAATATTTGCCAACGGCATGGTAGAAGTACACATTCATGTACCAACCAGATAAGAAGTTGTGGCCCAAAAAACCCGAACACTCGGATGAATTAGCCAATACAACTTACAAAAGTAACTTTACACCTTTATATCACCCTTGCGGAGTTTCCTTTTCCTCAGGTATCTTTGACATCTCCTCAAGCCTGTCGACAATTACATGAGCAGGAGCTAAAACCTTCGGGTACAGCTTCTCGAAATCACCAGTTGCGTTGGCAATAGACAGCAAGCAAGCTGAAGGATAACAAGCAAGCACAAGGGCAAGCATACATTTGGCCCCTGCAAAGACTTGAGATCTTACTAGCTCCCGAACCTTCTTGGCACTTCCAAATTCAGACATCAAAGTCAAAAGGGTAGGAGGAACTGCATTCAGAGGAAACATTGTTTTCCAAACTACCCTCATGGCCTTGTAGCACTTATCGAAGAACTGGTGGACCTGTTGCACTCGATCCTGAAATTTGACGACGGCCGAAGCCTTCGAGTGTTCCCGCCAGAAAATCTCTTCGGATGAGGAAAGCTCAGTCAAAGCATGCACCCGCTCGTGTATCCGCTTGTTCTCTTCCGCAGGGTTCAACGCTATGACTGCCAAAAGAATTAGTAAAAGACTCAGACAAGAAGTTGCTAGCAAGCAGGCAAAGGGATCAAGAAACTTACAGTTTAAACTTTCGGTAGCCTTATGCAGCTCGCCAAGAATGTACCGCTCCACATCGGCTGCAATCTCGCTCCTTTTATTGACGATGGCAGCTAAGGCATAAGTGCTGCGTAAATCCTTCTCCATCTGTGTCATTCGGTCTTTCATGCGCTGGATCCGATCGCTTTCAGGAAGCGCACCCGACGAGTCGTCTGCAAACGAGGGTACTGGGAAGACCTGCAAGAAGTACTGGTTATCAAAAAAGTGATGGATATGGTACAGCCCAACGTCCAAAATAACTCCCATCGGGAGAAGTGCAAGAAAGTGATATCATAGCAAAAGTGTGCCTACAACAAATGCTAGCACAAAGTTTATTACAAAACATGAGTTTGGCGGCAGAGCAATGTTTTGCTTCAACTCAAGGCACAAGTTTGTTACAAGAATTAAGGAAGCTGAGTTTGAGTCGATGAACTAGGGCCAGTCGACGATTTCCTTGATGAAACCAGTTCAAGAAGCTGACGGGCACAAGTAAGAGCAGATGCCTTAAAGGTGCTCAAATCAACAGGCTGCCCATCTTGCCCTTTCGGAAGCCCCTTAGTCATTTCCTCGATGTCACCCTTAAAGTCGTAACCCATCATAAGCTGGAAGGCTAGGACAGCACCAAAAGTGCGCGATGTACGCTTGAATACCTCGATGACCTCCTTCGTGTCAACCGCGAAGGTATCGATCAGCTGTCCCAGGGTCTTCTCCTGATTAATCTTGGGGAAGATCATCGAGTGCATCCGCGCCAAAGCACCCTTCCCCTTCACAAGAAGCTCTTGTGTAAGCTGGTGAGAAGCGAGAATCGTTGACACCGCGTTCGCTGGGGAATTATTTGGAACTCTTTCCAGGGCATCGACAGGAATGTTTGCTGCCTCTGCAATAGAAAAGAAGAAAAAATTCAGTCATTGACAAAAAGTTTAGATCCATAAGAACGTCTCCCGACAAAACTATGTTAGAGATTACCAAGCAAGGCCAAAGAAGATTGACGAAGGACTTCATCCTTTTCGGCTGCTCGAGCCTCAGCTACCAGCCTGGATGCTTCTTCTTCCTTTAGCTTCCCTTTCAGTCTGGCCAGCTCCTCCTTCAGAGAATCAATCTCTTGGCGAGCCGCAGTAGCTATCTTGACTGCGCCATCCAGTTTTGAGGAGGAAGATTCGACTTCTTTTTGCAGCCGAGCTTTGTCAGCCTCTAGAGAAGTGAATCGAGAGGCGAAAACCTCCAGAGAAGAGATAACGCCACGCAGGTCCTTAAGAGAGAAAGAAAAACAATTAAACAGGGCAACCTCCAAGAAATTTGTATTAAGATCAGAAGAGGACTTACAGAAAAAGGAGCCGCAGTAGCAGCAGTTGGAGAAATATCCTTCCCTTTGGAAAGGGAAGACGCAGTCGATGCTTGAGCCATGGGGGCAGCCTTAGGAGCCGAAGCTTCGGAAGCCACCACGACCGGCGAAACAGCATCAGACTTGGCCTTTTTAGGAGGAGGCTCGATAAAGCCCTCGTCACTGCAAAAGTAAACAGTCGACTGTGATTATAACAGGAGTATGGAAGGTAAAAAAGGCACAGTATAACTTTCAGAAAGGAACTACTTACATGTCGAAGAGATCATCTTCATCGGCAAAGCCGCCGGTTGATCTCTTCGCAGGAGAAGCTCTGACCCCATCTGCAGCTGCATCAACAAAAGTATCACGATCAGTGTCGACGTTACGCACTGATCCATCTGCGATACAAGTATTATCGGCTGAGGAGGGAAGATCAGCGCGGGCAACTTCAAGATTCATTGGACCATTATATTCATCCTCTAAACCTGTTTGATCAATGGTGTGGAAATCTACTGGGATTGAGGAGCCTTTCCCCTCAGAAGTATCATCCGGTGAATCACGTGTATTTTCAGAAGCCATAGGGATCTGGCAAAGAAGAATGACAAGTAAGAACAAAGGTAATCATGTCGGCTAAGCGAGGAGCTATAATAGAGATGTGAAAAAAGGAAAATACCCCTGATGGTGGATGATCAACGTCAAGGGGAGCATAAGAAGAGATCAGCGGAATCGAATCTTCCTGGTTGAAGGAAGTAAGACGACGAACTTCATCAAGCAACTCTTTTTCTGATAGATCGGCAGCATTGATCCTGGTCTCATCCTTTGGACCTGAGTACAACCACATCGGGTGAACTCTGGCCATGACTGGCTGGATTCGGCGCTTCAGGAAAACTGCTGCCACCTCCGTACCAATCATAGTTTGGCCGTCAGCCTCTTTGATTCGAAGGAATTTGGCAAACAATTCTTCGGCTGAGGCCCTTTCGTCGGCTGAGAGGATGTTCTTCCAAGAGTCCTTGGGCTTGGCTTTAGTAACGTCGGTATAGCAGGGGAGTCGACATTCGGGTGACGAGGAATCTTTAACGTAAAACCATTTCAACCTCCATCCTTGCATGGACTCTCTCATTGGGAAATTAAAGTAATTAACTTCTGAGCGAGCAACAAAACCTACTCCACCGGTGACAAAGTACCCATTACTACTGCTGTATCTTTTCACATAGAAGATCTTCTTCCACAGCCCGAAATGAGGTTCAATACCCAAAAACGCCTCGCAAAGGGTGATGAACACAGCAACATGGAGGATTGAGTTGGGGGTAAGTTTCCATAATTGAATTTCGTACGTCCGCAAGAGATGGAGGAGGAATCCATGAGTGGGGAGTGAAAGGCCTCGATGAAGAAAAGATAAGAACATCACGGAAAATCCAGCAGGAGGATCAGGCCGAGAGATCGCACCTGGAAGGATCACATCTCCCGCATCGGAGGATATCAATCCTAAGCTTCGAGACCTCTTTTCGTCGCGCTTGGTGACGGTTGAAGCTACCCAGTCCCCAGGTTTGGCCATCGAGCCCGACGGCACTGGCGGCGCCGGAACTGGGGGAGGGGCGTTTGGAGCGCTCCCCTTCGGAAGAGAAGATGAGGACTTGGCAGCGGCACCTTCGCTGGTGGAGCTAGCAGCGGCGGCGGTACTCTTCTTCTTCACCATTGCGAGATCTGAGGAAGATTGAAACTGTGGCGGCGGCGCAACAATGGCGAAAGAAGGAAGAAGAGGAAGAATGAGGAGATGCTGTGGGAACCGTGGAGAGAATTGAGAACTTTGTGTCCCTAGGAGATTTTAAGGAAAGGTTGAAGTAAGCACGTGGCGCTTGAGGAAGGGAAGGAACTGACGGCCCACTACGCCCACGATTGCGCGAAGATCGAGGAGCCACCTCGGTCATTACGCGTATAGTGGTCAAGCCCTAAAACATTGATTGAGCAGGGCTAGGGCTAGCTCGTCATGATGGGCCCGTCAAATCAGCCTGCAGCAGTTACACGTCAGCAATGACGTCATAATTTGGAAGCATTCGAAGAAAATATAAAAAGTTATCGGATGAAGGATTTGAGTCCACGCACGGATTTCGAGCATCCGTACCTAGACTCGGGGGCTACTCCCATCGGGAGCGCTGACGCGCACCCGATAAAATAAAGACTCGACAGAATAAGCAGTCGAAGGAAGAAGGTTTGAGTCAGCACTCGGTTGCAAAGCGCTCGCACCCAGACACTCGGGGGCTACACTCCCATCGGGAGCTCGTGATGCATACCTGATAGAAGTTTTTTGCACTCCAGGATCATGCCCGGGGACTTGATTCTGTGTAGGGTAACGGTGTTTTGCCATCGGCAGTTAACCAAACAGCAGTTGGGCACGTTACTCATTATCCTTTGCATAAAGAAAATATATCGGATGATTTATGAAGATCTCGGCAGAGGAAAGTATTCGAGTAGTACAACTTGAGTCTATGCACGGATTGCAAGTATCCGTACCTAGACTCGGGGGCTACTCCCATCGGGAGCGCTGACGCGCACCCGATAAAAAGAAGATGAAGCATAATCAAGATGAACAAAAGCAATGAAGGAGAAAACATGCATTAGTCTCTACCCGAATTATCTTCGGCTAGACACTCGGGGGCTACTGACGTGGGCATTACCCTTCGGGTAACCAGTATTGCCCTATCTGGTATTGACAAATTGGAGGCCCATGAAGATACCTGAAGGCAAGATGGGCCACTAGGTCGGCGCATCAGAAGATTCCTTGACAGGCAAGACAAGGAAGCGAACAAACAAGGAAAGATTGGATCTAAAACTATCAGAACTTAGTCGTCCTCGGTTAGGACCCTTGAGACCTGGCCTCCTATATAAAGGCCAGGAGAGGGGCTGCCGAGGGACACGAACAATCTTAGCAACCTTAGCCAGGAAAAGCTTAGAGCTAGGTAACCCTAGCAACACCAATCTCGACTAGATCTCAGCCGAAGTATTCGGCACCCCATTGTAACCTGTTTTCATCATAATCAAAGAACAGACAGGCATGACGTAAGGGTTTTACCTCATCGAGGGCCCCGAACCTGGGTAAATCGCTCTCCCCGCTTGTCTGTGTACCGATGTCTCGTGTCAGCTTGCAGGATTCCATTAACCCTAAGCCCCTATCGGAGGGCATTGCCGAGGAGCACCCTCGACAGCCACCAACAACCTTCATGTGTTCCTTGACTCCTACTGGTTCGATAACCTTGGTTTCTTACTGAGGGAAAACTTGCTGCTGTACGCATCACACCTTCCTCTTGGGGTTCCCAACGGGCGTGTGCTTTACGCGTATCAGAGGGCTCTACATCACCATGCCCGCCTCTGGACTGATGCGTGAGTAGTTCATCCTTGGACTATGGGTCCATAGCAGTAGCTAGATGGTTGTCTTCTCCTCTTGTGATATCATGTTTAGATCTTGTGAGCTGCCTATAATGATCAAGATCATCTATTTGTAATGCTACATGTTGTGTTTGTTGGGATCCGATGAATATGGAATACTATGTCAAGTTGATTATCGATCTATCATATATGTGTTGTTTATGATCTTGCATGCTCTCCGTTGCTAGTAGAGGCTCTGGCCAAGTTGATACTTGTGACTCCAAGAGGGAGTATTTATGATCGATAGTGGGTTCATGTCTCCATTGAATCTGCGGGAGTGACAGCAACCCCTAAGGTTGTGGATGTGCTGTTGCCACTAGGGATAAAACATCAATGCTTTGTCTAAGGATATTTGTATTATTTACATTACACACAGTACTTAATGCAATTGTCTGTTGTTTGCAACTTAATACTGGAAGGGGTGCGGATGCTAACCCGAAGGTGGACTTTTTAGGCATAGATGCATGCTGGATAGCGGTCCATGTTCTTTGTCGTACTGCCCTAAGTAAATCTCATAGTAGTCATCATGATATGTATGTGCATTGTTATGCCCTCTCTATTTGTCAATTGCCCAATTGTAATTTGTTCACCCAACATGTTATTTATCTTATTGGAGAGACACCACTAGTGAACTGTGGACCCCGGTCCATTCTTTTACATCTGAAATACAACCTACTGCAATCATTGTTCTCTGTTGTTCTTTGCAAACAAACATCATTCTCCACACCATACGTTTAATCCTTTGTTTACAGCAAGCTGGTGAGATTGACAACCTCACTGTTAAGTTGAGGCAAAGTATTTTGATTGTGTTGTGCAGGTTTCACGTTGGCGCCGGAATCCCTGGTGTTGCGCCGCACTACACTCCTTCACCAACAACCTTCACGTGGCCTTCATCTCCTACTGGTTCGATAACCTTGGTTTCTTACTGATGGAAAACTTGCTGCTGTACGCATCTGATGGCGTGTATTTCACACGTTCGTTGGGCAACCCCAAGAGGAAGGTATGATGCGCACAGCAGCAAGTTTTCCCTCAGAAAGAAACCAAGGTTTATCGAACCAGGAGGAGCCAAGAAACACGTTGAAGGTTGATGGCGGCGGGATGTAGTGCGGCGCAACACCAGGGATTCCGGCCAACGTGGAACCTGCACAACACAACCAAAGTACTTTGCCCCAACGAAATGCAGTGAGGTTGTCAATCTCACCGGCTTGTCGTAACAAAGGATTAACCGTATTGTGTGGAAGATGATTGTTTGCAGAAAACAGTAGAACAAGTATTGCAGTAGATTGTATTTCAGTAAAGAGAATTAGACCGGGGTCCACAGTTCACTAGAGGTGTCTCTCCCATAAGACGAACAGCATGTTGGGTGAACAAATTACAGTTGGGCAATTGACAAATAAAGAGAGCATGACCATGCACATACATATCATGATGAGTATAGTGAGATTTAATTGGGCATTACGACAAAGTACATAGACCGTCATCCAACTGCATCTATGCCTAAAAAGTCCACCTTCAAAGTTATCATCCGAACCCTCCAGTATTAAGTTGCTAAGCAACAGACAATTGCATTAAGTATGGTGCGTAATGTAACTAGTGACTACATCCTTGAACATAGCACTAATGTTTTATCCCTAGTGGCAACAGACAACACAACCTTAGAACTTTCTGTCATCCTGTCCCGGTGTCAATGCGAGGCATGAACCCACTATCGAGCATAAGTACTCCCTCTTGGAGTTACAAGCATCTACTTGGCCAGAGCATCTACTAGTAACGGAAAGCATGCAAGATAATAAACAACACATAAGTATAACTTTGATAATCAACATAACAAGTATTCTCTATTCATCGGATCCCAACAAACGCAACATATAGAATTACGTATAGATGATCTTGATCATGTTAGGCAGCTCACAAGATCCGACAATGATAGCACAATGGGGAGAAGACAACCATCTAGCTACTGCTATGGACCCATAGTCCAGGGGTAGACTACTCACACATCACACCGGAGGCGACCATGGCGGCGTAGAGTCCTCCGGAGATGATTCCCCTCTCCCGGGTGCCGGAGGCGATCTCCTGGATCCCCCGAGATGGGATCGGCGGCGGCGGCGTCTCCGGAAGGTTTTCCGTATCGTGGTTCTCGGATCGGGGGTTTCGTCACGGAGACTTTTTATAGGCGGAAGGGCAGGTCAAGAGGCGGCACGGGGCCCCACACTACAGGCCTGCGCGGCCAAGGGGGCCGCGCCGCCCTATGGTGTGGCCCCTCCGTGGCCCCTCTTCGTCTCTCCTTCGGACTTCTGGAAGCTTCGTGAGAAAATAGGCCCCGGGCTTTGATTTCGTCCAATTCCGAGAATATTTCCTTACTAGGATTTCTGAAACCAAAAACAGCAGAAAACAGAATCGGCACTTCGGCATCTTGTTAATAGGTTAGTTCCAGAAAATGCACGAATATGACATAAAGTGTGCATAAAACATGTAGATAACATCAATAATGTGGCATGGAACATAAGAAATTATCGATACGTCGGAGACGTCTCAGCATCCCCAAGCTTAGTTCTGCTCGTCCCGAGCAGGTACTACGATAACACGTATAATTTACGAGTGACATGCCATCATAATCTTGATCATACTATTTGTAAAGCATATGTAGTGAATGCAGCGATCAAAACAATGTATATGACATGAGTAAACAAGTGAATCATATAGCAAAGACTTTTCATGAATAGCACTTCAAGACAAGCATCAATAAGTCTTGCATAAGAGTTAACTCATAAAGCAATAATTCAAAGTAGAGATATTGAAGCAACACAAAAGAAGATTAAGTTTCAGCGGTTGCTTTCAACTTGTAACATGTATATCTCATGGATATTGTCAACATAGAGTAATATAATAAGTGCAATAAGCAAGTATGTAGGAATCAATGCACAGTTCACACAAGTGTTTGCTTCTTGAGGTGGAGAGAGATAGGTGAACCTGACTCAACATTGAAAGTAAAAGAATAGTCCTCCATAGAGGAAAAGCATCGATTGCTATATTTGTGCTAGAGCTTTGATTTTGAAAACATGAAACAATTTTGTCAACGGTAGTAATAAAGCATATGCATCATGTAAATTATATCTTATAAGTTGCAAGCCTCATGCATAGCGTACTAATAGTGCCCGCACCTTGTCCTAATTAGCTTGGACTACCGGATCATCACAATGCATTGTTTTTACCAAGTGTCACAAAGGGGTACCTCTATGCCGCCCGTACAAAGGTCTAAGGAGAAAGCTCGCCTTGGATTGCTCGCTATAGATTATTCTTCAACTTAGACATCCATACCGGGACAACATACACAACGAGATAATGGACTCCTCTTTTATGCATAAGCATATACCAACAATTAATAATTTTCTCATTTGAGATTTGAGGATTGTTGTCCAAAACTGAAACTTCCACCATGGAGCATGGCTTTAGTTAGCGGCCCGATGTTCTTCTCTAACATATGCATGCTTAACCATATGGTGGTAGATCTCTCTTACTTCGTACAAGACGAACATGCATAGCAACTCACATGAAATTCAACAATGAAAAGTTGATGGCGTCCCCGGTGAACATGGTTATCGCACAACAAGCAACTTAATAAGAGATAAAGTGCATAATTACATATTCAATACCACAATAGTTTTTAAGCTATTTGTCCCATGAGCTATATATTGCAAAGGTGAATGATGGAATTTTAAAGGTAGCACTCAAGCAATTTACTTTGGAATGGCGGAAAATACCATGTAGTATAGGTAGGTATGGTGGACACAAATGGCATAGTGGTTGGCTCAAGTATTTTGGATGCATGAGAAGTATTCCCTCTCGATACAAGGTTTAGGCTAGCAAGGCTTATTTGAAACAAACACAAGGATGAACCGGTGCAGCAAAACTCACATAAAAGACATATTGAAAACATTATAAGACTCTACACCGTCTTCCTTGTTGTTCAAACTCAATACTAGAAATTATCTAGACCTTAGAGAAACCAAATATGCAAACCAAATTTTAGCATGCTCTATGTATTTCTTCATTAATGGGTGCAAAGCATATGATGCAAGAGCTTAATCATGAGCACAACAATTGCCAAGTATCACATTACCCAAGACATTTATAGCAATTACTACATGTATCATTTTCCAATTCCAACCATATAACAATTTAACGAAGGAGAAACTTCGCCATGAATACTATGAGTAGAAACCAAGGACATACTTGTCCATATGCTACAGCGGAGCGTGTCTCTCTCCCATAAAGTGAATGCTAGGATCCATTTTATTCAAACAAAACAAAAAACAAAAACAAACCGACGCTCCAAGAAAAAGCACATAAGATGTGATGGAATAAAAATATAGTTTCAGGGAGGAACCTGATAATGTTGTCGATGAAGAAGGGGATGCCTTGGGCATCCCCAAGCTTAGACGCTTGAGTCTTCTTGATATATGCAGGGGTGAACCACCGGGTGCATCCCCAAGCTTAGAGCTTTCACTCTCCTTGATCATGTTGCATCATACTCCTCTCTTGATCCTTGAAAACTTCCTCCACACCAAACTCGAAACAACTCATTAGAGGGTTAGTGCACAATATAAATTGACATATTCAGAGGTGACACAATCATTCTTAACACTTCTGGACATTGCATAATGCTACTGGACATTAATGGATCAAAGAAATTAATCCAACATAGCGAAAGAGGCAATGCGAAATAAAAGGCAGAATCTGTCAAAACAGAACAGTTCGTATTGACGAATTTTAAAATGGCACCAGACTTGCTCAAATGAAAATGCTCAAATTGAATGAAAGTTGCGTACATATCTGAGGATCATGCACGTAAATTGGCTTAATTTTCTGAGCTACCTACAGGGAGGTGGACCCAGATTCGTGACAGCAAAGAAATCTGGAACTGTGCAGTAATCCAAATCTAGTACTTACTTTTCTATCAACGGCTTAACTTGGCACAACAAAACACAAAACTAAGATAAGGAGAGGTTGCTACAGTAGTAAACAACTTCCAAGACACAAAATAAAAACAAAGTACTGTAGGTAAAAGCATGGGTTGTCTCCCATAAGCGCTTTTCTTTAACGCCTTTCAGCTAGGCGCAGAAAGTGTGTATCAAGTATTATCAAGAGACGAAGTGTCAACATCATAATTTGTTCTCATAATAGAATCAAAAGGTACCTTCATTCTCTTTCTAGGGGAGTGTTCCATACCTTTCTTGAGAGGAAATTGATATTTTATATTACCTTCCTTCATATCAATAATAGCACCAACAGTTCGAAGAAAAGGTCTTCCCAATATAATGGGACAAGATGCATTGCATTCAATATCCAAGACAACAAAATCAACGGGAACAAGGTTATTGTTAACGGTAATGCGAACATTATCAACTTTACCCAAAGGTTTCTTTGTAGCAAGATTAACATCCAAATAACAATTTTTCAGCGGTGGCAAGTCAAGCATATTATAAATTTTCTTAGGCATAACAGAGATACTTGCACCAAGATCACATAAAGCATTACAATCAAAATCTTTAACCTTCATCTTAATGATGGGCTCCCAACCATCCTCTAGCTTTTTAGGAATAGAGGCTTCGCGCTCTAGTTTCTCTTCTCTAGCTTTTATAAGAGCATTTGTAATATGTTGCGTGAAAGCCAAATTTATAGCACTAGCATTAGGACTTTTAGCAAGTTTTTGCAAGAACTTTATAACTTCAGAGATGTGGCAATCATCAAAATTCAAACCATTATAATCTAAAGCAATGGGATCATCATCCCCAATGATGGAAAAAATTTCAGCGACTTTATCACAGCGGTTTCAGCAGCTTTAGCGATTTCAGCAGTTTTTCGCGCTTTGCATTAGAAGTGGAAACATTGCTAACACCAATTCTTTTATTAGTATGAGTAGGAGGTGCAGCAACATGTGTAGCATTAGCATTACTAGTGGTGGTAATAGTCCAAACTTTAGCTATATTCTTTTCTTTAGCTAGTTTTTCATTTTCTTCTCTATCCCACCTAGCACGCAGTTCAGCCATTAATCTTATATTCTCATTAATTCTAACTTGAATGGCATTTGCTGTAGTAGTGATTTTATTATGATGATTCTCATTAGGCAAAACTTTTGATTTCAAAAGATCAACATCAGCAGCAAGACTATCGACTTTAGAAGCAAGTATATCAATTTTCCCAAGCTTTTCTTCAACAGATTTGTTAAAAGCAGTTTGTGTACTAATAAATTCTTTAAGCATGGCTTCAAGTCCAGGGGGTGAACTCCTATTATTGTTGTAAGAATTCCCATAAGAATTACCATAGCCGTTGCCATTATTATAAGGATATGGCCTATAGTTGTTACTAGAATTGTTCCGGTAAGCATTGTTGTTGAAATTATTATTTTTAATGAAGTTTACATCAACATGTTCTTCTTGTGCAACCAATGAAGCTAACGGAACATTATTAGGATCAATATTAGTCCTATCATTCACAAGCATAGACATAATAGCATCAATCTTATCACTCAAGGAAGAGGTTTCTTCGACAGAATTTACCTTCTTACCTTGTGGAGCTCTTTCCGTGTGCCATTCAGAGTAATTGATCATCATATTATCAAGAAGCTTTGTTGCTTCACCAAGAGTGATGGACATAAAGGTACATCCAGCAGCTGAATCCAATAAATTCCGTGAAGAAAAATTTAGTCCTGCATAGAAGGTTTGGATGATCATCCAAGTAGTCGACCATGGGTTGGGCAATTTTTAACCAGAGATTTCATTCTTTCCCAAGCTTGAGCAACATGTTCAGTATCTAATTGTTTAAAATTCATTATGCTACTCCTCAAAGATATAATTTTAGCAGGGGGGATAATATCTACCAATAAAAGCATCCTTGCATTTAGTCCATGAATCAATACTATTCTTAGGCAGAGATAGCAACCAATCTTTAGCTCTTCCTCTTAATGAGAAAGGGAACAATTTTAATTTTATAATGTCACCATCTACATCCTTATACTTTTGCATTTCACATAATTCAACAAAATTATTAAGATGGGCAGCAGCATCATCGAACTAACACTGAGAAAATTGCTCTCGCATAACAAGATTCAAGAAAGCAGTGTTTAATTTCAAAGAATTCTGCTGTAGTAGCAGGTGGAGCAATAGGTGTGCATAAGAAATCATTATTATTTGTGGTTGTGAAGTCACACAACTTAGTATTTTCAGCGTTGGCCATTTTAGCAACAGTAAATAAAACAAACTAGATAAAGTAAATGCAAGTAAACTAATTTTTTTGTGTTTTAGATATAGCAAACAAGATAGCAAATAAAGTAAAACTAGCAACTAATTTTTTTGTATTTTGATTTAGTGCAGCAAACAAAGTAGTAAATAAAACTAAGCAAGACAAAAACAAAGTAAAGAGATTGAGAAGTGGAGACTCCCCTTGCAGCGTGTCTTGATCTCCCCGACAACGGCGCCGAGAAAATGTGCTTGATGGCGTGTATTTCACACGTTCGTTGGGCAACCCCAAGAGGAAGGTATGATGCGCACAGCAGCAAGTTTTCCCTCAGAAAGAAACCAAGGTTTATCGAACCAGGAGGAGCCAAGAAGCACGTTGAAGGTTGATGGCGGCGGGATGTAGTGCGGCGCAACACCAGGGATTCCGGCGCCAACGTGGAACCTGCACAACACAACCAAAGTACTTTGCCCCAACGAAACAGTGAGGTTGTCAATCTCACCGGCTTGCTGTAACAAAGGATTAACCGTATTGTGTGGAAGATGATTGTTTGCGTAAAACAAGAGAACAAGTATTGCGGTAGATTGTATTTCAGTAAAGAGAATTGGACCGGGGTCCACAGTTCACTAGAGGTGTCTCTCCCATAAGACGAACAGCATGTTGGGTGAACAAATTACAGTTGGGCAATTGACAAATAAAGAGAGCATGACCATGCACATACATATCATGATGAGTATAGTGAGATTTAATTGGGCATTACGACAAAGTACATAGACCGTCATCCAACTGCATCTATGCCTAAAAAGTCCACCTTCAGGTTATCATCCGAACCCCCTCCGGTATTAAGTTGCTAAGCAACAGGACAATTGCATTAAGTATGGTGCGCAATGTAACTAGTGACTACATCCTTGAACATAGCACTAATGTTTTATCCCTAGTGGCAACAGCACAACACAACCTTAGAACTTTCTCACATCCTTTGTCCCAGGTGTCAATGCAGGCATGAACCACTATCGAGCATAAGTACTCCCTCTTGGAGTTACAAGCATCTACTTGGCCAGAGCATCTACTAGTAACGGAAAGCATGCAAGATAATAAACAACACATAAGTATAACTTTGATAATCAACATAACAAGTATTCTCTATTCATCGGATCCCAACAAACGCAACATATAGAATTACAGATAGATGATCTTGATCATGTTAGGCAGCTCACAAGATCCGACAATGATAGCACAATGGGGAGAAGACAACCATCTAGCTACTGCTATGGACCCATAGTCCAGGGGTAGACTACTCACACATCACACCGGAGGCGACCATGGCGGCGTAGAGTCCTCCGGGAGATGATTCCCCTCTCCGGCAGGGTGCCGGAGGCGATCTCCTGGATCCCCCGAGATGGGATCGGCGGCGGCGGCGTCTCTGGAAGGTTTTCCGTATCGTGGTTCTCGGTACTGGGGGTTTCGTCACAGAGACTTTTTATAGGCGGAAGGGCAGGTCAAGAGGCGGCACGGGGGCCCCACACTACAGGCCGGCGCGGCCAAGGGGGGGGCCGCGCCGCCCTATGGTGTGGCCCCTCCGTGGCCCCTCTTCGTCTCTCCTTCGGACTTCTGGAAGCTTCGTGAGAAAATAGGCCCCTGGGCTTTGATTTCGTCCAATTCCGAGAATATTTCCTTACTAGGATTTCTGAAACCAAAAACAGCAGAAAACAGCAACTGGCACTTCGGCATCTTGTTAATAGGTTAGTTCCAGAAAATGCACGAATATGACATAAAGTGTGCATAAAACATGTAGATAACATCAATAATGTGGCATGGAACATAAGAAATTATCGATACGTCGGAGACGTATCAGCATCACACCTTCCTGTTGGGGTTCCCAACGAACGTGTGTTTCACGCGTATCAGTGTGTTAGACCATGAGCTTTGTTATCCTTCGGTTTACCGGTGTGAGTTTTATCTGAACCTGCAGTTGTATGTTGTGGCTTCATTAATTTAAAGCTGGGCTCTGCTCGAGCCTTCAGTCTAAAAAAGAAGCAGCAGTATTTCACGGTACATTTTGGAACGTCTGATGTTCTTCAATTGGTGTATCCATAAGATTCCATAGTTCTAGCATTGTCGAAGCAAATTCTTTTAGAAACAGTGCTATCTTAATTTCTGAATTTCTTAGCTCATGCTTACATATGGTTACTACTCCATAAAAGATTAAAATAGAGGACTTTTTTTTTATTGTGATGTAGCTTTTCAAATTTATTCTGATTATTGTCATTTGTTTGAGCATATAGTCATAATCAAAGATACAGGAGTAACACCATCCTAGTGCAGTACTGTAAATAGCCAACCATCCTAGTTCGGTAGTGTAAATAGCCAACCATCCAACTAATATGCAGGTGCACTGTGCCAATCTTGTCTAAAAACCTAATGATGCATTCTAATCCAGACAATCGAGTCTTTTTAGGAAACATCTTCTTCGATCCAAGGGAGATTTAGACGCAGATGCAGCCTTCGGTTTTGTCACCTTACTTTTATGTTTACTCATAAGCATTAATTGAGTATTCTCCTCACCATTAAATGAGAAATGCCCTCATTAAGGGAGTTTAATAAAACCTAAAAATGTTAGAGATGTATAATCTCCTTTTCTGTATATTTCCAATCTATAAGAGGTTTCCTGCACTTTACACATGTATATGTTTTGGCCTTTGATCCCTTGTCAATATAAGTTGCATATTCACATGGATCGGGCATAACGTGAGTAGCCTCCGTTTAATTGAGCAAATCTACACCCACGCGCAGCCGCCGCCTCAACTCTAGCCGCCTCCAGTTCATCCTCCTCCATATTCTTGTTGGTTTTCCTTTAATGGAGATGTCATCGTCTGCAACAAGTGATCTTCGGCCGTTCGTTTGGTGACGAGATCTTCTTCCCGGCGTCAATGGTGGTGTTGAACGATTACAATTTTCTAGGTATGGGTCTTAAGATCTTGCTTCGCCAGATCGATTTTGTATCTTTTCTCATAATTGCCGCGAGGAGAATTATCCTCGCAGTTTTTGTCCCGGCTGCTACGTCATCGATAATGATCCGTACTCTTGGCTCTCCACCAACGCTGACAAGGCTAGTCGGTTGTTATTCCCTGGCATGCTGGTGCTGGTACTCTTGCCGATGTTGAATGACTGCTTTAATGGTTGCGCGTGTGCACGCAGCCTTGTCATCGGAGCTCAAATTAAAAATTATGAGAGAACCTTCGTCGGTGTTTACATGTCTATTGTTGCCTTCAGAAGAGTACAAGGTTATGTTTTGGAAGAAGAAATATTTTGAAGACTTTGAAGATTTCTTGGTATCTTTTAGACTTTATTTTGTAAGCGTTGAAGTCAGCTCGTATATCTCTACCATGTACTGTTTGTTACTATGAATATAAATATACGTGGCATTGATTAAAAAAAAGAATGTAGTCCAACTTTTTTTCAGTCGTTGCCTGGACGGGCTCTTTGGCAAGTGGCAACCCGAAGCAAAATCTATGGAGGGGACGGCGTCCCGTGGCGGAGGAACCGAGAGAAATGGAGAAACTGGCAGTCCACATCACACAACGGGCCAGCCAGATTCCCACCGTGCACGCTCCCCATCCGACGGCGCACGCACGCACGCCGTTCCCGTGCGTCCTGCCTGCGCGCTTCTAGAATCCTCCCGACGCCCCGCGCCCCGTCTCTCCTCGTCGTCGCCTACCTCGCCCTCTCCCCCCCTAAACCCACCACCTCCACCATTTCCTCCCGCCTTGGTATAAACCCTAGCCCACTCCCTTATCCGCTTCGCCCCAGCCAATCCATCCCAACAGCAGCCAACGCAATAGACTCAGTGCTGTTACCGACACCAAGCCGTCCGTCTCATGGCGCCCGCGCTGAGCAGGACCCTGGGCGCGTCCTCGGTGGCGGCGCTGCGCCCGAGCCCCTCGCGCGGGCCGCGGCGGGCCGCGCTCGCGCCGCAGGGGAAGACCTGCGCCAGGGGACTCAGGTGGGACGCGCGCAGTGAGAGGGCGGTCGGGGCGAGGTGCGTCTCCGCCGTCGCCGAGAAGGCCCCCGCCGAGGAGGAGGAAGAGGCCGCCGCCGGCGAGAAGTTCGAGTACCAGGCCGAGGTATGTGGCGGAGCTGCACTTCTTCTGAAACCGTGTGGTCCAATTCTGGATCGGGATACATTTCGGGGGCGAAATTCACGGATGTCTGTTGCGATTAGTCTGTGCCGGAATGCTGCTGCCTTTTTTCAAGGTGGCAGAATTCGTGGTTCAGTTAGAGGATACGAAATTGAGGAACTGCTGTGAATTTCTTTCTAGATTTTTACAGTTCCAGCCTCCCAAGATTCAGTGCCTCCCTGTCTGTTGTGCAGGTTAGCCGATTGATGGACTTGATAGTCCATAGCTTGTACAGCCACAAGGAAGTCTTCCTTCGGGAGCTCGTCAGGTCAGTCTTCTGCAGAAAATGCATAGTAATACAAAATTATTATCGTTAATCTCCAAACCGGAATCGGCACTGACTATCTGACCTGTTATGTTTTCTTTTCACCCAGCAATGCAAGCGATGCACTGGATAAGCTGAGATTCCTCAGCGTGACGGATCCATCCATGCTGGCCGACGGTTCTGAGATGGAAATAAGGATCAAGCCTGACCCAGAAGCTGGCACAATAACTATCACGTATACTCCTCCTCTCAATCAACTCGGCTGTTTAAGCATCGTCAGCTGTGACGATAGTCACTCTTCCTTCTCATTGTTTTGGATTTCACAGTGACAGTGGTATCGGGATGACAAAGGATGAACTCAAGGACTGCCTTGGAACTATCGCGCAGAGTGGCACCTCCAAATTTTTGAAGGCTCTCAAGGTGCACCTTCTTCCCCATCTAGATTTATCAGCTTGTGTTCTATGATGATCTTGTTTCCTTCATTGTTGATATAATGAAAATTTAATCTCTTTTTTTCTCTCTCAGGAGAACAAAGAGCTTGGTGCAGATAATGGGCTTATTGGTCAGTTTGGTGTTGGATTTTATTCTGCATTTCTCGTTGCAGAAAAGGTATGCAATTTCTCTTAGATGGTACTACAACTGTATGTACATGAATCTCTTACACTTTGCATTTTTTGGGAAATTAATTTCAAAGTATTTGTACATCCTACTTGCAAGCCAAGAATAGTTTTCATACTTGTGCTTATCTTGTGACCTTGCAGATTGTGGTGTCCACTAAGAGTCCCAAGGTAGATAAGCAGTATGTATGGGAAGCCGAGGCTGACAGTAGCTCCTACGTTATCAAGGAGGAGACTGATCCTGAGAAAATGCTGACACGGGGAACACAGATTACTCTGTTCTTAAGAGTACGAAGCTTGTACTGATATATTATATGCAACCTTTTTGGCCAAACACAACTCATAACTATAATATTTCTGTTTTCTTAGGAGGATGATAAGTATGAATTTGCTGACCCTACGAGGATTCAAGGTCTAGTTAAGAACTACTCGCAGTTTGTGTCCTTCCCTATTTTTACATGGCAAGAGAAATCAAGAACTGTTGAGGTAGGATTTTTAGTATGCCCTGTTCTAAACTTCTAATCCTATTAAGTTTTTTTTGAGTTGATATTTATTGCTTTTCTTCTTTGCACTTCTGACATCCTCTAAATAGGTAGAAGAAGAGGAATCAAAAGAAGGCGAAGAGGCATCAGAGGTTAGTTTTCTGTGCATTTGGTTGCCACAGTGTTCCAATTCACTCATACTCCCTCCGGTCCTATTTAATTGACTCGAATTTAGTACAAAGTTGTACTAAATTCGAGTCAATTAAAAAAGACCGGAGGGAGTATTATATATTGAATATACAAAATCCTCTTGGTTTCTAGGGTGAGAAGGAGAAAAAGAAGAAAACTATCACTGAGAAGTACTGGGACTGGGAATTGGCAAATGAAACAAAGCCAATATGGGTAATGATGGCAGCCAATTTACTTTTTTGTACCTGCAGCACAACTATCATGTGAAACATTCGTCTTGTCTTAAGGCTATGGGTTTGGTTTTTCTTCTGTTTATGTATATGTTTCAAAGGAAACATAAGCAAAGATAAAATTTCTTGTCATGTAGATGAGAAATCCGAAGGAAGTAGAGAATACTGAGTACAATGAGTTCTACAAGAAGACATTCAATGAGTTCTTGGATCCTCTAGCTCATGCACACTTCACAACAGAGGTGAGTAGACTTAATAATCTTCACTTCTGTTATGTCCATGTGCATTAAACATTATGACAAGACTTGTGTTTGAAACAGGGTGAGGTGGAATTTAGGAGTGTCCTCTACATTCCAGGAATGGCACCACTTAGCAACGAGGAGATAATGAACCCTAAGACCAAAAATATCCGGCTGTATGTTAAGAGAGTTTTCATTTCAGATGACTTTGATGGCGAGCTGGTATGTTGCTACAGTTTTCTTTGTTTGTAGTTCCTGACCTTAGATGTAGATGTTATTTCTCAGTTACTATGATAACAATGTTGTGATGTGTGCTGAATTCTAGCATTCTTCTGCAGTTCCCTAGGTACTTGAGCTTTGTAAAAGGTGTTGTTGACTCAAATGATCTCCCTCTCAATGTTTCTCGTGAGATTCTTCAAGAAAGTCGCATCGTAAGTTATTGGAAAATATTTGTAACTTAATATGCATTGGTTCACAAGATGGTATGGTTGTTGAAAACTTGAAACTAATGATCGGCATACTTATGTTTCAGGTCAGGATCATGCGTAAGAGACTTGTTAGGAAGACTTTTGACATGATTCAGGATATTGCTGAGAAGGATGACAAGGCGGTAAAGGCTCTAGCTTCCTTTTTTTTCTCTCCCTTGTTATTGTTCTGTTGATCTTGTTTTGAAACTTCGTGTACCTTATGCTGCAGGACTACAAGAAATTTTGGGAGAGCTTTGGGAAGTTTATGAAACTTGGTTGCATCGAGGACTCAGGAAATCAGAAACGCCTCGCTCCTTTGCTGCGGTTTCACTCCTCCAAAACTGAGACAGATTTGATAAGTCTTGATCAGTATGTCGAGAACATGCCTGAAAGCCAAAAGGCAATCTATTATATTGCTACAGACAGTCTTCAGAGTGCAAAGACTGCTCCTTTCTTGGAAAAGCTGGTTCAGAAAGATATTGAAGTATGAGCTTACTGAATGTTTTAATCATAAAATTGTTTTTTTGTGGTGCTGCAGCTTAGCTTATACTGACTCTATTTTTCTTATTTTAGGTACTCTACCTTATCGAACCAATTGATGAGGTAGCTATTCAGAATTTGCAGACATACAAAGAGAAAAAGTTTGTTGATATCAGCAAAGAAGACCTAGAATTAGGCAAGTGAACCTGAATTTTTTTTTGGATGTGATTGGTTATAACCTTTTGGCAGTTTTTTCATGGCAATTCATATGTTGGCTGTTGCAGGTGATGAAGACGAGGATAAGGAAAAAGAAAGCAAGCAGGAATACACTCTTCTCTGTGACTGGATAAAGCAGCAGCTCGGTGACAAGGTTGCCAAGGTTCAAATTTCAAAGCGACTAAGCTCTTCGCCATGTGTTCTTGTATCGGGCAAGTTTGGTTGGTCAGCCAACATGGAAAGGTAGCATGGTGGTTCTGATCTCTTACAACCACATAATTTGCTAAAATAAGTGTGCAGTTGTTTTTCTAACACTTCAACTTTATTATAGGCTTATGAAGGCACAAACGCTTGGTGACACATCAAGCTTGGAGTTCATGAGAGGAAGAAGAATATTTGAGATAAATCCAGACCACCCTATTGTCAAGGACTTGAGTGTAAGATAACTGCAATCTGTTATTGTAGATCATACCTATTCGTTGCTGTCTAATCACTTATGTATATATCGCCTATATCTGTAGGCTGCTTGCAAGAACGAGCCAGAAAGCGCCGAAGCCAAGAGGGCAGTTGAGTTGCTGTATGAGGCTGCTCTGATCTCCAGTGGATATACTGTAAGTACTTGATCTATGGAACCTGTGCTTATGTCCATGATCTATGACGATAGATATAGTTCGGAACATAATGGTTATTACTTGGTTTGTCCAGCCTGAGAGTCCAGCGGAGTTGGGTGGCAAGATCTACGAGATGATGACGATTGCCCTTGGCGGGAGATGGGGAAGATTGGAGGAGGCTGAAGCAACCGCCAGCGAGACCAGTGTTGAGTTTGGCTCTTCGGAAGGTACAGTGACGGAGGTTGTTGAACCGTCTGAAGTGAGGACTGAGAGTGATCCATGGAGAGACTAGTTAGTTATGTAGGCATTCAGTTTTTCTATTTTATACCCTGGGAGTGGATGAGCAAAATAGGAGTATCAGTGGGGTCAGAATGATGATGGATTGATCGAAGGACTGTTAACTACACTAGTCTGCAATTGATTGTTATAGCCTGAGGCTAAATTTTGTAGGAGCATTTTCAATGTCCGTCTAATAAAAAATGTCTCGTATACGTCCCATGCAGCAACTTAGTGTAATGTGTGAAATTCAGTCGAATTTAACACAAACAGTTGAATTCGGACGAAATTAGATGAAGGTAGGGTAGTTCATATATAGGAAATTTTCACATATTTAAAAAAAATGGCCGTT
Source organism: Lolium perenne (assembly GCF_019359855.2). Lineage (NCBI taxonomy): Eukaryota > Viridiplantae > Streptophyta > Magnoliopsida > Poales > Poaceae > Lolium > Lolium perenne. The sequence continues at coordinate 218,991,348 of NC_067248.2, read as the reverse complement.
TTTTAGTGTAGTGTAGTGTAGTTTTAGACTAAGAATATTTTTTGTAAAGGCAGGGTTGATGGTTGAAGCGGCTTCAGACTTATAAATTCATTGGATTTTTTACTTTCATTACATGCATTGTCAATGCAAATACAGATCCATACAACATTTGTCATTGCAAATTCAGTACTATTTCAAAACACACACATCCTCAATGAAATATCCAGTGTGGATTACAAGAAGTGATACTCATCCAAATAGCTAGTACTAATATAAAGTGGCGCCTAAGGATTAGTGGAAAGTCAACATTTTTTTCAAGTTTGACCAAATTTACATACAAAATTATGAACATCTTAAATATTGAATCAATATCAATAGATTCACCACAAAGTATATTTTCTTAACATGTCCATTTGATATCGTAAATACAAATATTTTTTCCTAAATATTTAGTCGAAGTTGGCAAGATTTGACTTTTGACTAATTCTTAGACACCTTATATTTTGGGATAGAGGGAGAACAATTTAAATGCTTATAAATTCTCAATTCAACTACAACTAACTTTCTGTTGGCATCAAATTTAATCTTCACACTCGAGAAATCGAAACAACCCGTACTCCCAGTTGCCCTTGGAAACTGTGTGCATAGTGTGGTGGCCATTTATCATCGACCCTGCAAGCCCAAGTAGCAAGACGACGAGGACGCTTTTTGCTCTCCTCCTCAAGATCATGGCGGGGGAGGCAGTCGATGAGGCTGAGGCTGCCCTCGAGCACCTCATTGACATGGATGATGATATCTTTTTTGTTCGTTAGCCACCATCTGGCTGTGCTGGTAATCTGCACTTCGTATAGCTTCATAATGTTATCTAGATGTTTCAACCACGCCTTTACCTTATGATACACCCATCTCTCGGTGACATAATTTCCACCAGCTCGCCGTCGAGGCTGTTGATGGCCTGCTTAAGGGCCTCCGCCTCCAAAGCATCTAAAGGGAGGCCATCGAAGCCGATCTTGCAGAGGAAAGGAAGCTCCTACAATGAGGCATACCACCAGGCGCAATGCCAATGGAGAAAGCTCATTTTCTCGCCGCAGCACTTGAAGACACAGGAAGTGTGCAATGCACTCGCAGTCGGAGCTGGAGACGAATGTGACAAGGAAATCCCTCCGCGGCGCGCATAATTCAACCTTCACTGCCTGTCCTAATCGAGCTCTCTAGTTAAATGAGAAAATTACATCTAAGAAATGCTTACAACAGGAATACTACAGTAGTAGAAACAGAATCACAGCAGTTGGACGTCATGGTTACCCAAGCTGTAACACTTGGACTTGTGCTTGATTATGTGCAGGCTGTCTACGCTGTCGGGCATAAAAACTTCAACACCAGACAGAACCACAAATCTCTGAGCTCTCGTGTAGCCTGACGGTAAAAGCTCTCCCATGTCTGTTCTCTGGAACACCCTCGCAACACACAACTTGCCAGAACCCATCGGCAGGAGGTGCGACGCCGTCAAGGAACATGCTTCATCAGGCGGAGGCGGTGGGTCTTCCCACGCCACCTTGTGCGGCACCGGCCGGTTAGAAGAGAGGTCAGCCGCGCAGAGCTGCTGCTCATCTTCAGCCGAAAAGCCAAACCAGAGGCGACGCTCCGGGACGTACTCGGCCCGGCCATTGAAGGGCAGCGCCGCCACAGGTGCATTGCTCCACATGCCGCTCTCTGTGTTATAAGAGTAGGCGCCACCAGCCACCGTGGAAATCCAGATCTGTGAATCACCAACCAGAGTGTAGGAGCTGACAGCATAGGGATCGGCCATATCCTCCGGCATGTAGGTGCACGGGTCTCGCTCGCTGCCGAGAAAATCAAAGCGAGGTTGATGCAGAAGGCGCCAGTGCCATTGCTCGGGTTGGAGGAAGCGATGGGGATGGCCGTATACGAGAGCCTGGAAATGGTGCGGCTGGGGCGGGGTGCCAGGCTCTCTAGCCATGACGTAGAGGCCCTCGCCGACGGTGAAGGAGATTGTTTTCGAGCTAGGCTTGCTGGTCTGGGGCATGGCTTGTTAGAAACTATACCCGTATAGTATACGGTGTCCCTGTAACGTACGCTTGTACATCATATATAATTAAAAGAACCTACCCGACGAGGCTTACGTCGGGTCGGCCCAATCGTTTCTCGTTCCTTTACATGGTATCACGAGCAAGATTCTGATCTTCGTCGCTGCGCGCATCTCACGCTTCCGCCGCCGGCCGGTGCTCCTGCGCCGCCCACCCCTGCCGCGCCGCGATGGCCTCTACTCCGCTGGGAACCGGGTCCGTGACCCTCCCCACGACGACGCTGCCTGCGATCTCCGCCCCGGACGCGACCTCCGTCCCGCCTTCCCTGGACGCGATCTCAGCTTCCGGCGCTCCACTTCCGGCGCTTCCTGCCTCGACGGTTGCCGCCGAGATCTCTTCATCGGCTTCCGCCCTGGACAGTGGAACCGCTGCGTCCTTCCCCGCTGCCATCTACACGGATATGGCCCTTGTTGCCGCCTCGCTTGGTCGTGGAGCAGGTCTGGGACCCGGGTTTCCTATCTCCCCCATGGCCGGCTATCCAGGGTACTATCCCGGGTATCCCGGTTACCCAATGATGGGCTATGCTCCGCCGTCGCCAATGGTGTCGCCCTCAGCTGCTCCCATGTTAGGGTTTGGCTCGCCCTCTGCAGCGCCGACTTTGTCCTACGGCTCTACCTCGACACCGCCGTCCGGCGCTGCTTCACCGCCTATGTCTGCGCCTCCACTTCAGTATGGATTTTCAGCCCAGGGTCTGCCACCAGTTGTGACCATCGCCTCGTCAATCACCATCAGACTGACCAGCGAGAATTACCTGTTCTGGCGTGCACAAGTTGGTCCACTTCTTCGCAGTCACCTGCTCATGGGATATGTTGATGGCACTCTTCCATGTCCTAATCCCCATGTCGTTGTTCCTCTTGCCGGTGGCATGCATCATGCGCCTAATCCGGCACATCAACACTGGACTCAGCAGGACCAAGCTATTCTCTCTGGGTTTGTTTCTTCGATGACTGAAGGAGTTCTCGGCATGATTATGTTCTCGAGCACTTCTCGCGAGGCTTGGGAGACTCTTAGTGGAGCTTTTGCCTCCACCTCTATCGCCAGATCCTCGGCGATTCGACAGGAGATGGCTGAACTGAAGAAAGGGAACAAGACTGTCAATGCCTACTTTCACCAGATGAAGGCGCTCTCAGATTCTCTCACAAGCATTGGCGAGCCTTTGCGCGATGCGGAGTTTGTCTCATATGTACTCGCTGGCCTTGATGAAGAATATGATGCCCTATACCAAGTGGTGACTAACCGTACCACTCCTATACTGATTCGCGACTTGTTCTCGCAACTTCAGGCTACAGAACAGCGCAAGTTGGCTCAGCATCGCTCTGGTAGCTCCTCGCATTACCCTGCTGCACATGTGGCTACCCCTTCTACACCTGTTGCCGCCTATGGAGCTGGGCGTGGTGGACCCCGACCTCCAGCGCCGTCCTTCTCATCAGCCAAGACGACACCTGCATCCACCCCGCCAAAGCCAAACAGCGGCCGTGCACCTGTTGTCTGTCAGTTGTGTGGGATTCCTCGTCACGTGGCATCTAAGTGCTACAAGCGGTTCAACCGCGATTTTCTGGGTCTTGGTAATGATGGGAGTAATACGGAGAAGCAACTGGCTATGGCGATGTCTGCCTCTCATGGCTCTCTGGGGGCTCCTCAGACTGTAGATCCAGCATGGTATGCGGACTCCGGCGCTACGCACCATATCACGCACGAGCTGGACAAGCTCACGTCACGCGAGCCCTACCACGGCACCGACCAGGTTCACACAGCCAATGGAACAGGTATGCACATTCATAATGTTGGTCAAGCTATTTTATCCACTCCGTCTTCTAGGTCTCTAGCTCTCAAAAATGTCCTTCATGTTCCTAAAGCTACTCGTAATTTGTTGTCTATGAGTAAACTTTCCCATGACAATAATGTCTTCATTGAACTTCATCCTCATGATCTTTTTGTAAAGGACCTGGACACGAGAGCACCCATCCTTAGAGGTCGTTGCAGTGGAGGTCTCTATGAGATTAAAGCGCCTGTCATCAAGCAAGCCCTTTCCAGTGTCAAGGTGTCGCGTGATATGTGGCATCATCGTCTAGGACATCCAGCATTACAAGTCGTTCAACATGTTCTCCGTAGTCATGAGTTACCATCTACACATGAGTCCAATAAAATTGAGTCTGTTTGTGATGCGTGTCAGCAAGGAAAGAGTCATCAGTTGCCCTTTTCTTTGTCTACTCGTGTAACAAAATTTCCTTTAGAGATTATTTATTCAGATGTGTGGGGTCCTGCCCAAACGTCTGTTAGTGGACATCGTTTTTGTGTGAGTTTTGTTGATGTTTATAGTCGTTTTACTTGGCTCTATCTACTCAAACATAAATCTGATGTTTATGATGTATTTCTCCAATTCCAAAAACATGTTGAACGTCTCTTAAATCGAAAGATTATTCATGTGCAAACTGACTGGGGTGGTGAATATGAGAAACTCCATCCCTTCTTTCATAATTTGGGTGTCTCACATCGTGTGTCTTGTCCCCACACACATCAACAAAATGGCACTGTCGAGCGTAAGCACCGTCACATTGTTGAAACTGGTCTTACTTTACTTGCACATGCGTCTGTTCCATTATGTTATTGGAATGATGCGTTTGCCACAGCTTGTTTTCTCATTAACAGGCTTCCTAGTCGCACTATTGATATGAAAACGCCTCTTCAAAGGCTTCTTAATGAAACACCTGACTACACCTTTTTTAAGGTTTTTGGATGCGCTTGCTGGCCTCACCTTCGACCCTATAATAATCATAAGCTTGATTTTCGTTCGAAGAAGTGTGTGTTTCTGGGCTATAGTTCTCTTCACAAGGGATACAAATGTCTCCATGTTCCGTCTAATCGTGTCTATATTTCTAGGGACGTTATTTTCGACGAGAATGTGTTTCCCTTTGTTAACATGCCAAACTCTCATGATCTACCGCCTATTTCGGAGTCTTCCTTACTTTCAGCTGACCACTTTATGGATGTTGCAAATGCCTCGCCCTTGCTTGCTGACCATGGTGCAGGTATCGGACGCGGTAGCCGTTTGGAAGTTTTAACTCCGTCATCACCTGGCTACGTGGATCAGGGAATACAGCTGCATGGCGCTGCCTCGGGCTGCGCGCAACCATGCAGCAGCTGACAAGGTATCAACTTGTCAATGCCTATGGATTGTAGGCTAGGGTTTAGTTGGAAGTAGAGGGTAAGTAGATCTCGAAGGTTTCAGCCGAAAAGTACTCGACGAATATGAAAACTAGGGTTTGCAGACAATGATTCGATTGATTCTTCGTCCCTCGACTCCCCCTTTATATAGGAGGTGGAGCCGAGGGATTCGTGCTATACAAGTTTACAGAGTCCGGGACGGTTTCTAACTCGTCCCGCCAGATTACAAACAACACTTCCTATTACAACTCTATCTTTCCTTAGTAAATCTTGGGCTTCCGAATCTTCTTATTCTTCGGGTATTGGGCATCCAGTAAACCCCGGGTACCATCTTCGGCAGGCCCATTTGGGATGCCTATGTCAGTAGCCCCCGAGATTTTGCTTGAATCGTAGAATCAGGGAAAATCTCCACTGTTTATTTTTATTCGGAAGCTTTAACTTTTTTATACTTCTTCACATAAAATTCTATATTGTACAGGGATAATGGTAGTTGGGGCTAGTTCATCTGACGGATCAGGTACTAGTTAACTGCTCTAGTGGCAATCCGCAAAAACCTACTTCAAAATCACGTCCCTGGACATGATCTCGGGATACTGGTGTAAACTTCGACAGGTGCCGCTTAAGGTCTTACCATTCTGTCGAGTCCCAGTCGATTTTATCGGGTACCTAACGCGTCCGTTAGGATTTTTCTTCGTATCTGTTGATACGGATAAAGGTAGCAGAGCGCAGTCTTTGGCGATGCCACGCCCAGCAGAACGGATCTGGGGTCTTACCTTCGCAAATTTGCGGCATTCAGAAATTGATCGCAACTTCGGCGTTCTGAGAATATATTGTCGAGTGCTTTTCCGGCTGCTGGAATGGCACATTTTATCGAGTCAAATATGACTTATATTGCTTTCCCGATGGGAGTATATGTAGAGTTAATTATAACTCGAAATATACTCTCTTGCTTTTCTATTTTTCCCTTGTTAATTTCATCGGGCACGCGAACAGCGTTCCCGATGGGAGTAGCCCCCGAGGCTACAACCAAGAACTTGTGCTTGGTTGTAGGCTCAACATTTTAGTCCACCTTGTCGCTATATTGTCATTATTTCCCAATATGATCTTTTTCTTCTTCTCTTTTTTTTATCTCTCGGGTGCGCGAACAGCGCTCCCGATGGGAGTAGCCCCCGAGGCTACAGCCAAGAACTTGTGCTTGGTTGTAGGCTCCCGCAATTTCTATATTGCCATAGTCGAAATTGTACTTTGTCGAAGTAGCCCCCGAGCATTTGGGGAAAAACTTGTTTTTGATCAAAGGCTCCCGAAGTATTGAATAATTCTTCCTGTCGCCAATCTTCTTTAACTTTTCTTGTCGACATGGTTCCCTTAACCAAATTTACTTCATCCTTCTCGAATAGTCGTGATTTTTCTGCCCTGTGGGTCCATTGCTTCCACCACGTTGACACGTCGTGCAAGTGGGGGACACACGTCCTCCGCTTTTTCTGGCGCACGTACAGTAACGCCTATCTCAGTAAAAATACCTTTTTACCCTTGTATCTAGAAGATCTATTCTCACCACACGATTTCTTCATCCAACGGCACACTGCTTCACCCGATTCTTATATAAACCTTTCTTCAACCTCCGTTCATCCCCTCGCTTGCGCCGCTCACCTGTTCCTCTTCGCAAAACTTCTCCTGCGCCCAATCTTTCTCTGATCTTCCGCACTCACACACATTGCTCTGTCATTGCCGTTGATGCCACCGCGCGCGCGTCTGACTCGCCACAGCACTCCGGAATCCAAGATGGCCGCCGAGGATCTTGAGTGGGAGAGATCCAAAATCTCCAACCAAGACACCAACATCTTTGAAGAGGCTTGGCCTCATGAAGAAGGAGGACGCCATCCGCTTTCCTAGCGAAGAAAGCTACCCCAAGCCTCCAATGGAGTATCGGGTTAGTTTTGTTGATCATCTCATCCGCGGCCTCTCGACCCCAATCCACGATTTCCTCCGCGGTCTTCTTTTTGTTTATGGGATTCAATTGCACCAATTGACCCCCAATTCCATCCTTCACATTTCTATTTTCATCACACTTTGCGAATGCTTCCCCGGAATCCCTCCCAATTGGGCTCTGTGGAAACGCATTTTCTGCCTCCGCCGCAATGGCTCCCACAACATCACTTATAACATAGGTGGCGTTGTCATCTGTGTTCGTACTGATGTCGACTATTTCGACGTCAAATTTCCTGATTCTGTCCAAGGATGGCGCAAAAAGTGGCTCTACATTCACGAAGAAAGCGCCAACTCCGTTGAGCACAACATAGTTCCTTTCGACGGAAGTGCCAAAATTCAGCGCCGCCGCTCCTGGGATGCCGAAGCTTCCGAGGAAGAGAAAAAGGCGACAGAGGCGCTCATGTCTCGTATTCGTCAGCTTCAAAACACTCGAGGCAAAGAGCTGTCTGGTGTTCAAATCACTGCCTATTTCCTTAGGATTAGAGTGCAGCCTCTTCTGGCTCGCAAAAATCCCCTTTGGACGTATTCTGGTAAAAATGACGCCAACAGAATCTCCGGTGATCTTTCCACCAAGGACTTGGAGAAGTTGATTCGAAGACTTTCTCGCCTGGGTAAAGACCCAATTCCTTCCTCTTGTCGCGTGGAACCGTACAGCGCCGCCAATCCACTCCCCGAGGTATTTTGTCTTGCCGAGTTTTTACCTTGTTTTGCACTTTCTCTGCATCTCATTATATTGTCATCTCTTTTAATTTTCCTTCTGGTCACTATTTTTTACAGAACCATACTACTATGACTTCCCTTCCTCCTCTTCCGGAGGGTGGAGAAGTCGAAGAACAGGCCATCGTTGCCGAAGATACTCAAGGTTCTTCTATTCGTGAAAGTGAAGTCGCGGGTTCTCACAAATCTGCGGCTTCTCATGAAAAAGAAGTTGAGTCTGAAGCCAGTGAATCGACGCAATCCCTTCCTCCTGCTGTTTCTCCAAAGAACAAAAGGAAAAGGACTGATGTTGAAGATTCTGGCACCTCTAAGGCTGAAGAAGTTGTTCCTTCTCATCCGAAGGCAGCTTACGATCCTTATGTTGAATCCCTCGTCAGCTCGTAAGTCGTCTTTATTTCTCTATTTTTGTACTCGAAATATTTATCTTGTCTTGCTTTTTATGCTGCCGATTTTTTGATTAATAGTGATGACGAGGAAGAAGTTCCAACTACTGACGTGGCTCCTCGGACAAGCACGTCACGTACTGTACTTGCCTCAGACACGCTAGTTGAAGGAGAAGAAACCTCGCCTCCTCAACAAAACGTCGTCACCACTACTCCGCCATCAAGCCCCCTTGCTCCTTCACCAAAAAGGGCAAGGGTTGAAAAGATTATTGAACCTGCCCCTCAGTTGGGCAGTTCGTCGACTCTGCTCCTAGATGATGTAAGCTTGTCGACATCTATATTTTCCTTATTTTGTTTTTTCACACCTTTACTCTTTTTCATGCCGATGTTTTTCTTTCTGTGTTCACGTTGAACAGCCTATGATCAAGGATCTTCTCCGCATCGGTTCCCAATTTATTGGGTACCGTGAATATGCTAATAGAGCCGAAGGTAACGACTTTTGTACTTGCTGTTTTTCCTTGATTTTTTACTCCTGTTGCTTGTCGCGATTTTTGATCTTTCTTCTCTCTTTTTTTCATATCTCGACAGAGAAACTTGCAGAGGCTAACGAACGCGCCGACGCACTTTCTCGAAAACTTGAGCAAAGTGAGGCGGCTCGCAAGAAAGCGGACCTCGCTGCTAGCAAAGCCAAGGCCGAAGCTGATGAAGCCAAGGCGAAAGCTGCTGGTGTCGAGGAACTGCAGAAAAAGCTTAAGGATGCTACAGCTGCTTTAGATGAGCACAAAGCTGCGCAAGCTTCTCGTGAAGAAGGAATCCTCAAGCGCCTGAAGACTCAGAGTCGCCGCACTTTCGGTAATTTTACTGCTCCCTTCTATTTTTATGAGAATCTTTGTTTCTTGTCTTTTCACTAATACTTTGTTTCCTTGACAGTCCAAACAAACCAGGATTTTGATCTGACGAATCCTGTCGATGATCCGGTCCTTGACGCACTTTCCTATCTGGAGCTTCATGGGTCCGAGATTCGTGAAGGTGTATCGAACGCTAACGCAGTATTGTCGGCATTGTTCCCCTACTTCTTCCCGAAGAAGGAGGAGCCTGCGACTTTCCTCAACCTTGCCAAGATGTTCAATACACCGGAAGACCTTGGACTGAAGATGCGCCAAGAGAATATGAAGGTTGCCGTTGAAAACACTGTCGCCTTGGTTGCTGACAGTCGACAGACTATCGACTGGATGAAAGTTGGCGACACCGAGCAAATAGAACAATCAAGGTGGAAGTCGCTGATCAAGGCAGCCAAGCCCAACACGAAGAAGATCTTGGCCTATCTCGGGATTAAGCCAGCGTCGACTCCTAGCTCGTCAAGGCCGGAGGTCTAGTTGCATGCCTCTGTTTTTCTTTGTTTCTTTTTGCTTTTGTCGCCAAAGTAGTCGTTTGGCGACACGTATTTCCTTAGCTCCACTGTAATGCCCTTGTAATTATTCCAAGAGATTAATGAAAAACTCTATCTTTGCTTGTCGTTTGATTTTATCCTGTTTATATTTCAGTTGATATTTGATAACTATACTCCAACTTCCGTTCCTTCCAATGTGTCGCCTTCTTCTTCTCGCGCGAGGAGAGTTTTTGCTGATACTGCACCTGTCGACGATACCTTGTCGCAAGAACTGGACGAACTTCGACAGCAGCTTCAGTATGCGAAGAAGCAAACACTTGTGATGATGGAACAATCTCGCAAGTCATCTGAAGCCGAAAAAGTTGCTCTCCAGCAAGCTCGCGAGGCCGTGGCTGCTAAGGAAATTGCTGCTTCCGAGGCTGAAAAGGCGACTACTCGAGAAAATTTCATGCTCGAATTGATGAATGAAGCTAGTGCAGATATGTCGGGTATGCCTGTTTCATCCTCTGATATCTTTCATCTTCATGCTATTGTCTCTTAAAGGTTTCCACTTCTTTGTTTTGATAGGTGCCTTTACTGATGCTGCTGCCGAGGAAGAGAGGGTAAGTGCTAGGACAAACCTCCTTGTTAATCTTTCCCTGGACCATGGTTCTTTGTTTTGGGCTACCCTGGAGAGGACCCGCCAAATTGTCAGATTTCAAGATCGCACCTCTCAAACTCGCGATTTCCTTGACTTCTGTACCAAGACCTTGTCCATGGTTTACAACTCCATGTTTCCTCGGAACGTCCAACCAAAAACTCTTCCTGAATTGATGGAAAGGTTCAAGGATGCTCGCAGTATCCATGATTTTGTCAAAGCTCAACTAGTAGCTGGCGCCAGATTTGCTCTTATCATGCTCCAGATCTGCCACTCGAAGCTTGACCTTACCCAGGTTGTCGAGAAGGTTCACCAAAAGGTAAAACGTCGGAGAGTTGGTGTTGACAGGATTAACACGAAGGTTACGCCCATAGCCGAAGAAATGATTGAGGACCTGCTTCGGATGGATGCCGACTTTTTTGCCGATGGCCATTATGCCGATTTTCTTGGTGCTGCTCCTGAGGAAAACAGAGTTACTCTTGATGACATACTGAATCAAGACTAGTTATTTTCTTCTTGTAGATATTTCTTCTTTGTAATCCATGACTATATTGTAAAGCAATCATTATATTTCTCTGTTTGTCTAGCCCCCGAGTGTTTCGGTGACTCTTTACTATATTTGTATATTTGCGAGGTTTTGAACCAAGGTATTTATATATTTAAGGCGAATATGAGCCCCCGAGCTTTTTATTGAGTACTATTTTGTATTTTTATTGACTCACGAGGTATTTGAATACCAAGGCAAGGTTTTTCTTTTGTCGATGAACTATATTGAAATTCGTCGGAGCAAAGATTTTGGTCATGTCGATAAAGAAGAAAAGTTATATTGTCACTATCTTTATTATATTGCAGCACCGCGAGCCCGCCTCATTAAAAACCTTCTCCGGCCCCACTCAGTGCCCCGAAAAAGGAAAAGAGTGCGTCTGAAAACTCGCGGGCGTTTCAGTACATTGAAGTTTTACAAGGACTATATTTCGACTCTAGGCGTAGAACCGCCTAAGTTGCGCCACGTTCCAGGGGTTTGGCTCCTCCACCCCTGTCTTCTTGTCCTTTATCCTGTATGCTCCTCCTCCGATTACTTCCGTGACGATGTAAGGGCCAAGCCACGGTGACTCGAGTTTTTCATGACTTTTTTGCGTGAGCCGAAGAACTAGGTCGCCCACCTGAAAAGATCTTGGCCGCAAACGTCGACTGTGGTAATTCTTCAAGTCCTGTTGATATTTGGTTACCCGAGATAATACTTCATCTCGAGCTTCATCAAGTGCGTCGACGTCGTCCTCTAGCGCTCTTCTCGATGTTTCTTCATCATATTCAGCAACACGTGGAGAGTTGTGCTCTATCTCGATTGGTAGTACCGCTTCGCTCCATGAACCGAGAAAAAACGGAGTTTCTGCGTTCTGTGTTTGGTGTTGTTCGGATGCTCCACAACAGGCTTGGTAGTTCTTCTGGCCAGGTATGTCGAGCTTTTTCCAGTGGTCCTAACAAGCGCTTCTTGATGCCATTGCAGATGATACCATTGGCTTTCTCGACTTGCCCATTGGTTTGAGGATGTGCTACTGACGCAAAGTTCAGCTTGATACCCACCTCTTCGCAATAATCTTTGAATTCATGGGATGTGAAGTTACTGCCGTTGTCTGTGACGATGCTATGGGGCACTCCAAATCTGAAGACGAGGCCTTTTACGAATTTTACTGCGGATGCTCCATCTGGTGAATTTATCGGCTTCGCTTCTATCCACTTTGTAAACTTATCGACAGCTACTAGCATGTACTCCTTTCCTCCTGGCCAGGATTTGTGTAACTTACCCACCATATCAAGTCCCCATTGAGCAAAGGGCCATGACAATGGTATTGGTGCAAGATCTGATTATGGAGAGTGAGGTTTTGCGGCAAATCTTTGACATGCGTCGCAAGTTCTTACTATGTCCTTAGCGTCCTCGATTGCTGTCAACCAGTAGAATCCTGCCCGAAAAACCTTGGCTGCGATAGCTCGACTACTTGCGTGGTGGCCACATATTCCTTCGTGTACATCCTTCAGAATTATTCTTCCTTCTTCGGGTGTGACGCATCTTTGCAAGACGCCTGAAATACTTCGCTTATACAGTTCTCCCTTGACCACCGTAAAAGCTTTGGAGCGTCGAATTACTCGCCTTGCCTCAACTGGATCGTCGGGTATTTCTTTCCTCAGGATGTATGATATGTACGGCTGCATCCACGGTATCTGTATCACCATGACCAGGTCCTGATCTTCTTCTTCGTCCTCTTGCTTTTCCTTGGTAGCCCCCGAGGGTTTCTTCTCCTTCTTTTTTGATTTTGTCGACTTAGTGGATCTCTCTGTTATTTCTTCCCAGAATACACCTGGCGGGACTGCAAGGCATTGCGACCCAATGTTTGCAAGAACATCGGCTTCGTCGTTGCTCAATCTGCTAATATGATTTACTTCGCATCCATCGAACAACTTCTCGAGCTCGTTGTACACCTCCTTGTATGCCATCATGCTATCATTGACTGCGTCACATTGGTTCATAACTTGTTGTGCCACCAACTGTGAGTCGCCAAAAATTTTCAGTCGGGTTGCACCACAGGCTTTCGCCATCTTCATCCCGTGTATGAGGGCCTCATATTCTGCTTCGTTGTTAGATGCGTTGGGGAACGTCATCCGAAGGATGTACTTCAACTTGTCGCCTTCAGGTGATATGAGTACTACTCTGCGCCATCTCCTTCTAGTCTTTTGGACCCGTCGAAGTTCATGGTCCAGGTTCTCGACAAATCTGGAGGTCCTGTATTTTGCAACTCCATCCACTCTGCGATGAAGTCCGGCAGTATTTGCGATTTTATTGCTTTTCTTTTTTCATACGTGATATCCCGAGGGGAAAGTTCTATTCCCCAAAGGGAGACACGACCCGTAGCTTCTGGGTTGTTCAGTATATTTGATAAGGGAGCTTCATTGACCACTATGATCGGATGTGCCGAAAAATAGTGGCGCAATTTTCGTGCTGTCGTGAACACTCCATATGCTATCTTTTGGTACTGCGGATACCTTTGTTTTGATGGCGATAAAACTTCGCTGATGAAGTATACTGGCCTCTGCACGCCGTGGAGTTTTCCTTCTTCTTCCCTTTCGACAACTAGCACCGTGCTCACCACTTGGGGCGTGGCTGCGATATATAACAGGAGAGGTTCCCTTTCTTTTGGCGCCACCAGAATTGGCGGTGTCGAAATTGTGCGCTTCAAATCCTCGAAAGCTCTGTCGGCTTCTTCGTTCCACTGGAATTTATCTCCTTGTTTTATCAAAGCGTAGAACGGCAGTGCTTTTTCTCCCAGCCTAGCGACGAATCTGCTCAAAGCTGCGACTCGCCCCGTTAGCTGTTGTATCTCCTTCAACTTTGTTGGCTTCCTCATTGTTACGATAGCCTGTATTTTGTCGGGATTTGCTTCAATCCCTCTTGCTGAGACTAGAAACCCCAAAAGTTCTCCTGCTGGGACGCCAAAGGAACACTTCGTCGGGTTTAGTTTGAGGCAGAACTTATCAAGGTTGTCGAAGGTTTCCTTGAGATCCTCGATCAGCGTTGCCCCCTTTTTTGATGTTATGACGACATCATCAATGTATACTTGCACGTTCTTCCCAATCTGTGTCGCCAAACACTTCTGCATCATCCTTTGATATGTTGCTCCCGCATTTTTTAGACCAAAGGGCATTGTTCTGTAGCAAAACACGCCGTAAGGTGTAATAAACGCGGTCTTTACTTCATCTTCTTCTTTCAATCTGATCTGGTTATAACCAGAATATGCATCCAAGAAGGAAAGACGTTCACATCCAGCCGTGGAGTCGATAATTTGATCGATCCTCGGGAGGGGAAAGTGATCCTTTGGACAATGTTTATTGAGACACGTAAAGTCGACGCACATGCGAAGGACCTTAGTGTTTTTCTTTGGCACCAGCACAGGGTTTGCTACCCATGTGGCTTCTGTGAATATCTCTTTGATAAAACCAGCTTCTTGTAGTCGATTAATTTCTGACAGCATGGCTTTGCGGTTTGGTTCCGAAAAACGCCGCAAAGGTTGTTTGATTGGTCTCGCTAGTGGATCCAAGTTTAGGTGGTGCTCGGCAAGTTCCCTGGGTACTCCTGGCATGTCAGCTGGACACCATGCGAAGATTTTCCAGTGCTCACGGAGGAACTCGACGAGCGCGCTTTCCTATGCGATATCCATGTCGTTTGCAATAGATGTCGTCTTTTTTGGATCTGTCGGATGAATCTGCACCTCTTTTGAATTTTTCTCGGTACTGAAAGTTGATTCTTTGTTTGGCCTTCCAACGTCTGGCAGTACGTCGTAATCAGTCATGCTTTTTGACGCCAAGTACTCAGCTTGCATCCCGAAAGTTTCTGACAACCGGTGGAAATCCTTGTCGCACTTATCGGCTAAGGCAAAGCTTCCTTTAACTGTGATTGGTCCCTTTGGTCCAGGCAACCTCCACAACAAGTATGTATAGTGTGGCACTGCCATAAATCTAGCGTATGCTGGTCGTCCCAACAGAGCGTGATATTGCGACGGAAAATCCACGACTTCAAACTCGAGCCTCTCGATTCTATAATTTTCTCGGGTCCCAAACTGAACGTCGAGATTGATCTTTCCCAATGGGTAACTTGGTTTCTCCGGTGTGATGTCGTGGAACCTTGTGTCTGTTGGTTTCAAGTTTGCTAAGGATATGTTCATCTTCCTCAATGTATCTGCATACATAAGGTTTAAGCTGCTGCCGCCGTCTATGAACACTCGAGAGACATCAAATCCCGCGATAATCGCTGGCGTAATAAGTCTTGACTGCCCTGGTCGAGGAACTTGCTGCGGATGATCTGCTATTGTGAAGCCGATATCTTGTCCTGACCAATTAAGGTACTCAACTGTTGGTGGAGGCATTTTCTCTGCCATAAACACCTGTCGTGAGATTACTTTCTGAGCTCTATTGGATGGCCTTCCCTTCTGAATCATCGACACTGCTCCATTGGAATTAGGATCAACATAAGGTGGTGGTGCAGGTGCTGCCGCTATTCTGAGCTGATGCCGATTGTAAATGCCTGTAATCGCGGGAGGAGGCGGCAAGTGAATCTCGCTTACGGGTTCTCGAGGATTTCTCTGTGCTGCCCGCGCATAATCGTACTCAGCATACCGCAAAATTGCTTGAAAATTTCGACAATCCTTCCGCAAGTGCCCTGACTGTCTTTTTCCGTTCTTTGTCGAGGAAAAAATGCATCTGGCACGGTCCGTTCATCATCTCTTCAGGGGACACGAAAGGTCTTGGGAACCTAGGCCCGCTATTTTGCCTGTTGCGTGAATCATCCCTGTTATCACCTCGCTGCTCACTGCTTCTCTGGTAATCATCTCTGTTGCTTCCTCCTGTATTTGTCCGAAAACCTGCCGAAATTTGTCCTGGAGCGTCGTAGTTCTGGTACGTCCGAGGAAATCTTCGCCTCGGTTGATAGTTTCGACCGCGGTCCTCCTCTGGCGACCTGTGTCGTTTGTTGTGGACAGTGTCTTCTCCATCTGCCCATTTATTTGCTATCTCCATTAACGCGGATACTGTCTTTGGATTGGTCCTTCCCAAGTCTTCGACGAAATCTCCACGCCTGACTCCTGCGACAAACGCATCTATTGCTCTCTCGTCAGATATATTTTCTGCCGAGTTTTTAATGATATTCCACCTCTGGATGTACTTCCTCATTGGCTCATCTGGCTTTTGTCGACACGCTCTCAACTCCTCTAACGACGCGGGTTTTTTGCACGTGGATCTAAAGTTCTTGACGAACACATCCTCGAAACTTTCCCAGCTGTCGATGGATCCTGGAGCGAGTTTCTTTATCCAAGATCGTGCGGCTCCACTCAAATGCACCTGGATGCTTTGCATGGCTGTTGCCCTAGTTCCTCCCTGAGCTTCACCGTCTCCAGATAGTCGACTAGCCAATCCTCTGGATCTTGAAGGCCGTCGAACTTCTTGAAATTATCGGGTAACTTGAATCCTGAGGGGACTCGAGTTTTCCGTACTCTCCTCGTAAAGCACGGCAAGCCACACATATCTTCGTCGGTCAATTCCGGAGATTGCCGATGATCCCTTCTGCTTTGCCGCGCTCTGTCGACTCTTGCTTGTGCTGCTGTGTCTCTTGCTCCACTTGGCCCTTCGAGTCTTTGCCGCTGTTGCTGCTGCAGGTCGTGGACTATTTTGTCTTGCCGCTCCTTCGGGAGGCATTGATACAAACGCTGTCCCCATAGCTCCAACTCCTGCTACCGCCATATTGTATAGTGTTTCCCTTGGATCACCTGGAGGTGGTTTAGATGCAAGGATAAAAGCATGTGTCGCCATATACCCAGCCTCTGGTGTCTTAGGGATGATATTTCCTCTTGTATCTATCGACATAAAGGACATGTCGAGGTTTTGGACCAAGTGCTCTCTTTCTGCTTCGGGTATATGTTGCAGCCTTGATCTTGCTCTGTTCCGCGCCTCCCGGTGGCTATCACCCGTAGTTCTAGATTGTCGACTTAGATCTGCCCTTCTCTCGCCGGATGCGTAAGCTGCCTCCTTCCTCCTGTTCAATTCAGCTGTCTGTTTTTCCAATTCCCTGGCAGCTCGTGCGAGCCTATATTGATATGCTTGCAGTTCTTCTGGTGTGGCCGTGGTAGCCATTGGTTCTGTGCCGTTCATGGCTCTCGCGGCTCTGTCCCATGCTGCTTGTGAAAGTTGAACTCTATCTCGCGGCTCTGGCCCGACGTATTTGTTGCCCAGGCCTTGTCGCAGATTGGAGGGATCGACGTATGGATTTCCCAGACTGTCGAAAGCCTCAGATGTTTCCTCTTGATCTTCAATGGCGTAAATCTGATGATACTTTGTACTCAGATCTACGTTGGGTTTGGTGATATCATCATTGAGATTGATGAAGACCTTGCCCACTGTGAGAGATTTGTCGATGAAATCGTAACTGTCGACATCGCTTGAGCCATCGCTTATATATGAGTCCGCGGATGACTCAAATGACATGTCGTTGAAGATCTTGGCGAGTTTCTCTCTTGTTCTGGTGCTGACGTAACGTGTCGCCGAGGTTTCTTCTTCTCCTGACTCGGTTGACGATGCATAGCTTGAAAAATCTGAATCGATCACCGACGATCCCGACGAAATCGGAATCTCGACACGATATGATCCTTCCTTCTCGACGCGAAAGTGAAACCTTCCGAACGTCATCTCCATGGGCTCCGCCAGATACGCATATGCATCCAAACGGGAGGGTGGGTGAGGAACAAAATCGACAAGACCAGCAGCGATCTGTTTACCTCGATCCATTGTGTTGCTTGCGGTTGACGATGTCGAAGATCTTGAGCGTGCCATCGAGATCAGCTCCTTACGCCTCTAGTTCCCACAGACGGCGCCAATTGACAAGGTATCAACTTGTCAATGCCTATGGATTGTAGGCTAGGGTTTAGTTGGAAGTAGAGGGTAAGTAGATCTCGAAGGTTTCAGCCGAAAAGTACTCGACGAATATGAAAACTAGGGTTTGCAGACAATGATTCGATTGATTCTTCGTCCCTCGACTCCCCCTTTATATAGGAGGTGGAGCCGAGGGATTCGTGCTATACAAGTTTACAGAGTCCGGGACGGTTTCTAACTCGTCCCGCCAGATTACAAACAACACTTCCTATTACAACTCTATCTTTCCTTAGTAAATCTTGGGCTTCCGAATCTTCTTATTCTTCGGGTATTGGGCCTCCAGTAAACCCCGGGTACCATCTTCGGCAGGCCCATTTGGGATGCCTATGTCAGCAGCGCTGCTGCACCTTGTGCTCCGTCGGCTGAGCCGGCTGGGCGCAGGCTTGGCTCCACCTTGGGTTTCTACCCAGCACATGTGGAGAAGGAGCCTGGGATGCATAGTTCCCCTACGTCGCATGCATGGGAGATTCCCTTGCCGCGTGAGCCTGCTCCTGCGTTGCTGCTGCATGAGCCTGCGTCGCTGTCGCATATGCAAGCTGCTGCATTGCCGCATGCGCCTGTGTAGGATAACGTTGCATAGAAAACAAAAAATTTCCTACGGCGAACACGCAATCCAAGCCAAGATGCAATCTAGAAGACGGTAGCAACGAGGGGGTATCGAGTCTCACCCTTGAAGAGATTCCAAAGCCTACAAGATGAGGCTCTTGTTGCTGCGGTAGACGATCACTTGCCGCTTGCAAAAGCGCGTAGAAGATCTTGATCACGATCGGTTCTGGCGCCACGAACGGGCAGCACCTCCGTACTCGGTCACACGTTCGGTTGTTGATGAAGATGACGTCCACCTCCCCGTTCCAGCGGGCAGCGGAAGTAGTAGCTCCTCTTGAATCCGACAGCACGACGGCGTGGTGTCGGTGGCGGTGAAGAAGTCCGGCGGAGCTTCGCTAAGCTACGCGGGCTATATGGAGGAGAAGGGGGCGGCTAGGGTTTGGGAGGGGGTGCCCGGCCACTCAAGGGGGGCGGCCAGCTTATGGTCTTGGGGTGGCCGGCCCCCTCCCTTGGCCCCTCATTATATAGGTGGATCCCCAAGTGTTGGTGTCCAAGTCTTCGAATAAGACCCGAACCAAAAACCTTCCATGAGAGGGGGAAACCTAGCCCAACTAGGACTCCCACCAAAAGGTGGGATTTCCACCTCCCATGTGGGGGGTGGCCGGCCCCCTATGGGGGAGTCCACTTGGGACTCCTCCCCACCTAGGGCTGGCCGGCCATGGAGGTGGAGTCCCATGTGGACTCCACCTTCCTTGGTGGTTTCTTCCGAACTTTTCTAGAACCTTCTAGAACCTTCCATAGAACCTTCCGCGACATTTTATTTCACATAAAATGACATCCTATATATGAATCTTATTCTCCGGACCATTCCGGAACTCCTCGTGATGTCCGGGATCTCATCCGGGACTCCGAACAAATATTCGAACTCCATTCCATATTCAAGTACTACCATTTCAACATCCAACTTTAAGTGTGTCACCCTACGGTTCGAGAACTATGCGGACATGGTTGAGTACTCACTCAGACCAATAACCAATAGCGGGATCTGGAGATCCATAATGGCTCCCACATATTCAACGATGACTTTAGTGATCGAATGAACCATACACATACATTACCAATTCCCTTTGTCTCGCGATATTTTACTTGTCCGAGGTTTGATCTTCGGTATCACTCTATACCTTGTTCAACCTCGTCTCCTGACAAGTACTCTTTACTCGTACCGTGGTATGTGGTCTCTTATGAACTCATTCATATGCTTGCAAGACATCAGACGACATTCCACCGAGAGGGCCCAGAGTATATCTATCCGTCATCGGGATGGACAAATCCCACTGTTGATCCATATGCCTCAACTCATACTTTCCGGATACTTAATCCCACCTTTATAGCCACCCATTTACGCAGTGGTGTTTGGTGTAATCAAAGTACCTTTCCGGTATAAGTGATTTACATGATCTCATGGTCATAAGGACTAGGTAACTATGTATCGAAAGCTTATAGCAAATAACTTAATGACGAGATCTTATGCTACGCTTAATTGGGTGTGTCCATTACATCATTCACACAATGACATAACCTTGTTATTAATAACATCCAATGTTCATGATTATGAAACTAATCATCCATTAATCAACAAGCTAGTTTAAGAGGCATACTAGGGACTTCTTGTTTGTCTACATATCACACATGTACTAATGTTTCGGTTAATACAATTCTAGCATGATATATAAACATTTATCATAAACATAAAGATATAAATAATAACCACTTTATTATTGCCTCTAGGGCATATCTCCTTCAGTCTCCCACTTGCACTAGAGTCAATAATCTAGATTACATTGTAATATACCTAACACCCATGGCATTCTGGTGTTGGTCATGCTTTGCCCTAGGGAGAGCTTTAGTCAACGGATCTGCTACATTCAGATCAGTGTGTACTTTGCAAATCTTTACTTCTCCATCTTCGATGTACTCACGAATCGAGTGGTAACGCAGCTTGATATGCTTCAGCCTCTTGTGTGACCTTGGTTCTTGTGCATTGGCGATGGCACCCATGTTATCACAGTAAATGATTAATGGGTCCAATGCACTAGGAACCACACCGAGCTCTACAATGAACCTCTTCATCCATACCGCTTCTGATGAAGCCTCTGAAGCCGCTATGTACTCTGATTCTGTTGAAGACTTCGCCACCGTGCACTGCTTGAGCTTGCCCAGCCATCGCAGCACCATTCAATATAAACACGTACCCAGATTGTGACTTAGAGTCATCAGGATCAGTGTTCCAACTTGCATCGGTGTAACCGTTTACAACGAGCTCTTGGTCACCTCCATAACAAAGAAACATATCCTTAGTTCTTTTCAAGTACTTCAGGATATTCTTGACCGCTGTCCAATGTTCCATTCCTGGATCACTTTGATATCTGCTAGTCAAACTAACAGCATGTGCTATATCCGGTCTAGTACATAGCATGGCATACATGATAGATCCTACTGCCGAGGCATAGGGGATATTACTCATCCTTTCTCTTTCTTCTACCGTAGCCGGTCCTTGAGTCTTACTCAATACCTTGCCTGGTAACATAGGTAAGAACCCTTTCTTACTTTCGTCCATTCTAAACTTCTTTAGAATCTTGTCCAGATATGTACTCTGTGATAGCCCAATTAGGTGTCTTGATCTATCTCTATAAATCTTGATGCCTAATATATACGATGCTTCACCAAGGTCTTTCATTGAAAAACTTTTATTCAAATAACCTTTAACACTGCTTAATAGTTCTATATCATTCCCGATCAATAATATGTCATCTACATATAATATCGGGAATGCTACGTAGCTCCCACTCACTTTCTTGTAAATACAGGCCTCTCCATGACACTGTATAAACCCGAAGTCTTTGATCACCTTATCAAAGCGTCGGTTCCAACTTCTTGATGCTTGCTTCAGTCCATAGATTGAACGCTGAAGTTTGCATACTTTGTCAGCATTTTTAGGATCGACAAAACCTTTGGGTTGTACCATATACAACTCTTCCTCAATGTCTCCATTAAGGAACGCCGTTTTGACATCCATCTGCCAAATCTCATAATCGAAAAATGCAGCTATTGCTAACAAAATCCTCACAGATTTTAGCTTCGCTACAGGTGAGAAAGTCTCATCGTAGTCAACTCCTTGAATTTGTCGGAAACCCTTTGCGACAAGTCGAGCTTTATAGACAGTAATATTACCATCAGCATCTGTTTTTCTCTTGAAGATCCATTTATTCTCGACAGCCTTTCGGCTATCAGGTAAGTCTACCAAAGTCCATACTTTGTTATCATACATGGATCCCATTTCGGATTTCATGGCTTCTTGCCATTTGTTGGAATCTGGGCTCATCATCGCTTCTTCATACGTCGCAGGGTCCTCATCATTGTTATCCACAATCATGACATTTAGACAAGGATCATACCAATCAGGAGTGGCACGTTCCCTTGTCGATCTGCGAGGTTCAATAGTTTCCTCGTTCGAAGTTTCATGATCATTATCATTAGCTTCCTCTGTTGCCGGTGTAGGCGGTACAGGTACAACTTCCGGTACTGTGCTACTCTGATCAACGAGTATAGATTCATCAATCTCATCGAGTTCTACTTTTCTTCCAGTCACTTCTTTAGTGAGAAACTCTTTCTCAAGAAAGGTTCCGTTCTTAGCAACAAAGATTTTGCCTTCGGATCTGTGATAGAAAGTGTACCCTATAGTTTCCTTAGGGTATCCTATGAAGACGCATTTCTCCGCTTTGGGTTCTAGCTTGTCCGGTTGTAACTTCTTTACATAGGCTTCGCAACCCCAAACTTTCAGAACGATGACTTAGGTTTCTTATTAAACCATAATTCATACGGTGTCGTTTCCACGGATTTTGATGGTGCTCTATTTAAAGTGAATGCGGCTGTCTCTAATGCATAACTCCAAAATGATAACGGCAAATCAGTAAGAGACATCATACTACGAACCATATCTAAGAGAGTTCGATTACGACGTTCGGACACACCGTTTCGTTGTGGTGTTCCCGGCGGTGTCAATTGTGAAAGTATTCCGCATTTCTTTAAATGCATGCCAAACTCATAACTCAGATATTCACCTCCACGATCAGATCGTAGAAATTTGATCTTCTTGTTACGTTGATTTTCTACTTCACTTTGAAATTCCTTAAACTTCTCGAAAGTTTCGGATTTATGTTTCATGAAATAGATATACCCATATCTACTCAGATCATCTGTGAAGGTTAGAACATAACGATAACCACCGCGTGATGCTACGCTCATTGGTCCACATACATCGGTATGTATGATTTCCAATAAGTCAGTAGCTCGCTCCATCATACCAGAAAATGGAGTCTTTGTTATTTTTCCCATTAGACATGCTTCGCATCTATCAAGTGACTCAAAGTCAAGTGATTCAAGTAATCCATCAGTATGGAGTTTCTTCATGCGTTTCACTCCAATATGACCAAGACGGCAATTGCCACATATAAGTAGAATTATCATTTAATTTAATTCGTTTAGCATCAATGTTATGTATATGCGTATCACTACTATCGAGATCTAACAGAAATAAGCCATTCTTTTGTGGTGCTTGACCATAAAAGATATTATTCATAAAAATAGAACAACCATTATTCTCAGACTTGAATGAATAACCGTCTTGCATTAAACAAGATCCAGATATAATGTTCATGCTCAACGCGGGTACAAAATAACAATTATTTAGGCTTAAAACTAATCCCGAAGGTAGATGTAGAGGAAGTGTGCCGACAGCGATCACATCGACTTTGGATCCATTTCCAACGCGCATCGTCACTTCATCTTTCAGTAGTCTTCGTTTATTCTTTAGTTCCTGTTTCGAGTTACAGATATGAGCAACCGAACCAGTATCAAATACCAGTACTAGAACGAGAACCGTTGAGATAAACATATATAACATGTATATCAGATATACCTTCTTTCTTCTTCTTGACAAGGCCGCTCTTCGGATCAGCCGGATACTTGGAGCAATTACGCTTCCGGTGTCCCTTCTCCTTGCAAGAATAGCACTCAGCATCGTGCTTAGGGCCGTTCTTAGGTTTCATAGGAGGCGTGGCAGCTTTCTTGCCACCCTTCTTGAATTTTCCCTTAGACTTGCCCTGTTTCTTGAAACTGGTGGTCTTGTTGACCATCAACACTTGGTGCTCTTTCTTGATCTCAATCTCAGCAGCTTTTAGCATGCCAAAGAGTTCAGGTAACTCCTTGTTCATGTTATGCATATTGTAGTTCATCACAAAGTTCTTGTAACTTGGTGGCAGTGATTGAAGGACACGATTAATCCCCAGTCTATTAGGAATCACTATTCCCAAGTCACTGAGTTTCTTCGCATGCCCGGTCATGGCGAGCATGTGCTCACTAACGGAGCTGCCTTCTTCCATCATACAGCTGAAGAAATGTTTCGATGCTTCATAGCATTCCACGGCCGCATGAGTCTCGAATATAGCTTTCAGCTCATTCATCAACTCATGAGGATCATGGTGCTCAAAACGTTTTTGAAGATCGGATTCCAGACTGCACAGGATGGCACACTGAACTTGAGAGTACCGAGTTTTCCGAGTCGCGTAAACAGCTTTTACTTCATCGGTTTCATCTTCTGCAGGAGGGTCACCTAGCGGTGCATCAAGCACAAATTGCAGATTTCCGCCAGAGAGGAAAATCCTCACATGACGGAACCAGTCGGTGAAGTTGCTACCGTTGCTCTTAAGTTTCTCTTTCTCTAGGAACTGATTAAAATTGATTGGGGACGCCATCTCTACAACATATATTTGCAATAGTTTAGACTAAGTTTATGACAAATTGAGTTCAAATTTTAATTCAACATAATTAAAAATCTAGGTGAACTCCCACTCAAAACAATATCCCTCGCATTGTCTTAGTGATCACACGAACCAAATCCACCGCACCTAAGCCCGATCATCACGAGAAAAGGTGTGACTTCAATGGCGAACACTCAAAGTGTTCATCATATCAACCATATGATTCATGCTCTACCTTTCGGTATCACGTGTTCCGAGACCATGTCTGTACATGCTAGGCTCGTCAAGGCCACCTTAGTATCCGCATGTGCAAAACTGTCTTGCACCCGTTGTATGCACTTGTTGATTCTATCACACCCGATCATCACGAGATGCTTCGAAACGACAAGTCTTGGCAACGGTGCTACTAAGGATGAACACTTTATTATCTTGAAATTTTAGTGAGGGATCATCTTATAATGCTACCGTCGTGATCTAAGCAAAATAAGATGCATAAAAGGATTAACATCACATGCAGTTCATATGTGATATGATATGGCCCTTTTGTCTTTGCGCCTTTGATCTTCATCTCCAAAGCACGGACATGATCTCCATCATCTTCGGGCATGATCTCCATCATCGTCGGCGTAGCGTCAAGGTCAATGGCGCCGTCTTCATGATTGCCCTCCATGTAGCAACTATTACAACTACTTTGAAATACTACTCAACATGAAATTTAAAGACAACCATAAGGCTCCTGCCGGTTGCCACAATACAATAATGATCATCTCATACATATTCATCATCACATTATGGCCATATCACATCACCAAACCCTGCAAAAACAAGTTAGACGTCTCTAATTTGGTTTGCATATTTTACGTGGTTTAGGGTTTTCGAGAGAGATCTAATCTACCTACGAACATGAACCACAACGTTGATACTAATGTTTTCAATAGAAGAGTAAATTGAATCTTTACTATAGTAGGAGAGACAGACACCCGCAAAGCCTCTTATGCAATACAAGTTGCATGTCGAACGAGGAACAAGTCTCATGAACGCGGTCATGTAAAGTTAGTCCGAGCCGCTTCATCCCACTATGCCACAAAGATGCAAAGTACTCAAACTAAAGATAACAAGAGCATCAACGCCCACAAACCATTGTGTTCTACTCGTGCAACCATCTATGCATAGACACGGCTCTGATACCACTGTAGGATAACGTTGCATAGAAAACAAAAATTTTCCTACGGCGAACACGCAATCCAAGCCAAGATGCAATCTAGAAGACGGTAGCAACGAGGGGGTATCGAGTCTCACCCTTGAAGAGATTCCAAAGCCTACAAGATGAGGCTCTTGTTGCTGCGGTAGACGATCACTTGCCGCTTGCAAAAGCGCGTAGAAGATCTTGATCACGATCGGTTCCGGCGCCACGAACGGGCAGCACCTCCGTACTCGGTCACACGTTCGGTTGTTGATGAAGACGACGTCCACCTCCCCGTTCCAGCGGGCAGCGGAAGTAGTAGCTCCTCTTGAATCCGACAGCACGACGGCGTGGTGTCGGTGGCGGTGAAGAAGTCCGGCGGAGCTTCGCTAAGCTACGCGGGCTATATGGAGGAGAAGGGGGCGGCTAGGGTTTGGGAGGGGGTGCCCGGCCACTCAAGGGGGGCGGCCAGCTTATGGTCTTGGGGTGGCCGGCCCCCTCCCTTGGCCCCTCATTATATAGGTGGATCCCCAAGTGTTGGTGTCCAAGTCTTCGAATAAGACCCGAACCAAAAACCTTCCATGAGAGGGGGAAACCTAGCCCAACTAGGACTCCCACCAAAAGGTGGGATTTCCACCTCCCATGTGGGGGGTGGCCGGCCCCCTATGGGGGAGTCCACTTGGGACTCCTCCCCACCTAGGGCTGGCCGGCCATGGAGGTGGAGTCCCATGTGGACTCCACCTTCCTTGGTGGTTTCTTCCGGACTTTTCTAGAACCTTCTAGAACCTTCCATAGAACCTTCCGCGACATTTTATTTCACATAAAATGACATCCTATATATGAATCTTATTCTCCGGACCATTCCGGAACTCCTCGTGATGTCCGGGATCTCATCCGGGACTCCGAACAAATATTCGAACTCCATTCCATATTCAAGTACTACCATTTCAACATCCAACTTTAAGTGTGTCACCCTACGGTTCGAGAACTATGCGGACATGGTTGAGTACTCACTCCGACCAATAACCAATAGCGGGATCTGGAGATCCATAATGGCTCCCACATATTCAACGATGACTTTAGTGATCGAATGAACCATACACATACATTACCAATTCCCTTTGTCTCGCGATATTTTACTTGTCCGAGGTTTGATCTTCGGTATCACTCTATACCTTGTTCAACCTCGTCTCCTGACAAGTACTCTTTACTCGTACCGTGGTATGTGGTCTCTTATGAACTCATTCATATGCTTGCAAGACATCAGACGACATTCCACCGAGAGGGCCCAGAGTATATCTATCCGTCATCGGGATGGACAAATCCCACTGTTGATCCATATGCCTCAACTCATACTTTCCGGATACTTAATCCCACCTTTATAGCCACCCATTTACACAGTGGTGTTTGGTGTAATCAAAGTACCTTTCCGGTATAAGTGATTTACATGATCTCATGGTCATAAGGACTAGGTAACTATGTATCGAAAGCTTATAGCAAATAACTTAATGACGAGATCTTATGCTACGCTTAATTGGGTGTGTCCATTACATCATTCACACAATGACATAACCTTGTTATTAATAACATCCAATGTTCATGATTATGAAACTAATCATCCATTAATCAACAAGCTAGTTTAAGAGGCATACTAGGGACTTCTTGTTTGTCTACATATCACACATGTACTAATGTTTCGGTTAATACAATTCTAGCATGATATATAAACATTTATCATAAACATGAAGATATAAATAATAACCACTTTATTATTGCCTCTAGGGCATATCTCCTTCAGCCTGCCACTGCGCCGACCCCGCATGCGCCTGCCAGTGCGTCGCATGCGTGTGATGTGCCTGGATTATCTGCCGCGCCTGCTGCTGTTGTTGTGTCTCTGCCTGTGTCTACTGCTACGCAACATGCTCCTCCGGTACAGACACCTGCAGACAGCAGCGACAGCACCACACCAGTCTTCTCAGCAGTAACAACTCCGGTCTCGTCATTTGACACAGCTTCTTCATCAGCTGAGGAACCATCTGTGGGTACTTCAATAGCTCCTCCTCCACCTCCGACTGGCCCTATGACACGTCGGCGCCGTGGTATACATCAGCCTAAACAGCGCACTGATGGAACAGTTGCTTGGACTTGTGTGCTAGCGGCTCATGCAGCACTGAAACATACTCATGAGCCTCGTGACTACAAAGAAGCTCTTCGGACTCCTCATTGGCGTGATGCTATGGAGGCTGAGTTTTCTGCTCTTCAGGCTAATGGCACTTGGCGTTTGGTACCCCCTATTTCTGGTGTAAATTTGATTGATTCCAGATGGGTGTTTAAGGTGAAGCTTCATGCAGATGGCTCCATTGAAAGGTACAAGGCACGTCTGGTTGCTAAAGGGTACAAACAACGTTATGGTCTAGATTATGATGAGACTTTCAGTCCTGTGGTCAAGCCGGCTACTATTCGTTTGCTATTATCAATGGCTCTTTCTCACCGATGGCATCTTCGTCAGCTTGATATTCAGAATGCCTTTCTAAATGGTTTTCTGGATGAAGAGGTATATATGCGCCAACCTCCTGGTTTTGTTGATTCTGCTAAACCTGGTCACTACTGCAAGCTGGTCAGGTCATTGTATGGACTGAAGCAGGCTCCTCGTGCTTGGCATGCTCGTCTCAGTTCTGTGCTTGGCTCATTGGGATTCACCCCTTCTGTGACTGATACCTCCTTGTTCGTTCTTCGACGTCCAGATGTTACAGTATATCTGTTGGTTTATGTTGATGATATCATTGTTCTCAGCTCCTCAGCAGCCGCTATTCCCAGGTTGATCAGTCAGCTTCGTTCTGAGTTCTCTGTAAAAGATCTTGGTGTTCTGCACTATTTTCTTGGGATTGAGGTATTGTCACCCACCCCTGGTAGTCTTCTTCTTCGACAGCGCAAGTATGCCATGGAGCTTCTTGCGCGTGCTGGTATGTTGAAGTGCACCCCTGTGACTACACCTATGGCGTCCTCTGAGCGTCTTTGCAGCACTGATGGTGATCCACTGTCCCCTGAGGAGGCTACTCAGTATCGCAGTATTGTTGGTGGCCTTCAGTATCTTACAGTGACACGACCTGATTTATCTTTTGTGGTCAACAAGGTGTGTCAATATCTTCATGATCCTCGCACCCCTCATTGGTCTGCCGTCAAGCGTATCCTTCGCTATGTTCGTTACACAGTTGACAGTGGACTGCAGCTTTGGTCTTCCTCCTCTACACTGCTTTCAGCATTTTCAGATGTCGACTGGGCTGGCAGTATGGATGACAGGCGATCTACGGGGGGTTATGCCATCTTTTATGGAGGTAACTTGATCGCCTGGAGTGCTCGCAAACAGTCTACCGTCTCTCGGTCTAGTACTGAGTCAGAGTACAAGGCTCTTGCTAATGCTACAGCTGAACTTATTTGGGTACAGTCATTACTGCGAGAGCTTGGTGTTGCTCAAGCTCAGCCTCCGGTGCTCTGGTGTGACAATATTGGTGCTATATATTTGTCATCTAATCCAGTTTTTCATGCAAGGACAAAGCACATTGAAGTTGACTTCCACTTTGTCCGTGAGCGTGTGTCTCGGAAGCAACTACAGATTCGATTTATTTCTTCAAAGGATCAAGTTGCAGATATCTTTACTAAACCTCTTCCTTTACCATTGTATGAGCATTGTAAGCGCAATCTCAATCTTTCCCTAGTTGAGATTGAGGGAGGGTGTTAGAAACTATACCCGTATAGTATACGGTGTCCCTGTAACGTACGCTTGTACATCATATATAATTAAAAGAACCTACCCGACGAGGCTTACGTCGGGTCGGCCCAATCGTTTCTCGTTCCTTTACATGGCTCGGATGGCGCGCGAGGCGCAGTCGTAGAGGATGGTGCGCCCCTCGTGGTCCACGGCGACGATGCTGCTGTTCTTGAAGGCCATGAAATCCATCCACCCGGCTCGGTGCCGTTGACAAGGCCAGTCGAAGGACATGGCTGCTGAAGGCAGCCTGCCCGGGGCCGGAGGACTTGTTTCGGCTGCTGGTCTTGGTGATCCCGCGGTGTAAAATAAGCTTGCGGGATCGATGAGGTGCAGCTTAAAGGCCGGTCGGGGGCTGCACAATTTGTTGACCAGCAGATTCATGAACCGGCGATTCATGGTTGTGTTTTGAGTAAGCGAGAGGAGGAAGAGGGAGAGGGGAACGGACACGGATCCGGTGACATGCACCGATGAACAGTGCGGTGACATGCACTATGGGTCGTTGGATAAAAAACGAGCGGACCAGATTAAGTACTGTAGCGCGTCACTGTGCCCGTTCCTGTAGCGGTACACTGTAGCATGCGTGCTGTAGCATATGCACTGTAGCACGTACACTGTAGCATAGTCCTATTCATGTTCATCTGTCCATCGAGTTTGGATCCAACGGCCAAAAACTAGGTGCATGTCACAGTTACTGTTCATTGGTGACATGCTATGGGCATGTCACCGGATCTCAATCCGAGGGGAACGAAGGAGAAAGATCAGGGGGGAGGAGAGAGATAGAGGCGGCGCAACCAGAGATGTCCTCCGACAGACTTGACCTAACGCTCTCTACACAACTACGTTGCTGGACCAGTTGGGTTGAATCAGTGGTGTCTGTAGTTTTCGGTTCCGTTAAGTCTTCTTTTTGCGGGCCGGCCCAGTAAATCCAGATTTTCTCCCTTTTCACTGGTTTTTCTGTTTCCATTTTTCTTTTTCTTGATACTTTTTTTTCTGTTTCATTTCTGATGGTTATTTTTATGACATGTCCATACTCCGACTTCTCGTGCTAGCGTCAGTGGCAAAGGATTAAAAAAACAGTGGCAAAGGATTAAAAAAATTTATGGTAGAGCGAACTTTGAATGATGTAAATACCAAACAGTCCTAAAAAGTAGTAATATCTCAGTACAATAAAATAAAAAAATATTTGATTATAAGTATAACCTTTTTTTTTGAACCAAGAGAGCCCCGAAGGGCCTGGAAGCTTTATATTAAAACAACAGTGGAGGAGTACAATATTATGGAGGACCCCATAAGAAAAAGAAAATAATACAGAGGTCCCCAATTTATGTGGAGAAGACCTCTATGAAAGATTGGAGAAGCAATCATGTCCCTCCCTATCTCCGCTGCCGAGCAGAAGGTCAGCTGCACCGCCGTCGAGCACCGCCGTGGGGACGGAACCACTTGCTTCAGTGCCGACGTTGGACGCGGCCGCTGACCTGAAAGAAGGCCTCCGATGGAGGTATGAAAAACGCCGGAGCTCACCGGCTTTGACAGACGGCACTCAGCCGTCAAGATGTTGCCCGCTGAAGTCGCTTCCAAGCTTCAGAAGTCCCCAACGCAAGAATCCTCGGTAGCTCCGTCGGTGTCAAGCGACCCACACTCCAGCACATCACACCTGCCACGGGTGGGTGAAGGCGGGCAGAGGTAGTCGGAGTAGCGAGGAAAATTCCGGCGAAATGGGGAAGTCCGAAACTCCCCTGAGCGCCCTGGCCACGCCTTCAGCTCACTGTTACCCCCTTCCTCTTCCTCGCCGCCACGGCCGGCCAAGAGGAACAGGGGAGAACAGCAGCCGCCGAAGCTGCCCCGAGCACCAAACTGAACGAGCGGATATCCCGAGCCGCTGACGTCGCCCCACCTGCAACCGGCTTCCACCGAGGAAGCGTCATGCCGGGAGCTTCGCTGCGACCTCCCAGCGCTGCTCCAGCACGCTGAGGAGTAGCTCGGCGCAGATTGGCCGCAGAAGAGATGGCGACCACACCCAGTCAACAAGCTGCAACAACTCATCAGGATCTCCACCTTCCCCTCGCCACCACGGCCGGCCCGAAGGAGAGAAACGACTACAGCGCCGCAGAAGCAGAGCAGGTGACCAAACACACGCTTATTGAACAGCTTCCCATCCACATGCACCACCAACACGAATCCCCACCTGACGAACTCGATTGGGACGCACTTGGATGGCCTACCGGCGCCGCGCGGAAGCGTCGGAGAAAGAAAGCTGACCAGGTACGAAGCTGGAGATGACCTTCCGCTGTACTCCACTCCTCCCTTGCCACCACGGCCGGTCAAGAAGTAGAACAGCAGCCACGCACAGCTCAGCCTGGCAGAGGCCTTATTGGAGGAGGAGCTGATGGCCTCGCACAGCGCCGTCCCGCGAAGAACAGCGACGGAGAAGCAGCTCAGCAACCGGCGGTACTGGCCAAGAGCACCGGACGGCAACCTCCCGGCATCACGCCAAGAACAGGCAAACAGCCTAAAGCTACACCTAGTATAAACACTACAAACGCCGGCATCTCTCATCCGCCTCCCTCGACCGGCAACGCCGGCGAGTTTGGCTTCAGATCGAGCCGGCGCTCTCAAGATTTCTCTAGAGTACTGTAGCAGAGGGGGAAAGGGGAAAGGGAAAAGTTCCCTGAAGAGTCCACGATTATAAGTATAACCTAAAAAAATATACCAATACTGCTAACTCAACAGCAAAGCTTTACATCTCCCTTAAGAGTCCACGATTATAAGTATAACCTAAAAAAATATACCAATAATGCTAACTCAACAGCAAAGCTTTACATCTTCTTAAAAAATATGATGTAATTCAAATAATCAAGACGTTTGATTATCCCTCGTTCGATGCGTAACTCGATTTTGATTATTTTTGTTGCTAGAAAATTCCTTTCAATTGTTAATGTCGTCACGGGTAAACCCTATATCATCTTAATGGAGTAATAGTGCGTTCAGAGAAAGTATTACGTGTCTTTAAAAAATCTAAAAGTCTTCAATTCTACAAATATTATAATGAATAACTCGAGCTTATCTTGTATATACTAGGGTACAATGATAAATCTCTGTAATACAAGCAATATTATTCACATTGAATATAGAATACGAGTTTATATTTGGAGGTAAAAATAGTCTATGTTTTTGGTCTGTAATCGATTTTGCGCAGTGTTTTTTTTACTGAAACACACATAACTTTCCATTTTCAATGTATGATCAGTCCAAATTTTTAGAAAAAATACGCGCATCTAAGTGTATTCACCAAAAATCAAGGTAGGGCGGCTTCCCTACCTTACCCTACAGGGAGCTCCACCCCTGACGAGAAATAATAAAAGGTGGACTAAATATTATCTCTCTACGCACCAGGGGAAATGAATATGCGGGCGTGCCGGTGTACATAAGTACACAAATAAAACATAGGGAAACATATATTTTTATTAATCTCTTGGCGAAGAAACGAAATTACAAGATCCCTTTACATATGCGCTCCGTGGCCTGCTAGCGCGGCCGATATGACTTAGGCGATTGTGTGTTCTGGTCCACAGGGCCTCGGAAGGCTCCCGATTAATTACGTTCGCGAGTCAACACCGCAGGCCACCTCCGATTAAGCTGCTGCAATGGTCGTCGTCTTCAAGTCTCGTCTTCTTCATACACTTGGTCTAGACGATGATGATGTGATGGTGAAGTAGAAAGCGGGACTCTCGCCCCGGCGATGCTTAGCCATACTCTCCGGCTTGTCAATGCCCGATGATGAAGATGTCTGGCCTCGCTAGCTCAGACAGATGGGTGGCCTTCACCTCGTTGGTGCCAGGCCTGGTGGTCCGCCTCGTCGGTGTCGGACGTGATGTCTTGCTTTCACCTCGTCCGTGCCCGGTAAGAAATGGTTCGCTTCATCGAAGAAAAGACAAGTCGGTGGAGTGGCTTCGCCTCGTCGGTGATAGGCCGATATTGGGGATGAGGATCGATCTGGTTGTCGGAGTAGACTTAAACATCGTCGCGTGGCAGCGTGGCTTGATGACGATGGCATATGAACTTGGCGATGTAGATCTTGTGACGTCGGAGGTGTGCATGGGCCCATGGAGGCTTGATATGTCGTGGTTGTGTGACTCGACTAGAGTAGTCACTCGACGTAGAAGGATGGCAGATTGCCCATGTAGTTGGCGTTCTCGCCGCCTTGCCGGTGAGCTGATGAAGACTATCTTCCCGTCGATGTAGTCAGCGCCCGTGTACGGGAGGTGTTGATGAAGATGTGCCGACATGTTGATGTGGTCTCTGGCTGAAGCTCCGTTGAAGGCGACCGATGCGCGTGGATGTCGAGCTTGCCGCGGGCGCGACAGAGCTGGCTCCTCGGTATCCATGGCGAGACGACCTCCGGACATTGCCGCGGGCTTTTTTTTCATCCAGTAATGCAAGTGATGCACTGGATAGGCTGAGATTTCTCAGCGTAACTGATCCATCTATGCTGGCGGATGGCTCTGAGATGGAAATAAGGATTAAGCCTGACCCAGAAGCTGGAACAATAACTATCACGTATGCTCCTCTTCTCAATCAACTTGGTTGTTTAAGCATCATTAGCTGTGATGGTAGTCACTCTTCCTTCTCATTGTTTTGGATTTTACAGTGATAGTGGTATCGGGATGACAAAAGATGAACTCAAGGACTACCTTGGAACTATCGCGCAAGGTGGAACCTCCAAATATTTGAAGGCTCTCAAGGTACACCTCCAAGTTTTTAACATCTTCTGTTCTCTGACGATCCCGTTTCCTTCATCGTTGATATGATGCCAATTGTGTCTGATGTTTTTTTCTCAGGAGAACCAAGAGCTTGGTGCAGATAATGGGCTTATTGGCCAATTTAGTGTTGGATTTTATTCGGCATTTCTGGTTGCAGAAAAGGTATGCAATATCTCTTGGATGGTACTACCACTCTACATGAATCTCTCTCACTTTATTTTTTTGAGGAATAATTTCGAAGTATTTGTACATCTGATTTGCAAGACAATACTCCCTCCGGTTCATATTAAATTGCTGCGTCTAGTCCAAAAACTTAACTAGACTCATACGAATCTAGACAAATTAGAGTCCACTAATATGAACCGGCGGGAGTAATAGTTTTCATACTTGTGGTTATTTTGTGACTTTGTAGATTGTGGTGTCCACTAAGAGTCCCAAGCTAGGTAGATAAGCAGTATGTATGGGAAGCCGAGGCTGACAGTAGCTCGTACGTTATCAAGGAGGAGACCGATCCTGAGAAAATGCTGACGCGTGGAACACAGATTACTCTGTTCTTAAGAGTATGAAGCTTGTACTGATATATTTTGCATGACCTGTTTCACGTAACACAACTCATAACCATAATATTTTTGTTTCCTTAGGAGGATGATAAGTATGAATTTGCTGACCCTACGAGGATTCAAGGTCTAGTTAAGAACTACTCCCAGTTTGTTTCCTTCCCTATTTTTACATGGCAGGAGAAATCAAGAACTGTTGAGGTAGGATTTTGAGTATGCCCTGTTCTAAACTTCCAGTCCAATCCTATTAAGTTTTGTTCAAGTTGATATTTATTTCTGTTATTCTTTGCACTTCTTACATTATCTAGATAGGTTGAAGAAGAGGAGTCAAAAGAAGGCGAAGAGGCAACAGAGGTTAGTTTTCTGTGCATTTGGTTGCCACGGTGTTCCAATTCATCAGATTATATTGTATATTGAATATAGAAAACCCCTCCTGTTCTGTAGGGTGAGAAGGAGAAAAATAAGAAAACTATCACTGAGAAGTACTGGGACTGGGAACTGGCAAATGAAACAAAGAGAATATGGGTAATGCTGACATGCAATTTATCTGTTTTTACCTGCAACACAACTGTCATGTGAAACATTAGTCTTGTCTTACAGTTTATGGGTCTGGGTTTTTTTCTGTTTATGTATCAAAAGAAGCATAAGCTAAGATATAATTTCTTGTCATGTAGATGAGAAATCCGAAGGAAGTAGAGGATACTGAGTACAATGAGTTCTACAAGAAGACATTCAATGAGTTCTTGGATCCTATAGCTCATGCACACTTCACAACAGAGGTGTGTAGACTTAATAAACTTCACTTCTGTTATGTCCATGTGCATTAAACATTATGACAAGACTTCTGTTCAAATCAGGGTGAGGTGGAATTTAGGAGTGTCCTCTACATTCCAGGAATGGCACCACTTAGCAACGAGGAGATAATGAGCCCTAAGACTAAAAATATTCGGTTGTATGTTAAAAGAGTTTTCATTTCAGATGACTTCGATGGCGAGCTGGTATGTTGCCGCAATTTATTTTATTATTATTTCCTGATCTTTGAGGTAGACGTTATTTGTCAGTTACTTATTGTAACAATGTTGTGATGGCTGCTCAATTTTATGATTTGACCAAGATTTAAATGGGTATAAAAAATCCAAAAAAATTGAAAAATTGAAAACCAAAGCACATAGTCTTCTTGTGTCATATAGTAAGCATTCAAGGTCATAAGCAAGGTCTTGACATATTCAAACAAGAAAAATCATGTATCTACCCTAACCCTAAACTCCGTCTTATGAAATCAAGCATAAAGAGAAGTGGTTTTGGGTTTCAAACATGGAAATTTCGAAAACCTCCCAAAAGCTTCATTTTGGAGTGACTAAGAAGGATCCAGGCTTACTTTTTCATTTTCATGTTTTAAACTTGTTTAAATCTTGGTCATACCTAGGATTTGACAAAGATTCAAATGGCATAAAAAATTCAATAAAAATGAAAAAAATGAAAAAAAATCAAAGCACATAGTCTTCTTATGTCATATAGTAAGCATTCAAGTTGATAAACAAGGTCTAGACACATTCAAACCAGAAAAATCATGTATCTACACCCTAACCCTAAACTCTGTCTTATGAAGTCAAGCATGAAGAGAAGTGGTTTTGGGTTTCAAACATGGAAATTTCAAAAACCTCCCAAAAGCTTCATTTTGGACTGACTAAGAAGGATCCAGGTTTACTTTTTTTATTTTCATGTTTTAAACTTGTTTAAATCTTGGTCAAACCTATGATTTGACCAAGATTCAAATGGCATAAAATTCTAAAAAAATAAAAAAATAAAAAACCAAAGCACATAGTCTTGTTATGTCATATAGTAATCATTCAAATTGATAAACAAGGTCTAGACATATTCAAACCAGAAAAATCATGTATCTACCCTAACCCTAAACTCTGTCTTATGAAGTCAAGCATGAAGAGAAGTGGTTTTGGGTTTCAAACATGAAAATTTCAAAAACCTCCCAAAAGTATTATTTTGGAGTGACTAAGAAGGATCCAGGCTTACTTTTTCATTTTCATATTTTAAACTTGTTTAAATCTTGCTCAAACCTAGGATGGGCATAAAAAATATTCAAAAAATGAAAAACCAAAGCACATCGGCAAGCCACCGCAGCGAAAACCTCGTCGCCGGCGTCTCCGACCGCCGCAGCGGCCATCTCCGGTAAGCCTTCATCTCGAGCTTTTTCATCGGCATCGGTAGGGATGACTAGTGTTTAGCAGCAGTTTTGACTAAGTTAGTTAACTTGCAATTGTAGATGTCTTCTTCTACTCCACCTCCATCGCATCCGGAGCCGATCGCGGTTACGCCAATATCTTCCGCCCCTCCGCCATTCATCCTCGTCCAATTGGATCCTACCAAGGGATCCGACAAAACCATCGAGGGAACATCTTCTAATCCGGCAGACTTAGCTGGAAAAGAAGCAAATGGAGAAGAAGGTGGAGGAGGCCGCCGCCAAGAAATAGAAGGCCCGATCTCGCGAAGGCGAGGTTAAGGGGCAATGGTGGCCCTGTTCCACCACCAGAGATGAACTCCACAGCCTCGAGGCAGAGGGATTTATCAAGCCCGACTCCTGGAGAGTGGTTCCGGGTGCCCTGTGCCCGGCGCCCTGTGACGCCCCGGAACCGGTACGATGAGGATCCCAGCGAACCCGCCGAAATCCGCATGATATCGATTCAGAGACGCCCTCCGACACGACGTGCGCGACGAATCACACACGTGATGCCACAGAAATTAACACGAGCGGTAACATTACAACAGGATTACAATAGAGCCCACAAGAAACATATATTACAACAACGACTCCAACGAGTCAAGATACAAATATACAATACAAAGATCTAAATCATACAGAATATCAAATACATCCAAGTACGGACAAGATATAAATTGGACTAAGAGTCCCGAAGATAAACGATAGCGTCCATAACCTTGCCCAGGCCAAGCCGGAAGGGTAACCTTGCTAATTAACCAGTAACCTTTCACTTACATACTCTAGTATAGGCACCTCCCCTATGAGCTTGGCCTCCTAGTGATGGCAAACTGCCATCCTGGGAACTGCACAGGGCTTGGGTAGGACATTCACCTCTATTTCACGTCATTTTACTTTTCACGGAGGCAGCCTCGGCATAACCCCTATGACGCTTGTTCAGAGGGAACCCATACTAAAATACACAAATTTCCAGTTAAATCCTTACCCATAATCAGGTATTGTGGGGGTACTCTAAAATTGGAATGGTATCGCATCCGAACCCAACCATCAGTTTTTGTCAAATTCACCTTGTCATTCAAAAGTCATATTCACCTTCAAAACATTCAATGGAATGACTCATCATTCTAAGGTTTTCAAAGTCATTTGATTCACATGTTCCCACCTAGAGTAGTCCATTTTAATTTTAGCACTAGCAACTAGTCATGAGGGGTGCTAACTAAATTTTAGCTCTCTTGGCTAAGTTTGAAGCTCTTGTAGTATTCTACCTCTAGACCAATATCAATTATAAGAAAAAGCTTTGGTAAACAAAGTAAATGATTGCAAGATAAAAACTTGGGCTTGGAAGAATAAATATTTAAACAAAAATACTAGTGCCATGGTATCTTGCAGTAGTAGCTTGCATTAATAGAGCTTGCTCATGGTAATATATTGTATTGGTAATAGCTTGCCTTGGTTGGTACAGTGATCAAAGTGTTCCTCCTCTTCTTCGTAGAAGACCTCCTCCTCCTCGTAGCCTTCGGTACTAGCGTCTATAACGGATACGAGGTAACAATCACCAAACAATACTTAATGAGACTTTTTAGCCATAATGGCTCACACAAGATGATCTATCATCATCACAATCATCACTCAACATTATACTAGGGTTTTCTTTTATTTCCCTTGAAAAGTAATTTCCTCTCATTGAACATTACTAAGATTTAATTTCCTCAAATAATAAAGTATGAGATAATGTTGACCAAAGTCACCACTTCATATTTATCCATTTGGGAAAATGATTTAAATGAGATACTACATGTCATACAATTTAAATACTACTTTGGAAAATGATTTAATATTCTCAAGTAATAACATGTGAGGTCATGTATACTAATGTCATCACCTCACATTGAATTACTTGGAAAAGTGATTTAAATGAGATGCTACATCTCATAGGTTTTAAATACCATTTTTGAAATAATTTAAATGGGCTAGAAATAGCCACATAGCTATTATTTGAATCTAGCCCATGATCATATGAAAATACTATGTCATATTTTTGCATATTTATAAAGACAAAATGAAATGTAATTTTTGAGAGTTAGAATCAACTCAAAATGAATTATGGTTGATTTTTAATAAATGTTTGAATTTGGAAAAGGTACTGACTTGTTATTTTATTGCAAGTGTTCTATAGTGAATCAAAGGTTGAGACCAGTGGGGTTGGTTAGCTCTTTTTATCTACTTTCACACAAAATTGGAATCACCCAAATTGGATTTGTAGATTTGATTTTATTCAAATTTTTGCAAAGCACTAGTATTGGATTTTGATTTAAACGAATTAAACGAATTCAAAAGGTTGGGCTTAGGAGGGAAACTAAACGGGCCAGAGAGGGGGGGTTAGCAGGCCGGCCCAGCAGTGCGTCTCGCGCAGCAGGCCGCCTGACAGCGGGTACCGCCCGTCAGTGGGTCTTAAAACCCGAAACGGTATGCGCTAAAGAGGACTGTAGGATTAGACAGAGATCGAACGACCGAGGGTCGTCATCATCGACGATGAGAGCAAATCCTGGCCGCGGTGGACCTAGGGGGTTGGAGGCTCACCGGCGGTCCGGCGATCATCGGCGATGAAGCAGAGCGACGTTGTCGATGACGGCGAAGCTCCTGGTACCGGCGACATCTCCTGGGGTGGCGTCAATCTTCCGCTCCTTCTGGGACAACTCCGGTGGACTCCGGCGATTGATTGAGGGGCTACGGGCTAAATTGGTACGGGGGAATGCTCGAGGAGGATCAGTGAGAGGAGAGGAGGAGATTGGTGTGAATAATTGGAGCGGGGGAGTGCTCCTTTTATAGGGTCGAGGAGGTGCTGCGGGGGTTCACGGTGGCGAGCATGGCGACGACATTCTGGGCTGCGAAGGGGCAAGGCAAGGACGCTGCGCTGTTCCTGGTGTCATGGCGATCGTCATGCGCTTGATGTCACATAAAATGGAGGTCAGGGGAGGTCGTCATCGTCATGCGGCCGTGTTGTACCGTGGCGGAAATTATCAACGGCGACGACGGCGACAGGGCTCTCCGGCGCGAGTGGTCCTGTCTGGGAGGTTGCTGGGGTCATGGAGATTACGTGTGCAAAAGGAGAGAGCAAGGGGATGTCAGCAACGGCTAGGCGAGCTCGTGCTCTGCCGTGTCCAGGGGCGTGTCCGTGCGTGTGCTGGCGTCACTGTGCGTCGCGGGCATGTCCTGGCCAGGGCAATGGCGTGCTCTCCTTGGCCCATGGCTTGTACTAGCATGCTCAGGGGAGTAAGGGGAGTCTCCAGGACATGCCGAGGTTGGCTGGAGAGGAGTGGAGAGGGAGTTGGCATGGTGATTGGCATGGTACATGACATAGGCATGGCAAGGTCATTTCTCTCCTTGGAACATTGGTGCAACTGCCTTGTTTGGTCCAGGGGATGAAGAAGGACAATTATGATCACAAGACATGGATGGTTTAGGCCAAAATCCAAAGGATTTTAGAGTGTGTGTGCTCAAATCTGAATTATGCACACCAAAGTTTGATGAAATGACCGCATGAAATTCAAATTTGAATTTGGCCAAAATATTTTATGGGTGTGATTCAAATAATGTTTGGCACCTAGTGATGGTGTTGGTTTGCAAAATGGAGTGGGTTTTGTAAAAATCAAATTTGGTATGATCTAGAATCTGTTTCAATGTTGCTACTTTGCATGCTTATTATAAGCAATTGAAAATGAAATTGCAAGGTTGGTCAACACAAAGCTGATCACCTTGATGTGTTCTTGGATGAGGAGCAAAGATATGGGGAAGTTTAGTTTAGAAAAGAATAACCACAGGGGTTCAAAGTGGGCATCATGTTAAAAAAGTCACAAGTGACCATTATCACATGTGCTAGGGTTTTTCAATTTTTTTTTTTGTTTTGATTTTCTTTGACCAAAAGTCATTGTTTTGGTTTGCTTGAGTGTTAGGTTGAGTTGATCAAGGGTTTCAAACAATTTAGCTAAAGTAAAAATGGCATAGGCCAAGATTTGCAAATATGGCTATATGCCCACATATGTTTCTCTTTTTATTTTATTTTATCTTCTATGCGCCTCTTTGATTTTGAAAAGGGTTGGGTTTAGGATTTAGAAACATTGCGAAATACTTCAAGCAAACAATCATGGCAAAAGCAATCATTCCCTAATTCACCTAATAGAAAAGATTTTGGAAAAATGCAAGTTTTTGTTGGCTCCAAATTTTGGAATAAGGGAAATTCATTTTCTTCTTTGTTCTGAAATTTGGGGTGTTACACAAGCATTTCCTATACTCCTGTCTCTGCAGGAGTCGCTCACCCATTTTATTTTGACTTCTCCCCCATGCTAGCCTTAAGTTGCGTTCTTGTCACGTGTCCTATCCACTTGTTACCTCAAGCAGCCCATATTGCCACCACCACCTCCTATAGCTATTGTTTGGTTATCGGGTCTGCCTTGCGAGTCGTAGTGCATGCTAGTGTGATGTCTACGCCCCCTCCTTTTCCTGTAGACAGTGTTGGGCCTCCAAGAGCAGAGGTTTGTAGAACAGCAGCAAGTTTCCCTTAAGTGGATCACCCAAGGTTTATCGATCTCAGGGAGGAAGAGGTCAAAGATATCCCTCTCATGCAACCCTGCAACCACAAAGCAAGAAGTCTCTTGTGTCCCCAACACACCTAATAGGTGCACTAGTTCGGCGAAGAGATAGTGAAATACAGGTGGTATAAATAAGTAGTAGCAACGGCACCAGAAAAGTGCTTTGCCCAGGACAGTAAACAAGCAGTAGTAACGCAGCAGTAGTAACGCAGTAAAACAGTAAACAAGCAGCGATAGCAGTATTTAGGAGCAAGGCCTAGGGATTAGACTTTCACTAGTGGACACTCTCAACTTTGATCACATAACAGAATAGATAAATGCATACTCTACACCCTCTTGTTGGATGATGAACACCACTAACTGTGTAGGATTACACGAACCCTCAATGCCGGAGTTAACAAGCTCCACAATATTCGATGTTCATATTTAAATAACCTTAGAGTGCACGACAGATCAACACAACTAAACCAAGTACTATCGTAGCATGCACACTGTCACCTTCACGCTACGAAAGGAGGCATAGATCACATCAATACCATCATAGCAATAGTTAACTTCATAATCTACAAAAGATCATAATCATAGCATACGCCAAGTACTAACACGGATGCACACACTGTCACCATTACACCGTGCAGGAGGTATAAACTACTTTAATAACATCACTAGAGTAGCACATAGATAAATTGTGATACAAAACACATTGCAATCATAAAGAGATATAAATAAGGACTTCACTATGCCATTCATAACAGTGAATAAGTATTCTGTGAAATATAGCCTAAGAGACCCACACGGTGCACACACTATCACGTTTACACACGTGGGACAAGGAGTCTCCGGAGATCACATAAGTAAAATTCACTTGACTAGCATAACGACATCTAGATTACAAGCATCATCATATGAATCTCAATCATGTAAGGCAGCTCATGAGATTATTGTATTGAAGTACACAGGAGAGAGATGAACCACATAGCTACCGGTACAGCCCCGAGCCTCGATGGAGAACTACTCCCTCCTCATGGGAGACAGCAGCGGTGATGAAGATGGCGGTGGTGTCGATGGAGAAGCCTTCCGGGGGCACTTCCCCGTCCCGGCGGCGTGCCGGAACAGAGACTCCTATCCCCCAGATCTTGGCTTCACGATGGCGGCGGCTCTGGAAGGTTTCTCGTACCGTGGCTTTTCCGTATCGAAGTTTTAGGTCGAGGGGCTTCTTATAGGCGAAGAGGCGGCGTCAGAAGGTCAACGAGGCGACGACACCATAGGGCCGCGCGGCCAGGGGGTGGGCCGCGCTGGCCTATCATCTGGTGGGCCTGTGGCCCCCCTCTGGCGGCTCTCGGGTGTTCTGGATGCTTCCGGGGATTCTAAGATGCTGGGCGTTGATTTCGTCCAATTCCGAGAATATTTCCTTACTAGAATTTCTGAAACCAAAAATAGCAGAAAACATCAACTGGCCCTTCGGCATCTCGTCAATAGGTTAGTTCCAGAAAATGCACGAATATGATATAAAGTGTGCATAAAACATGTAGATATCATCAATAATGTGGCATGGAACATAAGAAATTATCGATACGTCGGAGACGTATTATAGTGTTGTTTATATATCATTACTGTTGTTGTTATCTTATCGGGTTATCTGTTGGGGAATCATGAAACATGGTTTATTGATATATTTGGAGATACACATGCTTTACTTAATGTTAACAACTAAAATTGTAAACAGAGGAATCTATGAGCCTCTTTGCGAAAGCATCGGAACTTTGACTCGCTAATAATGTCCCCTAGGACCTGAGTTCCTGTTATTTGTTTCGAGATTGAGCGCTCTACCCGTACGTGGGGATTATTATTGGGACCCCCTCACCCTTTACCTTTTCTCAAGTCAGTTAAAGGGGGCCACAATCTTGGTTTTATTTTCCTATGCCATGCTTTACTTACTGTTGCCTTCGGGTGTTTACTTTCTGTTGCCTTCGAGTGTTTATATTTTGTACTGTACCCCGTGGGATGTTTAGCGAAGCGTGTGGTTTACACGCCTAGCCGTCGTTGCAAACCCTAAGTCCGCTTCGGAGCGCGACCGAACTTCGATACGGGTAGCTTAGTCGGGTGCCCCCCTAGACTTTCTTGTTGAACTGGGAACGGTCTTGTTGTGAGACATCCACCTATCTTAATTGGGTCGAGCATGCGTATGGTTACATTTGGACAACCTCTGCAGGGTGTACATCTTATCGATAAGCCATGTCCGCGGTAATGGACGACTTGGAACTGTTTAACTCAATCATAGAACAACTTACACCTTTATGTTGCTGATAATAACTTGCGTAGTAATATAGCATTACTACAACGGCTACCTAATAAAACTTGTCCACCGTGTGAGTGCCTTTGTAAGTACTTCCTTGCGAGGGGGGAACACATCGGCTGTGTTATGTTTGCAGCGTATAGAACTGCTAGCTTATGCGCTCTCTCACCTATTTTGATTAGACGAATGTTGTAGAGTGTCTCTATAGGTTTTTAGTGCTTGCGCGCTGCCGCTTAACCCCACTATATTGCCTATGATGTTCCTCTTGCGTCCTCTAAGTCCCCTGCGTGCCTCGAGTACAAATGACGACTGGTTGACGAATGTTTATACGTCTTGAAGTCTTGTTAAGTACGAACCCGTACTTATTGCTGCTTCTTTGGGACATAACCGGGCAGGTATGAAGTTATGTTCGATGAAGACGATGTTATAGATGGCATATTCATGTTCATTAGATTTTTCAGATCAACTTTCATATATAACACTTTGCATTTGAAATTAGGGTTCAAAAGATATGGATTTAACCATTACATGCAAACAGATAAAAGAAAAAGGCTCCACATAGAGAATTGGGCCGAACCTAGCCTGCGTGCTGGGCCGGCGGTGGACAGATGCTGGGCGCGCATCGGCATCGGGCTGCCCCGAAGAGAAATTGGCTGCATCGATGGAACTGGGCTCAAGCCCATGGGACACCAGATCTGATTAGATCAATCGGAGAACAAAAAGCTGGATTAAGTA
This sequence comes from Lolium perenne, assembly GCF_019359855.2. Lineage (NCBI taxonomy): Eukaryota > Viridiplantae > Streptophyta > Magnoliopsida > Poales > Poaceae > Lolium > Lolium perenne. The sequence continues at coordinate 218,947,020 of NC_067248.2, read as the reverse complement.
GGTGGAGCACAGGACCTCCGGTTTGAGGCCACAGGAACCAACAACTGTGCTGATGGTACTGTTTCTTGTAGAAGCGGACTGCGTGACCTTTTGAAGTAGTCAGGCGGAGCTCGGCCATGAAAGCCATGGAGGAAACGCCTGTGGAGCACGTCCCTGGTGATTACGACCGAGACGGGACGAGGGGAGGGTGTTGGGCATGCGCTTCGCCGCGCTGAACCTGAAACGGGCAGCACCGAGCTCATGGGATCACCGAAGCACCGCCGGGGTCGAGCACCTGTGACGATGATGGCCAGTCAACGCCGGTAGAACAACATAGTGCGAGATACAGAAGGGGGAAGAGGTCCATCACGCACAGAAACTCACCAGGATGGTCATGGAGAGGCAGGGGAAGCCGGAAATGGACTGGAGTGGCTGGAATCGAAGTTTTTCCCACCGGAGTTGGAGACAGAATTGGCGAATTCGCAGTCGATTGGAAGAGTCCCGGCTCGATTCCTTGCAGCCGAACGTAGAGGGTGACGAGGCGATTATTCTGATGCCCTCAGATCAGCACAGGGTGCTCTGCAGCGCCGGTGACGGTGAGGTGTGTGTAGTTGCTGTGAGGGTTTTCTCGGTGGCTCTATGTGACTCCATTCGTGAGAGAGAAGAAGAAAAGGGGAAGAGATATGGTGGCGGCACGAGAGGGAGGAGGGGTCTAGGGTTTGGCGCAGGGGCAGATTTAAGAGAGATGGGAGGGAGCATGTGGAGACGGGCGTGGGAGAGAGGGGGACGACCACGGCAACGCACATGGCGTGCTCCCTTCGTTGTCCAAGGTGACGAGGATGGAGGAGAAAGAAAGGAGGCCGAAGGGGTACGGGCCAGAAGAAGGAGTGGGCTGGGAGGAGAGGAACTGGGCCGCCGGGTAGAGGAAGGAAGAGAGGGGAAAAAGGCCAGGAAGAGAAGAAGAGATGGGCTGCCAGGGAGTTGGGCTGCTGGTTAGATAGGTTTAGGGTTTTGTTTTAAAATACTTTCCTTTTGTATTCTGTTTTGTAAAATATTGAAACAAGGCTCAAATTCAAACACAGTTTGAATTGAAACAAAGAGGTGAGATGGATAATGCAAAATAATTAGGGGTTTATAAAAAAAATTATTTTGTCAAACATGGATGTGATATGATGCATGCATGATGCTAATGACTTTTCGGAACGAAACGGAAAAACGAGCGGCGAAGAAAACTAATATATGGGTTTTTTCCGGGTCGTTACACATCCGAAGCTGGAGAATGGGTGCTGACTAGGGCGTTAGTGGAGCGCGGATTCTCCTTGCCCCTGAGCGATTTCTTCTCGAAATTCCTCGAGGCATACAACTTGCAACCTCACAACATAGCCCCCAACAGCATCCTCGCCATTGCCAACCATGTATCTTTATGCGAGGGTCATCTCCGGGTAACACCGGACTTAGCCCTCTTTCAATATTTTTTCTCCGTCAAGAAGGAGACGGTCCCGCAGACTTCATCGCTCGCCACCTGCGGGAGCATTACCTTCAAGATCCGCCCCGGCCGCGTCTACCCCCACACGGATCGTCACGAGTCCGTCAGGTACTGGTCCGGGGGATTCTTCTACGTGAAGGACGTATCGGATCCGGCCAGCACAAAAACCCGCCAGCGAGACCCCCGCCTGGACTACATGCCCACACATCTCCGAGTCACCTACGTTGACAAGGATGGTAAGGCGGATCTACAAGCTGACGGAGTCCGGCTTGTCGGGGAAGGACCTCACGCTCTCCTGGTTCCAAGCGGATCCAGCCTCTCCAACATCGCGATCGCTTGATGTATGAGTACAGTGGCCGCGACGACACCATGCGCGCCACCAAGGACAACCTTTCCTCCGACGCCCTGGACAAGCGGCTCCGGGTTATGATCAAAATACCGCGTGATGTCCACACTCTCGTGTGTCACTTTGACATACACACGGGTGGTGCCAGCACCGTGGTAAGTCTTCCTACTAATCATTAGTTCCCTTTTATGCCTGCAAATTCATCTAAGGACTGTACCTTGTATGTTCATCTTGAAGCCCTTGAGGACAAGGATCTCGGGAACCTGACCCGGGTCCCGTAATCCGGCACCACGAAACTGGATGCCGCGTCCGATGCGGAAGCTCCTGAGGGCCCTTCTCCTGCAAAGTGGAAGAGAGGCGCAACCTCCCAGCTGGCGCACAAACGTGTGCGCGAGACTCCCAGCGTCGCGGCCACCAAGAAGGTCGAGAAAGAGAAACAACGCCTCAAGGAAATCGACACCAGCAAAAGCTCGCAGGCCAGCCTCGAGCGATTCTTCAACAAACCCGGGTAAGAACTTAGCTTCCGACTTAATCTCTTTTCGCAACTTCATTCAAAAATCTGCTAAGTCCCACATTGTTTTTTGTTGTGCAGCAAAATTTCCGGAAGCAAACCACCAAAGAAGAAGACCAAGCCCTCGCCTGCCTCTATGCCTGTCACTCCGGAAGTGGAGGTTCCGCCTAAGCCCTCCTCCTCTGCGGCTCCAAACCCAAAGGATATCATCAACATTGATGACATTCCGGAGCCTACCGCAGATTCCGGCAAAGATGCCTCCTCGTCCAAGCCTCCGCATGAACAAACTGATCCGCCTCGGCTGAAGCTACGACTAATGATGCCACAAAGAAATTGTTGCTAAGTGGTGCTACCGGTATGCCCCAAACGCATCCACATTTCTTTCCGGTACTTCAAAAAGCTCCCCTGGCACAGTGTCATGCGAAAATGACCAACTTAATGAATGAAGTCTGGGGGAAGCCGGAGACGGAGCAACAAGATCTAGCAACCCTCGAAGACAATCTTCGAGTCTTCTTTGCCAAGAACAAAGCCATGTGCCAGGTAACACTAGCCCCCAAGCATTGGTTTATATATTTTCCAAGTGAAATTTGTGAATCGATGCTTCAACTTTATCATCTTAGTTAGATCTTGGCGGAATCTTGAAATTTCCTAGCACAAGAAGAATTTTAACTTCGCGTCCAGCCCCCTAGATTTAAATTTCTGGCTAACCATTCCAACTTGCTTCACAGAACACCCGTCAACTGCATGAAGACCTGCAAACGCTAGTGCTGGAGCAGAAGGCGGAGATCGAGAGGTTGAATAAAAAGGAGGCGGAGGACCAGCAGGCAATCATACTCCTTGAGACCCGTTTTAAAAACAACGAGGGTATGTTTTCCGACTTGCTAGAAGTTCCTCAACACACTCTTTGTTATGTGAGCATGTCTTTTTTACTTTGAATTTGCTTTCCACCTTACAGAAAAACTTGCCAACCGCCCCTCCATTGACGCAATCTACACCAAGCTCAAAGTGCTGAAATCCGAGCATGCATCCCTCAGGGAGTCTCACGAACATGATACTAGAACCAAAAAGGAGCTAGAGGAGAAGCATGCGCAGTGAATGTCGGAGATGGCCGAGAAGCTTAAGACAAGAAACAACAGAGTTAAAACTCTGGCATCTAAGATCAAGGCTTACGAGGCGGAGGCAGAGGATATCGACGAGCTGGTCTTCCATAAGGACTTCACATTTCCGGCATACCCATTGTATTCTTTGCTTCCCAGCGCGGAATCTGACCGCGTGATTTTTGTGTATATCAGCGTGTCTTGGATTTGAATGGACAAAAGATTCAGGCCTTTCCAGGTCTAAAGCCTATGAAGTAGCCCGGAACTATTTTGAGGAACTCATTGAAGCTTGTTGTGGCATTGCCAAGAAGTTGTCCCTGAAAAGGGCCCGCACTATAGTCATTGATAAAACGATGAAGCTGATGAAACTAGTGTCAGATCTGATCACGGATTGGGAAGAGTCTTCAGCTTGCGGAGCTGCCTCGATTGCCTTGGCTATGTGCAAATCATACTTCCCCGCCATGGATTTCGCAACAATCGCACGCGGAGTCCCCAAGGGCACCAATGTCAAGCAAGCTCTCGCGGAAACTCAAGGCTTTAACACGCTCTTTGCCCAGTGAGTAGATCACTCGTCGTGGTACAAGAAGCATGACCCTCCAGTCGGTTTCTCCGATGATGAGGAAGATGACGAGGAAGGCTCCGGGTCCTGCGCACATCAGTTCGACGATGACTCAGACGATGCTTCCGACAAGGACGGCACGTACCAAGCCTCTGACGATAACCCGGAATCTTCCGAGTGATTCCTGAAAAACAATGAGATGCATCATTTTGGCCCCTTCGTGGGTTTGTAATAAAGCTAAGTATTTGAAGTAGCTAGGACGAAACATATGCATGTGGGCGGAAAAAACTTATCCTACGATCCGTTTAACTTATGTATACATGTTTCGTTTGTTTGGAAAGCAAATGCTAGTTTCTAAGTTTTTTGGCTTACTTATTTGACCTTAAATGACCCGGAAGACCTTTAGCCGGAAACGCTCGCCGACGGCGACGAAGCCCAATAGCGATACGTCAATAACCGCGGTAACAAGCCCCCAGCCAAGGTGCCGAAAATCACTACCAGGAATCCACAAGTTCGCAACGAAAAAACTTATCCACCAGAAAACTTAAGCTCACGTCCTAAAGGACAATTTTGAAAATCACAACTTTCATACAAGCATAGGCGGAAACATCCAGCTCTGTGGTTTCAGTCGGAAAACATATACGATCCAAAAATGAATAACTAAAGGAGGTAAAAGACTCAGAGAGTGAACCATATGCTTTATTTCATTGATCATGTATCATAACTATTACAAAGTATGTAATGCGAAAATTGCTAAGTGTGGAAAGGATGTACCTGTGCTATATTCCAGGGACGATCTGTTTCATCATATATGACACCCGGATCCTCCCTCTTGCATTCCGATACCAATTGGCAGGTCTATCCTTTAACAAACGGAAATCAACGAGGTAGTAAGATCCATTGTGAAGCACTTTGCTGACGACGAAAGGTCCCTCCCATGGAGATTGCAACTTATGCTCTTTCACCTATTGAAGGCGGAGGACCAAGTCACCTTCCTTAAACGAGCGATTCCGAACTCTACGACTATGATAGCGTCGGAGTTTCTGCTGGTAGATGGTGGAACGTTGATCAGCTAAGTTTCGAGCTTCTTCGATCAGGTCCACAGATAGTTGTCGAGCCTCGTCGGCAGTTTCTTCGTTGTAGGCGGAAACTCGCGGGGAATCATGGATGATGTCGAAGGGGAGCTGATACGTCTCAAACGTATCTATAATTTCTTATGTTCTATGCTAGTTTTATGACAATACTCACATGTTTTATATACACTTTATATCATTTTGATTCATTTTCCGGTACTAACCTATTAACAAGATGCCGAAGGGCAGAGTCGGGGGGCTCACGAGGGGCCCACAACATAGGGCGGCGCGGGCCCCTTCCTGGCCGCGCCGCCTGGTGGGGTCGCCACCTTGTGGCCCCACTCTGTATCTCCTTCAGTCTTCTGGAAAGCTCCGTGGAAAATAAGACCCTGGGCTTTTGTTTCGTCCAATTCCGAGAATATTTCCTGTGTAGGATTTCTGAAACCAAAAACAGCAGAAAACAGGAACTGGCGCTTCGGCATCTCGTTAATAGGTTAGTGCCGGAAAATGCATATAAATGATATAAAGTGTATATAAAACATGTGAGTATTGTCATAAAACTAGCATGGAACATAAGAAATTATAGATACGTTTGAGACGTATCACACTCCTCCATGGTATGTGAAATGATGGAAGGAACCCGAGGATTCGGTTAGCGATGGCTTGTGAAAGAAAAAGGTTGGGAGGAGTGTCATCCATAAATAAAACTAAAGTACATGTGTAAACAAAAGAGAAGAGGGATGATTTACCTTGCTGGTAGAGATAACGTCTTTCATGGGAGCCGCTCTTTGAAAGTCTATTTGACGAGGGGGTTAGAGTGCCCACTACCGTTCGTTGACAATAACAAACACCTCTTAAAACTTTACTTTTATGCTCTCTTTATGATTTCAAAACTTGAAAAGCTCTAGCACATGATTTAATCTCTGCTTCCCTCTGCGAAGGGCCTTTCTTTTACTTTATGTTGAGTCAGTTTACCTACTTCTTTCTATCTTAGAAGCAAACACTTGTGTCAACTGTGTGCATTGATTCTTACATACTTGCTTATTTGCACTCATCATATTACTTTGTGTTGACAGTTATCCATGAGATATACATGTTGAAGTTGAAAGCAACTGCTGAAACTTATATCTTCCTTTGTGTTGCTTCAAAACCTTCTATTAAGAATCTATTGCTTTATGAGTTAACTCTTATACAAGACTTTTGATGCTTGTCTTGAAAGTACTATTCATGAAAAGTTTTTGCTATATGATTCAGTTGTTTAGTCATTATCTTTTTGTTAGCAAACTATAGACCATTGCTTTGAGTCACTTCATTCATCTCATATGATTTACAATAGTATTGATCAAGATTATGATAGTAGCATGTCACTTCAGAAATTATCCTTGTTATCGTTTACCTACTCGAGGGCGAGTAGGAACTAAGCTTGGGGATGCTTGATACCTCTCAAACGTATCTATAATTTCTTATGTTCCATGCTAGTTTTATGACAATACTCACATATTTTATATACACTTTATATCATTTTGATGCATTTTCCGGTACTAACCTATTAACAAGATACCGAAGCGTCAGTTCCTGTTTTCTGCTGTTTTTGGTTTCAGAAATCCTACACAGGAAATATTCTCGGAATTGGACGAAACAAAAACCCACGGTCTTATTTTCCACGGAGGCTACCAGAACACCGAAGAGGAGACGAAGAGGAGCCACGAGGCGGCCACACCCTAGGGGGCGTGGCCCCACCTCTGGCCGCGCCGCCCTATGGGGTGGGCCCCTCGGGACTCCACCGACATCGCCCCTTCGCCTATATATTCTTCCGTCTCCGAAAACCCTAAGACAGTCGACGATATTCCACGAAGAGTTCCGTAGCCACCGCCATCGCGAAGACAAGTTTCGGGGTACAGAATCTCTGTTCCGGCACGCCGCCGGGACGGGGAATTGCCCCCGGAGTCATCTCCATCAACTCCATCGCCATCTTCATCGCCGTTGCTGTCTCCCATGATGAGGAGGGAGTAGTTCTCCCCCGAGGCTGAGGGCTCTACCAGTAGCTATGTGGTTCATCTCTCTCTCCCATGGTGTGATCTTTATGTGATCATGAGCTTTGTATCACTATTAATCTATGTGCTACTCTAGTGATGTTATTAAAGTAGTCTATTCCTCCTCCATGATGTAAAGTTGACAGTGTGTGCATCATGTAGTACTTGACGTAGGTTATGATTGTAATCTCTTGTGGATTATGAAGTTAACTATTACTATGATAGTATTGATGTGATCTATTCCCCCTTTCATAGCTATTGTTGACAGTGTGTATGCTATGTTAGTACTCGGTCTAAATTGCAACGGTATTGTCTTGGATTATGATTTGATGAGGATATCCCTATGAATGGTGTTTGTCAAGTACTTGATGAACTTTGAGCGGAGCTTTTGTAGCCACTACATGATTAGTGATTCCAATAGGAGAGTAATTCAGAGTAGCACAAGTGAAAAGAAGTTATTTATTTATGTGATCATTGTTGAGAGTGTCCACTAGTGAAAGTATGATCCCTAGGCCTTGTTTCTAAGCATTGAAACACCGTTTCCAACAAGTTCTGTTACATGTTCGCTTGCTGCCATTTTTATTTCAGATTGCAATTACTACTTACAATCATCCATATTACTTGTACTACCTCCGTTTCAAGGAATAAGGCACACGCGTATTTCAAGATGAATTTTGATCATAAAAATTGAGCAATAAAATCTTGATTATATTATATGTATATAGTATCGTTGAATTCGTATTGAAAAACACTTTTTAATGATACTAATTTCATACAAATAATATTTATCTATTTAAAGTAATTCTTGGTCAAACAAAAAGCTCGTAAAACGAGGGCGCCTTATTCCTTGAAACGGAGGTAGTATTTCACCATCTCTTCGCCGAACTAGTGCACCTATACATCTGACAAGTGTATTAGGTGTGTTGGGGACACAAGAGACTTCTTGTATCTTAATTGCATGGTTGCTTGAGAGGGATATCTTTGACCTCTACCTCCCTGAGTTCGATAAACCTTGGGTGATTCACTTAAGGGAAACTTGCTGTTGTTCTACAAACCTCTGCTCTTGGAGGCCCAACACTGTCTACAGGAATAGAAACGTGCGTAGACATCAGGAGCACAACTTCCGATACGTATACTAGGAAGAAAGGTGTGAATCCAGTTGACCTATTAGGGGTAGTTCGTAAACTCCACATAACAGAATCTAACATCTCAGCCCAAGCTATGGCTGCTCGTTGCAGCGGTTCTTCAAGTCGAGGTTTGACTCCGGCTAGTATGAGACCATTGGCTCGCTCGACCTTCCCATTGGATTGTGGGTGAGCCACGGAGGCATGGTCAAGCTGGATCCCTACGTCATTGCAATAATCCTTTAGTTCTCCCTGTGCGAAGTTCGTGCCATTGTTTGTGATGATGCTGTGTGGGATGTCGTATCTCACTACGAGGCTTCAAACGAATTTTAGTGTCGTAGCACCATTATCTTTTCTCACTGGCTTTGCCTTGATCCACTTACTGAACTTGTCAATAGCGACCAAGAGCCTACTCAAAACCACCAGGAGATGATTTCTTCATTTTTCTGACCATGTCAAGCCCCCAGACCGCGAACGGCCAAGTGATAGGCACGGTCTTTAGCTCTTGAGCCAGAGCATTTGGTTGAGTAGTGTAGTACTAGCAACCTCGACAAGTTTTCACTATCTTTTTAGCATCTTCTTTAGCTGTTAGCCAGTAAAAACCTTGCCGGAAAGTTTTTACAACGAGGGACCTGGGAGCGGCATGATGCCCGCAGTCACCTTGGTGGATCTCTCTGAGGATTTCGATGCCATCTTGATTTGAGACGCATTTCAGAAATACCCCGTTTACACTTCATTTATAGAGTTGTCCATCAACTATTGTGTAGCACCTTGCTCGTCTGACGACCTGTCGTGGGGACTTCGTCCTCCGGCAACATTTAAAGGCTGAGTCCAGGCCGGGGTGATAACCATCACCTCCTTAGCCGGAGACACTACCACATCTGGGTTTTTCGGGTTAGTGCCCTTTACGGAGGGTGTCCGTATGTGCTCAAGGAAAATACCAAGCGGAATGGGTTTTCTGCCGGATCCGATCTTGGACAACATATCTGCCAGTGTGTTGTCATCTCTCCTGACGTACTTGACTTCGTATCCGAGCAAGCACTTGGCAATCTCGTCAACTTTATCTTTGTAAGCCGCCATAGCGGAGTTCCTGGCGTTCCAGGTTCCGGCTACTTGTTGTGCCACCAGGTCGGAATCTCCGTAGCATATGATGTGCTTGATCCCAATTTCCTTAGCGATGCGCAGTCCGTGTAGTAGAGCCTCGTATTCCGCCATGTTGTTTGTAGCTTCGAAGTGAATCTGCAAAACGTATTGCAGTTCTTCTCCGGTTGGTGACTTTAGGGTGACTCCAGCCCCCGAGCCTTGATGTTGCTTGGATCCGTCAAAGTGCATGACCCAAGCTTCAGGTTCCGGCACTGGTGTGCCCTCCGGCGCTTCTGTCCAATCAACGAAGAAACCCGCCAAGATTTGGGACTTGATCGAGGATCCAGCTTTGTAGTTGATGTCGAAGGCAGAAAGTTCTATGCCCTACTTTGCTACGCGCCCTGTTGCGTCGGAGTTGTTGGTGATGGTTGACAATGGAGCTTTGCTCACAACTGTCATGGGATGCTCCTGGAAGTAGTGTCTCAACTTCCGGCTACCTAGGAACACCGTAGGCTAGCTTCTGAAAGTGAGTGTATCTTTTCTTGGATTCCGTCAGTACCTCGCTAATGTAATAGTCTGGTCTTTGGACTCCGTACTCATGACCTTCTTCCTTTCGCTCCACCATGATAATGAGACTGATGACCTTGTTGGAAGCTGCCAGGTAGAGGAGCATAGGCTCTGACTCATCTAGAGCTGCCAAGATAGGCGGGGAAGAGAGTATGTCCTTCAACCCCTGAAGTGCTGCATCTGCTGCGTTGTCCCAGACAAATTTGTCTGTTATCTTCAGCAGTTTGTACAAAGGTAGTGCCTTCATGCCAAGACGGCTAACGAATCTACTGATTGCCGCAACGCAACCAGTTAATCGTTGCACATCTTTGAGACAAGTTGGCCTCTTGATGTTCAGGATACAATGAAGCCAAGGAGTTTTCCGGCTGGCACGCCAAAGACGCACTTCGGCGGATTCAACATCATCATGTACCGTCGGAGATTTTTGAAGGTTCCCGTGAGGTCGCTGATCAAGTCGGATCCTTTCTGGGTCATGACCGCGATGTCATCGACGTAAGCATGCACGTTCCGGCCAATTTGGTCCTTCAGGCACCGTTGCATTGTACGTTGGGAAGTGACACCTGCATTTTTCAAACCAAAGGGCATGGTGACATAGTAGTAAGTGCCAAAGGGTGTGATGAACGAGGTCGCCTTTTGGTCAGACTTCTTCATCTGGATCTGGTGATACCCGGAATATGTGTCAAGGAAACACAGAAATTTTGCCCCTACCGTCGAATCAATGACTTGGTCAATGTGCGGCAACGGGAAAGGATCCTTCAGACAATTCTTATTCAAGATGGATTAATCGATGCACATTCTTGGTATTTCAGAATTCTTTTTGGGTACAAGTACGGGGTTTGCAACCCAATCGGTATGGATAACTTCTACTACAAATCCTGCCTCTAGTAACTTTGCTAATTCCATCCCTATGGCGTGGCACTTCTTATCTCCAAAGCGTTGCATAGCTTGCTTCACCGGTTTTGCACCCAGATTTATGTTGAGGTAGTGCTCGGCGAGTTCCCTTGGTACTCCAGACATGTCAGAAGGTTGCCATGTGAAGATATCCATGTTAGCTCACAGGAACTCGACGAGTACGTCTTCCTATTTGAGGTCCAGGCCAGCTCCGATAGACACTTGCTTGGAACTGACGCCTACCTTGAGGTCGACCTTCTTGGTGTCTATCGCAGCCTTGAACGAGGTCTTCTGTTCGGAGATCTGCTTCTTGGTGGTGTGCATCTCATTTGGATCCATCGTGGCCCTGTAGCCTTGCAGCTCCTCTCCAGATATTACAGATTCTGCAAAGGCGGCTTCGCCCTCCTCGCGGTCTCGAGCTTTCTTGTAGTCTCCGGATATGGTAATCATGCCGTTAGGACCCGGAATCTTGAGCTTGTTGTAGATGTAGCATGCCGTTGCGTGGAACTTGTGGTAGGTGAGCCTGCCGAAGATGACATGATAGGAGCTCTTGAAGGGCACAACTTCAAACGTGATCATCTCTTCGCGGAAATTATCGACATCGCCAAAGGCCACGGGAAGTTTGATGCTGCCCAGGGAGTTTGCCTTTTTACTCGGAACCACACAATGAAACTCAATGGTGTTGTGCTTAAGGTGCTCCTTGGTAAGGTTCACCCTCTCCAAAGTCTCCAGATACATGATGTTTAAGCTGGCTCCGCCATCCATAAGGCACTTGCAGACGTCATACCCGTTGATGCGGGGACTAACAACCAGGGCCTAGCACTCTTTTGGAATGACAGTCGGATGATCTGCCTGTCGAAGGTGCAGGGTTTTTCCGACCACTTGACATATTGTGGCACAGCCGGAACAGTGGCGTTTAGGACCGTTGGGGTTCTGAGGAAAATGTGGTATGCACCTGCACTCTTTTTGACGAAGGGGTTGGATTTGTTAGCTGCGGAACTCTCTTTGGGATCCGGCGAAGCTTCATCCTCTTCCATCACCTCGGAACTGTCCTCGTCCTTTTCCTTGTACTTTCCCTTGCCTCCTTTGCCGCGCGGGCGGTGCTTCCAGGCGCGCTTGTATCCTGCTTTTGGGTCAGTTTTGAGATCGTTGACCCACTTGTAGTTGCGATTGATGTGGGAGGATTTGCCAGTAGCCGGATCAATGTGGGCCAAGCATGGCATATCCCTGTATTCTTCATAGGTTTGGGGAGCACAGAACCCAACAACAGTGACCTCATCAGCGCGCTGTTGGTCCCTACCGGCTCCGCCACCATGGCCACGCCCTCTTCCGCCTCCTTGACCTCTACGTTGGAATGTCATGGCTACCATGTCAGATCCGCCGCTCTTTTGGTCGTCAGAGGGGTTCTTCCGTTTGTTTTTGCTAATGCTGTTATCACGGTTCTTCTTTTGCTGATGCAGGGGTATGGCTGTGGCCGAGAGTTCTCCACCTGCGTCATCATCGGCGGCGGTGTGAGTGCTGGCAATGCCGATCATATCGTCCAAGGTCAGCTTGTTCTCGTTGATAAGGCAAGTGAGCTTGTGCCGGAGCAGCCCCCTCTTTGCAAGCCACCTATGAAAGCTAGCATTGTTGTGCGGTTATCCACATTCTCACACTCGTTTCTTGTTGCTAACCACCGAGTACGAAAATCTCGAGAGGTTTCGTTCTTCTTCTGGATACACGCCAGTAAGTCGCTTGTTGTGGCGGGTCTTTTGTAGGTGCCCCTGGAGTGTTTCTCGAAGGCGATCTTCAGGTCAAACCAACAAAAGATGGAGTTTTTATCGAGGTCGCTGAGCCAAGTACGGCCTGGACCAACAAGGTACAACTGGAGCATGCGGCATGCCACATTGGGGGTCCCTCCGGCAAAGCTGACTGCATTGAAGTAGTCATCAATCCAGTTATCGGGCCTTTCACTGCCATCATAATGCTTCAGATTTCCGCGTAGCTTGAGGTTCAACCTTTTGGCTTTGTCTCCTCTCGGATCATCCTGCCAAAGTACTTTGGGCCGACGTATTCATCTCTGTACTCGTTGAGACGTTCATGTGCGTCGTGCGAACCATTGCGGGCGGGAGATTTTGAGCGGGAACGGGATCTACGGCCTCCGCCTCTGCCTCCACCTCCTCCACTGGGTGGTGGGGAGGGACATCTGCGAGGGGCCGATGAGACCTTTTGCTTCCGCCTTCTTCGCCTCCGCGTCCTTGTTGCTGCTGATTCCGGCTTCGGTGGCTACCTTCTCCATGATGGCGGTCGCCTCCCTCATTCTAGCTTCTGCGGGGCTCAGGCTCGCGTTCTTCGTTCTGGCTTCTACGGGGTTCGGGCATGCTCTCCTTGTTCTAGCTCCTCTGAGGGACCACGTTGTCGCGGATGTTAATTCCACCAGGCTCGTGGGGTCTGGTGTTTCCAGCTGGACTACGACGGAGAGGTGGCGGAGGAGGACGCGTGTTCCGGGGCGGAGGTGACGGGTTCTGGTACTTGTCCCTGCCAGTGTACATCGGATCATTTCCCTTGTTTGGGTCCGTCGGAGGTGTTTTCGAGGGTACGGGGATCGGATTTGGATGTTCCCTGGTTCTTCTTCTGCGCTCTGTGGATCCGGTGCGCGATTCTTCGTCACGACGCTTCCTTCCTGAGGCATCCTTCTGCGTGGTGGATACACAGAGATCCTGGTTGGATTCCATCATGTGCAAAGTATCTCCCTTACTTTGTTGCTTCATTGCTGAAGCGACAAGTGTGGGGAGGTGGTTGATGTCGATTTCATCATCGTTTTTGGCCATAAGCTCCACAACCTTCTTCATGTTATCCTTTGGAGTTGTGAGCGGCTGATGATTGGTGGGGCTGTCAAAGTTAATCTTGCGAGGGCGAATGGCTTCCTGTCGGATCCTTTCTGCTTCCTTGCTGGCATTGCCTATGATCGATTCCCACCGCTTCCTGAGTGCTTTGGCCTTCTGCAAGTATTTCATGGTTGTGCGCTCTTTCTCCTCAACCCGTTCCAGCAACTCCTCCGCGTCTTGCCTTTCCTCCAGCATTACTACCACGGTATTGGAAAACCTCTCAGCGGCAGCCAGCAGTTCCTTCGGTTTGGCTTCTAAAGCTTCCGGGTCTACGGCTTCTTCCGGAGTTATTGGCTTGGTTAGGACTTCCGAGTTTGCAATGGCACCCCGGCCTGCTGCCCTGGCGAGCTCTTCTATGGACATGTCTTCTCCGTGTTCTAGAACACGTCCTTCTACCGGATCCGGCACGATGCGATAACGCAATCGTTGCGGGGTCTTCGGATTGGTCGGGCCTGGATTTCCGGTGTTGGGCGGAGTTTCGTCTGCGTCAGCTCCCTGTTCCAACCCAGTTACGGTCGCGAGGACCTATTTTGGCAGAGCAGATTCCGCCTCAGCTTTCTCCTCGTCCTCCAACTTCTTCAACTCTAGGTTGTACTCCTCTCAGTCCATGGAATATGCATCGCCGGATAGTTGGCTTAGGTTCTCGAGTACCGATTCTTCTTTATATCCGACATCCTCTTGCTGATCCGGAGCATTGTTGTCTCCGGCAACCTCTTGCTGGTCCGGAGTATCGCTATTTCCGGCAGCCTCAACCTACACGGGTCCAGCTCCGTCGTGAGGAGGGGCGGTTCCTACAGTATGTGCGAGGAAGTGCACGAAGTGGCGCCTTTGCTTCTCTAACACCTGGGAGACCCAGGCGGATCTGCATTGGTTTTCCACCTTAATTTCCTGCTCATGTGCGGATTGGGTGGGTTTTGATATTTCCAGATCTAAGGCGGAATCTTCGTTATGAAGTTCATGCGACCCAGATCGGATCTTTACGACTACGTCCTGCTCAGCGGCGGTCGTGTCAGCGTGACTTACCTGGGCGTTTCCGTCGGAATCGACGGTCTCGCCGATGAAGATGTGAATGACGTCGATTGGGATGATGGAAAGCTTGACGGGGTCGGTCTTAGCCGGAATCCAGCACTCATCCAGAGGGACGATCGGAAAGTTCCCTGCGTAAAGAACACACCCCGCAACAATGGAGTTGTTGAAGCTTCCCATGGCGGAACCCTCCCGGTTCCGGCCTCCAGACGCCGCTGGCCCCACGGTGGGCGCCAACTGTCGTTGCCTATTCGTCGGTACCTTGGAGGAGGGATCCTCTCCAGGGGAAGAAGAAGTAGGGGTCATAGGGTGAAGAGTCCTTGGGACGGTGGTACGCGGGTTACCCAGCTTCAGAACATATGCACGATGACAGGGTCTACTGTTGCTTGTCTAAAATTATCTGGGCGCTTTCGCGTTGTTACAATGAGTTGTGGTTGTGCCTCTAGGGCTCCGGGGATCCGGCTTATAAAGGCGCCAAGATTTAGGGTTTACACAGAGAGTCCTAGCTGGAATATGAGTTGCCTAACTACGAAATAGTACATTGCCGTGCACGTCAATGATCCGCCTTTCCTTTTACGCCCGTACCGGATTCTGCTACCCCTGATGGGCCAGGCCGAATCCGACTTCCAGGGTTGGCCGGTGGATCCGGCTCCTCGTTCCTGAGCTGGACTTTATCCATCTTGATCTACAACAATTGGGCCGTCCGATGGGCCATACGCCACCATCACCGTCTATGGACCACCCGGCTTGCCGGATCTAGCCACCGTCGATGGTACACCCATGAAGTATATCCACAATACCTCCATCACTGTCGCGCTCCCGTCGTGCCCTCCATCACCGTTGCGCTCCCGTCGTGCCCTCAATCACCGTCGCGCTCCGGCTAGTTTTCCTTAACATGCATGAAGAAATCCAGGATGCAGACATTTATGCTCAACTCCAGGCGGATCTAGATGTGCATTTGTGGGCGAGGAGAGGAGCCGCGAACGCATGGTTTAAAATTGAAATTAATGTATGAATAATTCCATTTGTATTTGTGTTAAACTATGTTAAATTATTGTATGAATAAATTTATGTGTTTGAAAACTGTTTGAACTATTATTTGAAAATATTGTGTAGATGGCGTAAATAGGAACAAAAATTTTAGTTCGGGAGGACGTGCCGACGTCCCCCATACACTCATGCCGACGCACCTGTCGACGTCTATTTGGGGACCGCTAGTGGAGATGTTCTTAAGGATGGAGAGCAAGCACATCGACGCGGGGAACATACGAGAGGGGAATGTGCAGGAGCTGGTTCAATTCCATAAGTTACACTAGTGTTTTTTTGGACATCTACGTCGCATCCCTCCCAACCGCGCGATCTTTTCCAAAGAGCGGGACGAATGAGCACTTGTAAGAGAGTAGGGTGCGCAGCAAGAAATAGAAATTGCGCTCGTAGGGCGCACGAACAAACACAGCATCGAATCGGTATCACGCATTTAACGGGAGAAGTTGACTTGCCAAAACCGTCGCTTTGCCATGTCAAGAAGAAGAAGAAGAAACCCGTCGCGCTGCGCATACGGAAAACCTCCTCCCGAGTCCTGAGTCCTGATCCGAGTAGAACGGATGTACCAACGTATATACTAGTACAGTACTTTGTATGCTTTGTACGTACATTATAAGGAGGATCATAGAGGGCAGTCTCTCGCTTTGATCTGGAAATAGCAGCCAAGGCGTGCGGCTCCTCGCCGCGATACTCTTCCCTCTGTGGTCGATCGCCTTGGCCCTTCTTAGGACGGGGTCACACGTACCGGAGCGCCGGCCGGCCATGACGTCCACCCACACCCCCGGTAAGCTAGTTCTTCCTTCCCGGCCTCTGGGTTTCCCTCGTTTACCGGCTGATCTCGAGTCCTAGGCAGTGTTCAGTTGGAGTTCTATTATTCCCTTACGAACGTGGGTGTGAATTTGATCGTGCGACCTGTTGATCTGAAAATTGTTGATTCTCTCGCGGAAGCTGAAAGAATTGGATCTTGGTGGTGGCTCGGAGAGGCCGGTGCCCAGAGGGTACTGTGTTCGTAATCATAACCCACCGTCACTGTATTATTGCAGGTGACCCAGGTTCTTCGGCAGCCAGAAGGAAGTCCTCGTCCTGTCAACAGGATGATGAGGATACCAGTTCCAATTCTCACTTGAACAGCCTTTCGGAGGTATGAAATACTTGGCACATAATAGGTCACAGTGGCAAGTGGCTAGTAGTACTATATATCAGAAATTCATAATATGGGTATGATACTATTTTTATAATGCATGGTATCAGATGGTACTATCATAGTCTTCTTATATTTACTGTTTTGTAAAATTCCAATACAAAAATTGTGCAAAAGATCTATTTTATTTTAAAGTTTTTTTTGTTTTGTTTTACATGTTATGATACCACTATGATCTCTCTCCATATTAATTGCAGTGAAACGTCAAATTTTTTCATACATAAAATTCATGATACTATATATGATATCCCACTATGCATGCTCTAATTAAAAGTGCTGCCCTAACTGTACATTATATCTAGATTCCAGCTCTACTCGGTTAAGGGAATTTTAATATTCCCCTAAAAAAGGAATTGCAGTACTGTTTCTCATCTTAGTCAGACCTTCTTTTTTTTCATACGATCAAGGCCGGGTTTCACTACCAAAATGACAACGGAACATCCACAGAAAGTTCAGCAAGCCCAGCATACGAATGCCGAAAGTAAAGAAGACTAATCCCCGGCACCAGGCTACTGCTAGTGCTCAAAGGGTGGTGATCTAAAACGACAGAAGTTTGTAGGAAACTTAACCAGCAACAAGCACCACCAGGCACCATCTTATCTTATAACCAGTTCCCCTCGGCGGAGAAACAATCAGATAGACTTGAATTGCATAACAAATTAGCTTGACTGGATAGTTAATCAATTTCTTAAACAAGCTATGTTCCTTACCTTCTAGATGGCTTTTTGCCCCATACTGAATGTTTCAATCACAACAGGTTTCTCCTTGGTTCTCCAACTCAATTTCTTTATTTCTTTCCTTCTACCTTCCAGTTGCTTTTACTCATGAACAATATCTTTCCATTGAGCAATTAATTGAAAGAGGTTAGCCTGGTTGAAAACAAAAGCTAGCCCTATAGCTGCAATGCCTATGATCTGAATGCCTCGATCATTATTAAGAACTATGGTACTACTGAGAGAAAGATCCAGGTCGGGTTGTGCTCTTGCCAAAATAAAACATAAACATATCTGGCATCAGCACAACTACAAAACACTTCATGGGTTGTTTTGTATATAAGACCACCACGCATTTCAAGGTAAAAACTTTGACTAATAATTTGAGCTACAAAATATGAGTTATATCTTATATGTCAGTAAAAGTATACAATTGGATTCAATTTTTAAAGATGTTCCAACAGTATGTTTTTGGTGTCATATAACTTATATTTTGTTGGTCAAATTATAAGTCAAAGTTTTACATCGAAATACGTAGTGGTATGAAGGATAGTTTCTTCTCCGGAGCGTGGTGGGCATTCTCCGGAACACCTTCAAAATGACCTATAAATGTCATTACTGCACATATAAGAGTACATATATTTTCATTTGTAAAAATCTTCCTTTTGTTCACTTCTACTCCCTCCATCCCATGAAGATTGTCCGAGGTTTGTTAAAATTTGGATGTATCTAGATGCTATTTAGTGTCTAGACACATCTAGATTTTGACAAATCTCAGACAATCTTCGTGGGACGGAAAGAGAACTTTGCTTTATCTGGGTCATTTTACAGAGCTGCCCCATCAACATGTTCTTAAGCTCTCTCAGCTGACATGCATATCTACTGTTAACCATCTTCTAAAGCTCACATTCCACCTTCTTGCCATAGCAACAACAGATTTTGCTTTTTTAGAGTTGTAAAAAACGATTTGTCAATGCACTTACTACGCAGATGAGAATGCATATATTTCATTGTGAAAACTCATGTTTTGTCCATTTCCACTTTGCTTTATCTGGATCGTTATTCAGACCCCTTCCCCGCACAAACTTGTTCTAAGGGCCACTTATTTTTGGGCTTAAGCTTATGGAGAAGCCGGCTTATGAATACCGGTTGGAAGAAGCTTTGAGAAACTGTCTCTCCTATTCTTTTCGGCTTATGATTGTGGGCTTATTTTTTAGGTTGAATTATGAAAAGTCTATACTGCCCCTCCATAGTAGTTTGGCCTTGTTTCATACAACTTGTGATTGCATAACATGGTCAAATGTGCTCACTGATTTGCTCACTTCCATATTCATCATATATCACATGATTTTCATAAAGAGGATAGCATAGAACACATCTACATGGTGAATTTCGACCTAACATTCTCATTGCATTATTGCAAAATCTCGTTGCATCAACGATCATCTATCGGGCAGACGGGGCAAGGCGATGACACCTGGTAGTTGGGTTGGTGTAGCTCCTCATCACGGGCGGCAAGAGGAGGTGGAGTAGGAGCTCGAGGCGGCGGAGCTCCTGGTCCTAGGGCAGTCCTGGGGCACCGGCGGAGTAGATTGACTTGGGGAGAGTGGAGGTCGTCAGACGGAGCAGATCTGGCCTCGGATGGTTTCGGGCGGCGGGGAATGGACGTGGGGAAAGTAGTCGCCGGCGGGGCTTGTTTGGGGGGGGGGGGGGGGGGGTATCGCAGGTGGTTGCCTGGTGGTTCCGGTGGCCGGGTGCTCTATCACGATGTAGACGAAAGGAATCGCGGGTGGAAGGCAAAGGAAAATGGTTTCAGGGATGCGGTGGCATTCTGATCGTGATTACGAGTCTACGACTAAGAGAAGGGGAAATTCTGACTGGTCACTCGCAGTTTCTCGGTAGACCTCCTGGTTTCAGGGTAGGAAGAAACTTATCTAGAAATCATCCCTTCTTTTGATCTTCAGCATCCTGGGACCTCGAAGCTGGGCTAGAAGTCCAAAATAAGTGCCCCTAAAGCTCTCTCAACTGCCATGCCAATCCACTGTGAATCATCTTAAGCTCATATTTCACCTTCTTCCTGCCATAGCAGAAATCTCCTAAGCAGGAAACTTTTCCTTTAAAGGTTTCAAGCCACAGCAAGCATATCCCCAGAAATTAATCCTCGGGTCCTATATAGTGGCAGTGGGGTTTCAATTACTCACACTCAAGCAAGCAACATGTTTATTTCGATTGTTTAATGACACAAAATTTTATTTTCTTGCAGTAGTTAACTACCCCATCCTATTGCAGAAGAAAACACCATCTTATGGGCGCGGTGTTTTCATTCCCCGGAGTATACTCTCCTAGGATGAACAGTAGTGATTTAACACATTCTAATTTTAAAAACATGTGATTTTTTTGACAAATATACAAATTTCATGCCTCGTGTATGTCTGCAAAGTTCAAGAAAAAAAGATGTGTCGTGTCCTGGGCATGAAAAACGAAACCCATGGTCCAGATTTTTTTTCTTAAGCACATTTTGTTTTCACCTGAGTCACTAAACGTATGTTTTGTGCATGGAATTTGATAAATTCACAAAGAATATAGACATTTGACATACCTAAAAAAATTCTACCGTTTTACATTGGAAAGGGAACATCATTTGTTCGACACGGAGCGTATGCTATTGAGATGATTTGATTATCCTCCCTCTCACATGCATCCTGGTTACTGACAAAGTCATGTTCTACTGTAGTAATTTTTTAACACAAGATTAGAATGCTACTGGTGATGAGGCTCTCCGCTACTTCGAATGATAAAAGTTTATGAGATCACAAATTTCATGAGGAGAGATAACCATGCCATTTGGCAGCTGTGCATCTTTTGGTCCTGTTGGTTATGGCCTCCATTGATGCGGCCATTTTCATCTTGTGGTGCCAATGCCGAACTCTGACTCCCATGATATTGTCTGCAGGATGTCATGCATCATATACATGCCCTAATGCCGATGCGAGATGCCGCACGTGCTTCCTGCGTGTCTCGGTTGTTTCTAAGTTCCTGGAGACACTATCCTAACCTCACCTTCAGCATGAAAGAACTGGGCTTGATTAGACAAGAAGGCACGGAGGATGAAAGAGCACTTATTCTTATAAGCATTATTGATCGTATTTTGCGAAATCATTCAGGCATCGGAGTGAAGACGCTTAAGCTTCAACTTCCGAGGAACTGGAAAACACTAGACAGCTGTTATGTCGACAGGTTTCTTGAAACAGCTATTGCTCCCGGTATCCAAGAAATCACTGTGATGCTGCCTTGGCACAGTTACTGCAAAACAGAGTACAACTTCCCATGTTCACTTTTATCTGGGGAGAGCGGGGAGTCGATTAGGTTTCTTACACTCACGAACTCTAGTTTCCGTCCCATGGCCGGACTTGGTTGCTTGACGAGATTGCACTTGCGGTCTGTGCGTATCGGTGATGACGAGTTGGGATTCTTTCTTTCGAATTCGTTGGCTTTGAGGCATTTGCAACTCATCTATTGTGGTGAGATCATCTGCTTGAAGATACCTTCCCTGCTTCTGCACCTAAGGTCCCTGGAGGTGTTTGAGTGTAAAATGCTACAGGTGATCGAGAACAATGCCCCAAATATCTCCATTGTTGACCTTGTAGTTAACGACCAAGTGGATGTCTCACTCTCACTGGGATATGGTTCATCGCAAGTGAAAAAACTCCGAATATCTTCTGCATTTGCAAGTTATGGTCTCTGCAAGCTTCCATCAATTGCACCCGGTCTTGAAGCCCTTAACATATCGTTATTGCCACATGAGGTATGCATAATCCGAAACTTCAGACCCAGTAACTGCTGGATTTGTATAAACAGCATGTAGTTATATCAGGTGGCACAACTAATCTGAGGCGTCTTTTTCTTCAGCGGGTGAGCACGGAAATGGTGCCTGGCAAATTCCACCACCTCAAGTTCTTGAATATTTCCCTTTCCATGGCCTTGGAAGCATATGATTATTTGTGTATGTTAGATTTTCTTGACGCTTCTCCTGCCTTGGAGACTTTTATCTTGTGGGTAGGTCACTGTTATATAGCCATTGATTCGATTAACCAAGTGCATCATTCGTCTAAAAAATTTGTTTGTTAATTGGCTCAGATTGTCGTCTCTATTGTCTTTATTAGTAGATCATAGATTTCCATTCTTGATTGAAAGCTAAGTTGTAAATGCATGGTGTCTAAGAGCTTTCACATCTTTGATCGATATAATAAACCATTTAGATGTTCTAGGTAATATAGTTCCATTGGATTTCCCATGGAGCACACAATTTCAGGAAATATATATTAATGAATCTATAATGAGATAATGGACAACATTCCATATTTGAGATAGTAACAATGTTCAAAACATCATCAGTTTACTAATTAATGGTATTTTGAGTATATAAATTTAAGATTTGTTTTTGACAAAATGACACATCTTGACTGCACTTTGAGACATTAATGACACATTTTGATATTGTCATTGCCCTTGAGTTCTATCAGATTTTCCTGTTTAGATGGTGCATCTAAATTGACATTAGAATTGTTCCTATGCAGTCGGCGAGGATTAGCAAAAGCTATGGTAGGATTGATGGTGAGTTATCACATTTGACGCGTATGCAAGAATTTCACCATGGAAGCCTCAGGAATGTGACGATCCATAGATTTTGCATTGCCGAGAGCTTGATTGAGCTAACCTGTCGTATGCTTCAGCATGTATCTTCACTTGAGCGCCTAACGTTGGACACCACACACGGTTACTATAGGTGTTCCTCGAGTAGAAGCGGCCGGTGCTTCCCCATGGAGACATTTGCTGTCCGTGAAGCCCAGGAAGCACTTGTTGCTATCAGAAAATACATAAAGCCGCAAGTACCCTGTAATGTCGAACTGACAGTTGTGGAACCCTGCAGTTTCTGCCATGTTTCTGACAATTGATGTTGGACATGTTTAATTTCTAGCGCCCCTGCGGTGAGCCGCATATTGGTTGCCGCTATACATGTGTTGCCAAGATAAGATAAAACTGAAGATGGGCATATGTTCAGCACAAGCAGACTTTGGGTATGCCTTACATACTAGAATCATACATACATCAGCAAAAGCACAAACTATTCCAGGGTTACTAAAGCCATAAAACATAGCGCTAAGAGCATCTCCACGGGCGCCCCCCAAATAGTCGCCGGCAAAGGACGCCGGCAATGCTGTATGGGGGCGTCGGCAGTGCATCCTCTATTTGGGGACACTGTTCCCACATCGGCGCCTCCCAAACGACGCCTCCCAATATTTTGAAACAACATATCAATCCCATTTTATTCATACAATCACATAATTAAATTATTCATGCAATCAAACAAACAGTACTTAAATTATTCATACAATCAATCAAACAAATAGTACTTAAATTATTCATACAACCAAACAAACAAATACTCCCTCAGGTCGGTTTTAATCGACGCAACTGCTAGCTATAGCACAGCACACCACATACGTTTACTTGCGTCAATTAAATCAGTCCGGAGGGAGTAGTACTTAAATTATCATACAACCAAACAAATAGAAATAAAATCATGCACGCTGAAGACGATGGGGTACGAGGTCCTCTTCATGGTTGATATCATTGACACACTCATAATGGACCAGATCAATGAGTTTGAGGGCAAGAATTTCCAGTCCGCAAACCAGGAAAGCGTTAAGAAAATGAAGCTTGGGTGAATGTGTTGCATTAGATACTATGATTGTAGAAGATAGTGGGTCTGCAGAGGTTACCAAGTGAGAGTTGTGTGTTTAGAGGGACACCAAGTGAGTTGTTTCGTTGTGATGACATTATCCGTACTGATATATCTGTTTATGAGCAATTTATTACGTGCCTTGTCTTTTGACATGATGATATGCCTTATGTTTTTACATGATGATGTTCTTTATTTTTTCTATTGATGATGCTCCTAGTTTTTTTTTCCATGATATGTACCTCCTTGTTTGGCTAGTACTTTCAGTATCCAACTACCCAAGCATTGCAACCATAGTTAGGGAGTGCAGATTTGATTGATGGAAATACAGGTGGAATGCACATTTTGTGCAACAGAGGTTCATGGCTCCTGATGCTGCTTTAATACTCCAAATGCATTGTCCAAGAAATGGTGGTGATGATTTCTGGGCTTGTACTTGCAAGAGATCGAGATTGTTTCAGTCAATTTAGTGTACATGCAACAGCTTGACAAGTGACAGTGCTTAGATGTACCAGGGTCATTGTCAAGACGAAAGGAGATGTGGAAAACCCTGTGGAAGCTGAATGTAATGCCGAAGATAAGCATATTTTGGTAGCGAGCCTTGAAGGGATTGTCGCCAAGGTTCAATGAACTGAAACGAAGGCACGTTATGGAGACAGCGCTTCTGCCCATTGTGTGGTCATGATGATAAATCTCTTTATCAGGCTCTCTTACAATGTGAGTATGTGACCATGCAAAAGCCTTCTGGGCAGTGGCGCTGGAGTTTTTTGAGTTAAAGGTACCAGTTTTGCACCCTGTTAGAAGATCCAGCCATGATTAACAAAAAAGAGGCAGCATTAGCAATCTGGACCAGTAGAAATAAAATAGAGATGATGAGATTAAGTGTCAACCTATGCGGTCAATGCAGTTAGTGGATGAACTTGTGAAAGAACTGGAATTACCAGAATATGTACATGCTGCTGTAACTGACCAAGACAGGAGATGGCTACCTGCAGGTGAGATGGCGTTCTGAGATAAATGCAGATGGAGCCTTGAGTGTTGAAAAGATGAGACTGGTGTAGGGCTTATTGGCAGAAACCACCGTGGAGAATTTATAGCCACGGGATGCATGAAGTGCAAGAATATTAAAGACCCGTTTACAGTTTAACTGATTGTGTGCCGTGATGCGGCTATTCTTGTCAAGGAGGAGGGATGGGCAATTGCCAGATGGTTCAGATCCTATGGAGCGACAGGCAGAGCTGTCGAACTTTAGGGATACAACCGAGAGATCCGCATCGAGTGATGTGTTTCCAGGAATTTCAGTTAGTCTTAACTAGAACGGAAGCTAATCATGCTGCACATTGCTGTGCCAGGAGAGCCCTTACTAAGAGATGAATTTAGTTTTGTTCGGTTCTGTTTCCTGAATGATATTTTTTAAAGTCAGAACTACCATTGCATGTTGAATGAAGTGGTGAGGGGCTGAGGGCGATGGTTTGGAATAAAAGCTCCAGACATACTCATTAAGCAAAACTATGTCATACTCATTAAGCGAAACCATGTTAAATAATCATAATCCAGAACATATCATTGCCTTCGAATTCACAAGGAGAATCTGGCAACTTGCACAAGGTCAAACTTGTAAAGATCAACACAGCACCGATAATGTTCTGAAGCAAAAAAAGAAAGGACACAAAGTATAGTGTTGCCCCTCTATCTCCTAGTATGTTGTCAGAGGAACAGAAGTATTCCTAACACATCTACTGCACATAATTAAACATTGGGCACTTATTATCACAATCAGCTAATATGTCTACAATCCATTAACGCGCGCAACGCATGAGCTGCAAGGCTTCACAACTTCCAAGTCAATTGTAGAGGGAAGTTCCACTTGATGTATCTTTTCGATTGCCAGGGTTGCTTTGTTGGCTTCCCAGGTAGTGTATTTAGTCCTGGGAAGGCATTCGCCAGTTTTATTGGAAGGAACCTAAAAAGACCTTCAGTGGTGTCCAATATAAGACTGGCGCTTTCTCGAGAATATGACTTGTTAGCTTAATCACGCTCCTTGCAGAACAAAAGCCACCGATCATAACATTCTTAAGGTTGCTGTGGTGACATTCTTGTGTCAGAGTCCGATGTGATAAATCAGCAGCAATCATATCAAGGTTTTGTGTTCATCATCGATAACTGCATAGAAAGAATTTTAATGTCAGTCTTCTCAAATAGTAGAATGATTAAATACTCTTATTAAAAATTAATGCACCATCAGAAAAACAAAACAAAATGATGGAACTGAAGGGTCATCATAGTTTAAAATAGTCAGCTATCTCATTTAGCCACGACATTTTTGGAGGCTATGAAAGGCTATAGCGGGCTATTTCATTTAGCGTTTTTTCAAAAAAAATGGAATATTTCAGTCATATTTTACCAACAAAAAAAGAGGAAAACTATGACTCAAATACAATAGGTGATACAACTTATTCAACTATTTAAGGCAAACAAGTATTCAGTTATTCAACTCACAAGTTTTATCTAATCATATTGAGCGCAAATTCAGAAAACAAGAATTAAAAAAGAAAAGAAAAGAGAAATTCAAGATACAAGAGGTTTAGTGGCTAAATTAGAGGCTAATTAGGGGATAAATAGGGCTATAGCTGGCTATTAGCGGTATTTTCTCATTTAGCCTATAAATGGCATAACCGTAGCGGCACCCAAAAGGCTATAGGCAGGCTATAGCCGGCTATTTAAAACTTTGAGGGCCATGCACAAGTTCAGCATGGCAATGCGTGTTATCCACATTTTTCCCATGTATCATTTTGCTATTCTTAGATTCAATTCAAGTAAACCTAAAATGACAACATGAGCCAATTAATAGAGCTGATATTTTTTTAGAGAAAAAGGTATTCTGAGTTAACTGAAGAAATTAATGTAAATCAATGTAGTGAGTTCCCAATCTCTCCTACTATAAAAAAAATTGAGTTGGTAGTGAGGTCACACCCTTACTCTTACATGTGGGACCTATTGCCACTGTAGCCAAAATAAATAATAATTTGATGCCCCCACTTGGCATCTATCACAGTACTATCTTATTCTCTCTAGTAATTTTTTGCATCAATCCAATCAGTGACAAGCTGCAAAGAACTGCCAACTAGCCAGGTAGTTCAAATTGTGTATCAGATGCAATCGGATATTACGAATTGTAGTATGCTTACAGCCTACCATGTTCTTCCCAATCCTGCAGTGCCCTGCCGCCATTCTTTCCTAATACTTAGATTCAAGCAAAACTAAAATGACAATATGAGCCAATTAATAAAGCTGTTTTTCTAGAGAAAGGGTCTTAAAGCCAGGAGCATCATAAGAAAAGAAAAAAAAGGATAACTAATTATAGGTTGGCGAAACATGGCATCACACTTGCCAGTCCTTGCAATCAGCATATTCTTGGAGAAGTCCTGGTTATAGAGGGAAGTATGTTTCTTTGGCATGTCCGCCGCACTGGGTGCTGGACTCAGGGGTGCACTACACCGGCAACGACACTCCCCGACGACTGCTACACTAGTCCCAGCCAGGTCCTGCCTTCCACCTGCCAACTCTCTAGGCATTTATGGGTGCGAGGTACGTTGGCCTCGGCTGTGCTGGAGCTGCATTTGTCCTTCGAGGTGTTTGCAATTGGTTGTGGCACAGCCCTGTTGCTCCGAGTCTCGACACCTCGCCATTCATGGCTGGAGGCTAGGCTAGACGAAGCCCTTTGGTGTTACGTTTTGAAGTTAGAGGCACCTCCTCACCTAGTTGTAGTCACTTTGTGAGGACGGTCGTGTGTGTGCGTGTGTTTGTGTGTGTGTCCCTCCTCTCTGGAGGTTGTAACCTGTTGCCTTCCTTTTCAATGCAATGAAACGCAAATTCTTTTGCGTTTTCTCGAAAAAATAGAGGGAAGTATGACCGCTTTACCAATAGTTGAGACTCAATCTGGAGAAGTTTCTGCCTATATTCCTACTAATGTGAAAGGCTTGTCATATATGACACCATAAAAGAAAGTATTGAACTGCAAGCCTCTCTTTTTTATAAGAAGAAACATGCTGAACTGAAATACTAAATGGGAATGAGGATTTAACTCACCATAATACAATCTATTTCATGACTACTGGTACAAATATATACTTTCCAAGGGTCAGTAAAAGTCATTATGCTGAAAAATATGTACGTCCAATTTGATCGAAATGCAAAACTGCACGAACATGTTTTTGAAGTTATCTGGACAACTAAACCTGTATTTGCAGTTCAGTACCAGAAATTTATTGGGCATAAACATTACCACGGCATCTGAATTCATATATGTTATCACAGCCTGTTCGGTAGCGAAGTATTCAACGAATACCGCAGTTTCTATAAATACTTCGGTTTTAAAAAATTGAGGCGTTTGGCTCAAACACTGCAGTTTTAAATATTTAATACCTCAGTATTCCCAAAACTGTAGTAATTTCTAATCATTTAAAAAGAGCTCCCGATCTCTTTTTTTCAAACTGAGAAACGCAAGAAATAAAGGGTGCCTCCACTTTGCTCGATAATCTATCTGCGCTGCAGATGGCCCTCTTACTCGTGCTAACTATCGTTGATATGCATCGTCGTCGTGAGAGTTTCTTTCCCTCTAGAGAGGCTAGCAATCTAGCAAACCCACATTGATAATGCAAACTTACCTAAAAAAACTAGCACCTGAAACAAGTTGCAATGTCCTATGCAAGCATAATAATTAATTAATTAATTATCGAGGGCAAGCTTACCCCTTCAAATAGTTGGCGGGGACAAGGGCGGTGGAAAATCAGCATAAAGATCGCCAAGCATAATATAGTTACCAGTCTGAAAGAACCATTCGATCTTGAAAGTCTGGAGATTCAGTGAAAAGTAGTCTACTATTTCTCTATCGTCTTTTGGATACCCATATAGGAGCTACACCCATGATGCCATAGCGGTAATTTGCTGGCAAAGAGATTACAGACTTGAATTGCCACTGTCCCGCGCCATTCCCATCCTTAGTACGCTGCACCTCATACAAGAGATGGGATTCACCATATTTGATTTGATCAGAGATGGTAAACATCCCAAAACATCCCTTCTCCTGTCTCCACGATGGCCATATCTCGCATCGCACGGCCAGGTGCAGGCGGGAGGTCGATAGCAGAGAAGTGCATCCTGCGCGTGTCAAGCAGCAGCAACTTGTCGGCCCGAAAAATCCCCCAACAGAAGCATCCATGGGCGTAGTAGCGCTGTGACGCCCAGCCTCGGAACATGTCAAATGTAACTGGGCCAGCGAGCCATTGTCCGGCGCTGGAAGAGAAGACCAAGAGGACAAGGCTGGCTGTGTACCGCACTAGGCACATCACTCTGAACGACGAGGCGTGCTCACCTTGGTCGGGAGGAGCAAGGAAGGGCTCGCATTCCACGATGTCCGGCAGATGGACTTATCGTCGGGGATGGCAGGTAGCGCCGGTGCAGGGGGTCGCAGACGGCGAATTCCCTGACCAGGTCGCGGGGGTTGTAGTCGTCGCTGTATCCCTCGAGGGCGGGGGAGAAAAGGGCGCGGCCGTCGCGGAGACACCAGCGGTCGATGGACGGGGGGAGGAAGGAGCAGGAGAAGTCGGTGTTGGCAAAGGTGGCTGCGGCGGCGGCGGAAGGGTGGGGAGGCTGGGCCGGGATAAGGTTGCCGCACAGGAATCCGAGGAGAGGCGGCGGGTGGAGGATGCGGAATCGGCGGAGGAAGGGGTGGCCGGTGATGACGCGGCGGAAGGAGATGCAGGCCATGGAGGCGCGGGCTAGATCGGCGGCCGTGGGAAGGCGGAGCAAGATTTCCTCGAGGGCCGGCTGCGCCATTAGGGCATCTCCAACCGGGCGACCCATCCCGCGCCCGCGCGTCCGGATGGGTCGAAACGGACAAAAACCCGGCCCAATGCGGGGACGCACAGCAAAAGTGGACGGCCGCGGCGTCCGGAACGACGCAAACCCGGCCCAAATCTGGGCTAGGTTTGCGTGGCCGCGGATGGCACGCGCCGTCCGCTCGCGTCCGCGCGCTGGTCGCCTCGTCTCCCTTGGGCCCACCCGTCGGTGACCAAGGGAGTCTATTAAATGGGGACTGGAGGGGATCTAGCCCTCCACTCCAGTCCCACTCCACTCCCGCAATGAAACCGCCGCCATGGCCCCGGCGAGTTTTCGCCGGAGCCAACGACGACGAGGCGAGCAGCCGGCCGGCGTCGTCCGCCGGCTGCGGCCATCGTGCGGAAACCGAGGCGGCCTCCACATCGGAGAGCCGCCGCGGCGCGCGGCATTGCCGCAACCGCCGCCGCCGGCCTGCTCGAGCCCAAGCCCGAGTCCTCGGAGGAGGACCCGGACCTCCGCGCCGCCCTCATCATCTCGGCGGCGGAGGAGGAGGCGAAATGGCCGCAACTCCATGCGGCCATTCGCACCTCCGAAATGGAGAAGGTGGCGCGGCGGGAGGTGGAGGACGCGGAGGGCTGGGAGCTCTACGCCCAGGCCCTCCAGGCGCGACGGGAGGAGGAGGAGGCGGCGCGGCGGGAGGAGGCCAGGCGCCGCGCCGACGACGGCCGGCGCCGCCGGGAGGAGAGGTGCCGCCGGAGGAGGCGGCGCCAGAGGCCGACGCCGCCGGCGGCGAGAGGCAGCAGCGCCTCCAGGCGGCGCGGGTGGCTCCGGACCCCCACTCGCCGTGGAAGGAGGCCCTGTGGTCTCCCTGGCCGGAGTCCCCGGCCCGGTCGAGCCACAACAGTGCCTCGCCGCCCGGGGACCTCGACGACGTCGCCGACGACGCCCACAGGGGCTAGGCGGCGTACCGGCAGCCACCGCGCCGCCGACCAAACCCTAGAGGGTTTTTTATTTTCTGTTTATATTTTAGTTTAAATTTAAAAGCCCATATAGGGGCTTCTTTTGTTAGTTTTATTTACCTAAAATAGGGCTATGTACTAAATTTGCCCAAAATAGGGCATATGTTTAATCAAATATCGTTTAAATTTGCCATTTTCATTTTGTTTTCGTGTTTCTCCAATTTGCGATGCGTCCGCGCGTTGGGCGCAGCGCGCGACCCAAACGGACACGCGGACGCGGGGCGCTGTCCGCGTGTCCGGGCGGCGACCCAAACGGCCCAAAACGGATGGCCCAGCGCGTCCGTTTAGGTCGCGCGGTTGGAGATGCCCTTAGGCCTCGTTTGGCAGGAGAGTTTTTCTGTGTTTAGGTGAGGATTACTTCACAGCCTCACAGCTCACAGGGATGGGATTGGTGAAAACAGTTCGTTCCCGATATACTCTTCTCCATCTCAATCTCCCTCCTGATATATCAAGTCAGGGTGTTTGACACACATGGTTTAAGAGCATCTCCAGTCGCGTCCCCAAAGCGTCCCCTAAATCGCGCCGGAACGTTTGGGGGACGTGTTTTGTTCGTGCCGCGTTTGGGGGCGTTTGGGGACGTCGCTCCCCAGCCGCGTCCCCCAAACGCGTCCCCCAATCAGAAATTCAAATAGTTGCATTCAAAAGTCAAAAGAGATCGTTCCCGCCGAATCGTCGCGATCAGAGTAGCGGCGATCAAAGTACTGGGCGCGCGATCATATTACAGACCGGTGGTGCATCCTAATTAGAAGAAGAGGTTGGCGACGGCGACGTATCCTGAGTCGACGCAGGCCCGTCGATCACGATGACCTCGTCGCGATCTGCCCGGTGCTGTGCATGCTCTGTCTGCTCCGTCGCCAACGCAGAGGCCGACGCATGTGTAGCAGTAGAAGACGCGTCAGCCGGCTCTTGCTGCGCTGCCGCTGCCAGGGCCGCCGCGTCGGCGGCAGCGTCGGCCGCCGCTATTTTGGCTTCGATGTCGTCGAGGATCTGGCCTTTGAAGAAGTTGTGCGCCGCTCGCGTCCGGGGAGACATTCCCTAGCTATGTCGACATTCTCAGCAGGGACATGTCGTCCCTGCGTTTCTTGAGCTCCAACTTCTCCTCTTGCCTCTTGAGCAGCTCGGCCTACCTTTCGTCGGCCTTCTTGTCGCGGGAGAGAAAGGTCGAGGAGACGTCGGCGATGCATTTCGTGATCGACGCCTGCGTCTTCTCACACGACGCAGCGTCGGCCAAGGCGGCCTTGGCAGCCTTGTTGCCAGTAGGACGCCCTGTCGAAGTTGCCAGCGACGCGTCCAGATCAATGGCGTCCTTCCCCTTGGACAGCGACAAGCGCGTCAACCGCCATTTCTCGTCCATCCTTCCGGCTTCTTCTTCGCAGCCGGCGCCTTCCGCGGCTTCGCGAACGGCGCTTTCGCCCCTTTCGTCCCATTGCCCGGCGGCTTCTTGGCCGCTTTCTTGGCCATCTTTTTGGGGGCTGTCGGCGACGCCATGGGGAGAGGGTAGCGGCGGCGGGTGGACGGCGGGAGGGAGAAAGAAATCGGCAGGATAGGAGAAATGAATCGGCGGCGGGATATGTGTTGGGAGGCCAGAAATGCGCAGCGGGATAGGCGCGATTTGGCGGGAGAGGCGGGATTTGGCGGGAGTGGGAGACGAATTTTCCCTGTGTCTCTGACGGGTCGGCCCCGCGTCGGTTCGCCGCGCTTTTCGTTGTGTCCGGCGTGCCCGGAGCGTCCCCTGTGGGACGGGGACGGGCTCGGGGCGCCGGACACCGTATCGGGCCGCGCCGAACAAAAATGGGCTTTGGGGAACGCGGCTGGAACAGATTTTTGGTCCGGCGCGCCCCAAATTGCTTTGGGGGACGCGGCTGGAGATGCTCTTATGGGTCAAGAAACATGCAGGGAAAGATTTGTTGCAAAACGTTTGATAGGATGGACGACATCGCAGAGGTCCGACGGTTTGTTTGCCATCGGACTCAGATGTGTAGTATTTACCTAAATTATATGGGTGACATACGGTGATTCTAACTAAATAGGAAAGAGAGAGTTTGATTGTGCTAACAAAATAAGGAAAGAGATGATTTGATTGATCCCACAAAAGCAAAAACATTTTCTTCGAATTTGATTTGATTGTGCTAACAAAATAAGAAAATGCATCGGACTGGGTACGTGAGACGGATGCAGATTAACGTTCCGGATGTTTCCAATCTCCTTCACCAAACGCGTTGTATGACCTACGACCAATTCCAATATAATAGTATAGATACGATGATCAAAATAGAAGTATCGCTGGAGCCTCATTGATGATGATGAATTGAGCGAAGGAATGTCTTCAGTGATAACATCTGTAAAATCCTTTTCATTATAGCCCGTGGCTAAATTTTGTAGGGGTGTTTTCATTGCCGGCAAATAAAAAACATCTTTTATATTTGCTTCATGCTATTTTACATGTCTAATTTATTTGTCGCTCAAAACATAGATCACTGGTTGGTAAACAAAATCTAGCCCTCTTCAGCCTTGCACGTTTGAGTGTGAATCAACATGTAGCCATGCTATGACTTCGTGTCGACTCTCTGTTGCTTCAACTCCTTGTTGAAACAAAGGGTGTTGGTTGCGCACGCCGCCGGTTCTCTGGTGGGGTGCTCTTGGAAATAACGATGTAGCCTGCGGGCGGCATGAAGACACCTTCTGCAGTCGCGTGTCCCAAATCGTCCCATAAACGACGTCGGATCGAGCGTTTCGAAACGTGTTTCGTTCGTGCCGCGTTTTGGGGACGCGGGTCCCCAAACATTAAATACTCTCTTTTTTATTTTTTTTATTTTTATTTCAATAAAGAGAAGAAACATTCCACAAAGTAATACATAATTGAAAACGTGGTTTACACTAAGATATAATTTGAAACATGGTTTTCCACAAACTAATACATAGTTTGAACCATGGTTGACACAAATATAAAACATTGTAAAATAACTAAACCTAACTAGTGTTGGCATCAAAAATTTCGTGTGTTCGCTGCCAAGAAAGAACTCAGGCACTCTCAGTCACCCAAACTGAAAATCCAGCTGTTGACGGTGCCCTGTTGGTTCTTTCGAGGAAGAACAACCTGAAACCTCCATGCCTATTTTTGCTGCGAAGAAACAACACTCAGTCGTCGTCCTCCTCGACGCTGTCGCCGTGGTAGTGACGGCGGCAGCGCGTCTCGTCGAACACCTTGACGCTCATGTCCCCCTCGCCAAGGTAGGAGAACATGAGCACGAAGCCGGCTTCGAGGTGGTGGTGGCGCGCGAACTTCTCCCAGCCGATGTGGAGGTACATCTTGCCGCGCGTGTCGTAGATCACGTCCACAATCCACCGGCAGCAACCGCAGGCAGCCTTTCACAGATGCAGCGAGCCCGGCTCGTCGCCGTCGACGAAGTCGGCGAACATGTCCGGCAGGCTCTGGATGCCGTGTGGGTCGTCCTTGAGGACTGATACGTCTCCAACGTATCTATAATTTCTTATGTTCCATGCTAGTTTTATGACAATACCAACATGTTTTAGTCATACTTTATAATGTTTTTATGCATTTTCCGGGACAAACCTATTAACAAGATGCCGCAGTGCCAGTTCCTGTTTTCTGCTGTTTTTGGTTTCAGAAAAGTTAGTTTACAAATATTCTCGGAATTGGACGAAACAAAAGCCCACGGTTATTTTCCACGGAGCTTTCCAGAACACCGAAGAGGAGACGGAGAAGGGCCACGAGGCGGCCACCCCATAGGGCGGCGCGGCCCCACCTCTGGCCGCGCCGCCATATGGTGTGGGCCCCTCGGGCGCCCCCCTACACTGCCCCTTCGCCTATTTATTTCCTCCGTCGCGAAAACCCTAGTACCGAGAGCCACGATACGGAAAAAGTTCCAGAGACGCCGCCGCCATCAACCCCATCTCGGGGGGTTCAGAAGATCGCCTTCGGCACCCTGCCGGAGAGGGGAATCATCACCGGAGGGCTCTACATCACCATGCCCGCCTCCGGACTGATGTGTGAGTAGTTCATCCTTGGACTACGGGTCCATAGCAGTAGCTAGATGGTTGTCTTCTCCTCTTGTGCTATCATGTTTAGATCTTCTGAGCTGCCTATCAAGATCAGGATTATCTATTTGTAATGCTACATGTTGTGTTTGTTGGGATCCGATGAATATTGAATACTATGTCAAGTTGATTATTGATCTATCATATATGTTATTTATGTTCTTGCATGCTCTCCGTTGCTAGTAGAGGCTCTGGCCAAGTTGATACTTGTGACTCCAAGAGGGAGTATTTATGCTAGATAGTGGGTTCATGTCTCCATTGAATCTAGGGGGGTGACAGCAACCCCTAAGGTTGTGGATGTGCTGTTGCCACTAGGGATAAAACATCAATGCTTTGTCTAAGGATATTTATATTGTTTACATTATGCACAGTACTTAATGCATTTGTCTGTTGTTTGCAACTTAATACTGTAGGAAAACGTTGCATAGAAAACAAAAAATTTCCTACCGCGAACACGAAATCCAAGCCAAGATGCAATCTAGAAGACGGTAGCAACGAGGGGATTATCGAGTCTCACCCTTGAAGAGATTCCAAAGCCTACAAGAGGAGGCTCTTGTTGCTGCGGTAGACGTTCACTTGCCGCTTGCAAAAGCGCGTAGAAGATCTTGATCACGATCGGTTCCGGCGCCACGAACGGGCAGCACCTCCGTACTCGGTCACACGTTCGGTTGTTGATGAAGACGACGTCCACCTCCCGTTCCAGCGGGCAGCGGAAGTAGTAGCTCCTCTTGAATCCGACAGCACGACGGCGTGGTGTCGGTGGTGGTGGAGAACTCCGGCGGAGCTTCGCTAAAGCTACGCGGGAGATATGGAGGAGAGGGGGGCGGCTAGGGTTTGGGAGGGGGTGGCCGGCCACTTCAATGGGGCGGCCAACTTGTGGTCTTAGGGTGGCCGGCCCCCTCCCTTGGCCCCTCATTATATAGGTGGATCCCCAAGTGTTGGTGTCCAAGTCTTCGAATAAGACCCGAACCAAAAACCTTCCATAAGAGGGGGAAACCTAGCCAAGCTAGGACTCCCACCAAAGGTGGGAGTTCCACCTCCCATATGGAGGGGTGGCCGGCCCCCTAAGGGGGAGTCCACTTGGGACTCCTCCCCACTAGGGTTGGCCGGCCATGGAGGTGGAGTCCCATGTGGACTCCACCTTCCTTGGTGGTTTCTTCCGGATTCTTCTAGAACCTTCCATAGAACCTTCCGCGACATTTTAATACACATAAAATGACATCCTATATATAAATCTTATTCTCCGGACCATTCCGGAACTCCTCGTGATGTCCGGGATCTTATCCGGGACTCCGAACAAATATTCGAACTCCATTCCATATTCAAGTACTACCATTTCAACATCCAACTTTAAGTGTGTCACCCTACGGTTCGTGAACTATGCGGACATGGTTGAGTACTCACTCCGACCAATAACCAATAACAGGATCTGGAGATCCATAATGGCTCCCACATATTCAACGATGACTTTAGTGATCGAATGAACCATTCACATACAATACCAATTCCCTTTGTCTCGCGATATTTTACTTGTCCGAGGTTTGATCTTCGGTATCACTCTATACCTTGTTCTACCTCGTCTCCTGACAAGTACTCTTTACTCGTACCGTGGTATGTGGTCTCTTATGAACTCATTCATATGCTTGCAAGACATTAGACGACATTCCACCGAGAGGGCCCAGAGTATATCTATCCGTCATCGGGATGGACAAATCCCACTGTTGATCCATATGCCTCAACTCATACTTTCCGGATACTTAATCCCACCTTTATAACCACCCATTTACGCAGTGGTGTTTGGTGTAATCAAAGTACCTTTCCGGTATAAGTGATTAACATGATCTCATGGTCATAAGGACTAGGTAACTATGTATCGAAAGCTTATAGCAAATAACTTAATGACGAGATCTTATGCTACGCTTAATTGGGTGTGTCCATTATATCATTCATACAATGACATAACCTTGTTATTAATAACATCCAATGTTCATGATTATGAAACTAATCATCCATTAATCAACAAGCTAGTTTAAGAGGCATACTAGGGACTTCTTGTTTGTCTACATATCACAAATGTACTAATGTTTCGGTTAATACAATTATAGCATGATATATAAACATTTATCATAAACATAAAGATATAAACAATAACCACTTTATTATTGCCTCTAGGGCATATCTCCTTCAGTCTCCCACTTGCACTAGAGTCAATAATCTAGATTACATTGTAATATACCTAACACCCATGGCATTCTGGTGTTGGTCATGCTTTGCCCTAGGGAGAGCTTTAGTCAACGGATCTGCTACATTCAGATCAGTGTGTACTTTGCAAATCTTTACTTCTCCATCTTCGATGTACTTGCGAATCGAGTGGTAACGCAGCTTGATATGCTTCAGCCTCTTGTGTGACCTTGGCTCTTGTGCATTGGCGATGGCACCCATGTTATCACAGTAAATGATTAATGGGTCCAATGCACTAGGAACCACACCGAGCTCTACAATGAACCTCTTCATCCATACCGCTTCTGATGAAGCCTCTGAAGCTGCTATGTACTCTGATTCTGTTGAAGACTTCGCCACCGTGCACTGCTTCGAGCTTGCCCCGGCTTGCTGCAGCACCATTCAATATAAACACGTACCTGCATTGTGACTTAGAGTCATCGGGATCGGTGTTCCAACTTGCATCGGTGTAACCGTTTACAACGAGCTCTTGGTCACCTCCATAACAAAGAAACATATCCTTAGTTCTTTTCAAGTACTTCGGGATATTCTTGACCGCTGTCCGAGTGTTCCATTCCTGGATCACTTTGATATCTGCTAGTCAAACTAACGGCATGTGCTATATCTGGTCTAGTACATAGCATGGCATACATGATAGATCCTACTGCCCGAGGCATAGGGGATATTACTCATCCTTTCTCTTTCTTCTGCGTAGCCGGTCCTTGAGTCTTACTCAATACCTTGCCTGGTAACATAGGTAAGAACCCTTTCTTACTTTCGTCCATTCTAAACTTCTTTAGAATCTTGTCCAGATATGTACTCTTTGATAGCCCTATTAGGCGTCTTGATCTATCTCTATAAATCTTGATGCCTAATATATACGATGCTTCACCAAGGTCTTTCATTGAAAAACTATTATTCAAATAACCTTTAACACTGCTTAATAGTTCTATATCATTCCCGATCAATAATATGTCATCTACATATAATATCGGGAATGCTACAGAGCCCCACTCACTTTCTTGTAAATACAGGCCTCTCCATGACATCAGTATAAACCCGAAGTCTTTGATCACCTTATCAAAGCGTCGGTTCCAACTTCTTGATGCTTGCTTCAGTCCATAGATTGAACGCTGAAGTTTGCATACTTTGTCAGCATTTTTAGGATCAACAAAACCTTTGGGTTGTACCATATACAACTCTTCCTCAATGTCTCCATTAAGGAACGCCGTTTTGACATCCATACGCCAAATCTCATAATCGAAAAATGCAGCTATTGCTAACAAAATCCTCACAGATTTTAGCTTCGCTACAGGTGAGAATGTCTCATCGTAGTCAACTCCTTGAATTTGTCGGAAACCCTTTGCGACAAGTCGAGCTTTATAGACAGTAATATTACCATCAGCATCTGTTTTTCTCTTGAAGATCCATTTATTTTCGACAGCCTTTCGGCTATCAGGTAAGTCTACCAAAGTCCATACTTTGTTATCATACATGGATCCCATTTCGGATTTCATGGCTTCTTGCCATTTGTTGGAATCTGGGCTCATCATCGCTTCTTCATACGTCGCAGGGTCCTCATCATTGTTATCCACAATCATGACATTTAGACAAGGATCATACCAATCAGGAGTGGTACGTTCCCTTGTCGATCTGCGAGGTTCAGTAGTTTCCACGTTCGAAGTTTCATGATCATTATCATTAGCTTCCTCTGTTGCCGGTGTAGGCGATGCAGTACAACTTCTGCATCGCGCTACTCTGATCAACGAGTATAGATTCATCAATCTCATCGAGTTCTACTTTTCTTCCAGTCACTTCTTTAGTGAGAAATTCTTTCTCAAGAAAGGTTCCGTTCTTAGCAACAAAGATTTTGCCTTCGGATCTGTGATAGAAAGTGTACCCTATAGTTTCCTTAGGGTATCCTATGAAGACGCATTTCTCCGCTTTGGGTTCTAGCTTGTCCGGTTGTAACTTCTTTACATAGGCTTCGCAACCCCAAACTTTCAGGAACGACAGCTTAGGTTTCTTATTAAACCATAATTCATACGGTGTCGTTTCTACGGATTTTGATGGTGCTCTATTTAAAGTGAATGCGGCTGTCTCTAATGCATAACTCCAAAATGATAACGGCATTTCAGTAAGAGACATCATACTACGAACCATATCTAAGAGAGTTCAATTACGACGTTCGGACACACCGTTACGTTGAGGTGTTCCCGGCGGTGTCAATTGTGAAAGTATTCCGCATTTCTTTAAATGCATGCCAAATTCATAACTCAGATATTCACCTCCACGATCAGATCGTAGAAATTTAATCTTCTTGTTACGTTGATTTTCTACTTCACTTTGAAATTCCTTAAACTTCTCGAAAGTTTCGGATTTATGTTTCATGAAATAGATATACCCATATCTACTCAGATCATCTGTGAAGGTTAGAACATAACGATAACCACCGCGCGATGCTACGCTCATTGGTCCACATACATCGGTATGTATGATTTCTAATAAGTCAGTAGCTCGCTCCATCATACTAGAAAATGGAGTCTTTGTCATTTTTCCCATTAGACATGCTTCGCATCTATCAAGTGACTCAAAGTCAAGTGATTCAAGTAATCCATCAGTATGGAGTTTCTTCATGCGTTTCACTCCAATATGACCAAGGCAGCAAGTGCCACATATAAGTAGAATTATCATTCAATTTAATTCACTTAGCATCAATGTTATGTATATGCGTATCACTACTATCGAGATCTAATAGAAATAAGCCATTCTTTTGTGGTGCTCGACCATAAAAGATATTATTCATAAAAATAGAACAACCATTATTCTCAGACTTGAATGAATAACCGTCTTGCATTAAACAAGATCCAGATATAATGTTCATGCTTAACGCAGGTACATAATAGCAATTATTTAGGCTTAAAACTAATCCCAAAGGTAGATGTAGAGGAAGTGTGCCGACTGCGATCACATTGACCTTGGATCCATTTCCAACGCGCATCGTCACTTCATCTTTCAGCAGTTGTCGTTTATTCTTTAGTTCCTGTTTCGAGTTACAAATATGAGCAACCGAACCAGTATCAAATACCCAGGTACTAGAACGAGAACCAGTGAAATGAACATCTATAACATGTATATCAGATATACCTTCTTTCTTCTTCTTGACAAGGCCGCTCTTCAGATCAGCCAGATACTTGGAGCAATTACGCTTCCAGTGTCCCTTCTCCTTGCAGTAATAGCACTCAGCATCAGGCTTAGGGCCGTTCTTAGGTTTCATAGGAGGCGTGGCAGCTTTCTTGCCACCCTTCTTGAATTTTCCCTTAGACTTGCCCTGTTTCTTGAAACTGGTGGTCTTGTTGACCATCAACACTTGGTGCTCTTTCTTGATCTCAATCTCAGCAGCTTTTAGCATGCCAAAGAGTTCAGGTAACTCCTTGTTCATGTTCTGCATATTGTAGTTCATCACGAAGTTCTTGTAACTTGGTGGCAGTGATTGAAGGACACGATTAATCCCCAGTCTGTTAGGAATCACTATTCCCAAGTCACTGAGTTTCTTCGCATGCCCGGTCATGGCGAGCATGTGCTCACTAACGGAGCTGCCTTCTTCCATCATGCAGCTGAAGAAATATTTCGATGCTTCATAGCATTCCACGGCCGCATGAGTCTCGAATATAGCTTTCAGCTCATTCATCAACTCATGAGGATCGTGGTGCTCAAAACGTTTTTGAAGATCGGATTCCAGACTGCACAGGATGGCACACTGAACTTGAGA
The DNA here is from genome assembly GCF_019359855.2 of Lolium perenne. Lineage (NCBI taxonomy): Eukaryota > Viridiplantae > Streptophyta > Magnoliopsida > Poales > Poaceae > Lolium > Lolium perenne. The sequence continues at coordinate 218,906,766 of NC_067248.2, read as the reverse complement.
GTACCGAGTTTTCCGAGTTGCGTAAACAGCTTTTACTTCATCGGTTTCAGTTTCTGCAATAGGTTAACCTAGCGGTGCATCAAGCACAAATTGTAGATTTCCGCCAGAGAGGAAGATCCTCACATGACGGAACCAGTCGGTGAAGTTGCTACCGTTGCTCTTAAGTTTCTCTTTCTCTAGGAACTGATTAAAATTGATTGAGGACGCCATCTCTACAACATATATTTGCAATAGTTTAGACTAAGTTTATGACAAATTGAGTTCAAATTTTAATTCAACATAATTAAAAAACTAGGTGAACTCCCACTCAAAACAATATCCCTCGCATTGTCTTAGTGATCACACGAACCAAATCCACCGCACCTAAACCCGATCATCACGAGAAAAAGTGTGATTTCAATGGCGAACACTCAAAGTGTTCATCATATCAACCATATGATTCATGCTCTACCTTTCGGTATCACGTGTTCCGAGACCATGTCTGTACATGCTAGGCTCGTCAAGGCCACCTTAGTATCCGCATGTGCAAAACTGTCTTGCACCCGTTGTATGTACTTATTGAATCTATCACACCCGATCATCACGAGATGCTTCGAAACGACAAGACTTGGTAACGGTGCTACTAAGGATGAACACTTTATTATCTTGAGATTTTAGTGAGGGATCATCTTATAATGCTACCGTCGCGATCTAAGCAAAATAAGAGGCATAAAAGGATTAACATCACATGCAGTTCATATGTGATATGATATGGCCCTTTTGTCTTTGTGCCTTTGATCTTCATCTCCAAAACACGGACATGATCTCCATCATCTTCGGGCATGATCTCCATCATCGTTGGCGTAACGTCAAGGTCAATGGCGCCGTCTTCATGATTGTCCTCCATGTAGCAACTATTACAACTACTTTGAAATACTACTCAACATGAAATTTAAAGACAACCATAAGGCTCCTGTCGGTTGCCACAATACAATAATGATCATCTCATACATATTCATCATCACATTATGGCCATATCACATCACCAAACCCTGCAAAAACAAGTTAGACGTCTCTAATTTGGTTTGCATATTTTACGTGGTTTAGGGTTTTCGAGAGAGATCTAATCTACCTACAAACATGAACCACAACGTTGATACTAATGTTTTCAATAGAAGAGTAAATTGAATCTTCACTATAGTAGGAGAGACAGACACCCGCAAAGCCTCTTATGCAATACAAGTTGCATGTTGAACGAGGAACAAGTCTCATGAACGCGGTCATGTAAAATTAGTCCGAGCCGCTTCATCCCACTATGCCACAAAGATACAAAGTACTCAAACTAAAGATAACAAGAGCATCAACGCCCACAAACCATTGTGTTCTACTCGTGCAACCATCTATGCATAGACACGGCTCTGATACCACTGTAGGAAAACGTTGCATAGAAAACAAAAAATTTCCTACCGCGAACACGAAATCCAAGCCAAGATGCAATCTAGAAGACGGTAGCAACGAGGGGATTATCGAGTCTCACCCTTGAAGAGATTCCAAAGCCTACAAGAGGAGGCTCTTGTTGCTGCGGTAGATGTTCACTTGCCGCTTGCAAAAGCGCGTAGAAGATCTTGATCACGATCGGTTCCGGCGCCACGAACGGGCAGCACCTCCGTACTCGGTCACACGTTCGGTTGTTGATGAAGACGATGTCCACCTCCCGTTCCAGCGGGCAGCGGAAGTAGTAGCTCCTCTTGAATCCGACAGCACGACGGCGTGGTGTCGGTGGTGGTGGAGAACTCCGGCGGAGCTTCGCTAAAGCTACGCGGGAGATATGGAGGAGAGGGGGGCGGCTAGGGTTTGGGAGGGGGTGGCCGGCCACTTCAATGGGGCGGCCAACTTGTGGTCTTAGGGTGGCCGGCCCCCTCCCTTGGCCCCTCATTATATAGGTGGATCCCCAAGTGTTGGTGTCCAAGTCTTCGAATAAGACCCGAACCAAAAACCTTCCATAAGAGGGGGAAACCTAGCCAAGCTAGGACTCCCACCAAAGGTGGGAGTTCCACCTCCCATATGGAGGGGTGGCCGGCCCCCTAAGGGGGAGTCCACTTGGGACTCCTCCCCACTAGGGTTGGCCGGCCATGGAGGTGGAGTCCCATGTGGACTCCACCTTCCTTGGTGGTTTCTTCCGGATTTTTCTAGAACCTTCCATAGAACCTTCCGCGACATTTTAATACACATAAAATGACATCCTATATATGAATCTTATTCTCCGGACCATTCCGGAACTCCTCGTGATGTCCGGGATCTTATCCGGGACTCCGAACAAATATTCGAACTCCATTCCATATTCAAGTACTACCATTTCAACATCCAACTTTAAGTGTGTCACCCTACGGTTCGTGAACTATGCGAACATGGTTGAGTACTCACTCCGACCAATAACCAATAACGGGATCTGGAGATCCATAATGGCTCCCACATATTCAACGATGACTTTAGTGATCGAATGAACCATTCACATACAATACCAATTCCCTTTGTCTCGCGATATTTTACTTGTCCGAGGTTTGATCTTCGGTATCACTCTATACCTTGTTCTACCTCGTCTCCTGACAAGTACTCTTTACTCGTACCGTGGTATGTGGTCTCTTATGAACTCATTCATATGCTTGCAAGACATTAGACGACATTCCACTGAGAGGGCCCAGAGTATATCTATCCGTCATCGGGATGGACAAATCCCACTGTTGATCCATATGCCTCAACTCATACTTTCCGGATACTTAATCCCACCTTTATAACCACCCATTTACGCAGTGGTGTTTGGTGTAATCAAAGTACCTTTCCGGTATAAGTGATTTACATGATCTCATGGTCATAAGGACTAGGTAACTATGTATCGAAAGCTTATAGCAAATAACTTAATGACGAGATCTTATGCTACGCTTAATTGGGTGTGTCCATTATATCATTCATACAATGACATAACCTTGTTATTAATAACATCCAATGTTCATGATTATGAAACTAATCATCCATTAATCAACAAGCTAGTTTAAGAGGCATACTAGGGACTTCTTGTTTGTCTACATATCACACATGTACTAATGTTTCGGTTAATACAATTATAGCATGATATATAAACATTTATCATAAACATAAAGATATAAACAATAACCACTTTATTATTGCCTCTAGGGCATATCTCCTTCAAATACTGGAAGGGGTGCGGATGCTAACCTGAAGGTGGACTTTTTACGCATAGATGCATGCTGGATTGCGGTCTATGTTCTTTGTCGTAATGCCCTAAGTAAATCTCATAGTAGTCATCATGATATGTGTATGAATCTCTATTTTGTCAATTGTCCACCTGTAATTTGTTCACCCAGCCAACCAAAGCCATGTATCATGGTGGAAGTTTTCAGTTTGGACATTAATCCTCAATCTCTTATGAGAATATTATCTGTTGTTGAATGCTTAAGCATTAAAGAGGAGTCCATTATCTGTTTTCTATGTTGTCCCGGTATAGATGTCCTCAAGTTGAGATCTATCAAAACTGAGAAATCAAAAGCGATTTATCTCCTTGGACCTTTGTACAGGCGGCATAGAGGTACCCCTTTGTCACACTTGGTTGAAACATATGTAATGCAATGATAATCCATGGAAATCCGAGCTAATTAGGACAAGGTGCGAGCACTATTGGTATTCGATGCATGAGGCTTGCAACTTATAAGAGGTTTTATGCATAACACATATGAATTATTACTACCGTTGACAAAATTGTTTCTATGTTTTCAAAATAAAAAGCTCTAGCACATGAGTAATCCATGCTTCCCTCTGCGAAGGGCCTTTCTTTTACTTTATGTTGAGTCAGTTTACCTACTTCTTTCTATCTTAGAAGAAAACACCTGTGTTAACTGTGTGCATTGATTCTTACATGTTTACTTATTGCACTTGTTATATTACTTTATGTTGACAATTATCCATGAGATATACATGTTACAAGTTGAAAGCAATTGCTAAAACTTAATCATCCTTTGTGTTGCTTCGAAACCTCTTATTTTTAATCTATTGCTTTATGAGTTAGCTCTTATGCAAGTCTTTTTGATGCTTGTCTTGAAAGTACTATTCATGAAAAGTTTTTGCTATATGATTTAGTTGTTTAGTCATTATCTTTTTGTTAGCAACTATTGCTTCGAATCACTTCATTCATCTCATATGCTTTACAATAATGTTGATCAAGATTGTGTTGGTAGCATGTCACTTCAGAAATTATTGTTGTTATCGTTTACCTACTCGAGGGCGAGTAGGAACTAAGCTTGGGGATGCTTGATACGTCTCCAACGTATCTATAATTTCTTATGTTCCATGCTAGTTTTATGACAATACCTACATGTTTTGTTCACACTTTATAATGTTTTGATGCATTTTCCGGCACTAACCTATTAACAAGATGCCGAAGCGCAGTTCCTGTTTTCTGCTGTTTTTGGTTTCAGAAATCCTACACAGGAAATATTCTCGGAATTGGACGAAACAAAAGCCCACGGTCTTATTTTGCACGGAGCCTTCCAGAAGTCCGAAGAGGAGACGAAGAGGGGAGACGAGGCGGCCACCCCATAGGCCGGCGCGGCCCCACCCCTGGCCGCGCCGCCATATGGTGTGGGCCCCTCGGGCACCCCCCTGCGCTGCCCCTTCGCCTACTTAATCCCTCCATCGTGAAAACCCTAGTACCGAGAGCCACGATACGAGAAAAGTTACTGTGACGCCGCAGCCGCCAATCCCATCTCGGGGGATTCAGGAGATCGCCTCCGGCACCCTGCCGGAGAGGGGAATCATCACCGGAGGGCTCTACATCACCATGCCCGCCTCCGGACTGATGCGTGAGTAGTTCATCCTTGGACTATGGGTCCATAGCAGTAGCTAGATGGTTGTCTTCTCCTCTTGTGCTATCATGTTTAGATCTTGTGAGCTGCCTATCATGATCAAGATCATCTATTTGTAATGCTACATGTTGTGTTTGGTGGGATCCGATGAATATTGAATACTATGTCAAGTTGATTATTGATCTATCATATATGTGCTATTTATGTTCTTGCATGCTCTCCGTTGCTAGTAGAGGCTCTGGCCAAGTTGATACTTGTAACTCCAACAGGGAGTATTTATGCTCGATAGTGGGTTCATGCCTCCATTGAATGCAGGACGATGTGACAGAAAGTTCTAAGGTTGTGGATGTGCTGTTGCCACTAGGGATAAAACATCATTGCTTTGTCTAAGGATATTTGTGTTGATTACATTACGCACCATACTTAATGCAATTGTCTGTTGTTTGCAACTTAATACTGGAGGGGGTGAGGATGCTAACCTGAAGGTGGACTTTTTAGGCATATATGCATGCTGGATGGCGGACTATGTTCTTTGTCGTAATGCCCTGATTAAATCTCATAGTAGTCATCATGATATGTGTATGAATCTCTATTTTGTCAATTGCCCACCTGTAATTTGTTCACCCAGCATGTTATTTATCTTATTGGAGAGACACCACTAGTGAACTGTGGACCCCAGTCCATTTCTTTTACATCTGAAATACAATCTACTGCAATCTCTGTTCTTTGTTGTTCTTCGCAAACAAACATCATTCTCCACACCATACGTTTAATCCTTTGTTTTCAGCAAGCCGGTGAGATTGACAACCTCACTGTTAAGTTGGGGCAAAGTATTTTGATTGCGTTGTGCAGGTTCCACGTTGGCGCCGGAATCACTGGTGTTGCGCCACACTACACTCCTCCACCAACAACCTTCACGTGGCCTTCATCTCCTACTGGTTCGATAAATCTTGGTTTCTTTCTGAGGGAAAACTTGCTGCTGTGCTCATCATACCTTCCTCTTGGTGTTCCCAACGGACGTGTGCTTTACCGTCATAAGGAAGTTGTTGCCTACACGCACAGCAACTCTTTTTCTGGCGCCGTTGCCGGGGAGATCAAGACACGCTGCAAGGGGAGTCTCTCACATCCAATCTCTTTACTTTGTTTATTGTCTTGCTTTATTTTATTTTATTTTCTGTCTTGTTTGCTTTCTTAAATTAAAAACACAAAAAAATTAGTTACTTCCTTTATTTTATTTTCTGTTTTGTTTGCTTTCCTTATATTAAAAAACACAAAAAATTTAGTTACTTGTTTTTACTTTATTTTATTCTGTTTGCTTAGTTCAATTTTACTATTGCTAAAATGAGTAATCCTGAAGTTGAAGTTTGTTCTTTTAAGCAACAAGGTGGAGAAAGTTTTAAAGATGCTTGGTACCGAATTAGTAATGCTCATCATAGGTGCATTAAGAAACACTCCACTATTATCCTTCTTAGGAACTTTTATGTTGGTATATCTAGTTGGAATAGGTATGTCCTTGATACTCTTTCGGGAGGTAATTTCCTAGTTACTCCTGCTTTAGAAGCTAGTTGCATCATTGAGAGTCTAGTTGAAATACCACCTGTTAATGAAGCTAAAATTGAAATCTCTCTTGAGGATATCATGAAAAAGTTGGAAGCCATAGACAAAAATCTTCCAAGTGTTGAGACTAAATTGGGAATATTACTTGATAATACTGATAAACTTGATAAATCCCTAGGAGGAATTAATGAAAGAATTGCTATCCTAGAAACTTGTGCTATCCATGATAATCAAACCAATAGGATTAGTGAACTTGAAGAAGCTATGGGAACCTTGGGTTCAACTTTTTCTTCTCTTAAGTTTAAGGAGAAAGCTTATGTGGGTAAAGAGCAAAAATTCATGTATGTCTCTAAGGTGCCTAAACCAAAGAATTATTATAGGACAAAAATTGATAAAACCCTTAGTACCACCATGGGAAATTTAGATAATGAAGCATCTAAGGTACCCTCTGCGACAAGTTGTGTTTGTAAGGAAAATTATGATGTTGATGCTTCTTCTCTTGATAATACTTGATTTGCACTTTCTGCGCCTAGCTGAAAGGCGTTAAAGAAAAGCACTTCTTGGGAGATAACCCATGTATGTTTTTACTACTGTTTGTTGAGTCTTGGAAGTTGTTACTACTGTAGCAACCTCTCCTTATCATATTGTTGTGCCAAGTAAAGTCTCTAATAGTAAAGTTGATACTAGATTTGGATTGCTGCGCAGAAACAGATTTCTATCTGTCACGAATTTGAGTAGATCTCTCTGTATAAGAATCAAAAAAATCTGCCAATTTTCATGCGTGATCCTCAGATATGTACGCAACTTTCATTAGTTATGAGTTTTTTCATCTGAGCAAGTTAAGTGCCTCATAAAAATTCGTCTTTACGGACTGTTCTGTTTTGACAGATTCTGCCTTTTATTTCGCATTGCCTCTTTTACTGTGTTGAGTGGATTTCTTTGTTCCATTAACTTCCACTAGCCTTGGGTAATGTCCAGAAGTGTTAAGAATGATTGTGTCCTCTCTGAACATGTGAATTTTTATTATGCACTAACCCTCTAATGAGTTTGCTTTAAGTTTGGTGTGGAGGAAGTTTTCAAGGGTCAAGAGAAGAGGATGATATAATATGATGAAGAAGAGTGAAAAGTCTAAGCTTGGGGATGCCCCCGTGGTTCATCCCTGCATATTTCAAGAAGACTCAAGCATCTAAGCTTGGGGATGCCCAATGCATCCCCTTCTTCATCGACAACTTATCAGGTCACTTCTAGTGAAACTATATTTTTATTCCGTCACATCTTATGTTCTTTACTTGGAGCGTCTGTTTGCTTTTATTTTTGTTTTGGTTTGAATAAATTTGGATCCCAACAATCCTTGTATTGGAGAGAGACACGCTCCGCTTTTTCATATTGAACACTTGTGTTCTTAGTTTTGCTTTAATGTTCATGGCGAAGGCTGAAAATTGCTTCGTTAATTGCTATTTGGTTGGAATCAGAAAATGCTTCATATGGTCTTGAATAATTTGATACTTGGCAATTGTTTTGAGCTCTCATAGATCATGTTTAAGCTCTTGCATCATGTAGTTTAAATCTATTAGTGGAGAACTACCGTAGAGCTTGTTGAAATTTGGTTTGCATGATTGGTCTCTCTAAGGTCTAGATATTTTCTGGTAAAAGTGTTTGAACAACAAGGAAGACAGTGTAGAGTCTTATAATGCTTGCAATATGTTCTTGTGTAAGTTTTGTTGTATCTGTTCATACTTGTGTTTGCTTCAAACAACCTTGCTAGCCAAAAGCCTTGTACTGAGAGGAAATGCTTCTCGTGCATCCAAACACCTTGAGCCAAAACCCACGCCATTTGTGTCCACCATAACTACCTATATGTGGTATTTTTCTGCCATTCCAAAGTAAATTGCTTGCGTGCTACCTTTAAAATTTCATTCATTTGTCTTTACAATACATAGCTCATGGGAAAGTAGCTTAAAAACTATTGTGGTGATGAATACGTTGCTATGTATCTTAGTTCTTATAAGTTGCTTGTTGAGCGGTAACCATGTTTCTGGGGACGCCATCAACTTTTTACACCTTTGTTGAATATCATGTGAGTTGCTAAGCATGTTCGTCTTGTCTGAAGTAAGGGTGATTTATCATGATTAAATGGTTTGAGTATGCATATTGTTAGAGAAGAACATTGGGCCGCCAACCAAAGCCATGTATCATGGTGGAAGTTTTCAGTTTGGACATTAATCCTCAATCTCTTATGAGAATATTATCTGTTGTTGATTGCATAAGCATTAAAGAGGAGTCCATTATCTGTTTTATATGTTGTCCCGGTATAGATGTCCTCAAGTTGAGATCTATCAAAACTGAGAAATCAAAAGCGATTTATCTCCTTGGACCTTTGTACAGGCGGCATAGAGGTACCCCTTTGTCACACTTGGTTGAAACATATGTAATGCAATGATAATCCATGGAAATCCGAGCTAATTAGGACAAGGTGCGAGCACTATTGGTATTCGATGCATGAGACTTGCAACTTATAAGAGGTTTTATGCATAACACATATGAATTATTACTACCGTTGACAAAATTGTTTCTATGTTTTCAAAATAAAAAAGCTCTAGCACATGAGTAATCCATGCTTCCCTCTGCGAAGGACCTTTCTTTTACTTTATGTTGAGTCAATTTACCTACTTCTTTCTATCTTAGAAGCAAACACTTGTGTTAACTGTGTGCATTGATTCTTACATGTTTACTTATTGCACTTGTTATATTACTTTATGTTGACAATTATCCATGAGATATACATGTTACAAGTTGAAAGCAATTGCTGAAACTTAATCATCCTTTGTGTTGCTTTGAAACCTCTTACTTTGAATCTATTGCTTTATGAGTTAGCTCTTATGCAAGTCTTTTTGATGCTTGTCTTGAAAGTACTATTCATGAAAAGTTTTTGCTATATGATTCAGTTGTTTAGTCATTATCTTTTTGTTAGCAACTATTGCTTCGAATCACTTCATTCATCTCATATGCTTTACAATAATGTTGATCAAGATTGTGTTGGTAGCATGTCACTTCAGAAATTATTGTTGTTCTCGTTTACCTACTCGAGGGCGAGTAGGAACTAAGCTTGGGGATGCTTGATACGTCTCCAACGTATCTATAATTTCTTATGTTCCATGCTAGTTTTATGACAATACCTACATGTTTTGTTCACACTTTATGATGTTTTGATGCATTTTCCGGCACTAACCTATTAACAAGATGCCGAAGCGCCAGTTCCTGTTTTCTGCTGTTTTTGGTTTCAGAAATCCTACACAGGAAATATTCTCGGAATTGGACGAAACAAAAGCCCACGGTCTTATTTTGCACGGAGCCTTCCAGAAGTCCGAAGAGGAGACGAAGAGGGGAGACGAGGCGGCCACCCCATAGGGCGGCGCGGCCCCACCCCTGGCCGCGCCGCCATATGGTGTGGGCTCCTCGGGCACCCCCCTGCGCTGCCCCTTCGCCTACTTAATCCCTCCGTCGCGAAAACCCTAGTACCGAGAGCCACGATACGAGAAAAGTTACTGTGACGCCGCCGCCGCCAATCCCATCTCGCGGGAGTCAGGAGATCGCCTCCGGCACCCTGCCGGAGAGGGGAATCATCATCGGAGGGCTCTACATCACCATGCCCGCCTCCGGACTGATGCGTGAGTAGTTCATCCTTGGACTATGGGTCCATAGCAGTAGCTAGATGGTTGTCTTCTCCTCTTGTGCTATCATGTTTAGATCTTGTGAGCTGCCTATCATGATCAAGATCATCTATTTGTAATGCTACATGTTGTGTTTGGTGGGATCCGATGAATATTGAATACTATGTCAAGTTGATTATTGATCTATCATATATGTGCTATTTATGTTCTTGCATGCTCTCCGTTGCTAGTAGAGGTGATACGTCTCCAACGTATCTATAATTTCTGATGTTCCATGCTTGTTTTATGACAATACCTACATGTTTTGCTCACACTTTATAATGTTTTTATGCGTTTTCCGGAACTAACCTATTAACAAGATGCCACAGTGCCAGTTCTTGTTTTCTGTTGTTTTTGGTTCTAGAAAGGCTGTTCGGGCAATATTTTCGGAATTCGACGAAACGAAGACCCAACATCTTATTTTTCCCGGAAGACCCCAGAACACCGAAGGAGAGTCGGAGGCGGGCCAGAGGGCCACCACACAATAAGGCGGCGCGGCCCCAGGCCTGGCCGCGCCAGCCTATTGTGAGGAGGCCCCAGGCACCTCCCTGTGCCGCCTCTTCGCCTATAAGACCCCTTTCGACCTAAAAACGCGATACCAATTGACGAAACTCCAGAAAGACTCCAGGGGCGCCGCCGCCATCGCGAAACTCCAATTCGGGGGACAGAATCTCTGTTCCGGCACGCCGCAGGGACGGGGAAGTGCTCCCGGAAGCCATCTCCATCGACGCCACCGCCTCCATCATGCTCCGTGAGTAGTTCCCCCATGGACTACGGGTTCTAGCTGTAGCTAGTTGGTACTCTCTCCCCTATGTACTTCAATACAATGATCTCATGAGCTGCCTTACATGATTGAGATCCATCTGATGTAATCGGTGTTGTGTTTGTTGGGTCCGATGGATTGTTACATTATGATTAGTCTATCTATATAAGGTTGTGAAGTTATTGTTGCTGCAATCTTGTTGTGTTTAATGCTTGTCACTAGGGCCCGAGTGGCATGATCTTAGATTTAAGCTCTATACTTATTTCTTAGATTGTATCTACAAGTTGTTTGCACATGTCTATGTCCGGAACCCGAGGCCCCAGAGTGACAGCAACTGGGATAACCGGAGGGGAAGGCCTAGATATGAGGATCACATGTTTTCACGGAGTGTTAATGCTTTGCTTCGGTGCTCTATTAAAAGGAGTACCTTAATTTCCAGTAGATTCCCTAGAGGCCCGGCTGCCACCGGCTGGTAGGACAAAAGATGTTATGCAAGTTTCTCATTGCGAGCACGTATGACTATATATGGAAAACATGCCTACATGATTAATAATCTTGATGTTCTGTCTTAATGCTATTTCAATCCTATCAATTGCCCAACTGTAATTTGTTCACCCAACACTTGTTATTGGAGAGTTACCACTAGTGTAGATAGCTGGGAACCCCGGTCCATCTTTCATCATCATATACTTGTTCCTACATGTCATTGGAAGTAGTATCAACTATTTTCTGGTGCCATTGCTCTCATATTACCGTCATTGTTATCATTACTACTGCTCTCATATTACTGCTGCTTTCACATCACCCCTGTTACTAGTGCTTTTCCAGGTGCAGCTGAATTGACAACTCAGTTGTTAAGGCTTATAAGTATTCTTTACCTCCCCTTGTGTCGAATCAATAAATTTGGGTTTTACTTCCCTCAAATACTGTTGCGATCCCCTATACTTGTGGGTCATCAAGACTATTTTCTGGCGCCGTTGCCGGGGAGGCATAGCTCTACTCATAAGTTCACCTGGGGAGTACACTCCACCTCTCTCTCTGTTTTATTTTATTTTGTTTTACTTATTTTACTTCTGTCTAGTTTATTTCTGCTTAGTTTATTTCTGTCTAGTATTATTTTGCTTAGTTTACTTTTGTCTAGTTTGTTTTTGTTTTGTTTTACTTTTCTCATATACCCAAAAATCCATGAAAATTCTAAAAACCTAAAAATTAAAAACTGTTGTTATGGAAGAACCCACAACCTATCTGGAGCTTATAGAATTATATAACAGTTATAGAGAATCAAGAAAGGGTAAAGTTATGAGTGCTGTGATAGAAAAATTGAATACAATTGCTAAAATCTTGCTTAAACGCCATGATATAAACTGTTGCTCTAAACAGGATACTAAACATCTGAAATTTCAACGTGGCTTTAGTGAGGAAGTTTTAATTAAGAACTATAATTGGAATAGCTATATTCATTTTGGGTTCGAAGAGGTAGAACAATTTGTCTTATTTATGGGAGCTTCTGAAATAGAATCCTTCATGTCTAAAAATTATGAAACTTGTGTTGTTTGTAAGGACCTTAAAGATTATGTCTCTTCTATCCTTAATTTTTGCATAGAAAGTTACAGTGATAATCCTTATATCATTGATTATAAAGAGAGACTCATTAATGCACAAGAATGCACTCACGATTCGCAGGAACCTGTGAAAGAAGAAATTGATGAACCTGAAAGCTCATTGGATGAAAAAGAGGAGGAAATTGATGAACCTCAAAGCTCATTGGATGAAAAAGAGGAGGAGAGTGATGAACAAAAGGAGGAAGAATGGATTAGCTACCCATGCCAACCTTCTAATGAGAGTAACTCTTTATCTCTTACACTATTTGATTGTCCTCCATGCTTACCAAAGAAGGATGAATGTTATGTCCCTGTGGATTCTCTTGAAATATTACCTATGAGTAAAACTTGTGAGAATGATTATGTTACTGTTATCTATGATAATCCATGCTATTTTGATAAATCTTATGATAATGCTTTGTTTGTGCCTGATGTCGAAATGCATGGTACTAAAGAGTTTTGCTTAGCAAATGTTTATGATAAATATCTAGATGATGGTCCTATGTTACTTGATAATATTAATTGTACTACCAATGAAAATGGGATTGGAGAGGTCTTGACTTTATCTAGGAGTCCCATATCTCTTGAGATTGATCAATCATCTTGTTATATTATTGATAAAAGTGGGTTTGAAAGTTTTAATCCCGCTATTTTTGAGCTTGATAAAAATTATATGTTTATGGATCATGAGAAACATGCTTTATGTGATAGTTATATTGTTGAGTTTGTTCATGAAGCTACTGGAAATTATTATGAGAGAGGAAAATGTGGTTGTAGAAATTTGCATGGTACTAAAACACCTCTCTATATGCTGAAAATTTTGAAGTTACTCTTGTTTTATCTTCTTATGCTTGTCACTTTGTTCTTCATGAATTTATTTGTGTACAAGATTCCTATGCATAGGAAGAGGGTTAGACTTAAATGTGTTTTGAACTTGCTTTTTGATGCTCTCTTTTGCTTCAACTCTCATCCTTATGTGAGCATCATTAAAATTGCTGAGCCCATCTTAACGGCTATAAAGAAAGCACTTCTTGGGAGATAACCCATGTCTTTATTTTGCTACTGTTTTGTTGTGTCTTGGAAGTTGTTACTACTGTAGCAACCTCTCCTTATCTTTATTTTATTGCATTGTTGTGGCAAGTGAAGTCTCTAATAGAAGGTTGATACTGGATTTGGATTTCTGCGCAGAAACAGATTTCTATCTGTCACGAATTTGGGCAGGGCTCTCTGTAGGTAACTCAAAAAAATCTGCCAATTTACGTGCGTGTTCCTCAGATATGTACGCAACTTTCATTAGTTTTGAGTTTTCTGATTTGAGCAACGGAAGTACCTCTTAAAAATTCATCTTTACTGGCTGTTCTGTTTTGACAGATTCTGTCTCTGTTTTTTGCATTGTCTCTTGTGGACTTTAAGTGAGGCTTTCTAGACGTGGAGAGCTGTAGCTAATGTTTTATTGAGTTCTTGCAATGTGTCATTACAGGACTAAAGTGGATTCAAGTTTTTTGAGTACTAACCCCTCTAATGAAGTTTATGAGAAGTTTGGTGTGAAGGAAGTTTTCAAGGGTCAAGAGAGGAGGATGATATATGATTAAGGAGAATGAAAAGTCTAAGCTTGGGGATGCCCCCGTGGTTCATCCCTGCATATTTCAAGAAGACTCAAGCGTCTAATCTTGGGGATGCCCAAGGCATCCCCTTCTTCATCAACGATTTATCAGGTTTCTTCTATTGAAACTATATTTTTATTCGGTCACATCATATGTGCTTTACTTGGAGTGTCTATTTGTTTTTATTTGTGTTTGAATAAATTCGGATCCTAGCAATCCTTGTGTGGGAGAGAGACACGCTCCGCTTTTTCATATGAACACTGGTGTTCTTAACTTTATTTTAATGTTCATGGCAGAGTTGAAAACCGTTACACTTATTGATATTTGGTTGGAAACAGAAAATGCTTCATATTGTCTTGAATAATTTGATACTTGGCAATTATTTTGAGCTCTCAAGTAGATCATATTTAAGCTCATGCACCATGTAGTTTAAACCTATTAGTGGAGAACTACCGTAGAGCTTGTTGAAATTGGTTTGCATGATTGATCTCTCTAAGGTCTAGATATTTTCTGATAAAAGTGTTTGAGCAACAAGGAAGACAGTGTAGAGTCTTATAATGCTTGCAATATGTTCTTATGTAAGTTTTGCTGTACCGGTTTATACTTGTGTTTGCTTCAAACAACCTTGCTAGCCAAAGCCTTGTACTGAGAGGAAATACTTCTCGTGCATCCAAAACCTTGAGCCAAAACCTATGCCATTTGTGTCCACCATATCTACCTACTATGTGGTATTTTCTGCCATTCCAAGTAAATACTTCATGTGCTACCTTTAAACAATTCAAAAGCTATTATCTCTTATTTGTGTCAATGTTTTATAGCTCATGAGGAAGTATGTGGTGTTTTATCTTTCGATCTTGTCATTTACTTCTGACAGACTTTCACAATGGACTAGTGGCTCATCCGCTTATTATCCAATAATTTTCCAAAAAGAGCTGGCAACGGGGTTCCCAGCCCCAATTAATTAACTTGCATTAATAATTCTCTTCACATGTTTTGCTCTGATTCATCAGTAAGCAACTTAATTTTGCAAATAGACACTCCTCCATGGTATGTGAAATGTTGGAAGGCACCCGGGGATTCGGTTAGCCATGGCTTGAGAAAGCAAAGGTTGGGAGGAGTGTCATCTCTAAATAAAACTAAAATAAATAGACACTCCTTCATGGTATGTGATTGTTGGAAAGCACCCGAGGATTCGGTTAGCCATGGCTTGTGAAAGCAAAGGTTGGAAGGAGTGTCACCCAAAAATAAAAAAAACTAAACTAAAGTACATGTGTAAACAAAAGAGAAGAGGGATGATCTACCTTGCTGGTAGAGATAACGTCCTTCATGGGAGCCGCTCTTGAAAGTCTGGTTGATAAGGTAGTTAGAGTACCCACTACCATTCGTTGACAACAACAAACACCTCTCAAAACTTTACTTTTATGATCTCTATATGATTTCAAAACTTAAAAAGCTCTAGCACATGATTTAATCCCTGCTTCCCTCTGCGAAGGACCTTTCTTCTACTTTATGTTGAGTCAGTTTACCTACTTCCTTCCATCTTAGAAGCAAACACTTGTGTTAACTGTGCATTGATTCTTACATACTTGCTTATTTGCATTCATCATATTACTTTGTGTTGACAATTATCCATGAGATATGCATGTTGAAAGTTGAAAGCAACTGCTGAAACTTATATCTTCCTTTGTGTTGCTTCGATGCCTTTACTTTGAATTTATTGCTTTATGAGTTAACTCTTATGCAAGACTTTTGATGCTTGTCTTGAAAGTACTATTCATGAAAAGTTTTGCTATATGTTATCTATTTGTTAGCAACTATAGATCATTGTCTTGAGTCACTTAATTCATCTCATATGCTTTACAATAGTATGATCAAGGTTATGTAAGTAGCATGTCACTACAGAATTTTTTTTTTTATCGTTTACCTACTCGAGGGCGAGTAGGAACTAAGCTTGGGGATGCTTGATACGTCTCCAACGTATCTATAATTTCTGATGTTCCATGCTTGTTTTATGACAATACCTACATGTTTTGCTCACACTTTATAATGTTTTTATGCGTTTTCCGGAACTAACCTATTAACAAGATGCCACAGTGCTAGTTCCTGTTTTCTGTTGTTTTTGGTTCCAGAAAGGCTGTTCGGGCAATATTCTCGGAATTCGACGAAACGAAGACCCAACATCTTATTTTTCCCGGAAGACCCCAGAACACCGAAGGAGAGTCGGAGGCGGGCCAGAGGGCCACCACACAATAAGGCGGCGCGGCCCCAGGCCTGGCCGCGCCAGCCTATTGTGAGGAGGCCCCAGGCACCTCCATGCGCCGCCTCTTCGCCTATAAGACCCCTTTCGACCTAAAAACGCGATACCAATTGACGAAACTCCAGAAAGACTCCAGGGGCGCCGCCGCCATCGCGAAACTCCAATTCGGGGGACAGAATCTCTGTTCCGGCACGCCGCCGGGACGGGGAAGTGCCCCCAGAAGCCATCTCCATCGACGCCACCGCCTCCATCATGCTCCGTGAGTAGTTCCCCCATGGACTACGGGTTCTAGCTGTAGCTAGTTGGTACTCTCTCCCCTATGTACTTCAATACAATGATCTCATGAGCTGCCTTAGATGATTGAGATCCATCTGATATAATCGGTGTTGTGTTTGTTGGGATCCGATGGATTGTTACATTATGATTAGTCTATCTATATAAGGTTGTGAAGTTATTGTTGCTGCAATCTTGTTGTGTTTAATGCTTGTCACTAGGGCCCGAGTGGCATGATCTTAGATTTAAGCTCTATACTTATGGCTTATATTGTATCTACAAGTTGTTTGCACATGTCTATGTCCGGAACCCGAGGCCCCAGAGTGACAGCAACTGGGATAACCGGAGGGGAAGGCCTAGATATGAGGATCACATGTTTTCACTGAGTGTTAATGCTTTGCTCCGGTGCTCTATTAAAAGGAGTACCTTAATTTCCAGTAGATTCCCTAGAGGCCCGGCTGCCACCGGCTGGTAGGACAAAAGATGTTATGCAAGTTTCTCATTGCGAGCACGTATGACTATATATGGAAAACATGCCTACATGATTAATAATCTTGATGTTCTGTCTTAATGCTATTTCAATCCTATCAATTGCCCAACTGTAATTTGTTCACCCAACACTTGTTATTGGAGAGTTACCACTAGTGTAGATAGCTGGGAACCCCGGTCCATCTTTCATCATCATATACTTGTTCCTACATGTCATTGGAAGTAGTATCAACTATTTTCTGGTGCCATTGCTCTAAAAATACTGCTACTGCTGTTGTGTTACTGTTACTACTGCTCTCATATTACTGTTGCTTTCACATCACCCCTGTTACTAGTGCTTTTCCAGGTGCAGCTGAATTGACAACTCAGTTGTTAAGGCTTATAAGTATTCTTTACCTCCCCTTGTGTCGAATCAATAAATTTGGGTTCTACTTCCCTTGAAGACTGTTGCGATCCCCTATACTTGTGGGTCATCAAGAGGCTCTGGCCAAGTTGATACTTGTAACTCCTAGAGGGAGTATTTATGCTCGATAGTGGGTTCATGCCTCCATTGAATCTGGGACAGTGACATAAAGTTCTAAGGTTGTGGATGTGCTGTTGCCACTAGGGATAAAACATCAATGCTTTGTCTAAGGATATTTGTGTTGATTACATTACGCACCATACTTAATGCAATTGTCTGTTGTTTGCAACTTAATACTGGAGGGGGTGCGGATGCTAACCTGAAGGTGGACTTTTTAGGCATAGATGCATGCTGGATGGCGGTCTATTTTCTTTGTCGTAATGCCCTGATTAAATTTCATAGTAGTCATCATGATATGTGTATGAATCTCTATTTTGTCAATTGCCCACCTGTAATTTGTTCACCCAGCATGTTATTTATCTTATTGGAGAGACACCACTAGTGAACTGTGGACCCCGGTTCATTTCTTTTACATCTGAAATACAATCTACTGCAATCGCTGTTCTCTGTTGTTCTTCGCAAACAAACATCATTCTCCACACCATACGTTTAATCCTTTGTTTTCAGTAAGCCGGTGAGATTGACAACCTCACTATTAAGTTGGGGCAAAGTATTTTGATTGTGTTGTGCAGGTTCCACGTTGGCGCCGGAATCACTGGTATTGCGCCGCACTACACTCCTCCACCAACAACTTTCACGTGGCCTTCATCTCCTACTGGTTCGATAAACCTTGGTTTCTTTCTGAGGGAAAACTTGCTGTTGTGCTCATCATACCTTCCTCTTGGGGTTCCCAACGGACGTGTGCTTTACCGTCACAAGGAAGTTGTTGCCTACACGCACAGCACTGATGTGCTCATCATACATTCCTCTTGGGGTTCCCAACGGACGTGTGCTTTACCGTCACAAGGAAGCTGCATTTCTGGCGCAGTTACACCCCAGGGATTTCTAACTCCCACACGCCAGCAAGGACGACGACGAAGTCGAACAACACTTGCCGCTCCTCCTCTTGCAGGTCCAATGATGAAGATGATAGCGTCGCAGGTGTCGGTGAGCGTGCAGCTCTGCCGCGGCCACGGCCACGACCACGGCCGCGACCTCGTCCTCTGCCTCTACTAGTCATGGCGTCGACTCTTGAGATGGTGGCGGATAGGGTTGGGGAGAGAGGCGCTAGGGTTTGTGTGTGAGAGGGACGATTAGAGGCGACCCTTTTTATAGGCCGGAGGGAGGCGGAGGAGAGGTGGCGCTTATTAATGCCGGCACACAGAGCTAGGCGCGACGAGACGCTTCGCTGCGCCTCTGCAGGAACTGCACCGTCGCTGCGCGCCAATAACTTACGTCGCGAGGTTGGCGACGGTTAGGTTAAACTTCAATGTGCCGCTGACGCGTTGGCCCGGGTCTCTTCGCCTCGCATTTCGTTGTGTCCGGCGTCCCCGGAGCGTCCCCTATGAGATAACCAACTCCCAAGAGAGCAAGGTTCCAACAAATAAACAAACCCTCAACAATTTTTATGATGGCACAAAGTACCAACAAGAAAAGGTTTGTCTCCCAAAACCAAATTCTTGATAATGATCAAGAGATGTTAAGCCTTCTAATACATATAGGAGAGCTCCCCCAAGATAGTGCATTTTCTAGGATTTTGCATATGAATACAAAATGCACAATACTAGGATCATCACGCGCTACCTATGTCTACTAAAAAAGCTAAGAATGTTTGAATAGATAAATTAGATTCATAAGATGCAAGAAGACACATGGGAGTCAAAGCACAACAAATTCATGACATTAAATAAGGCAATTAAACACAAGAGCCAATGTAAATATGACCAATAAATATCTACCTCATAATAGATTGCCAATTGTCCAAAGATAAGAGGTATAAGGAAATATTTCCCGGTGGTAGTTTGTAAGTATATGTAAGATTATATTTACAACAGATAAAGCATATGGTGAAAGATAAAAGTTAACCATCATGCAAAGAGAGTTTCTTGATAGCTTCAATTAGTCATACCAACATGCAAAGCAATTAATAATTTTCATACCAACATGCAAAGCAATTAATAGTATTCATACCAACATGCAAATCAATTAATAGTAAGACTTGAAGCACATGGTTTTCAAAAAATGTATTGAGGGACACGTTGTGAAAAACCATGCCAAGAAAAACTTTCACAAATAAGATCCACAAGCAATGAAGCCATTTAAGCAAATTGGAACTTGTTTGAGCAAACATGCCACATATGAGAGAGATAATTTACAATATCAATTCTATGTGATACAACCTCAAATGTTCACATTTTCTAGGCTTGTAATATGCACAAAGCTTATTACTCCCCCATAATGTGATAAGGAATTTATTTTTACAAGAGGCAAATAAGATCCAACTAGAGATATTAATGGACATTAGAATTTGAATTTATCATGAAGATAACATACCACATAGAGACTAGATAATCTTGCAATATCAATTCTAAATGATATTCCTCATGTACACACATTGTTAGGATTGTGAAATTCCCAAAGGAATATCACTCCCCCCGAAATGGGATAGTCCATTAATCTCTCATAAGAGCCATATAAGATACAACAAGATGCAAGGAGGCTCCAACACAAATACAAATACATGGTGTGCAACCCAACATACATGGACTTGATTTCTCAAGAAAAGCAAGTAGGAAGCACAACATATACAAACACATGTTAGGAACAAAACTAACACATGCAAAGGGGCAAGTAACTTTCAATATAAATGAGTTGAGCACATGTTACCGCAAGGAGGAACATTGGATATATGATAGAAACAAGATAACCAAAAGACTTGGCTTGATATAATATAAATGATGAAGATCCCTTAATTCTTCATGATGTAGCAAGTCTCCAATGCCCTCCAACAAGCACCTATTGATCAAGTTTTGGATTGTTGGTCCCCAACAAAGTTGGGTCCTAAGAGGTTTGTCACAATAGGCTTGGCAACCCAAATGGTTCTTTTCTTTACACCACTTTGAGCACCAACAAATTTGGCAAACACATTGCCACCCTCATCCTTACGAAGAGAATAAACATCATCAGTGGTGATAGAGTTGGATGAGGTACCAATAGTGCAAAAGGAGGAGATGTGGACCTTCTCACGTCATATGTAGCAAGTTCTTTTCTTCTCCTTCTTCTCACTAGATTTCTCCACAATGGGAGCATTGGCTAGTTTCTTCTTGGGAAGTGGAATTTCTTCAACTTGAGGTTGAATATGAGTTTGAGCTTGAGGCCGCTTCCCTTTTTGCTTCTTCTTCAAAGGGCAAGATCTAACATGGTGCCCTTCAATATTGCACTTGAAGCAAACAATCTTGGCAGGGTCTTTGACTTGTACTTGGCCTTCTTATTCTTGTTGTTCTTGTACTTTTTCTTGTTGTTGGATTTGAATCCAAGTCCACTCTTGTCATAGGGGGATTGTTGCACACTCAACATCGTGTCAAGTTTGCATTTCCCTCCATGACTCTTTACCAAGTCCTTCTTCAAAGAAGTGACTTGGGCCTTGAGCTCTTTGATTTCCTCTACATGGTTAGTAACAACACAAGTACTAGAGGAAGTAGAACCTTCATTGTTAGAGCAACAAGGCAATGAAGATAATTCATCACAAGATTTAGCAATATTATGAGTGGATGAATCACTAGGACTAGCACATGGCAATATAGCATTTTGAGTACTAGTGCTAGTATCCACATGAGGCTCACAAGGTGTTGCCTTTGATATGATAGCCTCATGAGCTAACTTTAGCCTATCATGGGAGGCTAGAAGATCCTCATTGGAGCTAGAAAGCTTTCCATGATTTTCTTCCAATTTCCCATAATTGCTAGTTAGCAATTCAAGTTGAGCCCTTAGTCAACATTCTCCTTCAAGATAGATGCTTCACAAGAAGTAGAGTTAGTAGCACAAGCATCATCACAAGACATATCAATAAGAGTGGGTAACATAGCATGCTCTTTTAAATAAGAAGCTTGGAGTTGCTCATGTGACTTGGTGAGGATAGAGTGTTCGCTCTCCAAGGCCTTGTGGGCCTTGTCTAGATCATCTAGATCATTAACAAGTTTCTCATGACCAACACCAACTTTGGACTTTTCATTTTTAAGCAATTTTAATTGAGCTTTAGCATGGTCTCTTTCCTTAGTGAGTTTAGAAAATATTTCATTTTGAGACACCTCAAGGGTTTCAAGTTGCTCCTCAAGAGAGGCTACGATATCTTGTTCTTCTTCGAGATCATTCTTTAAGGATGCTACATCATTGGCATACTCTCGTTCAAGAGCACACCCATTTTATCAATGGTGTTCTCATGCATCCAAATAAGTTTTTGGCTCTCAATAGCGGTAGTCAAGATTTCAAAGAAGTGAGAGCTAGCAATTTATCTTTGCAAAGACCCTTGAAAACACTCTTACCCTTACCGCGTAGAGAGACAACCCAATCATCTTCTTCATACTCATCCTCATTCTTATCACCACGATAAATGTTAGGTTCCATGGTAGGAGGTATCATGGAACCCTTGGCCATAAGGCATATATGAGAACCGTGAGATAAAGATGAGGAGTTACTTGAGGCTCCTTTCAAGATGTTGTCTTGACCAATAGAATATTTGGTTTCCTCTACATTGTTAGTCACACAACAACTAGAGGAAATAGAAGCATTTTTATCATGGCCACAAGACAAAGAAAGCATATCATCATGAGATTTATTCAACAAACTTACACATGATATGCAAGGACTATTAACACAAGCATGTAGATGATTTATAGTGCTATATGTGGTTATGTCCATAGATGTAGCATTGCAATGATATAGAGATGAAGAATCATCAATAGTAAGCTCAATATCAACATTGCAATTTTCATCACCACTCACCATATCATTACCTTGTGTCTTGCCACACATTGGTGAAGTGGATGAAGATGAGAAACCATCACGGCCGGAAGTGGAAGCAATACAATCATCCTCAATAATATTGGACACATCATATTTGTCTTGAAGATTTGTGCATAATTCATGAGCGTTCCCAAAAGGCATGATTGATGAAGTAACTACATTGCTCACAACAATAGAAAACACATGAGAAGCAAGAGCATCGAGGCAAGAGTTTTTCTTCTCCTCAAGAGATAAATTTTGGGGATCCTTAGGAGAAGAAAAACCCATGTCAAGAATTCACTGCATGTCTGGGGAAATACCCCGCAAAATATTAAGCACATAAATTTTCCATAGATCATAATTTGTGCCATCAAATATAAACAAGTTATTGTGCGCTAATCCCCTAACCGATGATGTCTACGTGTGGTTCTATTCTTGTAGACAGTGTTGGGCCTCCAAGAGCAGAGGTTTGTAGAACATCAGCAAGTTTCCCTTAAGTGAATCACCCAAGGTTTATCGAACTCATGGAGGTAGAGGTCAAAGATATTCCTCTCAAGCAACCCTGCAATTAAGATACAAGAAGTCTCTTGTGTCCCCAACACACCTAATACACTTGTCAGATGTATAGGTGCACTAGTTCGGCGAAGAGATATTAAAACGCAGATGATATAGATGGTGGTAGATGGTAATTGCGATATGAAGTAAATATTGCAGCAAGTAAACATGCAGTAGAACAGTAAGTAAGCGGTGTTTGCAGTATTGGAAACAAGGCCTAGGGATCCTACTTTCACTAGTGGACACTCTCAACATTGATCACATAATAAATAAATAACTTCTCCTCACTTGTGCTACATATACTCTTGTTTGATAACAAATACCATTCATTGTGTAGGGCTACAAGAGCTCCCTCAAGCCGGAGTTAACAAGCGCCACAACATTCGGCATTCATATTTAAGTAACCTTTAGAGCATAATAGATGTTTGCAATTTAGACCGAGTACTAACATAGCATACACACTGTCACCATTACACTATGAAAGGGGGAATAGATCACATCAATACTATCATAGTAATAGTTAACTCCATAATCTACAAGAGATTACAATCATAACCTATGCCAAGTACTACATGATGCACACACCATTACATCATGAAGGAGGAATAGACTACTTTAATAACATCACTAGAGTAGCACATAGATTAATAGTGATAAAAAGCTCATCATATGGATCTCAATCATGCAAGGCAATTCATGAGATCATTGTATTGAGGTACATGAGAGAGAGATTAACCACATAGCTACCGGTAGAGCCCTCAGCCTTGAGGGAGAACTACTCCCTCCTCATCATGGGAGACAGCAGCGGCGATGAAGATGGCGGTGGTGTCGATGGAGATGGATTCCAGGGGCACTTCCCCGTCCCGGCAGCGTGCCAGAACAGAGACTTCTGTCCCCCGAACTTGACTTCACGATGGCGGCGGCTGCGTAACTTTTCTCGTCCCTTGGCTTATTCTTTTAGGGTTTTCGCGACGGAGGCTTTATATAGGCGGAAGGGCAGCCTCGGGGGAGTCCTGGTGGAGCCACACCATAGGGGGGCGCGCCCCCCCTTGGCCGCGCCGCCTTGTGGGGTGGGGCCCCCTGGCTCCCCTCTGGCCCCTCTTCGGTGCTCTGGAAGCTTCCGGGAAAAATAAGATACTGGGCATTGATTTCGTCCAATTCCGAGAATATTTCCTTTGTGGGATTTCTGAAACCAAAAACAGCAGAAAACAGGAACTGGCACTTCGGCATCTCGTTAATAGGTTAGTTCCGGAAAATGCATAAAAACGATATAAAGTGTGAACAAAACATGTAGGTATTGTCATAAAACTAGCATGGAACATCAGAAATTATAGATATGTTGGAGACGTATCAAGCATCCCCAAGCTTAGTTCCTGCTCGCCCTCGAGTAGGTAAACGATAACAAGAATAATTTCTGAAGTGACATGCTACCAACATAATCTTGATCAACATTATTGTAAAGCATATGAGATGAATGAAGTGATTCAAAGCAATGGTAAAGACAATGAGTAAACAACTGAACCATATAACAAAGACTTTTCATGAATAGTACTTTCAAGACAAGCATCAATAAGTCTTGCATAAGCGTTAACTCATAAAGCAATAGATTCAAAGTAGAAGGCATTGAAGCAACACAAAGGAAGATATAAGTTTCAGCAGTTGCTTTCAAATTTCAACATGCATATCTCATGGATAATTGTCAACACAAAGTAATATGATGAATGCAATAGGTAAACATGTAAGAATCAATGCACACAGTTGACACAAGTGTTTGCTTCTAAGATAGAAAGAAGTAGGTAAACTGACTCAACATAAAGTAGAAGAATGGCCCTTCGCAGAGGGAAGCATGGATTACTATTTTGTGCTAGAGCTCTTATTTTGAAAACAAGAAACAATTTTGTCAACGGTAGTAATAAAGCATATGTGTTATGTATAAGATATCCTATAAGTTGCAAGCCTCATGCATAGTATACCAATAGTGCCCGCACCTTGTCCTAATTAGCTTGGATTTACATGGATTATCATTGCATAACATATGTTTCAACCAAGTGTCACAAAGGGGTACCTCTATGCCGCCTGTACAAAGGTCTAAGGAGAAAGGTCGCATTGGATTTCTCGCTTTTGATTATTCTCAACTTAGACATCCATACTGGGACAACATAGACAACAGATAATGGACTCCTCTTTAATGCATAAGCATTCAACAACAGATAATATTCTCATAAGAGATTGAGGATTGTTGTCCAAACTGAAACTTCCACCATGGATCATGGCTTTAGTTAGCGGCCCAATGTTCTTCTCTAACAATACGCATACTCAAACCATTTGATCATGATAAATCACCCTTACTTCAGACAAGACGAACATGCATAACAACTCACATGATATTCAACAAAGGTGAAATAGTTGATGGCGTCCCCAGGAACATGGTTATCGCTCAACAAGCAACTTATAAGAAATAAGATACATAAGTACATATTCAATACCACAATAGTTTTTAAGCTATTTTTTCCATGAGCTATATATTGCAAAGACAAAGAATGGAATTTTAAAGGTAGCACTCAAGCAATTTACTTTAGAATGGCAGAAAAATACCATGTAGTAGGTAGGTATGGTGGACACAAATGGCATAGGTTTTGGCTCAAGGTTTTGGATGCACGAGAAGAATTCCCTCTCAGTACAAGGCTTTGGCTAGCAAGGTTGTTTGAAGCAAACACAAGTATGAACCGGTACAGCAAAACTTACATAAGAACATATTGCAAGCATTATAAGACTCTACACTGTCTTCCTTGTTGTTCAAACACTTCACCAGAAAATATCTAGACCTTAGAGAGACCAATCATGCAAACCAAATTTCAACAAGCTCTACAATAGTTCTTCATTAGTAGGTGCAAAGTACATGATGCAAGAGCTTAAACATGATCTATTTGAGCACAACAATTGCCAAGTATCAAATTATTCAAGACAATATACCAATTACCACATGAAGCATTTTCTGTTTCCAACCAAATAGCAATAAGTGAAGCGATCAACTTTCGCCATGAACATTAAAAGTAAAAGCGAAGAACACTAGTGTTCTTATGAAAAAGCGGAGCGTGTCTCTCTCCCACACAAGGTATGATCCAATTTATTCAGAGAACTAAGATAACAGAACGAAAATAAAAGCACACAGACGCTCCAAGTAAAGTACATAAGATGTGACGGAATAAAAATATAGTTTCACTAGAAGTGACCTGATAAGTTGTCGATGAAGAAGGGGATGCCTTGGGCATCCCCAAGCTTAGATGCTTGAGTCTTCTTGAAATATGCAGGGATGAACCACGGGGGCATCCCCAAGCTTAGACTTTTCACTCTTCTTGATCATAGTATATCATCCTCCTCTCTTGACCCTTGAAAACTTCCTCCACACCAAACTCAAAACAAACTCATTAGAGGGTTAGTGCATAATCAAAAATTCACATTTTCAGAGGTGACACAATCATTCTTAACACTTCCGGACATTGCCCAAAGCTACTGGAAGTTAATGGAACAAAGAAATCCATTCAACATAGCGAAAGAGGCAATGCGAAATAAAAGGCAGAATCTGTCAAAACAGAACAGTCCGTAAAGACGAATTTTTCTGAGGCACTTAACAGGCTCAGATGAAAAAGCTCAAAACTAATGAAAGTTGCGTACATATCTGGGGATCACGCACGTAAATTGGCAGATTTTTTTGATTCTTCTACATAGAGATCTACGCAAATTCGTGACAGACAGCAAATCTGTTTCTGCGCAGCAATCCAAATCTAGCATCAACTTTCTATTAGAGACTTCACTTGGCACAACAATGCAATAAAATAAAGATAAGGAGAGGTTGCTACAGTAGTAACAACTTCCAAGACACAACAAAACAGTAGCAAAATAAAAACATGGGTTATCTCCCAAGAAGTGCTTTCTTTATAGCCATTAAGATGGGCTCAGTAATTTTAATGATGCTCTTGCAAGAAATAAGAGTTGAAGCAAAAGAGAGCATCA
Source organism: Lolium perenne (assembly GCF_019359855.2). Lineage (NCBI taxonomy): Eukaryota > Viridiplantae > Streptophyta > Magnoliopsida > Poales > Poaceae > Lolium > Lolium perenne. The sequence continues at coordinate 218,879,743 of NC_067248.2, read as the reverse complement.
AGAAGCAAATTCAAAACACATTTAAGCCTAACCCACTTTCTATGAAAAGGAATCTTGTACACAAATAAATTCATGAAGAACAAAGTGACAAGCATAGGAAGGCAACACAAGCGCAACTTCAATATTCTCAACATAAAGAGGGGAAACTATTAAGATGCATATAACCATGTTTCCCTCTCTCATAATAACTTTCAGTAGCATCATGAACAAACTCAACAATATAACTATCACATGAAACATTCTTATCATGAGCCACATGCATAAAATTATTACTCTCCACATAAGCATAGTCATTACTATTAATTATAGTGGGAGCAAATTCAATAAGATAGCCATCATTATTATTCTCATCACCATAATCATCATATATTGGAGGCATATTGTAATCATAATTAATTTTCTCCTCAATAGTAGGTGGACTTAAAATATCATATTCATAAATTGCAGGCATGGTATAATCGTAATAAACTTTATCCTCCATAGTAGGTGGCACCAAAATACCACTATCATTATAATCATCATAAATGGGAGGCAAAGTATCATCAAAGTAAATTTTCTCCTCAAAACTTGGGGGACTAAAGAGATCATTTTCATCAAAACCGACCTCCCCAAGCTTAAATTCTTCCATAGCATTAGCAATAATAGTGTCCAAAGAGTTCATGCTAATAACATTGCTACAACTATTTTGCAAACAAAGTTTCATGGGTTTTTTAATTCTCTCTTCAAACACATCATGTCCTAATTCAATATAAAGTTCATAAAGTTCTCTATTTTTGTTGTTGTTTTCCATTAAGCCTAACTAGTGAAATAAAAACAAGAAACAAAAAGATATAATTGCAGAATCTAAAGGAGATAGCTTCGAGCACTCACACACCGGCAACAGTGCGAGGAAATAGCTTAGTAGTCGGAGGATGTGAATACCTTTTACCTTACCTCCCCGACAACGGCGCCAGAAAATAGCTTGATGTCTACGTGTGCTTCTATTCTTGTAGACAGTGTTGGGCCTCCAAGAGCAGAGGTTTGTAGAACAGCAGCAAGTTTCCCTTAAGTGAATCAGCCAAGGTTTATCGAACTCAGGGAGGTAGAGGTAAAAGATATTCCTCTCAAGCAACCCTGCAATTAAGATACAAGAAGTCTCTTGTGTCCCCAACACACCTAATACACTTGTCAGATGTATAGGTGCACTAGTTCAGCGAAGAGATATTAAAACGCAGATGATATAGATGGTGGTAGATGGTAATTGCGATATGAAGTAAATATTGCAGCAAGTAAACACATTACCTTGTGTCTTGCCACACATTGGTGAAGTGGATGAAGATGAGAAACCATCACGGCCAGAAGTGGAAGCAATACAATCATCCTCAATAATATTGGACACATCATATTTGTCTTGAAGATTTGTGCATAATTCATGAGCGTTCCCAAAAGGCATGATTGATGAAGTAACTACATTGCTCACAACAATAGAAAACACATGAGAAGCAAGAGCATCGAGGCAAGAGTTTTTCTTCTCCTCAAGAGATAAATTTTGGGGATCCTTAGGAGAAGAAAAACCCATGTCAAGAATTCACTGCATGTCTGGGGAAATACCCCGCAAAATATTAAGCACATAAATTTTCCATAGATCATAATTTGTGCCATCAAATATAAACAAGTTATTGTGCGCTAATCCCCTAACCGATGATGTCTACGTGTGGTTCTATTCTTGTAGACAGTGTTGGGCCTCCAAGAGCAGAGGTTTGTAGAACAGCAGCAAGTTTCCCTTAAGTGAATCACCCAAGGTTTATCGAACTCATGGAGGTAGAGGTCAAAGATATTCCTCTCAAGCAACCCTGCAATTAAGATACAAGAAGTCTCTTGTGTCCCCAACACACCTAATACACTTGTCAGATGTATAGGTGCACTAGTTCGGCGAAGAGATATTAAAACGCAGATGATATAGATGGTGGTAGATGGTAATTGCGATATGAAGTAAATATTGCAGCAAGTAAACATGCAGTAGAACAGTAAGTAAGCGGTGTTTGCAGTATTGGAAACAAGGCCTAGGGATCCTACTTCCACTAGTGGACACTCTCAACATTGATCACATAATAAATAAATAACTTCTCCTCACTTGTGCTACATATACTCTTGTTTGATAACAAACACCATTCATTGTGTAGGGCTACAAGAGCTCCCTCAAGCCGGAGTTAACAAGCGCCACAACATTCGGCATTCATATTTAAGTAACCTTTAGAGCATAATAGATGTTTGCAATTTAGACCGAGTACTAACATAGCATACACACTGTCACCATTACACTATGAAAGGGGGAATAGATCACATCAATACTATCATAGTAATAGTTAACTCCATAATCTACAAGAGATTACAATCATAACCTATGCCAAGTACTACATGATGCACACACTGTCACCATTACATCATGAAGGAGGAATAGACTACTTTAATAACATCACTAGAGTAGCACATAGATTAATAGTGATAAAAAGCTCATCATATGGATCTCAATCATGCAAGGCAATTCATGAGATCATTGTATTGAGGTACATGAGAGAGAGATTAACCACATAGCTATCGGTAGAGCCCTCAGCCTCGAGGGAGAACTACTCCCTCTTCATCATGGGAGACAGCAGCGGCGATGAAGATGGCGGTGGTGTCGATGGAGATGGATTCCGGGGGCACTTCCCCGTCCCGGCAGCGTGCCGGAACAGAGACTTCTGTCCCCCGAACTTGACTTCGCGATGGCGGCGGCTGCGTAACTTTTCTCGTCCCGTGGCTTATTCTTTTAGGGTTTTCGCGACGGAGGCTTTATATAGGCGGAAGGGCAGCCTCGGGGGAGTCCTGGTGGAGCCACACCATAGGGGGGCGCGCCCCCCTTGGCCGCGCCGCCTTGTGGGGTGGGGCCCCCTGGCTCCCCGCTGGCCCCTCTTCGGTGCTCTGGAAGCTTCCGGGAAAAATAAGATACTGGGCGTTGATTTCGTCCAATTCCGAGAATATTTCCTTTGTAGGATTTCTGAAACCAAAAACAGCAGAAAACAGGAACTGGCACTTCGGCATCTCGTTAATAGGTTAGTTCCGGAAAATGCATAAAAATGATATAAAGTGTGAACAAAACATGTAGGTATTGTCATAAAACTAGCATGGAACATCAGAAATTATAGATACGTTGGAGATGTATCAACCGACATCTTTACTCTCAAGGCGGTGAAGCCTAAGAATGAGAGACCTTGCTCTGATACCAATTGAAAGGACACAGATGTCGCCTAGAGGGGGGTGAATAGGCGGTTTAAAATTTTTACGAGATGGGCTTAACAAATGCGGAATAAAACTAGCGTTTACTTTGTCAAGCCCAAAGCCTATATACTATGGTTCACCTATGTGCACCAACAACTTATGCTAGCAATATAAGCAACTAGGTGATAGCAAGATATATAACTTCAAGCACGATGGCTATCATAAAGTAAAGTGCATAAGTAAAGAGCTCGGGTATAGGAATAACCGAAGTGACGCGGAGACAACGATGTATCCCAAAGTTCACACTCTTACGAGTGCTACTCTCCGTTAGAGTGGTGTGGAGGACAAGTCGCTCCAAATGCACGAGGGCCACCGTATTCTCCTCGAGAATTCCCACCAAAAGGGATGTCCTCGATCCACTATGGAACCTTAGGGAGGTTACCGAACACGCACAAAGCTTGGGGCTATCTCCACAACTTAATTGGAGGCTCCCAATAAACTGCCACAAAGGCCTTGCCCTTGAAGAATCTCCACAACTTAATTGGAGTCCCCAAGAACACCACTAAGATGTCACAAAGGCCTTGCCCTTGAAGAATCTCCACAACTTAATTGGAGTCCCCAAGAACACCACTAAGATGCCACAAAGGCCTTGCCCTTGAAGAATCTCCACAACTTAATTGGAGTCCCCAAGAACACCACTAAGACGCCACAAAGGCCACTAAGCCGTCTAGGGTCTAAAGACCCAAGAGTAACAACCTTCTTGCTTTCACTTCCACGAATTACCGTGGAAAGCTCAAACCGATGCACCAAATGCAATGGCGAGAACACCACAAATATGCTCAAGTACTTCTCTCTCAAATTCCAACAAAGCTACAAAAGCTATTGGGGGAATAAGAGAGGAAGAACAAATAGGAGGAGGAACACCAAATTTCTCCAAGATCTAGATCTAGTGGATTCCCCTCACAAAGAGAGGGATTTGATTGGTGAAGATGTAGATCTAGATCTCCTCTATCTATCTCTCAAATAGATGCAAGATTCATGGGAGGGAGAGGGAGATAGCAAGCTCAAAGAAGGTCAACAATGGGGGCAAAAATGAGCTCCAACGGTTAGAAAACATTGGGGAAGAAGACCCCCTTAAATAGGGCAACAGAAATCTGCCCGTTATGCACAAAACTCGTCAAAATCGGAACTTCCGGTCATTTGGGGCGGAACTTCCCCCCCCCCCCCCCCCCCCCCGGAAGTACCGGCCAACTTCTGGGTGAAGTAGGGCGCCCCCGGAATGCTCACAGTATACTTTCTGCGTGTAGAATCGTCATTTCCGGAAGTTCACCGGAAGTAGGGCGGAAGTACCGGCCACCGGAACTTCCGGCCAACTTCCGGCCAAAAAATTGCTTCACGAAAACTTCAAGAACTTTTGTATCCAGACTCCGATTTTGATGATCTTTGGCTCGTTTCAAAGCTAGTAACAAGCTCTACAAGATCATGCAGGGAAACATCATAGTCCAGTAAGGTAGGATAGAAATAAATGATGAAAGGTTTGACCTATCTAAAAAGGACATACCGGTAAAACCTCCAACCTCGAAAATGCAACAAGTTGCCCGTGCAAAAACCATTTTTGATGAACTAGAGCTTGTCATGAGAATAAGAACAAGCTCTAAAACATCACATGGATAAGATCCAAATAACAACCAAGAAAGATGATGCAAGGATGCAATGGTTTGAGCTCTCCAAAGGATACGATCGAGTTACTCACTCGAGAGCCCTCTTGATAGTACGACAACTAAACTATAAACCGGTCTTGAACTACACTATGAGACCGGTGAGAAAGAAACCCTATCAAGAGCAAACCTTAATCTTGCGCATTCCACTTGAGCTCGATGATGACGGTCTTGATCGCAACAAGATGGAACGTCTTTCTTGATTGTGCTGGCTTGACGAAGTCTTGTGGATTGCTCCCCCATAATCCACCATGGGAGAGCTTCTTCTTAGGTGCATATTCACATATCCATGATCACCATATGGATGGCAAGCTTCAATCATATGATCTCTTCAAGTTGGCTCATCTTGAACTTGCACTTCATTTCTTCATGGCAAGCTTCAAGGATATGATCTCTTCAAGTTGGCCCATCTTGAACTTGCACTTCATTTCTTCATGGCAAGCTTCAAGCATATGATCTCTTCGAGTTGGCTCATCTTGAACTTGCACTTCATTTCGTTGATGTCTTGAAGTTAACTTTGAGGGCACACTTCATCTTCATCTTCAAGACATACTTGACACTTGATCTTCTTCATTTGCTTCTTATTGCAATCTTGAAGCCAACATATGGTTCAAGCATTGCCTATGGACAACTCCTACAAATATAACTCAATGCAAACATTAGTCCATAGGGATTGTCATTAATTACCAAAACCACACATGGGGGCTCCATGCACTTTCAGCAACCCCCCTCCGCCACGTCAGCCACGACCGCAGAAAATCCGGAGGGGGCAGCGATGTGACCAGACGAAGCGACGCAGGCAGAAGATTCCATCAGAGCCGGTCAAATTGCGGCCCGCGCCCCTAGGCGGCGGAGACTCCGGTGCACACGCGCCACAGCCGGACACATTTCCCAAAGTCGGCTGTCTCCTCACCAAAAAAGGCGGAGGCATCTTTAACACTTGAGAAAATCAAATCCGCGAAACCAAAGCGGCGTCCGGCTCTAGAGCAGCCGGATGGACCAAGCCGAAGGAGGGTGCAGCCGGCCCCTCGAGTGCTTTTCAGACAAGACCTATGGAATCTACGACTAACGGCCAAGGAAACCTGCCCAGGTCCTTCTCTATGTAGGACCTCGCCAGCTTCAGGGGCTAATGTTGGGGGGAAGACCCCGGGTATGGCAAAGGACCGGGAACAGTTGGCTCGAGGCCGGCTGGCCCGCGGCAAAGGCCGGCTGAGGAGCAGTCGGCTGGAGCCGTGGCCAGCTGCCTTGCGAGTCGGCTGGCTCCAAGTCTTTGCTGGTCTGGCCACGGCCATCTGCGCTGTGGCTGGGCCAGCTTCTACGTGCCATGTACGGCTTGGTTTGTCTCTCCCCTGACCGGCTCGACGCTGGTGAGCGTTGCAGGAGAAAGAACCGGAAAGGTAATCCAGGTGCAGAAGTCCACGCTGATCTCATCTCCCGTAAAGTAAGGGGCACTGTGGAGCAACAGTGTCCCGCGTCGGATAGGCCATCATGGCCTAGGCTGCGCCGTACACTACAGGCTACCGGTGCCGATAGAGACATCTCCCCCACGTCGCATGGCACGTCCTGTCGCCGCTGACATCGGCAGGAAGGACGGACAAGCCTCAACGGCCGCTGACGCCAGTGCCTCGGGAAGGAGCGACAAAGCCGGAGCTGACAGAGCCGGCCAGTAGGTCATAGGGACTTCTTTGTAAACTACCAGCGTCTATATAAGCTGCGCTACCCCTCCTGTGCGAGGGACGATCGATCACTTCTCATTCTCATACTTAGAGCTGCTCGGAGAGAGAGACCTTCCTCTACCTCTAGCCTCCCCGCGCAGCCGGATATAGCTCAAGGAGCACCATTGTACTGTGATATCTCATATACACTCTAGAGCAGGAGTAGGGGTGTTACCTCCATACGAGAGCCCCGAACCTGGGTACGTCGCCGTGACGCTTGTGCTCATACCCGCATCCGGATAGCGCCGTAGACTATAGCAGGAACCACCTCTCTTTAGCCATCCTATGGCATATGCCGTGAAGATACCACGACACCGACCGTTTGGTTCCGGAGGGAGCGACGCGAAGCTATATTCTGTGTTGACATCAGGTGACTTTTTTGTCCATGGTGAAGTCAGAAGAAGGAATATCATGAAGGTCGGATTGGTGGACTGGCTAAAGGAGGTTCGAGTCAACGTGATGTTGAGGGATCTGCTTGGCGTTCCGGGCTCTGCAGCAGTGGTATGCATGTGGGGGCGAAAGCACAGGGGAAGTTCAGAGTCTTACCTCTCAGGGTGAAAATCCAAGGTCTGGCCTTAACTGGTTGTGCCTAACAATGTTCTTGTTGGAGGCATTGTTTTGAGAGTGGGGACTATCTTCAGGGTGAAAACCTAAGACCTTTGGTCGATCGGGCGATGATGGCGCTAGTGCACTGTTTCCTTCTTGGAGGCGTCGCTTTTGGAGAGTCTGTACTTCAGGTGTTGTCACTGTGGTGGTTGTATTGCTGTTGCTAGGTTTAGAAGGCTGTAGCGGGATTTTTATTTCTTAGTTTTGTTTACTCTTTTTTGGCTGTGTGTATTCGTACTACCATTAGGGTGGGGCGTTGTTGAAGAGGATGGGTGTAATTGGTATCTTTTGATATTAATATATTCCTTTTATCGAAAAAAAGAGAAAGAAAAACACACACCTAAATACATATTGTATAACCCAAAGAGCGAAGCGATAGGTTTTAAGGGCATGTTCGGAAACTCACCAGCTTCCAGCTTCCCGAACTCCACGCATGAAGCTGGGCCGAACACCTTAGCTTCACGGAGCTAGATGATGGGGTTCATAGCATAGAAAACAAAAATTTTCCTACCGCAAGACGAATAAATCCAAGATCTAATCTATGGAACACCCAAGATCTAATCTACAAGATCGAAGCAACGAGATTGATAAGATACTAACCCTTGAAGATTTCCAAAGCCTACGAGATCAGATCTCGTTGTTGATGTAGACGATCATCCCCAGTGCTGCAATCCGGCAGCACTTCCGTACTCGGTCGCGCGTACGGTGTCGATGAAGCCCTTCCTCTCCCCGTTCCAGCGGGCAGCAGAGGTGTGGTAGATCCCCTCGGAATCCCAGCAGCATGACGGCGTGGTGGTGGTGGTGGTGGTGAATCTCTGCAGGGCTTCGCCTAAGCCGCAGCAGAGAGGAAGAGGAGGGAGGAGAGGTGGCGGCTAGGGTTATGGATGGGGGCCTTGGCCGGCCACCCCCTCCCCTCTTTATATAGGTGGGGGGTCGGCCTAGGGTTTCCCCTAGGGCCCACCTACCCCCTTGGCCGGCCACATGGGGGGGCAAACTCCTCCCCCAAGTATTCCCCTTATCTCCTAATTTAAACCATTTATTTTAGGAGATAGATCTTATCTCTAGATTTAAAACATTTAAACTAGAGATAGATCTTATCTCTAAGGGGGGGCGGCCTAGGCCCACATGTCATGGTGGGCAGGACCCACTATGCCATGTGGCGCCTATGTGGCCTCTCCCGGAGTGGTGGGCCCACTGGTGGCCCTCTAGAACCTTCTAGAAGCTCCGGTCAAAACACCGGACTTTTTCCCGAACCCCGGAATTTGACTTCCCATATATGAATCTTATTCTCCGGACAATTCCGGACCTCCTCGTGATGTCCTGGATCCCATCCGAGACTCCGAACAAAAACTTCGGACTCCAACTCATATTCCGAATCTACTTATGCGACATCGAACCTTAAGCGCGTCACCCTACGGTTCGCGAACTATGCAGACATGGTCGAGACTCCTCTCCGAGCAATAACCAATAGCGGGATCTGGAGATCCATATGGCTCCCACATATTCAACGATGACTTAGTGATCGATTGAACCATTTACATACGATGCCGATTCCCCTTGTCACGCGATACTTTACTTGTCCGAGGTTCGATCATCGGTATCTCCATACCTTGTTCAACCTCGTTACCGACAAGTACTCTTTACTCGTACCGTGGTATGTCATCTCTTATGATCCAATCATATGCTTGCAAGCTAATCAGACGACATTCCACCGAGAGGGCCCAGAGTATATCTATCCGTCATCAGGATGGACAAATCCCACTATTGATCCATATGCTTCAACTCACACTTTCCGAATACTTAATCCCATCTTTATAACCACCCATTTACGCAATGGCGTTTGATGTAATCAAAGTACCCTTCCGGTGTAAGTGATTTACATGATCTCATGGTCGAAGGACTTAGGCAACTATGTATCGAAAGCTTATAGCAAATTGAACTTAATGACTTGATCTTATGCTACGCTCATATGGGTGTATGTCCATTATATCATTCACCCAATGACATAACCTTGTTATTAATAACATCTAATGTTCATGATCACGAAACCATGATCATCCATTAATCAACAAGCTAGTTATACAAGAGGCTTACTAGGGACTCCTTGTTGTTTACATGACACACATGTATCAATGTTTCGGTAATACAATTATAGCATGGTATGCAAACATTATCATAAACACAAAGATATATTATAATAACCATTTTATTATTGCCTCTTGGGCATATCTCCAACAGTCTCCCACTTGCACTAGAGTCAATAATCTAGTTTACATTTGTAAAGATATAACATCTTGGCCTTCTGGTGTTTATCATGTTTTGCTCACGGGAGAGGTTTTAGTCAACGGATCTGACACGCTCAGAACCGTATGTATTTTGCAATTCATTTGCGTCTCAACGCATCACTCATTTTCCAAATGAGTCGGCATTAACTGTATATGCTTAGTCCTCTGGTGGAACCTTAATTCCGCGGTCTGAAATAAGTCACTAATATTGTCACACACAATATAGCTTCAAAGTTCTGACACTGTCGGAACTACACCAAGTTCTCAAAGAACTCCTTGACTTAACATCCTTAGTCATTGTCAAAACAATGACATACTCTGCCTTCGTTTGTAGAATCCGTCACAATATTTAGAACTGATCCAAATCTAGCATAGACTTCTTCTAGCTCATTGTGCTACCTTATAAACAACACTTAGCCTAATTGAGATTGAAATTAATTTTTTATATGTGACCAAACAAATATCGGTGCAACACCTTACAGCGATTTGTTTGCCATTACTCCATATAAAACTATATATGTATCCTTGGTTCTTCTAAAGCACACAGGGATATTCTTACTGTTTGTCCAATGTTCATCACATGAATCATTCTGGTATATGCTCCTAACCTTTTAGAGCACAAGACATCTGATTTTTGCACATATTATTCGTGATCTAAAATCACTCATGTGTTTTTACTCATCGAGTGTCAGATACACTCAAGTCTTGTTAAACCTTCGCATGATAAGAACACCTTCTTAATATTTCTATATTGAACTATTTCAATATCCATTCTATGTACTTTGACTTAAACTTATTATGTGTTTCAATCTATCTTCATAGATCTTGACACTAAATATGTTTCAGTCCACATCCTTTTCATTCAAGTTAATACTCAATGAAACTTTTTATAATCAAGTATATAATTACATCATTTATAACCAACTATATGTCATCTACATAAAGTATTATAAATATGTCTTAGCACTCCCACTTAATTTCTTGCAGATGCAAGCATCTTCATCGTTTCTGATGAAATCAAAAACTCTTTGACTATTTCATCCGGTGAAGATTCCAACTCCGTGATACTCACTTCATCCAATTGAAGTTCGTATACCTATCTAGTATTCCACGGACTAGCAAAACTCTTGGTTTGTATCTCCTTTAATACACACTTCTGTTAAGTAATGCATTTTGCCACCCTACCAGCATATCTCATAAAAGATATGTAGCGATTACTAGAATAATCCACATAGACTATAAGCATTGCTACGGAAGATCTAATCTTATTGTAGTCAACTCTTTGAACTTTGTCGCAAACAACTTTTCGACAAGTCGAGCTTCTTCAAGGATATTTCATCCAAGTCCATCAATTTTATAGATCCTTTTACTTTCAAAAAGTATTCACCTATCTTGGATTTCATGGCGTATAGCCATTTTAACGGAGTCAGGGTCCATCATAACTTCTTTGTTTGTAGTTGGTTTATCATTGTTCAAAATCAATCCTTTGTCCACAAATCATTTATTTGATCACAAAGTAAACCATACCTACAAGGTTCAATATGTACTTCGATCTCCATGGCTATAACACTTTGTAGTCATGGGAGCCATGATCGTTGTGGCCGCTTCCGGAACCAATTCCGATGCTGCGCTACTCTGATCAATATGCTCAGGTTCATAAACCTTATCAAGTTCTATTGTCCTCCCACTCAAATACTTCGCTAAAAACAATTCCTTGGAAATAAGTAAGAAACATCGACAAACACTTTTGTCTTTGTCTCCATAGTGGAAAGAATTCTCAATCAATTCTTTGGGATAACCAACAAAGACATTCATCCGATTTTGGTTGTAAACTCTTAGACCAAAATTTAAAGAAAGGACTATTAGGGTTTATACCCATGCCATAACTTGTATGGTGTCATTTCAACGGATCATGATGATGCTCTATTCAGTGTAAAAGCGGTAGTCACTAAAGCATAATCCACAAAAATATAATGGCATCAATATTTTATCTCATCATTGACCCAACAAGGTTTGGATACATCTCTCGGATACTCCATCATCACTATGATGCTCCAAGAAACGTGAGTTGTAGAACAATTTCATAACTCTCTTAGATGTTCGCTAAAACTCGTAATTCAAATATTTCCACTATGATCCAATCATAGATATTTGACTTTTCTAGTACGATGATTTCCACTTCATGCTGAAATTTCTTTGAATCCATTCAAATGTTTCAAACTTCTTCCTTATCGAATATATCCACATATATATATATACTCAAATCATTGTTGGAAGTTTTCATGAAGTAGAAGAATCTCCCGCACACAACTATGCCCAGTGAACCTATACATCACCATGTATGTTTCCACTACGTTAGTTGCCCGTTCAACTCTTGGCCTATGAACGGTTTTTCAGTCATTCCTTTTTAGAAAAGATTTACAAGCGCCAAACGATTCAAAAATCAAATGACTCCAAAAATCCATTTGCATGGAGTTCCTTGATACGTCTCCGACGTATCGATATTTTCTTATGTTCCATGCCACATTGTTGATGATATCTACATGTTTTATACACATTATATGTCATATTTATGCATTTTCCGGAACTAACCTATTGACGAGATGCCGAAGTGCCAGTTCCTGTTTTCTGCTGTTTTTGGTTTCAGAAATCCTAGTAAGGAAATATTCTCGGAATTGGACGAAATCAACGCCCAGGGGCCTATTTTTACACGAAGCTTCCAGAAGACCGGAGGACTTACGAAGTGGGGCCACGAGGTGGCCAGACACCAGGGCGGCGCGGCCTGGGCCTTGGCCGCGCCGGCCTGTCGTGTGGGGCCCTCGTGTGGCCCCCTGACCTGCCCTTCCGCCTACTTAAGGTCTCCGTCGCGAAAACCCTATCACGTTCGACGAAACCAGAGAAAACCTTCCATAGCCGCCGCCATCGCGAAGCCAAGATCTGGGGGACAGGAGTCTCTGTTCCGGCACGCCGCCGGGACGGGGAAGTGCCCCCGGAAGGCTTCTCCATCGACATCACCGCCATCTTCATCAACGCTGCTGTCTCCCATGAGGAGGGATTAGTTCTCCATCGAGGCTCGGGGCTGTACCGGTAGCTATGTGGTTCATCTCTCTCCTATGTACTTCAATACAATAATCTCATGAGCTGCCCTACATGATTGAGATTCATATGATGATGCTTGTAATCTAGATGTCATTATGCTAGTCAAGTGGGTTTTACTTATGTGATCTCCGGAGACTCCTTGTCCCACGTGTGTAAAGGTGACAGTGTGTGCACCGTGTGGGTCTCTTAGGCTATATTTCACAGAATACTTATTCACTGTTATGAATGGCATAGTGAAGTGCTTATTTATATCCCTTTATGATTGCAATGTGTTTTGTATCACAATTTATCTGTGTGCTACTCTAGTGATGTTATTAAAGTAATTTATTCCTCCTGCACGGTGTAATGGTGACAGTGTATGCATCGTGTATTACTTGGCGTAGGCTATGATTGTGATCTCTTGTAGATTATGAAGTTAACTATTGCTATGATAGTATTGATGTGATCTATTCCTCCTTTCGTAGTGTGAAGGTGACAGTGTGCATGCTATGTTAGTACTTGGTTTGGTTATGTTGATCTGTTATGCACTCTAAGGTTATTTAAATATGAACATTGAATATTGTGGAGCTTGTTAACTCCGGCATTGAGGGTTCGTGTAATCCTACACAGTTAGTGGTGTTCATCATCCAACAAGAGGGTGTAGAGTCTAGCATCTATCTATTTATTCTGTTATGTGATCAATGTTGAGAGTGTCCACTAGTGAAAGTATGATCCCTAGGCCTTGTTCCTAAATACTGCTATCGCTGCTTGTTTACTGTTTTACTGCATCTTTACTTCATGCAATATTACTACCATCAACTGCACGCCAGCAAGCACTTTTCTGGCGCCGTACTACTGCTCATATTCATTCATACCACTTGTATTTCACTATCTCTTCGCCGAACTAGTGCACCTATTAGGTGTGTTGGGGACACAAGAGACTTCTTGCTTTGTGGTTGCAGGGTTGCTTGAGAGGGATATCTTTGACCTCTTCCTCCCTGAGTTCGATAAACCTTGGGTGATCCACTTAAGGGAAACTTGCTGCTGTTCTACAAACCTCTGCTCTTGGAGGCCCAACACTGTCTACAAGAATAGAAGCACCCGTAGACATCAAGCTATTTTCTGGCGCCGTTGCCGGGGAGGAAAGGTAAAAGGCTCTCATACTCCGGTCCCAGGTAAAGTACTTTTCTGGCGCCGTTGTGTGTGTGCTCAAAGCTATTTCCTTTAGATCCTGCAATTGCATCTTTTTGTTTCTTGTTTACACTATTTTGGCATAATGGACAACAATGAGCTTCTTATTCTATTTCCTGATTTAAGACATGGATGGTTTGATGCAAAAATTAAAAAACCTATGGAACATATTAGTATGAACGCTTTGAACACCATTGTTGCTAATGATATGGAAAATTCTAAGCTTGGGGAAGCTGGCTTTGATGAGCATGATATTTTTAGTCCCCCAAGCATTGAGGAGAAAATTTACTTTGTTGTTTTTTTCTTTCTTTTCCCGAGAGTTTCTCACTCTCTGTTTGTAAATAATACTATGTTTATTTTGGGTTCACATTATAAATAATAAAAATTGCAGTGGGTTTTACCCACTGTTTTACCTCAAAAAAAATACTTTGCCTCCTATTTATGATGATTATAATGATAGTAGTCTTTTAGTACCGCCTGTTATGGAGGATAAATTTGATTATGATTACAATATGCCTCCTATATTTGATGATGAGAATATTAATGATAGCTACTTTGTTGAATTTGCTCCCACTACAACTAATAAAATTGATTATGCTTATGTGGAGAGTAATGATACTTTTATGCACGTGAATAAGAATGCTTTATGTGATACTTATATTGTTGAGTTTGTTCATGATGCTACTGAAAATTATTATGAGAGAGGAAAATATGGTTGTAGAAAATTTCATGTTACTAAAACACCTCTCTATATGCTGAAATTTTTGAAGTTACACTTGTTTTATCTTCCTATGCTTGTTACTTTGCTCTTCATGAACTTGTTTATTTACAAGATTCCTATGCATAGGAAGCATGTTAGACTTAAATGTGTTTTGAATTTGCTTTTTGATGCTCTCTTTTACTTCAACTACTATTTCTTGTGAGTGCATCATTAAAACTGCTGAGCCCATCTTAATGGCTATAAAGAAAGAACTTCTTGGGAGATAACCCATGTGTTTATTTTGCTACAGTAGCTTTGTTTTATATTTGTGTCTTGGAAGTTGTTACTACTGTAGCAACCTCTCCTTATCTTTATTTTATTGCATTGTTGTGCCAAGTAAAGTCTTTGATAGCAAGGTTGATACTAGATTTGGATTCTTTGCGCAGAAACAGATTTACATGCATCACGAATCTGGACAGAATTCTCTGTAGGTAACTCAGAAAAATCTGCCAACTTACGTGCGTGATCCTCCGATATGTACGCAACTTTCATTCAATTTGAGCATTTTCATCTGAGCAAGTCTGGTGCCACTTTAAAATTCGTCTTTACGGACTGTTCTGTTTTGACAGATTCTGCCTTTTATTTCGCATTGCCTCTTTTGCTATGTGGGATGGATTTCTTTGTTCCATTGACTTCCAGTAGCTTTGGGCAATGTCCAGAAGTGTTAAGAATGATTGTGTTATCTCTGAACATGTGAATTTTTGATTATGTACTAACCCTCTAATGAGTTTGTTTCGAGTTTGGTGTGGAGGAAGTTTTCAAGGGTCAAGAGAGGAGGATGATATACTATGATCAAGAAGAGTGAAGAGTCTAAGCTTGGGGATGCCCCCGTTGTTCATTCCTGCATATTTCAAGAAGACTCAAGCATCTAAGCTTGGGGATGCCCAAGGCATCCCCTTCTTCATCGACAACTTATCAGGTTTCTTCTCTTGAAACTATATTTTTATTCGGTCACATCTTATGTACTTTACTTGGAGCGTCTGTTTGTTTTTATTTTTGTTTTGTTTGAATAAGTTCATCCTTGTGTGGGAGAGAGACACGCTCCGCTGGTTCGTATGAACACATGTGTTCTTAGCTTTTAATGTTCATGGCGAAGGTTGAAACTGCTTCGTTCATTGTTATATGGTTGGAAACGGAAAATGCTACATGTAGTAATTGGTAAAATGTCTTGGATAATGTGATACTTGGCAATTGTTGTGCTCATGTTTAAGCTCTTGCATCATATACTTTGCACCCATTAATGAAGAAATACATATAGCTTGCTAAAATTTGGTTTGCATAATTGGTCTCTCTAAGGTCTAGATAATTTCTAGTAAAGAGTTTGAACAATAAGGAAGACGATGTAGAGTCTTATAATGTTTACAATATGTATTTTATGTGAGTTTTGCTGCACCGGTTCATCCTTGTGTTTGTTTCAAATAACCTTGCTAGCCTAAACCTTGTATCGAGAGGGAATACTTCTCATGCATCCAAAATCTTTGAGCCAAAAACTATGCCATTTGTGTCCACCATACCTACCTACTACATGGTATTTCTCTGCCATTCCAAGCAAATACTTCATGTGCTACCTTTAAACAATTCAAAAGCTATTATCTCTTATTTGTGTCAATGTTTTATAGCTCATGAGGAAGTATGTGGTGTTTATCTTTCGATCTTGTCATTTACTTCGGACAGACTTTCACCAATGGACTAGTGGCATATCCGCTTATCCAATAATTTTGCAAAAAGAGCTGGCAATGGGGATCCCAGCCCCAATTAATTAACTTGTATTAATAATTCTCTTCACATGTTTTGCTCTGATTCATCAGTAAGCAACTTAATTTTGCAAATAGACACTCCTCCATGGTATGAGATTGTTGGAAGGCACCCGAGGATTCGGTTAGCCATGGCTTGAGAAAGAAAAGGTTGGGAGGAGTGTCATCTAAAAATAAAAAATATAAACTAAACTAAAGTACATGTGTAAACAAAGAGAAGAGGGATGATCTACCTTGCTGGTAGAGATAACGTCCTTCATGGGAGCCGCTCTTGAAAGTCTGGTTGATAAGGTAGTTAGAGTACCCGCTACCATTCGTTGACAACAACAAACACCTCTCAAAACTTTACTTTTATGCTCTCTATATGATTTCAAAACTTGAAAAGCTCTAGCACATGATTTAATCCCTGCTTCCCTCTGCGAAGGGCCTTTCTTTTACTTTTATGTTGAGTCAGTTCACCTATCTCTTTCCACCTCAAGAAGCAAACACTTGTGTGAACTGTGCATTGATTCCTACATACTTGCATATTGCACTTGTTATATTACTTTACATTGACAATATCCATGAGATATACATGTTATAAGTTGAAAGCAACCGCTGAAACTCAATCTTCCTTTGTGTTGCTTCAATACCTTTACTTTGATTTATTGCTTTATGAGTTAACTCTTATGCAAGACTTATTGATGCTTGTCTTGAAAGTACTATTCATGAAAATTCTTTGCTTTATGATTCATTTGTTTACTCATGTCATTACCATTGTTTTGTCGCTGCATTCATTACATATGCTTACAATAGTATGATCAAGGTTATGATGGCATGCCACTCCAGAAATTATCTTTGTTATCGTTTACCTGCTCGGGACGAGCAGTAACTAAGCTTGGGGATGCTGATACGTCTCCGACGTATCGATAATTTCTTATGTTCCATGCCACATTGTTGATGATATCTACATGTTTTATACACATTATATGTCATATTTATGCGTTTTCCGGAACTAACCTATTGACGAGATGCCGAAGTGCCAGTTCCTGTTTTTTGTTGTTTTTGGTTTCAGAAATCCTAGTAAGGAAATATTCTCGGAATTGGACGAAATCAACGCCCAGGGGCCTATTTTTACACGAAGCTTCCAGAAGACCGGAGGACTTACGAAGTGGGGCCACGAGGTGGCCAGACACCAGGGCGGCGCAGCCTGGGCCTTGGCCGCGCCGGCCTGTCGTGTGGGGCCCTCGTGTGGCCCCCTGACCTGCCCTTTCGCCTACTTAAGGTCTCCGTCGCGAAAACCCTATCACGTTCGACGAAACCAGAGAAAACCTTCCAGAGCCGCCGCCATCGCGAAGCCAAGATCTGGGGGACAGGAGTCTCTGTTTCGGCACGCCGCCGGGACGGGGAAGTGCCCCCGGAAGGCTTCTCCATCGACATCACCGCCATCTTCATCAACGCTGCTGTCTCCCATGAGGAGGGAGTAGTTCTCCATCGAGGCTCGGGGTTGTACCGGTAGCTATGTGGTTCATCTCTCTCCTATGTACTTCAATACAATAATCTCATGAGCTGCCCTACATGATTGAGATTCATATGATGATGCTTGTAATCTAGATGTCATTATGCTAGTCAAGTGGGTTTTACTTATGTGATATCCGGAGACTCCTTGTCCCACGTGTGTAAAGGTGACAGTGTGTGCACCGTGTGGGTCTCTTAGGCTATATTTCACAGAATACTTATTCACTGTTATGAATGGCATAGTGAAGTGCTTATTTATATCCCTTTATGATTGCAATGTGTTTTGTATCACAATTTATCTGTGTGCTACTCTAGTGATGTTATTAAAGTAGTTTATTCCTCCTGCACGGTGTAATGGTGACAGTGTGTGCATCGTGTAGTACTTGGCGTAGGCTATGATTGTGATCTCTTGTAGATTATGAAGTTAACTATTGCTATGATAGTATTGATGTGATCTATTCCTCCTTTCGTAGTGTGAAGGTCACAGTGTGCATGCTATGTTAGTACTTGGTTTGGTTATGTTGATCTGTTATGCACTCTAAGGTTATTTAAATATGAACATTGAATATTGTGGAGCTTGTTAACTCCGGCATTGAGGGTTCGTGTAATCCTACACAGTTAGTGGTGTTCATCATCCAACAAGAGGGTGTAGAGTCTAGCATCTATCTATTTATTCTGTTATGTGATCAATGTTGAGAGTGTCCACTAGTGAAAGTATGATCCCTAGGCCTTGTTCCTAAATACTGTTATCGCTGCTTGTTTACTTTTTTACTGCATCTTTACTTCATGCAATATTACTACCATCAACTGCACGCCAGCAAGCACTTTTCTGGTGCCGTACTACTGCTCATATTCATTCATACCACTTGTATTTCACTATCTCTTCGCCGAACTAGTGCACCTATTAGGTGTGTTGGGGACACAAGAGACTTCTTGCTTTGTGGTTGCAGGGTTGCTTGAGAGGGATATCTTTGACCTCTTCCTCCCTGAGTTCGATAAACCTTGGGTGATCCACTTAAGGGAAACTTGCTGCTGTTCTACAAACCTCTGCTCTTAGAGGCCCAACACTGTCTACAAGAATAGAAGCACCCGTAGACATCATTCCTTCATGCGTTCCTCTCTAACATGACCTAAATGGCGGTTCCGCAAATAAGTGGAATTCAAATCATTTGCCTTATGGCATTTTAGCGTCAGTGTTTATGTATGTGTGTTTCACCATTAAGATTTATAATAACTTATCCATCGTACATGGAGCAATGTCATAATTTGAACAACTCATTGTTTTCAATTGACCAGAGCAAAATAACAATTATTAAGTTCTTTATTATAAATTCTAAGGGTTTGGTAGAATGCCAACGACAAACATAATAACACTTTATTATGTTCCAGACGTGCATTATTACCATATTCCTTATCAGTCACTTAGGCCATCGAATTCTTGTATCGCGTTGTACTGTATGACATCTCATACCAACCAATCTGGTACAAATACCCAAGAATTTCATTATGTGACCAAACAAGGAATACATCCATAACATGTATATCATCTATATACACCTGAGCTAGACCTTCTAGTCTTTTCTTTCTTTCTGCCAAAATATCTTTTGTATTTTCTCTTTTAGCTCTCCTCATTCTTAGAAAACACTTCACTTTCAATAACTTCTAGGTCCATTGGTCAAATACCAATAACCTTGAGGTTCTTACTTTGAAGTTGATCATCATATGACAAGTGTTCCAGATTTCACTATTAGTAACTTTGAAATATGATGAACAATTTCACTCATAATTTTATCCATCAATTCATGACGACTTTTCGAGACCATGTCTGTACATGCTAGGCTCATAAAGTTTAACCTCAGTATTTGTATGTGCAAATCTGGCTTGCACCCGTTGTATGCACACGTAGAATCTATAACATCCGATCATCACATGATGCTTCGAAACGACGAGTCTTAGCAACAGTGCATACTAAGGTAGATCACTTCATGGATATGCGAATATTGTTAGTGCCCAACTAGTTGGAGGATTGGGACGCCTGGCGTCTTCAACCTTCGTACATTCCCATAAAACTTATGAGTTTATGTAGTCTCACTGGATTATATTCTATCATCTTGCAACAAGGTCTTAGATATCACATATATCTCATACCTTGCTTCTTTATGAAAACAAAATTTCCAGCTCCTTACTTTTCAAATGGATTTGAACTTCAAGTTTCACGGAGACAAGATGATTTTAGGTACTAATTGAAACCATTGATCTTTGAATCATCAATGTGAGGTTTACTAAAAGTTTGCAATAGGACTTAATAATTTCTTAATTCTTTAACAATACGGTACCAGTCTGTAAAGTTTCTTGTCAGACTTAACAATATTTCTATCTCAATTACAAGACTAGCGCATGGTAGATAACGGATGCCAACTCTACAAATTTAATTCAAAATACTATTCAGACTATGTTCATGATAATTAGTTCATGTTTTAATCTAATTACTAATGAACTCCCACTTAATACAACATCCCTCATAGTTGTTAAGTGGCACACGATCCACATCCACTACACCAAAACCGATCATCACGTGAGATGATGTAGCTTCAATGGTGAATATCAACATGTTGATCATATCATCCATATGACTCGTGTTCAACCTTTCGGTTTCCGTTGTCCCGAGGCCATGTCTGTACATGCTAGGCTCGTCAAGCAAACCCAAGTATTCCGCGTGTGCAAACATGGCTTACACCCGTTGTATGTGAACGTAGAGTCTATCACATCCGATCATCACGAGATGCTTCAAAACGACGAACTGTAGCAACGGTGCATACGAGGGGAGAACACTTTATTATCTTGATATTAATGTGAGGGATCATCTTATAATGCTACCGTCGCGATCTAAGCAAGATAAGATGCATGAAGGATTAACATCACATGCAATTCATAATATGTGATATGATATGGCCTTTCTTCTTGTACTTTTGATCTTCATCTCCAAAGCACACGAGCATGATCTCCATCATCACCAGCATTGCACCAAGGTCCATGGCACCGCTTCATGGTTGTCCATCACTTATAGCTACTATAACAACTACTTGAAATAAAGCTATTACATGATGAATAGACACGCAGGTCTTAACAAATTTAAAGACAACCATTAGGCTCCTGCCAGTTGCCATAATACAATAATGAACATCTCATACATCAAATATAATCATCATCACATCATGGCCATATCACATCATCAAACCCTGCAAAAACAAGTTAGACGCCTCTAATTTGGTTTGCATATTTTACGTGGTTTAGGGTTTTCGAGTAAGATCCAATCTACCTACGAACATGAACCACAACGGTGATACTAGTGTTGACAATAGAAAGTGCAAATTGTAATCTTCACTATGGTGGGAGAGACATACACCTGCAAAGCCACTTATGCAATACAAGTTGCATGTCAAGCGTGGAGCAAGTCTCATGAGACGCGGTCATGCCGCTTCATCCCACCATCCCGCAAGATGCAAAGTACACAAACTAAAGCAACAAGAGCATCAACGCCCACAAAACCATTGTGTTCTACTCGTGCAACAGATCTATGCATAGACATGGCTCTGATACCACTGATGGGGTTCGTAGCATAGAAAACAAAAAAAATTCCTACCGCAAGACGAATAAATCCAAGATCTAATCTATGGAACACCCAAGATCTAATCTACAAGATCGAAGCAACGAGATTGATAAGATACTAACCCTTGAAGATTTCCAAAGCCTACGAGATCAGATCTCGTTGTTGATGTAGACGATCATCCCCAGTGTTGCAATCCGGCAGCACTTCCGTACTCGGTCGCGCGTACGGTGTCGATGAAGCCCTTCCTCTCCCCGTTCCAGTGGGCAGCGGAGGTGTGGTAGATCCCCTCGGAATCCCAGCAGCACGACGCGAGGTGGTGGTGGTGGAGGAGAATCTCTGCAGGGCTTCGCCTAAGCCGCAGCAGAGAGGAAGAGGAGGGAGGAGAGGTGGCGGCTAGGGTTATGGATGGGGGCCTTGGCCGACCACCCCCTCCCCTCTTTATATAGGTGGGGGGTCGGCCTAGGGTTTCCCCTAGGGCCCACCTACCCCCTTGGCCGGCCACATGGGGGGGGGGCAAACTCCTCCCCCAAGTATTCCCCTTATCTCCTAATTTAAACCATTTATTTTAGGAGATAGATCTTATCTCTAGATTTAAACCATTTAAACTAGAGATAGATCTTATCTCTAAGGGGGGGCGGCCTGGGCCCACATGTCATGGTGGGCAGGACCCACTATGCCATGTGGCGCCTATGTGGCCTCTCCCGGGGTGGTGGGCCCACTGGTGGCCCTCTAGAACCTTCTAGAAGCTCCGGTCAAAACACCAGACTTTTTCCCGAACCCCGGAATTTGACTTCCCATATATGAATCTTATTCTCCGGACAATTCCGGACCTCCTCGTGATGTCCTGGATCCCATCCGAGACTCCGAACAAAAAATTCGGACTCCAACTCATATTCCGAATCTACTTATGCGACATCGAACCTTAAGCGCGTCACCCTACGGTTTGCGAACTATGCAGACATGGTCGAGACTCCTCTCCGAGCAATAACCAATAGCGGGATCTGGAGATCCATAATGGCTCCCACATATTCAACGATGACTTAGTGATCGATTGAACCATTTACATACGATGCCGATTCCCTTTGTCACGCGATACTTTACTTGTCCGAGGTTCGATCATCGGTATCTCCATACCTTGTTCAACCTAGTTACCGACAAGTACTCTTTACTCGTACCGTGGTATGTCATCTCTTATGATCCAATCATATGCTTGCAAGCTAATCAGACGATATTCCACCGAGAGGGCCCAGAGTATATCTATCCGTCATCAGGATGGACAAATCCCACTATTGATCCATATGCTTCAACTCACACTTTCCGAATACTTAATCCCATCTTTATAACCACCCATTTACGCAATGGCGTTTGATGTAATCAAAGTACCCTTCCGGTGTAAGTGATTTACATGATCTCATGGTCGAAGGACTTAGGCAACTATGTATCGAAAGCTTATAGCAAATTGAACTTAATGACTTGATCTTATGCTACGCTCATATGGGTGTATGTCCATTATATCATTCACCCAATGACATAACCTTGTTATTAATAACATCCAATGTTCATGATCATGAAACCATGATCATCCATTAATCAACAAGCTAGTTATACAAGAGGCTTACTAGGGACTGCTTGTTGTTTACATAACACACATGTATCAATGTTTCGGTTAATACAATTATAGCATGGTATGCAAACATTATCATAAACACAAAGATATATTATAATAACCATTTTATTATTGCCTCTTGGGCATATCTCCAACACTAGACTCATTTTTACATACAAACCACAAACCACGGAGCGATCCTTTCGCGATTTCGTGGAACTGAAAAACATGGGGCTGGAGATATTACATCAGATTTGCCACCGCCAAGTGAGATACTGGTTTGATTGTTCTTTTTTCTCCTTCGTCCCGAACGGTTCCTTTTCGTAGCCCCATCGCCATCAGACGCTGCCTCCAATTACTCGCGAGGACACCAACATTCACAAGGAATCCACCCGCCCCTTCCGCATCACGTGACCCCCACGAGCAGCCGTCAAGGCGCCCCCTCAAGCTCGTCGTCGTCATCCTCTAACCGCAATCCGTCCAGCAGCTGCTCCGGTCGCCGCTCCTCCATGTCCTCCGGCAGCCAGCTCCGCCCTCGCCTGATGTGCCACTACTGCTGCGTCCCTGACCAGAGCAGCTTCCGTGACCACCACGAACAGCCCGCTCTAGTTGCTTCCCAGATCCGGCCGCTCTAGCTGCTTCCCAGATCCGGCCGCGTGACCCCAAGCTCGCCGGGAGCGGCCTCATCTGAGCTCTTCCCGTCGAGTAGGTGGTCTGGCGGGTGGCGACCGCATCCACTTGCAGCAGCTCGCTGCTCCTCCGCCTGCGCATGCTGCTTTTGACTAGGTTGGCAGGCCAAATGTTCTCCACCCAGCAGGCTGACACAATGAGTTCGGGCTTCCAACCCACTCAATCGACGGAGCTGTGCCGAACGTTTCGGGCTCCGACCAAGACGCAGGAACCGCTAATCAGAAGCTGGATCGACGGATTTTGAGAAGCTAGTGGACATCCGAACACGCCCTAAAAAGACAAAAAAAATGCGACGCATGTATGCTAGTCATATACCGAAGCAACCTAGCTGCTGCCTACACCGAAGGAACTTTTTTTTTACATGTACACCGAAGGAACCTAGTTGGTAGCTAGGCGCCATCATCACGTGGACGGAACTAGGGGGGTGTTCGGTTGTGGAACATAGTGGAATGGAATGGAACCATTCCATTCCAATAATCTGGAATGTCACGGTTCCATCCCGTTCTTGCGTTCGGTTGGACAAAAAGAGATAGAATGGAATGGTTCCCAAAATTGAGGATTAGCCCTAACTAATTTGGAATTGGCAATTCAACTAGAGAGGAAAGGGGCCAAATCGCCCGGCCATGGCCGCCGCCGCTGCTGGCGAGGCCGCTGCTCGCCGTGCTGCACCTGGCCCGGCCGTGGCCGCCGCCGCCGCAGTCGTCTTTGCGCTCGGCCCGGCCGTGGCCGCCGCCGCCGCCGCAGCCGTGCCGTGCCCGGCCCGGCCGTGGCCACCGCCGCCTCTGCCATGGCCGCAGCCGTTGCGAGTCGTCCGCGCCGGCCGCCGTGGCCGCAGCCGCAGCCGTGCCGTGCTGTCGGCCCGCCATGGCCGCCGTCGCCGGCCCCGGGCCGCGCTGGATCCCGCCTGGATCCCGCTGAGGGCGGCGAGCACGGAGGAGCCCGGGCCGACGTTGACTTGCTAGCTCGTTGGATAGGGGCGGCCGGTCGTGTCGGGGAGGGAGACGTTGGAGAGAGAGAGGTTATGCGAGGGGAGAGAGAGATTAGCGCTAAGAAGGAGCCGTTCCACCTCGTCCGGCCAAATTGGAGGGACGGGTGTATTCCGCATCTCGCGAGAATATTCCCTGCTGAGGAACGAGTGTGTTCCATTCCACTGCAAAACCGAACACTAGAATGAGTCCCAGGTGCGGAACGGTTCCGTTCCATTCCAGCTGTTCCAGAACCGAACAGACCCTAGAATCATGCATCGGACAGGTTCTCCAACTCGAAAGCGAGGCTGACCAACGAAACGCTTAGGGGCTGTTTGGTTTACGGGGTGAATATTTGGGATAGTGGTATCCCCAACCACTTGGTTAGAGGTAGCCATTTTTTCTGTTTGGTTGGGCAGGATAAGAGGTGGTTAGGGATAACCATTTTCTTGTTTGGTTGAAAGGATAAGAAGTGGATGAGTGGTTGTGGTGACCTCTTTGATTGACATGGTGATGTTACCCTTACACACCTCAAATAAGATTAATTGGAGATAATGCAAGAATATGCTACAAATTTCTCTTTGATTCGTACAAGTATTCAACAAATTTTGTTTACTTCACGAGATGACATACGAGTACAAGCTAGGAATACTCATCTTGAAGTCCTTGCTCATCCTCGAGCAGGGAGACAATGAAGAGACGGGGCTCCAGCTACGTGGTGTCCCTGAAGCTTCCAAGAATACTCAACGGAGCTTCCAAGAATACTCAGCGGTGATATACGTTCAGATCCGAAGTGAACTAGCTCACCGCTAGTCCGCTACGCCTCACCAGCTCTCGCGTTTTAAGAAATTGCTGACATATCGAACACGTAGTAAGCCAACCTTGAGGACCGGCTAGAGCAGGACGTTGCGCTTGCGCCGCAGCGCCGCCGAAGAGAACGGCAGCGACAAGCTGACAAGCACGTCCTCCCTGGCTCAGCGCTCATCGGAGACTCCGGTACACCACACGCCTCCACCATCAGCTCGTCGGGCGACCACGACGCAGCATCTCAGCCTGTGGAGGGCAACATCTATGGTGCTATCCATCGACCACCCACCTACGCTTGCATCCATCACCTCGTGCCGCCACGGCCGCCGCCAGATCTGGAGCCGCCGTCATGGCCGTGGATATGGGAGCGAAAATATGGTGCTTTTCTCACGAGGGGGGAGGGGTGAGCGAACGAGAAAACAGCTCGGGTGAGAGAGCCGAAAGTGGTTGCCCTCGTCCAGCACTTTTTGTGGGATGGGCTCAACCACCGTTTTGAGCCAAATCTGGTTATCCCTATCCCTTATAGCTTCCAAACCAAACACTGGATAACCACTTAAAAAGTGGATATCCCCTGCCATCCAGTGGATAGCCACTGAACCAAACAGCCCCTTAATGGGCCGAGCCCATCAGCAGTTTCCAGCTCTCTAGCTGCGAACAAAGGAAACGGGAAAACCTATACACCGACCAGGTCGGCAGTTACCGCGTGCCGCACACCCCGGCGCGCGGTATGGGCCGGCCTGGTCGGCCCATTACGCGATTTTTTTTCTGTTTTCTTTTTTCTGGTTTCTGGTTTCTTTTTTCTGTTTCTTTTTTTCTTTCTTAAAAAATTTAAAAATGTTCAAAAATAAAAATGTTCAGAAATGAAAAAAAAAAATTTAAAAAATGTTCAGGCTTGGAAATATTTAACTTAAAAAATCTTCAATTTTTTTAAAAAATATTCAAATTTGAAAATCGTACTAACTTAAAAATCGTTCAAATTTAAAAATCGTTCAAACATAAAAAATCGTTCAAATTTAAAAATCGTTCAAACTTAAAAATCGTTCAAACTTAAAAATGGTTCAAACATGAAAATTGTTCAAATTTAAAAATCGTTCAAAATAAAAAATTGTTCAAATTTGAGAACTGTTCTAATTTTTTAAAAAATATTTTTAAGAACATTCGTATTTTAAAAATGTTCATGTTGTGAAAAAATATAATTTTTCCGAAAATACTCGGATTTATGGAAAATCAAAAAAAAGAAACAGCAGAAAAAGAAAAAGGAAACGAAACCAGAAAAGAAAAACGAAAATTACCTTCTAGTGGGCCGCGGCCCACCTACCCACCGCAGCCACACAGGGTGTGCGGTGCGAACCCCGCGCCGACCTGGTCGGCAAACAGGAGCTCCCAAGGAAACAAGGGCTCCAAACAAATACTAATGGGCCGAACCCAGTTTCCTGAACGTTCCTATAAAATACTTCCTGTGACCTAACTTACTCAGATCGCAGATCCCAGGCGGCTGTCCCCAGAAAATAATTGAGGCGGCGCCATGGCTGAGAAGTGGGCAGCGGCGAAGGAAGAAGAAGCGGTATGTGAGTTGAAGAAATTGATGAAGTCATCAAAGAAATCGCTCGGTATTTTTTGTTCAGTTGGTGTCATGTTTATGCTAATTAGCTTTCTTGTACCGGGGATAACAAAAGAGCACCA
The DNA here is from genome assembly GCF_019359855.2 of Lolium perenne. Classification (NCBI taxonomy): domain Eukaryota; kingdom Viridiplantae; phylum Streptophyta; class Magnoliopsida; order Poales; family Poaceae; genus Lolium; species Lolium perenne. The sequence goes on along the minus strand of NC_067248.2, from coordinate 218,852,541 downwards.
GATCATGTGCTGGCAGAACGCGATTATTGCCTTTGCTGCAGTAGCGTATTTTGTTCGTTCATATATGAGTTATTCCCGACAAGAGACCACTCCAATTTCTCAGATCTGAAAATGGAAGACGGCTTTTAGTGATGTCCAATAGTATGTCGCCCTTGCCTCTTGATCTTATCTGTAAACAAAGATGATTGCTTAATGTATTTTGAGATCTTGCTAATAGTCTGGCTGTGTTCGTCAATTGATCTTGTCCAATAGTATGTTGCCCTTGCCTCTTGATCTTATCTGTAAACAAAGATGATTGCTTGATGTATTTTGAGATCTTGCTAATAGTCTGGCTGTGTTCGTCAATTGATCTTGTTCAATAGTATGTCGCCCTTGCCTCTTGATCTTATCTGTAAACAAAGATGATTGCTTGATGTATTTTGAGATCTTGCTAATAGTCTGGCTGTGTTCGTCAATTGATCTTGTCCAATAGTATGTTGCCCTTGCCTCTTGATCTTATCTGTAAACAAAGATGATTGCTTGATGTATTTTGAGATCTTGCTAATAGTCTGGCTGTGTTCGTGAATTGATCTTCGGTTTTTCTTGTTTGTTGTGCTCACATGGCGATTCAATGTTGAAAGTAGTAGCATCTGCAATGGACATCGTAATTACTACTAACCCAGGCAATAAGGTTGTCCAGAAAAACGGAAACTGTACAAACACCACTCCACGCAACGAACAACAGGCATGCTCAATATTTTGGATGATGCTGGCTTGACAACTGTGACTGGGCAGGCAGCATTGTCCAGGACCTAATCGCCGGCGCTGCCTAAGAGCACACTGCACCCTGCAATTCAGAGATGCAGGTACAAGTGTATAACTCTGTATTATGCCTGGAGAACAGTTTGTTAATTGCTTGACCACAACGTCTTAAGCATATCATGGATAGCTTCATATTGACCACAACGTCTTGAGCATATCATTGATGGCTCGGGGGAACTCCAAACAGGACTCATTCTTCCACCGTAACCTGCCTATAATAAGAAAAGGCAGATCTTATGGAAACACACGTGTCAAGGGGATGTCAGATGATGATACATGATTCATCTGTAGTGATCACCTCCTTCCTGGCGACATTGACCAATGTTTCAGCATCAGGCTACACAATATTTCTTTGCAATTGAAGGGTAGCCGTGGGAACAAGTCCATCGACATTTCCAGTTGACGTGAAATATTAAGAGCACGGTTTAGAGCTTGCACATGGTATATTTATTTTTCGAAAAATTCACCGATCTTCTATTAATAATCATCAATAGTAGTACAAAGACATCTAAAAGTGATAAAAATTACAAATGAGCTGAAGGCGCGCCGTCATCCTCACCCCTCCATCACCGGAGTCAGACAACCATTAATGAGTTTTAACTTGGAAACCATACCCGCACCCCTCTATCACCGGAGTCAGACAACCATTAATGAGTTTTAACTTGGAAACCATACCCGCGTATTGCTACGAATTAATTGAGATGGACATTTGCTACGAATTAATTGAGATGGACATTAAACTTAAACGTTTACAACTCATAATCCTTCATCTTCACAGGCGACACAAGGACTGGGAGTTTGACTCAAATACCACCCCTAATAAACCCCAAAATACTTAAATATCACTCCTTACCCCAAAATTCGCACATCTAGTCATGCCAAACGGACATGATCGATTTTACCAGCATCAGCCGTGTAAAACTCATCTTGATGTGGTCAAATAGCAAAGCTCCAAGCCCAGAAACAGAGTCTCCATAAACGCAACATCGCGGTCGTGGTGGAGCTGCAACAAGAATTCGGAATGACTCGCTGGCGCGCGCTGCCGTGCTTGGAAAATCGCTCGTGGGCTTGGCCCATTTTCCCATTCGCTTGCACTGTACGGTAGAGAACCAACGGTAGTTAGAAATTCGCATTTTCCTGCGGCGTCTCGCCAACCAGTCTATCCCCACATGATTTTCGACACCACCGCAACATGGCGCCTAACAGCGCATGCACTTTGTGTGGAGAGGCCGATTCCTGGAGACACTCTCTCCTTGAATGTAACATGAGTTGAAGGATCTGGGCTCTAGTCCCAGAGGAGAGAATTTCAGAGCATATGATGAAGAAGGAAGAACCAGATGCTAAACTTTGAATCTTTGAATCTTCGCCATGATCAAAAGTTTAAAGCATGAAGATCTGATTGGCTGCCTAGTCACTTTATGGGCAGTGTGGTTTGCTCATTGTAAGGCAATTCACGAGTCCTTCGTCGAATCTTTTCTACGTGATCTTGATTGTGCTTCGGCGATCGAAGTTAAAGCTCGGCCAACATCTCAACACATGCAGGCGAGAAGGTGGATTGTCGCCAAATCCAATGTGGACGCAGCGGTGAAAAAGTTGGCCAAGGCTGGTGCAATAGCAGCAGTTTGTCGATCGTCGGAGGGAGTCTTCCTGGGTGCATCAGCAGTCTAGGTTCCATGCATGAACAATCCGGCGATACTGGAGGCACTCGCTTGCAGCTGACCTTCATCTCTCATGAGTTAAAGTCGCCTCAGCCTGTTTAGAGGTCATTAACAGTCTCGATAGAAATTATCTAAGAAAATTTAGGAGTGTACTCTGCGAGATTCGCTCAAGGTCAAGGGACTTCGCAGATGTGACTTTTGCGCACGAGCGAAGAACTGCTAATATGGAGGCTCACAACTTAACTCGGTCCTTTGTATCTCTTTCTACCAGTCGCCACATCTAGCTAGTTAAACCGGCGGATGAGTTTTGTATACCTATGAACAACGCCGATTAATAAAGTGGCGGCTTATCCTTAAAAAAAGTTAGAAATCTGGTCTGTACGGAAGTGGAACCCCCCGCTAGTTCAAAAATACCATCGACCTATAGAATAGTGTCTCTTTTGTATGTAGTCCTGCTAGTAGTGTAAGGTTTTTGTTTTGTTTCTTTGCTATTTTCATGTTTTCTTATGCTTCCTTCCTTCTTTCTCAATTCTATTATTTTTCTTTGGTATTTTTATTCTTTTTTCTTGTTGTTCCATAAAACTAAAGTATTGATCAAATTAGTCAACCCGAATTCATTCCGTTACCGCCAAAGTTTTGTTTTTTCCTTGTATGATTCATTATATTTTTCCTTTGTTTTCCCTTGTATAAGTAGTTGTTCCGTGCTTTTTAAATAGTTATTCCCTGCTATGTAAATATTTGTTTCCCGCTTTGTAAATATTTGTTCTCCGATGTGTAAATATTTGCCCACCACTTTGTAAATATTTTGAGAGAATTCCTTATTTGACACTAATTTCAAATATGATTCGTTATTTGGCCCTGGAATTTTTTCACTTCCCTATTTGACGACACTAGGTGTAAATTTTGATGCCTTATATGACACTCTAGTTCATTTGGAAAACTAACGGTGTTAACTAGGACCTATAAAGACGGGTTTGCCCCTAGTGCATAATGTGACCACATGTTTACACAAGACTAACGTGTGATATATTTGGTTGTGTTAATCCATCGCTAGTACACGCCACCACCTTTGGTCACTGCGCGCGCATGCCCAGCTCAAGCTGCTCCAAACTAACACGTACGCTAGCAACGCATGCACAAAATCATCTGGCAACCTGCATCGGCTCACGTGCCTTTTATGTTGCCTCCTAGCTGATTCGCTTACTGCTACACGCAGGCCAGCGGCGGCAGCCCTGCACAGCCGTCCGAACATGCTGGCACGTCTCCACGGTCGTGGCCGCGGCGCACCTGCGGGAGTGTCGCCCACACGGGCTAGTTACCTGGGCGTACACGGGCTAGTTAGCTGATTCGCCCAGGGTTAGTTTGGTCCAGCGGAAAAAAAAGTGACATAACAATGGAAACGGAATCAACGGTAGTGTCACATAAGGCATCAAAATTCACGCTGGGTGTCAAATAGGGAAGTGGAAAATTTCTAGGGCCAAATAAGGAATCATATTCGAAAGTAGTGTCAAATAAGGAATTCTCTCAAATATTTTTCCCCATTGTATAAATAGTTGTTCCCCGCTCTGTAAATAGTTGTAGTAGTTGTTCCCCAATGTATAAATAGTTATTCTCCGTTTTGCAAATATTTGTTCCCGCTGTAAATAGTTGTTTTCCGTTATGTAAATATGTGTTCCCTGCTATGTAAATAGTTGTTCACCGTTCTGTAAATAGTTGTTCCTCACTATATAAAATAGTTGTTCCCCACTGTATAAATAGATGTTCTCGATTTTGTAAATATTTGTTCCCGCCGTGTAAATAGATGTTTCTCGCAGTGTAAATATTTGCTCCCCATTGTGTAAATTGTTATTCACCGCGGTGTAAATATTTGTTCCCCGCCGTGTAAACATTTATTCCCCGTTGTGTAAATACTTGTTCCCCGTTATGTAAATATTTGTTCGCCTAAGTGTAAATAGTTGTTCCCTGCCGTGTAAATAATTGTTCCCCTCCCTCTAGGTCGTTGTTCCCCAGCATCTAGGATGTTGTTCCCTCCCTCTATGATGTTTTCCCACGTCGTCTAGGTTGTTATTCCCTTCCGTATTGGATGTTGTTCCCTTTCGTCAAGCTTCCCCTCTGTCTAGGTTGTTGTCCCCCTCCATCTAGGGTGTTGTTTCCCTCCGTCTAGGTTGTTGTTCCCCACCTTCTAGGAAGTCGTTCTTCTCCATATAGGTTATTGTTCCCCACCGTCTAGGTTCTTGTTCCCCTCCATTTATGATGCTGTCCCCACCGTCTTGGTTGGTATTCCTTTTCGTCTAGGCTGTGATTTCCCTCCATCTAGGGTGTTGTTTCCCTCCATCTAGGTTTTTGTTCCCAGCCGTTTAGGTTGTTGTTCCCCACCATATAGGTTGTTGTTCCACTCCGCCCATGATGTTGTTCCCATCTAGGTTGTTGTTCTCCACCTTCTAGGATGTTGTTCCCCACCGACAAGGATGTTATATATTCCCCTCTATCTAGGTTCTTGTCCCACTCTGACTAGGCTCTTGTTCTACGAGTAGACGAGATGTGTTACTCGAATGCAATATTCTTGTTTCCCGACTAGACGAGATGTGTTCTTCGGGTGTAATATTCTTCTTCCTCATAATCTAAGGGGTTGTTCCTTTGGTACCTCCAATTTATTTCCCACTATAAAAGATTATGTTTTGCTCAACCTATGAGGTTCCTCATATGCCTAAAAGTTGTTCATTGGCTTCTAAAGTTTTGTTCTCGACGTCTAAGCTTATTTTCCTTGGCTAATAAATTTGGTTCCGGCACTTCAAAATTTTGTCCCGGGTTATAGTCGCTAGCTTAAATTTTGTTAATTGTCATGATTTATAATTTTGTTAATTTCTTATAAAATCGCTATCCTTTGTTCCGTGAACATTTACATTTATTTAAATCCCATAAACCTGTGTTAAGAGCAACATACATAGTGTGCACTCAAATCGTCACTACATAGAAACATATTTAACCATGCTTCACTTAACCAGGCTTCACCTCTAATTTTCATTTTCATGGGCATGCATGTATCGTCGTCCAAGCGCCACTTTTTTTTAATGCCCATAGCATGGATGCTTGCATGTCAGTTAGCCAGATCACTTTATTAATAATCAACTAGATTTTGATGTGCGCCTTGGCGCACGATCCTGCAATATTCGCGTTGTTTTACTTTTTTTTTGTGTAACATTGATAAAAATCATGTGGTCTCCAAGGTCTTCCGCCCAAGTAAGCAATTTGTAAACGATATATTACGTTTTATAGAAAAAGATAATAAGCAGATAGCATTGAGCACGGCTAAAACACAGTTCGTATAGAACAACATGCAATAGATACTTAAGAAATAACAAACTTTGAGGAAGTAATACAATCTTTTCTACAGGGCATATAAGGAAGTAAAACCAATGAAACATTAAAATCCATGAAGGAGACCAGAAGAAGTGCATTGTGATGATCAGCAACCTGTCTCGTGTAGGAAGTACCGAGGAATATGTCCATCAAGGAGGCCATTCTCGTAAACAGGCACGTAATGTAAAGGCTTCTATGACACGTCTTTTTTTAGCGGGATTGACAGCAACTCTGCATATGTAATGCTATCTGGTTAGATGAAATCACATCCCTGAAATTGCGTTCTACTTTTATCATCATACAGCTTGATATACTTGTAGGTATATCTGTCCAGCAGAGGCACGTGAATGTCACCAAGTCCGGGTATTCCAATGTATCACGGTGTAGCTCGGTAACAACATAGCAAGGCTGGAGCATGTGATCGACAGTTTTGATTGTCCAAAGGTGCAAGTATTCATCTAAGCTCTACCACGACATGAGAGGCCGCAACAAAGGCCAGATTATCATCTGCACAGGCGGTAGTAAATTCTGTAGTTCCAACCGTGAGCAGATCAGTTTTTTTTTTTTTTGCGAAAATTCCACCGATCTATTAATAATCATCAACAGTAGTACAAAGATGGCTAAAAGTAATAAAAATTACAAATAGATCATTGGACCACCTAGCGACGACTACAGATCAGTTGACTAAAGAAATTGATTTTGCTCTTTCTTAAAGATGCTGACGAGAAAGTCGACATCTGCTGTTCCGGTTGAATTTAAACCACCTCCAAGGATGAATGTGTCTGCAAAGGCTGATATGAAGCTGATGTGTGATGGCTGAACGGTAGTGTTTACGAATCCCAAGAGATTTATGTTCAGCGTAGGCCATGAAACTTCTAGCAGCTGCAGATACATCTGTAAATAAACCGAAGTCCATTGGATCAGCCCTTAGCGCTAGATCGATATGCAAATACATGCATGACTAGTTCATATTGTTCTGCCCAGGTGCAATAGTTGGAGGTAAGATAAAAAAAAACAGATGGATGATTCTCCCAACAGATATAATGCACACGAAAAAAATCTAGCACCTCATACCTATATTGCTGCTGATATATGGGACTGACAATTCAGTGTATCTATGACTGTTTCAGAGGAGCAAACCAATGAAAAACAATAGCATCGCATATCCATATACATGTTTTTGGCAAAAAAAAAGGTTCACTGAACTTACGCCTATTCTCAAATATCTAAATAGAGCATGTGTTTCTATGGTACGTAGTGGCCCGAAAATACTTGCACCCTGGAAGCCTTCCTATCTGAGTTCCTTGGCGCCGATGTCGGGCAAGACGGTGATCTCGTCAACCAAGACCCTGAACATGGACGCCAAGCCATCCACTCTGAGAAAATCAATGGTGCATATGCTCCACAACATAAGGAATTAGAACCAATGAAAGATTAAAATCAAGAACCTAAAGCCTAAACCAAATTGCTGCAAATGGCTAGGCCGTTGACAACTTCTGAACCTCCTATAAACTGAACTTGTTAACATGATTTGAAACGTCCAGTTAGAAATGAATAAAGCCTAAATCTAACTGGGCGCTAGCAGAGATATGCACAAAATTAAACAGTTGGAAGCTTAATATAATGATGAGAGTCCTTCTCACCGACCTGAAGAACCTATACACCATCAAACAAAGTGAAGCTTTGCAATCTTAGTTTGAGATACTACATTTGGAAAAATAACTGAATGTTATCGAGGAAATGGAAGATGCAAGATCCACACCACGTGAGGATTCAAGTAAAAAAATAAATCTCAGACCATTACTTTATCTTCCTATATTAAGAGAAGAGAAATGGCTTGCCCAATATGAATAAATTTCATAATATTTTTATCAATTTGTTACATGAGGGGAAAATATGATGCAGTATAACATAACCAATTAGCATTCTGGAACTAAATAAAGAACTAAAAAGGCATAATTAAAGCAAATTTAGTTTTCTTCTTTTTGCAGCAATTACCCAATACCATCAGTCATCACTCAGTAATTTAGCCCCAGTACCCATCATAGACAGGAAAATCAAGTTTACATTGTGGGGGTCCCCGGAGGTCGTAGGCTAGACAAACCCAGATCTTCATCTGGCATAAGCCTAACCTAGATCTCGAGGGCCTACAGGGTGAGAATCGGTAACACAACAGTGACTCTACGACTTGAAAAGTAATGCAAGCTCATAATTGAGCAAAGAACCAAAGTATTACAAGCAGAGGTCACTGACCTGACATTTCATCAATCAACGGAAGCAAAGTTATGCTATTCTAAATAGCAAGATAGCAAAAGGCCTAAGAGGCCATGAGCATAACGGCGACGTCCTAGCCCATAGATTCCAGGCTGCCACCTGGGAATCCCAAGCTACTCGTCGATGTCGACCTAGAAACCACCATTTGTTGGAGCGACTTCGTCTGAAACAAAGCATGCAAAGCTGAGTACGGGACTCATCAAGACTTAGTACAACCTGTTAGCAAAGCTGGTATGCGAGGCTTTATGTGGAGCTTATTTTGCAGAAAGCAAGTTTTCCTTTGTAATCAGGAGGGAGCAGAAGCTCGTCTATTCAGACCATTTTAAAAAGGGGATAAGAGAGCGATATCAACTCTAGCTCTAATATCATCATGTTGAATCCACCGAATCTTCATCATCACCAGAACCTATCACCTAGGATCACCCCCTCGACACCCTGAGAAGGGATCGTTATCACACATTTATTCCAAGTTTTACGATTAGGTTCATGTTGTCTATGATCACAGAATCCATCACCAAGTCGTCCTTAACCGTGGACACGGCTCTTCGAAAAGATTTACCCTGCAGGGGTGTACAACTTTACCCACACGCGCCGACCGACTCTTAGTGCCATCATGTACACGCTTCCTTGGCGTGCCGGCAGAGGGTGGTCGACCAAAACCTTTCCCTTACTTCACCTATTCCATGAGTCAATCTAACTGGAGAACTCCGTCATCGTAGGTAGCCATTCTCCGAGGCGGTCCCGGTCATTGTGTGCAGGGGATCCAGTTCAATGCCTCTAGCATCCTTCACCCTAGCCACATCCCTGTATGATGCACCTTTGAAAACCTTTTCCATGCCTTCGCCATGCAGAATGCCAAATGGAACACGCAAACTAATTGACTCATGGGTAAGCTAGGCAAGTTCGGGCCAAGGGGTTCCCATGGGCCCCGTGTGGCTGTACGCTCAGTCTTGGTTCCGAAGGCGAGAACCTCAGGTCCTAGTATCGGCGAGAACGAGTCAAATCACCACATCCCCATGTGGCAGCCCATCCAAGCCTTTAAGCATGTTTAATTATCATCACTGATCTTACCACGTCATCCTGCCATACTAGGTTCAATCGTAGCTCTGATTCATCAACCGGATGGATCAGGATTCGTCAACTAAGCATGGCTAAGCATAACCGATATAACAGCTCTAGCAATGCACACATAGCTCAAACCTAGTCTTGCTGGGAGCAGTGGATCAGGGTATTTGGGCTACAAGGATGGAATATGCAACACATAGGATAACTATATCTGCCGATAAAACATATTGGAATCGTATGCAATATGTAGGAACCAGAAGTAAAAGCATTTCGAAATCATAATATGAACCAGTCTAGGGCTTGCCTTTGTCCCTGACAAACCGATATGGATCTTCGGAGATCCCATGCTAGACTTGTTCGTCGATGGACAAGTATTGAGTTGCGTCGTTGTCGATCTTCATCCTCTCGGGCACCTGCTCTATCGATCGCGAAGAAGCAAACACCGGAAAGGTAGAACAACAATCAACACATAGCATTGATGCAATGCACATACAAGGATGATGACATGACATGTTAATTAGGAACTGAATTAACCCTAAGACATCATCATCATTAACCGGGGTTCGACGGGACTAAGGTTAGTAGTCCCGGAGACTCAAAGGGGTTGATTTTAGTTCTGCTAATATAAGAAGAGTTCAAGTTGTTTAACAATGCATGATTGTGTAACCAAATTGTAGATCTCATTTTTTTTGAAAATTTTGATATATTATACATATTTTTATGACTTAAAATGAATAAGTTATGAATTTTACAAGTTTTATTCATTTTAAATCATTTCTGAAAATCTTGGAAAATAATAAAAAACCTGACAGACATGGACCCACATGTCATGGATTTAATCTTTTTCTAAAATATTTACGAAAATAATAAAAATCTGACAGGGGGTCCCACCTATCAATGTATTTCCATTTACAGAAAATAAAACAAAATAGAAAAGGAAAAGGGGCGGGTCCCACCGGGGTTGACTCTGGTGGTCAACAACCGGCGGTGAGCCGCTGGTGACCACACCGCGACGGCTGTGGCGCACGCGCGGGGGCGCTGAGAGGCGCGTTGGACGCGCCCAGGCGAGTCGAGTCTGCAGGTGGCGGCGCCGCGACCTATTGGTCGCCGGAGCGACGCCGGCGACGACGCGGCGGCGGCCGGAGCAGGCGCATGGCGCGGCGGCGCTGTAGAGGGGAAACGAGGAGGGCGAGGGCACCGGGGGACTCGGAAGCTCACCCTGAGCGCGATGGAAGCGACGGCGAGGGCGGGGGAGGTTCGCAGCGCCGGCGATCTTCGACGGAGCGGCGGCCGTCTGCGAGGAAGAAGGGCACGGCGGGGTCGATTCACGGCTCCCCGCGTTGATTCCTTCGACGAGGAGGGTCCTGGCGGTGAGGCGGAGCTCGTGGGCACCTCGGTGGAGCTCGGGGAGGCGCGTAGCGGCGAGGGACGACGATGGCTGTGGCTAGGGTTTCGGGCGCACACGCGAAAAGTGAGCCAGAGATAGGGGAAGAAGAGGAATTGGCGGGGCTAGGGTTCTTCGTGGCGGCTGCAGGGGTACTTGTAGGCCGACGGGGGCGGCGGCACGCATCGCAGCGCGCGGCGACCATCGGGCGGCCGGCGAGCTACCAGGCAGCTGCTTGGCTCCGCGGGGCAGATGGCCTTTTTTCCAATACAATACCCCCTAGGGTTTTTCCTGGGCTGAAGTGGGCTGGAGTTTGGGCTGCTGCTGGGCCAGTTGGGCTGCACCAGAGAGAGGAGAGGAGAGAGGGGACTTGGGCTGCTGCCCAAATAGGGAGGGTTTCTCTTCTCTCTCTTTTTCAAATTCTGTTTTCATTTTGTTTTACAAATTCTTTTGCATTTTGAAATCTGTTTGAAACTTCAAACTTTTGTGCATATTTTCTAAGGAAAATAACATGATGCAAATGATGCACAATCAAACCCTAATATAGGTTTTGTTAAAAACAGGGATGTTACAGATCTATCCCCCTTAAAAGAATCTCGTCCCGAGATTCCAAGGTAGGAGTAGAGAAGGTAACATGGACTACACCGGTCTTCAACGATATTGTCGATACCATGACAATATTCCTTCTTGAAGAGTTTGATCCACGACACCATGAAGAGGTTGATCTTTAACACTATGAAGAAACTGACCCAAAACACCATGAAGAGCTCTTCATTTTGCTTCCTTCGAGGTTGTTGCTCAACATCACCTAAAGGAAAGAGGGAATGACACTGGACAATGGATCTTTAGAAGATCGAGCATCTCATGGTCAACTCATGAAAGGAGTGTTTAAAAAAATCAACTCTTGAGCGAACAAACATGAAACACATCAAGGTAACGGAGGAGACTGAAGAAGTTTCAAATTTTGGTAGGCAATTGCTCCACGCTTGACAAGAATACAAAGGGACATGGTAGCGGGGAGTTAAAGTGCCTTTGATACCATATCGAGGCACTCTTGGAGAGGGTGACTCGTAAAAGCACAAATGGTTATCCAATCAGAGCAACTTTGGATTTAAAAATCATAGTCACTCTTCTGGTATGGGTACATGAAACGATGGAAAAATCTACTCAAAAGGCTGGGCCCTAGATGACTGACGAATTCACACAACGTGTGAATTGATTAGAACTTTAGGTACAACCCAAAAGAAGGGAAAGAGCACTGGCTAGTCAAGTGCGAAGGATCACCTGGGGAGTGAAATTTCTCCTAACGGAGTGGTTGTCACAGGAGAAATGGTTTCGAAGGATTGACCGAGAAACATTTAACAACTTTGCTTCTAATGTTCTCCTTGATGTTCTAGACACCAATATCAGGCTTTGGAATAGTCTTCAATAGGTCATCAAGTGAAGGTCGGACTTCGGAATTGAAAAGACATCACAATGGCAACTCCTAGAATAAGTCGCACAAGATCCTTATGGAGAGTGGTTATTCTTGTTGTTTCAAGAGATTATTGCACTAGACCTTCCGACTAATTGTGTTAACCACAACATCAATCTTGTCAGAGTTACAAAGAGAACTATGTCAAAAATCCTTGAGAAACACTAACCATCATTGTCGCTTGAGACTCAGCTTAGGTTAGGTGTAAAGATATTCCAGACTTAGCAAGTCCAAATAGAAATTTTCAACCGTTACCACCAAGGTAAAGTTGCTAGGTTCTCAAGTTATGGACTCTAATGTGAAGCTCTAAAAGATTGAGCCAGATTGCGTAATACATATGGTTGCGACTGTCGAAGACAAATGCGTGCATATGAACTTGCAATGTAACACAATTGAGTCCTTGTTGGGGACATCAAAGAAGATAATGAAGTTATTAAGCTTCTTCAAATCCTTGAACAAACCATCCAGTGGCTTGGTGTGCATAGAGGAATGTTTCAAGCATATGGAGGTAACAACCTGCCTTCTCAAGAATACTTTGCATATGCATGACTGACTTGTGATGATTCCCGAGGGAAAACAAAGGAAATTCTACTCGAATTCACGGCGACATCTTTCAGCAATTGCACGTGAACCAGAGAATGTCACTTCTAGCATCCAGAAACTTCGTGATAACACAAAGATGGTTCTTAGAAGTTTCCAACATTAATGCCAACTGTTCAGTATGAACCCTCTTTAGATATGGAGAAAATAAGAATGTCATCGATGGGCTCAACAACAGACTTATCAAGATGCTCCAAGAAAAGGGGCTCATATGTTGCATGAACAAGGAAAAAGTATTGGTCAGACCAAAGGACATGAAGATATACTCAGACGAACACCATGAGTATAAACATCATCAAGATAGTCCTCGGAACTGAGTTTGATTTGACGATAGCCCCAAACTTAAATCAAATATGGGGAAGATAGCATATCCATAAAGGAGATACTTCCTGACTTCAAAACGAACATAACTAAACATCCCTTTAAGAAGAATCAAGTATGGTAGAGCTCTTGTCTTACAACTCTCCAAGTTGTTGTTGAAGCTCAACCAACTAATCCAGAATATCCAGTATGGTTTCTTGGAGAAAGAGTGATTCAGAGAACCAACATACTCACGAACCTGACAACACGTGAAGGAGATATGCCCTAGAGGCAATAATAAAGTGGTTATTATTTATATCTTTATGTTTATGATAAATGTTTATATATCATGCTATAATTGTATTAACCGAAACATTAAGTACATGTGTGATATGTAGACAAACAAGAAGTCCCTAGTATGCCTCTTAAACTAGCTTGTTGATTAATGGATGATTAGTTTCATAATCATGAACATTGGATGTTATTAATAACAAGGTTATATCATTATATGAATGATGTAATGGACACACCAAATTAAGCGTAGCATAAGATCTCGTCATTAAGTTATTTGCTATAAGCTTTCGATACATAGTTACCTAGTCCTTATGACCATGAGATCATATAAATCACTTATACCGGAAAGGTACTTTGATTACACCAAACACCACTGCGTAAATGGGTGGCTATAAAGGTGGGATTAAGTATCCGGAAAGTATGAGTTGAAGCATATGGATCAACAGTGGGATTTGTCCATCCAGATGACGGATAGATATACTCTGGGCCCTCTCGGTGGAATGTCGTCTAATGTCTTGCAAGCATATGAATAAGTTCATAAGAGACCACATACCACGGTACGAGTAAAGAGTACTTGTCAGGAGACGAGGTTGAACAAGGTATAAAGTGATACCGAAGATCAAACCTCGGACAAGTAAAATATCGCGTGACAAAGGGAATTGGTATTATATGTGAATGGTTCATTCGATCACTAAAGTCATCGTTGAATATGTGGGAGCCATTATGGATCTCCAGATCCCGCTATTGGTTATTGGTCGGAGTGAGTACTCAACCATGTCCGCATAGTTCACGAACCGTAGGGTGACACACTTAAAGTTGGATGTTGAAATGGTAGAAATTGAATATGGAATGGAGTTCGAATATTTGTTCGGAGTCCTGGATGAGATCCCGGACATCACGAGGAGTTCTGGAATGGTCCGGAGAATAAGATTCATATATAGGATGTCATTTTATGTGAATTAAAATGTCGCAGAAGGTTCTATGGAAGGTTCTAGAAGGTTCTAGAAAAGTCCGGAAGAAACCACCAAGGAAGGTGGAGTCCACATGGGACTCCACCTCCATGGCCGGCCAACCCTAGTGGGGGAGGAGTCCCAAGTGGACTCCCCCTTAGGGGGCCGGCCACCCCCCCATATGGGAGGTGGAAATCCCACCTTTGGTGGGAGTCCTAGCTTGGCTAGGTTTCCCCTTCTTATGGGAAGTTTTTGGTTCGGGTCTTATTCGAAGACTTGGAGACCAACTCTTGGGAATCCACCTATATAATGAGGGGCCAAGGGAGGGGGCCGGCCACCTCAAAACCACAAGCTGGCCGCCCCCCTTGAAGTGGTCGGCCACCCCCTCCCAAACCCTAGCCGCCCCCCTCTCCTCCATATCTCCCGCGTAGCTTAGCGAAGCTCCGCCGGACTTCTCCACCACCACCGACACCACGCCGTCGTGCTGTCGGATTCAAGAGGAGCTACTACTTCCGCTGCCCGCTGGAACGGGGAGGTGGACGTCGTCTTCATCAACAACCGAACGTGTGACCGAGTACGGAGGTGCTGCCCGTTCGTGGCGCCGGAACCGATCGTGATCAAGATCTTCTACGCGCTTTTGCAAGCGGCAAGTGAACGTCTACCGCAGCAACAAGAGCCTCCTCTTGTAGGCTTTGGAATCTCTTCAAGGGTGAGACTCGATAATCCCCTCGTTGCTACCGTCTTCTAGATTGCATCTTGGCTTGGATTTCGTGTTCGCGGTAGGAAATTTTTTGTTTTCTATGCAACGTTATCCTACAGTGGTATCAGAGCCGTGTCTATGCATAGATGGTTGCACGAGTAGAACACAATGGTTTGTGGGCGTTGATGCTTTTGTTATCTTTAGTTGAGTACTTTGCATCTTTGTGGCATAGTGGGATGAAGCGGCTCGGGCTAACTTTACATGACCGCGTTCATGAGATTTGCTCCATGCTCGACATGCAACTTGTATTGCATAAGTGGCTTTGCGGGTGTCTGTCTCTCCTACTATAGTGAAGATTCAATTTACTCTTCTATTGACAACACTAGTATCACCGTTGTGGTTCATGTTCGTAGGTAGATTGGATCTTACTCGAAAACCCTAAACCACGTAAAATATGCAAACCAAATTAGAGAACGTCTAACTTGTTTTTGCAGGGTTTGGTGATGTGATATGGCCATAATGTGATGATGACTATGTATGAGATGATCATTATTGTATTGTGGCAACCGGCAGGAGCCTTATGGTTGTCTTTAAATTTCATGTTGAGTAGTATTTTAAAGTAGTTGTAATAGTTGCTACATGGAGGACAATCATGAAGACGGCGCCATTGACCTTGGTGCTTCGCCGACGATGATGGAGATCATGCCCGTTGATGATGGAGATCATGTTCGTGCTTTGGAGATGAAGATCAAAGGCGCAAAGACAAAGGGGCCATATCATATCACATATGAACTGCATGTGATGTTAATCCTTTTATGCATCTTATTTTGCTTAGATCGCGACGGTAGCATTATAAGATGATCCCTCTCACTAAAATCTCAAGATAATAAAGTGTTCATCCTTAGTAGCACCGTTGCCAAGACTTGTCGTTTGAAGCATCTCGTGATGATCGGGTGTGATAGAATCAACAAGTGCATACAACGGGTGCAAGCCGATTTGCACATGCGGATACTAAGGTGGCCTTGACGAGCCTAGCATGTACAGACATGGTCTCGGAACACGTGATACCGAAAGGTAGAGCATGAATCATATGATTGATATGATGAACACTTTGAATGTTCACCATTGAAATCACACCTTGTCTCGTGATGATCGGACTTAGGTGCGGTGGATTTGGTTCGTGTGATCACTAAGACAATGCGAGGGATATTGTTTTGAGTGGGAGTTCACCTAGTTTTTAATTATATTGAATTAAAATTTGAACTCAATTTGTCATAAACATTAGTCTAAACTATTGAAAATATGTTGTAGATATGGCGTCCCCAATCAATTTTAACCAGTTCCTAGAGA
This sequence comes from Lolium perenne, assembly GCF_019359855.2. Lineage (NCBI taxonomy): Eukaryota > Viridiplantae > Streptophyta > Magnoliopsida > Poales > Poaceae > Lolium > Lolium perenne. The sequence continues at coordinate 218,836,331 of NC_067248.2, read as the reverse complement.
AAGAAAAGCTTAAGAGCAACGGTAGCAACTTCATCGATCGTTCCGTCATGTGAGGATTTTCCTCAATGGCGGAAATCTGCAATATGTGCTTGATGCACCGCGACGTGACCCCCGTGCACAAACTCAAACCGATCAAGTAAAAGCTGTTTACGCAACTCGGAAAACTCGGTACTCTCAAGTTCGGTGTGCCATCTTATGCGATCTGAAGCCGATCTTCAAAAACGTTTTGAGCACCACGATCCACATGAGTTGATCAATGAGTTGAAGACTATATTTGAGACTCATGCGGCCGTGGAATGCTATGAAGCATCGAAACACTTCTTCAGCTGCATGATGGAAGAAGGCAGCTCCGTTAGTGAGCACATGCTCGCCATGAACGGGCATGCGAAGAAACTCAGTGACTTGGGAATAGTGATTCCTAATAGACTGGGGATTAATCGTGTCCTTCAATCACTGCCACCTAGTTACAAGAACTTTGTGATGAACTACAATATGCAGAACATGAACAAAGAGTTACCTGAACTCTTCTCCATGCTAAAATCTGCTGAGATTGAGATCAAGAAAGAGCACCAAGTGTTGATGGTCAACAAGACCACCAGCTTCAAGAAACAGGGCAAGTCTAAAGGCAAGAACAGGAAGAGTGGCAAGAAAGCTGCCACGCCTCCCTGTGAAACCTAAGACCGGCCCTAAGCCTGATGCTGAGTGCTATTACTGCAAGGAGAAGGGACACTGGAAGCGTAATTGCTCCAAGTATTTGGCGGATCTGAAGAGCGGCCTTGTCAAGAAAAAGAAAGAAGGTATATCTGATATACATGTTATAGATGTTTATCTTACTTGTTCTCGTACTAGTACCTGGGTATTTGATACTCGTTCGGTTGCTCATATTTGTAACTCGAAACAGGAACTAAAGAATAAACGAAGACTACTAAAAGATGAAGTGACCATGCGCGTTGGAAATGGATCCAAAGTCGATGTGATCGCTGTCGGCACACTTCCTCTACATCTACCTTCGGGATTAGTTTTAAGCCTCAATAATTATTATTTTGTACCCGCGTTGAGCATGAACATTATATCTGGATCTTGTTTAATGCAAGACGGTTATTCATTCAAGTCTGAGAATAATGGTTGTTCTATTTTTATGAATAATATCTTTTATGGTCGAGCACCTGAAAAGAATGGCTTATTTCTGTTAGATCTCGATAGTAGTGATACACATATACATAACATTGATGCTAAGCGAATTAAATTGAATGATAATTCTACTTATATGTGGCACTGTCGTCTTGGTCATATTGGAGTGAAACGCATGAAGAAACTCCATATCGATGGATTACTTGAATCACTTGACTTTGAGTCACTTGATAGATGCGAAGCATGTCTAATGGGAAAAATGACTAAGACTCCATTCTCTGGTATTATGGAGCGAGCTACTGACTTATTGGAAATCATACATACCGATGTGTGCGGACCAATGAGTGTAGCATCGCGCGGTGGTTATCGTTATGTTCTAACCTTCACAGATGATCTGAGTAGATATGGGTATATCTATTTCATGAAACATAAATCCGAGACTTTTGAGAAGTTTAAGGAATTCCAAAGTGAAGTAGAAAATCAACGTAACAAGAAGATTAAATTTCTACGATCTGATCGCGGAGGTGAATATCTGAGTTATGAGTTTGGCATGCATTTAAAGAAATGCGGAATACTTTCACAATTGACACCGCCGGGAACACCACAACGTAACGGTGTGTCCGAACGTCGTAATCAAACTCTCTTAGATATGGTTCGTTCTATGATGTCTCTTACTGATTTGCCGTTATCATTTTGGAGTTATGCATTAGAGACAGCCGCATTCACTTTAAATAGAGCACCATCAAAATCCGTAGAAACGACACCGTATGAATTATGGTTTAATAAGAAACCTAAGCTGTCGTTCCTGAAAGTTTGGGGTTGCGAAGCCTATGTAAAGAAGTTACAACCGGACAAGCTAGAACCCAAAGCGGAAAAATGCGTCTTCATAGGATACCCTAAGGAAACTATAGGGTACACTTTCTATCACAGATCCGAAGGCAAAATCTTTGTTGCTAAGAACGGAACCTTTCTTGAGAAAGAATTTCTCACTAAAGAAGTGACTGGAAGAAAAGTAGAACTCGATGAGATTGATGAATCTATACTCGTTGATCAGAGTAGCGCAGTACCGAAAGTTGTACCAGTACCGCTTACACCGACAACAGAGGAAGCTAATGATAATGATCATGAAACTTCGAACGAGGAAACTATTGAACCTCGCAGATCGACAAGGGAACGTGCCACTCCTGATTGGTATGATCCTTGTCTAAATGTCATGATTGTGGATAACAATGATGAGGACCCTGTGATGTATGAAGAAGCGATGATGAGCCCAGATTCCAACAAATGGCAAGAAGCCATGAAATCCGAAATGGGATCCATGTATGATAACAAAGTATGGACTTTGGTAGACTTACCTGATAGCCGAAAGGCTGTTGAGAATAAATGGATCTTCAAGAGAAAAACAGATGCTGATGGTAATATTACTGTCTATAAAGCTCGACTTGTCGCAAAGGGTTTCCGACAAATTCAAGGAGTTGACTACGATGAGACTTTCTCACCTGTAGCGAAGCTAAAATCTGTGAGGATTTTGTTAGCAATAGCTGCATTTTTCGATTATGAGATTTGGCAGATGGATGTCAAAACGGCGTTCCTTGATGGAGACATTGAGGAAGAGTTGTATATGGTACAACCCAAAGGTTTTGTCGATCCTAAAAATGCTGACAAAGTATGCAAACTTCAGTGTTCAATTTATGGACTGAAGCAAGCATCGAGAAGTTGGAACCGACGCTTTGATAAGGTGATCAAAGACTTCGGGTTTATACAGTGTCATGGAGAGGCCTGTATTTACAAGAAAGTGAGTGGGAGCTCTGTAGCATTCCTGATATTATATGTAGATGACATATTATTGATTGGGAATGATATAGAACTATTAAGCAGTGTAAAGGGTTATTTGAATAATAGTTTTTCAATGAAAGACCTTGGTGAAGCATCATATATATTAGGCATCAAGATTTATAGAGATAGATCAAGACGTCTAATAGGGCTATCACAGAGTACATACTGGACAAGATTCTAAAGAAGTTTAGAATGGACGAAAGTAAGAAAGGATTCTTACCTATGTTACCAGGCAAGGTCTTGAGTAAGACTCAAGGTCCGGCTACGGCAGAAGAAAGAGAAAGGATGAGTCAGATCCCCTATGCCTCGGCAGTAGGCTCTATCATGTATGCCATGCTATGTACAAGACCGGATATAGCACATGCTGTTAGTTTGACTAGCAGATATCAAAGTGATCCAGGAATGGAACACTGGACAGCGGTCAAGAATATCCTGAAGTACTTGAAAAGAACTAAGGATATGTTTCTTTGTTATGGAGGTGATCAAGAGCTCGTTGTAACAAGTTACACCGATGCAAGTTGGAACACTGATCCTGATGACTCTAAGTCACAATCTGGGTACGTGTTTATATTGAATGGTGCTGCAGATGGTGGGCAAGCTCGAAGCAGTGCACGGTGGCGAAATCCTCAACAGAATCGGAGTACATAGCGGCTTCAGAGGCTTCATCAGAAGCGGTATGGATGAAGAGGTTCATTATAGAGCTCGGTGTGGTTCCTAGTGCATTGGACCCACTAGTCATATATTGTGACAACATGGGTGCCATCGCCAATGCACAAGAACCAAGGTCACACAAGAGGCTGAAGCATATCAAGCTGCGTTACCACTCGATTCGCGAGTACATCGAAGATGGAGAAGTAAAGATTTGCAAAGTACACACTGATCTGAATGTAGCAGATCCGTTGACTAAAGCTCTCCCTAGGGCAAAGCATGACCAACACCAGAATGCCATGGGTGTTAGGTATATTACAATGTAATCTAGATTATTGACTCTAGTGCAAGTGGGAGACTGAAGGAGATATGCCCTAGAGGCAATAATAAAGTGGTTATTATTTATATCTTTATGTTTATGATAAATGTTTATATATCATGCTATAATTGTATTAACCGAAACATTAAGTACATGTGTGATATGTAGACAAACAAGAAGTCCCTAGTATGCCTCTTAAACTAGCTTGTTGATTAATGGATGATTAGTTTCATAATCATGAACATTGGATGTTATTAATAACAAGGTTATATCATTATATGAATGATGTAATGGACACACCAAATTAAGCGTAGCATAAGATCTCGTCATTAAGTTATTTGCTATAAGCTTTCGATACATAGTTACCTAGTCCTTATGACCATGAGATCATATAAATCACTTATACCGGAAAGGTACTTTGATTACACCAAACACCATTGCGTAAATGGGTGGCTATAAAGGTGGGATTAAGTATCCGGAAAGTATGAGTTGAAGCATATGGATCAACAGTGGGATTTGTCCATCCAGATGACGGATAGATATACTCTGGGCCCTCTCGGTGGAATGTCGTCTAATGTCTTGCAAGCATATGAATAAGTTCATAAGAGACCACATACCACGGTACGAGTAAAGAGTACTTGTCAGGAGACGAGGTTGAACAAGGTATAAAGTGATACCGAAGATCAAACCTCGGACAAGTAAAATATCGCGTGACAAAGGGAATTGGTATTATATGTGAATGGTTCATTCGATCACTAAAGTCATCGTTGAATATGTGGGAGCCATTATGGATCTCCAGATCCCGCTATTGGTTATTGGTCGGAGTGAGTACTCAACCATGTCCGCATAGTTCACGAACCGTAGGGTGACACACTTAAAGTTGGATGTTGAAATGGTAGAAATTGAATATGGAATGGAGTTCGAATATTTGTTCAGAGTCCCGGATGAGATCCCGGACATCACGAGGAGTTCTGGAATGGTCCGGAGAATAAGATTCATATATAGGATGTCATTTTATGTGAATTAAAATGTCGCGGAAGGTTCTAGAAGGTTCTAGAAAAGTCCGGAAGAAACCACCAAGGAAGGTGGAGTCCACATGGGACTCCACCTCCATGGCCGGCCAACCCTAGTGGGGGAGGAGTCCCAAGTGGACTCCCCCTTAGGGGGCCGGCCACCCCCCCATATGGGAGGTGGAAATCCCACCTTTGGTGGGAGTCCTAGCTTGGCTAGGTTTCCCCTTCTTATGGGAAGTTTTTGGTTCGGGTCTTATTCGAAGACTTGGAGACCAACTCTTGGAAATCCACCTATATAATGAGGGGCCAAGGGAGGGGGCCGGCCACCTCAAAACCACAAGCTGGCCGCCCCCCTTGAAGTGGCCGGCCACCCCCTCCCAAACCCTAGCCGCCCCCCTCTCCTCCATATCTCCCGCGTAGCTTAGCGAAGCTCCGCCGGACTTCTCCACCACCACCGACACCATGCCGTCGTGCTGTCGGATTCAAGAGGAGCTACTACTTCCGCTGCCCGCTGGAACGGGGAGGTGGACGTTGATACGTCTCCGACGTATCGATAATTTCTTATGATCCATGCCACATTATTGATGTTATCTACATGTTTTATGCACACTTTATGTCATATTCGTGCATTTTCTGAAACTAACTTATTAACAAGATGCCGAAGTGCCAGTTGCTGTTTTCTGCTGTTTTTGGTTTCAGAAATCCTAGTAACGAAATATTCTCGGAATTGGACGAAATCAAAGCCCAGGGGCCTATTTTTCCACGAAGCTTCCAGAAGTCCGAAGGAGAGACGAAGAGGGACCACGAGGGAGCCAAACCCTAGGGCGGCGCGGCCCCCCCCCTTGGCCGCGCGGCCCTATGGTGTGGGCCCCCCGTGCCGCCTCTTGACCTGCCCTTCCGCCTACAAATAGCCTCCGTGACGAAACCCCCAGTACCGAGAGCCACGATACGGAAAACCTTACTGAGACGCCGCCGCCGCCGATCCCATCTCGGGGGATCCAGGAGATCGCCTTCGGCACCCTGCCGGAGAGGGGAATCATCTCCCGGAGAACTCTACACCGCCATGGTCGCCTCCGGAGTGATGTGTGAGTAGTCTACCCCTGGACTATGGGTCCATAGCAGTAGCTAGATGGTTGTCTTCTCCCCATTGTGCTATCATTGTCGGATCTTGTGAGCTGCCTAACATGATCAAGATCATCTATCTGTAATTCTATATGTTGCGTTTGTTGGGATCCGATGAATAGAGAATACTTGTTATGTTGATTATCAAAGTTATATCTACGTGTTGTTTATGATCTTGCATGCTTTCCGTTACTAGTAGATGCTCTGGCCAAGTAGATGCTTGTAACTCCAAGAGGGAGTACTTATGCTCGATAGTGGGTTCATGCCTGCATTGACACCTGGGACAGTGACAGAAAGTTCTAAGGTTGTGTTGTGCTGTTGCCACTAGGGATAAAACATTGATGCTATGTCTAAGGATGTAGTTGTTGATTACATTACGCACCATACTTAATGCAATTATCTGTTGCTTTGCAACTTAATACTGGAGGGGGTTCGGATGATAACCTGAAGGTGGACTTTTTAGGCATATATGCAGTTGGATGGCGGTCTATGTACTTTGTCGTAATGCCCAATTAAATCTCACTATACTCATCATGATATGTATGTGCATGGTCATGCCCTCTTTATTTGTCAATTGCCCAACTGTAATTTGTTCACCCAACATGCTGTTTATCTTATGGGAGAGACACCTCTAGTGAACTGTGGACCCCGGTCCAATTCTCTTTACTGAAATACAATATACTGCAATACTTGTTCTACTGTTTTCTGCAAACAATCATCTTCCACACAATACGGTTAATCCTTTGTTACAGCAAGCCGGTGAGATTGACAACCTCACTGTTTCGTTGGGGCAAAGTACTTTGGTTGTGTTGTGCAGGTTCCACGTTGGCGCCGGAATCTCTGGTGTTGCGCCGCACTACATCCCGCCGCCATCAACCTTCAACGTGCTTCTTGGCTCCTCCTGGTTCGATAAACCTTGGTTTCTTTCTGAGGGAAAACTTGCTGCTGTGCGCATCATACCTTCCTCTTGGGGTTCCCAACGAACGTGTGAGTTACACGCCATCAAGCTCTTTTTCTGGCGCCGTTGCCGGGGAGATCAAGACACGCTGCAAGGGGAGTCTCCACTTCTCAATCTCTTTACTTTGTTTTTGTATTGCTTATTTTTATTTACTACTTTATTTGCTGCACTAAATCAAAATACAAAAAAATTAGTTGCTAGTTTTACTTTATTTGCTATCTTGTTTGCTATATCAAAAACACAAAAAAATTAGTTTACTTGCATTTACTTTATCTAGTTTGCTTAATTTATTGTCTTGCACTCTATATCAAAAACACAAAAAAAAAAAAAAAATTAGTTACTTTTGTTACCATGTCTAGCTCTGAACCTGTTACTTCTTCGCCTGAAGAATTAGTCTTCACTTTTAAACAAGGGGATGAGGAGAGTTTTAAGGATGCTTGGTCTAGAATTTTTACTTCTTATCGTAAAACTGAACCTCAAATGACTCTAAGTTTGCTCCTTAGTAATTTTTATTTTGGTCTTATGGTTCGCTATAGATATGCTTTGGATACTTTAGTGGGAGGAGATTTCCTTCATTGCAATGGGGATCAAGCTTTTAATGCCATAAAGAAGTTGGTTGCATCACATGATTCAGCTAATAACTTTGATTCAGCCCTCACTAGCATATATAGTAGATTAAATAATCTCGAGATAAGTACATCTCGCTTGAATGATAACTATTGCCACATTCGTAATCGTCTTGAACAAGTTTTAGTGAACTCTAAACTCTCATTGTGGGATCCTGCTGTTAAAATTATTATCGGTGATCGAACTCTCCATGCCTACTGTGATATTATGTATGAATTTTGCCTTATGCCTGAAAGTATTTATAAATCTTTGAAACTTTGGGGAGTTGATGAAGGAGGAGAAGAAATAACTCTCATAGATAACTCTACTATAATTCCTAAAGGACTAGCCGCAGGTGTGCATACAACCATTCTTGGAAGGACAATATCCATTGATTATCTTGTTATTGAAACCGGAAAACTCACACTCGGAAGATCCCTGCTGAAACTATTGGGAGCAGTCATTGATGTTGGAGAAGGCACTCTGAAATTCACCTCTATACCGGGGGGAAATCATATATTTCCTAAACCCAAGGGAAAGAAAAACAATAAGAAAGGTAAGGGTAAAGCCCAAGGTAAGGTTGACACACCATCTCTCGATAATACTTGATACACACTTTCTGCGCCTAGCTGAAAGGCGTTAAAGAAAAGCGCTTATGGGAGACAACCCATGTTTTACCTACAGTACTTTGTTTTTATTTTGTGTCTTGGAAGTTGTTTACTACTGTAGCAACCTCTCCTTATCTTAGTTTTGTGTTTTGTTGTGCCAAGTTAAGCCGTTGATAGAAAAGTAAGTACTAGATTTGGATTACTGCGCAGTTCCAGATTTCTTTGCTGTCACGAGTCTGGGCAAAATCCCCCTGTAGGTAACTCAGAAAATTATGCCAATTTACGTGAGTGATCCTCAGATATGTACGCAACTTTCATTCAATTTGGGCATTTTCATCTGAGCAAGTCTGGTGCCATTTTAAAATTCGTCAATACGAACTGTTCTGTTTTGACAGATTCTGCCTTTTATTTCGCATTGCCTCTTTTGCTATGTTGGATGAATTTCTTTGATCCACTAATGTCCAGTAGCATTATGCAATGTCCAGAAGTGTTAAGAATGATTGTGTCACCTCTGAATATGTCAATTTATATTGTGCACTAACCCTCTAATGAGCTGTTTCGAGTTTGGTGTGGAGGAAGTTTTCAAGGATCAAGAGAGGAGTATGATGCAACATGATCAAGGAGAGTGAAAGCTCTAAGCTTGGGGATGCCCCGGTGGTTCACCCCTGCATATGTCAAGAAGACTCAAGCGTCTAAGCTTGGGGATGCCCAAGGCATCCCCTTCTTCATCGACAACATTATCAGGTTCCTCCCCTGAAACTATATTTTTATTCCATCACATCTTATGTGCTTTTTCTTGGAGCGTCGGTTTGTTTTTGTTTTTTTGTTTTGTTTGAATAAAATGGATCCTAGCATTCACTTTATGGGAGAGAGACACGCTCCGCTGTAGCATATGGACAAGTATGTCCTTGGTTTCTACTCATAGTATTCATGGCGAAGTTTCTCCTTCGTTAAATTGTTATATGGTTGGAATTGGAAAATGATACATGTAGTAATTGCTAAAAATGTCTTGGGTAATGTGATACTTGGCAATTGTTGTGCTCATGATTAAGCTCTTGCATCATATGCTTTGCACCCATTAATGAAGAAATACATAGAGCATGCTTAAATTTGGTTTGCATATTTGGTTTCTCTAAGGTCTAGATAATTTCTAGTATTGAGTTTGAACAACAAGGAAGACGGTGTAGAGTCTTATAATGTTTTCAATATGTCTTTTATGTGAGTTTTGCTGCACCGGTTCATCCTTGTGTTTGTTTCAAATAAACCTTGCTAGCCTAAACCTTGTATCGAGAGGGAATACTTCCCATGCATCCAAAATACTTGAGCCAACCACTATGCCATTTGTGTCCACCATACCTACCTACTACATGGTATTTTCCGCCATTCCAAAGTATATTGCTTGAGTGCTACCTTTAAAATTCCATCATTCACCTTTGCAATATATAGCTCATGGGACAAATAGCTTAAAAACTATTGTGGTATTGAATATGTAATTATGCACTTTATCTCTTATTAAGTTGCTTGTTGTGCGATAACCATGTTCACTGGGGACGCCATCAACTATTCATTGTTGAATTTCATGTGAGTTGCTATGCATGTCCGTCTTGTCTGAAGTAAGAGAGATCTACCACCTTATGGTTAAGCATGCATATGTTAGAGAAGAACATTGGGCCGCTAACTAAAGCCATGATCCATGGTGGAAGTTTCAGTTTTGGACATATATCCTCAATCTCAAATGAGAAAATTATTAATTGTTGTTACATGCTTATGCATAAAAGAGGAGTCCATTATCTGTTGTCTATGTTGTCCCGGTATGGATGTCTAAGTTGAAGAATAATCAATAGCGAGAAATCCAATGCGAGCTTTCTCCTTAGACCTTTGTACAGGCGGCATAGAGGTACCCCTTTGTGACACTTGGTAAAAACAGTGCATTGTGATGATCCGGTAGTCCAAGCTAATTAGGACAAGGTGCGGGCACTATTAGTACACTATGCATGAGGCTTGCAACTTATAAGATATAATTTACATGATGCATATGCTTTATTACTACCGTTGACAAAATTGTTTCATATTTTCAAAATCAAAGCTCTAGCACAAATATAGCAATCGATGCCTTTTCCTCTATTGAGGACCATTCTTTTACTTTCAATGTTGAGTCAGTTCACCTATTTCTCCCCACCTCAAGAAGCAAACACTTGTGTGAACTGTGCATTGATTCCTACATACTTGCTTATTGCACTTATTATGTTACTCTATGTTGACAATATCCATGAGATATACATGTTACAAGTTGAAAGCAACCGCTGAAACTTAATCTTCTTTTGTGTTGCTTCAATACCTTTACTTTGAATTATTGCTTTATGAGTTAACTCTTATGCAAGACTTATTGATGCTTGTCTTGAAGTGCTATTCATGAAAAGTCTTTGCTTTATGATTCACTTGTTTACTCATGTCATATACATTGTTTTGATCGCTGCATTCACTACATATGCTTTACAAATAGTATGATCAAGATTATGATGGCATGTCACTCCAGAAATTATCTGTGTTATCGTTTTACCTGCTCGGGACGAGCAGAACTAAGCTTGGGGATGCTGATACGTCTCCGACGTATCGATAATTTCTTATGATCCATGCCACATTATTGATGTTATCTACATGTTTTATGCACACTTTATGTCATATTCGTGCATTTTCTGGAACTAACTTATTAACAAGATGCCGAAGTGCCGATTCTTTGTTCTGCTGTTTTTGGTTTTAGAAATCCTAGTAACGAAATATTCTCGGAATTGGACGAAATCAAAGCCCGGGGGCCTATTTTTCCACGAAGCTTCCGTAAGTCCGAAGGAGAGACGAAGAGGGGCCACGAGGAAGCCAAACCCTAGGGCGGCGCGGCCCCCCTTGGCCGCGCGGCCCTATGGTGTGGGCCCCCGTGCCGCCTCTTGACCTGCCCTTCCGCCTACAAATAGCCTCCGTGACGAAACCCCCGCACCGAGAGCCACGATACGGAAAACCTTACTGAGACGCCGCCGCCGCCGATCCCATCTCGGGGGATCCAGTAGATCGCCTCCGGCACCCTGCCGGAGAGGGGAATCATCTCCCGGAGGACTCTACACCGCCATGGTCGCCTCCGGAGTGATGTGTGAGTAGTCTACCCCTGGACTATGGGTCCATAGCAGTAGCTAGATGGTTGTCTTCTCCCCATTGTGCTATCATTGTCGGATCTTGTGAGCTGCCTAACATGATCAAGATCATCTATCTGTAATTCTATATGTTGCGTTTGTTGGGATCCGATGAATAGAGAATACTTGTTATGTTGATTATCAAAGTTATATCTACGTGTTGTTTATGATCTTGCATGCTTTCCGTTACTAGTAGATGCTCTGGCCAAGTAGATGCTTGTAACTCCAAGAGGGAGTACTTATGCTCGATAGTGGGTTCATGCCTCGCATTGACACAGGACGATGTGAGAAAGTTCTAAGGTTGTGTTGTGCTGTTGCCACTAGGGATAAAACATTGATGCTATGTCTAAGGATGTAGTTGTTGATTACATTACGCACCATACTTAATGCAATTGTCTGTTGCTTTGCAACTTAATACTGGAGGGGGTTCGGATGATAACCTGAAGGTGGACTTTTTAGGCATAGATGCAGTTGGATGGCGGTCTATGTACTTTGTCGTAATGCCCAATTAAATCTCACTATACTCATCATGATATGTATGTGCATGGTCATGCCCTCTTTATTTGTCAATTGCCCAACTGTAATTTGTTCACCCAACATGCTGTTTATCTTATGGGAGAGACACCTCTAGTGAACTGTGGACCCCGGTCCAATTCTCTTTACTGAAATACAATCTACTGCAATACTTGTTCTCTTTGTTTCTGCAAACAATCATCTTCCACACAATACGGTTAATCCTTTGTTACAGCAAGCCGGTGAGATTGACAACCTCACTGTTTCGTTGGGGCAAAGTACTTTGGTTGTGTTGTGCAGGTTCCACGTTGGCGCCGGAATCTCTGGTGTTGCGCCGCACTACATCCCGCCGCCATCAACCTTCAACGTGCTTCTTGGCTCCTCCTGGTTCGATAAACCTTGGTTTCTTTCTGAGGGAAAACTTGCTGCTGTGCGCATCATACCTTCCTCTTGGGGTTCCCAACGAACGTGTGAGTTACACGCCATCAGACGTCGTCTTCATCAACAACCGAACGTGTGACCGAGTACGGAGGTGCTGCCCGTTCGTGGCGCCGGAACCGATCGTGATCAAGATCTTCTACGCGCTTTTGCAAGCGGCAAGTGAACGTCTACCGCAGCAACAAGAGCCTCCTCTTGTAGGCTTTGGAATCTCTTCAAGGGTGAGACTCGATAATCCCCTCGTTGCTACTGTCTTCTAGATTGCATCTTGGCTTGGATTTCGTATTCGCGGTAGGAAAATTTTTGTTTTCTATGCAACGTTATCCTACAACACGGTCATGTGACAACATGGCGATACTTCTGGAAGGACAATCAGAATATCACGAACCACCGATATATCACTAAGTTCGAAATGAAACTTGCTTTAAAAGGAAAGCGATGTGGTCTTGGGAGCTTCGGCACTAACCTAACTCTTTGACCGAAGAAGGTGTTCATGAACAACGGACTTGGGAGCCAGTCAAACTTCGCTTAGTGATTGGTTAACCAACCATGCTAAGGATGACACAAATGTCCTTGGATTTCAAAACAATAAGAATTGCTAAGAATCTCGCATGGCCACATCAATACAAACACCCCAACATTCCCAAGCATGGACAGCTCGGAGGAAGGGCGAGTAAATATATGTAAGAGCATCACTTCATCGATAAGGCCATGAGACTTAGCACGACCTATAGATATAAAAGAGTGTGATACTCTAAGGTAGAACAGAACATAAGGTGCATAAACATCACATTCTGCGGATTACAACACTTTAACCATGTCCGAGAAATGGACGAGGTACTGGAGTTTGTTTCTCCTGACATTTCAAAGTGAAATGTCTTGAAAGGCCACAAGGGTAACATGCACTAGAAGACACCAATGCACATTTACAACTCGGCTGCTAACTAGCAGACAAAGGTCAAAAAGAAACTAAGAGAATGAACATGATCAGAATTAGAAATCATGAGGTGTAGATGCACAAGATAGCACTTTTGTGAAACTCATGCTGAAAAGAGAGGTGCGGCGGAGTCACGGATATAGATGCGAGACTCAGAAAGAGCACTCTTGTCGTGATCCATTTGGTTCCATGAAAGAACCTCTGCCATAGCTAATGCTAGGAAAGATCTTTTATTAACGCAATTCAATCACGACTACAAACAAAAGCTTGAAGGCTAGATGGATTTTGAAGTTAGCCATCCTGATGTATGGTTTGACCATTAGGAACAGGGATCAACAGAATGGATCTTGGGTTAAAGGTCAGCATCATGTACTGAGGTACACACTGAGGAAACCTAGCACAATCCGGGACCTTCGGTTCAAGTCCAAGGGTTAAAATATAGAGAAAGGAGTAACTAGTAACTGGGTGACACAAAGGACACTACGAGGTAGTAATCACAAGGTAACTTTCAAGAAGCCATAGCTTCAGAAGTATCCAATAAAAAGGAAAGGAGGCATTCAAGGTGAAAGGAAACCTCGAAGCCTAGAACAGAATGATGTGGAACCCACAAAATAGGGAGATCATGATGGAAGGAGATCTCACTGTTGAAACGAAACAAAGACATAACAAAGAACACACAAGAGTTTAGAGAACTCAAAACTAGGTCAACTGGTTACTGAACGACCTGCTCTTGGAGCACCTAAGTTTTGAAAGACCAAAAGAGATATTAAAACTTTTTCAAATCAACACAAGGTAAGGTGTGACACTGAATTAGAGCGATACCAGATAAGGAGTAAAAAGAATCCTAATCAGATTTTCGCAAGTACTTTTAGCTTTCAAATAGTTTTCACAACCACTAGACTCAACATCGACCAGTAGAAAGGGTTTCCTACAGGCAGTCCTGCTCTGATACCAAAACCTTTGGGGGTCCCCGGAGGTCGTAGGCTAGACAAACCCAGATCCTCATCTGGCATAAGCCTAACCTAGATCTCGAGGGCCTACAGGATGAGAATCGGTAAGACAACAGTGACTCTAAGACTCGAAAAGTAATGCAAGCTCATAACTGAGCAAAGAACCAAAGTATTACAAGCAGAGGTCACTGACCTGACATTTCATCAATCAACGGAAGCAAAGTTATGCTATTCTAAATAGCAAGATAGCAAAAGGCCTAAGAGGCCATGAGCATAACGGCGATGTCCCAGCCCATAGATTCCAAGCTGCCACCTGGGAATCCCAAGCTACTCGTCTATGTCGACCTAGAAACCACCAGTTGTTGGAGCGACTTCGTCTGAAACAAAGCATGCAAAGCTGAGTACAGGGACTTAGCAAGACTTAGTACAACCTGTTAGCAAATCTGGTATGCGAGGCTTGATACGTCTCCAACGTATCTATAATTTCTTATGTTCCATGCTAGTTTTATGACAATACCAACATGTTTTAGTCATACTTTATAATGTTTTTATGCATTTTCCGGGACTAACCTATTAACAAGATGCCGCAGTGCCATTTCCTATTTTCTGCTGTTTTTGATTTCAGAAAAGTTAGTTTACGAATATTCTCGGAATTGGACGAAACAAAAGCCCACGGCCTTATTTTCCATGGAGTGTTCCAGAACACCGAAGGAGAGACGAAGAGGGGCCACGAGGCGGCCACCCCACATGGCGGCGCGGTGGGGCCCCTGGCCGCGCCGGCCTATGGGGTGGGCCCCTCGGGCGCCCCCGATGCTGCCCCTTTGCCTATTTATTCCTTCCGTCGCGAAAACCCTAGTACCGAGAGCCACGATACGAGAAAAGTTCCAGAGATGCCGCCGCCGTCAACCCTACCTCGGGGGGTTCAGAAGATCGCCTCCGGCACCCTGCCGGAGAGGGGAATCATCACCGGAGGGCTCTACATCACCATGCCCGCCTTCGGACTGATGCGTGAGTAGTTCATCCTTGGACTACGGGTCCATAGCAGTAGCTAGATGGTTGTCTTCTCCTCTTGTGCTATCATGTTTAGATCTTGTGAGCTGCCTATCATGATCAAGATCATCTATTTGTAATGTTACATGTTGTGTTTGTTGGGATCTGATAAATATGGAATACTATGTCAAGTTGATTATTGATCTATCATATATGTTATTTATGTTCTTGCATGCTCTCCGTTGCTAGTAGAGGCTCTGGCCAAGTTGATACTTGCAACTCCAAGAGGGAGTATTTATGCTAGTGTTGCGGTCAGAAACCCACCGGGCAGCGAAGGGCAACACAGTAGAGCCGGGAGGCTCCCAGGATTGCGGCTGACCCTGGTCCCTCGGGCGACGGCCCGCAATGCCTTCTGGCACACGCGTCCTGGTGCTTACGAGGGCGTGCCACCTGACCTATACCTGGTCAGGAAGGTGATGGATTGCCTCGACTAGTTTCCTGCATGGAAAACACGTAAACATTAAATACGAGCCCCAATCGGCTCTTAAATTGTTCTGTGGATCGGCTCAAAGAGCCGATTGCCCCATGGTTCATGTTAGATTTATAAGGACATGGGGATCATGCTTTATCAATATCAAGCTAAACTAATCTACGATAGTCTAGGGTTTTCACCGTATAATCGGAACATCCTATGCGTAGTTGAGCCTAACAGATACGCAAGATAATGGAAAACCAGCCCTAAAGAGGCCTAAAAACCAACGTGAAGTTGATCCCCGGAACAATCCCTCTAGAGCTTAATAAACCACACCTTACGCACTACCAGATCGTTCAACCCGTTTATAAGGCCTAACCATACAGATATCAAACCAATCCTTGAGGAACAAGGAGCAACTATAACGGATTAGATCTACTAAATAAAGATCAAGCAAGATGCTGCCCCTACACCTAAAATAGGTGTAAGGGCAGCTAGATATCGAGGGGTAGCGTAACTAAACAAGTGCATCGTGAAAGCATTGTGATCGACCCCAAAACACCTAAGATAAGGGTGTTGCTCGCCATCAAAAAGGCTTCAGCACGAGCAACACCAATAACGAATAAACTGATACTGCCTAGATCGCAAGATGCGATCTAGGTAGCATGTTGCTTACCCGGGAGAAACCCTCGAAACAAGGGGTGGCGATGCGCCTAGATTGATTTTATTGTGAACGTGATCGTCCTCCTTCTCAATAAACCTAGATACATATTTATAGTCCGTAGACTTTCTAACTTGGGAATAAACCCAACCGTGTACGAGCTAAACTCTATCTCTTAATTCTAACCGACACGTACTCTACTATATTTACAGATACACGGGCAATCTTGCCCAAACTTCTTGTACAAGGCCGGTTCGGGAGTATCTTCCATGTATATCTTCTAAGCCCATTTAATCACGGCCCATCTCCAGACTTGGTTAAATTCTGGTGATAACACATGCCCCCTGGTTTTGGCAATGATAATTTCAAAACCACTCTGTTTTTCCTTCGTAGGGTCATGTCGTGGCAGAGCAGAACCGTCGCAGTATCCTTCATCATGATGCCCTGTCTTCTCAACTTCTGCACGATTGACAATTTTTGGCACCGCATCCTCGAAAACTGCTCAGGCATTAAATCTCCACTATATCCCCTTTTATTTAACCACATCGAGCAGTTCATCTCTTCACTCCCTTGCTTCGTACTTGCCATCGGCAAAAAACCCTCTCAGCCATGTCTTCCTCTTCCTCCTCTGCCTCCTCCGGCCTTTCCTTCGACTCCTCCTCCTCCAGCGAGCCAGAGCCAGAGGTCAATCTGATGGCCATCTACGAGGCTCTCGCGCCCGAGTATTGGGACGCGAGAGAATGGGACTCCTCCATCGAGTCGGAGGACGACAAGCCCCTCGCCGACGGGGAAGAAGACCTCCGGTTCCTCATCGACGGGGAACTGGAGGCGACGAGCGACGACGACCTCCTCTCATGGGAGGCGGACCTCCCCTCCGACAAGGAGGAAGAAGAGGCGGAGGAGTCGGATGAGGACTCCTCCTCCGCAGGATACCCGCCGGCCAAGCGCTTCCGTGGCTGGGCCTGGTCGGATGACGACGACGACGACGACGACGAGGAGGATGAAGCCCCTGCCGGCGGCTTCATCAGCAGCGACGAGGAGCCCGCCGGTAGCAGCGCCGACGGCAGCTACGACGGCGACGATGAGGGCAGCGACGACCCTTAGATTAGGAAGTAGTATAGGGCTAGTAGTAGTAGTGCATTAGGCATCGGATAATCTTTTGAGAGCCATCGGCCCTTCCTTGTAAAAATTCCTCTTCGAATTAATGAAAATCGTTCTTCCAATGCGATTCTTCATTTGTTCAATTTCAAATCTTCGGACTGCCAAAACAGGTCAACGCACCAAGAACCGATAGCAAAGTATCGGTCTTTCACCCTCAAACGCCCATAAGGCCGACTCAAATCCCAAATCAGACAGATATCCAAGCAAACACTCCTCGAATTCAGACTGTAACTTGATATCTGACCATAATATTTTGTAACTCTAAAGTCGATGGCTGTGCATCGGCTATTTTGTTCTCAAGTCGATGTCCGTGCATCGGCTATTTTATTCTAAAGTCGATGTCCGCGCATCGGCTGTTTCTCAAAAAAAAATTTTTACTGCCGATTTCATGCATCGGCCTCCATATTTTACTGCCCATCATCCCACATGCTTGGGAAATACTTCTTGAGATGCTGGCCATTGACAGCCACTGGAAACTTTACACCATCCAACTGCTCAAGCATGTATGCATTGCCCTTTAGGACTTGGTCAACCCTGTACGGCCCGTGCCAATTTGGAGACCATTTACCATATGCCTTTGTCCTTAGTCCCCAACGGCAATACAGCTTCCCATACCAGATCACCAACATGGAACTCCTTTGGCTTCACCTTCTTATTATATGCACGAGCCACCTTGGCCTTGTTCTCCTTAATTTTCTCAAGTGACCAAAGTCTAAGTTCCGTGAGATCCTCAATGCTATCACTCATCAGGGCTGCATACTCTTCAGTCGTCAGGTCATTCTGAAACGTGACACGTCTCGACCCAGCCGTGATCTCCCAGGGTAACACGGCTTCTTGTCCATAGACCAGATGGTACGGCGAGGTTTTTACCGCTCCATGACATGACATGCGATAAGCCCATAAAGCCTCCGACAAAACCTCGTGCCAACGCCTAGGGTACTCGTCGATCTTTCTCTTAATCAGCTTGATAAGGCTTTTGTTGGACGCTTCAGCCTGCCCATTTGCTTGAGCATAGTATGGGTGAAAGATCGAGATGTCGCCTAGAGGGGGGGGGGGTGAATAGGCAATTACAAACTCTTGCGGATTTGTCTTGTAAGAATGCGGAATTAAACTATCGTTTAGTTTACAAGCACAAACCCTAAATATGCTAAGCTCAACTAAGTGTAACAATAGCAACTAGAGCTAAGCAAGATAGGCACAAGATATATGTAGCACAAGTGATAGCAAGATATATGTACTTCAAGCACGATGGCTATCACAAGGAAAGAGAGCTCGGGTATAGAAATAACCGAGGCACGCGGAGACGAGGATGTATTCCCGTGTTCCCTTGCTTTGCAACAAGGTACGTCACGTTTGGAGGAGTGGAGGTCCCACGAAGGATTCCCCGCGCCACGAAGGCTCACCCTATTCTCCGAACCACACCCACGAAGGATAATGGCCCTTTCCTTATGGTTAGCTTTTCCTCCGCTCCGGAGATGGCAAGCTCCACAACCACTTCACAAGCTCCACGAAGGAGAAGCCCGGGCCTCTTCACAATCTTCTTGAAGAGATCACCGGAGCACCAACCGCCAAGCCAACTAGGAGGTTTCCCTCCAAGAGTAACAAGCTCACGGTCTCTCACTCGAACTAATCGTGGTGGAGAGCTCAACACTATGCAATGATGCAAAGCAAGAACACTAGAGGTGTTCAAATCCTTCACTCTCAAATCCCACCCAAACAACAAATGCTAGGATGAGATTGGAGAGGAAGAACAATGGGGAAAGTCAACAAAAGACTCCAAGATCTAGATCCCAAGAGTTCCCCTCACTTAGAGAAGAAATGGATTGGTGGAAGTGTAGATCTAGATCTCCTCTCTTAGATCCCTCAAGAATTAGCAAGATTTATGGGAGGAATCAAAGGGGAGAGCAAGTTCTTCCAAGAGCAACAACGGAGGTGAAGAAAGGGGAAGAACTAGTTGCTCAAGGTGGAAGAAGGGTCTATTTATAGCTAGGAGCAAATAAAACTGTTGGGGGAAAAAAGACAAGAAAAACGGGCAGAAAACCTAGCCAGAAAACGGCCCAGCCGGTCACCAGGCCGGCCGATCGAGCAGCAAGCCGGCCGTGCCGGTCGGCCCGGTCGGACCGGCCCAAGACCCGGATGGGGCGAGTGGGCCTCGTGGAGGCGAAAAGCCCAGCCGGGCAGCGGCGCGCGGCGGATAGCGACAGGCCGCGCGGGGGTGCTGGCCGCGCCGGGTGGGCGCGCGGGGCGAAGCGGCCCGGAGGAGGAGGCAGCAGGCCGGGTGGAGGCGGCGCGAGGTGGGCTGCGCGGGAAGGCGGCCCGATAGGGAGGCGGCCGGTCGGGAACCCGGCCGGGCCGGGAGGGGCGCCGGGCAGGCCGATCGGTGACCGGCGCCTAGGCCGGACCAGTGGGAGGCCCCAGTACACCGCCGGTCACCGTGAGCGCGTGGGCCGGTTTTGGCCGGGCGGGCCGGCGTGTGGCCCGGCAGGCCGTTCGGTCCGCCGGCCGCCCTTCCCCTTTTTCTTTTTTTCTTTCTTTTCTTTTTATTCTTTTCTTTTTTTTATCTTTTCTTTAATAACAAATGCTCCCGAATTCCGAATCGCATGAAACCAATTTTGTTTGGAAGATAACAACGAATGCTATCTAATAGAAAGTGAAAAACCAAGAATCTGTAGGAGGGGATTTTATCATGAATATAAAGGGTAGAACCTTATATCATGAATAACCGGTAAAATCACCCAACCTCGAAAACGCAATAGAAGATGCATGTGAACTCCGTTTTCGATGAACTTGGGCTTGTTGTAAAGCTAGCAACAAGCTCAAGAACCTCACATAGAGAAACACCAAGAAGAAATAAGGATATGCAAAGTATGCAAAGGGTTGAGCTCCCTAAGACGATGTGATCAAGTTACCCAACCGAAAGCCCCTCTTAATAGTGCGGCTATCTATCCTATAATCCGGTCTCCCAACATCCACCTTGAGACCGGTAAAAGGAAAACCTATCAAGGCCATACCTTTGCCTTGCGCATCCCGCTTGATCTTGATGATAACTCTTCAAGCTTCACTCAAGCCGGAATGCCACTCTTGACCAATGTTGCTTCGTGAAGACTCACAAATGCTCCCCCATACACTATGATGGGAAAGCCCCATTGATGCACATCTTCACATGTCCATTATCACCAAATGGACGGCAAGCTTCAAGCATGTGATCCACTTGAGATGCTCAACTTGAACTTGCACGACTCAACCTTGTATCTTCTCATACTCACTTAAGATAGAGCATGGCTAATATTGAGTTCCACATAAGAACTCCATCTTCATTTCTTCTTGTTGATCATATCACATATTTATCTTCAAACTGATGATCATGATGCCAATACACAAGATATATCTTTATCTTCATGGCATCCATACTTGAATCCAACACATGGAGTACAGGTAGTACCTATGGAATATTCCTTCATATAAACTCAATGAAAACATTAGTCCATAGGGGTTGTCATTAATTACCAAAACCACACATAGGGGCAATGTACCCTTACAATCTCCCCCATTTTGGTAATTGATGACAACCACAATAAGAGGGTTTATATAATGAATATTAGTGACAAGTACACAACTTATCCGAGAATAAGTTGTATACAAGAGGTTGTATTTGATATGGTCAAGTAACACAAAGCAACTAGTCCATATCAAAACCGGCTCTACTCACACAACTACAACAAATGCAATGGATGTGAGTAGAACCAATATATATAGAGAAGACTCCCCCACAATGTATGCACGTGTGATGAACATGAATTCATTGCATATATTGTCAAGATTAACCATTAGGATAGTTTCCACTATATATATACAACCATGCAAGACATATAAATATGGAATGCATGAGAGGACAAAACACTTAAGCACAAACCAAACTTAAGTATAAAACCATTCCCTTAAACCCTCTAAACTTCTCCCCCATTGGCATCGATTGTCAAAATGGGTGAAAAATTTAGAAGGCCAATATAATGTGAGTTCCTCCCCAAAGTGTGCACTTCTCATAATTTGAGTGGAATCAAGTGCACATATCCAATGATGAATACTTGAAGGAAGTCAAACTATATTGAGGATCAAAGATTGCATAAAGATAACATGGTGAAGTGAGCTTCAACAAATAAAGCGAGCAATCAAAGATCCGATTGGACAAACAAAGATATCATGATAAGAGAGATATAGTGCTCTAAATAAAATAAGAAAGCTCCCCAAGGTTCGTGCACAATTTATAATGTTTGCATTTGAATACAATATGCACAAACATGGAATCCTCACTCCCTCTATATTATTTAGAACATACCCAAGATAAAAATAAAATGCTTATTAAGAATAACTTGAGTCCAACAATTACGAGATATGAGTGCATGAAGAAAAACAAGTAAACCAAGCACTCATAAATCTTCTTTACCAACACCACTAAAAGCAAAAGGGTAAAAGATGATTGGCAAGGAACAAGGATATCAAGTTGATGGATTAACGCTCTCATGTATATAAGTTTCTAAAGTGGACATAGTGATCCATAAAGAAACATGCACACACAAGAGGTTAACAAAATAAATAAGACATGATATCCAAGATGAAGTCATAAAATATACCAAGGATGTTTGCTTAAAAAGCATATATAGCCTATGGCTCCAATTTACACACTTGTGGTATATGAATGAGCTTCAACCAAGAAAATCTCAAAAACATCACAACTAACAATAAGGGAAGTAAAGCTAGTTGGAATGTTTTGAGAGAGGCAACAAGTATCACAAATACGGATTTATTTCACAATTTCATCAATATTGTACACAAGAGCTCTTTGAGGAATTGATATGCAATAAATTGCTAGAGGGCATATTTGTGATAGGTGAATCATAAAATATTATATATATATATATATAACCTATCATATGCATCTTCTCAAATTACTCAAGTGTTCAATAAGAAGTTTTACTTTAAAAAGGGTTTTTCAAGAACCGCAATATTTTCGAAATAAATAATTTCATGCCAAGATACAACCTACAAGAGGTTGGATGCTATATGAGAGTGCATGAATAAGATACTTGTTACCGAGATGGCAATGGCTTGATGTAGTGGATAAGAGTTCATCGATCATCTTAGCTTGACTCCAATCCTCATATGGTGACAGCACCTTCCTTATAGATGAGACAAGCCTCCATTGCATCTCCAATGTACCTAAAACATCATTCAAGTACATCTTGGTCCCCAAACTTATTGGGTCCAACATGGTTAGACTAACCACAATATATAGAACACACTCCATATAAACATGTGCATATTTAGATGAAATTCGAATTTCATGCACATCTTAGCCATTTAGGATTTGATGGAGTATATCCTACATAATGGATCGAAAGAAAGCAAGCATGCTACAATCATAAACAAATTACATATAAGCATGCACCAAAACTTTTAAAGATCCAAGAAAGATATACTTTGGACAAAACACCAAAAGAATTAAATAAGGCATAGAGGTGTCACAAAACAAATTTGTTGTCCAAATTATATCTAAGAAGCAAATCACAAAAGATTTGTTCAACAAAGTTCAACAAGTGAACTAAGAAGAACCATTGAGCATAGAGGATGAAATAAAGCAAACGTGCTCAAAGATTTATCTCATTCAAGCTAATAAAATATGTAAGAAGGAATGAGATAGCAAACTCCCCAAAAGAGCAAGGTTCGAACAAATAAACCAAACCCTCACTTTTCACAATGGCACAATGTACCGTAAGGAAAAGGTATGTATTCCAAAACAAACACTTGATATGAATCAAGAGGATTTATCAAAAGATTTTTCAAAGGGACAAGGAAGACATATGGGAACAATAAAGATTTCTTGGAAATAAAATAAGGAAGTAAGAAACAATCCAAGGTGAAGATGATCCAAAAATTCAACCACATACAAGGTTATCAATTGTCAAAGACAATGAGTATATTGGAAATAATTTCCGGTGGAGTATTGACAATGTTAGTAAGGATCAACTTCACAATAAAAGGCATAGGATAAGTATATAGAATTGAGCACTATGCACGGATGAAGATTCTTGATAGCTTCAACTAGTCAAACAATCACGCATGGCAATGATTAGAATAACTTGAAGCAAACGGTGTCCCAAATAAGATATAGAGATATGTATTTGAGGAAAAACCGCACCAAGAATTTCATATTCAAACAAGAGCACACAAGATGAGCAATAAAATATTTTTATTAGGAATGGAGCTTGTTTGAGCAAACATGCCACCTAGGAGCAAGATAATTAAGAGCATCAACTCTAAGTGGCATAACCTCATATGTTCACATTTTCTAGGCTTGTGATATGTACAAAACATATTACTCCCCCATAATGTGATAAAACATTTCTTCTAAATAAGAGGCAACTAAAATTCAACTAGAGATGATTAATGGATATTTAGAATTTGAATTTCTCATGAGTATGACACACCACATAGTGACTAGATAATCTTGCAATATCAATACTAAGTGGTGGTACCCATATACCCACATTTTATAGAAGGAGAGATGCACAAAGCATATCACTCCCCCAAAATGGGATATTCCATTAATCACTCAAAGAGAGCCAAATAAGATATCATCAAGATGCATTAGACTCCAAAACAATACACACGTATATGATGAGTCAAACAAACATACTTGAATACACAAGATAGGTAAGTAAGGCACAACACATACACACAAATATTTGGGACAAAACCAAACATGCAAAGGGGCAAGTAACTTACAATAAATATGATGAGTTGAAGTATAAGTTACCGCAAAGAGGAACATTGGATATAAGATATAGATGATAATCCATACGACTTGGCTTGGTCAAAATATAATATATGAAGGTCCCTTAATTCTTCATGAAGTAGCCAAGTCTCCAATGACCTCCACTTGTACCTATTGATCAAGTTTGAGATTGTTGGTCCCCAACCAAGTTGGGTCCTAAGAGGTTAATCACAATAGGCTTGGCAACCCAAATGGTTCTTTTCTTGAAACCACTTTGAGTTCCAACAAACTTGGCAAACACATTGCCATTCTTATCCTTCCCTAGAGAATAATCATCATCAACAATTATAGGGTTAGATAAGGTACCACCTAAGCAAGAAGAAGCAAAGTGCCCCTTCTCACGACATAAGTAGCAAGTGTTCCCCTTTCTCTTCTTTATTGATTTATTCTCTTGGGGAACAATATCTTGATTCTTCTTGGGAAGTGGCCTATCTTCAACTTGAGGTCGAGCATGAGCTTGACCTTGACCTTGTGGCCGTTTCCCTTGTTGTTTCTCACTCAAGTGCTTCTTCTTCTTCAATGGGCATGATTTAACATGATGCCCTTCAACCTTGCACTTGAAGCAAACCAACTTGGCCGGATCCTTGACTTTGTCTTGGCCCTTCTTCTTGTTGCTCTTGCTCTTGGACTTGTTCTTGTTATTGGAGTTGAATCCAAGTCCACTCTTGTCATTGGGGGATTGTTGCATACTCAACATATTGTCAAGTGCGGATTTCCCTTCATGACGCTTTTCCAAGTCTTTCTTCAAAGAAAGAACTTGAGCCTCGAGCTCTTTTATTTCCTCTACATGGTTAGTAGAAATACAAGTACTAGAGGAAGTAGAAGCTTCATTGTTAGAGCAACAAGGCAAATCAAGTAATCCAACACAAGGTGTATCACTAGTTTGACTAGATGGATTACAAGGACTAGCACATGGCAATATAACATTTGTAGTAGAGATTGTGCTAACATCCATATGAGGCTCACAAGATGTTACCTTAGTGATACTTGCCTCATGAGCTAACTTTAGCCCATCATAGGAAATTAGAAGGTCATCATGAGAGCTTGAGAGCTTTTTATGACTTTCTTCCAATTCCCTATAATTGCTAGTTAGCAACTCAAGTTGAGCCCTTAGCTCAACATTCTCCTTTAAGGTCGATGCTTCACAAGAATTAGAGTTAGTAGCACAAGCATCAACAATAGTTTTCTCATTTTCATGCATATAGGATTCAATTTTTTGTGTAAGCATGAAATTAGCATGCTTCTCATCTTTTAGCTCATGCTTGAGGAGAGTGAATCTCATTTCCTCATTTTCAACATGGGACTCCAACTTCACTATGGTTTCCTTATATTTATTCAAGATATCCATAGAGTGTTCGAGATTAGCACGAGCCTTTTTATTACCATGAAGAGAAGCATATATCGTTGCCATATTATGCACCAAGGTATTATATTCTTCATCATTATCATCATCATCACTCTCATCATTAGAGGAAGTGTTAGGAGTCAAAGTAGGAGATACCTTTGATCCATTTGCCATAAGGCACATGTGCATACCGGAGAATGAAGATGAAGATATTCTTGAATCCTCATTTGAAAACATGTCTTGATCCATAGAGTGTTCGGTTTCCTCTACAATGTTAGTCAACAAACAACTAGAAGAAATATAAGCATTTTGATTATGGGAGCAAGACAAGGTAAGCATATCATCATGAGATCTATGTAAGCAATTTACACATGATATGCAAGGACTATCAACACAAGCATGTAGGTTATTTTCAATGCTAGATGTGTTTAAGTCCAAAGAGGAAACATTGCAATGAGATAGAGATGAAGAGTCATCACTATTGAGCACAATATCAACATTGCAATTTCCCTCACCACTCACCATATCATTACCTTGTGTCTTGCAACACGTTGGTGAAGTGGAAGAAGATGATGACTCATCACGGCCGGAGGTGGAAGCAACTTGGAGCTCTTCATGATGTGAAGAAGAAGAGAGCTCCTCGGAGTCACCACCAACCAAATGAGAAGTGGATCCACCAAACATTTCCTTAAGCTTGATCCACATCTCATGAGACGACTTTCGCTTTATATATATCAAGAACCTACGAAAATCGGGTCTCAAGGAGAATAAAAGCTCATTAGATACTTGAGCTTCAAGATGTAAGTTTTTCTCATCCTCTAAAGATAGATTTTGAGAATCCATCGGAGGAGAAAAACCGACATCTAGAAATTGCTCTATATGTGGACACAAGGTCCGAAGCTTACAAAGCAAGCAATTTCTCCACAAAAGATAATTTGTGCCATTAAAGACAATTGTGTCATTGTGCACTATACTAGCCGACATCTTTACTCTCAAGGCGGTGAAGCCTTAAACAAGGAGAGACCTTGCTCTGATACCAATTGAAAGATCGAGATGTCGCCTAGAGGGGGGGGTGAATAGGCAATTACAAACTCTTGCGGATTTGTCTTGTAAGAATGCGGAATTAAACTATCGTTTAGTTTACAAGCACAAACCCTAAATATGCTAAGCTCAACTAAGTGTAACAATAGCAACTAGAGCTAAGCAAGATAGGCACAAGATATATGTAGCACAAGTGATAGCAAGATATATGTACTTCAAGCACGATGGCTATCACAAGGAAAGAGAGCTCGGGTATAGAAATAACCGAGGCACGCGGAGACGAGGATGTATTCCCGTGTTCCCTTGCTTTGCAACAAGGTACGTCACGTTTGGAGGAGTGGAGGTCCCACGAAGGATTCCCCGCGCCACGAAGGCTCACCCTATTCTCCGAACCACACCCACGAAGGATAATGGCCCTTTCCTTATGGTTAGCTTTTCCTCCGCTCCGGAGATGGCAAGCTCCACAACCACTTCACAAGCTCCACGAAGGAGAAGCCCGGGCCTCTTCACAATCTTCTTGAAGAGATCACCGGAGCACCAACCGCCAAGCCAACTAGGAGGTTTCCCTCCAAGAGTAACAAGCTCACGGTCTCTCACTCGAACTAATCGTGGTGGAGAGCTCAACACTATGCAATGATGCAAAGCAAGAACACTAGAGGTGTTCAAATCCTTCACTCTCAAATCCCACCCAAACAACAAATGCTAGGATGAGATTGGAGAGGAAGAACAATGGGGAAAGTCAACAAAAGACTCCAAGATCTAGATCCCAAGAGTTCCCCTCACTTAGAGAAGAAATGGATTGGTGGAAGTGTAGATCTAGATCTCCTCTCTTAGATCCCTCAAGAATTAGCAAGATTTATGGGAGGAATCAAAGGGGAGAGCAAGTTCTTCCAAGAGCAACAATGGAGGTGAAGAAAGGGGAAGAACTAGTTGCTCAAGGTGGAAGAAGGGTCTATTTATAGCTAGGAGCAAATAAAACTGTTGGGGGGGAAAAAGACAAGAAAAACGGGCAGAAAACCTAGCCAGAAAACGGCCCAGCCGGTCACCAGGCCGGCCGACCGGAGCAGCAGCCGGCCAGGCCGGTCAGCAGCCCGGTCGGACCGGCCCAGCACCCGGATGGGGCGAGTGGGCCTCGTGGAGGCGAAAAGCCCAGCCGGGGCAGCAGCGCGCGGCGAATAGCGACAGGCCGCGCGGGGGTGCTGGCCGCGCCGGGTGGGCCGCGCGGGGCGGAGCGGCCCGGAGGAGGAGGCAGCAGGCCGGGTGGAGGCGGCGCGAGGTGGGCTGCGCGGGGAAGGCGGCCCGATGGGGAGGCGGCCGGTCGGGAACCCGGCCGGGCCGGGAGGGCGCCCGGGCAGCCGGTCGGTGGACCGGCGCACAGGCCGGACCAGGCTGGGAGGCCCCCAGTACACCGCCCGGTCACCGTGAGCGCGTGGGCCGGTTTTGGCCGGGCGGGCCGGCGTGTGGCCCGGCAGGCCGGTCGGTCCACCGGCCGCCCTTCCCCTTTTTCTTTTTTTCTTTCTTTTCTTTTTATTCTTTTCTCTTTTTATCTTTTCTTTAATAACAAATGCTCCCGAACTCCGAATCGCATGAAACCAATTTTGTTTGGAAGATAACAACGAATGCTATCTAATAGAAAGTGAAAAACCAAGAATCTGTAGGAGGGGATTTTATCATGAATATAAAGGGTAGAACCTTATATCATGAATAACCGGTAAAATCACCCAACCTCGAAAACGCAATAGAAGATGCATGTGAACTCCGTTTTCGATGAACTTGGGCTTGTTGTAAAGCTAGCAACAAGCTCAAGAACCTCACATAGAGAAACACCAAGAAGAAATAAGGATATGCAAAGTATGCAAAGGGTTGAGCTCCCTAAGACGATGTGATCAAGTTACCCAACCGAAAGCCCCTCTTAATAGTGCGGCTATCTATCCTATAATCCGGTCTCCCAACATCCACCTTGAGACCGGTAAAAGGAAAACCTATCAAGGCCATACCTTTGCCTTGCGCATCCCGCTTGATCTTGATGATAACTCTTCAAGCTTCACTCAAGCCGGAATGCCACTCTTGACCAATGTTGCTTCGTGAAGACTCACAAATGCTCCCCCATACACTATGATGGGAAAGCCCCATTGATGCACATCTTCACATGTCCATTATCACCAAATGGACGGCAAGCTTCAAGCATGTGATCCACTTGAGATGCTCAACTTGAACTTGCACGACTCAACCTTGTATCTTCTCATACTCACTTAAGATAGAGCATGGCTAATATTGAGTTCCACATAAGAACTCCATCTTCATTTCTTCTTGTTGATCATATCACATATTTATCTTCAAACCGATGATCATGATGCCAATACACAAGATATATCTTTATCTTCATGGCATCCATACTTGAATCCAACACATGGAGTACAAGTAGTACCTATGGAATATTCCTTCATATAAACTCAATGAAAACATTAGTCCATAGGGGTTGTCATTAATTACCAAAACCACACATAGGGGCAATGTACCCTTACAATGGGGATGATCGGATCAACTTAATTCCCATGCTCTCGCAGAAATCTCTGAACTCGCGAGAAACGAAAACCGAACCTCCATCGGTCGTGATGGTCTGGGGAATCCCAAATCTGTGGATGACATGCTCTTTCAGGAAACTGATAACGTCCTTCGATGCCACAGACTTCATAGGGACGGCCTCCACCCATTTAGTGAAATAATCTGTAATGGCCAAGATCCACTCGTGGCCCTTGCTCGATGCAGGATGGATTTTGCCGATCATGTCCATGCCCCATCCTCGAAATGGCCAAGGCTTGATGATGGGGTTCATTGCTGATGCGGGTACCATCTGAATGCTCCCAAACTTCTGACATGCTTGACACCCTTTATAGTAATTGAAAAAGTCCTCAAGCATGGTGGGCCAATAAAACCCTGATCGCCTGATCAACCACTTCATCTTATGAGCCGATTGATGAGTCCCACAGGCGCCTTCATGTACCTCGTGTAAGAGCCGATTTGCCTCGGCTGTTCCCAAACATTTGAGAAGTAACCCTTCCAAGGTCCTATAGAACATGTCATCTCCAATAAGGACATACTTCATGGCCTTGTATCTTATCCGTTTAGGTGCCCCCCGAGCCGGATCTTTCAAGTAATTGAAGATATCGGCTCTCCAATCATCTGGCTCCATGAAATGTATCTGGACATCGGCTCCTTCCACTGTCTCCTTATAGCCTGACGCCATCTGTGCGAGATCGTTCGCCTCCGTATTCTGCGACCACGGGACCCAATTGAAGTTTATGTACCTGAACTGTGTCATCAGCTCGCGGCAATGCATCCATAACGGGAAGAGCGACTCGCTCTCACACTTGTACTCGTCCGTGAGCTGGGAGATCACCAACTTTGAGTCTCCAAAGAGTTCTACTGCTTCTGCCCCGGCTTCAATTAGCAACTCCATCCCCTTACGTACCGCTTCATACTCAGCAACATTATTGGTGCAGAGGGTAGATAGCCTGATGGAGAAGGTGTAGGTTGCCCCCCGGGGCGACACGAGTAGGATGCCGATGCCGCAACCATCATCGCAAACTGACCCATCGAAGAACATGGCCCATGCACGTATAGATAGTGCTGCTATATTAGTGTTGATTCGTTCAGCGATCAGATCGGCCAGGGCCTGTCCTTTAACTGCTTTCGCAGGTTGATACCGGAGATCCAACTCCGATAATGCAAACATCCATTTACCTAGTCGGCCCTTCAGGACAGGAGCCGACAGCATGTGCTTGATGACGTCTGATTTGCAAATGATGACGATTTCTGCCGTCAGAAAGATGTGACGAAGCTTGGTGCAGGTAAAAAATAGGCAGAGGCACAACTTCTCGATCTTCGGGTACCTCGTTTCTGCATCCAGCATCCTTCTGCTGAGGTAGAAAACAACTCTTTCCATGCCATCATAGATTTGCACTACCACTGAGGCGATAGAAGTATCGGCTACTGACAGGTAAATATAGAACGGCCTGTCTTGCTGGGGTGGAACCAACACGGGCGGCTTCGTTAGATACTCTTTAATCTCAACAAACGCTCGCTGTTGCTCTGCCCCCCAGTGAAGCTCCTCATCAGGTTTGATTTTCACCAATCCCATGAACGGCTCAATTCGTCCTGACAGATTAGAGATGAACCTTCTGACGAAATTGATTTTGCCGATGAGACTTTGGAGTTCCTTCTTGGTGGTAGGTGGTTTCATTGTTCGTACTGCCTCTTGACTTTTCAGGCCGATCTCAATTCCACGTTCATGAACTAGGAAGCCCAGGAATTAACCGGCCGTCACACCAAAAGCACACTTCTTTGGATTCATTCTGAGTCCGAACTTTCTAGTTCGGTCCAGTATACGTCGCAAATCCTCCAGGTGCCCTTCCACTGAGACAGACTTGACCACCACGTCATCAATGTAGATTTCCACCAACTTGCCGATCAGATCATGAAAGATGTAATTCATGGCTCGTTGGTACGTTGCACCAGCATTCTTCAGTCCAAATGTCATGACCACATATTCGAACAAGCCCACCGAACCTGGTACTCTGAAGGCCGTCTTGTGTATATCTTCTGGAGCCATGAAAATCTGGTTGTAACCGGCATTGCCATCCATGAAGCTTAAAACCTTATGGCCAGCCGCTGCATTGATCAACGTTTCAGCTACCGGCATAGGGTACTCATCCTTCGGAGTGGCTCTGTTGAGATCACGAAAATCTATGGCGACGCGCCATCGGCCGTCCTTCTTCTCCACAGGTACGATGCTAGATATCCACTCAGCATACCTGCATGACCTGATGAACCCGGCGTTCAACATCTTCTCAATCTCCTTCTTGACTTCTTCTAGAATTTCGGCCTTCATCTGCCGTGCTCGTTGCTGGAACGGCCGAAACCCTTTCTTAAGAGGTATCCGATGCTCAATGATGCTCCTGTCTAGCCCGGGCATCTCTGTATAATCCCAGGCAAAACAATCCGGGTATTCTTTCAACAAGGCTATCATCAGGCCCCTCAGATGCGGATCCAACTTTTTGCTGATAAATGTTGTTCGTGGCTTATCCCCAGGACCAATGTCAATCTCTTCTAGCTCATCAGCTGACGTAAACCCATACCCTAGCTTTCCGTCGCCTGTTAGATCGACGTTGAACACAGGCAGAACATATGGCAAGGATAATTTTGGCCGATTGCTGGGATCGGCCTCCATGTTGATTGAGTTGCTCAATGAAGGTTTACAACTTGTATGCGCTCCCTTGCAGGAGGAAGCCTCCTTACCACGACTACGTGACATGTTTGAAGAAGGATCCTTGCCTTTTATTTTTTGGGGCCGATCACAGGGATCGGCCTTGCCACGTATGTCGATGGATGCTGCTCTTGTTACTCTATCAGGCCGGTGGATA
This sequence comes from Lolium perenne, assembly GCF_019359855.2. Taxonomy (NCBI): domain Eukaryota; kingdom Viridiplantae; phylum Streptophyta; class Magnoliopsida; order Poales; family Poaceae; genus Lolium; species Lolium perenne. The sequence goes on along the minus strand of NC_067248.2, from coordinate 218,804,145 downwards.
AGACCAGCCTCACCCCGTTTTTTGACACCTCGATGCGATCACAACCGTCCAAACTGATTCCAGAGAGTGGCTCTTGGTCTGCCGAGTCCCAAATGTTCATGCCGGCTATCGAGACGTCGATCGAGTCATCTGCATGCACGACTTCTACGTAGTCTCCATCCCACTGTATCAGGCATTGGTGCATTGTAGATGGAATGCAGCAGTTAGCGTGAATCCAATCCCTTCCTAGCAGGGCAGCGTAAGTGCTCTTGCTGTCGACGATGAAGAATGTCGTTGGGATCGTCTTTCGGCCTATGGTTAGATCCACGTTCAGGACACCTTGCGTCCCTGATGCTTGGCCGTTGAAGTCGTTGAGCGTGACGTTGGTCTTGATCAGATCGGCACTGGAGCGTCCCAAACGCCGTAGCATGGAATATGGCATTATATTCACCGCTGCTCCTGTGTCAACCAACATCCTGCCGACGGGCTGCCCGTTGATATAACCCTTTAGGTACAGGGCCTTCATGTGTTTGTATCCCTTCTCCCGTGGCTTTTCGAAGATAACGGGCTATGGACCGCAGTCAAACTGTGCTATTGGCGCTTCTTCAGTTCCAGGGGCACGAAACTCTGGTGGAAGGAAGAACACCATGTTTGTACCAGCCGATGTTCCCACATCGGCTTTTTCTTGCTTGGGCCGCCAAACCTTCTTTGGTGGACGACTCTCTTCGTCCAAAGTCTGCTGAATTTTCACGGCCAGATCGGGCCACGCTTTCCTCAACGTGTGCAAGTATCGCGCTTCGGCTTGCTCCAAGCTACGCAGCCGCTGAACCCTACGCTTTTGGGAGTGGCTGAGTCCATCGGGGCACCACCTTGGCCGGTGGTACCTATCCTCTTCTTCATCTTCTGACTCCTCAAAGTCTTCATCTTGAGAGGACTCAGCACGTTTGTTCTGTGGCGGGAGAGGTCCTAGACGCTTGAAAACTGAAACTTCCCCTGCATCCTCCTTCCGGCGTCTACACTCCGGGCAGTTGTCGATTGTAGGCAATCGGCTCATCCCTGAGTCCCAGCAGTGTTTAAAGAAGGGACAGTCCCAGTGTCTATCCATGTCTTCCTGCTCCCTTGACCTCTCCTTAGCGCGGCGCTCGTGTCCTTCGTTGTCTCTGTCGTGCCGACGGTACCTTCCTTTATCTTCGTCGGACCGATTGTATCTCTCGTCGTTTCTGTCGTACTGCCGACGTCGGTCATACTGATATTCATATTTGTTGAGGAGGTGCGTGGAAAGTGGTATTTGGTATCGCACGCTTCTCACTTGTTCCTTGGTGAGGTACCGCTTGTCATCATATCGGGGCCGGTCGCGTGGATCGGCCTCCTCCTTTTCCTTGCTGCGGGAGTGACTGCTTTCCTCTTTATCCTTGCCATGGTGGCGTTCAGGCCCTGCCATGTTAACATCGAATGAGAAATCCAGTCAACGCCTCGCGGAGTGGTTAGGTTCCACCATGTTGACGCCAGGGAACGGATGTGTGTCCACTTTCATGGCAAACTGTCCGAAGAGCAATCGGCCTTGTTCTATCGCCATTTGGATCTGCTGACGAAACACCTTGCAGTCATTGGTGGTATGGGTGAACGAGTGATGCCATTTGCAGTACGGCCTCCCGTTCAGTTCTTGTGCTGTAGGGATTTTATGGCCTTCGGGTAACTTCAGCTGTTTTTCCTTAAGTAATAGATCGAAAATCTGCTCAGCTTTGCTCAAATCGAAGTCAAACCCTTTTGCAGGCCCTTGCGGTTTTACCCATTTGCAGGACACGGGGTTTGCCCCCCGAGCCCATTCAGCTACAGCCACCTCCAGGTCTGGTTCAGGATCTTCAGCTTCTTCCATCTCGACCAGGCCTACCGGACGCTTGAACTTGTCTTGGTACAACTCAGGGTGTCGCTGCTCATACAATGTGAGTTTCTGCACCATGTGCGACAATGAACTGTACTCAGCTTGGGAAGTCAGATCCTTGATCGGCGTCGCGAGGCCCAATACTGCCAGCTCGATCGCTTCCTTCTCAGACAAACGAACCGAATAGCATCTGTTCCTGACAGTCCTGAAACGTTGGATATATTCAGACACTGTTTCTCCCCGCTTCTGCCGCACCTGCGCTAGATCGGCAATGCCAGCTTCGGTAGCCTCTGAGTGATATTGCACATGAAATTGCTCCTCCAGCTGTTTCCATGTGCGGACTGAGTTTGGCGGTAACGAGGTGTACCACCCAAAGGCTGATCCCGTAAGAGATTGTGCGAAAAACCTCACACGTAACGGGTCTGACACTGAAATCATGCCCAGCTGTGCCAAATATCGGCTTACGTGCTCGATTGAGCTAGATCCTTCTGCTCCATTGAATTTTGAGAATTCAGGGAGCCGATATTTGGGTGGCAGCGGGATCAGATCGTACTCATCGGGGTACGGCTTGGAATAGCCGATTGCTTTCCTCTTCGGCAAGATGCCGAACTGGTCTCTCAAGATAGTGCTGATCTGCTCCATGGTATTAGCTGTAGGGACCGAACCTTCATGACTCTTTCCAGTAGCATATTTAGCTAGCCATGCTTGTTTGTCAGCATCTACTCCAGAGATACCTGTTGGTGCGATCTGGCTTGTGCGCGCCAAGGCATTGCAGTTCGGCACGTATGCGCACACGTATCCATGTGGGATCTCCTTGGGCGGCTCATATAGGAATTGGCAATCGCTAGGATCGCCTCCAACCTTGTAGACAACGTACGCCGGTGAACCCGGCGGTTCTGGTGCTGCGAGCGCGAATGGCAGCGGCGGTCTAATGCAGGTGGTATCTCTCCCTGGTGAGTTCCCAGGGTAGGTCCTGACGGAGAGTACTGATGCTTCATGATCTCTTGCACCACTCGGACCGCCACGCGCTCAAAAGCGTTCACCAAGCTCTCAGAATGGCGGTGTAGGGAATGAGCTACCATGTAATTAATCTCCTGGCGTAGAGCTCTGGTGCGTTCCTCTGAAGAGGTAGAGAGGTCTACTTCATCGAGGGCACCTTCAGGGGAGAACCCTTTCCATCTGATGCCATGTGAACGGGTCTTCATGAAAGAGCCGATGAGATCGGCTTCTAAGATGGCTTTCATCTCATCGTACTTCTTCTTGTGTTCTTCCGGCAGATCTGCGTACGTGACTGGTTCGCCCACCACCTCATCCGCGGCTTTTGACATGGTTGCTGCAGATGTCGACGTAGTGGTTGCTGTAGAGAGTCCCACCGGGTGTGCCAGAATGTGTTGCGGTCAGAAACCCACCGGCGAGCAGCGACGGGCAACACAGTAGAGCCGGGAGGCTCCCAGGATTGCGGCTGACCCTGGGCCCTCGGGCGACGGCCCGCAATGCCTTCTGGCACACGCGTCCTGGTGCTTACGAGGGCGTGCCACCTGACCTATACCTGGTCAGGAAGGTGATGGATTGCTTCGACTAGTTTCCTGCATGGCAAACACGTAAACATTAAATACGAGCCCCAATCGGCTCTTAAATTGTTCTGTGGATCGGCTCAAAGAGCCGATTGCCCCATGGTTCATGTTAGATTTATAAGGACATGGGGATCATGCTTTATCAATATCAAGCTAAACTAATCTACGATAGTCTAGGGTTTTCACCGTATAATCGGAACATCCTATGCGTAGTTGAGCCTAACAGATACGCAAGATAATGGAAAACCAGCCCTAAAGAGGCCTAAAAACCAACGTGAAGTTGATCCCCGGAACAATCCCTCTAGAGCTTAATAAACCACACCTTACGCACTACCGGATCGTTCAACCCGTTTATAAGGCCTAACCATACAGATATCAAACCAATCCTTGAGGAACAAGGAGCAACTATAACGGATTAGATCTACTAAATAAAGATCAAGCAAGATGCTGCCCCTACACCAAAATTAAGTGTAAGGGCAGCTAGATATCGAGGGGTAGCGTAACTAAACAAGTGCATCGTGAAAGCATTGTGATCGACCCCAAAACACCTAAGATAAGGGTGTTGCTCGCCATCAAAAAGGCTTCAGCACGAGCAACACCAATAACGAATAAACTGATACTGCCTAGATCGCAAGATGCGATCTAGGTAGCATGTTGCTTACCCGGGAGAAACCCTCGAAACAAGGGGTGGCGATGCGCCTAGATTGATTTTGTTGTGAACGTGATCATCCTCCTTCTCAATAACCCTAGATACATATTTATAGTCCGTAGACTTTCTAACTTGGGAATAAACCCAACCGTGTACGAGCTAAACTCTATCTCTTAATTCTAACCGACACGTACCCTACTATATTTACAGATACACGAGCAATCTTGCCCAAACTTCTTGTACAAGGCCGGTTCGGGAGTATCTTCCATGTATATCTTCTAAGACCATTTAATCACGGCCCATCTCCAGACTTGGTTAAATTCTGGTGATAACAGCTAGATAGTGGGTTCATGTCTCCATTGAATCTGGGGGAGTGACAGCAACCCCTAAGGTTGTGGATGTGCTGTTGCCACTAGGGATAAAACATCAATGCTTTGTCTAAGGATATTTGTATTGTTTACATTACGCATAGTACTTAATGCAATTGTCTGTTGTTTGCAACTTAATACTGGAAGGGGTGCGGATGCTAACCTGAAGGTGGACTTTTTATGCATAGATGCATGCTGGATGGCGGTCTATGTTCTTTGTCGTAATGCCCTAAGTAAATCTCATAGTAGTCATCATGATATGTATGTGCATTGTTATGCCCTCTCTATTTGTCAATTGCCCAACTGTAATTTGTTCACCCAACATGCTTTTCATCTTATTGGAGAGACACCACTAGTGAACTATGGACCCCGGTCCATTGTTTTACATCTGAAATACAACCTACTGCAATCATTGTTCTCTTTTGTTTTCTGCAAGCAAACATCTTTCTCCACACCATACGTTTAATTCTTTGTTTTCAGCAAGCCGGTGAGATTGACAACCTCACTATTAAGTTGGGGCAAAGTAGTTTGATTGTGTTGTGCAGGTTCCACGTTGGCGCCGGAATCACTGGTGTTGCGCCGCACTACACTCCTTCACCAACAACCTTCACGTGGCCTTCATCTCCTACTGGTTCGATAACCTTGATTTCTTACTGAGGGAAAACTTGCTGTTGTGCTCATCATACCTTCCTCTTGGGGTTCTCAACGGACGTGTGCTTTACCGTCACAAAGAGCTACTTTTCTGGCGTTGTTACACCCCAGGGATTTCTAACTCCCACACGCCAGCAGCTACTTTTCTGGCGCCGTCGCCGGGGAGATCAAGACACGCTGCAAGGGGGGTCTCTCACACCCAATCTCTTTACTTTGTTTATTGTCTTTCTTTATTTTATTTTCTGTCTTGTTTGCTTTCTTTATATCAAAAACACAAAAAAATTAATTACTTATTTTACTTTATTTAATTCGGTTTTGCTTTGTTTATTTTTATTATTGCTAAAATGGGTACTCCTGAGAACACTAAGTTAATAATAATGATTTCATATGCACTCCTATTGCTCCACCTGCTACTACAGCACAATTTTATGAAATTAAACCTGCTTTACTAAATCTTGTTATGAGAGAGCAATTTTCTGGTGTTAGTACTGATGATGCTGCTGCCCATCTTAATAATTTTGTTGAACTTTGTGAAATGCAAAAGTATAAGGATATAGATGGGGATATTATAAACTGAAATTGTTTCCTTTCTCCTTAAGAGGAAGAGCTAAAGATTGGTTGCTGTCTTTGCCTAAAAATAGTATTGATTCATGGACTAAATGTAAAGATGCTTTTATTGGAAAATATTATCCTCCTGCTAAAATTATATCTTTGAGAAGTAGCATTATGAATTTTAAAAAATTGGATAATGAACATGTTGCCCAAGCATGGGAGAGAATGAAATCTTTGGTAATGAATTGCCCTACCCATGGACTAACTACTTGGATGATCATCCAAACCTTTTATGCAGGATTGATTTTTTCTTCAAGGAACCTATTGGATTCGCTGCTGGAGGTACTTTTATGTCCATCACTTTGGGTGCTGCAACAAAGCTTCTTGACGATATGATGATCAACTACTCTGAATGGCACACTGAAAGAACTCCTCAAGGTAAGAAGGTAATTCTGTTGAAGAAACCTCTTCCTTGAGTGATAAGATTGATGTTATTATGTCTATGCTTGTTAATGGTAGGTCTCATGTTGATCCTAATAATGTTCCTTTAGCTTCATTGGTTGCTCAAGAAGAGCATGTTGATGTGAATTTCATTAAAAATAATAATTTCAACAACAATGCTTATAGGAATAATTTTGGTAACAACAACTATAGGCCATATCCTTCTAATAGTGGTAATGGTTATGGTAATTCTTATGGTAATTCTTACAACAATAGTAGAAGTGTACCCTCTGATCTTAAAGTCATGCTTAAAGAATTAATTAGTACACAAACTGCTTTTAACAAATCTGTTGAGGAAAAGTTTGGTAAAATTGATGTTCTTGCTTCTAAGGTTGGTAGTCTTGCTCTTGATGTTGATCTTTTGAAACTGAAAGTTATGCCTGATGAAGTTAAAGATACTAAGTCATTTGCTAAAACAAATGCTATCCAAGTTCGAATTAATGACAATATTAGAATGATGACTGAATTGCATGCTAGGTGGGAAAGAGAAGAAAAACTTGCTAAAGAGAATAATATAGCTAGAGTTTGAACTATTACCACCACTAGTAATGTTGATGCTTCACATGTTGCTAAACCTCCTACTATCAATGGTAAAATAATTCGTGTTGGCGATGTCTCTACTTCTACTACAAAGTGTGCAAAACTGCTTGAAACTGCTGAAACTGTTTGTGATAAAAGTGCTGACAACTTTGGCTCTAGTAGAGAAAGACAAATTATTGAACCTTTGATTTAGTTGGATGATAATTCAAGCTTACTATCTCTGTTTCTTGTGCTAGATGTGTTTTATTTTGTCCGGAAAGTTGTTTCAAATCGTTTCAGTGAGCTGTATAGTTAAAGTTAAGTGATCACGTAACAGGAATGCCATGCGTTGCGTTTGACAGGGGGAATGTAGTACAAGTAGTAGGACAGACAGAAGGTAGTACTTTTACTACTACCAGCAATGTTTCTCTTGCATCCTTGAGCATGTCGAAACGAAGGAAACATATAATGGAACAGCAAACTCAGCATAAACCCCTTTGCATTACGACATATATATCCTGCAGCAGCAGCGATTCGGCTACTGCTGGCGCCTCGTGCACCATACATAAATGTCCCCATGCCGGACAGAAATCCACATCATCGATAGGAAAGGCGTACGTGTTTCTACGGCCAACAAGACGGTGGAAACGCGCGCTGGGCAGGGCAGAGCAGAGCACGGCGAGATAATTGTCCCATCCGGTGTCGCCTACCCCGGGGTTTTCGATCGCACCAACCGCTAACCGGAATCGATCGCTGTCCGCCTAAAGTTTTCTCAATCTCTCTCCTGGCTATAGCTAGCTTGCTGTTCGTGGAATCGCATTGCGCCAGTGTTTTCAATGTGGGCTGAAGCAGCGTCCCGCTCATTGGAGGAGGAATCTGTATCCATCTGACCGTACGTACGTGCGTGCCGACCCCTTGTCCTGGAGAACCCCATAGCTAGCGGAATATACCCAAACATCAACTTGTTTTACTTGTGGCGTGGCTCGTGTACCCGTGCGCGTACGGTTGTCCTCTGCACCGTCGGCTACGCCACATACGTGCGGGCAAACTTTGCACATGCACGGTTGATTTTCTTGCTACCAGCTGGGCCTTCCGTATGGTCTTGGGGAGCAGACTTGTATAGGATCTCTACTTTAGGATCTCAACACATAAAAATCATATATTTGGAAACTATGAACAAATTTAAAACTTTTATACAATATACCTACGACAAGTCTAAGATTTTTTTTGCTTCAAATCTGACCTATAGTTGAGAAAAAAAGACAAATTATACTGTGAATAGTGTCAGCTTTGGGTGAACAGTATTTTATAGTACTATTCACATCCAAACTTATGTTTTTTTCATTTTCCAAGTGTAGCTCGAATTTGAAGCAGGAAATTTTTGACGTTGCATGTATAACATAGATGTGTCATGCTTTGGGTGAACATTGTTCCACCCTATGCAACCGCGTCAATGAATCTCAAGCAAAACAAACTTCGTTTTCAAAAAAGATCCCGAGGCAAGTATCTCGATAAAATGTAAAACGAATTTTCTAGATATGTGTACTCATGAATCAGATATTACTCATTAGTTTGGGACTAAGTTACATAGTGTACCGACCTCTAAGTTACAGACATGACGGGAGGAGTAGTTTTCCTTGAGACTGTTCATTCGAAACTTGTCATTTTTGGCTAACATACATACTTTCAAGATTAGATGTGAAAATGGCATGCATGTACATACATGTAAAAGATTTGTTTGGAATTTTTGGAGGCATGGAAATACGGACTTGACCTCTCCCGTTATCAGGTACTCCTGATACTAGGACCCATTGCATATTTCGACTGAAATGGACACGTAACACACATAAGAAATAAGAAAGCGCGTAGAGGCACCCTGAGCTGCTCCGTCGGGTATGGCGGTGTCATTCTACCTTTTAGGCGCATCGGTTTTGGAGCAGTTGGATGGTGGAGGAAAGAGGTGGAGTGGTGTACATCTAACACGTCGACAACGACGAATCTCAACGGCGAGTCTTATCGACGGGGCCTTGGTGACGAACGCCTCGTGGTGGACTCGTGCAGGGTGGAGGCACTATCCGGCGCCATGGCGGCATCGACGACAGGCCCAACGATGGTCAAGCGGATCTCCGCCCCGAGAATGGACCATCGGTTGATGGCGGTGATGGCTCCAGAAGCGAGTGCATGAGGTGCTCGCCGTGGATCTACTAGATCGGATGTGCTCCTGTTTCATCATATGGTGACTTGGTGATGCCCCAGGAATTAGTTGGTTGGTGGGTTGTTTTTTTTAGGGCGTATGGCCTTGACAGCATGTACTTCATCCATTGTCGGGTTTGTAAGTGTTGAATGGTTGCTTCAAGTTTTATGATGTATGCCCTTCATTAGATCTTGAGTGAATAACATGTAAATAAAGGCTATGCAGAGGCTAGGTGTCTTAACCTCCTTTTCCAAAAAAAAAGTAAAAAGATAAACGAAAATTTGTTGGGCCTGATATTGGCTGAAGGACATTGACCACAAGATTGACGCATGTTATGGTGCGATCACCTCTCTCTGTGTAATGGTAATTCTGTCGTTTGAAGCAATGCAATTCAGGTGGGGGATAGTTTCAGAAAAAAAAAGTTTAACGAAAAACATTGAATCGTTTTACCTTCTGACCTACTACAACAACACTAGGAGCAGAAAGTTGAGTGTTTTACGAGTGGTTTTCTCTTGCATCCTTGAGCATGTCAGAAACGAAGCAAACAGATAATGGAACAGCAAACCCAGCATAAACCCCTTTGCATTACAACATATATATCCTGCAGCAGCGATTCAGCTACTGCTGCCGCCTCGTGCGCCATACATAAATGGCCCCAGGCCGGACAGAATTCCACCTCATCGATCGTCCCCCACACTCCAGTGGGGCTCAAATCCGTTTCCATTCCCAGTCCCCGAACAACGCAGCAAGAACACGACCCATCGATCTACATACAGTACAGTCCAGCCACGCGCGCAGCTGGAGCTAGCAGCAGTTAAGATCTTCAGCTGCGCGATGAGCTAGCACTGTGCGTGTGCACGGGCAGCTCAGTGGTCATGTGCCCCGTGCCTGGCTGCTGGTCGTCAGACAGCTCGCCAGCTAGCTAGGTAGACAAACTCGGCTCCCACGCGCGGAACGGAGCTGGCGATCGGAGTCACATTTGGTAGGCGTCCTGGGGCGGCCTGATGCTCAGGTCCTGCGAGGACGGGTACGCCATCTGGGCGGCGACGTGATCGCTGAACGATCCATTCAATGCGTGGGGCATCTGCTGCATCAACAAACGGAAAAACCTTATCAGCATGTCGCTCATGTTCAAATTGTTGACTATGATCTAGTTCATGTGTAGATCTTTTGGGGAGCATTTTAGACTGTTTGATTGTAGACAAGTAACGAGCTATGCCATCTACTTGCTGTGGTTCAGTTGTTGAAACAGATGCAAACCTGCGATCCATCTTTCGCGCCGCCTAGCTGCGCCTGCATGATTCTTCTGAACACGTCTGGGTTGCCCATGGCGCCCGCGCCGCCCTGCATCAGGCCTGGCTGGGATAGCTGAAGTTGCGGGTGCATCATCTCCGGGGAGAACCCGATCGAAGATGAAGAAACCCCGGGGAAGCGAAGAAGCTGTTGTGTTGACAAGGTAATGCTGAGCATGGTTAGTGAGATTCCTTGAAAGGCAGCAATTGATGGAAGGGAATCGAGGATGTTTATTGAGAGCTTACATCTTTCGAGAGAAGCCCTTCTAAGTTGAGGTCCAGCCTCGGGTTTACCGTCGAGAGCTTCATCGATAAGAACTGCAAAATGCGAATGGTGTGTCAAGATTCTGCGGATATCCATCACTGACAGAATTGCTAGAACACACTATCCAGTTATCTGTATCTCCTGATTTTACTTCTATGGTTTCACACGTCAACTATGTTCAAGAGTTAAAATCCTAGCCGGTGGAAAGTTGGCTACACCATGGGAAAATTACCTCAACTTGTCTTTGCAGGGACTGGACGTAGTTGATGATCTCGTCGAGCATCACCGCCTTCCCGGTAACCTGAATTCAGTTTCAAGAAACAGAGTTTCGTTACATTCGTTACGAAATGGACCGATAAGAAACACACAACTCTTCCGATAGGAAGGACAAGATATATATGCCAACCTTGCTGCAGCCAGGAACAAGGTCCTGCAGAAGCTTCATCCTCTCGCTGATCTTCTCCCTTCTCAGCTGCGCAAACAACCAGAGTTTCAGCACCACAAGTCATGTGCAGCTCAAATGCTACATATCGCATCCAGACTAATCAAACGATGACATGTCACGCAAGTGATGAGGAGAATCTATGTATGTACCCTTTCAGCGAGGCTGTGGCTGTTGGTTGCCTGCCCACGCCGAGCTCGGACATGGATGTAGTCTTCCTTCTCAGACTCCTCCTTGGCACCCTTTCCTTTCGACCTGCCGCCGGTTGTCGTCGCCGTCGGCGGGCTGCTCTCCTCGCCTCTGTCTTTGCTGTGGGTGCTCTCGTTCGCGGAGTCAGCGGCCACGTTGGAAGACTGAACCTGATCACCACCCATCACCTGAATGAAACACAAGCTCGCTCATGTTAACACCTGACGCAAGTACTGAACTGAAAGCTGGAAATAGTTTCAGTGACAAGAAAGATGAACAGCTAGGAGTACATACCTCGCTGGGCCTTCTTCTCTTCTTGGAGTCCGACCCTTTGGACGAGCAGTCACCGCCGGCCGCCTCTGAGCTTGGCACCCCGCCGCTCCCGGCGAGCTCCGGCTCTGCCTTGTCGTCCTTCCTCCGATGATCCAAGTACCCGTCCGAGCCGCCACCGAAAGTGCTGCCCATGTGCTGATCGCCACCGCCGCCGAAGCCACCGACGCCCATCATCCCGCCACCGGCGCCGGGGCCGACGAAGCACGAGGACCGCGCCGCGCGCTCGATGAACCCCGAGTCCACGGGGAAATGGGCCCCGAGGCCAGGCGGCGGGAGGAACCCAGGCACGGGCGCCAAGAACCCGGCACCGCGCGCGGCTGCCGACATGCCGTTGACGTCGGACAGGCCCGACATGTTCTGCGAGGCAGCCGACGGCGCCGCCCACATGCCAGACGCCGCCGCGAAGGAGTCCATCATGTGGGCGTGATGCTGCTGCGTGGAGAAGCCGCCGCTGAACTGGCTCTGCCACTCCACGCCGGAGGAGCCGTTGCCCTCCATCCCTTTCTCACTGCTCTCGTTCATGTCCATTGACAATGAAATGAATTGCTGGGCCGACTGAAAGAAATAAGAGAGCGAGGATGAAGACCAAGTGCTCTGCTTGCTCGGGCTGGACAGAGCTGTATGGGCAATGCGATGCGAGGACCAAGCGAGGCAGGCAAGAACTCTTATTGCAGCCTATGGACAGAAACGGCAAGAAAAGGGGAGGCGCCTACTGCAGATTCTGATGCTATGTGCTGCGGCGGGAGACGCAGGAAGATGAAGAAGATGATTAGATGAGCTAGGAAAGAGGGAGGAGCATAGACCCACAGATAGAGAGAGAGGGGAGTGTGTAGTGTAGGCAAAGGCTTGTGGCATTTGTAGGACTACACTACTAGTACTTGATCTTCTTGACCACCAACTGTGGTATTAGAGGGGCAACAGCTTTACCCTTCTCCTAGTCACACACTGCCCATTTTCTAAAGAAACACTCTCACCACCAGCACCGCCATGGATTGTTGTTTCTGCTTAACCTTAACAATGTTAGGGTTTAATTTTCCTGCTTTATCTTTGCTAACACAGCCTTTAATCATGCTGTTTACCTTTGCTTTTTCTTACTCGTTGGTATACTTACTTGCTTGGAATCGCACATAGAGCAGGCGTAAAGAGGCATCCCTGACATTGCCAACCCTCGCAGGCATTTGTTTATGCTCGCTTTCTCAAGGCCTGCCTGCCTGGCTGTAAATTTGTGCACCCACCCCCCTCATCATTATTTGACTGTTTGCAGTTTTTTAATTGCTCGACACGGGCAATTATTTACACGCCCTTCGTGATCGGCATGATTAGTTTTGTGGAAGAAAAATTGGTGGTCAACATTTGGAGGGGTTGCAATCGAGGCCTTGCCCATTTGCCCCCACGGCAAAGCAATGGCACTTTCGTTTCATCATACTCAGAGTGGAATAGAGGATTGTTTGGAGCATATATGAGTTTCAGACTTGACAATCCTGTAGCTGTTCCATAGAAATTGAGGAATGCGTCCCAAACAAACCCTTAACCTTTTGATTAGAGAAGCTCTGCTCTGCCCAGCAGAGCTGAGGGAGATGCTTTCCTCCCAGAGTTGAGATTCTCCTAATCTCAATCTTTTCTCTGCAGTAGTAAGATAAAAACTATTCGTTAGCCTCGGGGTTAGCGAACGCTCGAATCTAGCTTTAGATTAGTTAAAGCCTACCACCCATGCAATACTTTTATTCACTCCAAACACGCTTTTGCCCCCTCCCTCTCTTAAGCTTTTAAATCCAGGCTTAAGGAAAGCATCAGCAAGCAGCCGCGTCATAAACCCATCTGTGTATCAACCTCCATGGCTTAACGCTGCAAGAAGTGGCCTGCAAGCTACAGGTTATTCCCCTGGCAAGCAGCTAAGCTTACCTCCTCTTTATCTTTCTACTCAGCATCGTTCATCCATGCCTTTTCCCTCCTCGTCTGCCTACCATTAGTTGCGCCATTAGTTAACTGTTCACTTCAAAGCGGGAAGGAGTATAGAGAGAAAAAAAACAAAGTGACGTACGTACCGAATCTTGAGAGAAATGCAGAGGGCCATACATTGTAAAGGATACGACTTCAAACTGCTCAGGACATGGACCACGAGCTACGTAGATAACAAGTCTTGATAGATTCCTAGACCAGTCCCCAGCTTAGCTCTGCTTTTTTATCTTTGAGAAGAAGACCGTGCTAGCCTCGTAGCCACAGGAGGGTAGCCCTACATATCGCCTTCGACATCCATGACCCGGTGTCACACACGCACTCACCACTGCGGCGACGTCCAAGCCCTCCTCCCCTTTTGCCAGTCCTGTGCACGGCAGCGCTGGCCGGCCTCGGCAGAAGGCATTTACCCGTGCTACACAAACCTCCGGGGGCTCGTGCAGTCATTGAGGAATGCAAATGGACCCGACCGTCCACCAGATTATCTTCTTCTGCATCATTATGCTCGCCAGAAAGGTTGCTGCAGATCTATGTCTCCTTCTCCAATCATTGCCACACAAATTCATGTGTACCATCCATCCATATTCTTGCTAGGGCGAGCGCACCAAATGCGCCTGCATCGCAGCATCAGGGATGGATAATGCGCCTGCATCAGGACGGATAACGCGAGACCATTATCAACGCAGGAGATCGCTGCCCACGGGAACAAAGGATGACCTGCAAATAAGAACAGCATTTTTGTCAAGAGAATAGTTAGAGCAAACCCAATAGTACTGATAATACTGACTTCATGAGTTTAGGTCCTACATGTCGGCACCGGGCCGTCCCATGTAAGGGAGAGCAGAGGATTGATTCCTGCAAACAAAACGGCTCCAAGATATACAAGCCAAACAACTGCAAGTAAACAAATGGAATAATGTCTGCATGAGATTAGCTGGCAATCGTCTCTTTAGAGGGGAAGTCTAAAGCTAAAATACACGGCCACGTTATAATGGGATAAGAGTTTCGGCATTGGATTCGTTAGTCTCTCAGAATCTGCTCCCTGAATTGACTGTCCTGCTTAACAAGCTCTGACCGAATTTCGGTTTCTTCCATGAAATAAAACCACAGATTCCCCCACTTTAAAATATGGACATGATCAGAACAGCATACAGCAAATGGTGCAGGTTTTTTTTACTTAGAAGATAAATGGTCTAAGATCTAGAGAAATTATAAAGAGTTTTGATCTGAACTTGCTAAGCATCCTCAAAGTAAAAGAAGGATCCAAACAAATCCATACCATGCCTATCATAATTTCTACTACATGCTGCAAAAGTTTGTGCAAACAGTTATTGCGAGGATGTATCGAGAAGCAAAGAACACAAAAGCAGTCTCTTAACAGGATCATTACCAAGGATGAATGATTAGAGTTGAACATGGATGATTCGATTACGGAGCAAGTTGGTGCATAGTATCTCCGCAATGCGGGTACAACTGTGTGTTAATTCAGCATTCGTTTCCATGTGCCAGGGTACAGGATCTCTAATTGTGCTTAGGAAAGCGTATGTTACACCTTTCTGTGAACAATAAACAATGCACAGTCCATAGCAAAGCCAACTGCACGCGAGATGCAAGTGAGTATAGTGTTGGTAAAGGTCTATGTTAGGTGAAACCTCCTTGCGAGCTATGATCATACAAAAAAAAAAGCATCAGAAATTACCAATTCTTCTAACCCCTAATTATGCATTATGTCATACGCTAATGGTCTTACTATACTCTTAGCATGGTCATTAGTGCTGCAAACTAGGGCTTGGGATGCAAAATACAAAATGCACATCTGGGGAACACTAAAGAACTTGCCCCAAGGGGGAACAATAAACTAATGATGTTGATAAGGGCAGCAGGCTGTTTATTAAGGCCAACCTGTTAATGATTGGCGTGGAGCTAGAGCATTCTACTCTATATCATATAACATTATGTGCGTGTGCATATGTGTGTGCATGCGTGTGTATGTTGCCTTGCGTGTGAAGAGAAAAAAAATCAATTTGTAATCATAGTGTACCAGATCTGGTCACTTGTGCCGTTTATAGCTTTCTGGTGCCTAAGGGCACCTATAATAGGAGAAACAATAGTTATTTCTAGCACGCCTTCACATAATCTTGGATCAATACAACCATCCAATTGTTGAGAAAATGTTCTCTATATTCACTAAATACTGGCCACAAACTCCATAGTGGAATTGTTCCTATGTGGTTATGCCAAAGATATGCATGAGACATTAAGACATGGCTCAGTATGTCTCCTCAGTGCTCTCTCCTTTACCTCGCCCAAAATTGGACGGGACAAAGCTCAGAGACAGCTGGCATCACCGAATTGGAGATTCCTAATTCAATTTTTAATCAACAAGAATGTAAACTATCCAATCGAATGAATGAGTGTACCTGACAGAACTACCTAGCTTTGCTTCCTCCTAAGAAAACAGTTGCTTACAAATGTTATATCGCCATGTTTTACATGGGACAAGGTTGATTAGATTAAATTGTGTTCAGTCTCCCTTAGTCAGCTGCTATCTGTAAAGAGAAGCAAACATCATGTTATGTGAATAGCGAAGATGTATGATGTTTTACATTCTTCCTCTTTATCATCATGATGTCCTTGGCATATTTCACATAAAGATGCAAATATTAATATGTTTATAGAGATAGGAGCAAACGTTCAGTTTTGTCGTGTACGATTTGAATTTCTTCATTTACTGGCTTTGATGCAATCATGCAGCGTTTCACTACCAAAGACAACTACATCTTCAAGAATGTGATTACTTACGCCCGAGAAGCCTTCCCATCAGACAGTACCCATGCTACAATTCCCAGTAGGCATGCACTTGCATCATCCACTGTCTTTTTTGTTCAAAAGCCAAGCCCCTGCAACCAGCAGACCACTAGGCAGTAATAACAACTCCACGGTGGAAGTGATTAATTATCTCCAATAGTGTTGATCTTTCTCCTTGTTATCAATCGCACTATTTACTTCCTTAAAATTAAAATATTACTACCATTTCTTGTGCAGAACGCTTCATGTCTATTCCAATATCAACATGTAGCAAGGGAGGTAGCAATACTAGGGTACTAGTGTTTAATTGATCTCCCAGGAGTGTAACAATTCCAGTACATGAGTTTCTGATACCATGAAGGGCAGTTGAGGAATAATAAATAGCAAGTTAAATTTATTAACATGGGCCTTTACCAAAGAATGTGAAAGGATAGTCCATAGGGCAGTTAATCCCACTTTGCTAATGTGTTTTGCACTGCTCTACTAATCAAAGTCTCTGGAGTACAATAATGAAACTTGCAAGACATTTTTCTGATTCAAATTAACATGTTAGGGTCTACAGTCACATATGTGGGATTTGGGAAGAATATATAATGTGCAAATGCAGGATATAAAGCCTTTTGGAAAGTCTGCAAATATAGATAGATGTACCAATAACGTAGATGTATCTACCATGTGCAGAAAATTATAGCATAAAGGTTAATGGATGGTGTCAAATGAAAATATAAATGCACAGACATGGTCACAGTTGACAGGCCAAAACTAAAAGTAAGCCCACTATCTCACAGGGAAAGCAGAAGCCTAGTTGGTCCTATTACCAAGTTTTTCTCATTTGAATGTGAGTTCATGTGAAGCTGTCATCCTCAACTGTATGATGAAAGCAAGGACAGAAGGAAAAAAGGCATTAAGTATGTATCAGGTTATTGATGATTTCTAGTCCCTACCATCCGAAGGATCTACACTTATCAGAATTTAGTGGCACTTTTGCGTAGGACATACATCTCAGATTCATGTTCAGTGAATCATGGAGGCTGAAAAGGACAATAATTAGGTTTCAAGTTCCTGAGACACAAGAGGGTGGTAATCATGGTGTCGGTTTATGGGTAGCTTAGCATTTAAGAGACAAGAAATCGAGTCAAGAGCCTCATGGCACATTTACATCTTTCTCAAATTTACAACTATATATAATTGCCAAAACATTTCTAGCATGCTATATATTTCTTTGCAACAAGTAAAAACTAAACAGAACTGAACTGAAGCTCATCCAAAAGGTTACCAGTAATCTCCACAAGAACAAGACCCTTCTCTGAAATAATGAAATCGATTCGCATCCCTAACAATTATGCACCTCCCATAAATCTTGCTTAGAAGTTTTATCGCGTTATGACAGTCTCCACAGACCCGGAGATTCTTTACAACCCTAATAGGTGTCCCAGGTGCAGTGCTGATCAGCCCAAAGGCAATTGCAAGCTTCTCACTGTGAAGAGTAAGTGAACTCTCTTTCACATCCTCATCATCAATATCCAGCAATACTTGTGAAGTGTCTGGAGCATATCCGGCAATTTCCAACTGCAGGCATATCTCGCTTAGCATCTCGTATATGTCCCTCTTCCTTGAGTGACTTTTATCTCCAGATATGAACTCATGAATAACACCATCAAGTTCTATGGAGCTGCTTCCAGGTACCTTCTGCACTCCACAATCCACCATCAGCTTCCTCACCTTATGCACTCCCTTCCAGTTGCCATCCAGCGCATAAATGTTGGATAGCAACACATACCCAGCATGATCATTCGGTGCAGCCTCAATTAGCCTGTGGCCTGCTTTCTTTCCCAACTCAAAGTTCTTGTAAGTTCTACAAGCACCAACTAGGGCCTTCCACACGGCAGCATCCGGCTCCATTGGCATCATCTGGATCATCTCCTCCGCCTTCTCGAACATCCCGGCACGGCAGAATAGATCCACCATGCAACCATAGTGGGCAATGTCGGGCGCAATACCACGTGAACTGGTCATTCTCTCGAAACAAGCAATACCTTCCTCAACAAACCCCCCGTGGCTGCAAGCATTCAGTACACTGTTAAACGTGATTTTGTTAGGCACGAACCCAGTTGACTCCATTCTAGTGAAAAGCTCCAGAGCTCTTTCACTGTAGCCATTTGTCGTGAAACCAGCTAACATTGCATTCCAGGTATCCACGCTCCGCAATGCACAAGAATTTTCAAACACATAAACTGCACCCTCAATGAAACCGCACTTCGAGTACATGGTTATGAGGGCTGAGCTCAACTTCTCGTCGACCTCGATCCCTTTCCTGCAAACATATGCGTGTGCCCAGAGCCCCTGCGCAAGAGCTCCCATGTACGCGATCGCCGAGATGACGCTCACCAACGTCACCCTGTCAGGCTGGCACTCTCGGCACGCGAGCATCTCCCGGAACACCGCGACCGCCTCCTCATACTCCCCATTCGCAACGCACCATGCGATGACCGTGTTCCAGGAGACGGAGTCCCGGGCCGGCATGCCCGTGAAGAACTCCTGGAGCGCCCCCGCGTCCCTGCCCTGCGCGTGCCCGCGCAGCAGGCTGTTCCAGGCGACCATGTCGGCCTCGGGCCCGTAGTCGAACACCTTGCGCGCGTCGTGGAGCGCCCCGCAGACGGAGTAGGCGTGGATGAGCCCGTTGCGCACGCGGCGGTGGGATCCGGCCCCGCGCTTCGTGGCGTGCCCGTGGAGCTGCGCGGCGGCGGGGTGGGCCCGCTCCCGCGCGCAGCGGGCCAGGGCCAGCGCGTACGCTATGGGGTCCGGGTCGGCGCCGGAGCGGAGCAGGTGGTCGAAGAGGCGCAGCGCGAGGTGCGGGTTGAGCCGCATCCGCGCGGTGTACGACGCGGCTGGGGTTTGGGCGTCGCATGGCGGCGGCTGCGGCTGCGGCGGTAGCTGCTGCCGTTGAGGTTTGGCGGCCGTGGCGAGCGTGGTGGAGGTGAGGAAGAAGGGGACGGTGGGGGGAGGCATTGCTTGTGGCGGCGAGCGGGTAAGGGGAAGCACGGCGACTCTGGCCGGCGAACGGGGAGCGCAGGGCGCACGACGGCGAGAGTGCGAGGGAGGCCGTCGTGTCGTGTGCCGTGCGCGCGCCGGTGCCACGGCGGTTGCGTCGCGGGCGCCGTGGATGAGGTTGTGTGGGATTCCGGCCCATGTAGTTTTGTCAAGGCCATGGAATTATATTAGGCCCTACAAGCCTACAATAGCTTGAGATAACTCGTACTGTCAGTCACACTGGGCTCAGCCTGTAGTTGATTGGCAGAGAAACTAGGCCCATGAATAGGAGATGTAGGTAGTAGTTCCAAGTTGGGCCTTAATGAACTCCATCACAGGAACATAGGATCTGATTGACTCTAAAGTCCTCAACACCAGAAAAAAAAAGTATAGACATTAGCATTCCCTCAAACAAAAAGTAGAGATTAGCATGCCCAAATAATTTTCAAAAAAATTAGCATGCCCAAAAACAACTGACTCTAGAGGCTGCGGAATCTTAGCTCCACCCTGTACGAAACTTCGTTCTAACATGAATAATAGGGTCAAACCTCCCCGACCCCTCGCGTCGCCCTCCTCTGGCGACCGAGGGGCAAACCCTAGCCGCCGCCGCTTAGCCCCCCACCTCCTCCCTTCCTTGCCTCGCCGCCGCCGGAGGGGGGCCGGCAAAGCCGCGCGCTCCCTGAGGAAGGTGGCGGTGGGGCGCTTCTTTCCCCCTCCCGCGTCCCTGGCGAGGAGCTCGCTCAGGCGCGGCTCGGGCGGCGGGCGCGGAGGCGTGCGGTGGAGCTCGCCGGTGTGCTGCGGGCGCGGCTGCTAGGCGGGCGCGGTGGCTCTTCTAGCCGCCGGCGACGCGTGGAGCTCCGGCGGTCGTGGGCGGCGGCCGGATCTGGCGGGCCGGCCGTGGCGCGCGCGGCCGCCGGCGCAGCCCCCGGTCATGGAGGTGTTGCGGCTTGCTGCAGCAGCTGGGTGGTCGCATCCCCGGGCAGCGGCGGCGGCCACGGCGAGGGCCCTGGGCCGGGAGGGCTGCGCGGCGGCGGCTTCGGTGTTGGCCACGAGGTTGCTGCGGGAGGCCTGCGTTCGTGGCGTGGTTGCGTGCTGGGGCCGTGCGGCGCGGTGGTTGGAGTGTCGTCGCCGGCGTGTGGAGGCCAGGGCGGGCGCGGCATGTCCCTGGGAGGAGGCTCTCGGTGAGGGGTGATACCCGTAAAGCACACGCCCGTTGGGAACCCCAAGTGGAAGGTGTGATGCGTATAGCAGCAAGTTTCCCTCAGTAAGAAACCAAGGTTTATCAAACCAGTAGGAGTCAAGGATCACGTGAAGGTCGTTGGTGACGGAGTGTAGTGCGACGCAACACCAGGGATTCCGGCGCCAACGTGGAACCTGCACAACACAATCAAAGTACTTTGCCCCAACGTAACAGTGAGGTTGTCAATCTCACCGGCTTGCTGAAAACAAAGGATTAACCGTATAGTGTGGAAGATGATGTTTGTTTGCGAAGAACGAATCTAACAAGTATTGCAGTAGATTGTATTTCAGATGTAAAGAATGGACCGGGGTCCACAGTTCACTAGTGGTGTCTCTCCCATAAGATAAATAGCATGTTGGGTGAACAAATTACAGTTGGGCAATTGACAAATAAAGAAGGCATAACAATGCACATACATATATCATGATGAGTACTATGAGATTTAATCAGGGCATTACGACAAAGTACATAGACCGCTATCCAGCATGCATCTATGCCTAAAAAGTCCACTTTCAGGTTATCATCCGAACCCCTTCCGGTATTAAGTTGCGAACAACAGACAATTGCATTAAGTATGGTGCGTAATGTAATCAACACAAATATCCTTATACAAAGCATCGATGTTTTATCCCTAGTGGCAACAGCACATCCACAACCTTAGAACTTTCTGTCACTGTCCCAGATTCAATGGAGGCATGAACCCACTATCGAGCATAAATACTCCCTCTTGGAGTTACAAGTATCAACTTGGCCAGAGCCTCTACTAGCAACGGAGAGCATGCAAGAACATAAACAACATATATGATAGATTGATAATCAACTTGACATAGTATTCAATATTCATCGGATCCCAACAAACACAACATGTAGCATTACAAATAGATGATCTTGATCATGATAGGCAGCTCACAAGATCTAACATGATCGCACAATGAGGAGAAGACAACCATCTAGCTACTGCTATGGACCCATAGTCCAGGGGTGAACTACTCACACATCGATCCGGAGGTGATCATGGCGATGAAGAGTCCTCCGGGAGATGATTCCCCTCTCCGGGAGGGTGCCGGAGGCGATCTCCTGAATCCCCCGAGATGGGATTGGCGGCGGCTGCATCTCTGGAAGGTTTTCCGTATCGTGGCTCTCGGTACTGGGGGTTTCGCGGCGAAGGCTTTAAGTAGGCGGAAGGGCGGAGTCGGAGGGCTGACAGGGGCCCCACACGCTAGGGAGGCGCGGGCCCCCCCTAGGCCGCGCGGCCCTAGTGTGGTGGCGCCTCGTCGCCCCACTTCGTGATCCTTTCGGTCTTCTGGAAGCTTCGTGGAAAAATAAGACCCTGGGCGTTGATTTCGTCCAATTCCGAGAATATTTCCTTTGTAGGATTTCTGAAACCAAAAACAGCAGAAAACAAAGAATCGGCTCTTCGGCATCTCGTCAATAGGTTAGTGCCGGAAAATGCATAATAATGACATATAATGTGTATAAAACATGTGAGTATCATCATAAAAGTAGCATGGAACATAAGAAATTATGGATACATTTGAGACGTATCAAGGGGCGCGACGGGCCGGCGGCCTCGGTTTCCTCGGCGGTGTGGCGACTGCGGTGGCCGCGTGGGCGGCTTGGCGGTCGGACCTGGGAGTTCTTGTCTGCGAGCTTCGGCATTCGTCTTCGGGCCCCGTGTTGGTGTTGGTCGGCGTCCCCTCTATGTGGCGTTTCGGCGGCGCCCACGGTGTTCTTCGGCGTTGCTCCGTTGGCTACAGGCGCGTTGCTCCGGGGTTCGCGATCCGGCGGTTGCATGTGGTGGTCTGTGCCGGTCCTCTTTTGGGCGGGCGCGAGTTTTCTTGGGACTCTTCGCTGGGTGAAAGCTTTGTCTTGGCGGCCGGCCAGGACCGACGACGGTGACGCCCGTGCACTACAAGGAAAAGGCCTACCGCCGGCGAACCTAAAAGGCCCATTGCCGGCGCACCAAGAGCCCGCCGGTGCGAACGGGCCGGTGATAACTGGCCATTGCTGGCGCACCAGGCTGTTCGCCGGCGATAGTATGGATACTGTCGGCGCGCCATCGATGATTCGCCGGCAAAGGACACGTTCCACCGGCGCGCCAGCAGCTGCGCCGGCAGTAGTGCGTCGAGCAATGGCGCATGCCTCATGCGCCCGGCAATGGAGTCATTTAGGTGCGCCGGCAATAAATTCGAAAATTCTTTTTTCAGCTTTTTTCCAGCATATTAGAATACATATTTGACAGCAGTATATATTTACAACACAGTTCATATTTATACAGCAGAACATGCAATATGAGAAGCACATAGAGAGCCAAGTCTCATTTCGGTATCAATACACAAATACGCTAGTCTCGTTTCGGAATGGTGATTCATACAACATGTGCATATGCAACACCAAAGGACTAAGTTTCACAAAGTTAGAAGTCTCGGTAGTCGTCACAAGTGTCGTCATACACCTCACAATGTAGCTCCTAACCTAAACTACAATCACATAGAACATGAACAACATGGTCACGATGACCATCATCACGAAGGCCATGGTCTTCATCCGGTTCCTCCTCATGTCCCTCATCTCTCCCGCTAGATAACGGGCGTATCTTCCTTCCGCCTCCACCCTAGTGGGGTATCCCTTGTAGCTGTTGCCGCTGAAGCGGTGCACCTGTCTCCGACAGTCCTCCCAGTCGTCGTAGACTCCAGGAACCCTCCCCTTGTACACGACATATGTCGTCGGCATCTCCATGCACAAGACAAGTAAAACGTTAGTACCAATGCAATGAACAAGTGCCAACTCAAATAAGAGACAAGTAGTATGAACTAAATAGCATGTGCCTCATACTTTGTTGGTCGAAATAAATAATAACATACAGGGATGGGGTCAGCGAGGCTAGGTAGGATGCACAATAGATTGATATTTGTGGCCATCACACCAAGCCTCACTGGCCCCACCCCGGAGTGTACAAGTGACCAAACATTTTAATCATTGGCCAATGCAATTAAGAAGTGTGAACTCAAATAAAAGACAAGTAGTACGAATTAAATAGCGTGCCTCATACTTTGTCGGTCGAAACACATATTAACATCCAGGGATGGAGTCAGTGAGGCTAGGTAGGATGCACAATAGATTGATACTTGTGGCCATCGCACCAAGGCTCACTGGCTCCACCCCCGAGTGTACGAGTGACCGAACATTCTAATCATCGGCGAACTCCAAATACGAGGCAAGTAGGGGTCGAGTAAATGCAAATAATTATTAAGGTATCTACGCCATAATCTTGAAATATATAGCAAAGTAAATGAAACTATAGACACATGTTCACATGCACATCCATAAAACTAAATAAAAGCAACAAGTCGATTCTATGGGAATATGTAGCAATTATTACAGTACGGAAGTTCAAAGACATATCGTTCAAGCTTTAGCAGTAGTGTTCCCGTCGTAGGATCAGGTTGTACGCCTAGGGGGGAATGGACGGAAGCCCTCAAGCGTGTTGAACGGCCTCTCATCACGCGACATCTCCAAGCGGAGTTCTATCTCGTCATTAGGTGGTAGACCGTAGCCGTAGAAGAACTCGCCAGACCTAGTGTTGACATCCTGCACGATTACCGTGCAAATGAACTGCTGGATGCGACCCCAGTTCTTCCTAATCTCTCTATCATGGGCATCCGCCATGTTTGCAAACCTGTTTCTGAGACTCTCTGGCAGCAACATGTCATCTGCGTACTTTATGTACTCCTGCATCTGAAGGATGGCGTACCACGCGTCCATCCCATTGTCTTCCTTCGACTGCCTGAGGCAGGGGAAGTTGGTTGTGTGGGTTAAGACCAAGCCTCCTCGGGATTTCCTCTCTACTTTGAGGGGGCCTGCCTTGTTGGCGAAGCCGGTGAGAGCATCATTGAGAAGGGCCCTGATGTGGGAGTAGTCTTTCTTCTTGTCCCTACCCGAGTCGAGATAGACTGCATGCGAGTGTTGCGGGTGCACGACGATGAGAGTGTAGAACTTGTCTCTGCGGAAAACACACGGATTAACCTTTGGAAATGCAAATGGAGATATACGATAGAATGGTGATGGGGACTAGCGAGTGATTACTTACTTGGAGAAGTAAGGGATGAGAATGACGCCCTTCTTAATGTTCGCCAGCATGAAATCCTCGACCTGCTTGGTGGCAATCGCCCGATCCCCAGGGTTGCAGATGATGCTCTCCCGCATATAGAAGGGGTCCATTATCGCGATGGTCGGCGTCCCCTCCTTAACGATCTGGGAAGACAAGCTAAGAGCAACTAGGCGAACCACACTAAAGTGGAGCATTTGCATGCGAAAGATGCTGAAGATGTCATTGAACCGGATGAAGCACAAGTCCGCGGGGTACTTCTCGACGAAGTTCATGCCAGTTGGCACCTTCGCCACGAAGAGAGGGTAACTAGGATCTTTTGATTTGAGAAGCTGCTTCTCCAAATACTGGACTTGGTTATGCAAGCTCGCCATATCCTCGGTGAGTAACCTGAGGACATGCTCCGGCAGCATCGGTTCACCCAAGTGATGCAGAGGTCGCCAATTGTTTGGCAACTTGTCAAGGAGTGCCACCTTGTCCTTGTCTTTGGCCGCCGCCTTGTCTTTGGCGTCCTTCTTAGCTGGCCTCTTCCTCTTCTTGGGTTGTAGTGCTGGACAATCCATCGCCGTAGTGGCCGTAGCACGGAGTGTGTTTGGGCTCAGCATCTTTTTTACGGCGGCGGCGGCGACCTCATCAGGATTTTCCTCCTCAGCCGTTTCTTGAGAATCGAACAGCTTCTTGGAGCACCCATATTTCGAGGCCAGCGCATCCTCATGGACAACTTGTGAAGACGTAGGAATATCCCATTGGAAGTCGTCACGTTCGTATTCCTCGGCCTCTGGCGCCGCTGGCTATTGTGGTGGGGCGCTGACCACCGGCGCAGCTGGCCGTTGTGGTGGGGCGCTGACCTCTGGCGCAGCTGGCCGTTGTGGTGGGGCGATGACCACCGGCGCCGCTGGCTGTCGTGGAGGGATGCTGACCTGTGGCGCCGCAGGGTGCTTGTCTTTGCTTGTCGTCGACCCCGAGTAGGTGTTGATCCTAATTAGGGTCTTCGGCCATAGCAGTACCCAACCCTTCAGTGAGGCCAGATTCAACGGGCTATCGTCATCGGCACCATGCGGTTGATTAGGAGGAAACAAATCCTCATAGCCCGGTAAAGCCCGATCCACTTCAACCCGGTAAACGTCATCCTCCATATCTCGTGTGTGCCACTTCTTATCCAGGGGCCGAAGGATGGACCCCCTCGCGACGTCTTTGAGTTCGCCGTTTACTCTCATCAGGAAGGTGCATGGCGTTGAGAGCGCCTGCGAGAACATGTGTATGGCGTTAGAGAGAGGGCAAGGATGACGAAACTAATATATTAACTTGATGTACACATGGGTTAATTACCGTGAGGGCGTTGAGCTCGGC
Source organism: Lolium perenne (assembly GCF_019359855.2). Lineage (NCBI taxonomy): Eukaryota > Viridiplantae > Streptophyta > Magnoliopsida > Poales > Poaceae > Lolium > Lolium perenne. The sequence continues at coordinate 218,778,263 of NC_067248.2, read as the reverse complement.
TAATGTCGACGGGCCGGCACATGCGGCGGCGGGCGTGCAAGTGATGGAGGGGCTGCTACCCGGCATGGACGGTGAATCCCTAGCACCAGCGACATTGCCGGCGGCCGGAGGAGTCTCCATTATAACATTGTCATTGCCGGCGGACGGCGGCGCCATCGAGTTGCTGCCGTCGAAGCTAACCACTTGCATTTTCGGGGGGGGCTTGTTTGCCACCCTCATACCACGCGTGTAGAGCGTTGAAATCTGCTTGGACTGAAGCGGCGACTTCAGCTTTGACTTCAGGTACGAGCGTAGCTTTGAGTTGCGGTACCAGTTGCGGTACCAAACCAGCTTGGACTTGGGCTAGGATTGACTCCCTCATTTCCTCCGCCTCCCGCTGCTTCCTCTCACTGCGCGCATTTTTATCGGCCGCAGACGACAAGCCATAGTGACCATGCTTGTAGCCTGTACCGGCGCCAGCCACACGGCCTCTATGCGGCCTTCTAGTCGGTGAATGCTCATTAACGATGTTTAGCGCCCGTACGAGAGGCTTGTCCCAGGCTACCCTGCCCGTCGACGCCTGGGAGGAGGAGCCTTCGTCACATTGAGAAAGTCTTTGTCTTTCTTCTTCCTGCGGAAGAAACGCGAACCATTTAGAAATGTTGCTACTATTATATGAACGATACTTGATCTAATTAAACCGGTAAATTGCTTACCAGTTTTTTCTCCAACGCCAGGACCTTCTTGTCGTCCGTGAACCAAATTATGTCGGTTATGACCTTCGGGTCCGTGACAAGTTCCCTGGTTAGTTTCTTCTTATGGTACCGGGACCTGATGAATCTTCTTTCAAGCGGGTCCTTGTACTTGAGCCAGGGGTTCTCAATGCCGGCATTTACATACGCCTCGTCCTCCTTCGCCCAATAGGGCTCCTTTCCCTCGTACCCACGGCTCCCAAGGTTGTGGTTGCCGATGTTAAGCTCCCGCATTTCCTTCCCCCACAACTTGCGATTCTTGGTTGCTTGTAGCTCTTCATTGGCCACAAAAGCATCAAAGTCCACCTGGGTGACATGCGGAAAGGCGGAGTGGACCTCTTCGAAACCTTTGCCCTCAGCAATCAGCTTCCGCACCATGTACTTATAGCTACTGAGGTGTTTGGTGAACTTCAGGAGGGCTTGTGAGTTCACAATGTTGTTGGTTTGATGAATGGAGGCGTAGTCGCCTAGGAACTTGTATCGTGCATGCAACCTCGCAATGAGCTGGGCTCGCAAAGGCGCTTTGCTCTCAGCTCGGAGGTCCGTCTCGTTGAGATTGACGACCTCTCGGAGGATACATGCCAGTTGGTTGCCGTACCCCTTGGCAACATCCTTAGGCTCCACCGGCAAACCACTGGCGGGGTCCACCTCTTTGACTGTGTCTCTGCCGGTGCCGACCGTGTTTTGGCGCCTTGCCTTCCGCGGCCTCTTGGAACCACTTGTCCCGGTGCCACTACTCCCGGCGGCGCCGCTAGGATCGTCGCCGCTTGTCTCGCCGTCACCCCCGGCGGCGCCGGTTGCCTCGTCGCCGCTTGGCGTGTAGGTACTACCCCCGGCGGCGTCGCTTGCCTCGTTGCCGCTTGGCTCCTCGCCACTACCCCCAGCATCATCCTCCATCTCATGGTCCTCGTCGCCGCCAACACCAGCGGCCTCGGCATCCTCCTCCGTCCTAAAGAAGTGCCTATTGTAGTGCTCCTCTAACTGTTCTTCAGACGCCATGGTGGCTTGCACTAATAGAAGATGAAAAAGAGTTAGAATTCACGGAAAAATTCGGCATGACCTTTGCTAAAAATTGGTCATGCCGAGTGCTAGAATTGCCGGAACGGAAATGAATCGACATTCCGGCACTCAATAGCAACTCAATCCCTGTAACAGAAATGCAAACATATATATATAACAACTTCATTTTCACCGGAGCTCAACCATCACCATAATCAGCATGTTCATTTAGCTCAACCATCACCATAACCATAACCATAACAGCAATATGCACAGCAGCAGCATGCATAGCATCAGCATTTAAATACCACCAGTAGCATTTCCACTATAATAAAAAACCCCAATTCATTTCCAGAGAAGCATGTACATCAAGTAAATGGGTCATCAATTTATCACAGCAAGAAAAATATGTGTGGATGAATAAAATCATCCAAACAGGGGCACCACAATCATATACCCCCAACAGAGAAACCAAATACATTATATATACATAAGCTTCAGGGAATTACTTGGGGTCCAGAAAACTAATCCATGATATGAATGCTATGAGAAATACAAATGAGTGAAAAAGGTGTACAAATAAGTGGAATTAAAGTGACATTCCTTCACCTTGTACATGCACTGGCCAATTAACTAAACAAAATCAATTTTCATTTTAGCTACTGCAAGTAAAATCAATTTTGAACCAAACCTCTATTTCATTTTCTTTTTTTGGCAGTAGGTAATGATACATTTTCATTTTGAACCAAATTTATTTACAACCAGTGAGCATGCATGAGCATTTTGAACCAAACAATTGAGCATTTTTAACCAGTAGCAATTTATGGCAGCATTTTTGCATTTCATTCTTGTTAGGAGCATGAGCATGAGCAAGCAATTTTGCATTTCATTCATGTTATGAGCATGAGCATGCAACACCTACACTGGAAGCAATTCATTTTGTATATTAGCATTTCATTTTTGTTATTAGCATGAACTAGAGAATGCATTTCATTAGGCATTTAAATGAACCAGAGAATGCATTCTTGCTATATATGAACCCTAAAAATTTAATAAACATGAATCAAGAATGTGTAAACCAACATAAATCAACTAAATGAACCTAGCTAGCTACGCATTTTGCATTTCCATCTCAACCGAGAAGCAAACCAGAAGCATTTAGTATATAAAGCATTTAGTAAATATAAATTGAAACCCTAAATACTAACCAGCAATGAACTCCACCTAATGAACTAAATACCTAAGCAACATGAACTAAGCAACATTTTAATTTTAAACCAGTAGCTAAACCAGTAGTAGCATTTGCTACTGCCAACTAGTGTTCATTTCATTTAAATGAACCATGTACTGCTAGCAAATTTTATTAACTAAACCTACTAAATTATTTTAACCAGAGAACCATCATATTATTATGAACATACCTAAGAAACATGAACCTAGCTAGCATCTTCATTTGCATTTCATCTAAACCAACTAAACCAACATATATAAAGTTCATTTTCAACTTGATTGCAGTAGCATAAGCATGAGCATTTTATATATATGGTAGTAGCATAAGCATTGCATCTTGCATTTCATTTTAAAATTGGTTTAGTTTCAAACCAGAGAGCTTAATTGTTACTTTAATTTATATGAATTGGCATTAGCATAACCAAAAAACCCTACTGCCTAGCTACCTAGGTACTGCAAGCATTTTTATTTTCATTTTCACATTTAAAAGAATGAATTGAACCAGAAGAAGTCACAGGGCATCTAGCAAAACCATTTTCATTTTCATTTTCGTTTAATGAAGAACTAACATACTGCTTAGTGTCTAGTTTTTATTTTCATCATAAACCATAGCATAAAAACACCCTACTACTATAGCTACTCCTAAACTAAATGAACCAGAGAACCATGTACATCATTTCCATTTTGTTTTAAATGAAACATAGAATGAATTGAACCCTAAAGTGTTTATTTCATCATTTTTTAAATGAACCAGAGAGCATTATTGCTATATCAACCAACATTATTGCTATATCAACCAGCCAATTCAATGTACAAATTCAATCGGCTACTGCAAGACCTACTGCAAGAACTAAAGCAAGAATCGGAGGCAGAGAGAGGGAAGGAAGAGGGGGATGGATAGGGGAAGGAAGAAGGGGATGGATAGGAGAGGGGTTCTTACCAACGGCGATGGTGGCGACGCCCTGCTGCTCCTCTCCGGGACGGTGGCCGGCGCGCAACGCCCTCCTCCTCTCGGCGACAGTGGCGACGGTGGCTGGCGCGTGACGCCCTCCCCCTCCTCTCCGCGGCGATGCCCTGCTCCTCCTTGCGCGGCAGCTCCGGCATGCAGCGAGGTCTCTTGGTCCAGGGCTTCCGCGCGACGGCGCTCGAGATCGACGGTGGCGGCGGCGCTCGAGATCGACAGTGGCGGCGGCGCTCGATTGGGAATGGGGAGGGAGAAGAGGGTCGCGCGGCGGTTAAGTCCCAGCTATAGCCGGACCCACCTTATTGCCGGCGCACCACATGATTGGTTCGCCGGGGACAATTATACCCCCGGCGAACCAAACAGGTGGTGCGCCGGCAATAAGGTGAGCCCGGCTATACCTGGGACTTGTCCCCCAACCCTGGCTGGCCATTTCCTTTTCTATTTTATTTTATTTTTATTCTTTTCTTTATTTCTTTTCACTTTCTTTTCTTTTCCCACAAATCCTATACTATTTTTTTCCTTCTCTTTTCAAGATAATAACAAAGCAATATGAGTTAATTATGCATTACAAAAAAATGAGTTATACATACACAAAATATTGACCAACACAATATTAATTAGTCATACATAAAATATTGGCCATGACCATATGAGTAGTTATGAATTACACAAAATATGAGTTATAGATTGCAAATAAAGTTTTACATCATCGATTGAGAAGAGTGTTTCGCTTTCTTCTTGCTTTTCTTGCTCGTCGTTGAATAATTTAGCCCCGTGTCGTGACTTCTTCTTTTGAAGGGTCGACCTGACCTCGGTAGCGTGGTCCTGCTTCTTCTTGTGGTGTATGTTGTCTCTTCGTCCTCGGATTCTTCCATCATTGGGTCTCCAACTTGTCCTTCGAAGTCTTCCTCGTTGGCGACTCCATCCATTCCGACGATGGTCCTCTTGCCTCTCCTCACGATAACACGGCTAGGCCTGGATGGGTCGGTTATGAAGAAGCATTGGTGCACGTGTTCTGCAAGTACCCATGGCTCATTCTACGCGGTGGCGTTCGTGGACTTTGATTTGTTGGCTTCGGGTAGAAACATGGTGGTGAAATACCGGTCTTCTTTTCTGACGCTCTTAGCCCATCTGATACGAAACATCGGCACTTTCTCCCCAGCGTAGCTAAGCTCCCAGATTTTCTCGATTCTTCCGTAGTATCTAGTCTTTACGTCACCCGTCCAGGAATCCATCGTTACCCCTGAGTTCTGGTAAACACTGTTCTTGTCTTTTTCTTCCGTGTAGAATGTGTACCCGTTGATATTGTACGCTTGGTAAGTCATGATGTTGGGCGCGGGGCCATGTGACAAGGCCAATACTAGTTTATCCTTGTCAGAATCCATTGGTGGGGGATTAGCATCAATGTGGTCTTTGAACCAGCGCGCGAAAGAGGAGTTGTGCTCTCTGTATATTTCTGCTTCCGTCATCATCGGCTTGCCACTGTTCTCTATCATGGTTTTGTGCTCTTTCAACCAAGGATCGATCAAGTCAATGTGTTGTAGCGCTACTAAGTTGGCCCTGTCAAAGTCGGAAGTCCGACCAGACATGTGCACGTGCAGTTCCTTCCTTCCATTTTTGTGGCCTACTCCCTCGAACCTGCGGAGGTGCTTGTTTTGAGGCAAACCAACAGGGTCCTCGATGTCTAGATAATTCGTGCAGAAAGAGATGCACTCTTCGGTGAGCCAGCCCTGTACGATGCTTCCATCCGGATGTGACCTGTTACGAACGTATCCTTTAATGACCCCATTCATTCTTTCAAACGGCATCATGTTGTGTAAGAATGCCGGCCCTAGACTGACGATATCATCCATGATATGGACCAACAGATGGACCATCACGTCAAAGAATGCAGGCGGGAAGTACATCTCAAGCTCACATAGGATCACCACGATCTCTTCCTGGAGCCTTGCGAGTTTCTTCACGCTTATCGACTTCCGAGTTATGACGTCGAAGAAGTTACAGAGCCCAGTCAGCGTTGCACGGACATGGTCATCCATTATACCTCGGATTGCAACCGGAAGAATCTGCGTCATCATCACGTGACAGTCATGAGACTTCATGCCGCTGAAGTTTCATTTCTTGGGGTCCATGTATCTGCTTATTAGCCCGGAGTAACCGAAGGGCACTCTGACTCGTAGAAGGCAATTGAAAAATTGATCGACCTCGGCCGGACTAAAAGTGAAGCAGGAGGGGGGACAGTAATAGTCTGGCTGCTTAATCCTTTTGCGCTTCTGACCGCCGTCCGCCTCCTCCTCCGACTGTCCCTCTTGGGCCGCCGGGATCTGAAGCTCTTCCCTGATGCCCAAAACTTTCAGGTCGTGTCTTGCTTTCGGCCCATCTTTGGTCCGGTCCGGCATGTTGAGAAGAGTGCCAAGCAAGCTCTCGCACACGTTCTTTGTAATATGCATGACATCAAGGCAGTGAGGTGTATCGAGAATTTTCCAAAGACGACAAGTCCCAAAACACGGACCTCCTTTTCCATACACCAATGAGCGGCGTCGTTTCCTTTTTCTTCTTCTTCTCTCCGGGCTTTTGACGAATCTTTCCCGGCGCGGGGGCACTCCTTCCAACCTTTCGCAATGTATCGATCTCTTCGCCGCTCTTCTTACGTGGAGGTCCTCGGGGTTCATTTGTACCATCGAACAGATCTCCACGCTTTCTCCACGGGTCAGTTTTCTGTAGCCACCTTCGATGCCCCATGTAAACTGTTTTCAAAGAGCCGGGATCCTTACCAAGCTGTAAAAACATCGTCTCTTCCATGCACCTGACACATGCCTTGTGTCCATGGCACACCTGGCACGAAATGTAACCGTATCCGAGGTAGTCCTGCACCGTCGTGATCAACGCGGCTCTCAAAGGGAAATATTCTTCCGCGACGGCGTCCCTTGTATCTACCCCTTCCTCCGCCCACAACGTTTCAAGCTCCTCCTTTAATAGTTCGAGATACATGTTGATATCGTTTCCTGGCTGTGTCGGCCCTTGAATTAGCATACTCATCTGTATGTACTTCCTCTTCATGCACAGCCAGGGCGGTTGTAGATCCATACAAACACGGGCCATGTGCTATGTGTGCTGCTCTGGTTTCCGAACGGATTGAATCCGTCCGTGCTCGCACCCAACCTGATGTTTCTGGGATCTGCCCCAAAACTTCCGAATTCATTGTCTAATGCTTTCCACTGGCTTGCATCCGAAGGGTGCGTCAAGACCGGGTGCTCAATCCGCTCTTTATCATTCAACACCGCCTCCTTTCTTTCTCGTGCCGGCCGCATGAGCTTTGCTTCCTTGCGGTCCGCGTAGAACCGTTGAAGCCGGGGGGCGAGCGGGAAGTACCACACAACTTTCCGAGGAGCTTTCTTCTTCCCTTTCTTGTACCGTTCAGCTTCACACACAGGACATTTGGTCTTGTCCATGTGCTCCTTGCGATACATGATACAGTCGTTGATGCAGGCGTGATACTTTTCGTGGGGTAAGTCGAGAGGGCACGTGATTCTCTTGGCTTCGGCTAGACTACCAGGACACGTGTTCCCGGCAGGAAGGAGATCTTTCACGTATTCCAGGATGTCGTCGACGCTTGTGTCCGTCCATCCGTGTTTTGCCTTCATCTGCAGCACATCAAGAGCTACTCTCAAGCGAGACTCCCCCAACCCGCGACCTGAGTCGTACAACGGAGTATTCGAGTCTATCTCGAGTTGCTCAAGCTTTGATTTCCGCTTGGCGCCTTTCGTCTTTTCGAGAAGCAGATCTTGAAGATGAGGGTCCCGCACGACTGAAGCTAGCGGCACCTCTTCGTCGTCGTCAAGGTTATTGTCGTCGTCAAGGTTATCGTCCTGTGCGACAAACTCTTCATCGTCATCAATATCATGATGCCCTCCTTCTTGCCGGCCATTATTACCACCTGCCGTCGTCGCCCCATTGACCTCCGCCCCATCATCACTCATCCATTGAGTGTGTCCATGCATGAAACCATTAGTGAGCAGGTGCCCCTGCAATTTGCCTGAATACGGGTCAAACCATTTCCCTCGTTTGCATCTCCGGCACGGACACAATACCTCCATGCGGTTATTTTCATACATGTCGATGATCGCGTGTTTCAGATATCTCATCACGATGCTTTCACTCATCTCGATAACCATTATCGCCTGCATGGTAAGATTACATAATTGATTAGAACCATGCATCCGTCGGTAGTTTTCACGGAAAATTTCGGCATGACCTTCCTACACGGTAGGACATAGGAGCGCCAGAAATGTGCCGAAACGGAAACTTAAAGAATCAACATTTCGGCGCAACGTTGGCAACTCATTTTCAACGCCAACACACACAAGCACAAGCACAAACACAACATATATATATATATATATATATATATATATATATATCTATATATATATATATATATATATATATATATATATATGCCACACACGAGATCAGCTTTGCTTCAAATGTCCAACATACATCGATTTCATTCCTCAATTTGTTCATTAATCACCTATTTGTTTGATATAATTGTCGACGAGATCGAGACGACGCGCCGCGATAATGGCGTATGGAAGCCGACTTTCTAGATCTAGATCTAGATTGAGCGGTCAACGCGGGATAGTAGATCTAGATCTACATAGGGGGATGTGGGAGATGCATGTAGGAATGGAAGATTTGCTCAAAAAATATGATTTTGTTTGGTCAAATTAGCTAAATTGGGGATAGGAATAGGCAAAAATGAGCTGGGTTGGGAGAAGGCTCGGGTTGTGTGGAGAAGTGGAGTGTAGTGAGTGTGTGAGTGAGTGTGCTGGTTGGTGGCTGAAATAACTCCCAGGTTATTACCGGCGCACCTGGACCATGGTGCGCCGGCAACATATACCCCATCCGGCTATAGTTGCTCGGGCCGAGGCCAGGAAACACTTGCCGGCGCACCAGCCTAGGAGCGCGCCGGCAACAGCAAATTACCGCCGGCGCGCTCCTGGGCTGGTGCGCCGGCAGCGTTTCCTGGGCCTGGCCCGAATCGGCCGAGCCCATGCCAGGAATTTTCCCCGGCGCGTCTTCTCCGCAGGTGCGCCGGCAGTATGCCTGCATCGCCGGCGCGGCGACTTCTTGGTGCGCCGGCAACACTTTGCACCGGCGCACGTCCTAGGTGGTGCGCCGGCACGTTTTGCCTCCACCTATAAGCTTTTCCCTAGTAGTGGTGGGCGCCGCTTCCTTCTTCAAGGCGTCGTCGAAGCGGGTGTCTCCGGGGGAAACCCTAGATCCCTCACGGGATCGGGCGAGGGCAGCGCTCTTTTGTGTCGCTTTGCCTCTTGGGGCCTCGCTTTGGACGTCCGCTGGTCAGAGGGGTTTGTGGAGTGTTTTGGCGGTTTCGATGGAGGCGGGTTCGTCTTCGGCCAGGTGGGACGCGGCCTCGGGGTCGGTGTGGTAGTTGGAGCGGTGGCTCCGGTCTTTTCGCCTCCGCCTGTTGCGTTGAGGTGTGGTATCGACCTGGTTGGTCGTCGACCCGTGTGGAGCGCAGCCTCGGGGCTGGCGTGTGGTGTCGTGTTGTAACGGTTTTTCGGCCAGTCTTCCTCATAAACGGGCCACTCTTTTCTCCTATCTTCTATTATATAATTAAAACAACAAACAATCAATGGTTTAGATTAGTTTGGCATTAGCAAATCAAGAATAACGGCCACGATTATAACTTCTTAAAGCTTGGTAACGCGCTACCCCTTTCAATTTAGTTATGTATGTACGATCCAGAAGATTAATTCCATCTTCGCACGTCTACCCGGCGCGACGATGTCGATCTGCAGTTTAGATTTGTAAACGGTTTATATTCATTGTGGAATATATCCGTCGGTAAAAACAACTAATCTCATGTGTTCACCTATACGCACGAGCGATTCTCATAACATCTGCCGGCGGACGTACAACATGATCGTCGTCATGCGTCGTCCATGGCTCCATGCAACCGATGGGTTTCAATGATATCAACACGTACGATGGCGATCAGCTGCTGGCCAATGTACGACAGGACTGGTGAGATGTGTCTTCACTCTTCAATGGCTTCGTGCAACCGACTGTCGTCGACGATTGAACGATTTTACAATCTGTTCTATCGAACCCTCCCGGCCGGCACCGGCGCGGTCGCAGCAGCAATAACCGCCGGTTGATGGATGTCCGATCGGGACCTGAACAAGTTTCTAACTTTCCATATTGATTACATCTCTACCCGTGACAGCAGAAAGGTGGTCAGGAGCTTCCACGAGCAAGCCATCCACAAGACATGGGCAAAGGTAAACTATTGCTGCTTGATCGGATTAGCTTAATTAAAGCCTGCAGTGATTCTGTCAAAAAAAAAGCCTGCAGTGATCGATCGATGGTACATGCTCTTGGTCCTCATACTTCTTTGATGATTAACTGCAGATGGATGCGTTGCGCTAACACCGAGTAGATCGAAACAACCAGCCTCAAAGGATCCAGGTGTTGGATGCCAGGGTAGGCCAAGAAGCGTGGATGAGGTGGTCTTCCTCCTCCCGCGGTTCCGTGTTACGAGGAGAGTTTTGGTAATCACCCGGACTGCTTGACAAGAGCACGGTGGAGAGGCAGTCATCTCTAAGAGAAAGGGTTGAATCAGCGCTCGCCCTGAGGCCAAGGCGAAGAGTTGCAGCGACATGTTGTGATGTTGTGCTCGGCTTTTACATCTGACATATATAACTCCGCTCTGCTAGGAGTGTTGAAACAAAGTGATTATCCTATCATATATATAGTGGCTTTGTTACGATAATGTTGTGGACTAATTATCATGCCTGACGTTTTGCCAATATATTGGCACAACGGAGTGCGGCGATCTCCTTTCCAAGGGCCATGGCAGGCAATCCCTACCCTGCCAATCTGCCACGCTGAAGAGATGAAGCGTTCTACATGAATCGGACAAAGTGAAGCACTCGCCAGATTATAGCTGCATGAGCAGCCCACGACACATATGCTCTTGGGCTATATTCGCAGATGGTGGTGCTCCCTTTACAGCTTCAGATCCGTTCTTTGATTTAGTGATGCAATGAAACTTCACATATTTGTCTTTCACCTTCTAGATTCAGACGCTATTTTTCTCGATTTACGTTGTATGGGATTATTTTTTAGCAATTTATACACATATCAAATAATTATGAGTTGTCTTTCTATGGCAGTTAATGAGGCTCAGGTCGATGCTCCACACCGGTGGAGTAATCACGAGGTAAGATCTGGACCTTGAAGAAAAGGATATCATTAAGCTTTTGCTTTATTTTATCCTCATATTTTGCTTTGAATCTTCTATCTATTATATAATTATAAAGTAGAAGACAAAGGATGGCTCGGATTAATCAACAAACTAACAACATAAAAAATAACGACTCAGATTTATTCATGACGGTTCGTGGTACGTCCACATAGATATATGACCCGAACGCTATAAAAAGATGTCCTTAATTGGATGGATCACGTCTTCTTGCGGTTGTATATCTTCTTTTTACAGAGTTGTAGATGTTTTCTATGTTTGCAAACAAGCCACCTAGGGTTGAACCTCTTTGGGTTCTTTCGCCAACTGTACAACACCTAGAAGCCTTGCGCCACCCCACCACTCAGCCGGCTCTTGGCGGCATCAAGATGAATGATCAGAGGGATTACTCTAGATCAGGCGTCAATCGACAGTCACGGACTTGCGGACCATCAGGGGTGGCCGGAATCTTGGGAAGACAGCTTCAAATGGTTTCTATACTTTTCGATATGGCTGGTCGCTGGGGCAAGTAATCCGATCCAGCAGTCTTTTTCTATGGATGTGCCAACCTTGCTGGGAAGCTGCATCCTGAGAAGCCATCATGAGAAGCCTCGGATTGATTCGTGCAATACCGGTGGCTGATCAAATCTCAGGTAAGCAATACCCTCTGTATTTTCTAATCAAATACAAAGTTGCTCAATGTGTTGATTGTCTCGCGTCACCACATGGCTCCAGGCATCCACTGATGGTATAACCATAACCTTGGACGGTTCAGCTGCATGGATGGTAGGGGTCTAGCTACTTGATCTTCCAGTTATGGCTTTCGCACATAACGAAATAGAGAGATGAATCTTTGTACGTATGTGCTATAATTGATCCTGGTATTATTGGATAATAACTATGCTGCGTTTTTTGCTCTTGCCAACAAATTATATGCAGCAGCATTTTTACTAATGTTATCCCTTCTTCAGGTTGTCTGAAGGAGCCGAGGCAAAACGATTAGATTTTTAACTGCATGTCTGCTCTAATGCAGTTGTAAGCATCCCAAATTTTGCACGCATCTAAAAAAATTGCAGTTCCTCCTTACAGTTGGAATTATAAAAAAAAAACAATTCTAAGTGCTTAATACAATTTTGTTTTTTCAGATCTAACAACTTCCCTGCATTACATTCCATATAACATAGCTTTATTGGCATCTCTCCAAAAGAATTATGAGGAATTTCAAACAGGTCAAAGCTCTCTGATCTTTTCGCAGCCTATGTATAGGCTTATGGATTTTCTAAATTTCTATAAGCTAAAAATGCTATCTAATGGTGCTTTCGTCCACATGGTTTTGAAAGTTTCAGTAAGATTAATGGCAAATATGGTGCTAGATCTAATGGGTTTTTTCCTATTTATGCGGCTTGGTTTTGGAATACATATCAGATGTTGTTGCTTCTGTGCAATTTAGTTTTGTATATCATATGATTGACGTGTAAAATAGATATGTATTTTGAAACCTTGATAAATGTTAGTTCTGGAAGCGTTAGCTAATAAAATTTAACCTTCGCCAAACAAGGTGTGTGATAGTCATCTGATGAAAGGGCTGTCTTATAGATAACCTTTTGCAAGAAGAAATAAAGCTGTTATATTTAAAAAATCAGTGACTCTGAAGTCCGCTTGAAAATATTTTGGTAGCTGGGTTTTTCTGTAATCTCTACTTTGAGATTTTTTTTCGGAAAAATCTACGATTCAAATCCTGATATATATATCCAAATAATATGAACAATCAGGAGTTCCAACAATTTAAATTGTATCTGCCACAACAATCCTATTATCAGATAACCACTTGCTCATGGAAAGCCCTTTTCGTTCCGCTTAGCCCTATCGATATTTTAGGAACTAGAAGATCCTGTTTGGTTAAATACCCAAAAAAAAATTACGATTTTCCTTTCAGTAAGGTATGAAGGCTTCTTATTCCACAAGAGAGAGGCAATATAAATCCAACTTTTGAAATGAGGCATCTTTATTTCATTAGGGTTTGGAGATAGCGATGTCAGTGCTTCGCAATATCAGGCCCATTACCATTTCATTTTGGTACACACCACAGTAGTAGGTAGATAGCATAACTGTATGTAAAGAAGTTTTTTATAACAAATTTACCCTGCAAAAATTGACACTACAATATCTGTTCTTCACTACAATGCAATATGAGTATTCCTATAATGTATTTTTACTACAAACTCAATAACTTTTACATGTACTTTACGCAAAAACAATAAAATAAGTATGAATCTAGCCGCGCAAATGCGCGGGTAACCCGGCTAGTATCAATGAAAGGCAAAGCTTTTGCCTCGTTTCAAAAAAAAAAAGAATAATAGGGTCAATTCCACCTTCCTTTTCTTTTCTGAAGATTACGGCTATCCACCTGATGGATAGTGCTAATTTGCTTCTACTCTCTTTGTCTCATAAAGATTATCTAAGATTTTTTAAATTTTAGATTTATCTAGACGCATTTAGTATCTAGATATATCTAAATTTTGATAAATTTTGGATAATCTTCATAAGATGGAAGAAGTAGTATATATTATGTGATTCCGGCGCTAGACATTTTGCTATGAGGTTTTTGGGACAAATTAAGAGATACTTCAATGGTGGCACATTTCCATTGTTTGCCCAGGCAAGTGGCTAAGCTTAAGGGCATGTACAATGGTCTAGACAGGTGGTGTCTGTAATAGCACTCCAGATCATATATAGACAGTAGTATAGACAGTGTCTACAGTGGTCTGTCTGTAAGCTATCTATTTTTAGCCATAATCATGTGTGAGTATAAGTTATAGACACCATTCATACAACAACAAAAATACTGTCTGTAAGCCGTCTGTAAGAAGCCCACAGACTGTCTGTAACTTTACAGACAGCCTCCCTCTCTCTCCGCATTCTCTTTCATCCACATCACCAAAATTACCTATAACTACCCCTTACAGACAGCTGAGTCATCACCATTGTACATGCCCTAACTAAACCATCGCCTTTTGGTCCGATCACGCTTGTCCTCGTCGAGTTTGATTCACGGGTACTACCTTGTGTTCATCAGCTGTTGTCCTAGTGTTATGCACTTTGTTTACTTTCTTGTCACGCCGGCGTGTACGATCATGCCTAGAGTTCAGCTACGGACCGCGATCCCTATTCTCCGCTCAACATGGGAGCGAGCGGTTGCTCCGCTCAGAGCGGGATAGGGTTGGGCCGGCCCATTAGCGACGGAATTCGTTTTCCTTCATTTTTTTTCTTCACTTTTCTCATTTTCTACCCGTTTTTCAATTGGTTCTGATGGTTTTTTCCCTCCGGTTTTTTGATTTTGCCGATAGTTTTTTTTTTTGAAATTTCCAAAATTTGAAAATTTTCGTATTTGAACATTTTTAGATTTGAACATTTTTTAAGTTTAAACAATTTTTATTTTGAACATTTTAAGATATGAACTTTTATCGTGTGTCTGAACAATTTTCAGATTTTTTCTGTTCGGTTTTCTTCTCAGGTTTTTCCATCTTTCTTATTTTCTCTACTTTCTTTTTCGCAATATGAACAGTTTCAAAACTAAACAATTTTTAATCTAAAAAAAATTCAAGTTGAATATTTTTAAAATTTGAACTTTTTCGAAGCTGAACAATTTTCAAATTAGAATTTTTTTAATCTGAACATTTTCCTAGTTTGAACATATTTTGAATTTAAACATTTTTCAGATCTAAACAATTTTGTAGTTTAAACATTTTTGAATTTGAACTTTTCAAAATCTGAACAATTTTTTATTTGAACATTTATTTCAAATTAAAATATTTTTCAAAATAAACACACGAGGAAACCGACAAGGATTCGCATCCAGCGATCCGAGTGCTGAACGACCAGAGCTCATGCGCCGAGGGACGCAGATGGGCCGGCCCATCGTCGTTCGGGACAACAGATTCCATAAGCGAACGCGATCTAAACCTCCGCTTAAAGTGATCGATAGGAGCTCCGGCTACGGACACGGCGAATCCTATACACCGACCAGGTCGGTGCTTACCAAGCACCGCACACCCTGGTCGGGTATAGGGCCCGGCCCATTTGCGTTTTTTCATTTTATTTTCGTTTTCTGTTTATTCGCTTTCTTTCTTTTTTGTTTGTTTTTCTGTTTTCTTTTCATTTCTTTTCTGTTTCTTTTTCTTTTCTTTCTTTTTAAAAATTCCGAAAAAATAAATTAATTTTTTTTTAATTTTTTAGAAATGTTCAAATTTATAATTTGTTCAAATTTGAAAATTGTTCGAATTTAAAAATTGTTAAAAAATAAAAATTGTTCAGATTATAAAATTTGTTCAAACCTAAAATTGTTCAAACTTAAAATTTGTTCAAACCTAAAATTGTTCAAACTTAAAACTGTTCAAATTTGAAATTTGTTCAAATTTAAAAATTGTTCAAATTTAAAAAACGAAAAATTTAATAAAATTGTCAAATCAGAAATTCATGATTTTAAAATTTTCATTTTTTAAAATATTCAAATTATAAAAAATTAACAGAAAGAAAAGAAACGAAAAAAAGAAAACGTTTACCTGATGCTGTTGGGCCGGCCCAGCAAGCCACGTCGGACCACCGGAAATGATAACAGCCAGTCGGGATCGTGGGCCGGCCCAACAACGACCGGGGGGGGGGGGGGGGGGGGGTGTGCGGCTCCTCGCTTTGCCACCGACCAGGTCGGTGTAAAACAACACCCTACGGACACCTAACAAACAGATCAACTTCAGCATAAACAACCCGCTCTAGGCCCGTGTAGCCCACAAAGGTTAAGATGCAATATCAAATAAAATTCTCCACGCAAAACAAGAATTAATATGATAACCGGATGTCCGCGTCACACTCAGACTTGAGAAAAGTTACACGGCGAAAATAAGTGGCATCTCGGGAGCTCGAGACTCGCCGCCCTTGCGCCACACCTTAAAAGCAATGCGCACATCGATGCCGAGCTGCCTACATATGTCGGAGGCTCCGACACTAACCGGAATCACCACCTGGTGTACATCAGCTCGACAACGAGGGTGCACAAGCAAGAGGTCAGTCCTTACAGCTTGCACCGGTGGCAACTGGCAACGGCTATTCCAAACTGGCTCGTGTCGCCTCCGTATAGGCTTGGGCTGCCCAAGGTCCCACCTGCCAGTGAGGCCTATGTGTACGGTCGTTTCGCGATAGCAATATCGTTTTCTCGTCGCATGACCTGGGTCGAAACGAATGAGTTAGCCTGATGGAGATGGGTGGATTAGTCTTATTGGTAGTTGTTTACTTTCCCTCCTGATTAGTGCCCTAATGGCGTCCGTTATCCACAACGATCGAATGATGCTAGTGCCGTGACGAACTTAGTTTGGTTCATGGAGTAGATTAATCACAAAATTAGTACGTAGGCGGACTTTAGTGTACGTGTCAAAGTTGCTTTGCGTCACATGCTGGGTGACCAACTTGCACCCTTCACCTATTTTTCGGTTTTGCTATGTTTTCGCCAACTGATAATTTGTTATGCATCGCACTTTACTGTCAGAATAGTACAACTTAATGAGTTGCATTTTTCTTTAAACTGCAGTTACATTTTTCTCACCTAACTGAGACTTAAGAAGAAATAGATGTAAACAAACATTTTTTTGCCTGATTAACCTCTAGATATATACACATCAAAAGCTTTCTCACTTGGTGGTGTCCAATCTGTGGCAATCTGGAACTGTACACCTCCAAGTTAACCGTTGATCTAGCCAAACATTTTCGAAAACTCGCGGACTTCATTATTTTCCCGTCGTGTTGCTTATACAATATTTTAAATAGTGGGCTATAAACTACAACGGTGGTCTGCACAAAAGAAACTATAAGAGTCATATTGTGAATGGAATACAATTTTGCCACCACTAATATTATTTTTAAAACTGCATCCAACAGTATTTGTTCACGTGAGCTTCTCTAACCATGATTATGTATCCAACTATTAGAATAATTTTAATGATACGAATTAATGTGATAGCTATGTGGAATTGCATGCTCTAATCAGTTTAACCAAAAGACCACTCTAATGGGAGAGACTAGACAAGTATATTTAACATCTCCCCTCACATCTAAGCCGGTGAATCATTGTACTATTTTTAGGAAGGTCACAAATATTTATTTTAAATATTGCATTAGCTTGGATTTAAACCCAATACCTTGTGCTATGTGGAATTGCATGCTCTAGCCAGCTCAACCAAAAGACCAATCTAATGAGATTAGGCAATTATATTTAACAGGCTCTACTAGACATTTGTATATATATTGCTTTCGGTATTTAATAGATAGATATGGATAGATAATTTTCTCACTGGTCTTAAAGCAGTGAAGCCGCCGATCCATTCTCCTATGTAATCAACTGTTTTCTTATCTTTCCTCAAAAAAAAAAACTGTTTTCTTATCTCGCATACGTGCATGAAACAGCACTGTAAACCAGAACGCACTGCAGACAATGACACATGCACAGCATGTGGACCGAACACATGATTTAGCGGAAGGGGGACGAGCTGATTCTAGCCTCATTTAGTGAAACCAGTGCCGCCGCCAGTGCACTATGCTATTTCTTGTGCCTATGAGCAGCCAATAATATACACCCGGATCAGGGATCACTACGTAGCACGATTGTGAACATTATTTAGTAGCGGATGAGATATCGTCCGTGCTGCCGGATTCTCTTCGGGTGCCTCGATCGAAAACTTATACTGTATCAATTCTGATCCCTGCAAATGTTAAGAAGATTTTTTTTTTTTGCGAAACACAGTATATATGTAGACGCTCACATGTACACATATACACCCACCCCTATGAATATACGCGCACACACTCTACTTCTATGAACACCTTCGAGAGACTGTATCCAAAAAACTTCATCCGACGGGTCTTGAGATTGACGAAGTCACCCGTCTTTAACGAGACACCAACTTATCAAAACTAGGATTTAAATTCTGGTGGGCTGAAAATACCACTACCCTCCTAACCACCCAATCACAAATTAGTTCTCAGTGTTAAGAAGACCTATGAACTCTGGTCCACGTTTCAGACTTTATGTCGTCCAATGGACAGGAACATGCGATCAATTTCGTGAACAGAGAACTTTTTTTGAGCGATCAATTTTCTGAATAGGATTTTTTTGGAAACAAAAGCAGACTTTCTCTGGAGGGAGAATGAATGAAAGCACAAACATAAGAGACCGGCATTATGATGCACCATTTTCAACATAGCCAAAGTAGCTAAATGGAACCGTAAACGTGTCAACACGAGTGCATATTGCGACGCGATCGGAATCTCACCCTGCATATCATCTCAAGCTGATGGTGAGCTCTCTTTTCCTTCCGTTCACTCATGGTCTTTGCAACTTTGCCTTCAAGTATAGACGGTGTCGTGCCTCCTCCAAGCACGATGTGTATACTCAGCTGTTCACCGATTTGTTTTTCTTTGTGGATGCTACAATTGAATGTATATATGTTTTTAGTCCCGTCATGATACAGTCGTGTTGAGAAAAAAATACACCTTCTTTAAAAGCTAACTTCATAAAATGTTTCGTTATATTATTGAACTTAACAGCGAGAAAATATCGCTTTGGTCAACGTTTGTGTAAAGCTGGTAAATTTTGGTAAATACATGACGATTTTTTTTTTTTGTCAAAAAGGCCTATCAACTTCTATCTTGACTGATCTTAAAAAGTTCTGAAATTTCAATTACAAACTATGCCAATCCTCTCCCCTAAAATATGCCATATTGGTAGCCAAAATCTTCTTTCTAGCTGAGAACCAACCTGATGTTGGATGGTTAGGAGGGTGGTTGTACCTCCAGCTCACCAGAGTTTAAACCCCAGGTTTGACATCTGTGTGTCTCATAAATACGGAATATTCATTCAGTGGAAGGTCGTCGATAGCGAGTCGCCTGTGGTGACTTCGTCAATTTCAAGATCCAATCCGCCGGCTCAGTCTTTCTTCGGAGGTGCTCATAGAGGTAGGACGTGCGTGTGCGCGTTCATATGAGTGAGTGTATGCGCGTCTATATGAGCGTCTGTATTTGTACTGTGTTTCTAAAAAAAATAACCTTCTTTCTAGCTGCCAACACGATATCAAGGCTTCTTTCTTCCTCAAACCTGCTATGACGTTGGCGACCACGTCTTTAACCCACTGTCCATCACTCCACATATATAGCCAGCCCAGCACCCTCTCATCCACCCTTTATGCCGGGGTGGACTTAGAAACAAAATTGAGGAAGGGCAGAAGGTTTGAGTAGGGACACTTGTTTTGTATATTTAGAACAATTGAACTGTTAAAATATAAATTTATGAAGAAATTGTAACATGTGAGAGTCGGTTATCTGTACGTCAAGCAGAGATGAAACCTAGGGCGCGTTTTGTTGCCTGGGCGCCCCTTGGCTCGCATCGGTCTAGCAAATTTCGGGCCGTTTGATTCCCTGGGCGCACTCGCGTTCTTGGATAGCACGGGTTTTAAAGAACCCCTGGGATAGGCCCCGGAGGAACGCCGTTCGCTCGGGAGGTCCGCCTCGGCATGGCGGGAGAAGCCGAAAACCCAGCGGCGTAGCGCGTCAATGGTAGGGGTAACCTCCCTCTTCGGTTACCCTCTCTATTAGCCCCCTCCCAAATTTTCCCTTCCCCCAAATATCGCACTGACGGCGGCGGCGGCGACCCAGATCTGGCAACACGCATCTCCCTTCGGTCTCCGGCGCCGGAGCAGGGACCTCTTCTCCAGCCGCGGCAGAGCATGCGCACATCTGCGGCGGCTTTTGACCGTGTCAATCGTCCGCCATGACGGAGGTAAGGGGAAACTCCTCTGTTCTACTATAGTGTTCGATTCATGTTCGTAGAACTGGTTGGGTTCAATAAGACCGTTCGTAATGCATAGATCTTGTTTGAGTAGACCGACCAGCTCCAGCTTATGCATCACGCCGCAACACTCATCATTTGCGTACAAGCCTGGATCCTGATGGTGCACAAGAGAGTAGTTAGGCCTGCTGCTTATCCTCGTGTGACTTACAGACCTATATTACAACGAGATCAAGAGAGGATTGCCAACATAAACAACATCTACAACTGCAACGACGTAGAGGCCATCCCGATGCTACGGATGAGAAGAGCCCCTTTCTATGCACTTGTAAAAACGTTCAGGGAAAGAGGGCTGCTGACTGCTAGCATCCACACCTCTGTCGAAAAACAAGTCACAATGTTTCTTCATGTCATCGGTCATAACCAGAGGTTCAGAGTCATCCATAACACATTCAGGCGATCCACGGAGACTATCTATCGGTACTTCCAGCAGGTGTTGTAGCAATTGGGGAGCTCAGAGGTGAAATGATCAAGACAGCATCAATGAACACACCAACCAAGATCAAGAACAGCTACAGGTGGTTCCCCTATTTTAGGGTGAGTACAAAATCATGTTTCTTCTACCTATCAGATGTGTGCTACTGTCAGAAACATGATTGTGTGCTAATCTTTTTACAGGATTGCATTGGGGCTATTGATGATGCTCATGTCACTGTAAAGGTACCGAGATCAACGTCTGTAGCATTCTGCGGGAGGAGCACTACACCAGCCAGAACGTGCTAGCAGCTGTGGATTTCGATATGAGGTTCACCTACATGCTTGCTGGGTGGGAGGATTCAGCCCATGATGCGAGCATCCTGGCCGACAGCTTGTCAAGGCCTGATGGGTTGCAAATCCCAGACGGTAAGTTCTAGGAGATGCTGGATATGCATGTCGACCTGGAATTATACCTCCCTTCAGGAAAACAAGGTACCACCTCAACGAGATCTCTGCGAAGCACCGACCTCTGAATGCGAGAGAGTTGTTCAATCTCAGACACTCAAGCCTTAGAGTCGCCATTGAGAGGGCCTTTGCTGTATTGAAGAACATGTTCAAGGTCCTTGACTAGAAACCGTTCCACACGTTTGACACTCAGGTAAAGCTGGTCCTTGCTTGCTGCATTCTTCACAACTGTATCCTAGGTTGGGGCGAGGATGAGTTCTTAGAAGAGGTTGTCACTTTTGATGAAGTAGAGACCGGCCATGGCGTGGAAGCAAGCGACAATGATGCCTGGAAGGTGAAGAGGCAAGAGTGGGCAGACGCAGTGTGGGAAGCCAAAGGCAACACCACCATCTGAGAAGAAGTGAAGAAGTGAAGAAGAAGTGAAGAACCCCTATGATTCCCTGTTTCTCGAACCCTTTTCGATCCCCGTATGTTGAACGACCCCGTTATAATAAACTGCAATTCGTAGTAACTAGGGGGCATCGTGTTATGAACTACCATTCGTAATAGCTAGGGATGATTTCGTGAACTGATTGCAACTATCATGAACTATGATTTCTGTGTGATGGGAGATGATAGTATGGTAAGCCTACCCGTCGTAGAGAAGAGGTAACCGTAGACATACCTGGATGGTACCAAACAGACCTAATATTATGTTCATCGAGATTTGGGCTTGGCTGTAGGCAAACAAACCGAAAGTTCTTTTTAGCCCAGCCGATGCAGCCCGACCTACCAAACAACAGACCAATTTCGGCATGTGGCTCGTTCTGGACGCGCAAGTGTGCTTTGCACGGTTGCGACATTGAGCCACGAATCAGACCCAGGCAACCAAACGCACCCCTAGTTGATTCTTTTTGTTGGAGGGGTGTCTGGAGTTGAGAACAAAAATTCCAAACCCAAGAATGTGGCAACAACTAATGGATGTCCCACAAAAACTAATGGATGTCCCATAATCCGAAAGTGGTACATTATTGTACCTACCACATTCCCTTTCGCTGCTTCTCCAAGTGCAGACACAGTTTATCTGCATTTCGCGGTTCGTGTGTTTCAGCCCCGTCTCCAGGATTTGGAGGCCCCGGTGCGACTTACAAAATGGGGCTAATATTTTTTTTATTTAAACTCAATAACTAGTAAAATAAAATCATATGTTCACTTAACTATGTTCAGTATGTACTATTCCGTACAATGCTCAAGTATATATCAAGCTTTCATTCTAAGAATGAAATATAGCACTAAAGTAATAGACGAACCTCATGTTCTACCGAAAAGCATCATTCGTCTCATATTTCTTGAAATAAAATGTTCAATCATATCTTTATATTAATCTCATGATTTTTTTCTGTTTAAAAATAACAAAATAAGGGGGCATCATGAGTTCA
Organism: Lolium perenne; assembly: GCF_019359855.2. Classification (NCBI taxonomy): domain Eukaryota; kingdom Viridiplantae; phylum Streptophyta; class Magnoliopsida; order Poales; family Poaceae; genus Lolium; species Lolium perenne. The sequence goes on along the minus strand of NC_067248.2, from coordinate 218,755,879 downwards.
TGACTAGTTGTTGACAACATAGTATTAGCACACACTACTGTGTGTGGCTGCTCTACAAATTAATCAGGGGTTTATCAATTGAAACAACAAGTTTCATGAAATTTAGATTTGTTCAACAGTAATTGAATCTGTCCTAGTCCTTAAAGGAAATTCAGGCCATGGTAGATTGGTACAAAGGAAACTACTAACGGAAAGACCAAGTGACGAAGTGAAGCGGCAAGTTGCATACAGATTCTGGTACAGTACACTGATAGTCTAATACCTGATCGCTGATAGGATTGAGGAACTGAGAATCATGCTGGACAGTAGACAGGGAACGCCGGCCGCCGGCAAGGAGCCACTAGAAGGAACGATCGGATCAGCAGGAGGTGGGCACACGCGGCCACGCGGACGACCACGCCGGCGCGACGCGGAATAGGAGCTCTGCAAACCTCGTCGAAACGCTCTGTATCTCGATCGCGATCGGGAAGTCGAACTGATCGGTTCTGACAGGAATTCTTTGGGCAAAGAAAGGATCAATCCTGCCTTCCCGGGTCTGGGCTGCAGAAAATATGTATTGGGCTGAAGAAAATCGGGGGGGCCCTAAAATTTGGGGGCCTGGATCGATCGATCTCTTCGATCGTGGCCATCGACGGAGCTGGTGTGTTTCAGAGGTCCAATCGCATGACATGAGCTTTTATCCACCCCAAGCGTGGCATCCAATTCTCGGACTACGCAATTAGAATCCCGTTTCTGAATGGTCTTCCCAGATATGCTAGGCCACAGGCGACTCATATCTGGCAAACAAAAACATAACGACCCATGTCAGGCATTTTTGACTCACACTAACCCAGCATATATTATATCTTTTACCACGCAGCAAAAAGCAAAATTTCCAGCGATGTAGAGAAGCATTTGTGGCAACAAATGACCAAGTGGCGCTGGCGCCTCTGCTTTATTTTAGTTTGCTGAATACTTGCTACAGAAATGTTCAAAATGCTCTGAGTTATCTCCCTTTGCTACCGCGAATGCTCAAAAAACTTGGGTATCGTTGCATCGATCTGCTTAGCATTGATAGGAAAAATGCCTCAACTTATTTATTCAAAACGAACTCGCAGATAATTACTTCGTAATCCACCTTTTAAACTACATGATGGCTGTTAGTATTCATACCCTATCTCATTTTAAGGGTTTGATGCTCAGTTCTTTATACTAACCAGCACCACACACTACAGGAATAGAGGTAGACGCCGACGGCCACCACGTACGCCGACGGCTTTTTATCGGGGCCGTCGGCGTACGGCCTCGCCAGGGCACCTTCGGAGGACGACCGTCGGCGTACCGATGCCGTCGGCGTAGAGGCGGCTACGCCGACGGCCACTCTCGGCGTCTACCTGGCCCTCGGCGTAGGTACCAAAGATAGCCGCCGAGCGCGCGACGCGACGGCGCGGTCACGGCGTCAGGTAAGACGCCGAGGGCTACCCTCGGCATAGGGCATGGCCCCCCTATGCCGACGGCCACCCTCGGCATATAGATTTTTTTTATTTTTTTCTTTTTTCTCTCTCTCATATTACTTTCTATTATGTTTCTATTATTTATTTACTAGTATGCATTATGTAAAAAATGGTTCTATTTTTTAAGAATTCCCTAACCCTAACTTTAACCCTAACTCTAACTCTAACTCTAACCCTAACCCTAACTCTAACCCTAACCCTAACTCTAGCCCTAACCCTAACCCTAGGGTTTCCACATACATTGCTAACGCTAACTCTAACCCTAACCCTAGGGTTTCCACATACATTGCTAACCCTAACTATAACCCTAACCCTTACCCTAGGGGTAGATCTGCGGGGTCCCGCCCTAGGATTTCCCAAGAAACAGATCTAGGGTTTCATCGGAAATCGAGCATCGGATCTAGGGAATGGCCCCAAAACTTGTGTGTGTCCACATGGAATGCGCAAAAGTGATTTGAGATGGTTTTATATCCAAGGCTACCCCCCCCCCAGGTGTGTCCGGCTTCTCGGACAGGGGGTTCCTACACTTAGGCGGTCTCGCATCTATAGGGGAACTCCTCGGAGTTGAACCGGAGAGAAACTTGAGATCATATGGGATGATCCTTGTTTCCACATGTACCTATTCCCTATCCAAGCTCAATTGGCGGCCTATGCCCACCGGGGACCCCGATGGGATGCGATCAAAGGGGTAGACCTCGCGGTAAACAGAACTAGGGTTTCATCGGAAATCGAGCATCGGATCTAGGCAATGGCCCCAAAACTTGTGTGTGTCCACATGGAATGCGCAAAAGTGATTTGAGATGGTTTTTTATCCAAGGCTACCCCCCCAGGTGTGTCCGGCTTCTCGGACAGGGGGTTCCTACACTTAGGCAGATTCTGCATGTATAGGGGGGAACTCCCTCGGAGTTGAACCGGAGAGAAACTTGGGATCATATGGGATGATCCTTGTTTCCACATGTACCTATGACCTAACCAAGCTCAAATGGAGGCATATGCCCACCGGGGACCCCGATGGGATGCGATCAAAGGGGTAGACCGCGCGGTCAACGTAACTAGGGTTTCATCTAAATCGAGCATCGGATCTAGGGAATGGCCCCAAAACTTGTGTGTGTCCACATGGAATGCACAAAAGTGATTTGAGATGGTTTTATATCCAAGGCTACCCCCCCAGGTGTGTCCGGCTTCTCGGACAGGGGGTTCCTACAATTAGGCAGATTCTGCATCTATAGGGGGGAACTCCCTCGGAGTTGAACCGGAGAGAAACTTGAGATCATATGGGATGATCCTTGTTTCCACATGTACCTATGACCTAACCAAGCTCAAATGGAGGCATATGCCCACCGGGGGACCCCCGATGGGATGCAGTCAAAGGGGTAGACCGCGCGGTCAACAGAACTAGGGTTTCATCTAAATCAAGCATCTGGATCTAGGGAATGGCCCCAAAACTTGTGTGTGTCCACATGGAATGCGCAAAAGTGATTTGAGATGGTTTTATATCCAAGGCTACCCCCCTGTGTGTGTCCTGGCTTCTCGGACAGGGGGTTCCTACACTTAGGCAGATTCTCGCATGTATAGGGAACTCCCTGAGTTGAACCGGAGAGAAACTTGGGATCATATGGGATGATCCTTGTTTCCACATGTACCTATGACCTAACCAAGCTCAAATGGAGGCATATGCCCACCGGGGACCCCGATGGGATGCGATCAAAGGGGTAGACCGTGCGGTCAACGTAACTAGGGTTTCGTCAGAAATCGAGCATCGGATCTAGGGAATGGCCCCAAAACTTGTGTGTGTCCACATGGAATGCACAAAAGTGATTTGAGATGGTTTTATATCCAAGGCTACCCCCAGGTGTGTCCGGCTTCTCGGACAGGGGGTTACTACACTTAGGCAGATTATGCATGTATAGGGGGGAACTCCCTCGGAGTTGAACCGGAGAGAAACTTGAGATCATATGGGATGATCCTTGTTTCCACATGTACCTATGACCTAACCAATCTCAAATGGAGGCATATGCCCACCGGGGACCCCGATGGGATGCGATCAAAGGGTAGACCGCGCGCTCAACAGAAAGAGGGCGTCGTCGGAAATCGAGCATCGGAACTAGGGAATGGCCCCAAAACTTGTGTGTGTCCACATGGAATGCACAAAAGTGATTTGAGATGGTTTTATATCCAAGGCTACCCCCCAGGTGTGTCCGGCTTCTCGGACAGGGGGTTACTACACTTAGGCAGATTCTGCATGTATAGGGGGGAACTCCCTCGGAGTTGAACCGGAGAGAAACTTGAGATCATATGGGATGATCCTTGTTTCCACATGTACCTATGACCTAACCAAGCTCAAATGGAGGCATATGCCCACCGGGGACCCCGATGGGATGCGATCAAAGGGGTAGACCACGCGGTCAACGTAACTAGGGTTTCATCTAAATCGAGCATCGGATCTAGGGAATGGCCCCAAAACTTGTGTGTGTCCACATGGAATGCACAAAAGTGATTTGAGATGGTTTTATATCCAAGGCTACCCCCCAGGTGTGTCCGGCTTCTCGGACAGGGGGTTCCTACACTTAGGCAGATTCTGCATGTATAGGGGGGAACTCCCTCAGAGTTGAACCGGAGAGAAACTTGAGATCATATGGGATGATCCTTGTTTCCACATGTACCTATGACCTAACCAAGCTCAAATGGAGGCATATGCCCACCGGGGGACCCCCGATGGGATGCAGTCAAAGGGTAGACCGCGCGGTCAACGTAACTAGGGTTTCATCGAAATCGAGCATCGCATCTAGGGAATGGCCCCAAAACTTGTGTGTGTCCACATGGAATGCGCAAAAGTGATTTGAGATGGTTTTATATCCAAGGCTACTCCCCAGTGTGTCCGGCTTCTCGGACAGTGGGGTTCCTACACTTAGGCAAATTCTCGCATGTATAGGAACTCCCTGAGTTGAACCGGAGAGAAACTTGGGATCATATGGGATGATCCTTGTTTCCACATGTACCTATGACCTAACCAAGCTCAAATGGAGGCATATGCCCACCGGGGACCCCGATGGGATGCAATCAAAGAGGTAGACCGCGCGGTCAACAGAACTAGGGTTTCGTCGGAAATCGAGCATCGGATCTAGGGAATGGCCCCAAAACTTGTGTGTGTCCACATGGAATGCACAAAAGTGATTTGAGTTGGTTTTATATCCAAGGCAACCCCCCCAGGTGTGTCCGGCTTCTCGGACAGGGGGTTCCTACACTTAGGCCGATTCTGCATGTATAGGGGGTACTCCCTCGGAGTTGACCCGGAGAGAAACTTGAGATCATATGGGATGATCCTTGTTTCCACATATACCTATGACCTAACCAAGCTCAAATGGAGGCATATGCCCACCGGGGGACCCCCGATGGGATGCAGTCAAAGGGGCAGACCGCGCGGTCAACAGAACTAGGGTTTCATCGGAAATCGAGCATCGGATCTAGGGAATGGCCCCAAAACTTGTGTGTGTCCACATGGAATGCACAAAAGTGATTTGAGATGGTTTTATATCCAAGGCTACCCCCCAGGTGTGTCCGGCTTCTCGGACAGGGGTTCCTACACTTAGGCAGATTATGCATGTATAGGGGGGAACTCCCTCGGAGTTGAACCGGATAGAAACTTGAGATCATATGGGATGATCCTTGTTTCCACATGTACCTATGACCTAACCAAGCTCAAATGGAGGCATATACCCACCGGGGGACCCCCGATGGGATGCAGTCAAAGGGGTAGACCGCGCGGTCAACAGAACTAGGGTTTCATCGGAAATCGAGCATCAGATCTAGGGAATGGCCCCAAAACTTGTGTGTGTCCACATGGAATGCGCAAAAGTGATTTGAGATGGTTTTATATCCAAGGCTACCCCCCAGGTGTGTCCGGCTTCTCGGTCAGGGGGTTCCTACACTTAGGCAGATTCTGCATGTATAGGGGGGAACTCCTCGAGTTGAACCGGAGAGAAACTTGTGATCATATGGGATGATCCTTGTTTCCACATGTACCTATGACCTAACCAAGCTCAAATGGAGGCATATGCCCACCGGGGACCCCGATGGGATGCTGTCAAAGGGGTAGACCGCGCGGTCAACAGAACTAGGGTTTCGTCGAAAATCGAGCATCGGATCTAGGGAATGGCCCCAAAACTTGTGTGTGTCCACATGGAATGCACAAAAGTGATTTGAGATGGTTTTATATCCAAGGCTACCCCCCAGGTGTGTCCGGCTTCTCGGACAGGGGGTTCCTACACTTAGGCAGATCATGCATGTATAGGGGGGAACTCCCTCGGAGTTGAACCGGAGAGAAACTTGAGATCATATGGGATGATCCTTGTTTCCACATATACCTATGACCTAACCAAGCTCAAATGGAGGCATATGCCCACCGGGGGACCCCCGATGGGATGCAGTCAAAGGGGTAGACCGCGCGGTCAACAGAACTAGGGTTTCGTCGGAAATCGAGCATCTGAACTAGGGAATGGCCCCAAAACTTGTGTGTGTCCACATGGAATGCACAAAAGTGATTTGAGATGGTTTTATATCCAAGGCTACCCCCAGGTGTGTCCGGCTTCTGACAGGGGGTTACTACACTTAGGCATTATGCATGTATAGGGGGAACTCCTCGAGTTGAACCGGATAGAAACTTGAGATCATATGGGATGATCCTTGTTTCCACATGTACCTATGACCTAACCAAGCTCAAATGGAGGCATATGCCCACCGGGGACCCCGATGGGATGCGATCAAAGGGGTAGACCGCGCGGTCAACGTAACTAGGGTTTCATTTCAAATCGAGCATCGGAACTAGGGAATGGCCCCAAAACTTGTGTGTGTCCACATGGAATGCACAAAAGTGATTTGAGATGGTTTTATATCCAAGGCTACCCCCAGGTGTGTCCTAGCTTCTCGGACAGGGGTTCCTACACTTAGGCGGATTATGCATGTATAGGGGAACTCCCTGAGTTGAACCGGATAGAAACTTGAGATCATATGGGATGATCCTTGTTTCCACATGTACCTATGACCTAACCAAGCTCAAATGGAGGCATATGCCCACCGGGGACCCCGATGGGATGCGATCAAAGGGTAGACCGCGCGGTCAACGTAACTAGGGTTTCGTCGGAAATCGAGCATCGGATCTAGGGAATGGCCCCAAAACTTGTGTGTGTCCACATGGAATGCACAAAAGTGATTTGAGATGGTTTTATATCCAAGGCTACCCCCGTGTGTGTCCGGCTTCTGACAGGGGTTACTACACTTAGGCGGATCATGCATGTATAGGGGGGAACTCCTGAGTTGAACCGAGAGAAACTTGAGATCATATGGGATGATCCTTGTTTCCACATATACCTATGACCTAACCAAGCTCAAATGGAGGGCATATGCCCACCGGGGACCCCGATGGGATGCAATCAAAGGGGTAGACCGCGCGGTCAACGGTAACTAGGGTTTCGTCGGAAATCGAGCATCGGAACTAGGGAATGGCCCCAAAACTTGTGTGTGTCCACATGGAATGCACAAAAGTGATTTGAGATGGTTTTATATCCAAGGCTACCCCCAGGTGTGTCCGGCTTCTGACAGGGGGTTACTACACTTAGGCAGATTATGCATGTATAGGGGGAACTCCCTGAGTTGAACCGGATAGAAACTTGAGATCATATGGGATGATCCTTGTTTCCACATGTACCTATGACCTAACCAAGCTCAAATGGAGGCATATGCCCACCGGGGGACCCCCGATGGGATGCAGTCAAAGGGGTAGACCGCGCGGTCAACAGAACTAGGGTTTCGTCGGAAATCGAGCATCGGAACTAGGGAATGGCCCCAAAACTTGTGTGTGTCCACATGGAATGCACAAAAGTGATTTGAGATGGTTTTATATCCAAGGCTACCCCCCCAGGTGTGTCCGGCTTCTCGGACAGGGGGTTACTACACTTAGGCAGATTATGCATGTATAGGGGGGAACTCCCTCGGAGTTGAACCGGATAGAAACTTGAGATCATATGGGATGATCCTTGTTTCCACATGTACCTATGACCTAACCAAGCTCAAATGGAGGCATATGCCCACCGGGGGACCCCCGATGGGATGCAGTCAAAGGGGTAGACCGCGCGGTCAACAGAACTAGGGTTTCATCGGAAATCGAGCATCGGATCTAGGGAATGGCCCCAAAACTTGTGTGTGTCCACATGGAATGCACAAAAGTGATTTGAGATGGTTTTATATCCAAGGCTACTCCCCTGTGTGTGTCCTGGCTTCTCGGACAGGGGGTTCCTACACTTAGGCGGTCTCGCATGTATAGGGGGGAACTCCCTCGGAGTTGAATCGGAGAGAAACTTGGGATCATATGGGATGATCCTTGTTTCCACATGTACCTATGACCTAACCAAGCTCAAATGGAGGCATATGCCCACCGGGGGACCCCCGATGGGATGCAAATAAAGGGGTAGACCGCGCGGTCAACGTAACTAGGGTTTCATCGGAAATCGAGCATCGGATCTAGGGAATGGCCCCAAAACTTGTGTGTGTCCACATGGAATGCACAAAAGTGATTTGAGATGGTTTTATATCCAAGGCTACCCCCGAGTGTGTCCGGCTTCTGACAGGGGGTTCCTACACTTAGGCAGATTCTGCATGTATAGGGGGAACTCCCTCGGAGGTGAACCGGAGAGAAACTTGGGATCATATGGGATGATCCTTGTTTCCACATGTACCTATGACCTAACCAAGCTCAAATGGAGGCATATGCCCCGCAGGGGACCCCGATGGGATGCGATCAAAGGGGCAGACCGCGCGGTCAACGTAACTAGGGTTTCATCGGAAATCGAGCATCGGATCTAGGGAATGGCCCCAAAACTTGTGTGTGTCCACATGGAATGCACAAAAGTGATTTGAGATGGTTTTATATCCAAGGCTACCCCCAGTGTGTGTCCGGCTTCTGACAGGGGGTTCCTACACTTAGGCGATTCTCGCATGTATAGGGAACTCCTCTGAGTTGAACCGGAGAGAAACTTGTGATCATATGGGATGATCCTTGTTTCCACATGTACCTATGACCTAACCAAGCTCAAATGGAGGCATATGCCCACCGGGGACCCCGATGGGATGCGATCAAAGGGGTAGACCGCGCGGTCAATGTAACTAGGGTTTCATCGGAAATCGAGCATCGTATCTAGGGAATGGCCCCAAAACTTGTGTGTGTCCACATGGAATGCGCAAAAGTGATTTGAGATGGTTTTATATCCAAGGCTACCCCCCAGTGTGTCCGGCTTCTCGGTCGGGGGTTCCTACACTTAGGCGGGTCTCGCATGTATAGGGGGAACTCCCTGAGTTGAACCTGAGAGAAACTTGGGATCATATGGGATGATCCTTGTTTCCACATGTACCTATGACCTAACCAAGCTCAAATGGAGGCATATGCCCACCGGGGACCCCGATGGGATGCAACAAAGGGGTAGACCGCGCGGTCAACGTAACTAGGGTTTCGTCGAATCGAGCATCGGATCTAGGGAATGGCCCCAAAACTTGTGTGTGTCCACATGGAATGCACAAAAGTGATTTGAGATGGTTTTATATCCAAGGCTACCCCCAGTGTGTCGGCTTCTCGGACAGGGGGTTACTACACTTAGGCGAGATCATGCATGTATAGGAACTCCCTGAGTTGAACCGGAGAGAAACTTGTGATCATATGGGATTATCCTTGTTTCCACATTTACCTATGACCTAACCAAGCTCAAATGGAGGCATATGCCCACCGGGGACCCCGATGGGATGCGATCAAAGGGGTAGACCGCGCGGTCAACAGTAACTAGGGTTTCGTCGGAAATCGAGCATCTAACTAGGGAATGGCCCCAAAACTTGTGTGTGTCCACATGGAATGCACAAAAGTGATTTGAGATGGTTTTATATCCAAGGCTACCCCCAGTGTGTCCGGCTTCTCGGACAGGGGGTTACTACACTTAGGCGCATTATGCATATATAGGGGAACTCCCTGAGTTGAACCGGATAGAAACTTGAGATCATATGGGATGATCCTTGTTTCCACATGTACCTATGACCTAACCAAGCTCAAATGGAGGCATATGCCCACCGGGGACCCCCGATGGGATGCGATCAAAGGGGTAGACCGCGCGGTCAACGTAACTAGGGTTTCGTCGGAAATCGAGCATCGGATCTAGGGAATGGCCCCAAAACTTGTGTGTGTCCACATGGAATGCACAAAAGTGATTTGAGATGGTTTTATATCCAAGGCTACCCCCAGTGTGTGTCCGGCTTCTCGGACAGGGGTTCCTACACTTAGGCAGATTCTGCATGTATAGGGGGAACTCCCTGAGTTGAACCGGAGAGAAACTTGGGATCATATGGGATGATCCTTGTTTCCACATGTACCTATGACCTAACCAAGCTCAAATGGAGGCATATTCCCACCGGGGACCCCGATGGGATGCGATCAAAGGGGTAGACCGCGCGGTCAATGTAACTAGGGTTTCATCGAAATCGAGCATCGGATCTAGGGAATGGCCCCAAAACTTGTGTGTGTCCACATGGAATGCACAAAAGTAATTTGAGATGGTTTTATATCCAAGGCTACCCCCAGTGTGTGTCCGGCTTCTGACAGGGGTTCCTACACTTAGGCGTATTCTCGCATGTATAGGGGAACTCCCTGAGTTGAACCGGAGAGAAACTTGAGATCATATGTGATGATCCTTGTTTCCACATGTACCTATGACCTAACCAAGCTCAAATGGAGGCATATGCCCACCGGGGGAGCCCCGATGGGATGCAGTCACAGGGGTCGACCGCGCGGTCAACAGAACTAGGGTTTCATCGGAAATCGAGCATCGGATCTAGGGAATGGCCCCAAAATTTGTGTGTGTCAACATGGAATGCGCAAAAGTGATTTGAGATGGTTTTATATCCAAGGCTACCCCCCCAGGTGTGTCCGGCTTCTCGGACAGGGGGTTCCTACACTTAGGCGGTCTCGCATGTATAGGGGAACTCCCTCGGAGTTGAACCGGAGAGAAACTTGGGATCATATGTGATGATCCTTGTTTCCACATGTACCTATGACCTAACCAAGCTCAAATGGAGGCATATGCCCACCGGGGGACCCCCGATGGGATGCAGTCAAAGGGGTAGACCGCGCGGTCAACAGAACTAGGGTTTCGTCGGAAATCGAGCATCGGATCTAGGGAATGGCCCCAAAACTTGTGTGTGTCCACATGGAATGCACAAAAGTGATTTGAGATGGTTTTATATCCAAGGCTACCCCCCCCCCCAGGTGTGTCCGGCTTCTCGGACAGGGGGTTACTACACTTAGGCAGATTATGCATGTATAGGGGGGAACTCCCTCGGAGGTGAACCGGAGAGAAACTTGAGATCATATGTGATGATCCTTGTTTCCACATGTACCTATGACCTAACCAAGCTCAAATGGAGGCATATGCCCACCGGGGGACCCCCGATTGGATGCAGTCAAAGGGGTAGACCGTGCGGTCAACAGAACTAGGGTTTCGTCGGAAATCGAGCATCGGATCTAGGGAATGGCCCCAAAACTTGTGTGTGTCCACATGGAATGCAAAAAAGTGATTTGAGATGGTTTTATATCCAAGGCTACCCCCCCAGGTGTGTCCGGCTTCTCGGACAGGGGGTTACTACACTTAGGCAGATTATGCACGTATAGGGGGGAACTCCCTCGGAGGTGAACCGGAGAGAAACTTGAGATCATATGTGATGATCCTTGTTTCCACATGTACCTATGACCTAACCAAGCTCAAATGGAGGCATATGCCTACCGGGGGACCCCCGATTGGATGCAGTCAAAGGGGTAGACCGCGCGGTCAATGTAACTAGGGTTTCGTCGGAAATCGAGCATCGGATCTAGGGAATGGCCCCAAAACTTGTGTGTGTCCACATGGAATGCACGAAAGTGATTTGAGATGGTTTTATATCCAAGGCTACCCCCAGTGTGTCCGCTTCTCGGACGGGGGTTACTACACTTAGGCGGATCATGCATGTATAGGGGGAACTCCTCGGAGTTGAACCGGAGAGAAACTTGAGATCATATGGGATGATCCTTGTTTCCACATGTACCTATGAACTAACCAAGCTCAAATGGAGGCATATGCCCACCGGGGACCCCGATGGGATGCGATCAAAGGGGTAGACCGCGCGGTCCAACAACTAGGGTTTCGTCGGAAATCGAGCATCAGAACTAGGGAATGGCCCCAAAACTTGTGTGTGTCCACATGGAATGCACAAAAGAGATTTGAGATTTTTTTATATCCAAGTCTACCCCCAATGTGTGACCAGCTTATCGGACAGGTTGTTACTACACTTAGGCGGATTATGCATGTATAGGGAACTCCTCGGAGTTGAACCGGAGAGAAACTTGAGATCATATGGGATGATCCTTGTTTCCACATGTACCTATGACCTAACCAAGCTCAAATGGAGGCATATGCCCACCGGGGACCCCGATGGGATGCGATCAAAGGGGTAGACCGCGCGGTCAACAGAACCAGGGTTTCGTCGGATATCGAGCATCGGATCTAGGGAATGGCCCCAAAACTTGTGTGTGTCCACATGGAATGCACAAAAGTGATTTGAGATGGTTTTATATCCAAGGCTACCCCCCCCAGGTGTGTCCGGCTTCTCGGACAGGGGGTTACTACACTTAGGCAGATTATGCATGTATAGGGGGGAACTCCCTCGGAGGTGAACCGGAGAGAAACTTGAGATCATATGTGATGATCCTTGTTTCCACATGTACCTATGACCTAACCAAGCTCAAATGGAGGCATATGCCCACCGGGGGACCCCCGATTGGATGCAGTCAAAGGGGTAGACCGCGCGGTCAATAGAACTAGGGTTTCGTCGGAAATCGAGCATCGGATCTAGGGAATGGCCCCAAAACTTGTGTGTGTCCACATGGAATGCACAAAAGTGATTTGAGATGGTTTTATATCCAAGGCTACCCCCCCAGGTGTGTCCGGCTTCTCGGACAGGGGGTTACTACACTTAGGCAGATTATGCATGTATAGGGGGGAACTCCCTCAGAGTTGAACCGGAGAGAAAGTTGAGATCATATGGGGTGATCCTTGTTTCCACATGTACCTATGACCTAACCAAGCTCAAATGGAGGCATATGCCCACCGGGGGACCCCCGATAGGATGCAGTCAAAGGGGTAGATCTGCGGGGCTCCCAGATTAGGGTTTCGTCTACCGGAGGGAATATTGATGTAAGATAGGGTAATTATTGATACTACATGTTACAATGACCTAACAAAACACAAAGTAAGAGAAAAGTCCATGAGTCAACTGTTATTGGAGGCCGGTCAAAGGGGTAGATATGCGGGGCTCGCGAATTAGGGTCTCGTCTACCGGAGATATTAAGTTAAGATATGGTAAAAAAAAAATTATAAGCATAGCTTGGAAATGTAGAAGATTGAAACAACTTAGAATGGACCTATATTAATATATTTTATAAATATAATTGACATTAATAAAATTTAAATTGAAAATAAATTGAAAAAGAAAAAAAAGGGCTATGCCGAGGGCAAAATCGGCATATGCCTGGCCCTCGGCATAGCTAGGGTTGGCCGGGTCGTGTTCTGGTCGATCCGGACCACGAACACACACGCCCGCAGCACACACGCCCGCGCCATCTCTGCTCCTCCCCCCGCCCGCCGCCACGCTTCCCGCCGCCGGCAACCACCTCCCCGCCGCCCTCCCCTGCTCCCCCTCCACCTCGCGCCGACGCGCCGGCCGCGCGCCGCTTCTCTCCTCTCGCGGCCCCGTCCATCGCCGCCGCCAGCCCACCGCCACCCGTCGTAGCCGCCGCCGCCCTCCCCGGCCCTCTCACCTCACAGCGCCACCACGCCCGCCCCCCACCCGCAACCGACCGCGCCGCCAGCCTCCTCCCCCACCCGCGCCCGAGCCTCCTCCCCCCACCTGCGCCACCCCCTGCCTCCCCGCAGCACACACGGTAAGATTTCTTTTTTTGTATTTGTGTATTGGTTTTAGTTGTTGAAATTGAAATGTGTAAGAAAATAGTAATTAAAATGTGTAATTGATTTGAAATAGAAAGAAATAAATAGTAATTGAAATTGAAATTGAAATTGAAAAAAATAGAAATTGATTTGAAAATTGGAAAGAAATAGAAATGAAATGGAAATGTGTAATAGAAATAGAAATGAATTTGTTTAATAATGGAAATAGAAATGCAAATGTGAATTTGTTTTAATAATGTGAATTTGTAATAGGCCATGTCGTGACCGCCTCGTCATGAGCACCCCGGCGTGACGATCCCGGATCTTGACGCGCTTCTCGACGTTCGCCGACATCGACACTCGGTTGTTGGACTACTTCCTCTTCAGCCGAGGGTGAGCTAAATTTCCAACTTCTTCGCCGCATTTTCTTATGTCACTAGATTCATTTTCCAAGTCCAGTTGCGTAACCTAGGTGTCACTTCCCGTCCGCGAGCGTTACGCGGATAAATATGCATTAGTGGTCCGCATATTTTGAACCGTAATGCTTGCGGCATTTACGGGACAGTCGGCGGATGCGTAGTTGTCTACGTTTTCCATGTTCTACTCCGGTCCGAGTCAGGATTTCGGCGGCGCCTCCCCGTTGTTCTGCGGTTTCACTTCCTCTCGACTTTTTGCCGTGACGTGTATCGGGAGAGCGGGGAGGTACCGCCAAATTCTCGACTTGGACCGGGGTAGAGCATGGAGAACGTAGCCAACTACGGATCCGGCGGCTGCTAGGAGCCCACCTAGTAGAGATGTAGGTTGATGCATGCGTTTCGCCCGGTAAAATAAATAAAAATATGATGCATTTAATTTCCTATTTGATATAAATGCTATGTCTGTGGTTTGGCTCCCAATAAAGCAGAGGATGGCTGATAATGGATGGATGTACAATGAGCGTGTTAGTGCGACTGAGAAAACAGATGAGTGGACAAGGAAGACCCATTTTCTAGTGAATGAGTTAGCGCGTGGTACAAAGGGGCTGGTTCGGGCACTTTGCCCCTGTGTTCGCTGCGTGAAGCGTCAACGTCGTGGGAAGGATGAAATGTACACTACAAGAAAATAATCATGTAAGGACGTTCGCCATTAGACGCTTTTATTTTGGTCTCTACGTGGAAAACCAACAAGCTGTAAAGACGTTCATTAAGACGTTGTACATATCGTCTCATTGCACGGCAAATAATTTGCTGCATATTATTCTAAGAAAATGGATAAGCCCACAAACCCACGACTCCCATCTCTAAGTCTCAGGTGACTCAAAAGAAACCTACCCCAAATCCAGGCGTGCAAGATCTACAGCCGCCGCCCCCAATGGATCATTCCTCTCCGGCGAGCTGTTCTGCTACCCTCTCCAAGACAAATCCCCCGCCACCCTTTCTGCCTTCATCTTCCCCCGTCTGGGTACTCTCCTCCACAGCCCCGATTTAGTGCTTGGTGTTTCTCGCCTGAGACAAATCAGAGCCTAAGAAACCGGTATTAGTCTCATCCATCTCCCATTAGGTGATCCAGGATGGTAAGCAATCTTCGCTGGCTTCCTCTTCATCTCCCGTATAAGATACATCTTATTTTGCGTGTATACTGCAATTCAGTTATCCATGTCTTCCTCGACATGCAAAAAGTATAGTACTGTATTAGTCTAAATTTCTGATATTACCCATTGATTTTTCAAAGGGTCATCGACTGCAATTTTAATATTTATCTTGGATTCCACTACAAACTGGATTTTACAGTAATGGAACGGCATAATCTGATTGACTAATGCAGGATTTTATGGTGCTGATGAATGAATGTGCCCCAATAGTTCGCGTCTTATTTAAAGCGCAGAAACATAATATTAATCCAAGGTACCAAACTGTCCGTGCATATGATTTCTACCAAGCTATAATTTCAGTCTATATTTTTGTTATATGCACAAGCGTATATCTATTATGTGATGTACAACGAGTAGTACTTATTCATTAGAAAAATGCTTCTACAAAGGAGCTATTCCTCTCAATAATTAGTACACAGCTATGCGGCAATTCTAAAAGATTACCGGAAACACACTGAAATTTTCTTAGTTCATGCTGTATATTCTGCTGTTGCCTATTGTATTGCCATGCGCTATTTGTTACTCATAAGTTTTTAATTAAGACTATGAGCTACTTGAATTATGTTTGTACGCGAAAGTGTAGAGGGTCACATAATTCAAGTGCGAAGTTCAGAAAATAATCATTTTGGACACATGTTGACCACTAATTTTAGTATTTGTAAAACCAGCCTTTATTTTAATGGTAATTATTTCTTTGCCGTCGTTCTCATGCTATCTTCAGGATATCTGTCAAGCAAAAGGAGACCCCAAGTTCTACATATGAGAAGAGGCTGCCTTGAAATAAAGAGGAAAGATGGAGCATTTTCCTGCACCAGGACAGATAAATTAACCCGCCTACTGCGTTTTTTTATAGTAAAACTTGTATTTCTGAATGATGTTATCTTAAGCTGGAATATTAATGTGGAAATGTGATGTATTCAAGGCTAACGGCTATTAGCTCTCTTGCAGGACTGCAGGAAAAAAATGTAGAACTGTTACGAGTGGTACGTCCAATATTTCGCACATATATTCTTGTAAGTTGTATTGGCCTACTCGGATTTTTCTTTAGCTTGAGTATGTAAGTAAAACTTTTTTTCTTTGCTATGTATTTTTCTGCAGTTTGCATAGTGTACTGATTCAAATGCAGAGGAAACGACTGAGGTATGCCAGTCGTGCAGAGGAAACCATTAATATCTCACATCCCGTTTTTCTTTACTTTCTTTCTGAAATAACTTGTGTTTCTGGAAGTAGCCAACTCTCCTCAAATTTCATCTTATGATGTTTGTGTATTAATTTTTTCTAGGGAACTTATGCCTCATTAACTAACAAATTCTATAAATGACATTTGCAGGTTTTTGGATGCAAATAAATGACATTTACAACTGCAGTGGACCTGGATAAGATACTTGATGTCCGCATGTCGAAACTTCTTAGATAGTGCCCAATATTTAGCGACAGAAAAATATGAAAATGTATGTGAATTTGTACAAATTTTAAGTGTGTATGCACCTTGTGCATCCTTGAACCTATCGCCAACTTCGCCTTCTCTTTAATTATTGAATTACTTGTCACTGAGTTGATTTTGTCCGTGGGACTTCTATACATAGACGATGTAATTCTGTATGAAAATGTTTCATTGATGGATGATCTTTAGTGCATAATGCGTGACGAACTATGATCACATTTTACGGCCATAAAATTATACCAAGAAACGAAATTAAACGTGAGGTCAGTATGCTGATGCTACACAAATAAATTATTTGAGACGCAATAGAGCGATCCTACGGATTATAGAGACGTCTTGATAATCCGTGCATCAAAGCGTCTTTAGACATGTAGAGATGCATTGTGAGCGTCTCATAATTATGTTAACACGCATGGCAAAGCGTCCCGACGGTCTTTGTGACGGTGCATAAGGAGACGTTCGAGAGACGTTTTATGAAAGCGACTTTACAATCATGTAGAGATGAAATATAGCGTCACAAACCATTAAATTGGGCGTCTTTATGTGCCTATTTTGTTGTAGTGGTATAGACACCTTCTGCAATATGGGTATATGCATGGGTACGTCACGGAAATCGACTTTGATGAGCGCGAACGTGACAGAGGTGAGGTGATGCGGCAGCGGCTCAATGGCAATGCGTACGATGGAATTAGAGACTTTCTACATGATCTCGTCCATGCCGATGTCCCGGATTCGCCACCTCCAGAACCGGAGGCGCCGCCAGAACCGGAGGAACCAGAGCCAACCGCGAAGGCCTTGTATGATATGATTGCCGCGGCTAAGAGGCCTCTGTACGAGGGCGCCGCGATTTCTCAGCTCGATGCCATCTCCCAATGTCTAGCCGACAAGACCCGGTACAACACCACCCGTGAGGGCTTTGAAGCAAGTCTGAAAACAACTGGTAACATGTTGCCCAAAGATCATTGTCTGCCTCAAAGCCTGCACGCGATGAGGAGAATGATGAAGGACCTCAACATGGATTATCAAAGGATAGACTGTTGTCCGAAAGGCTGCGTTCTATTTTGGAGACAGTATGCGGAGGACAAGTACTGTCCCATCTGTAAGCAGTCTAGGTATGAAGAGGTAACGGGAAAGGATGGTCAGGTGAGGCAGTCAAGCACCGCAAAGTCGATTCTTCGATATCTCCCATTCATAAAAAGAATCCAGCGGCTTTACATGCACGAGGAGACAGCCAAACAGATGACGTGGCACAAGTATGGGAAGAGATTCGTGGACGAAAACAAGAAGTTGAAGATGGGACATCCATCCGATGGTACGGCATGGAAGAACTTCGATACAAAACACCCGCTTAAGGCAGCCGAGGCTCGGAATGTCAGAATTGTGATAGCAACAGATGGCTTCAATCCATATGGTATGTCGGCTGCCAATTACAGTTGCTGGCCCGTGTTTGTTATTCCTCTCAATCTCCCTCCCGGAGTCCTAATGACGAGGAAGACCATGTTTCTGTCGCTGATCATTCCAGGCCCTCATTACCCGGGGAAGAATTTGAGTGTCTACATGCAGCCGATTGTGGAAGATTTGAACCACTCTTGGCACCACGGGACATTGACGTACGACCGAGCATCGAAGACAAACTTCTACATGAAAGTTTGGTTGCAGTATACCATGCATGATATGCCCGGGTACGCCCTAACATGCGGATGGTGTACAGCTGGTAAGTGGCCATGCCCAGTGTGCAGGCATCGGCTTGAGTTCCTTTGGCTACAGAAGGGTCGCAAGTATGTTGCGTTTGACACGAATCGACAGTTCCTCAAAAGGAGGCATCCGTTTAGAGAAGACAAAAAGAACTTCAAGAAGGGCAAAGTTGTGCATGAAAAAAAAAGATGTGCCGAAGTTTGATGGTACACTTGTTGAAGCCGAGCTACGTGCTCTCGTGCCGGCAGCGACGCCAACTGGCCATCAATTTGAGGGATATGGTGTAACGCATAACTGGACTCATGAGGCCGCCTTAACGAAGCTCGAGTATTACAAGGACCTCGAACTTCCCCATAACATCGATGTGATGCACACTGTAAAGAATGTCGCGGAGTCCGTCTTTCACACATGCCTGAACATTCCCGGGAAGTCAAAGGATAATGTCAAGGCTAGAGTCGATGTTGAGATCCTCTGTGATAGGCAAAAATTACACATGAAGCGTCCTATTGGCCGTCAAAAGAATTGGTTCAAGCCGCATGCCAACTTCTGCCTTGATTCCATCCAAAAGAAGGAGGCATTCAGGTGGCTCAAATACGTTGTGATGTTCCCGGATGGTTATTGCTCGAATATGAGTAAGGGAGTTAATCTTTCGACGGGAAAAGTCACCGGGCTCAAGAGTCACGACTATCATATATGGATTCAGCGGCTCATGCCGGTGATGCTTCGAGGGTATATTGATACGTCTCCGACGTATCGATAATTTCTTATGTTCCATGCTACATTATTGATGTTATCTACATGTTTTATGCACACTTTATGTCATATTCGTGCATTTTCTGGAACTAACCTATTAACAAGATGCCGAAGTGCCAGTTCCTGTTTTCTGCTGTTTTTGGTTTCAGAAATCCTAGTAACGAAATATTCTCGGAATCGGACGAAATCAACGCCCAAGTTCCTATTTTCACCGGAAGCATCCGTAACACCCGGGAAGGACCGGAGGGGGCACCGGCCCCCGGACCATAGGCCGGCGCGGCCCAGGCCCCGGCCGCGCCGCCCTATGGTGTCGTCGCCCTTCGACCCTCCTGCGCCGCCTCTTCGCCTATATAAAGCCCCTGGATCGAAAACCCTGATACGATTGGCGAAAACCACAGAAACCTTCCAGAGCCGCCGCCATCGCGAGGCCAAGATCTGGGGGACAGGAGTCTCTATTCCGGCACGCTGCCGGAGCGGGAAAGTGCCCCCGGAAGGCTTCTCCATCAACACCGCTGCCATCTCCACCGCCATCTTCATCACCGCTGCTGCTCCCATGAGGAGGGAGTAGTTCTCCATCGAGGCTCGGGGCTGTACCGGTAGCTATGTGGTTCATCTCTCTCCCATGTACCTCAATACAATAATCTCATGAGCTGCTTTACATGATTGAGATTCATATGAGTTTTGTATCACTACTATCTATGTGCTACTCTAGCAAAGTTATTAAAGTAGTTCTATTCCTCCTGCACGTGTGTAAAGGTGACAGTGTGTGCACCGTGTTAGTACTTGGTTTATGCTATGATCATGATCTCTTGTAGATTGCGAAGTTAACTATTGCTATGATAATATTGATGTGATCTATTCCTCCTACATATGCATGAAGGTGACAGTGTGCATGCTATGCTAGTACTTGGTTTAGTCTTTTGATCTATCTTACACTAAAGGTTACTAAAATATGAGCATTATTGTGGAGCTTGTTAACTCCGGCATTGAGGGTTCGTGTAATCCTACGCAATGTGTTCATCATCCAACAAGAGTGTAGAGTATGCATTTATCTATTCTGTTATGTGATCAATGTTGAGAGTGTCCACTAGTGAAAGTCTAATCCCTAGGCCTTGTTCCTAAATACTGCTGCGTTACTACTGCTTGTTTACTGTTTTACTGTGTTACTACTGCTGCAATACTACCACCATCAACTACACGCCCGAAAGCTATTTTCTGGCACCGTTGCTACTGCTCATATATATTCATACCACCTGTATTTCACTATCTCTTCGCCGAACTAGTGCACCTATTAGGTGTGTTGGGGACACAAGAGACTTCTTGCTTTGTGGTTGCAGGGTTGCATGAGAGGGATATCTTTGACCTCTTCCTCCCTGAGTTCGATAAACCTTGGGCGATCCACTTAAGGGAAAACTTGCTGCTGTTCTACAAACCTCTGCTCTTGGAGGCCCAACACTGTCTACAGGAAAGGAGGGGGAACGTAGACATCAAGCTATTTTCTGGCGCCGTTGCCGGGGAGGAAAGGTAAAAGGTACTCACACTCCGGACCTCGGCTACCAAGCTATTTTCCGCCATTGTAAGTACTCGAAGCTATTTCCTTTAGATCCTGCAATTGCATCTTTTTGTTTCTTGTTTACACTAGTTTGGCATAATGGACAAGAATGAGCTTCTATTTCTATTTCCTGATTTAAAACATGGATTGTTTGATGCGAAAATTAAAAAACCTATGGAATCTTATTTGCATGCTGGTAGTAATATTAGTATGAACGCTTTGAACACCATTGTTGATAATAATATAGAAAGTTCTAAGCTTGGGGAAGCTGGTTTGCATGATCTTTTTAGTCCCCCAAGCATTGAGGAGAAAATTTTCTTTGATGATACTTTGCCTCCTATTTATGATGATTATAATGATAGTGGTCTTTTGGTACCACCTACTATGGAGAGTAAATTTTGTTGTGATTATACTATGCCTCCTACACTTGATGAGAATAATAATGATAGCTACTTTGTTGAATTTGCTCCCGCTATTACTAATAAAATTGATTATGCTTATGTAGAGAGTAATAATTTTATGCATGAGACTCATGATAAGAATGCTTTATGTGATAGTTATATTGTTGAGTTTGCTCATGATGCTACTGAAAGTTATTATGAGAGAGGAAAATATGGTTGTAGAAATTTTCATGTTACTAAAACACCTCTCTATGTGCTGAAATTTTTGAAGCTATACTTGTTTTATCTTCCTATGCTTGTCACCTTGCTCTTCATGAACTTGTTTATTTACAAGATTCCTATGCATAGGAAGCATGTTAGACTTAAATATGTTTTGTATTTGCCTCTTGATGCTCTCTTTTGCTTCAACTATTATTTCTTGCGAGTGCATCATTAAAACTGCTGAGCCCATCTTAATGGCTATAAAGAAAAGAACTTCTTGGGAGATAACCCATGTGTTATTTTGCTACAGTACTTTGTTTTTATTTTGTGTCTTGGAAGTTGTTTACTACTGTAGCAACCTCTCCTTATCTTAGTTTTATGTTTTGTTGTGCCAAGTTAAGCCGTTGATAGAAAAGTAAGTACTAGATTTGGATTACTGCGCAGTTCCAGATTTCTTTGCTATCACGAATCTGGGTCCACCTCCCTGTAGGTAGCTCAGAAAATTAAGCCAATTTACGTGCATGATCCACAGATATGTACGCAACTTTCATTCAATTTGAGAATTTTCATTTGAGCAAGTATGGTGCCATTTTAAAATTCATCAATACGAACTGTTCTGTTTTGACAGATTCTGCCTTTTATTTCGCATTGCCTCTTTTGCTATGTTGGATGAATTTCTTTGATCCACTAATGTCCAGTAGCATTATGCAATGTCCAGAAGTGTTAAGAATGATTGTGTCACCTCTGAATATGTTAATTTTTATTGTGCACTAACCCGCTAATGAGTTGTTTCGAGTTTGGTGTGAAGGAAGTTTTCAAGGGTCAAGAGAGGAGGATGATATACTATGATCAAGAAGAGTGAAAGCTCTAAGCTTGGGGATGCCCCGGTGGTTCACCCCTGCATATATCAAGAAGACTCAAGCGTCTAAGCTTGGGGATGCCCAAGGCATCCCCTTCTTCATCAACAACATTATCAGGTTCCTCCCCTGAAACTATATTTTTATTCCATCACATCTTATGTGCTTTTCTTGGAGCGTCAGTTTGTTTTTGTTTTTTGTTTTGTTTGAATAAAATGGATCCTAGCATTCACTTTATGGGAGAGAGACACGCTCCGCTATAGCATATGGACAAGTATGTCCTTGGTTTCTACTCATAGTATTCATGGCGAAGTTTCTCCTTCGTTAAATTGTTATATGGTTGGAATTGGAAAATGATACATGTAGTAATTGCTATTAATGTCTTGGGTAATGTGATACTTGGCAATTGTTGTGCTCATGATTAAGCTCTTGCATCATATGCTTTGCACCCATTAATGAAGAAATACATAGAGCTTGTTAAAATTTGGTTTGCATGAGTGGTTTCTCTAGAGTCTAGATATTTTCTAGTAAGATGTTTGAACAACAAGGAAGACGATGTATAGTTTTATAATGCTTGTAATATGTCTTTTATGTGAGTTTTGCTGTACTAGTTCGTGCTTGTGTTTGCTTCAAACAACCTTGCTAGCCTAAACCTTGTATCGAGAGGGAATACTTCTCATGCATCCAAATCCTGAGCCAAACAACACTATGCCATTTGTGTCCACCATACCTACCTACTACATGGTATTTCTCCGCCATTCCAAAGTAAATTGCTTGAGTGCTACCTTTAAAATTCCATCATTCACCTTTGCAATATATAGCTCATGGGACAAATAGCTTAAAAACTATTGTGGTATTGAATATGTAATTATGTACTTTATCTCTTATTAAGTTGCTTGTTGTGCGATAACCATGTTCACTGGGGACGCCATCAACTACTCTTTGTTGAATTTCATGTGAGTTGCTATGCATGTTCGCCTTGTCTGAAGTAAGAGCGATCTACCACCCTATGGTTAAGCATGCATATTGTTAGAGAAGAACATTGGGCCGCTAACTAAAGCCATGATCCATGGTGGAAGTTTCAGTTTTGGACATATATCCTCAATCTCAAATGAGAAAATTATTAATTGTTGTTACATGCTTATGCATAAAAGAGGAGTCCATTATCTGTTGTCTATGTTGTCCCGGTATGGATGTCTAAGTTGAAGAATAATCAATAGCGAGAAATCCAATGCGAGCTTTCTCCTTAGACCTTTGTACAGGCGGCATAGAGGTACCCCTTTGTGACACATGGTTAAAACATGTGCATTGTGATGATCCGGTAGTCCAAGCTAATTAGGACAAGGTGCGGGCACTATTAGTATACTATGCATGAGGCTTGCAACTTGTAAGATATAATTTACATGATACATATGCCTTATTACTACCGTTGACAAAATTGTTTCATGTTTTCAAAATAAAAGCTCTAGCACAAATATAGCAATCGATGCTTTTCCTCTATGGAGGACCATTCTTTTACTTTCAATGTTGAGTCAGTTCACCTATTTCTCTCCACCTCAAGAAGCAAACACTTGTGTGAACTGTGCATTGATTCCTACATATTTGCTTATTGCACTTATTATATTACTCTATGTTGACAATATCCATAAGATATACATGTTACAAGTTGAAAGCAACCGCTGAAACTTAATCTTCCTTTGTGTTGCTTCAATACCTTTACTTTGAATTATTGCTTTATGAGTTAACTCTTATGCAAGACTTATTGATGCTTGTCTTTAAGTACTATTCATGAAAAGTCTTTGCTATATGATTCACTTGTTTACTCATGTCATATACATTGTTTTGATCGCTGCATTCATTACATATTCTTTACAAATAGTTTGATCAAGGTTATGATGGCATGTCACTTCAGAAATTATCTTTGTTATCGTTTTACCTGCTCGGGACGAGCAGAACTAAGCTTGGGGATGCTGATACGTCTCCGACGTATCGATAATTTCTTATGTTCCATGCCACATTATTGATGTTATCTACATGTTTTATGCACACTTTATGTCATATTCGTGCATTTTCTGGAACTAACCTATTAACAAGATGCCGAAGTGCCAGTTGCTGTTTTCTGCTGTTTTTGGTTTCAGAAATCCTAGTAACGAAATATTCTCGGAATCGGACGAAATCAACGCCCAAGTTCCTATTTTCACCGGAAGCATCCAGAACACCCGGGAAGGACCAGAGGGGGGGCACTGGGCCCCCAGACCATAGGCCGGCGCGGCCCAGGCCCTGGCCGCGCCGCCCTATGGTGGCATCGCCCCTTCGACCCTCCCGCGCCGCCTCTTCGCCTATATAAAGCCCCTGGATCGAAAACCCTGATACGATTGGCGAAAACCACAGAAACCTTCCAGAGCCGCCGCCATCGCGAGGCCAAGATCTGGGGGACAGGAGTCTCTGTTCCGGCACGCTGCCGGAGCGGGGAAGTGCCCCCGGAAGGCTTCTCCATCGACACCGCTGCCATCTCCACCGCCATCTTCATCACCGCTGCTGCTCCCATGAGGAGGGAGTAGTTCTCCATCGAGGCTCGGGGCTGTACCGGTAGCTATGTGGTTCATCTCTCTCCCATGTACCTCAATACAATAATCTCATGAGCTGCTTTACATGATTGAGATTCATATGAGTTTTGTATCACTACTATCTATGTGCTACTTTAGCAAAGTTATTAAAGTAGTTCTATTCCTCCTGCACGTGTGTAAAGGTGACAGTGTGTGCACCGTGTTAGTACTTGGTTTATGCTATGATCATGATCTCTTGTAGATTGCGAAGTTAACTATTGCTATGATAATATTGATGTGATCTATTCCTCCTACATATGCATGAAGGTGACAGTGTGCATGCTATGCTAGTACTTGGTTTAGTCTTTTGATCTATCTTACACTAAAGGTTACTAAAATATGAGCATTATTGTGGAGCTTGTTAACTCCGGCATTGAGGGTTCGTGTAATCCTACGCAATGTGTTCATCATCCAACAAGAGTGTAGAGTATGCATTTATCTATTCTGTTATGTGATCAATATTGAGAGTGTCCACTAGTGAAAGTCTAATCCCTAGGCCTTGTTCCTAAATACTGCTGCGTTACTACTGCTTGTTTCTTTGTTTCTTGTGTTACTACTGCTGCAATACTACCACCATCAACTACACGCCAGCAAGCTATTTTCTGGCACCGTTGCTACTGCTCATATATATTCATACCACCTGTATTTCACTATCTCTTCGCCGAACTAGTGCACCTATTAGGTGTGTTGGGGACACAAGAGACTTCTTGCTTTGTGGTTGCAGGGTTGCATGAGAGGGATATCTTTGACCTCTTCCTCCCTAAGTTCGATAAACCTTGGGTGATCCACTTAAGGGAAAACTTGCTGCTGTTCTACAAACCTCTGCTCTTGGAGGCCCAACACTGTCTACAGGAAAGGAGGGGGAACGTAGACATCATATATCCCTGAGAAAGTCTGGCGAGTGCTTGCGCAGTTGAGCCATTTCTTCCGCACGCTCTGTGCTAAGCAGATATATCCCAAGGTTATTGCAAAGCTACAACATACAGTGCCGGAGTTGCTATGCAATTTGGAGATGATATTTCCGCCAGGCTTCTTTACTCCGATGGCACATCTCATTGTGCACCTCGCCAACGAGGCACTCTTGGGTGGTCCGGTGCAGTTTCGTTGGCGGTTCTGTATTGAGAGAGAGTTTAAGTATATTCGAAAGATAACTGGAAACAAGGCCAAGATTAAAGCATGCATAGCTGAGGCAATATGCCTTCGGGAGATGGCAGATGCCGCGACAACGTACTATCCCTATGATGTTCCCACTCAGCATAACCCGGTCACTCGTTACAATGTCGACGTGCCCGAGAATGACCCCAAGCTAAAACTATTCCAATTCCCCGGTGGCAAGGCTGGTAAAGGAACAAAATATAAATTGGAGAACGAAGAGAAGGATTGTATAATGCTATATGTGCTTATGAACATGGAGGAAGTGATCCCATTCGTAAGGTAAAATGGTGAACAAATTACTTTGCAGCTAGTAACCTCGTCTCGGTCTAATGCTTATTTTCTCCTTTCAGCGAATTCACGGATGAAATGTGGCCGTATGATGAATTGCCCGAAACCTCGGAGATGGACACTCTACTGAAAGACGGTGCTCCCGGAATTAATAAAAACTTTGTGACATGGTTCATGGAAAAAGTAATTTCTAACCTTTCCTCTTACATTGCAACATGTGACTTGTCCCTCTTATTACACGTAACTAATGCACACAACAAATTTGAAATGTTCTTTTAGGGCCGTGAGAGAAACGTTGATATGATAGATGAGTTGAAATGTGTTTCCCAAGGTTGTAGCCGTGAGGTGACCAAGTATGAGAAGTATGATGTGAATGGGTTTCGCTTCCACACAGGGACGCACCAGAAGGGCCGGGCGAATCCCAAAACGATAAATACTGGGGTCTTCACCAAAGGAGCCAACAACTTTGATTACTACGGAAGGTTACAAAGTGTATACGAGTTGACATTCAATCGTACGAACGTGCAACTCAATATCGTCGTGTTCAAGTGTCATTGGTTCGACCCAATAGGTGGACAGAGAAGTGATAAGTCCATTGGGTTAGTTGAAGTTAAGCCTTCAACCACCTATAGCGGAGCCGATGTCTTTGTTGTGGCTCACCAAGCCAAGCAAGTTTATTATTTGCCCTACCCATGCCAGAAAGCGGAACTCAAGGGTTGGGAAGTTGTCTTCCAGGTATCGCCACATGGTAACCTACCGATTCCCTCTGAGGATGATTACAACAACATTGACCCCGTGACATACGAGGGGATTTTCTATCAAGAGGAACAGGACTTCGGGGAATATATTTTAGAACTGTTTGTTCAAGAGGACCTCGGGAACGATGCAGAAACTCGTGGTGAGTCAGTGGTGGATCTAAAGGACATATCTATGCTCGAGAAGTTACTTGAGGCGAATGACAATTATGATGAGCCTCCACCCGTCGACCCTTCAACTTTGTACTCACAAGATAGTGATAGTGATAGTGGGCCAGAGAAAGAGAAAGAGAAAGAGATGGAGTATGAGAGTGAGCGTGAGAGCGATGATGGCTGGTGAGGGTCTTTTATTCTTAGTATTTATTTGTCAACATGCTTCTTAATTGCATTGTGCCTTTTATTCTTAGTATCTTCATTTTATTATGTCAACATGCTTCTTAATTGCATTGTGCCTTTTATTCTTAGTATCTTCATATAATATGTCTTTGTGCTTAACTGTTTTATTCTTCTCAATGCAGGTGACTGAACAATATGAGCAGCGGCAAGGCAGACTCCGAGAGCTTGCTTAAGACGCTGGCGCAAGTGAAGAGGAATATTCCTAGAGTGCCTAGACGGAGTGATCGAGCCCCGGTGCAAAATCCGCGTTACGCCGATGGTACCGATGGAGGACGAGGACGAGGAGGACGAGGTGGAGGTCGAGGACGAGGACGAGGAGGACGAGGTGGAGGACGAGGTGGCGGTGGGGTACACATGGACTTTGACGAGCCACCCTCCGCTTCTGGTGACGTGGCTCCTGAGTTGTACCTAGAGGGTCCGTCTAGTGGGGAGGTGGAGATGGAGACGGAGTCTACACACGAGTCGGACTCTAGGGCTGAGTTGGAGGTGATGGAGGATGGGGGTGCGCCAAAGCCCTTGAAGCTTCGTGGAGAAGCTAGAGTCCCCGATGCGAGGAAGGAGCCGAAGACCCATGATGACAAGGCCCTTATCATTCCTTCGAGCGATGAGTAAGTGTACTACTTCAGAAATTTCGAACATGTATTTTCATCTTGGGCATAATAAACAATTTGGCATGTGTACTAATATGTGATTTATTTGCAGCAACTGGACATGGGATGCCAAGCCCCCCCGCATGCCTAACAGCTTGCTTGGGGCTCTGATTAAGAAGTTCTGGCCCGGCAGATACACTCCCCTTAGCACGGTCCCCGGTGGCGCGACGAAGCTAGCCACTACTTGGGCGGACTATGAGGATGCCCCTGCCGTAGGCTTCGCGACAGCTGCTGAGGCTGTGACCACCAAGTTCTGGGTAAGGCATATATTTCTCGAGCACCGTTCATAGTTGATGACCCTAATGTGCTAACTCATGACTTTCACAACTGATTTATGCATGATTGAAGTGCTTCTATCGTGTGGACCCGGAGCATGAGACGCAGGCGCGTCTCACTTTGCGTGGCGCTTGGAGAGGTTGACACCGCAGCAGTGGTACAACCAAAAGTTCACCAGCGCTAGTGCCTTCTGGGCTAACAAGGGTAAGAGGGTCAAGAAGGAGTACTATGTTGGTAACCAGCCTACGGAGGAATGGGCAATGACCATTGAGGAGTACATGTCGGTGAGTAAAATGTCAATGAGATTCTACATTGCTGCTAAGTTTTCATTGAATTATCTTGAGCTGAGTATTGCGTTTTCAGGTTTGTCCCGAGTGGGCCGAGCAGCATAGGGAGGCATGGGAGGAGCTGATTAGGGCGAGGTGGCTCAGGTAGGACGAGGAGTTTGCAGCCGTGTCGAGGCGTAACATGGAGAACCGAGGCACCGGTGGCACACACTGCGCGGGAAACCGTGACTACACCCGCTTCAAGGGGAAAATGTATGTATATACATAGAACGACCTTCTTTCATTTCCCGTCATGTCTCATTTGTGGTACGCTTAACTTTTCTTTTCGCGATGCAGGTGGCCGAGGCACCACCTGGGGTGGTGCTTCATGATGCCCAGATATATGACATGATGCGGACGAAGCAGAAGCCCAATCCCGCATTGCCTCAGCCACAGTACTACGGCAATGCCAAGGCCGCCAAGGAGGACTACTGCGACATGGTCAAGTCTCGTCACCCCGAGGTGGATGACCCCTTGAGCATTCCGGTCGACGAGGAGTCGTTGGTCTTGTCGGGGCACGGGCGTCCGCATGGCCGTTTCCCCTTTCTGAATAAGGCGGTCAAGCCTACCCCAGCCACGAGCTACACGCGTCTCAAGCATACCCTCACCGCCGACAGCCCCCAGCCTCGTCCACGGCCTGCTCGTCCACCCGCCTACGATGTAAGTTTTCCTCATTTTCATCCTCTTTCCGGTTTTCCTTCCTACATGGCTAAGTGTTGACGAGATTCATTGTTTCTGAAATTGTAGCCTGAGTTTGAGGCGGCCTTCGAAGCCTGTAATGAAGCGTATCAGCAGGCCGCTGCGCAGTGGAATAGGCAGAATACGGCCTACATGGCGTATATAGGAGTAAGTCTGAATCTTTCTTCTCGCGCAAGTAGATGACAAGTCTCAGTTTGATGCTTTATTTCTGCAAAGCCTAACTTGTAACCTATCTTGCAGGAAATGATGATCTCTATGTCTACTGGTACACCGCCACCGGCTCGAGTTACCGTGGCGGGGGACATGCCTATCATGCCATCGAGGGCAGCTTTCGCTGCGACTTACTACGGATCCACACCGGAGGTAAGTTCTTTGCCAAACCGGTAGTTACCACTTTCCTTTGCCTCGCAAGTTGCTAACATGTAGGGAACACGTAGGGAACGGGATGGTCCGGGAACCAGGCATCGCCGGGTGGGCGCGAGGTCACACCGGTTCATGAAGGTGGTCGGTCTCCTGGGCGTTCTGCTGGTGCCTCTCCGTCGACTACTCCTGGGACTACTCCCGGTGCCTCTCCGTCGACTTCTCCTGGGCGTAGCACCGGTCCTTCTCCAGGTGGTTCTTCTGCAGCTTCTACCGGAGCGCAACCCCGGGCTGCTCGTTTCGCCAACGATGTGGGCGGACACACCCCGCCCGGGTCCTTCCTCCGCTAGTCAGCTTAGAACTAGGGTTTGCTTGCTACTACTATGTATTTGGATGACATGGCACTCTCCGCTCTCCTCTTGTATGCTACTATGTGCACCATGTATGCTACTATGTGAATTATATGCTATTTTGGTGAATTATGGCGAATTTGGTCGATTTTGGATGAATTGGACCTGCTGAACTGCATTGCAATTGAATTGGAACAGGATTTTGGCTCAAACAGCAAAAAAAAATATGGCAGGCCTACGCCGAGGGCAATGCCGTCGGCATAGACCCTGGCATAGACCATATGGTCAGGTCTATGCCGAGGGGGTTGCCCTCGGCGTAGACCGTGTGCTGTCCGCGCGCCACGTGTCCCAGCCTGGCGTCATATGATCATGCATATGCCGAGGGGCATACCGTCGGCGTAGAGGCTGGGCTGGCAGCACCACAGACGGCCACGTCGCCTCTACCCGCGCATGCCACCTGCCCTATGCCGAGGACAGTGCCGTCGGCGTATGCTGGCGTCCGTTAACGGCGACGGCGCCCTGCCACGAGACGCCGAAGGCCGCGACGCCGAGGGCGAACGAGCACCGTCGGCATAGGCGGCGTACGCCGACGGCCGGGCCTACGCCGACGGCACGGTGTCATGTGCCGAGGGACCTAGACGCCGAGGGCTGCCATCGGCGTAGCCTACGCCGTGCCATCGGCGTAGCCTACGCCGAGGGCGGCCGGCCGTCGGCGTACACGTCCGTTCCTGTAGTGACAAGGTTTACAGATCAGATGAACTTTTTTTTTTTTGATGCCTCTCGATCGGTGGTACAGCTGTAGTATCTGGGTTTGTGTACCAACTCACACCACACTCACACCCCACTCACGCACACCCCTAGTACACAGGCTAGACCCTACAACTACACACACAGAGCACACGTGTTTTGAGTTCAGACAGATGTGGCACGAGCGCGCGCAGAAGGCGTCCAAGATTTTTATTCAGAGCAAAGCCCCGGTGAGACACCCCGTCGATCCCAGGGATCGAACGCGGGTGGGCTGGGTGGCCACCGCCAACCCAAGCCATCGAGCCAACGGCTCGTTCTCAGATGAACTTTGTTGGGACTTGTCAAGAATGGTGTATTCTCAGTAGGATCTACAAAGTTTTAATAGAACCAATTCAACCGGTTTTAATAATAAGTTTATTTGGAAGATCAAGATAGCATTGAAAAAAAAAAGATTTTTGCATGGTACATTCCTCGTGGTGTTATTTTTATTAAAAATAACCTTGCAAAACGCAACTGGTATGGTTGTACAAAATGTATTTTCTATCACGAAGAGGAGATAATAAAATACCTTTTCTTTCCAGTGTCGGTTTGCTAGGTCTATATGGCCGGCCAATCATTCAGATAGGTTCTACCTTATACCTTGCACGTAGCATTTGCAAATATCTTTACCAATCGGCTAAACAGGGTGGATTCTAGGTTTAAGATTCTTATTAAAGTGGGAGTGATTGCCTATCTGATCGTTTTGGCTACGTAGGAATGACTAGGTTTTTAACTATACAAATTCTTCTCTTATGCAGATCATCTAGCGGTGTACGGTTTTACTCCGTTTATGGTCGTCACTTCAGCGCTCGGAGGATCAAAAACCTATTTACGGAGATGTCTACACGGTTTAAGGATACGGCCAAAGATATTATTACCCAGCATGGATAGCTGCATAATCGTAGGTTTGCGGCTCCCATGGCCTAATTGGTGGTCGAATCTTTTAGTAGCAGTCTTTTGTAATGTTTTATATGATTTTTACTGTTGTTCTTTGACGGCTGTGTGTATCTTAGCAATGCAGAGACCGGGTGTAAAGGCATCTCCAACGACCGTTTGCGTCCGCACGATCAAAATATGGGTCTGGAACCAGGCCTAGCGGCCCAACGCATAGTGACCGGGCTGTCCGCGGATACGCAAACTTGGCCTAAATATGCGTCGAGTTTGTCTCTGCAGATGCTACACAGACGCGCCGAGTGTCCGTCGAATCTCACGTTGGACCCACACGTCAGTGGCTGGGATGCCGCTCACATCCCCGCCAGTTGCCATTTCCTGCCCGAGAAATCTAAGTTTACCAGTGCCAACACTCCCTCCCCTTGCAATGGACGTCCTCATCGCTGCAGCCACCATGAATTCCGAGGAAACCCTCGCACCCACCGCCCCGCAGTCCCCCATAGCCACGATCACAGTCCCAATGGAGGCCACATCTCCGTCCGGCTCAAAGTGAGCCGCAACCGGCGGCCGGGAAGCAAAGCCGAAGGTTTTAAAGAAGCCGTTCTCGAAGGAGGCGAAAGGCATCCAAGCCGCGAAGCGTCGCGGCTGGCGCAAGAATCTAAAGGAGAGGAATGCAACGGCGACGTCCGCCCAGCAAGCGCAGGCCGCTGCCCAAATGGTGCGGCAGATGCACGTGAAAGCCGACGCCCACATAGGCCTCTATCCTGGCCTCCATACGAGCCTACCGGAGGCCATGCTCTTCGTCAAGCAAGAGAAGATCATCGACGTCGCTCCCCCGGCCTCATCGGTGAGCTCGTTAAGTTCCCAGCTGCGTCCTGGAACGCCTGCACCCTCGCAGGTCCACGCGATGTCACGGTTCGCCTCCGGCGCCGCGTCGGTCCAGTTCAATGGGGCCCGGTTCCCGACCTGAACCGGACGCCGAGGAGCGGTGACTCGTGCCTGACCGCGACAGGTCCGTGAGGAGAGCATGCCGGTGCCCCGCACCCTGTTTGAGGAATTGATACCGTCTGC
Organism: Lolium perenne; assembly: GCF_019359855.2. Classification (NCBI taxonomy): domain Eukaryota; kingdom Viridiplantae; phylum Streptophyta; class Magnoliopsida; order Poales; family Poaceae; genus Lolium; species Lolium perenne. The sequence goes on along the minus strand of NC_067248.2, from coordinate 218,723,236 downwards.
CCCGACGATCGACGACCTGGTACGTTTGCTCTCTCAGTGTCTCGCTCTGCCGTGTGTTATTCGTTGACGTCCGGTGATTTCTAGGCCTATTGGACGGGACGCAATAAGGGCGATATCCAGGCCATGATCTTCGGCGGCGGCTTTGTCGGCTAAGGCGGTGTAGGGATAGGACGCATGATCAGTGGGCACATACGCGGGATGGGATGGACATCGATGACGAACGGTTGTTCTCCACCCTGCCCATACAGCCAACAACCGTCTGAGTCGATGCCGATGAGGAGGCGCCAACAAGGATGTCCTGACCAGGGATGATGCTGGCAAGAAGAAGGGGATAGCCACAAGACCAGCGGCTTCAACAACGACGAGGACACATGTTTGTGCGATGTGTGGCTCGTGAGCAGCCATGATTGCATAAATGGTGCCCAGCAAAAGGGCAAGATCTAGTGGGCCAAGGTTGTCCAAGAGTACAAAGAGAGAAAGCGTCACAAGCCCTATGAGATGCGCAGTGGACGCACAGAAGAGTCCATCAGAAAATATGGAACTACATCAAACAAGAGACCTCCAAGTTCTGCGCCGTCGTCGATCATGTTGTTGCTCACCCCGAGGGCGGAACGGGCGTGATGGCACTGGTAAGTAACGGGCATCGTGATTCCATCGATCTATTGCGGCATTTAGCATATCATAAACCTAACTTTTAGCTATTAGGTAGCGAGGGCCTTGGAGAAGTTCAAGGCAACACATAAGAAGGGCTTCTATATGGTCCATTGTTGGAAGAAGTTGAATGGCGCGCCGAAGTGGAAGGTTGGCTATGCGGCCTACCATGAAGCTGTCAAGAATGGGACAACCACGTTGGTCGTTGACGGCGAAGACGATGATCCTGGGCAGAAAACCCTTCCACCTCGTCCCTGGGGCCATAAGGCTACCAACGTTGATCTTGCCCAGGAGGCATCATCCCTTGCGTTCAGCCAGACCTTGGAGAAGATCATAGCCGACTCTCAAGATGCCTTGGACCAAAGGGACGAGAAGAAGCGTCTAAAAAAAGAGGCCGCAACTGTCATCTACCTCAACCTCACCAAAGAGATCATTGAGGTCCAAAGGATGGAGAAAAAAAACAGACATCGAGGCCAAAATGCGTGATGCCGAGGCTAGAAGGATGGATGCCGAGGCCAAGATCCGGGCAGAGGACACATGGATCATGCTAGCCAACTTGAGCAACATGGACGATGACACAGGGCCTGGTTCGTGAAGAAGCGCGACGAAATCCACGTGCGAGACGCCTGATCTGCGGCGCCATTGTCGACCACGGTGGCCTCTTTTTGGACTTGCTGTTCTAGCCATGTTTGGGCATCTTTTGGACTACATTTTGTGCCGTACCTTGTGCATAATGTGATGGACTTATTTAAGACCTCAATTTAAGCCAATATGATGGCAATATGTTCATGCTATTTGCTTGTTTCTCCTGTTTATTGATATTTCCGGAAAAAATGGCCCGCAGCTAATATGCGTCGGGCCGCTGGAGACACCTCGGACGCATGACCATTTTTGCGTCCGCAGCCTGACGCGGGCGGTCAATTTAGACATCCGAAATGCGTTGATCTTGCCCTAATGCTTATACCTTTTCAGTAATAAAGCGTCCTTTATAAAAAAAAACAGCACCACAAGTAAAACTGTTCTGGTTTACAAAAGCTAGATCTTTCTTTTATTTTGCGATCAGAAGATCTTTCTTTTCTTGAAAAACAAAAGCTAGATCTTTGAGCCACATAAACGTACGCACGGACACGGTGATACGAAATTGATAAGAAAGAAAATATCGAAAAGGACTTATAGGCATTCTGCAAGCACGTCCCAAGATGCAAGTGCTTTAGTATATTATTCGTGGTGATCGTGCATGGTTATGTGTCGTATTAGTGGTCCTCCCTCTCTTCATCTCTCGGTGCTGTGCCTGTCTGTTTCAGCGTCGCCTCAATCATCCGAAATCTTATACTTTCCGGTGCGGGAGGCAGTTCGTTCAATTCGTGGCGTCACCTTTTCCAACCCAACAAACCGATGAGATGATGCTCCCAAAAATAGAGCAACAGTGATCCGTCCTATTGGTCGACAACGCAGAAGGACTGAAGTATGGCAGCATACATTATTTCTAGCAGCAATCTAGAGACAAGAACAGCAGTCGGAACCAAACTGTTTAATCGCGTGTACTGTTAGATTTTATTGATCCAGATGAATGTAGATCCAGCAAAACATTCTTCTGAATATATTTCTATGTGTGTCTCTGGTTAGAATCATTTTTGACAAAATTCTATGATTCAATTTTCTTGATTTGATTGCCATGTCGTTGTTTTCTTTTGTTGATTTTCTATCTCAGATTTTTTTCGGTTGTCTAATAAAAGTTTGATGGAGGCACCTTCTCCTGTTTAACTTGATTTTATATGTGTTTTAGTTGTCAACTAAAGGTTTGTGGGCGGCCACATCCACTGTTTGAATCTTTTTTGCTTTTTCCAAGAAAATAGTAGAGTTTAAAGGCGTGTATGATATGCCTCTCATCCACTGATGTGGTTAGTTTTTGTTGAGGATTGAGGAAAAAACATTTTAGATGGTTTATTTGCCATAAATTTTGCTACCTCAGGAACTACTGAGATAAAGTGTACAGATGTACCAGGGCACTAGTAAGACAATACAGGTAAACTTGTTTGGTTAATCCCCTACTTAGGTGTATTGGAGTGGATTGTGGTATATTTTGACTTACAAGGGATTTAAACCACCTCAATCTCCCTCGGATTACCCCAAATCGAAGGAGCCCTTGGATGAAAGAAAGAGAACTTGAGCTAGGCGTTTGTTGCTCCAGTAGAACTCTCTCCCCACAAATTCAGACAAACTCAAACACAAAGACGACTGAGATCGCCCGATGTCCTTTCAGGCATGATGGTCTTTTTAAAAAAATAAACGGGCATACAAACCTGTATGTGGCTCAACTTATTTGTACGAATATGTAGCGTGCATATATGTAGTAGTACTATACATGTACCCTATTGTTGGCACGTCGGCCGTGACTTTGTCAGGTAGTTGCGGTAGTGGCCGGCCGGCGGGAGGCACAACAAGGCGGTGCTTGTCGGCCGCAAGGAACTGTGTGTCGATGGGGAGGCTGCCACGAGCCTCCGCAAGGCCTTGACGGCGGCGCAGCAGCGCGAAGTGTCTCGAACCTAGCTGGATTATCTATCTAGAGGCTAGCCGGTCCCTTTTGCCACTAGTAGAAACAAGGGCTTTGGTTTTTTGCCCCAGATGGCTTTTGCACCGGATTTGGCACGAACCGGTGCTAAAAGGGGTCATTAGCACCGGTTCGTGGGGCAGCCGGCCGAGGGACCTTTTGCACCGGTTTGTGTTACGAACTTTTGCACCGGTTCATAACACAAACCGGTGCAAAAGGTTCGTCGTCAGGCACGTGTCAGCCGAGGAACCTTTAGCACCGGTTCGTGTTACGAACCGGTGCAAAAGATAGCTCATTTGCACCGGTTCGTAACACGAACCGGTGCTAAAGGTCCCCAGCCCTATTTCAGCTCAGCTACCCGGCCAACCAACCCACTCACTTCATTTTTGCTAGGAGAAGGTGTGTGTGTTGAGTGCTAACTTGCTTCTCTTTGGCATGCACATAAGGTGCTCGATGAAATGTGTCTGAGAGAGTGATGCCGCTTGATTTTACACACAACAAAAATGAGATGAGGTGTCGGAGCGACACTTAAGCTTTCTCCTCTTTCTTTCCTCCTCGATCAAGGTTAAGCAACAACTTTACCCTTTCATTTGTACGGTGCTAATTTCCACTATTTATAAATATTATGATGTTTTGTAATAGTTTATTGATAAACTTAATTAATTATTTGATGTAGATGAACCGGCGGCAATGGATGTACGTTGACCGACGTCTACCCGAGTTCAGATCGGGCCTGGAAGAATTTATCCGTGTGGCTCAGGAAAACCCACAGGCGGATGGTTTTATGTGTTGTCCATGTGTTGATTGCCATAACTTGAAGCAATACCCTGAATGGCAAGTCATTCACTCCCACCTGATTTGGAAAGGTTTCATGCCCAGCTATAATTGTTGGACCAAGCATGGAGAAAGAGGGGTTATGATGGAAGACGACAAAGAAGAAGAAAAGGATGATGATATGTACCCTAACTACGGTGATACTGCAACAGGGCATGATGAAGATGAAGATGCAGGAGGAGGTGATCAAGATGAAGAGGCATCAGATGAGCCCGTTGATGATGATCTTCGTCGGGCCATCGCTGATGCACACAGAGATGCAGAAACAGAAAACGAGAAGCGAAAGTTAAAGGGCATGTTAGATGATCACAAAAAGAAGTTATACCCAAATTGCGAAGATGGCAACACAAAGCTCGGTGCCACCCTGGAGTTGCTGCAATGGAAGGCAGAGGCTGGTATATGTGTCAAGCCATTTGAGAAGTTACTGAAAATAATGAAGAGGAGGTTTCCAAAGAATAACGAATTGCCAGACAAAGACGTACGAAGCAAAGAAGGTTCTCTGCCCTCTAGGATTAGAGGTGCTGAAGATACATGCATGCATTAATGACTGCATCCTCTACCGCGCTGAGTATGAAAATTTGGAAAAATGTCCGGTATGCACTGCACTTCGGTATAAGATCAGGCGAGATGACCCTGGTGATGTTGAGGGCGAGCCCCCTAGGAAGAGGGTTCCTGCCAAGGTTATGTGGTATGCTCCTATAATACCACGGTTGAAACGTCTGTTCAGAAATAAAGAGCATGCCAGGTTGTTGCGATGGCACAAAGAAGACCGTAAGAAAGACGAGATGCTGAGACACCCCGCTGATGGGTCGCAGTGGAGGACAATCGATAGAGAGTTCCCGGATTTTGCAGATGACGCGAGGAACTTAAGGTTTGGCCTAAGTACAGATGGAATGAATCCTTTTGGGGAGCAGAGCTGCAGTCATAGCACTTGGCCTGTAACTCTATGTATCTATAACCTTCCGCCTTGGTTGTGCATGAAGCGGAAGTTTATTATGATGCCAGTGCTCATCCAAGGCCCAAAGCAACCCGGCAACGACATTGATGTGTACCTACAGCCATTATTTGAAGAACTCTTACAGTTGTGGAGCAAACTAGGTGTACATGCATGGGATGAGTACAAACAGGAGTCATTTAACCTACGAGCGTTGCTTTTCGTGACCATCAATGATTGGCCTGCTCTTAGTAACCTTTCAGGACAGAAAAACAAGGGATACAATGCATGCACGCACTGTTTAGATGAGACCGAAGGTGCCTATTTGCATAAATGTAAGAAGGTTGTGTACCTGGGGCATCGTCGATTTCTTCCAAAGAGGCACCCCGTCAGAAAGAAAGGCAATCATTTCGGAGGTGAGGCAGATCGCCGGGTGAAGCCTGAACTCCGTACCGGTGATGCTTTACTTGATATGGTCAAGGACATAAAAGTAATCTTTGGAAAGGGTCCTGGTGGTCAATCTGTTCCGAATGACGTCGTTACCGGACACGCACCCATGTGGAAGAAAAAATCTATATTTTGGGATCTACCCTATTGGAAAGTCCTAGATGTCCGCTCTTCAATCGACGTGATGCACGTGACGAAGAATCTTTGCGTGAACCTGCTAGGCTTCTTAGGCGTGTATGGGAAGACAAAAGATACACCAGAAGCACGGGAGGACCAGTATCGTATGAAAGTCCCAAAAAACAAGCAAGAACATAATTACAAGGATACAGGGAGTCGCTTAAGTCCTGCCAGCTACGCTCTTACCAAAGCAGAGAAGGATATATTTTTTGAAGTCCTTTACAGTATCAAGGTGCCGTCTGGATTCTCATCAAATATAAAGGGAATTATAAATATGGCGGAGAAAAAATTCCAAAACCTGAAGTCACATGACTGCCACATTATTATGACGCAGTTGCTTCCGGTTGCACTGAGGGGGCTTCTGCCGGAAAATGTTCGAATACCCATTGTGAAGCTATGTGCATTCCTTAATGCGATATCTCAGAAGGTAATCGATCCAACTAGTCTTCCAAGGTTACAGAAGGATGTGGTGCAATGTCTTGTTAGCTTTGAGTTGGTGTTTCCACCATCTTTCTTCAATATTATGACACATCTCCTGATTCACCTTGTCGAAGAGATTGCCATCCTCAGTCCTGTCTTTCTACACAATATGTTCCCCTTCGAGAGGTTCATGGGGATCTTAAAGAAATATGTTCATAACCGTGCTAGGCCAGAAGGAAGCATCTCCAAGGGCTATGGAACAGAGGAGGTCATCGAGTTCTGTGTTGACTTTATTCCTGACCTTAAGTCGATTGGTGTTCCTGAATCGCGACATGAGGGGCGACTAAGTTGAAAAGGCATGCTAGGAAGGAAATCAATGATATGTAGGGACGGCATTTCTTTCACTCAAGCACACTACACAGTTCTACAAAGTTCCACCTTGGTGGCCTCGTATATCACTGATCACAAGAATATTGTACGCTCCGAACATCCGGAGCAGTCTGAAGACTGGATTACGCATAAACATATGCAGACATTTGGCGGTTGGCTCCGAGAACATCTCATTAATAACAATGATATTGTAGATCAGTTGTACATGTTGGCCGGGTCACCATCTTCGACTATAGTGACTTTCCAGGGGTACGAGATAAATGGAAATACCTTCCACACATTCGAAAAAACTCAAGATAAAATGAGCACCAACCAAAACAGTGGTGTCCGCATTGATGCAACAAACACTAGCAGTGGGAAAAAGGATACATATTATGGTTACATAGAGGAGATATGGGAACTTGAATATGGACCTTCTTTTAAGGTCCCTTTATTTCGGTGCAAACGGTTCAAGCTGGATGGAAAAGGGGTAAAGGTAGACCAGCTGTACGGAATGACAACAGTGGATCTCAACAATCTTGGTTACAGAGACGAACCATTCGTCCTAGCCAATGATGTGGCTCAGGTTTTCTATATGAAGGACATGTCCTCTAGACCGAAGAAAAGAAAACATAAGGAAACGAGCTCATCCGATGAGCCAAAGCGTCACATAGTTCTTTCAGGGAAAAGAACCATCGTGGGAGTCGAGGACAAGACAGACATGTCAGAAGATTATAATAAGTTTGCTGAAATTCCGCCCTTCACAGTGAACATTGATCCAACCATCGCGTTAAATGCTGAAGATACTCCATGGTTACGGTCGAAACGATCATAATGTATTAATTATTATCCTGTACCTTGAGCTCATATTGTGAAGCGTTTGTTGTGATATGTATCAGTAACATTGGTCGTTTGAACTAAATGCAATTATCCAAGTTTATTATTTTTCTAGATACACATGTTTGGAAATTTATCCTCAACTACTGGTTGTTGGGTGTATACTAGCAGCTTCCGAGCGGGACTTGCGGGAAGAGTTACTCGGGCGGAGCTTCCGAAGATGTCTAAGACGGCCGTCCATCTAAGACATCTTCGAGAAACTCCACCGGAGAGGCTCTTTCCTTCGAGGTCGCCGTCGTCGGGTTATATACCAGCTCCCTGGAAGCTCTCTATGCTCTCCCCTAGCTCCTTACCCTGAGCTACTGTTTGTTGGGTGTATACTAGCAGCTTGCGAGCGGGACTCCTAGCTTGCTTGCGGGAAGAGTTCTCGGGCGAAGCTTCCGAAGATGTCTAAGATGGCCGGCCATCTAAGACATCTTCGAGAAACTTCGCCGGAGAGGCTCTTTCCTTCTTGGTCGTTGCATCTTCTCTCTTTGTTCTCTCTACTCTCCCCGCATGGGCTATATATAGCGGTGTGTGCCTCCAGATAATCCCCTCCCCCCCAGATGAAACCACCCCAGATAAGGCAAACACCAGATAAGCCTCCCCCAGATTTAGCCCCCCCCCATCTTTAGCACCGGTTCCAGCCATGAACCGAGATAAAAGGATATATAAACTAATCCACCATCATTAGCACCGGTTCCAGCCAGTAACCAGGATAAAAGGGGTATATAAACTAATCAACCATCTTTAGCACCGGTTCCAGCCATTAACCGGGATAAAACGACAACGACTTTATTAAAATTTAACAAGATACGTTAACTAAACTTAAACTAAAACAACGCCAACACGGCTTTATTGAAATTTAACATTAACTAAATTTAAACTAAAATAACAACTTCTACTAGTTCTTCCGGGCATCCGCTGCTGCCCTCCTGGCTGCCGCCTCCTGCCGCAGCTCCTCCTCACGACGACGCTTATGCATCTCCTCACTATCCAGATCCGCCACACGCGGCCGCTTATGCAGCTCCTGGAGACTCTGCCTCTCAAACGCTTCTATGGTAGCCGCTAGCGCCGCCTCCTCCCACTCCTCTATCTCTGCGAGCTGCGGGTCCACCTCATCCGCTGCTGCCCTCCTGGCTGCCGCCTCCTGCTGTAGCTGCTGCTGCAGCTCCTCCCACTCCTCTATCTCCGCGAGCTGCGGGTCCACCTCCACCGGCGGCGGGTGCGGCTTTGGAGGTATTGTGCAATGGGCTAGGGTTCAGTGATGAGTGAAATGGGAGACACGGGGGCGTACTATTTATAGAGGGCGTTTAGGCGGGAAATCTCCGCGCTGCGCGCCGTGGCGGGAAAATGTCCAGCGCGGCGTCGTGGCGGGAACATATCCCGCGCGGCGTCGTGGCGTAAACCCGCGCAGTGTCGTGGCGGGAAAATGTCCAGCGCGGCGTCGTGGCGGGAACATATCCCGCGCGGCGTCGTGGCGGAAACCCGCGCAGCGTCGTGGCGGGAAAATGTCCAGCGCGGCATCGTGGCGGGAACATATCCCGCGCGGCGTCGTGGCGGAAACCCGCAAAGCGGCGTGGCGGGAACTCGATCCCGCGCGAAACAGAGAAAAAGGCGGTAAGAAAGCAAAAAATTTAGCCGAAATTCGACCCTTTTGCACTGGTTCGTGGCTGGAACCGGTGCAAAAGGGTCTTTTGCACCGGTTCCAGCCACGAACCGGTGCAAAAGACCCCTTCTACTTAACTGCCCGCGCCCCCTCCTTCTTCCCCATTCGTGCGAGGAGCTTTTGGACGCCGGCAGGCTGCCAAAATTTCGCACACCCTGCCGCCGTCGCCCGCCGCCCGCCGCCGCCGCTGTCGCCCGCGCGCCGTCCGCCCGCCGCGCGCCGCCGCCCGCCCGCGCCGCGCCCTGCTCCTCTTCCTCCTCCGTGCCGCGCCCTGCTCCTCTTCCTCCTCCGTGCCGTCGCCCGCGCAACCCTGCTCCTCTTCCTCCTCTGCGCCGTCCGCCGCCGCCGCTCTCGAGGTGAGGCGCGCCGCCCGCCGCCCCCTGCCTCCTTTTTTTTGTTTTAGTTAGTTTTTAGTTACAAATTTTAGTTAGGAAATTTTAGTTAGAAATTTTAGTTAGGAAATTTTAGTTAGAAAAAATTTAGTTAGGAAATTTTAGTTAGAAAATTTTAGTTAGGAAATTTTAGTTAGGAAATTTTAGTTAGAAAATTTAGTTAGAAAAAATTTAGTGTGTTAGAAAAAAGTTAGGAAAATTTGGAAATTTTAGTGTGTTAGATGTGTGAGGAAATTTTAGTATGTGTTAGATTTTAAATAGTATGTGTTAGAAAAAAGTTAGGAAAATTTGGAAATTCTAGTATTTAGATGTGTTAGAAAAAATTTAGATGGAATATGTAAGTACTTTGATTAGTATGTGTTAGATGGAATATGTAAGTACTTTATTTAGATGTGTTAGAAAAATTTAGATGGAATATGTAAGTACTTTATTAGTATGTGTTAGAAAATATTTAATTACTTTGATTCATACTCATAAGTACTTTATTCAAATTCAATATTATATTTGTTAGTTTGCATACGATGCCGCGCCCTCCGCGTCCTGGAGCTAGGACAATTTTAGAGGAGATGCAGCAGATGGGGGAAGTTCGGGACTGGGCTCCGCCGGGGTGGAACTGGGAGGTGTTATTTTCCGGGGCGCGCACCTTGGTGCGGAATCCGGGTCCCGTCGTCGACCCGGATATTCTCTGGTGGAGGTCTTATGGGCCACGTTCGTTTCAGAGGGAGCCGGCCCCGCCGGAGGAGGTAGCTCAGCGCATTGCAGCGGAGGACGAGCACGTTCGCCGTTACATGTATGCGTTAGACACCATGTATAGGACCGGATGGTCAGTTATGCGGGGATCTCATGTTAGCTATGCTCCCGTTGTTGTTCCGTGGCTTTGGGGGTTCACCCAGCGCGGCTCAGGACCCGGTCGGCGCGTTATAGGACCCGGTCGGCGCGGTTGAGTGGTTGTAGTAGTGATTGATGTATTAGGGTTAAATAAACATGAACCCGAATCTATGTATGCATGTAACTGCACTATCTGCTTTCAGCACTATATTATCGATCCTTAGTTAAGAACTATATATGTATTGAGCATTATCCTTAATTAGTACCAATATATATGTATAACTCTAATATTTTGATCATGTATTGAGCATTATTCTTAATTACTTGTAAGTCTTTGGAGAAACTTGTAAGTCTTTGCAGAAACTAGCTTCGTTGTGTTTATAGCATTAGAATAACTTGTAAGTCTTTGCAGAAACTATGGAAAGAGACCTAGAACAAGAATACCTCGTCGAGGAGATTATCCGTGATGATGACGATATCACCTCTATTTACCTAAACCAATCCGGCGAGGGAGACGAGCGAACCCGAGGAGACGACTCCGATGAGGAAGATGAGCAAGACCACCGTGGAGACGGCTCCGGTGAGGGAGAAGGTGACGACTGCGAGGGAGAAGCTCACGACGCCGAGGTGTATATATATTAATTAACCAAGCCTACAGATTTGTGCATATACATATATTAACGTTGTTTCTTCTTTTAGACCTCCCAATCAACACACTCGAAGAGTAAACCCCTTGAGGCGTGGGGGGGACATGGCTGATATCCTCCACAAGGCTTGGAAACGGTTCACCAACAAAGCTCCGGGTTTAAAGAATAAAGAACTTCGAATAAAACATGTACCGGTAAGTACTACTGTCTAGGCCGCGCATCTCTTTGATTCTAGTTTCAATACCATTATTATTATCCCTGATTATATATATTATTTTGATTGAACTTTGTTCTCGTAAAGTGCTTGAGGCAAGAGGACGGGAATAATTTATGCAGGTTCTACGTTTGCGAGTTCATCCGCCAGAATACCCACCATGTGAGGGACATTTTGGAACAACTTGATGTAAGTAAACAACATTCATGGCTTTATTTTATCACCTTGTGTTTCATTCACATACACACACACACATATATATATTGACCACCGTACCTTCTTCAAATTATTAGATCGAACGATTGCGGAACGGTCTTCTAGCAACTGAGCGTGTACGAGCAATTCAAGAAGAACTGGCGGGATTCTTACTTGAGCAAGTCATAGCTCCAGACGGAGAACACTATGTGGCCGACATCCAATATCAAAGTTGATGTAGACATATATATATATATATATATATATATCTCTATATATATATATATATATATATATATATATATATATGCATGAACGTGTGTCACTTTGATCGATATATGTAATATAATGGTTTCCTATATATATATATATATTTGAATTGTCTGCATTAATATTATACCGTGTTTCGAATGGGGCAGAGTCTCTGCCGCGGTAGCTTTTTAGTGCAATTCCCTGCCGCGGCAGAGTCTGCAGCGGCAGGGAAGGGCACTAAAATGCTGCCGCGGCACAACCCTTTTGCACCGGTTCGTATTACGAATCGGTGCAAAAGCTCCCCCGCCGAGCGCCCCACAGCCTGCCACGTGGTGACCCCTTTAGCACCGGTTTGTAAGTGAACCGGTGCAAAAGGGCCTTTTGCACCGGATGGTTTGCACCGGTTGGCCATCCGGTGCATATGGCCATTACCAACCGGTGAAAAAGGCCATGTTTCCACTAGTGTGCCAGTTCCGTTGAGCCGGTACCGGACTGTCTAACATCCTCCTGACCGGACAAACCGGCGAATATTTGGACGTTTCTTCACGCACCGTACTATCTTGTGCTACCTACCAGATTGTATTGTACTACTGGTCAAACTGTCTTGCTGACGGACGGATTGTCTTGTGAATGGTATATGGTATACCCTTACGAGGTATACTAGATTTGGATATGGACTTAAAAGGGCTCATAATTAATTATTTAATTATTTGGTTAATTGTTGAAGAGCCCAGACTAAGTTCAGGGGAGGAGTTGTACCGAAGCAAGCCTCTTTGAGCTAACATCATGCCTTATGGTCCACAGGGATTGCGTCTAAGACTAGTCACAATGCATAGTATCATATAGAAGTATCATGCATATGATACTACTACATGTTATTATCTCCATAATGCATGGTATAATATACTAGTATCATAGTCTTTTTATATTAATTGATTTATAGAATCTCAATGCAAATATATGTACAAGATTTACTTGACATTAAATTTTTCTAGTAGTATGTGTTATGATACGGTATCTACCTATGATACAGTACTAGTATCATCTCTCTCATCATTAATTGCACTGCCACATCAGCATTTTGCATGCATAAAATGCACGATACTACCTATGATACGTCCATTGTGGGTAGTCTAGCCCTCCCCTGTCGAAATAAGCCAAGTGATATGGTGTTCCTGACTATGCCGAAGGTATAGCATGCACGCACTCGCACTACGCCTTTCCTTCCGACAGTCAGAACATGCTAGTGATCCAAAGATAGGTTTGCTAATCAAAAGAGTTGCGATTTGTGGACAACCTCTTAGGTGTCGGACTTAGACAGTCCATGGTGGCATATGTAAAATTCATATAATGCTAGCTAGCTAGCTGATCCCGTTCATTGGCTCTCTAGTGGCCTAACAGTTTCCGTTCCTTATTCCCACGGTGGCTACATGCTTATCCATCAAGCAGCTGTCCGGCCCTGTGGTGGATCTCATGCCATTCTAATTAAGCACACGGATTTTTAGTCTGTAAACTAATCTGAGTGATGAGAAAAGCTAAAGGCCGACCATCTAGTTTTTTTAGGGGGTTCTAAGAACTAACTTAGTTCTCAGTAGAATAATATAATTGAATGTTAGTTGCAATCCATATCGCAACTCATTATTTGCACGGATCACAAAGCAAATCATGTGGTTTAGATACACTTAATTTTCTAGTTGCAACCTTACTTGCAACTGAAAAAATCTCAGTTCCAACTCAAGTTGCAAGAAGTTTAACAAGCTAATTTTAGTCTACCGAGAATTAGCAAATCCATTTTTAAATCAATCCGAACGTCCAGTTGGGTTTCTGGTAGAAAAAGAAGCAATGTTTGGCAATGGATTAACAATAAAATAATTTAATTAGTCAGACAAGACCACTCACGCAAGTCAAGTCACGGAATATGGAAGCAAGAGGGGAAAAGAAAACATGAATGCCCTCTTTCGAAAAGCAAAGGTAAATTGATGGAAGATTAATCTATATAGACCAGGCATACTATTGTTTGGATATTGTTGTCCTGCATCATGGCCATGTACCAAATGGACAAAACTAAAGCCACAAAACTCTACAAGGCGATGATGGTGGAGAGAGAAAGATGGCTTAATCTTCTTCCTCGAGCTTGAGGCAAGCAAAGCCACCTTTTCTCTCCTACGCTATAAAAGGCACTCGTACCAACCCATTGCCTCCACTCATCCAGAGCTAATCAAGCAAAACACCATCGAGAAGCACAGCCAGACCAAACAGGCCACATCTACTTCTGGACTCTGAGCTCAGCTCTCTCCACCACTCTCCATCTGCACTGTGATCAAGTGAGCAAGCAAGTGAAGCAACCATGCTGCAGCATTACCATGGCGAGGTGGCCAGCCTGCACTGCCTCTCGCCTCCCAACCCACCGTCCCACAACACTCATTACCATCACAGCGGCATGCTCATCGGCGTGACGCCGCCTCCTCCCTTCCACTTCTCAGCGGCTACCTATGAGTACGAGTACGACGAACCTATCCAGGAAGCCTTGACTGTCGTCGGCAACAGCTCGGCTGGCTGCAGTGGCGCCGATGGCATCCACGGCGGGGTGGTAGCAGCTGCGGCTGAGCAGGAGCGGAAGCGGCGGAGGATGGTATCCAACCGCGAGTCGGCGAGGCGGTCGCGCACGCGCAAGCAGCGGCAGCTCAGCGTGCTGTGGGCGCAGGTCGTCCACCTCCGCGACGCCAACCGCCGCACCCTCGACGAGCTCAACCACGCACTGAGGAGCTGCGGTGACTTGCGCCGCGACAACGACCGGCTCAGCGGCGAGAAGGCCCAGCTAGAGACCAAGCTCGAGGACCTCACGCAAGCCCACAAGAAGAACAACGCCCTCCCGAGCTCGTCTTCAGAACAATACCAAAATACTACTGCTGCTGAATGAATATTCTTATATTATCTTAAACGTGATCGTCGCAGAGCATGAAATCCCGGCGACTACAATTATATTTTCTTTGGGCAGTGTGCCAAAAATTCTTATATTATCTCAAGGTTTTGTGCATGCAACAAATCCCCTTTGGAAAATGCAACAGATTCCGCTTTTAAAAAAGATGCAACTGGTCGCACCAATTCGCTGACAAAAATAATTGAACGTGTGCAAACATAGTAGCCAACGGTTCAGCAAAATGGAAAAATCATTAACAGCAGACACCTGCAGCCATAACAGCATGTCGACCGTGTGGTTATAACAAACAAAAAAATGAGGTTGTAAAATGTTGACATGTGCCGCATCAAATCTCCAAATCACCAATCTTTATTTTGGAGCATATGGAAATTCCCCAAAAAAATAGAAAATAATATGATAGCACTAGACAAAGGCGGCCAAATAAGTGGCGTCTCGGGAGCTCGAGACTCGTTGAGCAGCACCTGAAAAAATAAAGCACATCGCACATACATCATCACACACGCGGTGAAATGACGCTCCAACACTAACCCGAACCACCACCTCATGTACGTTAGCTCAACAGAGTGGAAAATTGCCGCTCGCACCAGCGGCAACGGCCATTAACTGACCGCTCGTGTCGCCGGCGTAGAGGCTTGGGCCACCCTCGGTCCCGCCTGGCGGTGACACCTGTACGGACGGTCGTTTCGTGATAGCTGATTGTGTGACCTGACCCCAAACGAATGAGTTAGCCCCTTAATATAATCGTGATTAGGGAAGTAGTAGTTGCTTCCTTTCTCTGCTGATTAGTGCCCTGATGGCCTTCGTTATCCCCATCATATATCCACATTGAGCGTTAGTGCGGTGACGAACTTAGTTTGGTTTCATCGAGTAGATTAATTGCAAAGTGGGGTACGTATGCAGACTTTAGCATACGTGCCAAAGTTGGTTTGCGTCGCGATTGGGTGACCAAGTTGCACGGCTTTATTTTTTATTTTTAGTGTGTTTTAAACCCTTTAGTTAACTGGCAGATTTAGCGGAACATTCTCGAAGATTTGTGGGAGGATTTAGTGCAGCCCCCAATGTCTTTATGTTGCTTAGAGACTTAGAGTAGCAGAGATGCGTATAATTGGAGGCAAAAATATGCATCCATCCTAGGCCCTACGTCGAGGACCACCGGGGAGACAGCGAGGATGACGTCAAGATCGTGGTGGCGCGTGCTTGTGGACGGTTGGTTGGGCGGAGCACTTCGGATGAACGGGGTGGTGGTGTTGGGGGTTGGGAGAAATCCTTGTTGGCCTTGCCGACGCCGTCGCGGTGACGCCCGAGGGCGCCGCCTTGCCTTCCTGGAGGACGTCGGGTGTACCCCCTCGCCCAATCCCCTCCGTGGACCGGGGGAAACCCTAGGATTAGTCCGGACAACAGCGGCGTCATCGTCATCCTCCTTGTTGAAGGTGTTGTTTGGTACGCGGTAGTTCGGAGTGCTAGGAGTGTGGTAGGACTTTTCCGGGAGGCGTAGCGGTGGCGGGTTGTCCTCGTTCTTGTCGATCTGCCGGTGTTGGCATTCTTTTTCTTTTTCTTTTTCTCTGTTGGTTCCTTTGGGCTTGGTTGTGCTGCGGCCCCAGCATGCTTGTTGTATCGTGGTTGCTATATTAATATAGCGGGCGAAAGCCTATTTCGAGGAGGAAATATGCATCCATCCAAATCTAATTGGAATGGTAATAAATTAAGGAGATGTGCGGAGCTATGCTTTATGCCGAATAAGGGATCATTGTGCGCCCACAAGGTGAAACGGATCTGGCGATCTGCAAAAGGTAAAACGTTCACATAGTGTGTTTAGTTGGGTCTTGTTTAACCTTCAGAACTCTAGAATGCAAGACAATGGCGTATCAATCTTTCCATTTCCAGAGTTGGAAATAAAATGTAGGAGTGAGATGACATGTTATAACGCTACAAAACCCGCATAATCCGTAACTAAAATCATTTGGTTGCACCACAACTCCACAAGAAAAACATAATAGTTTATCAGAAGAAAATAGTGGTGTATAACATGGTTCTCACTGAAACAAACAAAATCATGGGGTTGGCGCTAAAAAAATGCTATGAAATTACTTGCATATTAGTCCACATGAAAAAAAATCCCATGGTTTTCAACCCTACAAACTAAGCAAGCTTTGTAGGAACATTTTTGAGAAAAAAGTTCGCTTGATCCCTGTAATAAACCAAAAGGGGCCTTAGTTGGTTTGCTGTGGCGGTCACTGGTCACCTTCTTCAGGCTAGAAAGCAGGCTGAAGCTACCAGGGTGGTTATTTAGAAGGAAGTTGATGATGGCTTGTTATTGAAAGATATATGTGAAAGGCTTTTGACTCCGTGAGATGGGAATACATTGTTGACCTCATGCAAAAGAGAGGGTTCCCTAGTAGATTCCGAAACTGGGTGGTTGCCCTCCTCACGACCGCGACCTCGAGAGTCCTCCTTAATGGGGTGGCCGGCGCACCGATTCTCCATGGGAGAGGGCTGAGACAGGGAGATCCCCTCTCCTCCCTTTTGTTCGTCCTCGCCATCGACCCTCTCTCACAACTCCTGGATATTGCCACGGCTCATGGGCTCCTTCACAAGCTCCGCGGCCGCGGCTCGCCGGTGAGGACTTCTCTCTATGCGGACGACACGGCGGTGTTCGTGGCACCTTTCAAGGAGGATATCACAAATCTGGCATCCATCTTACATAACTTTGGTGAGGTCACGGGTCTTTGCACCAACCTGCAGAAAAGCTCTATCGTCCCTATACGTTGCACCAATCTCAACTTGAATGACATTCTCGCGGACATCCCTGCCACCATCGCTTCCTTCCCGCTTAGGTACCTTGGGCTTCCGCTCTCCGTTTGGTGTTTGAAGAGAGGGGACTTCCAACATCTTGAGGACAAATGCGTAAACAAGCTCCCCACTTGGAATGGCAAGCTCATCACCACGGCCGGCCGCACCGCCTTGGTAAAATCGGTGATCACCTCTCAAGCCATCTACCACCTCACCCCCCTATGCATCCCTCCGGGCACTATCAAATTCATCAACAAGATTCAGAGAGCCTTCCTTTGGTCCGCCAAGGACACTACCACCGGGGCTAAGTGTAAAGTCAACTGGGATATGGTGTGCCGCCCTAAGAAGCTAGGGGGCCTCGGCGTTCTTCACTTGGAGAAGTTTGCGACAGCGCTTCGTTTACGATGGCCTTGGCTTGAGTGGAAAGACCCTTCCAAGATTGGATCGGCTCCGGGAACCCTTGCTCTGATGAGGACATGGACATTTTCTATGCAGCTACCGCCATCAGTCTTGGGAATGGGAAGAAGACGCCCTTTTGGCATGCCCCTTGGCTCCAAGGGAGAAAACCGATTGACATTGCCCCTCTCATTTTTGTTGCTTCCAAGAGGAAGAATTGGAAGGTCTCACAAGCTCTTTGCGATGATGCTTGGATAAGCAAAATCACCTTAGATAACTCCTTCACTGAAGAACACCTCTCCCAATTTGTCGACCTTTGGGCCCTTATCTCTAATGTCAACCTTGACCCGGAGGTGGAGGACGACATCTCTTGGAAGCTTACGCCTAATGGGCAATACACGACCAAGTCGGCTTATGAGTTGCACTTCATCGGGTCCACCATCTCGCCTATGTACAAGACAATATGGAAAGCATGGGCACCACCAAAGGTGAAATTTTTTGCATGGCTTGTCAACCAAGGAAGGATTTGGACGGCCGACCGGTTGGCCAAGCGAGGGTGGCCAAATTGTGGCCTTTGTCCTCTTTGCAAACAATACACGGAATCTATCGACCACCTTGATACGTCTCCAACGTATCTATAATTTCTGATGTTCCATGCTTGTTTTATGACAATACCTACATGTTTTACACACATTTTATGTCATATTTATGCATTTTTCGGAACTAACCTATTAACGAGATGCCGAAGGGCCAGTTGCTATTTTCTGATGTTTTTGGTTTCAGAAATCCTACAAAGGAAATATTCTCGGAATCGGACGAAATCAATGCCCAACATCTTATTTTTCCCGGAACCTTCCAGAAAGTCAAAGGGGGACCAGAGGGGAGCCCTGGGGCCCCACATGTGTGGGCGGCGCGGCCCAGGGGGGGCGCCCCCCTAGTGTGAGGAGGCCCCGTGGCCCCTCCGACTCCGCCTCTTCTCCTATAAGATGCCTCCTGACCTAAAACATCGACACGGATTGACGAAACTCCAGAAAGACTCCAGGGACGCTGCCGCCATCGCGAAACTCCAATTCGGGGGACAGAAGTCTCTGTTCCGGCACCCTGCCAGGATGGGGAAGTGCCCCCGGAAGGCATCTCCACCGCCATCTCCACCGCCATCTTCACCGCCATCGCTGTCTCCATGATGAGGAGGGAGTAATTCTCCCCCGAGGCTGAGGGCTCTACCGATAGCTATGTGGTTAATCTCTCTCTCATGTACCCCAATACAATGATCTCATGAATTGCCTTGCATAATTGAGATCCATATGATGAGCTTTGTATCACTATTAATCTATGTGCTACTCTAGTGATGTTATTAAAGTAGTCTATTCCTCCTTCATGATATAAAGGTGACGGTGTGTGCATCATGTAGTTCTTGGCGTAGGTTATGATTGTAATCTCTTGTAGATTACGGAGTTAACTATTACTATGATAGTATTGATGCGATCTATTCCTCCTTTCATAGTGTGATGGTGACAGTGTGCATGCTATGTTAGTACTTGGTATAATTGCAATGATCTATTATGCACTCTAAGGTTATTTAAATATGAACATCAAATGTTGTGGAACTTGTTAACTCCGGCATTGAGGTGCTCTTGTAGCCCTACACAATTAATGGTGTTCATCATCCAACAAGAGAGTGTAGAGTGGTTTTATTATGTGATCAATGTTGAGAGTGTCCACTAGTGAAAGTATGATCCCTAGGCCTTGTTTCCAAACATCGAATCTCCGTTTATTTACTGTTCTGTTGCATGTTTACTCGCTGCCATATTTTATTCAGATTGCTATTACCACTCATATACATCCATACTACTTGTATTTCACTATCTCTTCGCCGAACTAGTGCACCTATACATCTGACAAGTGTATTAGGTGTGTTGGGGACACAAGAGACTTCTTGTATCGTGATTGCAGGGTTGCTTGAGAGGGATATCTTTGACCTCTTCCTCCCTGAGTTCGATAAACCTTGGGTGATCCACTTAAGGGAAAACTTGCTGCTGTTCTACAAACCTCTGCTCTTGGAGGCCCAACACTGTCTGCAGGAATAGAAGCGTGCGTAGACATCAATCATATTTTTTGGCGCCGTTGCCGGGGAGGAAAGGTAAAAGGCACTCATACTCCGGTCCCAGGTAACTAAGTTATTTTCTGGTGCCGTTGTAAGTGCTCGAAGCTATTTCCTTTAGATCCTGCAATTGCATCTTTTTGTTTCTTGTTCACTAGTTAGGCATAATGGAAAATAACAATGAGCTTTTTATTCTATTTCCTGAGTTAAGACATGGATTGTTTGATGCGAAAATTAAAAAACCTATGGAATCTTATTTGCATGCCAGTAGCAATGATATTAGTATGAACTCTTTGAACACCATTGTTGCTAATGATATGGAAAATTCTAAGCTTGGGGAAGCTGGTTTTGATGAGCATGAGATTTTTAGTCCCCCAAGCATTGAGGAGAAAATTTTATTTGATGATACTTTGCCTCCTATTTATGATGATTATAATGATAGTGGTCTTTTGGTACCGCCTACTATGGAGAGTAAATTTTATTATGATTATACTATGCCTCCTACACTTGATGAGAATAATAATGATAGCTACTTTGTTGAATTTGCTCCCACTGCAACTAATAAAATTGATTATGCTTATGTGGAGAGTAATAATTTTATGCATGTAGCTCATGATAAGAATGTTTCATGTGATAGTTATATTGTTGAGTTTGTTCATGATGCTACTGAAAGTTATTATGAGAGAGGGAAACATGGTTATATGCATCTTAATAATATTAAGTTTCCCCTCTTTGTGTTGAGAATCTTGAAGTTACTCTTGTGTTATCTTCCTATGCTTGTCACTTTGTTCTTCATGGATTTATTTGTGTACAAGATTCCTATGCATAGGAAGTGGGTTAGACTTAAATGTGTTTTGAATTTGCTTTTTGATGCTCTCTTTTGCTTCAACTCTTATTTCTTGCGCGAGCATCATTAAAATTACTGAGCCCATCTTAATGGCTATAAAGAAAGCACTTCTTGGGAGATAACCCATGTTTTTATTTTGCTACTGTTTTATTATGTCTTGGAAGTTGTTACTACTGTAGCAATCTCTCATTATCTTTATTTTATTGCAATGTTGTGCCAAGTAAAGTCTTTGATAGTAAGGTTGATACTAGATTTGGATTACTGCGCAGAAACAGATTTCTGTCTGTCACGAATTTGGGCAGGGTTCTCTGTAGGTAACTCAGAAAAATCTGCCAATTTACGTGCGTGATCCTCAGATATGTACGCAACTTTCATTCAATTTGAGCATTTTCATCTGAGCAAGTCCATTGCCTCTAAAAAATTCGTCTTTACGGACTGTTCTGTTTAGACAGATTCTGCCTTTATTTCGCATTGCCTCTTTTGCTATGTTGGATGGATTTCTTTGTTCCATTGACTTCCAGTAGCTTTGGGCAATGTCCAGAAGTGTTAATAATAATTGTGTCACCTCTGAACATGTGAAATTTTGATTATGCACTAACCCTCTAATGAGTTGTTTCGAGTTTGGTGTGGAGGAAGTTTTCAAGGGTCAAGAGAGGAGGATGATATATGATCAAGAAGAGTGAAAAGTCTAAGCTTGGGGATGCCCCGTGGTTCATCCCTGCATATTTCAAGAAGACTCAAGCGTCTAAGCTTGGGGATGCCCAAGGCATCCCCTTCTTCATCGACAACTTATCAGGTCACCTCTAGTGAAACTATATTTTTATTCAGTCACATCTTATGTGCTTTACTTGGAGCGTCTGTGTGTTTTTATTTCCGTTTTGTTATTTTCATTCTCTGAATAAATTCATGCTTGTGTGGGAGAGAGACACGCTCCGCTTTTTCATATGAACACTGGTGTTCTTAGTTCTATCTTTAATGTTCATGGCGGAGTTGAAAACCGCTTCGTTAATTGCTATATAGTTGGAAACGGAAAATGCTTTATGTGGTAATTGGTATAATGTCTTGAATAATTTGATACTTGGCAATTGTTGTGCTCATATAGATCATGTTTAAGCTCTTGCATCATGTACTTTGCACCTATTAATGAAGAACTACATAGAGCTTGTTAAAATTTGGTTTGCATGATTAGTTTCTCTAGAGTCTAAATATTTTCTGGTTAAGGTGTTTGAAAAACAAGGAGACGATGTAAAGTCTTATAATGCTTACAATATGTTCATATGTGAGTCTTGCTGCACCGTTTTATACTTGAGTTTGCTTCAAACAACCTTGCTAGCCTAGCCTTGTATTGAGAGGGAATTCTTCTCGTGCATCCAAATCCTTGAGCCAAATCCATGCCATTTGTGTCCACCATACCTACCTACTACATGGTATTTCTCTGCCATTCCAAAGTACATTACTTGAGTGCTACCTTTAAAATTCTATTCTTTGTCTTTGCAATATATAGCTCATGGGAAAATAGCCTTAAAAACTATTGTGGTATTGAATATGTTGCTATGTGTCTTATTTCTTATAAGTTGCTTGTTGAGCGGTAACCATGTTTCTGGGGACGCCATCAACTTTTACCTTTGTTGAATATCATGTGAGTTGCTATGCATGTTCGTCTTGTCCGAAGTAAGGGAGATTTTCATGATCAAATGGTTTGAGTATGCATATTGTTAGAGAAGAACATTGGGCCGCTAACTAAAGCCATGAATCATGGTGGAAGTTTCAGTTTGGACATTAATCCTCAATCTATTATGAGAATATTATCTGTTGTTGAATGCTTATGCATTAAAGAGGAGTCCATTATCTGCTGTCTATGTTGTCCCGGTATGGATGTCTAAGTTGAGAATAATCAAAAGCGAGAAATCCAATGCGAACTTTCTCCTTAGACCTCTGTACAGGCGGCATAGAGGTACCCCTTTGTGACACTTGGTTGAAACATATGTTATGCAATGATAATCCATGTTAATCCAAGCTAATTAGGACAAGGTGCGAGCACTATTAGTATACTATGCATGAGGCTTGCAACTTATAGGACATCTTATACATAACACATATGATTTATTACTACCGTTGACAAAATTGTTTCTATGTTTTCAAAATAAAAGCTCTAGCACAAAAATAGTAATCCATGCTTCCCTCTGCGAAGGGCCTATCTTCTACTTTATTGTTGAGTCAGTTCACCTACTTCTTTCTATCTTAGAAGCAAACACTTGTGTCAACTGTGTGCATTGATTCTTACATGTTTACCTATTGCACTTGTTATATTGCTTTATGTTGACAACTATCAATGAGATATACATGTTACAAGTTGAAAGCAATTGCTGAAACTTAATCATACTTTGTGTTGCTTCAATGCCTTTTACTTTGAATCTATTGCTTTATGAGTTAACTCTTATGCAAGACTTATTGATGCTTGTCTTGAAAGTACTATTCATGAAAAGTCTTGGTTATATGGTTCAGTTGTTTACTCATTGTCTTTACCATTGCTTTGAATCACTTCATTCATCTCATATGATTTACAGTAGTATGATCAAGATTATCTAAGTAGCATGTCACTATAGAAATTATTCTTTTTATCGTTTACCTACTCGAGGGCGAGTAGGAACTAAGCTTGGGGATGCTTGATACGTCTCCAACGTATCTATACTTTCTGATGTTCCATGCTTGTTTTATGACAATACCTACATGTTTTATACACACTTTATGTCATATTTATGCATTTTCCGAAACTAACCTATTAACGAGATCTTGAAGAGCCAGTTCTTTGTTTTTCTTTGTTTTTGGTTTCAGAAATCCTACAAAGGAAATATTTTCGGAATCGGACGAAATCAATGCCCAACATCTTATTTTTCCCGGAACCTTCCAGAAAGTCAAAGGGGGACCAGATGGGAGCCCTGGGGGCCCCACACGTGTGGGCGGCGGGGCCCAGGGGGGCGCGCCCCCCTAGTGTGAGGAGGCCCCGTGGCCCCTCCGACTCCGCCTCTTCGCCTATAGATGCCTCCTGACCTAAAACATCGACACGGATTGACGAAACTCCAGAAAGACTCCAGGGACGCCGCCGCCATCGCGAAACTCCAATTCGGGGGACAGAAGTCTCTATTCCGGCACCCTGCCGGGACGGGGAAGTGCCCCCGGAAGGCATCTCCACCGCCATCTCCACCGCCATCTTCACCGCCATCGCTGTCTCCATGATGAGGAGGGAGTAATTCTCCCCCGAGGCTGAGGGCTGATGTCTACGGGTGCTTCTATTCTTGTAGACAGTGTTGGGCCTCCAAGAGCAGAGGTTTGTAGAACAGCAGCAAGTTTCCCTTAAGTGGATCACCCAAGGTTTATCGAACTCAGGGAGGAAGAGGTCAAAGATATCCCTCTCAAGCAACCCTGCAATCACGATACAAGAAGTCTCTTGTGTCCCCAACACACCTAATACACTTGTCAGATGTATAGGTGCACTAGTTCGACGAAGAGATCGTGAAATACAAGTGGTATGAATGAATATGAGCAGTAGTAACGGCGCCAGAAAAGTGCTTGCTGGCGTGCAGTTGATGGTAGTAATATTGCAGGAAGTAAAGATGCAGTAAAACAGTAAACAAGCGATGATTGCAGTATTTGGAAACAAGGCCTAGGGATCATACTTTCACTAGTGGACACTCTCAACATTGATCACAAAAATAAATAAGTTCTCTTCCTTTGTGCTACATATACTCTTGTTTGATAATGAACATCATTCGTTGTGTAGGGCTACAAGAGCACCTCAATGCCGGAGTTAACAAGCTCCACAACATTCGACATTCATATTTAAGTAACCTTTAGAGCATAATAGATCTTTGCAATTTAAACCGAGTACTAACATAGCATACACACTGTCACCTTTACACTATGAAGGGGGAATAAATCACATCAATACTATCATAGTAATAATTAACTCCATAACCTACAAGAGATTATGATCATAACCTACGCCAAGTACTACACGATGCACACACTGTCACCATTACACCGTGAAGGAGGAATAGACTACTTTAATAACATCACAAGAGTAGCACATAGACTAATAGTGATACAAAGCTCATATGAATCTCAATCATGTAAGGCAGCTCATGAGATCATTGTATTGAAGTACATAGGAGAGAGATTAACCACATAGCTACCGGTACAGCCCTTAGCCTCGATGGAGAACTACTCCCTCCTCATGGGAGACAGCAGCGGTGATGAAGATGGCGGTGGTGTCGATGGAGGAGCCTTCCGGGGGCACTTCCCCGTCCCGGCGGCGTGCCGGAACAGAGACTCCTGTCCCCCAGATCTTGGCTTCGCGATGGCGGCGGCTCTGGAAGGTTTCTCGTACCGTGGCTTTTCCGTCCCGAAGATTTAGGTCAGGGAGCTTTAAATAGGCGAAGAGGCAGAGTCGGAGGGGGTCTGGGGCCACCACACAACAGGGCGGCGTGGGCCCAGCCCTGGCCATGCCGGCCCCATGTGTGGGCCCCCTGTGGCTCTCCTCTGGTGGCTCTCGGGTGTTCTGGAAGCTTCGTGGAATTCTAAGATGCTGGGCGTTGATTTCGTCCAATTCCGAGAATATTTCCTTACTAGGATTTCTGAAACCAAAAACAGCAGAAAACAGGAACTGGCCCTTCGGCATCTCGTTAATAGGTTAGTTCTGGAAAATGCATAATAATGATATAAAGTGTGAACAAAACATGTAGGTATTGTCATAAAACTAGCATGGCACATAAGAAATTATAGATACGTTTGAGACGTATCAAGCATCCCCAAGCTTAGTTCCTACTCGCCCTCGAGTAGGTAAACGATAACAATGATAATTTCTTAAGTGACATGCTACCAACATAATCTTGATCAACATTATTGTAAAGCATATGAGATGAATGCAGCGATTCGAAGCAATGATGAAGACAATGAGTAAACAACTGAATCATATAGCAAAGACTTTTCATGAATAGTACTTTCAAGACAAGCATCAATAAGACTTGCATAAGAGTTAACTCATAAAGCAATAGATTCTTAGTAGAAAGTATTGAAGCAACACAAAGGATGATTAAGTTTCAGCAATTGCTTTCAACTTGTAACATGTGTATCTCATGGATAGTTGTCAACATAAAGCAATATAACAAGTGCAATAGGTAAACATGTAAGAATCAATGCACACAGTTGACACAAGTGTTTGCTTCTAAGATAGAAAGAAGTAGGTAAACTGACTCAACATAAAGTAAAAGAAAGGCCCTTCGCAGAGGGAAGCAGGGATTAAATCATGTGCTAGAGCTTTTTAAGTTTTGAAATCATATAGAGAGCATAAAAGTAAAGTTTTGAGAGGTGTTTGTTGTTGTCAACGAATGGTAGCGGGTACTCTAACTACCTCGTCAACCAGACTTTCAAGAGCGGCTCCCATGAAGGACATTATCTCTACCAGCAAGGTAGATCATCCCTCTTCTCTTTTGTTTACACATGTACTTTAGTTTAGTTTTTTTTATTTTATTTATGGATGACACTCCTCCCAATCTTTTGCTTACACAAGCCATGGCTAACCGAATCCTCGGGTGCCTTCCAACAATCACATACCATGAAGGAGTGTCTATTTACAAAATTAAGTTGCTTACTGATAGATCAGAGCAAAACATGTGAAGAGAATTATTAATGCAAGTTAATTAATTGGGGCTGGGCACCCCATTGCCAGCTCTTTTTGCAAAATTATTGGATAAGCGGATATGCCACTAGTCCATTGGTGAAAGTCTGTCAAAAGTAAATGAAAAGATCAAAAGATAAAACACCACATACTTCCTCATGAGCTATAAAACATTGACACAAATAAGAGATAATAGCTTGTGAATTGTTTAAAGGTAGCACATGAAGTATTTGCTTGGAATGGCAGAGAAATACCATATGGTAGGTAGGTATGGTGGACACAAATGGCATAGTTTTTGGCTCAAGGATTTGGATGCATGAGAAGAATTCCTCTCAATACAAGGCTAGGCTAGCAAGGTTGTTTGAAGCAAACTCAAGTATAAAACGGTGCAGCAAGACTCACATATGAACATATTGTAAGCATTATAAGACTTTACATCGTCTTCCTTGTTGTTCAAACACCTTAACCAGAAAATATCTAGACTTAGAGAGACCAATCATGCAAACCAAATTTTAACAAGCTCTATGTAGTTCTTCATTAATGGGTACAAAGTACATGATGCAAGAGCTTAAACATGATCTATATGAGCACAACAATTGCCAAGTATCAAATTATTCAAGACATTATACCAATTACCACATGCAGCATTTTCCGTTTCCAACCATATAGTAATTAACGAAGCGGTTTTCAACTCCGCCATGAACATTAAAGATAGAACTAAGAACACCAGTGTTCATATGAACAAGCGGAGCGTGTCTCTCTCCCACACAAGCATGAATTTATTCAAACAAAACAAAAACAAACAGACGCTCCAAGTAAAGTCACTACAAGAAAAGTTCTGATAGACAACGTCTCAAAATCGTCCGCTAAGGGGTATTTTTCGTCGCCTATGGGCCTAACCCGACGATATGGGTTCTGTTGTGGAAACTGCGTCAGGCAAAGTCCAACGACGTTTTTTTCGGTCCGTCGCGCTTGGGCGCCCTTCCGCCACGGAAAATCGGACCGTTGCGCAAGTGTTTCCGGGAGCCCGTTGGCTAACGACGTCATGCAAGCGACACGTGGCGAGACGCGTTAACGCGATTAACGGCGTTAATCGGCTGAAACCCCGTGGTAGATGGTAGGCCCACACGAGGCCTGACACGTCTTAAGCGGGCCGGGCCAGCTGACATAGTTTGACCGGTCAACTATATAGCTGGGCTGGTCCATTAGTTACGTGGGCCGGGCCTAACCTCTAAGGTTGACTGGTCAAAACTTAAATGGGATGGCCCATTTAACATGTGGGGTCCACCTTACAGCAACTGGGCCGGCCCAAGAAGCAAGTGGGCCGGGCCAAAACACAGGTGGGTCCCACTTTCCTGTTAAAGGGCCGGCCCATTTAGTGTGTGGGGTCCACCATATAGCAAGTGGGCCGGGCCAAAAACACAGGTGGGTCCCACTTTCCAGTTAAAGGGTCGGCCCATTTAGTATGTGGGGTCCACTATATAGCAAGTGGGCCGGCCCAACAAGATAGTGGGCCGGGCCAAAAACACAGGTGGGTCCCACTTTCCTGTTAAAGGGCCAGCCCATTTGGTGTGTGGGGTCCACCATATAGCAAGTGGGCCGGCCCAACAAGATAGTGGGCCGGGCCAAAAGCACAGGTGGGTCCCACCTTCCTGTTAAAAGGCCGGCCCATTTAGTATGTGGGGTCCACCATATAGCAAGTGGGCCGGCCCAACAAGATAGTGGGCCGGGCCAAAAACACAGGTGGGTCCCACTTTCCAGTTAAAAGGCCGGCCCATTTAGTATGTGGGGTCCACCATATATCAAGTGGGCCGGCCCAACAAGATAGTGGGCCGGGCCAAAAACACAGGTGGGTCCCACCTTCCTGTTAAAGGGTCGACCCATTTACCATGTGGGACCACCATATAGCAAATGGGCTGGCCCAACAAGATAGTGGGCCGGCCCAATAAGCATGTGGATCCCACTATCGTGTAACCGGGCCGGCCTACTAAAGAAGTGGGCTGGCCCAAAATGAAAGTGGGTCCCACACTACTGTAAGTGGGCCGGCCCAATCTATTGTAGTGCCCTACTTGTTTGACTAGTCAACTTGCATTAAATTTCATGAGCCTAAAATCTGATATCAATGATACACACAATTACATACACAAATAAAACAAGTAGGAAAATTACAAGGCAATTAATGTGCCCAAATAAAAAAATTACATAGAATCATTGAGGACTTCTATTAGCATCATCAATAACACGTTGACATTTGGCAATCGCCTTGATTGAATCTTGTGTACTCTTTGTCAACATATCGACTACAGATCTTAAAGCGGCAATACCATGTCTTTTATAAAGTACAGCCTTGAGATATTTCTTGTTTGATGAAAGCAATGGTCTAGGTTGACGGCTATGAGAAGATGCATCGAAGAAATATCAGAACTTTTTGTGGGCCTCACTTCTAATGAAGATTGCTTCATCACAAGCGCATTACGATAATAATGCAAAAAGAGTTAAACGATGAACTATGCAAACATTTATTATGCAATGTAGATATAAGATAATAACAAGTTGCATAAATAAGACAATGTATGGAACTTGTACTAAGCACAAACTTACATCATAATGTTGCACAGGGTCGCTACAGATCCTTTTTTGGCGACTATCTTCTAATGATGACTGCTTCATTAAAAGCGCATTACGGTAACATTGCAAACATAGTTACAACAATTAACTATTCAAACATGTATTACGCAATGTAGAGATCGAGATAACGACATGTAGCAGAAATAAGCACAAGATAAGATAAGATGCATGTACTAAGCACATCTTGTACGCTGAGGTCCTTCTCTTGCGGGCACTCGTCGTGGTCAACATGCCTGTCATTTTAGGTTCAGCCAGCCAGTGAAATGCTAATCCTCCGGCTCCATAGACCTTCATGGGTGTTTAGATATGACAGGTAAGACCAAGTCAATTTGGTTTCAAATAACAAAAAACTTGAGCTGCCAAATGAATAAGCCAATATTTACCAGATATCAGATTAAAACCAACTAGATGTTGCTTTGCATGAGATACGAATTTCAGACATTCAGATTTAGAGTAGGGTAATGCCAAGGTTTTCCACATAAAGTAAACTGGCATTAAGAATGACCAAATGTCAAGTTCAAATCACCTTCGCAGTTTCTCCAAGACAAGCATATCAAATAGGCAGAAACATAGTAAAGCATGAATGGCATTGCTATGGCAGGGTTCCAAGTGTTAATCTCTTGCATAAGGAACAATGCATATAGGTTATAGATAATAACGGAAGTAAACTGCCAAAATTACCAACCAAGAACTCAGATTCCAACCTTCCCTAGCGTCCCCGCTGTTAATGTTGGATGTTCTAATAAGTGGTTCGCATGATCAATCCCTAGGAAAAATAACATTGACAAGTCAGTCTACGATAATACAAAGACCAGACATGCACGCAACAATAACTATATAAGCTAAAGACGAGGTATAAGAGCAAGCAGATTGGAAATGCACATAGCATGATTATAAAAGCAGTGTGAGAATAGCAGACACGAGAAAACATCTAGCAGCTAGCGGTGAGCTAATGACGTGGTATAAGAACAAGCAGATTGGAAATGCCCATAGCATGACTATAAAAGCAGTGCGACAATAGCATGCAGTACAAAAACAGTTGGCAGCAAATGAATGGGTATAAGGCTATAAATATGTGGATGCACACAGGTGTCAGTAGAATGAACAGGATGGTAGCGACCGGATAATGCTTTTGTACTATATAATATTTAAACAAACTTCATGCGAAGCAACACATCAAGAAAGTTAACGGCATATGAGATCTGCAAATAACTACACAAAACATGGCTAAAGAAACACCGCGATCTAACGGGCCAGCGTACTAACCAAGCTGCGGCGGGGTGGACGGGGGCGGCAACTTGCATTCCAGCGGCGGCGAACGCGGGAGACGATGAATCGACCCTGTTTCAGTAGAAGCGGGCGTTAGTGAAGCAGATCTGGTTGGCTGGCAAGGGATTCGGTGAAGTTGATACAGCCGCTGTGCCGAGGTAGTCGGTGGCGAGGTCGGCGGTGAAGCAGATCCGTCGGTGGCGAGGTCGGCGGTGAAGCAGATCCGTCGGTGACGAGGGCGGCGGGGGAGCGGATCAGGTGGGTGGACAGCCAACACGATCAAGGCTACGCTGTGGAGGAGTATGCCGGCGGCGAAGCAGATCTAGTACTGTAGAGTCAGAGCTTTGGCGTGTGAGAGTATTTTTGAGCTAATGGGGCGAATGGTTGGTGGGTGGGTGTGGGCCTGTGGGGAGGGTTCGGGATCTAGGCAAGATATTTCATTGTTTCAGAATGAGCCATCCATGGTATGTGGGTTGTAGCTTAGGACCGGGGTTAAAAGCGTAACACTGGGCACCGGATTTTCGACTGGATCTGGCGGGACGCTTTGGCGCGCGGCCAAAATTTTCAGTTTCAAGCTACGAAGCGTAACGACAAAAATAATGTTCTTCCCCAGGGAGCTCTCATTTCTTCCTCTTCTCTTTCTCTCTCGAGTCTCTCCCACTCCCCCGGCTCCTCTCCCCCTTCTCTCCGGCGGCCTCGCCGGCCGGAGACGAGGCCGACTTCTCTCTGTATATTGTACACCCTCCGAACTAAATTAATTGATTCAACTTTCCTTAGACGTGTATGTATCTAGAGTAAAAACATGTGTGGATACATCCATATTTAGATAAGCAAAGTTGAGTCAGCTAATTTGGATCCGAGGGAGTTAGTGTTGTTGTAAGCTTAGATCCAGTGTTTCCCATGAGCAGAATGGCGCAATGGAGTCGGGGATCTCGTCATCGGCTTCAGTATCGGCCTATGGTGAATGCGGCGGATCTTGCCGGCCAAACCCCGATCTGGTGCCATCAATGTGATGGCGCTAACGGTGAGGCTTGCTTTGGTCAGTGCTTCCGATCTGGCCAATGGGGAAGTCAAGCTGCTAAAGTTCACAAGCTCGGGGCATACGACGGCGTCATCCGTCTTGCCCGTGCACATCTTGGCCTTTCAGCGGCCCTTCTCAGAGCCAATATGCCGTTGCTGAGGCCCTTCTTCTCCTTCGTCCTGGCGACTACCGGCGACACCGTCCCAAGTGGTGCGTCCGGCGACGGAGTTCTTTGGAAAGGATGCGGAGCGAGAGATCGATGTGCGGTCGAGAAGGACTCGATTGATTTTCTTCTATATGTTTTGGGGTCCTTTTTGTAAAGTTGCAGGATCTATTAGTTATTGTCTAGTACTTTTGGTCCTCTATGTAATTTTTTGGACTAGTTTCCATTGGCACTGATAAACTTGAATTTTGACAAGTTCACAGGGAAAAAAATTCCTTTGCACATATGGCCTATCATGTATAAACATACTTGAGATTTAAACTATATGTAATGTGCCATGCATTAACCCTAAACCATATATATGTAACTAACCCTAGCTGATCAAACCCTACTTAATTAAAACAAATAACCCTAAACTATACGCATGCACTTTATGCGCAAATGCGCGGGTGCCTCTAATAATGTGTGTGCGCACTCGATCGATGATCCCTAAACCTTATACAACCCTGAAACCCTAATCCCTAATCCCTAAACCCTAAACACCCTAAACACTAAACCCTATACCCTAAACCCTAACCCTAACCCTAAACCCTAATTAAACCCTATATATAGGCCAACGACACTTAATTGTGCATCAAGCGAGGCCGGGGGTGCCTCGCGGTCCTCTAATTAAATTAAATGTGCCATGCATTAACCCTAAACCATATATATGTAACTAACCATAGCTAATCAACCCTACTTAATGAAAACACATAACCCTAAAGTATACTAGCTATAACCCGATCTAATAAAAACATGCTCTATATATAACAGCTAGCTAGCAAACCTTAGATTAACACCAATTAATATATACATGGCCTATATCGATCATGTTGTATAACATATCCCTGAGATTCATTAATTAATTATATAATTATCGTGATAAATTAATTAACTCTAATTTTGACAAGTTCTCTCGAATGAAAACACATTTGATTAAGTTGCCTCATAATATATATATAATTAGTGTGCATGCATGGGCTACCATGCATTCGTGCATATATTTTAATGTATATTTGAACATATTCTTGGGGATTTCAATCTCTCTCTCGATCATCTATATATCGTTGGTGGCCAAAAAACACACATATATATGCATGCAATTTATGCGTAAAGGCGCGGGTGCCTCTAATAATGTGTGTGCGCACTCGATCGATGATCCCTAAACCTTAAACAACCCTAAAACCTTAAATCTCTAATCCCTAATCCCTAAACCTAAACACCCTAAACACTAAACCCTAAACCCTAGACCCTAAACCCTAACCCTAACCCTAACCCTAACCCTAAACCCTAGCTAACCCTAAACCCTAATTAAACCCTATGTATAGGCCAACGACACTTAATTGTGCATCGAGCAGGCCAGGGGTGCCTCGCGGTCCTCTAATTAAATTAAATGTGCCATGCATTAACCCTAAACCATATATATGTAACTAACCCTAGCTAATCAACCCTACTTAATTAAAACACATAACCCTAAACTATACTAGCTAGCTATAACCCGATCTAATAAAAACATGCTCTATATATAGCAGCTAGCTAGCAAACCGTAGATTAACACCAATTAAAATATACATGGCCTATATCGATCATGTTGTATAACATATCCCTGAGATTCATTAATTAATTATATAATTATCGTGATAAATTAATTAACTTGAATTTTGACAAGTTCTCTCGAATGAAAACACATTTGATTAAGTTGCCTCATAATATATATATAATTAGTGTGCATGCATGGCCTACAATGCATTCGTGCATATATTTTAATGTATATTTGAACATATTCTTGGGGATTTCAATCTCTCTCTCGATCATCTATATATCGTTGGTGGCCCAAAAAACACACATATATACGCATGCACTTTATGCGTAAAGGCGCGGGTGCCTCGATCTAATAATGTGTGTGCGCACTCGATCGATGATCCCTAAACCTTAAACAACCCTAAAACCCTAAATCCCTAATCCCTAAACCCTAAACCCTAAACACCCTAAACACTAAACCCTAGACCCTAGACCCCAAACCCTAACCCTAACCCTAACCATCTGCCCTAGCTAACCCTAAACCCTAATTAAACCCTATGTATAGGCCAACGACACTTAATTGTGCATCGAGCAGCCCAGGGGTGCCTCGGGGTCCTCTAATTAAATTAATTAAATGCGCCATGCATTAACCCTAAACCATATATATGTAACTAACCCTAGCTAATCAACCCTACTTAATTAAAACACATAACCCTAAACTATACTAGATATAACCCGATCTAATAAAAACATGCTCTATATATAGCAGCTAGCTAGCAAACCGTAGATTAACACCAATTAAAATATACATGGCCTATATCGATCATGTTGTATAACATATCCCTGAGATTCATTAATTAATTATATAATTATCGTGATAAATTAATTAACTTGAATTTTGACAAGTTCTCTCGAATGAAAACACATTTGATTAAGTTGCCTCATAATATATATATATATAATTAGTGTGCATGCATGGCCTACAATGCATTCGTGCATATATTTTAATGTATATTTGAACATATATATTCTTGGGGATTTCAATCTCGATCTCTCTCTCTCGATCATCTATATATCGTTGGTGGCCCAAAAAACACACATATATACGCATGCACTTTATGCGTAAAGGCGTATGGTGCCTCTAATAATGTGTGTGCGCACTCGATCGATGATCCCTAAACCTTAAACAACCCCTAAAACCTTAAATCCCTAATCCCTAATAATCCCTAATCCCTAAACCCTAAACACCCTAAACACTAAACCCTAAACCCTAAACCCTAACCCTAACCCTAACCCTAACCCTAACCCTAACCCTAAACCCTAGCTAACCCTAAACCCTAAACCCTAGACCCTAAACCCTAGACCCTAAACCCTAACCCTAACCCTAACCCTAACTGATACGTCCAAAATGTATCTACTTTCCCGAACACTTTTGCTATTATTTTGCCTCTAATTTGTGTATTTTGGATGCAACTAACACGGACTAACGCTGTTTTCAGCAGAATTGCTCTGGTGTCTCGTTTTTGTGCAGAAATCCAACTTTCAGGAAAATCCTCGGAATTTATGCAGAAGGCCCTATTTTCCCAGAATACTGACGGAGCCAGAAGGACAAATCAGGTGGAGGCCCGAGGGCCCCACACCATAAGGTGGCGCGGCCTAGGGGGGCCCACGCGGCCCTATGGTGTGGCCCCCTCGGCCGGCCTCCGACGCCCTCCTTCGGACCACTTATCGGCCTCGACCTAAAAACGCACGGGGAGAAGTCGAAGTCGCGAGAAACCCTCCAGAACGCCGCCACATTGCGAAACTCCGTCGTGGGAGCCAGAAGTCTCCGTTCTGGCACTCCGCCGGGACGGGGAATTGGAGGAGATCATCGCCATCATCACCGCCAACGCCTCTACATCAACCAGCCATGTTTCCCCCATCCATGTGTGAGTAATTCCCCCGCTGTAGGCCGAAGGGGATGGTAGGGATTGGATGAGATTGGTCATGTAATAGCATAAGATTGTTAGGGCATAGTGCCTAGTGTCCGTAATTGGTATTTTGATGATATTGTTGCAACTTGCTATGCTTAATGCTTGTCACTAGGGCCCGAGTGCCATGATCTCAGATCTGAACATGTTATTGCTTCATCATGATATTCATTGTTTATTGATCTTACCTGCAAGTTGTATACACATGTCGCTGTCCGGAACCAATGGCCCCGAAGTGACAAGAATCGGGACAACCGGAGGGGATGGTAGTGATGTGAGGATCACATGTGTTCACGGAGTGTTAATGCTTTGCTCCGGTACTCTATTAAAAGGAGTACCTTAATATCCAGTAGATTCCCTAGAGGCCCGGCTGCCACCGGCTGGTAGGACAAAAGATGTTGTGCAAGTTTCTCATTGCGAGCATGTACGACTATAATTGGAACACATGCCTATTGATTGCTTTGTACTTGGACACCGTTTTATTATTATCTGCAAATGCCCTGCTATGATTGTTACATGAGTTTCTCTCATCCATGCAACGCCCGTTCATCCGTCCCCGTGCCTACAGTATTTTAATCCTGCTGTTTACTAAAATCACTACTGCTGTCTTTGTTACTCTGCTGCTGTTATTTCACTACTGCTACTGCTATAAAAGCTGTTACTCTTGATAAACTCTTGCGAGCTAGTCTGTTTCAGTGCATCTGAATTGACAACTCCGCTGTTAAGGCTTTCAAGTATTCTTTGTCTCCCCTTGTGTCGAATCAATAAATTGGGTTTTACTTCCCTCGAAGACTGTTGCGATCCCCTATACTTGTGGGTCATCAAGACTATTTTCTGGCGCCGTTGCCGGGGAGCATAGCTTTATTTGGAAGTTCACTTGGATTGATATTGTTCGCTGCAAATTCTCCATCATGGGTAAACCTCGCGATACTAAGGTCGCCATATTACCATCCACTACAAGAAAAGGTACAACTCTGAGTACCTCTGCTGCTCTTGATTCACCATCTGTGATTGATAAACTTGTTTCACCGCCACATGCTTCACATGCGGGTACTTCTGCTGAATCTGAAAACTCTCATAATATTGATAATATTTCTGCTGTGCTTGATGATAGTGGTTCATTGGGATCCTTTCTAGATGCTACGATTGCTAGGTCTAGACAAATTAAAAATACTGAAACTCCTAATGCTACTACACCTGTTAATTCACCTGAACTTGAATATTCTAGTGATGATCCTGATGAAGATTATGTGGAGCTTAATGATGATTTTATTGAAAAATGCAATGCTACTACTGATGCAAGAAAAATTAAAAAGTTGCTTGCAGAACATGCTGTTAGATATAAACTGTCTCCTGATCCTAAGTTTGCCACATCTCCTATAAACATTAAGGATAAAGATTATGATTTTTCTCTTGATTTATCTCATATAGCTATTGTTGAGAAAACACCCTTTTGTGGTACTGAAAAAGAAAGTGCTGTTGAACACATGATTGAGCTATCTACTCTGAGTAGCTTGTTTTCTGATGATGTTAAGAAGCGTACTTACTTTGTTGCTAAAATCTTTCCATTCTTATTAAAGGATGACGCTAAAACTTGGTATAATAGTTTGCCACCTAATTCTATTAAAAGACCAAAAGAATTTCTTGATGTTTTCTTCCATAAATACTTTCCTGCTAGTGCTCAACATATTGCTTTGCAGAGAATCTATAATTTTGACCAGGGAGATGGAGAGAAATTGTCTGAGGCTTGGGCGAGATTTTGCTCTCTTATTAGAGCTCGGCCTGATCATGATTTGGAAAAGCATGATTTACTTGATATATTTTATAGTGGACTAACCATTGAGTCTAGGGCATACCTGGATAGTTGTGCTGGTTGTGTTTTCAGGAAAAGAACTCCAGACAACGCTGAAGAATTATTGGCTAAAATAGGCCAGAATCATGATGATTGGACTACGCCTGAACCAACTCCAATGCCAATATTAAAGAAGAGGGGTTTAATTAAATTGAATGATGAAGATATGAGGGAAGCCAAGAAGTCTCTCAAGGAGAAAGGTATTAAATCTGAAGATGTGAAGAATCTTCCTCCCATAGAAGATATATGTGAGATAATTCCCCCTTCATCCATGATTGAGGTAAACTCCCTTCAACGCTTTACTAGGGAAGATATTCCGTATTCGAAACCTCCTGCACAATACTTAGATGAGTTTGATAATTATATTGTTAAGCAAGAAAATTTTAATATGAGAGTAGAGAATCATTTAATGGAAAATTCTCGAGCTATTAGTGAATTGCATGATATTGTAGAGAGAACCTCCAATGATGTTAAGATGCTTGTTAAACATTTTCATATGGTTCAAACTCAAATTGATCAACTCACTAAAGTGAAAAATGACTTGTTGGGGAATAATTCTAAAGAAAAACATGCTTATGAAGTAACAACTAGAGGCGGTGTTTCTACTCAGGATCCTTTATATCCTGAGGGACATCCCAAAAGAGTTGAACAAGATTCTCAACGAACTAAAACTAGTGCTCCATCTAAGAAAAAGAAAAAGAAACATAAGAATGTTGTAGAATCCTCTGAACCTGTTAATGATCCTAATAGTATTTCTATTTCTGATGCTGAAACTGAAAGTGGTAATGAACATGATAAAGATAATGATAAGAATGATGCTTCTGATAAAGAAGATGTTGAAGAAGAACCTGAAAAGCATGCTAAAAATAAAAAGTACACTAAAGAAGATTTTATTGCTGAGAAACATGGTAATGAAAGAGAACCTTGGGTCCAAAAGCAAATGCCTTTTCCTGCTAAGAAACTAAAATCAAAGGAAGAAGAACACTATAATAAATTTTGTGATTGGATGAAACCTTTATTCTTGCAAATCCCTTTGACTGATGCTATTAAATTGCCTCCTTATTCAAAGTATATGAAAGATATTGTGTCTAACAAAAGGAAAATCCCCAATGAGGAAATTTCCACTATGCTTGCTAATTACTCTTGCAATGGCAAAGTTCCAAAGAAGTTGGGCGATCCAGGTATACCTACTATTCCTTGTTCTATTAAGAATAATTATGTTAAAACTGCTCTATGTTACTTGGGAGCCGGTGTTAGTGTTATGCCTTTTTCTCTTTATAAGAGACTTTACTTAGATAAGTTGATACCTACTGATATATCTTTGCAAATGGCTGATAAATCTACTGCTATTCCTGTTGGTATATGTGAGGATGTTCCTGTTCAAATTACTAATAACTGCTTGATATTAACTGATTTTATTGTGTTGGAAATGCCTGAAGATGATAATATGTCTATTATTCTTGGGAGACCTTTTCTTAACATCGCAGGGGCTGTTATTGATTGCAATAAAGGAAAGGTTACTTTCAATGTTGATGATAGGGAGCATACCGTTTATTTTCCCAAGAGGATTGAGAAAGCGTGTGGAGTTAATACTATTTCTAATGTGAGAACTATCAAAGTGGGAACTATTGATTGTCCTATATATGAGCCTAAAGAAGAATATCAAACTCTCGTGATTGGATCCATATCAATACAATTCAAGGTAACATGATTGATTTGAGGTTTATGTCTTCTTATGCTATGTAAAATTTATTTGGTGGCAAGACTTGATCAACCTTGTTAACAAATACTTTTTATATGCATAGAGGAGGTAAACAACATCTCTTTCTTCCTCCATTTGCTCTAGTTGCTGTAGCACTTTTAATTTGCAAAGTTCCTTAGTTAATTGGAGATTTCAAAAATTTTCCTGGCCAGTAATAATAAACTTAATACCCAGAAATGTGCATTTTTCAAAGTTTTCAAAAATTCACAAAAATTATACCGTTGGTCCTATTTTTCGACGAGGCACCTGGGAGCACCAGAGGATGACCTGTGGGGCACCACAGGGTGCCACACCACCAGCCGGCGCGGCCAAGGAGGGGGGCGCGCCACCCTGTGGTGTGGGCCCCTCTTTGCCCCACTATTTCATCTCTTTCTCCCAGCATCTTCTCTCTCCCGAAAAAACTCGCACCAGGTTCCTCTCACTCGCGTTTTTGCTCAAGAACTCCAGATTTCTCGATCTCTTTGCTCAGCCCAGATTTCTGTCTGAGATTTGGCACATTTGCTCTTCGGTATGTGACTCCTCCGATTATCCAAGTAGAATTTTGTTTGGTTGAGTATATCTTGAATATTTTGCTGCTGTAGGTAACATGTTTAGTGAGCTTGCATGCTTGTTCTAAGTTGTATAAACTAGTTTTGATGCATGATTAGTACTCTAGCAAGTTCCTATAGTAGTTCCCCTTGATTATATGTCACCAAATCAAATTTTATATTGTTTGTTGAAAATTTCAGAAAATGGAGTGGAATAGATATCAACTTAACCAACAAGAATTGGAGGTCCAACAAGTTATGAGAGTGAACCGTGAAGAGGGAGTATACCCCTCTTACTACCCGTGTGCGGATTTCATGAGAAGCGCGGAAATATTGGAAGATGTTCGGAGTCTAATTTCTCATGCAGGGCTGAGTGATTTTGTTGAAGGAGAGCCAAGCCAATATGCAAAACTAACTATGTCTGTTGTGCAGGACTTTAAGTTCAATTGGTCGCGATCTAACCCCACGGTTCAGTACAAAATTTATAATAAAGCTGTCAACTTGCCATTCAGAGATTTTTGTGCAGCAATTAGAGTACCGCAATG
The DNA here is from genome assembly GCF_019359855.2 of Lolium perenne. Classification (NCBI taxonomy): domain Eukaryota; kingdom Viridiplantae; phylum Streptophyta; class Magnoliopsida; order Poales; family Poaceae; genus Lolium; species Lolium perenne. The sequence goes on along the minus strand of NC_067248.2, from coordinate 218,683,731 downwards.
GGGATCATGCGAGAAGATAAGGGGATCGCCGCAAGAACTCTTAAGCCTCTTCAAGATGATTTGCTATGGAAGGAGTTTCTCAGAGGATAGTGGTAAAATCACTAGCATTCAGCTACCGGCTATCTGCTATTTTGCTTATTACATTACTAAATGCGTTCTTGCTAAAAGGATTGGTGGTAAACTATCTATCCCGGATTTAGCTTTTCTAGCTGCGGCATTGCAAAGTAGTAGGACTTATAATTTGGGGGCATTGATAGCTTATAGACTTGCTACTAACCGTGAGAAAGGTGGAATTTGTGGAGGTCTCATCGCTTCTCGTTTACTAGCTTTTCATAATGTAGAACCTCATCATCTTGATATTCCACTTTCCATAGAAAAACTTGACATAGCCTCTATGATTAAACATGAATTTGTTTCTGATTCCTCCAACTTGGGTAACCTGTTTTACAAGATAACATTTTATAAGAAAGTCTGGAGAATAACTAAGAAAACTGAGAAACTAGTAAGATTGCCTGCGCCTGTTCTGTCTAACCTTGATTCCAGGGAGGATTGGTCGGTCACAGAAGGTGCACTGGATGCACACATAGAGGGAGGAGGCCATCATGCAAGAGACAACACGGAGGAGGCTGAGGAACACCTCGACTCATCGTCCGATGCAGCAAGTTCCTCGCATCAACATGTTGGGCATGTGGAGCCTTCACGCTTTTCTTCTGCACAGGAACTTTACTATGACTACGCCGTGAATTATCCACCGGCGAGGAACAGCGACCCTCGATGGGATTGAACTCCACTTAGGCTAAAAGCCTAAGCTTGGGGGGAGGTATACCGGCATCACTCATTCCTTGCATATTATGGTTGCTGGATACTTGTACATACTTGTTTAGTCTCTTTGAGTGGTTTTCTGATGAAAGGGAGATGATATTTGGGGAAGTGCTGCCTGAAAACAGATTCTGGACTGTTACTAGAAAAATTCGTGCGCACAGCTAGAACGTTATTTTGAGCTGCCAATTTTTGTGCAGGTTCCCCAGGTTGTTATCTAACTTTCATTAGTTGAACACTTTTCGAGCTGAGCAACGTAAGATTTTTGTAAAAATCGATTTCTGTACTGCTGTCAGGTTTTGGCAGATTTCTGCCATCTCGCTTTTCTGTGTTTCTTTTAGTTTTCATTTTCTTGTTCTTGCTTTGTTTCTTTCCTAAAACACAAAAAGACCAAAAATATTTCTGCTGTTTCTCTTCACCATTTGTTTATCTTGGTTTCTTGCATTTGTTTCGCTTTATTTGCTATTGCCAGTTTGCTATAAGAAAACCCAAAAAGATTTTGCTTTGTTTGTTTGTTTCCTTTTGTTCTTGTTCTCAAATTCGAAAACACCAAAAATATTTGCTGTTCTTCTTTGGTTTTGTAAAGTTCTTTATGAGTTCAATGGTCTTCGGTGGCTGGAGCGTGGTTTTCATTTCATATTATCCAAGCTATACAAGTGAAAAGGCAATAATGACGATCTACGACAATCTGATTGTGGTGAGAGGCTGGTATGAACTCTATTTGTTTTCATTTTTGTACATATACTCATCCATGTGAGCATGCTTGGTTGGTTCATGTGAGGTATATGTCATTTAAGAAGTCTAGTAGTTCATGATCTCTCATGTTAAGCTCCAATTTATTAATATGAGTAGCATGTCATGGATGTTTGTTGCATTGTTTTATTCATAAGTAAGTATGGCATTGTGGTATCCTCCTCTGAATAATTCATTTATATCGACTTGGCACATGCTCACGCATGCATATGACTGAACCAAAGTCAATTAAGCCTCGATGATTTATATTGCTTCAGAGTTCTTGTATCACTTTTATGCCTCCGTTAATTTATTTTGCCGCAAGCATGATTATGACAGTTACTGCTCTCTTGATTTGTTGCTCCCTAGTCTTTTGCTAGCCTTCACTTGTACTGAGCGGGAACGCTGCTCGTGCTTCCAAACACATGAAAACCAAGTTATTCCAGAGTGTCCACCATAAATACCTATGCATGGCATTTCAAACCATTCCAAGTAAATTCTCATGCGCTACCTTTAAAACCTTCAAAATGCTTCCCAATTTGTGTTTATGTTTCATAGCTCATGAGGAAGTATGTGGTGTTTAGCTTTCAACCTTGTCATTTACTTTTGACGGACTCTCATATGGACTAGTGGCACATCCGCTTATCCAATAATTTTGCAAAAAGAGCTGGCAATGGGATTCCCAGTCCCGAATTAATTAACTTAAATAGACACTCCTCCATGGTATGTGATTGTTGGATGGCACCCGAAGGATTCGGTTAGCCATGGCTTGTGTAAGCAAAGGTTGGGGGAGTGTCATCATCATAATAAAACTAAAATAAAAAGGCACTCCTTCATGGTATGAGATTGTTGGCAGGCACCCGAGGATTCGGTTAGCCATGGTTTGTGTAAGAAAGGTTGGAAGGAGTGCCACATAAACATGCAAATAATTCATGGGAGCCGCTCTTGAAAGTCCGGTTGGCAAGGTAGTTAGTGTACCCATTACCATTCGTTGACAACGACAAACACCTCTCAAAATGATTTTACTCCTGATTTCAAAAACGAAAAGCTCTAGCGCATGTTAATCCCTGCTTCCCTCTGCGAAGGGTCAATCTTTTACTTCTATGTTGTGTCTCCATTATTTCTTTGAGCACTATCTTGAGAGCACAACTGTCATTCTTAGTATAATATGCTTGTCTCGAAATATGATTGATTGTGGTATAACTTTGATGCTTTTACCTTTGACAATCACTACTTCTAGTCTTTCTATGAACTCCAGAGGTGCCTGGGCATTTATGTTTTGCCGATCAAATACGGGCAAGCGAGATACCACTTTATCATACTCTCTTATGAACATTGCAATCCTGCTTATATACATGATTCATGATGCTTATTATTAATTGTTGGTACCTCTCCATGATTGACATAGCTGTTAGATGATCCTATTTGCATATATCTCATTATGAACTGCTTAAGTATTAGCCATAGCATGAGAATATATACATCATATGAGCAAATGTGTTCGTGAAAGTTCTTTTATCGCTCAGTTGTTAACTGAATTGCTTGAGGACAAGCAATAAGCTAAGCTTGGGGGGAGTTGATACGTCCAAAACGTATCTACTTTCCCGAACACTTTTGCTATTGTTTTGCCTCTAATTTGTGTATTTTGGATGCAACTAACACGGACTAACGCTGTTTTCAGCAGAATTGCTCTGGTGTCTCGTTTTTGTGCAGAAATCCAACTTTCAGGAAAATCCTCGGAAGTTACGCAGAAGGCCCTATTTTCCCAGAATACTGACGGAGCCAGAAGGACAAATCAGGTGGAGGCCCGAGGGCCCCACACCATAAGGCGGCGCGGCCTAGGGGGGGCCCGCGCGGCCCTATGGTGTGGCCCCCTCGGCCGGCCTCCGACGCCCTCCTTCGGACTACTTATCGGCCTCGACCTAAAAACGCACGGGGAGAAGTCGAAGTCGCGAGAAACCCTCCAGAACGCCGCCACATCGCGAAACTCCGTCGCGGGAGCCAGAAGTCTCCGTTCTGGCACTCCGCCGGGACGGGGAATTGGAGGAGATCATCGCCATCATCACCGCCAACGCCTCTACATCAACCAGCCATGTTTCCCCCATCCATGTGTGAGTAATTCCCCCGCTGTAGGCCGAAGGGGATGGTAGGGATTGGATGAGATTGGTCATGTAATAGCATAAGATTGTTAGGGCATAGTGCCTAGTGTCCGTAATTGGTATTTTGATGATATTGTTGCAACTTGCTATGCTTAATGCTTGTCACTAGGGCCCGAGTGCCATGATCTCAGATCTGAACATGTTATTGCTTCATCATGATATTCATTGTTTATTGATCTTACCTGCAAGTTGTATACACATGTCGCTGTCCGGAACCAATGGCCCCGAAGTGACAAGAATCGGGACAACCGGAGGGGATGGTAGTGATGTGAGGATCACATGTGTTCACGGAGTGTTAATGCTTTGCTCCGGTACTCTATTAAAAGGAGTACCTTAATATCCAGTAGATTCCCTAGAGGCCCGGCTGCCACCGGCTGGTAGGACAAAAGATGTTGTGCAAGTTTCTCATTGCGAGCACGTACGACTATAATTGGAACACATGCCTATTGATTGCTTTGTACTTGGACACCGTTTTATTATTATCTGCAAATGCCCTGCTATGATTGTTACATGAGTTTCTCTCATTCATGCAACGCCCGTTCATCCGTCCCGTGCCTACAGTATTTTAATCCTGCTGTTTACTAAAATCACTACTGCTGTCTTTGTTACTCTGCTGCTGTTATTTCACTACTGCTACTGCTATAAAACTGTTACTACTGATAAACTCTTGCGAGCTAGTCTGTTTCCAGGTGCAGCTGAATTGACAACTCCGCTGTTAAGGCTTTCAAGTATTCTTTGTCTCCCCTTGTGTCGAATCAATAAATTGGGTTTTACTTCCCTCGAAGACTGTTGCGATCCCCTATACTTGTGGGTCATCACTAACCCTAAACCCTAGCTAACCCTAAAACCCTAATTAAACCCTATGTATAGGCCAACGACACTTAATTGTACGTGCATTGAGCAGGCCAGGGGGTGCCTCGCGGTCCTCTAATTAAATTAAATGTGCCATGCATTAACCCTAAACCATATATATGTAACTAACCCTAGCTAGCTAATCAACCCTACTTAATTAAAACACATAACCCTAAACTATACTAGCTAGCTATAACCCGATCTAATAAAAACATGCTCTATATGTAGCAGCTAGCTAGCAAACCGTAGATTAACACCAATTAAAATATACATGGCCTATATCGATCATGTTGTATAACATATCCCTGAGATTCATTAATTAATTATATAATTATCGTGATAAATTAATTAACTTGAATTTTGACAAGTTCTCTCGAATGAAAACACATTTGATTAAGTTGCCTCATAATATATATATATAATTAGTGTGCATGCATGGCCTACAATGCATTCGTGCATATATTTTAATGTATATTTGAACATATATATTCTTGGGGATTTCAGTCTCGATCTCTCTCTCTCGATCATCTATATATCGTTCGTGGCCCAAAAAACACACATATATACGCATGCACTTTATGCGTAAAGGCGCGGGTGCCTCTAATAATGTGTGTGCGCACTCGATCGATGATCCCTAAACCTTAAACAACCCCTAAAACCTTAAATCCCTAATCCCTAATAATCCCTAATCCCTAAACCCTAAACACCCTAAACACTAAACCCTAAACCCTAGACCCTAAACCCTAACCCTAACCCTAACCCTAACCCTAACCCTAAACCCTAGCTAACCCTAAACCCTAAACCCTAGACCCTAAACCACCCTAGACCCTAAACCCTAACCCTAACCCTAACCCTAACCCTAAACCCAAGCTAACCCTAAACCCTAATTAAACCCTATGTATAGGCCAACGACACTTAATTGTGCATCGAGCAGGCCAGGGGGTGCCTCGCGGTCCTCTAATTAAATTAAATGTGCCATGCATTAACCCTAAACCATATATATGTAACTAACCCTAGCTAATCAACCCTACTTAATTAAAACACATAACCCTAAACTGTACTAGCTAGCTATAACCCGATCTAATAAAAACATGCTCTATATATATCAGCTAGCTAGCAAACCGTAGATTAACACCAATTAAAATATACATGGCCTATATCAATTTTAATATATATTTGAACATATTCTAGGGGATTTCAATCTCTCTCTCTCGATCATCTATATATCGTTGTTGGTGGCAAAAAACACACACGTACATATATACGCATGCACTTTATGCGCAAAGGCGCGGGGTGCCTCTAATAATGTGTGTGCGCACTCGATCGATGATCCCTAAACCTTAAACAACCCTAAAACTCCCCTAAACCCTAAACACCCTAAACACTAAACCCTAGACCCTAAACACCCTAAACACTAAACCCTAAACCCTAGACCCTAAACACCGTAAACACTAAACCCTAAACCCTAAACCCTAAACACCCTAAACACTAATTAAACCCTAAACCCTAGACCCTAAACACCCTAAACTAAACCCTAGACCCTAGCTAAACACCCTAAACACTAAACCCTAAACCCTAAACCCTAGCTAACCCTAAACCCTAATTAAACCCTATATATAGGCCAACGACACTTAATTGTGCATCAAGCGAGGCCAGGGGTGCCTAGCTCGCGGTCCTCTAGTTAAATTAAATGTGCCATGCATTAACCCTAAACCATATATATAACTAACCCCTAGCTAATCAAACCCTAGTTCATTAAAACACATAACCCTAAACTATACTAGCTAGCTATAACCCGATCTAATAAAAACATGCTCGATCTATATATAGCAGCTAGCTAGCAAATTAAATGGTAGATTAACACTAATTAATATATACGACATGGCCTATATCGATCATATGTTGTATAACATCTCCCTGAGATTCATTAATTAATTATATAATTATCGATGATAAATTAATTAACTTGAATTTTGACAAGTTCTCTCGAATGAAAACACATTTGATTAAGTTTCCTCATAATATATATATAATTAGTGTGCATGCATGGCCTACCATGCATGCATTCGTGCATATATTTTAATATATATTTGAACATATTCTTGGGGATTTCAATCTTTCTCTCTCTCGATCATCTATATATCGTTGTTGGCCAAAAAAACACACACATATACACATGCACTTTATGCGCAAAGGCGCGTGTGCCTCTAATAATGTGTGTGTGCGCACTCGATCGATGATCCATAAACCTTAAACCCTAATTAAATAAACCCTAATCCCTAATCCCTAAACCCCTAAACACCATAAACATTAAACCCTAGACCCTAAACCCTAACCTCCTAACCCTAAACCCTAAACCCTAATTAAACCCTATATATAGGCCAATGACACTTAATTGTGCATCAAGCAGGCCAGGGGTGCCTTAGCTCGCGGTCCTCTAATTAAATTAAATGTGCCATGCATATATATATGTGTTTAATTTGGGGATTTCAATCGCTCTCTCGTATGTAGATCTCTCTCTACCTCTCTCTCTGTCTCTCTCTCTCTCTCTCGTTAATTGGTGGCCAACAACACACACATGCACTTTGTGCGCAAAGGCATGCGCCTCTAATAATGTGTGCTAGATCGATCAATCTAGTTTTGATTAATCATAGCACACAAATAAAGAAGTTGTATTTGAATCCACACAACCTAATCTAAAACACATAACCCCTAACATGGCCTAATTAATTAACCCCTTCTCTCTACCTAATTAGTGGAAATTGCACAAAATCAAAAGGGGTCCCTCACTAATTGTGCATATCTGCTAGATTGTGATAAACTTTTGCCCCATATGTATTTGGTGGATGGGTGCATCTTGGCATGTAAAACAATTAGTGTTTGCAAATGGCGTTGTCAAAATTTATGTACAAATGATTTCTTTCCATCCAAAGTGCATAAAATGGGAGTTTTAATGAAGAAAGTACAAATAAAACAGCTCAACATGCTTCCACACCCCGATTTCCACACGAAGTAGAGCATATTTAAAGGATAATTCCAGAGTTTTACTATTTTTCAAGAAACTTTGCTAATTTTCCCCCACTCACATGACTTTATGTCGATTTAATGAAAATATGGCGAATTTAAACTACATGGGCGGGATAGTTTGAATTGTGCGCGCGGCAAAGGGAACCGCCTATTCCTCAACCTTGTGCACGGCAAATTACACACGCAACTCCATTAAACGCCACCTACCGACCTTAATTATCACCCGGCGGCCCGGCCGCATGACCCCCACCCACCCCTACACAACTTATCCCCGTACGTGCGAAGAGCTTCCCCTCCCCGTCCCGTCCGTGCGAAGAAGAAGCATCCCCTCCCCGTCGTTCTTCTCGAGACGCACCGGCGGTCAAGTTGATCCACGGTAGGGCTGCTATCTCTAGCTCAATCATGTATCGGGCAAGACGGCCTAACGATTTATATTTTCTTGATGCTGCTAAAAAAATTCGTCGGTATGCTCGAACTAATTGGCACTTTATAGTTTTCCGCTCGATTTGTCATCGATCAATTTGTTCATTTGCGTGGGCATATAGAGTCGGTTACGCACTCGATCCGTTAATTTGCTGAAATGCCATGGCAGAGTTTTGTACACGATCTGTTTGCTAAAATGTCGATGGGCATTTTTTGTTTTGTACTCGACATGATTGCTGAAATGCATAATCATGTAGTATAGTTTTGTACTCGATGGATATACATTTCCTACTTCGCCTTAAATTAATCACCAACCACTGTATCTCATAATTAAACAGATGGACAGAACTTGGATACTGCATGGACACTTATGTTCCCCTTCATATATAAATGGTGTTCAACCCTTTATGGGGTTTATTAGAGCTCATGAAGGTCACAACCTGGACGTGTATTGCCCGCGCTGCACATGTATGAATGGTGAGAAGAGGCCTCACCCTGTAGTGGCGAGATCATTTACACATTTTTGGGATGGACCGCACATATGTTAGGCGGGTTTAGCATGGTGAACCATATAATGATCCTTTAGCAGAGAAGCGAGATCTTGCTCACACTGTATGTGTGCTGGCATATGTAGTTAATTATTTATATTGATGCTGCCGCTGTTTCAATCAATAGTTTGCATTGCTGTGCAAGGTTCTGTACTCAAATTTAACTTGTTGCAGATGGATGGACGGGAAGGAGAGAAAAAGCGCTTGCTTCAGGAAACGGATTTCAGCTCTGGGACATGTGCTGTGCCAGATGAGAAGGTAAATATGTAAAACGGCATTTGTTCAGGTTGCATCCCTTAGATGTTTGTCTAATCGGTTGATGTACTAATTGCAGAAGCATAGAGTTGAAGAGGTCTCTCAGTTTGATGGGAGATTTGAAGATGAATCTCAGTTTGATGCACCTATGGATGGTACTGATGACGAGCCTTTCATAGACGAAGGTCCTGCACCTGAGATTATCCAGCCTACAGAAGGAGGCCGTGGACCGAGTACACAGCTTTGCGTTGAAGTGGATGCACGCCGGAGATCATCGGGCGTCCGGGTAGTCTCAAGACCACCCAGCCCTGATGCACTGTGGATGATACCGATGACGAGCCTCTCATAGACGAAGGTCCTGCACCTGAGATTATCCAGCCTACGAGAAGGAGGCCGTGGACCGAGTACACAGCTTTGCGTTGAAGAGGATGCACACCGGAGATCATCGTGGGCGTCCCGGTAGTCTCAGGACCACCCAGCCCTGATGCAAAATGTTGAGCTACTTTATGATTCGTACTCTTATGTTCTGGTGCTGTAGTATGTTATGATTTGTACGCCTTTGGCGCTAGATTAAGCATTCAGTGGATGATCGTGTTGCAAAATTCAACACCCACACAATCAGTTCATCGTATGAGTAGTAGCACAATTACTTCTACAGTGATTCCTGCCAGCGCATTAGTTGGTAGCATGAAACACTTTCAGGTACTCCCCTCTGATTCATATTAATTGACTCAATTCTGTCTAGATATGGATGTATCTAGATGCATTTGTTAACTAGACTAACAAACTTGAGTCGATTAATATGAATCCGTGTAAACCGCCCTTGATCCTCGAGCAGCTAGTTTATTGACTCTGGACTCCAAGCCTCTCGCGGCAAGCCATCGACGAAGCTTTGACCAGATCTTGGCCCGCAATTTTTTGTGTGTGGCGAATAGCAAAGCTTTGACCAGTTCCTCTCGGGATGCAGCACGCCGGTGAGCTTGCACGGTTGCCATGAGCACTTTCCGGCGGAACTTCCTCTTCAGCGCCCTCAAGCCGCTGCTGCGAGACAGCACGCAGTGCCTCGAGGTGGACGGAATTCTGGATCTCAGGGTGGGGGGTCCGCATCGTCCGGGAACGATCTCCAGCGGGTTAACGAGGACATGCATGGCGGCCAGGGGATTTTTTTTTTTTTTTGGTTTGAGCTTGGGATTTGGGGTTTTTTCGGATAGGGGAGGAGGAACCGAGGAAGAGGAAGGAACAGCCGCGTGCTTGGCGCGTGGCGGTGTGCTTGAATTTTGAATTTTTGTGAAATGTTTCATTTCCCCGCTACAATTCGGGGGTTTCTTGACGCGCCAATGCATCCCGCCGGGCAGCTTCAAGTGAATTTGGGGTGCCACGCTATGGGCCCTAGTTTCAGTGAGACATGTAATGACTAGTCACATCAGTAAGTTCACTGTGTAATAAAATATGTTACCCCTCCCCTTTATGTAGCACCCCTTCTCTCCCGATCGAGTGCCGATTGCCGACGGATGCAAGCCGCTAGCTCGATCCCCTCCTTTCGCCTCCACCGTCCAGGCATCCAGCTTGGAGGGGCAAGCTGCATCTAGACCAAGCGGATTAGGTAGGACTAGTAATGTTCTTTCCTTTCTCGAGATCGGTTCTTTTTTCCTCTCCTCGATATCTTGCGCATCTCTTTCCTATTCTGGGCGAAGGGGTGTCTTTCTGGTCACCCTCGAGCTGGGAGTGATTGATGGGGGTGGGGGCGGGGGCTACCTTTGCTTGGATTGGGGTGTTCTTCCTTTATTTGTCGACATTTGCAACCTTTGTAGTTTCTGCTGATCCTCACTGTATCTTTTGTCAGCTTGTACAGGAAAGGTAAGACCTCGGCGGTGGGGGCAATGGAGCGTAAGGCCACCACGCATGTGGGCAGTTGGCTGAACCTGAGCTGCTTCCCCAGCCCAAAAGCGGTACTCCGTTTGCTTATCCACTCTTTACCTTTTAAGTGTCTCTCTGCATCCTCAATCTGTTCTGTTCTGGAATATGCTTAAAGTAGCACATGTCTTCGGGTGTTTGTGCGTAAAGCCTCTGTGACACCATGCTCTATATTCTCTCGTATCGGGTTGGTACCTCCGGGTTCCGTCTTTGAGGCTATGGGGAACGAGAATAGCGCCCCACCTGCTGCAGAGCATGGCCCGATCTGCAGCACAAGAAGCGAAATGCCACTGCCGAGCTGGGCAGGGACCGCCCAGGGGTAATTTTTTTAACCAACTTACCATGATGTAGTCTGAATCGATACTCCCTCGGATCCAAATTAATTGACTCAACTATCTGTAGATACGGATGTATCTAGATGTGTTTTAGCTCTAGATACTATCGCCTCCATCCCAAAGCTGTGGGCTTATATTATTTTTAGAAAGTCAAACTATACCATGTTTGACTAAGCTTTTACCAAAAATCAGTAACATGCAAAATACAAAATTAATATCATTAAATAGATAATAAAATATATTTTCCTACGGTATCTACACGGTATTATATTTGTTGATAGAATGTTCTAAAATTTTGGTCAAACTTTGCTTGTTTTGATTTCTCAAAAATAAATAAGGCTTAAGCTTTTGGATGGTGGTAGTACATTCATATCTAGACAAAGCTGAGTTAACTAGTTTTTTGTCTGTCCATAGCTAGTGTTCACGCTGCAAAAGGCTAAGAGCATCCACTATATGCATCGGTCTATCTCATACGGTAATTCAATATCACCGCCGAGGTCTGCCTTTTGTTTTGCTATTCATATGCAGACCGAAACTTTAGGGCCTTTACTCAAAAGGAAGATCAAAACTGCGGCTGATCGGGCTGCCGGTATGTTGATGCCGCCCCATCTTCTAAATGCCTCTACAAGCACAAGGCCGCGCGCCATTTGGTGGTGATCTTTTAATGAATATGGTATATTTTCTTAATCCACAAAATATGCCTTGATTTTTCTCTCGTTTATTGTCGGTTTTTTCTATGCTTGCCAAAAGTTTACAACAACAACAACAACAACCAAGCCTTTCAGTCCCAAACAAGTTGGGGTAGGCTAGAGTTGAAACCCATAAGATCTCGAAGCCAAAAGTTTAGAAACACCAAATTCGTTTGCTTACAATCATCATACAGTAATGTTCATCTACTCCAGTTCCCTAACCCAACAAAAAATGATGTTAATTACGATTTTTAGATTAAAAGAGCACCATTAGGCGCTGTTAATTACGACTTTGAGATTAAAATGTCATTTGCAATTGTTAATTACAATTTTGAGACAAATGGTTAGTTTAACCTCGATCTCTTCGCTCTCCATTTATCCCAACCGAACAAAAATTTAACCATTCCATTCCTCCTGAAATGGAACCATTCCATTCCATTCCACGCTGTTTCAGAACCGAACACACCCTTGCATTGTTGTGAACTGTTGTCCATACACGGCCATACCCTTCCACTTACATCCAGCACTATATGCATCAGTCTGTCTCAGAGTCATTCAATATCACTGCTGAGATCTGTTCCCATTCTTATGCAGGCTGAAAGCTGCCGCGCCTTTACTCAAGTGGATGCAAAATGAGGCTAATGAGGCTGCTGTGAGGACGATGGTGCCGGCACCATCTTCCGAAAACCTCTACAAGCACGAGGCCATGGGCCAGTGGGTGGTGACCTTTTAATGAATCTGGTATATTTTCTTAATCCACATACATGTTTTCATTATTATCTGTTTAATTACTGTTGGCTTTGTCTAATGCTTACCAAAAGTTCGAAACACTGCGTTTGCTTACAATCATCATACACTAATTTTTCACTTTTCACTGTCTCATCCAATTACATAAACCGTTGATTTCCATTGGCTTCTTTTGTAATCATTTGCATTGTTGTCAACTGTTCTCTATGCACAACCCTATTCTTCCACTTACACCCGCACTATTTGCATCAGTCTATCTCATAGATTTATTAAATATCAATGATGAGTTCTGTTGCTATTCATATGCAGGATGAAACTTCTGTGCCTCTACTCAAATGGATAAAAAATGATCCCGATGAGGCTGCTTGTGAAGACGATGGTGCCGCCACCATCTTCTCGAAAACCTCCTCAAGCACAAGGCCACGGGCCAGCTGGGTGGTACCCTTTTCGATAGCGGTATATTTTCTTAATCCTCATACATGATTTGATTTTTGTCTGTTTATTGCCGGCTTTGTCTAATGCTTACCAATAGTTCGTAAACACACACACCTATTCTTACACTTACATCCAGCACTATATGCATCGGTGTCTCATAGATTCATTTTATATATCACCTTGATGTCTGTTGCTCTTCAATTTTCATATGCGGTGAAACTGCTAACCCTTCATTGGTCAAAAGGATTGCAAGCTGCTGATGAGGCATCTGCAGAGGCTGCCACCAAGTTCTTGTCAGCCCCACCTTCTCGGATGCTTATATAAGCTCAAGTCCAAGGACCAGCCGGGCCGTAACCATCCAAGGGTTCGGGTATATTTTCTTAAGCCACATATACATGCCATGATTTATGTCTGATATTATCACCGGCTCTGTCTAATGCTTTTTGGAATTCGGAAACACCAAATTAGCATGCTTATATTCATCATACACTAATTTTTCACTGTTCAGTTTGTAACATAGTGTTATGCACTCGCTTGTCAACATTTGCATTGCTCTGAACTATGCACTTTACACAACCTAATTCTTCCACTTACATTCAGCACTACGCACCAGTAGTACCTCCCATGTTTCCTTCACCATCCCGATGCCGAGCTTGCGGGAATATGGCGGGCCCATGTACATACCCCGCATATAACACCTCCTATGGCTCTATCTACCTTTCTAGTAGCTCCTTCACGTAGTTACAGGTATGTATTCTCGGTGGTTTAGCATGAATTGGCATATAGTAAAGTCTTGTTTTTAGTCTTCCGCTTCTTACATTTGTATCAATTTTCACATGCAGACTGTACCTTGTGAACTTCGTCCAATGATTAACCAGATGTGTCCGCATGAAGGGTCTTTCACTATGCATGGCAATGGCAAATTGATAAACACCTACACGGTCTATGAGGTGTATGTCTACAAGACGCAGGCCATCACATATTTGTATGGACATGATTGGAGAAAGTTTGCTTTTGACTACGGTCTGAAGAAGGGCGACGAGCTGAGGATCAGAAACTCAAACGGGCGGATATACGTAGCGCTACGAGTTGGAGACACTTCCAAATATATAATATGTAACTTTTTTCTACTCATATCTTTTGATAACCGTTTACGAGCAGTTGTTCTAAACCAATCCCTCTGTTCTAGCTTGCTGGGTTTAACATGATCAAAGCTGCAGATCCCCTCATGGAACATCAGCGGATCTCACAAGGGGCAACCACACCAGCACCGGCACCGGCTTCCCACTCTCTGCATCGGCACCGGTTCCTGTACCAGCTCCGTTCTTGCATCTACCCAGCAGTCCCCTACATCAGCATTGGTTCTGTAGAGGCCCCATATACTACACACCGCCCAGGCTCTGCATCAAGACTTGGTTCCTCTAGCTGCACCGTTCTTCGCACCTTGCCCAATGAGTCTCTCTGCATCAGCACCGGTTCCTCTAGAGGCACCGTTATCGCACCCGCCCAGCAGTCTCCTGCATCGGCACTCAGCTCGTGTACCAGCCTCAGGCTCCCGCACCTGCCCCAGCCAGATCACCGAGGTCTCAGCTCATTGCTGTGGCCACCCGTGTGGTGACCAGGACGCATCTGAAGGCTATGTTCGTGAGTATATGACAGCATAACTGCTCTTATCTTGATGTCTTCTTTGCTCAAAGTCTCACATGGTTCAGTGCATTGGTGCCATTGACTTATTTTTGGTGGTATCTCTTGCTTTGAATCAGAAACTGCCTAAAAGTATCTCCAAGGATCTCAATGCTGGCCGAAGGGGCAAGATATCCCTCGTCATGGAGAGTGAAGGTCTCACCGTGGAGGGACGGTACTCCGTCAGTCCCACAGATGGCCGCTTGGCTGTTACTTCCAGGTGGAAAAAGTTCATTGACGGTGCCAAACTTCGCATTGGATCAAAGTTGAAGGTCAAGATCTTTCGATGCCGATGTGACATGCTGGTCATAAAGTTCGCGGTTGTCTAGTTCTGTTGCCCCATGAGCCCTTAGCAAATGCATTTGTAGTTATACTTATATAAGGTTATCTTATCTGAACTGCTAATTAATTGTATGGGTGGTAAAACTCTGGCAAGCTTTTGCTCTTAGCAAGTATGTATGTATGATCAGCTATTATGATAACTAATGTTTGTGTTCATCTTAATTTGCATTTCTGTTTTAGAAAAAAACTTAATTTCTATTTTGGCTGGCCTGTTAGAGAACTATCAGATTGAACCCACAACATGATTCAAATAGATTCATTACACCGAGCCACATGTCTTGACCTTGCTATACACTACTTCCATTAATCAGTGCAAGAAGGCTTACCTGAGCTGCCTGAACCATGGCAGATTCGAATCCACCTTATCTATCTAGAAATACAACCTTTGCAGAAAGAGGATCTGCAGTATGGGGAAGCTGACATTGGGGACCCATGAGCCAGCAGCGTCGTCAACGTTTTAAAGGTGGCAGGAGATCGAAAGAAAAAATAAGCCAAAAATCAGTTGGTAAACAAATTCAAGAAAAGAAACATTTACCTTTCTGAGAGGATGACATGCGGGACCCATGAGGCAGCAGCATCCTCAACTATTTCAAGGCGGCAGGGGATCAAAAGAAAAAAGGAAATAGCCAGAAATTAATTAGGGTCAAAAATAAATCCATCAAAGGAGACTTTTATTGTTCATAGAGGATGACATGTGGGACCGACTTGCCAGCTGCGTCATCATCGTTTCAAAGGGGGCAGGGGATCAAAAGAAAAAGGTAAATAGCCAGAAATTAGGGGAAAAAAATAAATCCAACAAAGGAAACTTTTATTGTTCATAGAGGATGACATGCGGGACCCATGAGCCAGCAGCTTCCTCAACGTTTCAAAGTCGGCATGAGATTGAAAGAAAAAGGCAAGTGACATAATATCAGGAGCCAAAAATAATCCAAGAAAAGAAACTTTATTGTACATAGAGGATGACATGCGGGTCCCATTTTGTAGCAGCGGTCTCAACGCTTCCAAGGCGGCACAGGACCGAAAGAAAAATGAAGTAGCCAGAAATCAGGGTGTGAAAAAAAATCCATGAAAAGAAAGATTTCAATTGGGCTGTATCTGGACATCTGGGCCTTCGAACTATCCTGCTGGGCCTTTTGACTCGTACAATTTCAGCCCACTCCAAAACAGGAAAGGTCGGATTTTTCTCAAAAAATAAAAAACAGGAAAGTCCTATGCTTAGCAAAAACAAAAAAAACAAGGAGATTCAACATATAAGTTTGTTTATGTAGATATAAAGATTTAATTTATCCTTTTGCAATAGCTCAGAGCGAAATACAACGTTTATTGTCTGCAAAATAAAATATCACATGTTTCTTGTACGGGGAGGCTGACATCGGGGACCCATGAGCCAGCAGCGTCGTCAACGTTTCAAAGGCGGCAGGGGATCGAAAATAAAAAAAGCCAAAAATCAGTTGGTAAAAAAATACAAGAAAAGAAAACATTTATCGTTCTGAGAGGATGACATGCGGGACCCATGAGGCAGCAGCATCCTCAACGTTTCAAAGTCGGCATGAGATCGAAAGAAAAAGCCAAGTGACATAATATCAGGAGCCAAAAATAATCCAAGAAAAGAAACTTTATTGTACATAGAGGATGACATGCGGGTCCCATTTTGTAGCAGCGGTCTCAACGTTTCCAAGGCGGCACAGGACCAAAAGAAAAATGAGGCAGCAGCATTCTCAACAATTCCAAGGCGGCAGGGGATCAAAAGAAAAAAAAGGAAATAGCCAGAAATTAATTAGGGGTCAAAAATAAATCCACCAAAGGAAACTTTTATTGTTCATAGAGGATGACATGTGGGACCGACCTGCCAACAGCGTCCTCATCGTTTCAAAGGGGCAGGGGATCAAAAGAAAAAGGCAAATAGCCAGAAATTAGGGGTCAAAAATAACTCCAAGAAAGGAAACTTTTATTGTTCGTAGAGGATGACATGCGGGACCCATGAGCCAGCAGCTTACTCAACGTTTCAAAGGTGGCATGAGATCGAAAGAAAAAGGCAAGTGACCAAATATCAGGAGCCAAAAATAATCCAAGATTTATTGTACATAGAGGATGACATGTGGGTCCCATTTTGCACCAGCGGTCTCAAAGTTTGAAATGCGGCTTCAGATCAAAAGAAAAAGAAAGTAGCTAGTAATTAGGGGTGAAAAAATCCAAGAAAAGAAAGTTGATGGACATAGAGGATGACATGCGGGTCCCTTGAGCCAACAACTTACTCAACGTTTCAAAGGGGGCAGGGGATCAAAAGAAAAAGGCAAGCCAAAAATCAGAGGGTGAAAAAAAATCCAACAAAGGAAACTTTTATAGCACATAGAGGATGACATGCGGGTCCCATGAGCCAGCAGGTTCCTCAACGTTTCAAACGTGGCATGAGATCGAAAGAAAAAGGCAAGTGACCAAATATGAGGTGCCAAAAAAACTCCAAGAAAAGAAAGTTGATTGCTCATAGAGGATGACATGCGGGTCCCATTTAGCTGCAGCGGTCTCACTGTTTGAGAGGCGGCAGGGGATCGAAAGAAAAAGGCAAGTGACCAAATATCAGGAGCCAAAAATAATTCAAGAAAAGAAAGTTTTATAGTCCATAGAGGATGACATGCGGGTCCTATTTAGCAGCAGCGGTATCACCGTTTGAGAGGCGGCAGGGGATCGAAAGAAAAAGGCAAGTGACCAAATATGAGGTGCCAAAAAAATCCAAGAAAAGAAAGTTTTATAGTACATAGAGGATGACATGCGGGTCCCATTTAGCAGCAGCGGTATCACCGTTTGAGAGGCGGCAGGGGATCGAAAGAAAAAGGCAAGTGACCAAATATGAGGTGCCAAAAAAATCCAAGAAAAGAAAGTTTTATAGTACATAGAGGATGACATGCGGGTCCCATTTAGCAGCAGCGGTATCACCGTTTGAGAGGCGGCAGGGGATCGAAAAAAAAAAAGGCAAGTGACCAAATATGAGGTGCCAAAAAAAACTCCAAGAAAAGAAAGTTGATTGCACATAGAGGATGACATGCGGGTCCCATTTAGCAGCAGCGGTCTCAACGTTTCCAAGGCGGCAAGGGATCAAAAGAAAAAGGAAGTAGCCAGAAATCAGGGGGTCAAAAAAAATTCAAGAATAGAAAGAATTTTGGTTCATAGAGGATGACATGCGGGACCCATGATCCTGCATCGTAAACGGCTCGATCGGAGAACGTTGAACGAGATGGCGCGATCTAGAAAAAAAACAATGCCAGAGAGGCTACCATCTGGGCCCTACATCCCTCGGCGGTGCGGATTTGCGTTGACTCGGCCGGCGAACCCGAGATTTCGAGATGCACCACGTCCCGGGCCACCATACGCGACGTTTTGGCCGCTTTCGTCGGGCTAGGTGGCCTCAAAAACGAGAAAAAAAAAGTTTTGACATGCACCACGGAGGGACCCAAAATCGTCGGCCATGGTACACCAGCAACCACGGCGCGACTTCAACTTCGTCGGCCATGGCAACTTTTCTTGTAGTGGTACATAAGATGTGACCGAATAAAAATATAGTTTCAAGAGAAGAAACCTGATAAATTGTTAATGAGGAAGGGGATGCCTTGGGCATCCCCAAGATTAGATGCTTGAGCCTTCTTGAAATATGCAGGGATGAACCACGGGGGCATCCCCAAGCTTAGACTTTTCACTCTTCTTGATCATAGTATATCATCCTCCTCTCTTGACCCTTGAAAACTTCCTCCACACCAAACTCGAAACAACTCATTAGAGGGTTAGTGCATAATCAAAATTTCACATGTTCAGAGGTGACACAATCATTCTTAACACTTCTGGACATTGCCCAATGCTACTGGAAGTCAATGAAACAAAGAAATCCATCCAACACAGCAAAAGAGGCAATGCGAAATAAAAGGCAGAATCTGTCAAAACAGAACACTCCGTAAATACGAATTTTTTAGAGGCACTGGACTTGCTCAGATAAAAATGCTCAAATTGAATGAAAGTTGCGTACATATCTGAGGATCACGCACATAAATTAGCAGATTTTTCTGAGTTACCTACAGAGAACCCTGCCCAAATTCATGACAGACAGAAATCTGTTTTTGCGCAATAATCCAAATCTAGTATGAACCTTGCTATCAAAGACTTTACTTGGCACAACAATGCAATAAAATAAAGATAAGGAGAGGTTGCTACAGTAGTAACAACTTCCAAGACTCAAATATAAAACAAAAGTACTGTAGCAAAATAAAAATATGGGTTATCTCCCAAGAAGTGCTTTCTTTATAGCCATTAAGATGGGCTCAGCAGTTTTAATGATGCACTCCCAAGAAATAAGAGTTGAAGCAAAAGAGAGCATCAAAAAGCAAATTGAAAACACATTTAAGTCTAACATGCTTCCTATGCATAGGAATCTTGTAAATAAACAAGTTCATGAAGAGCAAAGTAACTAGCATAGGAAGATAAAACCAGTGTAACTTCAAAAATTTCAGCATATAGAGAGGTGTTTTAGTAACATGAAAATTTCTACAACCATATTTTCCTCTCTCATAATAACTTTCAAAGGCATCATGAACAAACTCAACAATATAAGTATCACATAAAGCATTCTTATTCACATGCATAAAAGTATCATTACTCTCCACATAAGCATAATCAATTTTATTAGTTGTAGTGGGAGCAAATTCAACAAAGTAGCTATCATTATTATTCTCATCATCAAATATAGGAGGCATATTGTAATCATAATTAAACTTATCCTCCATAGTAGGCGGCACCAAAAGACCACTACCATTATAATCATCATATATGGGAGGCATATCATAATCAACATAAACTTTCTCCTCAATACCCGGAGGGCTAAAGAGATCATTTTCATCAAAACCGACCTCCCCAAGGTTAGAATTTTCTATATCATTAGCAACAATGGTGTTCAAAGCGTTCATACTAATATCATTGCTACTAGCATGCAAATAAGATTCCATAGGTTTTTTAATTTTCGCATTAAACCATTCATGTCTTGACTCAGGAAATTGTTTAAAAAGCTCACAGATGTTTTCCATTATGCCTTACTAGTGTTTAACAAGAAACAAAAAGATGCAATTGCAGGATCTAAAGGAAATAGCTTCGAGCACACACACAACGGCAACAGAAAAGTACTTAGTTACCTGGAACCGGAGTATGAGTGCCTTTTACCTTACCTCCCCGGCAACGGCGCCAGAAAATAGCTTGATGTCTACGGGTGCTTCTATTCTTGTAGACAGTGTTGGGCCTCCAAGAGCAGAGGTTTGTAGAACAGCAGCAAGTTTCCCTTAAGTGGATCACCCAAGGTTTATCGAACTCAGGGAGGAAGAGGTCAAAGATATCCCTCTCAAGCAACCCTGCAAATCACGATACAAGAAGTCTCTTGTGTCCCCAACACACCTAATACACTTGTCAGATGTATAGGTGCACTAGTTCGGCGAAGAGATAGTGAAATACAAGTGGTATGAATGAATATGAGCAGTAGTAACGGCGCCAGAAAAGTGCTTGCTGGCGTGCAGTTGATGGTAGTAATATTGCAGGAAGTAAAGATGCGATAAAAACGATAAACAAGCGATGATTGCAGTATTTGGAAACAAGGCCTAGGGATCATACTTTCACTAGTGGACACTCTCAACATTGATCACATAAATAAATAAGTTCTCTTCCTTTGTGCTACATATACTCTTGTTTGATAATGAACACCATTCGTTGTGTAGGGCTACAAGAGCACCTCAATGCCGGAGTTAACAAGCTCCACAACATTCGACATTCATATTTAAGTAACCTTTAGAGCATAATAGATCTTTGCAATTTAAACCGAGTACTAACATAGCATACACACTGTCACCTTTACACTATGAAGGGGGAATAAATCACATCAATACTATCATAGTAATAATTAACTCCATAACCTACAAGAGATTATGATCATAACCTACGCCAAGTACTACACGATGCACACACTGTCACCATTACACCGTGAAGGAGGAATAGATTACTTTAATAACATCACAAGAGTAGCACATAGACTAATAGTGATACAAAGCTCATATGAATCTCAATCATGTAAGGCAGCTCATGAGATCATTGTATTGAAGTACATAGGAGAGAGATTAACCACATAGCTACCGGTACAGCCCTTAGCCTCGATGGAGAACTACTCCCTCCTCATGGGAGACAGCAGCGGTGATGAAGATGGCGGTGGTGTCGATGGAGGAGCCTTCCGGGGGCACTTCCCCGTCCCGGCGGCGTGCCGGAACAGAGACTCCTGTCCCCCAGATCTTGGCTTCGCGATGGCGGCGGCTCTGGAAGGTTTCTCGTACCGTGGCTTTTCCGTCCCGAAGATTTAGGTCAGGGAGCTTTAAATAGGCGAAGAGGCGGAGTCGGAGGGGGTCTGGGGCCACCACACAACAGGGCGGCGCGGGCCCAGCCCTGGCCGCGCCGGCCCCATGTGTGGGCCCCCTGTGGCTCTCCTCTGGTGGCTCTCGGGTGTTCTGGAAGCTTCGTGGAATTCTAAGATGCTGGGTGTTGATTTCGTCCAATTCCGAGAATATTTCCTTACTAGGATTTCTGAAACCAAAAACAGCAGAAAACAGGAACTGGCCCTTCGGCATCTAGTTAATAGGTTAGTTCTGGAAAATGCATAATAATGATATAAAGTGTGAACAAAACATGTAGGTATTGTCATAAAACTAGCATGGAACATAAGAAATTATAGATACGTTTGAGACGTATCAAGGGCTCTACCAGTAGCTATGTGGTTAATCTCTCTCTCATGTACCCCAATACAATGATCTCATGAATTGCCTTGCATAATTGAGATCCATGTGATGAGCTTTGTATCACTATTAATCTATGTGCTACTCTAGTGATGTTATTAAAGTAGTCTATTCCTCCTTCATGATGTAAAGGTGACGATGTGTGCATCATGTAGTTCTTGACGTAGGTTATGATTGTAATCTCTTGTAGATTATGGAGTTAACTATTACTATGATAGTATTGATGCGATCTATTCCTCCTTTCATAGTGTGATGGTGACAGTGTGCATGCTATGTTAGTACTTGGTATAATTGCAATGATCTATTATGCACTCTAAGGTTATTTAAATATGAACATCAAATGTTGTGGAACTTGTTAACTCCGGCATTGAGGTGCTCTTGTAGCCCTACACAATTGATGGTGTTCATCATCCAACAAGAGAGTGTAGAGTGGTTTTATTATGTGATCAATGTTGAGAGTGTCCACTAGTGAAATTATGATCCCTAGGCCTTGTTTCCAAACATCGAATCTCCGTTTATTTACTGTTCTGTTGCATGTTTACTCGCTGCCATATTTTATTCAGATTGCTATTACCACTCATATACATCCATACTACCTGTATTTCACTATCTCTTCGCCGAACTAGTGCACCTATACATCTGACAAGTGTATTAGGTGTGTTTGGGACACAAGAGACTTCTTGTATCGTGATTGCAGGGTTGCTTGAGAGGGATATCTTTGACCTCTTCCTCTCTGAGTTCAATAAACCTTGGGTGATCTACTTAAGGGAAAACTTGCTGCTGTTCTACAAACCTCTGCTCTTGGAGGCCCAACACTGTCTACAGGAATAGAAGCGTGCGTAGACATCACACCTCTTCGTCCATTGCCGCTTCACCATCCGCATTTGGGGCCTCCTTAAAGAATGGGCAGGGCTCAATGAGCTTCACCCTATGCAATGTGCAAATCTCAACACGGCCGAGTGGTGGTCCTTCATGGCGGGAGGAGGCATGCCCAACCGCAAGGCCATGGCTTCTATCACCTTGCTAGTTGCTTGGGAAGTGTGGAATGAAAGGAATGCTAGGGTCTTCCGGGCTAAAAGCGCGCCGGCGCAAGTAGTCTTCGATAAGATTAAGCATGAGGCACGTTTATGGATTTTAGCGGGTGCCAAAAATATGGGCAATATAATGCCGCGAGAGTAATTCGTGTAAGCTTTATGTACTACTACTTGGCATGTTCTCTCATGTCGAACCTTCTTCTTAATTAATAGAATGGGGTAAAGCTTTTGCCCCCATTTCAAAAAAAAAAAAGACAATCTAGGAAAACATGACATGAATTAAGGGCTTGTTTGGTTCACGGCATTTATATAAGGTATAAATAGAAAAATGTAGGAAGAGAATGCCATGGCATTCTCAATCCTACAATAACTGAATTCACACAAAAAATGTATTGCATGTTGGTTGCACCGCGGAACAAACACATAAATTGTTGTGAAGGACCATGTGCGTTACATAGATTTCGTAGAAACAAAAGAAATTTTCATGAGGTTGGACCTAAGGGGAAAATTCCTATGGAACTGCATTGAAAGTAGACCATAGGAAAAAAATCTATGAATTCAAATCCTATGAACTAGAGAAGTTCTAGATGAATAATTTCGAAGGAATTGAATTCTCCAAAATTCATATAAAAATCATATTATTCTGAAAACGCGGGAATAGGAAAAGCAAAAGTTTGCACTATCATATTCATTTCAATCCTACATAGTTTTAGTGTTTGATTACACACATGAAAATCAAAGTATTATTTTCAAGAGGCTTGAGTGAAAGTTAAATTTCCTACGAACTGTATAAGGCAATGCTTAGGGAAAATTCTTTACGACTCAGTTCTATGAATTGAATGACTAATTTTTTTCTTGAAATAGAGGCTATGGTCCATCCTCCACATAAATCAAAACATACAACTTTTTTTATTAATTTATTCAACAAAGGACTAACAGAGTGTTTACATCATAAAAAGCACGAAGCCACCTAATAACCCTACAAAACCGACAATGGGTGATAAGATCATGTCAGCAACGTCTTGTGCACTGAAAAACTTGACCCCCTGCCCCCATCAACTAGAAACCGGAAGCATCTTATACCCTGAGACACCCTCTAGTCGTAACAGGAGCGCTCATCCGGTCTAGTAGGCTCTTATTTTTCGCGAAACACAGTACAGACGCAGACGCTCACAAATACGTACATACACTCACCTCTATGAACACACGCACATCCCTTTCCCTATGAGCACCTCCGAGAGACTGAGTCCAAGAAACTAATCCAGAAGGCCTTGAGATTGACGAAGTCACCACTAGCGTCTCGCTGTCAACGGGAGCATCACTTCCCACTATAGAATATTCTCCCTTTGTAAGACACCAAAATAAAGTGTTAAACATGGGGTTTTAAGTCTAGTGGGCTAGAGGTACCACTGCCCTTATAACCATCTAACGACAGGTTGGTTCTCTGGTCTAGTAGACTCTTAGTGAGCATCTCATGCACACGCTACAGAAGGCGTCAACTCCCGTTGAACCACTAAAATGGAGAAATTCTAAGAATTCTAATCTTGTAAACATCATATACATTTAAATCAAAGAGCATCTAACCGGTTAACGCTGTCAACAAGAGTAGTTGATTACTATGAAGACAACCCGTTGATATCATTGTGATGCACAATGGCCATCTATATTCCTAGTCGCCGGGTGTTCGGCACTTCTCTCTCAACCCCCCCCCCCCCCCCCCGCGTGTCGCACCCTGGGGCGGCACCGCGTCGTCAGAGCTCCCCACCGCGTTGCCACCCTTCACACCACTGCTGCCATCGGTTCTCGCCGCAGCGGCAAACCCTGCCACCGAAGGTGGTATGGGGAGGAGGTTTGCATTGCTGAGGATAGCCGCCATGGACACTAGAGTGGCGATGGTGGGCGCGTTGTCATGCAATGATCTAGGTGGCGTCTCTGGTTGTGGAGGTGGCAGAAGTCCTCTCCCTGCTGCGCCAAACGACGGTGGATGTACATGGCCGGGCCAGGCGATGGTGGCTAGATCTCGATCTGGGTGTCTCATGTACCGCCTCCCCGGTCCTCTTCACTGCGTGGTTGCGCCAGATCTAGTGGGGATCACCCCTGCTTTGCCACCACCATTCTTGTTGATGGCCTTGCCCTTTGGGCCGCTGGTAGGGGTTGGTGCGACGGATCTTGCATTTTCGGCGGGTGGCTTGGGGGATTCTTGCATGGGTTGAATAAAGGAGGGGGTCCTAGGATCCCTCTCATGCCATAGCAATGATCTGCTTGTTGTTGTCTGTCTTCATTGATCTGGCCGATTGTCGAGTTTCAGAAGGCTCCACCAGCGAACTCCCATGGACGACATGCCGGAGATTGCTGGATTGGATGGTATTCGGTCCGCACAACAATGATTTTTATGGTCGTTTGGTTTCAGAGGGACTGAGCGAAGCTCTGCAGTATATTGCCCCCATGGACATAGTTCATGATGAAGTCAGTTGCAGAGAATGGCATGGAAGCCGAGAGCTATGAACTAGTAATGGTGGTTCGAGTCCTGTGGGCGATGAGGTTTTGGCTTCGTGATTTCGTGACTTGGAGCAGCGACATCGGCAAGTGGGGACGACATCACATGAAATATTCAGAGTCTAAACTTGCAGGGTGAAAACCCAAGGTTTGCTTTTTATTGGTTATGCATGGCAATGATCTTGTTAAAGGCATTGTTTTGTGAGCGCGGGGCGTTTCTCCTGGGTGAAAACCTATGATCTAAGATCAGGGCGATGACGGCGCTCGTGCATTGTTCCCTTCCTGGAGGCATCTTTTTTTGGAGCAGATGGATTTCTGGTATTGTGTTGGTGTTGTTTGGGTCGCTGCTACAATGAATAGATCAGTGTAGCGGGATTTTTTTTCTTTTATGTAAGTCGTCTTCCTTTTCTAATTATGTGCATCCATATTGCTATTAGAGAACGTTGTTGGAGAGACTAGACGTAATTGATATCTTCACGATATTATTACATTCGCTTTATAAAAAAATCAATATTCACAGAACCGCAACCATGCTCACGTGTGATCTCAACAAATAAGGGAAAAACGCAGGTTAGAGTATGCAAGAGCTGGTTGGATGATGGCACTGAAGATCAAGATGTGCTTTTTTGTATTTTTTTCGTTTGCTTGTTCCTTAATGCTTGTAAGTTGTTCGTCTAGCACCCTGTAACTCTCCGTTTATGGATTTATGAAGTTAAAGCTGACCCTCGGGGCCTTACCTCAAAAAAAAAAAAAAAAAGGAGCTGGTTGTGTCTGGTGCTGACCAGTGGGAAGGCAGGCAAAACAAGGGAAGTGACCAGCCGTGTAGCCACGCCGCGGCGACGTTACGGCTTGTGGTTGGCCGGCGCGGGGACGTACGACCGGTTTCCGGTGCTTCCTCGATCCATGGCGAGCGATGAAGCCGGACGCGGCGTACGTCCTGTCACATTTCAGGCGCGGCGTCGCACTTCCGGCCGGCCAGGCAGGCGTGTGCCTTGGTGATCACCGGATGAGACGGGTTGGATGGGACCTGCGTCCCTATATGGATGCGTTGATAAACTTTCTTCGATCAGCGACCCGGATCACGAATCCGTGCTTGCAAGCATGATGCCTTGCGGACTCGATCTGGCTGCTCATGTCCTAGCTGAATTATTATGCACCATCTTTCTGAATTTTCTCTGCACTATCTAGAATTCTAGACACGATTAAGGAGTATTATTGAAGTGTTATTAACATAATATAGACTGAGTACTAGCCCGCTTTGTTTGCTTGTTCTCTGATTTGACTACCCAACATTATTTGTCCCCTTAATCCACTTTCCGTCATATATGTTGCACATTTTAGGTCACGGATCATGCATGTGTGACGTTGCTTTGTGCACACCAAAAGTAGTAGTAGCTGTTTCCTTCCTGGTCATAAACCGTCTAGCCGCCGATGACTTTCCTATGTAATCAACTGTTATGTGGTCTTGCATGCATTCGTGCAAGAAATACTGTAAACTGAGGCGCTTGAGACAATGACACGAGCTGATTCTAGCCTCAATTAGTGAAACGACTGCAGCCGCCAGGGCACTATTTCTTGTCAGCCAATATTATACACAGGCATGCAGGGGCAGGGGATCACCATTTCGAAAAAAAAATATTATACACAGGCCGCACGTAGAACGCTTATGCATCCTATTCGGATCAGTATGGACTTTGGAGTAGTGAGAAACATAGTAAAATTAGGAACGGAAGGAGATATCGTGCGTGTTGCCGCGTTTCGGGTGCCTCGAAAACCTGTATCATTATTCTAAGAGCATCTCCAATCACGTTCCCCAAACCGTCCCCCAAACGGCGTCGGATTAAGCGTTTGAAGGACGTGTTTCGTCCCCGCGTTTAGGGGACGTCGCTCCCCAGCCGCGCCCCCAAACGCCGCCCCCAAACATTAATTTTTTTTATATTTTTATTTTAATAAATAGAAGAAATATTACACAAACTAATAATTGAGAACGTGGTTTACATGAAGATATAGTTTGGAACATGGTTTTTCACAAACTAATACATAGTTTGAATCATGGTGGACACAAATATAAAATATTGGAAAAAAAAAACCTAACTAGGTCGTGCATCGAAGGTTTCGTGTGTTCGCTGCCAAGAAAGAACACTCGAGGGCACATCCAGTCACCCAAACTGGAAAATCCAGCTGGTGAGGGTGCCCCTGTTGGTTCTTCCGAGGAAGAACAACCAGAGTCCTTCGTGCATTTTTTCGCTGCGAAGAAACAACACTCTTCAGTCGTCGTCCTCGCCGGTGCTATCGATGTGGTAGTTCCGACGGCAACGCGTCTCGTCGAAGACCTTGACGCTCATGTCCCTGTCGCCTAAGTAGGAGAACACGAGCACGAAGCCGGCTTGGAGGATGTGGTGGCGCGCGAACTTCTCCCAGCCGATGTGGAGGTACATCTTGTGGCGCGCATCGTAGATCACGTCCACGATCCACCGGTAGTAGCCGCACGAATCCTCCCGCAGATGCAGCCTGCCGGGACGGTCGTCGCCGGCGATGAAGTCGGCGAAGCTGTCCGACAGCCTCTGGATGCCGCGTGGGTCGCCCTTGAGGATGAGGACGAACTCGATCAGCACGGGGCCCTCCGTGTCCATCTCCGACGATGAAGATGACGGCGTCGCAGGCGACGGCGTGCGTGCACCTCTGCCGCGGCCACGACCGCGAGCTCGATGTGCGCCTCTACCAGCAATGGCGTCGACTCTTGAGATGGTGGCGGCTAGGGTTGGGGAGAGAGGCACTAGGTTTTGTGTGTGAGAGGGACGATGAGAGGCGGCCCTTTTTATAGGCCGGAGGGAGGCGGGGGAGCGGTGATGCTCATTAACGCCGGCACGCATAGCAAGGCACGACGAGACGCTTCGCTGCGCCTCTGCGGGAACTGCACCGTCGCTGCGCGCCAATAACTTCGGTCGCGAGGTAGGCGACGGTTAGGTTAAAATTCAATGTGCCGCTGACGGGTCGGCCCCGCCACTCCCCACCTCGCATTTCGGTGTGTCCGGCGTCCCCGGTGCGTCCCCTGTGGGGCGGGGACGGCCTCGGGGCGCCGGACACCGTATCGGGACGTGCCGGACAAAAAGCGGCTTTGGGGGACGCGACTGGGAACATTTTATTGTCCGGCGCGCCCCAAATCCCTTTGGGGACGCGACTGGAGATGCTCTAACCTCTCCGAATGTTAAGAAGACCTCTGGATCATGCTTCAGACTTTACATCGTCGGATGGGCAGCGAGAGGCGATCAATTCTGTGAGCAGGAAACTTTTTCCAAGCGATCTATTTCGTGAACAGAATTTTCTTTTTATTATCATCAAAGAACAAGCACAAACATAATAAAGATCGGCTGTATGGGACGCCATTTTCAACAGTGGCAAGCAAAGTACCTAAATGGAGCTGCAAATGTGGCAACACGAGTGCATATTGCGATGCCATCGCAATCTCGCCTGGCATATCATCTCAATCTGATGGGGAGCTCTCTTTTCCTTCCGTTCACTCAATGGTCCTCACTAGTGGTCTTTACAACTTTGCCTCGAAATAACCGATCGCGCCTACTCGGAGAGAGATGTGCATATTCAGTTGTTCGGCGATTAGTTTTCGTTTGTGGACGGATGCTAAGAAATGCACACGAGGTGAGGAAATAAACGGCAATATGGTTTTCATCCTGTCATGATAAGATCAAGTGTCTAATACGGTAATATAGTCTTCAGAAACTACCTCCAGACAAGGTTTGCTGCGATGTTTGGAGTTGACTCCAAAATCCCCAAACCCAAAAATGTGACAGCAAGTAATGGACATCCCACAATCAGAAATTGGCACATTATTGTACCTGCCGCATTCTTTGTTCACTACTTCTGCAAGTGCAGACACAGCTTATCAGCATTTCACGGTTCGTATGTTTGCGATGTCCTATCACATGACATGAGTTTTTATCCACCCCAAACACGGCATCCAATTCTTGGGCTACTCGATTGGAATCCCGTTTCTTCCCAGATATGCCAGGACACAGGCGACCCATATCAGGCAAAACAAAAAAGCATGACGACCCTGGCAAAACGAAAAACGAAACGACCAATGTCCTTTCTGTCTCATCCTGACCCATAACATATATTCTTTCACCGCCTCATAAGTCACGACACTAAGTCTTTGCATGAACGGAGATGTACAGCTCGATCGAGCCCCCACAAGTAATATATGTGTCCTGGTAATTAGAGAGAAGATGAGGATAACAAAAGTATACAAGGCTGCAACCAGGCAAAAGCCGAAATTTCAGAGACATATAGAAGCATTGCTTAATGGCAACAAATGGCCAAGTGGAATCTCTATTTTATTTTAATTTTCTGAATACTCGCAATCGAAAATGCTCATACGTATCACTGTGATTCTACATGAAAAGCTCAAATAAGATTGGCTATCGCGCCTCGCATCGCATTGAATTCGTTGCATTGATAATTGGTTTGCCTCAGCTTCTTTATTTAACCGAACATATATTTAATTGCTTTGCAATCCACCTTTTGAACCATATGGTGGTTGTTGGCTTCAAATCCTATCTCATTTTTAAGCGTTGATGCTCAGTTCTAACCATCAGCACGAACAAACTCGGCGACTGTTCCGGTTCACAAAAGGTAGATCGTTCTTTTATTTTTCGAGAAACAAATCTTACTTTTATTGAATACATAAAGCTAGATCTTTGAGCCGCATGAACATACAATACAAAAATTATAAGGAAAACGACGTACGCATTCTGCAAGGACATCCCAAGATGCAAGTGTTTTAGTACATTATTCGTGGTGATCGTGCATGGTTAAGTGTCGTATTAGTGGCGCTCCCTCTCTTGCTCTCGGTGCTGCGGCTGCCACTTCTGACAGAACGGGAGCCCAACAGACTATCCGTTTCAGTGTCGCATCAATCATCCAAAAATCTTCTGCTTTCCTAGAGCGGGTAGCAGCTAACTGGCGAGAGAAACCGGTTCCACCGTCTATTTGGGTGCTTTCTAATCTCAGAATTGTTTAAACAAAGGTTTGATGGAGCCACCTGTTTAACTTGATTTTCTATGTGATTTGGTTGTCAATTAAAGTTCTGAAAGGCGTGTATGGCTTGCATCAAATCCACTAATGTGACTAGTTTATGGTAAGGATTCAGGAAAATCCTTTAGATGGTTGATTTTCAATTACTTTTTCTACCTCACACCTACTGAAATGGACTACTAGAATATCTTGTTTTTTTCGATAAAAGGATGTATTAATATCGATAGATACCAATTACATCCAGTCTCTGCAACAACGCAATACCCTAATGGTACTACGGATGCACACAACCAAAAAAGAAAAAAAGAAAACTAATAAAAAGAAGTCCCGCTACGGTATTCCACTCCTAGCAACAACAGTACAACCACCACAAAGACAGCACTTGAAATCCAAGCTCTCCACCAACGATATCTCCAAGAAGGGAACGGTGCACAAGCGTCATGTCGCCCGATCAAAAGATCTTAGATTTTCACCCTGGAGATAGTCCACGCTGTCAAAACAATGCCTTCAACAAGACCATTGTCAGGCACAACCAATTAATGCCAGACCTTGGATTTTCACCCTGAAAGGTAGGACTGGGAACTTCAACTGTGTTGCTGTCCCCACTTTCATACCGCTGTTACAATACCCAGAATACCAAGAAAATCCCTCAACAACACCACAACTCGATCCTCCACAGTTAGTCCTCCAATTCAGCCTTCAAAAAATTCTCTGTCTATGATACACCATGGACAAGAATGTCATCTGCTGGCAACACAGAATAGAGCTTCGTGTCGCTCCCTCTGGAACCAAACGGTCGGAATAAAAGCATGGGTGAGCACGACCGAATACCTCCCAAACCAGCAAACTCGAGGCACGAGCACAACGGAACATTCCAAACTCAACATCCAGCCAAATCTAGACAGACATGCATAAGGAAGATCTTCGTCCTGGCGCGCGAGAGATCCGAGGACCACCACCTTTATTCAAGCCGAACGAGCAGAGCCCCCACGCGACCCGCCGGAAACCTCACATGGTTAGGAGCCACGATCCATCAACCAGCTCCAACCCAGACGGGGAGCAGCCACCGACCACCTCAAGGAAGGAACCTCCGCAGCGAAGTCACGAAAGCCCATATCGGGCCCGAGGTGGCCCAGATCAGGCCCGCGGAGGCCCAAATCAAACCCGCCCTTCTCCTCCTTCACCCAAGCCGGTAGGCAGCGGGATACACCGCCACACACTGCATCGCAGAGATGGCTGGCAGTCACCGCCGCCTCGTCGAAAAGGGTGTTGCCACGTCCCGCTCTCCCTGCCAAAGCACCACCATCGCTACTGATCTCCTCTACTCCCCGCCGAGCTCTGCCGCACCACCGTTGCCTCGCCATGCTCCAGCAACCATCGCCAAAGTTGCGCCACCGGACCAGCTTTCCCCCGCTGTTGCCCCTGTGAAGCCTCGTCTCCTCGCGAAGGAGGGCCTGCCGAGTCCCCCCGCCTTCGATGACCGAGCGCAGCCGCGGACGCCGGCAGCGGCCGGAGAGACGAGATCTGGGTGTTACCAAGGTTAGGGTTTGGGGAGCCCCAGAGCAGCCTCGCGCGAGGTGGCCCGAGGGGCATCGCCTTTAAAATGGGAAGAATTTCCCTTCTCGGCCTCTGCACCAACTAGGGTTGCACACAGCCATATGCATGAGTATTAAGATTTTTAATCTTGGTGAAAGATTAAAGCATAGTCCTCAAGATTAAAGCTCCTTGTACCCGAGTCATTGTAGATGGGACTAAGGGAGCCAGGAGCTAGTGCGCATGTGAGAACCTGTCAAACCAGTTTCTTGGACTTACTCTCTTGAAGGCGCTCATAAAGATAGCATGTGCGTGCGTGCATTCATAGAGGTGATTATACGCTATGTTTTACAAAAAAAAACAATACACAATGAAATAAGGTCTTATTTTTGCCAACCACAACATCATTAATGCAAATCAACAAGCCTTGATGAAGAGCGTACTGACGTATGCTTTTTGTACCAAATATAGCACTCCCTTGGTGGAAAGCTTTTCTATGTGCAATATGTGTGTATTTAACAATGCATATATGTATATCTATTTTCTGAAACCTGACTTCGCTAATGCATGCCCAG
The DNA here is from genome assembly GCF_019359855.2 of Lolium perenne. Lineage (NCBI taxonomy): Eukaryota > Viridiplantae > Streptophyta > Magnoliopsida > Poales > Poaceae > Lolium > Lolium perenne. The sequence goes on along the minus strand of NC_067248.2, from coordinate 218,651,275 downwards.
AGTTAGTCTCCAAGCACACAAACTGATTAAATAACCCGGGGTAGAGCATACAGCCAGCAAAGCTCACCAGACACCTATATCAACAAAAAACTCCCCACACAAAACATAAAGACAGCCAGAGCCCGCACTCACAAAGGCAGTGAAATAAGTGGCGCCTCGGGAGCCCGAGACTTTGTTGCGCTTCACGACACCTGAAAAAGTGTGGCGCACATTGTCACGCGCGAGGCGAAATGCATAGCTACATACACGGGTACACGCTCGTCAGCTCGACAGCGAGGGTGCACCCAAGCGAGGGATCCCATCTCCTGTCACAGTGGTGGCGACGGACATTCCCGCCGTCTCGTGTCGCCGGCGTATAGGCTCCGGCCACCCTAGGTCCCACCTGCCGGTGATGCCTGCACATACGGTCGTTTCATGATAGCTGATACCGCTCGTGTCGACCCTCGTGTGACCTGCGCTAAAACGAATGAGTTTAGTCTGATGGCTATGTGGTCATTCGTCTCCTTAATATAATCGTGATTAGGATAGTAGTTGCTGCCTTTCCCCTACTGATTAGTGCCCTAATGGCTCTCGTTATCCCCCCATCATATATCCACATTCATGTTAGTGCGGTGACGAACTTAATTTGGTTTCATCAAGTAGATTAATCCCAAAGTTGTGTACGTAGGCAGACTTTAGCGTACGTGCCAAAGTTTGTTTGCGTCACCTGTTGGGTGACCAACTTGCATGCCCTTATTTTTACTTTTTAGTGTGTGTTAAATTCTTTAGTTTTGCCTAATTTCTTTATGAGTATAATAAATGTCAAATCTTGGCAATTTGCAAGTGCGTTAAAGTTAAGTGTCAGATTTAGCCGAACATTCTCGAAGATTTGTGGGGAGATTTAGTGCAGCGTTTTAGAGTAGCAGAGATGCGTATGAGAGCTGGTATTCAGGGGCTCAGGGCTTATCCTAATCAGTCCAATGAAAGTCTCTTTGGAGGTAAAAGTATGCTTCCATCCAAATCTAATTAGACTGGTAATAAATTAAGGAGATGTGTGGAGCTATGCTTTATGCCAAATAAGGAATCGTGTTGTGGGCCCACAAGGTGAAACGTATCTGCAAAAGGTTGAACATTCAGACAGTGAGTTTAGTCGGGTCTTGTTTAACCTTCTTTCTAGAATTCTAGAATGCAAGACAACTGTGTATCAATCTTTCCATTTCCAGTGTTCCAGATAAAACCGTAGGATTGTGATGACATGTTATAACGCAAGAAAACCTGCATAATCTGTAAATAAAACCATTTGGTTGCACCACAAGCACAGGCAGATTCTGCATCCCTGCAGCCTGGGCATTACCTGGGCTTGCTGGATTGATGTTGGCTACATCAGTGCAAACTACATATTTATAAGGCCTCAGATGCGAAACATCACACAAGGTATGAATAGGAATACAATATTATGGCATGTTCAATCCTACCATGATTGGAAACACAGGAATTTGTATTGCATGTTGTCTGGCTTCGCTACGGGAAAAACATAAAAATTGTTGTCAAGAATTCTTGATTTACATAGTTTTCGTAGAAACAAAGCAATTTTCATGAGGTTGGACCTAATGGAAAAGTTTATATGGATATGCATTCAAAGCAGACCATTGGAAAAAAATCCTAGGAATTTAAATCCTATAAACCAAAGGAGCTCTATAGGAATAATTCCTAAGAAATTAAATAATCCAAAAAATTATGAAATTTCTTTAAACCAAACAAGCCCAACTCTTTGATTCAGGGCTCCTGTGATTCATAGGATAGAAAAAATATAGGAATAAAAACCATTCGTGTCATGCATACTTGAAACCTACGGGAAGATGGAGTGATTGTAGCAAAGGAATTTTTCATGAGATATGACCTAATGTTTTTTATATAAAATTTGCATTACAAGATTCCTATAGGATTAGTTCATGTAGGATTGTTCATTTGAATGAAACAAATTGTGTAGGAACTTTTCCTATATGATCCAAATGCTACACAAATCCTATGAATCAAAGGGGCCCTCATAGTATTCTGAAAAGGCCGGAATAGGAAAGGAAAAACTTTGCACTTCCATTTTAATCCTAGATAATTTTAGTGTGTTTGATTACATCACATGAAAATTGAAGTATTACAAAAGGTTTGAGTGAAAGTTAAATTTCATATGAACTGTATATGGCAATGCCTAGGGAAAATTCTATATAACTTGGTTCTAGGAATCAAATGACTGAAATAGAGAAATTATAAGAATTATAATCTTGTAAACTTCATATACAGTAATCACTTAATTAAATCAAAAGAGCCCCAAACTAGATAACGCTATCAGATTACTATGCAGACAGCTCGTTGATATCATTATGACGTAATGACATCAATATTCCCACCACCGCAGCCACTCGCGCATGTGATCTCAACAAATAAACAAACACGTAGGTCAGAGCATCTTCATCGACGCCTTCTAAATAGATGTCGGCGGGTGCGTAAGCACCTACTCCCTCCATTTAGGGCAGCTGCCCCACACCAGCGATCCCAAACCCCCTCACGTCGCATGAAAAATTATTTTTTCAGAATTTCATAAAATTTAAAACATGTCGGATTTCATTTGAATTTGTAGAAAGTTTACTAAATTTAAAGTAAAAGGCGCTAAAAACCCTAATCTAATAACGGCGGTTAAAATCATTGTAGCCCAAGCAATTGTCATCGTGGCTGCCGTCGTCGTCATCTGAGCTGAAGTCGAAGTCGTCGTCATCCTCCACCTTTATCGCAACCGCTAGTGCCGGTGCCAGAGCCGGAGCACCCCTTTTGAGGTCTACGCCATTACCGCTGGCAAATGCCGACCACCACTCTGCTTGTTGTTCGGTCTCCGCCGGCACATCCTCGTTGAACAATCGGTTCAGCAGCAAATGCTAGCTAGGCACATCTTCTAGATCGTCGGTGTTGTAGTAGGCCGACTGCATCTCGAGCTCCACCACCCACCATTTCTTCTACAGTGGAGGAGGCAGCAGAACTGGCGCCCTCTAGGGCCCGAGGTAGAGGCGACCGTGTGGTGGTGAATGGGGCTCCTCCTTCTTCACCTTCGACCCCTTCTTAGAGGGAAGGGGCGCCATCTCTGACAAACATCATGTTGCAGATGACAATCCCGCTGGCTCGTCTCAGTGTCAGGTAGAGAGCCAAGCGTTCCATCCTTTGGAGCTAGAGCCGGAGCACGACGAGGCTGAGTGGGCGGCGGCGTTGACGGATAATGCCATGGGAAACCAGACTCGTCTGTGGTGGAGAAGCTGGCATCGGCGGCTAGGATTTTTGGATGAGAGAGCGCGGGGAATGGGTGGAGACCACGCGGGCGGGTGGCGTCCATGCACATTGGGGCGCGTTTGGTAGACTGTAGGGCCCTTCTTTGCATTGGATGAGAAGCGAAATAAGCCGTTTGGTTACCTGAAGACGTCTGCGTTGTTGAACGAACCGAGTTTTAAAGCACCTCCTGGGTAGGCCCTGGAGGAACGTCCGAAATGGCAGTTTCTGTGGAGCCTGGCCTATTGTCATGAGAAGACTGCACGCGTGGAGAAGGGAGACCAAAACGCCCTTCGGGAACACGTGGCATTACTAGCCTCACCGCCCCCACTCTCCTTCGTCTCACTTGCCTCTTCACTCTCACCGCTCCAAATTGTCACATCGCCAAGGTGGTTCCTCTACCGCCGACAAATCTGCCACACCACCGCCAGGAGGAGCAGCGGGACCGGAGGAGGAGACGACGGCAAGAACCACCACGACCTCGGACGCAACCTGCATCGAGCTCCTCACCGGCATCTCAAGTTCGGGCTCGAACTCGACCTCGTCCTCGACCTGACCAATGGTGATAAGCTCCTCTTACTCTTACCTTCATCGTTGTTGTGTGACAACAGACCATGCTTCACCATTTGTGACGACATGCAGATTAGATATGCTAGGGTTTCCGTTACGATTGGGTTTAGATAGACCATTGCTTGGTGTTCGTTGTGATTGCTTGTTGTTCGTGTCGATTGCTTGGTGTTCACGGTTGCGATTTGCTTAGGTCTACTAGTGTAATCTGCAATCACAGTAGATCATTTTCTAGATTGGACTGAGATTGGTCAAACTGTCTGATGTGAATGCAAATAGTGGAAGGGTTTTTTGTAGGGTTCGATGCATGAAAAACAAAAAAATTCTATCGCAAAGACTAATAAATCCAAGATCCAATCTATGGAAAAGCCAAGATCTAATCTATGAGATCGGAGCAACGAGATAGATGAGAAACTAACCCTCGTAGATCCAAAGCCTTAACGACATCAGATCTCGTGGTTGATGTAGACGATCCTTCCAGTACTGCAATCCGGCAGCACTTCCTTACACGGTCACACGTACGGTGTCGATGACGTCCTTCCTCTCCCAGTTCCAGCGGGCAGCGTAGGTGGTAGATCCCCTCGAAATCCCAGCAGCACGATGGTGTGGTGGTGGAGGTGGAGGAGAAATTCCTGCAGGGCTTCGCCAAGCCTGCGCAGGAAGAAGGAGGAGGGAGAGAGGGGTGGCTAGGGTTTGGGGAAGCATGTGCTGCGCCCCAACCCTCCCCTCCCTCTTATATAGGTGTGGGGGGCTGCCTTGTCCCCTCCTCCAAGCCCTAGGGTCAGCCAAAACAAGGGGAAACTTCCCCCTCCCCCCCCCCCCCCCAAATTAAGTCCCTATTTTCAAGGGATTTGATCTTGTCCACTTGATCCAGCCACATGGGCCTTGGGGGCTGGTGTGCCTGGCCCATGTGGGCCTATGTGACCCCTCCGGGCCATGTTGGTCATCCGGGATAGGTGGGCCCCACTATGGTACCCTCCGGAACCTTCTAAAACCTCTGGTACAATACCGAAAAATCCTAAACTTTTCTAGTAACCCTGAAAATGACTTCCCATATATGAATGTTATTCTCCGGACTATTCCGGACCTCCTCGTGATGTATTGGATCCCATCCGAGACTCCAAACAACATGCGGTCTCCATCTCATATTCCATATCTATTATACAACATCGAACCTTAAGTGTGTCATCGTACGGTTCGTGAACTATGCAGACATGATCGAGACTCCTCTCCGATCAATAACCAATAGTGGGACCTAGAGATCCATAATAGCTCCCACATATTCAACGATAACTTAGTGATCGAATGAACCATTAACATACGATATTGATTCCCTTTGTCGTGCGATACTTTACTTATCCGAGGTTTGATCATCGGTATCTCTATACCTAGTTCAACCTCGTTACCGACAAGTACTCTTTACTCGTACCGTGGTATGTCATCTCTCGTGACCTTGTCACATGATTGCAAGCTAATTAGATGACATTCCACTGAGAGGGCCCGGAGCATATCTATCCGTCATCAGGATGGACAAATCCCACTCTTGATCCATATGCCCCAACTCATACTTTCTGAATACGTAATCTCATCTTTATAACCACTCATTTACGCAGTGGTCTTTGATGTAATCAAAGTAGCCATCTGGTGTAAGTGATTTACATGATCTCATGGTCGAAGGACTAGGTTACTATGTACCGAAAGCTTATAGCAAGTTGAACTTAATGACTTGATCTTATGCTATGCTTACTATGGGTGTGTGTCCATCACATCATTCACCTAATGATATGATCTTGTTATTAATAACATCCAATGTTCATAATCAGGAAACCATGATCATCTATTAATCAACAAGCTAGCTTAACAAGAGGCTTACTAGGGACTCTGGTTGTTTACACAACACACATGTATTAATGTTTCTGGTTAATACAATTATAGCATGGGATGTAAACATTTATCATGAACACTAAGATATAACAATAAAAACTTTTATTATTGCCTCTTGGGCATATCTCCAACATTTTTTTGCTTGAATTTTGCATGTTGTGATTGTTGTGCCAAAGATTAAGCTGAGTCGGGCTAGTTTGTTCAGACCCGAGCGCAAGACGAGATAGACGAGTTGAAGAATGAGGTTGCTCTGCTCAAGAATGTGGAGAGAACTCAAGCACAAGTTATGAGGTCTAAGAAACAAGAATTGAAGGCAGAAAGAAATGCGTTGATGGCTAAAAAGAGAAAGTTAGAGTATGACATATACGATCTGCTCTAAGTGAATTTTACAAACAAAGATAAACTCAAAAGTATGAGCACTATTTGTGACGAGGCGATGAATGTGTTGTAGATGTAGTGTAGGAGATTCTTCTAATGGTTGAGCTAGGTAGAATTTGTAATGTACCCTAAGTAGCATTTGTAATGTACACTGGCCTGAATTGTAATGTACCCTAAGTACCACTCGTAATATACCCTATTTGAACTGGTACTTGTGTTGTTCGTGCTTGAATTAGGCTGATAGTTATAACCAGGGATCATAGTATGGGGAGATGATTGATCAGAACATATGACATGACTGAACATGACCATGCTCACTGGTTCTGATCAAACATCTCCTCCCCTCATATTATGAGGCCTATGGTACCTTGCTTTGCATGTTTCGGCTTCTTCAATCCTGCATTGGCCAATGATTCAACAATGGCCCAACAAAAGGCAAGGTGCTACCCTCAAACTTAGTTGTATGTGCTATATTCTTTGCACAATAGACTTAGTTTGCGGATAATATCCTTTTGCATGCCGTGTTACCCAATGTATGAGGCCTCTTTTTGGTTTGTCTTCCGTGTTGGCCAATGCTTCAACAACGTCACAACGGAAGGTAATGTGATGCCGTCAAACTAAGTCGTGTGTGCCATATTCCTTGCGCATTAAACTTAGTTTGTGGACAGTCCTTCTGCCTACCGTGTGACCCAATATATAAGGCATCTTCTTGGTTTGTCTTATGTGTTGGCCAATGATTCAACAATGGCACAATAAAAGGCAATGTGCTGCCTTCAAACTTAGTCGTGTGTGTCACTTTCCTTGCACACTAGACTTAGTTTGGGGGTAGTCTCTTTGCCTGCCGTGTGACCAAATGTATGAGGTCTCTTTTGGTTTTTCTTCCGCGTTGGCTAATTATTCAAATATGGCACCATGGAAGGGAAGGTGATGGCCTCAAATTTAGTCATGTGTGCCATAATCATTGCACGCTACACTTAGTTTGTGACCACTCCCTATGTCTGCCTTCTGACCCAATGTATGAGGCCTTTTGTGCTTCGCTAATTCTGCATTGGCCTATGATTCAATAATGGCACAACGGAAGGCAAGGTGCTGCCCTCAAACTTAGTCGTGTGTGTCACATTACTTGCACACTAGACTTAGTTTAAGCATGGTCCCCTGCGCTGCCGTGTGAGCCAATATATGAGGACTCACTAATGTTTTTCATGTTCGTTTTCTTCTATACTTGTGAGCAACCACACCTCTAATGGCATATGTTGTTGTTGCAGACTGAGAAGATCATGCTTGGAGCACCTGCTAAGATTCTCGTGGCCCGTTTGGAGCGCACAGGGGGTTCTTCTTCCTGGCGTAGTGGTGCAATAATTCGGCCCAGGCTACCAAATATGCCTTTGATGGCGCGGGAAGCTCGGCCGTCGCCGCGTGCAACGAATGAGCATCATCTTGTCGCATTGCCGCCTAGAGAATTGGTGCGCCCATTGAAGCCTATGACCGTCCTTCTTCACATGGGCATTTAAAATGTGGCGCGCTGATTTGTCTCGCTACTAGAACAACTTCACAACCCAAATCTTATGTATCGCGAGGCACCGGCGTGTCCGTTTCACGTCGTAGGGGGCGGCAAGAATGTGCCACTGATTTTATTAGGCTAAAAAACGTGTCAATGCTTTATTAAATGTGTTAGTATTAGCTAAAAATACTGCCGGTTTTTAAATACTATGAAAATATTATTGAGCGCGGCCAGTGAAGATGCTCTGAGATTATACAAGAGCTGGTCGTGTCTGCTGACCGGTGGAAAGGCAGGTAAAACAAGGGAAGTGACCGGCCGTGTCCCAACTGGCCGGGTGGGTGGGTGGGCGAGGCGCGTCGGCGTATGGAGCGCGAACGCACGCCGCACCCCGCGAGGTTAGGGCATCTCCAGCGCCGCGACGTAAACAGACGCTGAGCGGCTATTTTTATCCGCCGTGATCAGAAATGCGTCTGGGCCTGTTCCAGGAGAGCGACGCAAAGTGATCGGGTCGTCCGCGGAGACGCAAACCTGGCCCAAATATACGCCCGGTTTGCGTCTCCGCGGACGCTCGGCGGTCGCGGAATCTGTCTGCGTTAGGTACATCCGGGCCCGGTCGGCAGTGACTAGGTAAGCAAAAGATTTTTTTCATCACTATTGATTGGCCAAAAGGACCATCTTTACAGAGATGGTTAGTCAAGTTAACCTAAAACAACAACGGCCGTACCTACTCGCCGTCGCGCGGCCTACACCGGCCTCGGTTACTCGCAGTCGCGCGCCCTACTACTGGCCGTCGGAAGGGCTGGCGCCGTCGTTGAAGCGGGAGCGCTTCGCGCACTCCGCGCGCCGCGCACGCCGGCCAACGGACATCTCGTCCTGTCGCCTGCGCCGTTCGAGGGCCTCGGCCAGGCTGCTCTCCCACAGGGCCACCGCCTGGGCCTCCGCCACCTTGGCAGCCCCCGCCTCCGCCGCCGCCTGGACCGCCGCCGCCCGCGCCTCCTCCTCCGCCTAGACCGCCGCCTGGATCGCCGCTATGTCGGCGACGAAGCGGGCCCTGTCCCTAGCCGCCGCCGCCACCGCTTCGTCCCTGGCGGCGATGGCGGCCTCCAGCTCGCGGTTCTCCTGCTCGACCCGCGTGGGAGCTGCAGCGAGTCCAGGTCGGAGCACATTAACCCCCCAGCCATGGCCAACGCATAGCTGTGGGCTTCCTCCTCCGCCAGCCAAGCCTGACGGCGCTGGGCGTTCCCAGCCAGGAACTCGAAGGACGCGATCAGAATCCGCTGGTCGCCGGCGCACTCGAAGCGCATGGGCACGGGGACATCGTCGTCCGCGATGTCGTGGATGACGGTGTCGGCCGGAGGGGCCGCGATGGCCGCCCGCTCCTCCGCGAGCTCGGCCCTGGCGTCGGCGAGCTCGGCCATGGCATTGGCGATCTCCGCCCTGGTCGTCGCGAGGCGCCCTTCCGCGCGCTCTGCCGCCTCCGCGACCTCCGCTTCCGCCGCCGCCACCTCCAGGTCCAGCTGCTGCGCCTCAACGCCGGCGGCGGCTACCTCGTCCTCCTCCTCCGGGTGGAGCTGACGGCACATGTGAACAACGTGCTCCCAATTCATGTGGTCGGCCATGGATGTATGGTAGCTTGAGGTGTGCCCATCGCCCCCGCCGGTGTCCACCATATATAGTCACGGCGGGGCGGGAAACGGCGTTGGCGCGCAGGGCGTTTCCCGCGCTCGAAACGCCGGCGAAACTTGCCAATGTATTGGGCAAGCGCGAGAACGATCGTCGTTGCGCGGGAACAGTTAATCGCCGGCGGCAGTCCTCGACGGGACGTAAAACGCCATTAGCGACCTTGACGTTGTCCCCGGTAAAAAAATGCGTCAGCACCGCTGGAGGTACCCAAAACGCAAACGGTCGCCCTGGACCACATCGCGTCCACGGACCGACGCAAACGGACATTTCGAACGTCCGAAATGCGTCGGCCCGCTGGAGATGCCCTTACGGCTTGTGGTTGGCGGGCGCAGGAACGAGTGAACGACCGGTTTCCGGTGCTTCCCCTATCCATGCATGGCGAGCAGCCGAGCAACGAAGCCGGACACGGCGTACGTCCTGTCACATTTCAGTCGCGTCGTCGACTCGTCGCACTTCCGGCCGACCAGGCAGGCGTGTTCCTTGATGACCACCGAACGGGACGGGTTTGATGGGACCTGCGTGCCATATCTGTTAGGTTCTGGGAGGATGTGTGGTTGGGGGATACTCCATTATCCCATCAATATCCGGCTCTTTATAATATTGTTCAACATAAAAATGTGTTAGTATCGACTGTGCTTGCTACTAATCCTATTAATATTTCTTTTAGAAGAGGTTTGAATGACAATAAGTGGGTACAATGGTTACTTCTATGCCAACGATTAATTACAATTGATTTAACAACTGAACCTGATAAGTTTATTTGGAAGCTTACGGATTCGGGCATTTTTTCGGTCAAGTCTATGTACCTTGATTGGATGAATGGCCATACTATTTATCTTCGCAAGTACCTATGGAAGTTAAAGATTCCTTTGAAAATTAAAATTTTTATGTGGTTCCTTAGTAATAAAGTGCTATTAACTAAGGATAATTTAGCCAAACGGAAGTGGAAAGGATGCCAAAAATGTTGTTTCTGTGATTCCATGGAAACTGTTAATCATTTGTTTCTCCATTGCCCTTTTGCGAAGATAATATGGCGTATGATGTACCTTACTTATAATATTCCTCCACCTGCTAATACTACTAATATGTTCAGTAGATGGCTGAATGGGGTGAGGAAAGAGGACAAACAAAAAATTAGAATGGGTGTCTCAGCTCTTTGTTGGGCTATTTGGAGAACTAGAAATGATATCATCTTTAACAAACAAAGTGGAACTAATTTTTTGCAGGTTATCCGGCGAGCTGCCCATTCAATTCAACAATGGGTTTTACTCCTCCCAGTGGAGCAGCGGGAGGATATGGTTATTGGATGCAACCGGATGCTAGTGGTTGCGCAGGACTTCTTTTTCCAGGCTACTGGGTGGCGGCATTTTAATAGAATAGCAAATGCATAGCTTTTCTGTTTGCCATATTTTCAGTTGGTTGATTCTTGTATCGACCTTAGCTATTCCGTGGTTGTAATAAGTGATGTTGAATTGGTTGTGACTTGATACTTTTATTAATAAAGCAAGCCGTGTGCATCTATTGATGCAGAGGCTGGGGCTATGCTCCTTTTTCGAAAAAAAAAATATATGTATGCGTTGATAAACTTTCTTCGATCCATCGGTGTGTCAGCGCCACCGGCCGCGAATAGTGCTTGCGAAGCTGCAAGCATGATGCTGGGCGGACTCTGATGTTGCTCATGTCTTATCTGAATTATTGCTTATGTACATCTTCTTCACTTTCCTCAAAACTGAAATCTGCACTATCTAGTATCTACACACGATTTCGAAAAGGAAAACGCCGACCCGGCGACTGTCGTCGTGGGGTAACAACAGATACCATAGAATGGCCTAAGTTGGAACGAATATGAGCTAGAGGATGCGGGGAGGGTTTGGTTAACAGGGAAATGGAGAAAAGAAACCAGTATGTATTGATGAACTTGGCCCTTGGCCAGAAGTTGAAGATGTACAGTACAAAATTTCTTCTACTTGCTACTGAACAGCCTATCTTCTCTCTAGGTCCATCTCTGTCTACCCCGCGCAGGGGGTGCCCCCTCTCCTTATATAGGGTAGAGGGTGGCTTACAAGGGAAGAAACCCTAATGAAATCTTGGATGAGCTAAGCCACTTTATAAAGCTACTTTGGCCCAGCTGGCACCGGTTCTGTCTTTAATCAGCGAGTGATGATCTCGTCAGGTATCTTTTACGTCATCTTCTGCTTTGGCGCCAGGGCTTCGATTAAAGCTGAAGTGCTTCGCTCATCCTTGTCCTTTAGTCCTCGATGGAATCTTTGACTGAAGTGCCGACAAGCTATAGTGATCCTCTACCGGTTTGCCGGTACCTTTACCTCTGAGTTTCGGTACCTTTCCCGTACTCCGGTGTACCCCTCATGGGATACCGGTTTGTACCAGCTCCACTTAGCTGAACTTAACTTTTGAATCCGAATCACTCTTTATCCGGTTTGCTGCTACCATATTATGGCTTATTTGTCATAGTCTTGGCCTACCGGGGGCATCCCCCCGACAGCGACCGATCCTACGCTGTTCTTTATGGGCTGCTTTTTCGGTCCAACACTGGAGATTGTAAAAATTTGTTGTAAAATCACACGACATAATTTGTAAGATTTTTCTAAGTGATATGTTACGAAAATGTGTGTTTCTTAACATGTTGTAAACGCATGAATTTTTGTTGTAATTATCTGTGATTTTTGGTGTAAATTTTTTATTCATGGACACCATTTTTTCAATGTAGCATATGCTCGCTAATTTTGTAACAATTGCGTATAAATTTTGTAGCGAAATCATATCAAAAATGTTGTAATGTTTTCCTGATGTTTGCCACATGTTTGTGATTTTTGTTGTAATCACTTGTGCTTTATTGTTGAAATACTTGGTAAATTTTTGTTGTCAATCAATATGTAGTAAAATAAAATGTTTTCATTTTTTTGTTAAAATAGCTAATGATTTTTGTTGTAAATCAATCTATTGCAAAAATATTATTGTTTAACCTCTTTTTGTAACATTAATTTTTTTAAAAAAATGATGTGGTGCCTTCGTTGTAATATCGAAAAAAAAATGTACACATGGGTGAGATGTTTTTATTGTAAAACTCTTTGTTCAAGTAATAAATCACCATGGTGGCATTTTTATGTAAATACCGGGATAGTTAGGGGCAGCAGAGTATACACGATGTGGTTTAACTGAAGAAGGTGGGACGGTGGGTTGATTTCTCAAAACTTGAGGTGCTAAAATGCAAAACATTTGCTGTTGCTATTTCTGGCCGGTAGATTGCGATCCAACAGTCGGGACAGCAACCGATTCTTTTAGCCCACATTGGGCGACCGAGCTGAGCGCTGCCCTTTTAAAAATTATTATTGAAGTGTTAGTATACATAAATGTACTCGCTCCGACCCGATGTATAGGTTCTGCGCGCATCTTTAGATCATCAAAATTATAAATATAAATTAACGGAACTGCTAGTTCTCAGCAGCTTAGCGTTTGTCAATTGAGTTACAACCGAGATTTTTCTAATTTCAAGTTGGGTTATAACTTGGATTTTTAAATCGCCTGTGACTTAGTGAGTTCTAACCCAGAAAATGGTTCACTTACTATAAAAATTATGGGATGATATCACTTGACTAAGATTTAAGTTAATTCTCAATCGACTGAGAATTAGTCACACCCAAAAATTATGCTATAACAGAAAAATTATAATGTTAGAAAGTATAATATCCTAAGCTTCTAATCATATATTTTTTTAGTATATATATCATGTAATTAAATTGATGATCTAGGGATATGTGTAGAGCCTATACAACGAACCAGAGATAGTACAAGTTTTTTTTAAAAAGGGGAAACGTTTTATTTAAATGATTATTCCAAGTCTTACAAAATGTTCAGAATAAATGTTGCACTCAAGTCTTATTACGAATCATGTACCTGAAAGCATGAAAATATGATAAGCCATCGGAAGATTATAAATAACACATCATGTATTATCATCAACATGTTAATCTGCGATCAAGCTGCCAACCAAATTGGTTGTACGTATCCCGGGCAACCATTGCCAAGCAGCTCCACCCAATATCTATATCTCGGCACTCCTCCAACGGCTGGAGATAAGAGCACATATGGATTCAGTGGGTAGCCACAGGTATAATCTGCAGAAATGATGAGAAACATTTTCTGTTAAAGATACAATTATTTCGGACATGTCAAATCCCCCATAACAAAGCACATACTGGCACTCTAATCCGGGATGTTTCTTTCTTTGCTACCCCATGCAACCAATTACCCAAGAAAGCTTTGTGATACTTGTGGGAAGATAAATATTTAAAACCATCTAAACAATGTGCCACACGATTTAGTAAAAGGGCAGGTAGTAAATAAATGTTTATTGTTTCACCACGATCACAAAAACGACATTTTGTACTCCCGTTTCAATTAAGATTAGCCAAATTATCTTTCGTAAGTACACGTTTTTTTTTGTAAAGAAACCACATAAAAATCCTAATCTTAAGTGGCACTTCTATTTTTCCAAAGGCTTTTACGAAGGAAAGAGTGTTATCATTTATCATATCAAGATACAATGATTTGACCGTGAACTTTCCATTTATAGTTAGATTCAATTTAAAAACATCCTCTTGTGTCAATAAATGAACATGCGTGAGTCTTGCAACTAAATGCAGCCATCTTTCTCTTGTTACCGGATAAAACCCTTCTAAAACCTATGTTTAGAGGGGCGGTGGAGAGAGCATTCGCTAATGTATCATTCTTGCGGTTTAAAAATCGGGATTTCTATTTTCGTGCCCCTGGTTCGTTAGTTGTGCTCAGTTTTCCCCAGCCTCTTAACTTTTCCTCAGTTTTCTCCTCCCTCCCTCGTAGACGCTCGGATGGGACGGTTGCCGTCAGGTCAGAGGCCTTACCGTTACCGTTAATCTGACGGGTGGGGCTGCACAGAGGGCAGTTCCTCTCTGACCGTCTCGTGCTGACGGGTAGCCATCCATCTGTCGCTGACGCGTGGGCCGTTTTATTTCCTGATTGTATACGCGGTGCTGCCAATGACAAATGTGGCCGCTCTATAGGGCTGCCGCAGCCAATGACCAGTGGGGTCGTCTATTTTTCAGGAAAAGACATATATAACCGCTCTGTGGGACTGCCGCAGCCAATGACCAGTGGGGTCGTCTATTTTTCAGGAAAAGACATATATTACCGCTCTGTGGCTGCCGCAGCCAATGACCGGTGGGGTCTTTTATTTATTTAGAGAAAATCATATATTCCCGCTCTGGGCCTCCGCAGCCAATGATCGCTGGGGTCGTCTATTTATTTAGAGAATATCATATAGAGCCGCTCTATGGGGCCGCCTCAACCAATGGCAGGTGACTATTTTCGCAGCTTAATCCAAAGTGAATCTTATGCTAAACATGGTGCTTCCCGACGGTGACCTAGCAGTGGCAGCGAGCATAGCCGTTCTGACCATGCCGATATCGGCATCGTTTGGAGGCTGTGGTGCTCGAATCATGGTGGAAATTGCGATATAATTTTTTAAATGCATAATATATAGGAAAATAGCTAGATCTCTAAATCGATGCATATGAAGCTACATATATATTCTTGGTCATAATCCCCTTATCTAAAGGGGATGGATGCATGGCATCACGTCGTCGTCGCTTTCATCGTCAGTATCTTCGTCGTCCGAGTAGTAGTACTTCCTGCACATTGTTCCGTCGAACACCTTCACTGTGAGCACATCATCGCCTTCATATTTGAAGTGTACGAAGCAGCCGAAATCCACACCGTGCGCGATGGTAAAATTCTCCCAGCCCTTGTCGAGGTACATCCGGCCTTGCCGAAATCCACTCTTTTTTGGAATTTTTTGCACATTAAATAACTCATTTAACTGGTTAATCTCATTTGTTGACTCTCTGTTGACCAGCCACTTGAGGGTAAAACTGAGTATATTGCACTAGCCAGTATTAGCACTCAAGGGGAAAACTGAGCACACAAAAAATGCTAGTATATGACTCGAGGGTATACCTGAGTATATCTAAATTTCCAGGGTTAGACTCGAGGACGCGTGTTGCGGTGCAGAAGTGGAAGACGTGCCATTGTTGACGCATGTCGCGGTGCAAACGTGCACTAGTGGACGCGTGGGAAGCGGGTCGCATTTAGGACGCGTAAGCCCCTCTCTCCCTCCCTCTGCACACAGTACGTCTCATTCTCGCTCACGCACGAAACCACGCCTCTCACGTCCCATCAACTTCTCCAAATTGAAGGAAAAACCCCAACCGCCGTACGAGCCCTGCCGGCGCTGGAGAAGAAGAATGCGCCGGCGGCCATCGCCCCCGAGCCCGTCGCCTCCGAGGTCGTCGCCTCCGAGCCCGTCGCATCCGAGCCCGTCGCCTTCGAGCCCATGGCCTCCGAGCCCATCGCCTTCGAGCCCGTCGCCGCCGAACCCGTCGCCTCAGAGCCCGTCGCCTCCGAGCCCGTCGCCGCCGAGCCCGTCGCCTCCGAGGGCGGCGCATCCAAGCGCGGCGCCTCCGTGAGCTGGGCCTCTCTCATGGGTGACGGACCACTTCACAAGATCGGCGAATGCTTACTAGCGAATGAGGAGTATGTGGACGCCTACTCTGCTATGAGGCAAGTCTGTAGAAATTGGCGCTCAGGTTTACCTGAGCCCGACGTGCACCTGCACGAATGGATCATGGTAGACCACGCCCTTCCACGCGCCGCTGAGTTCACCTTCCTGCAACTCGGCACATCCCGCTACGTCACCATAGATCTATCGGAAGTTCGTGCAAGGTTCAAATTCCTCCAAATTCCTTCATATCTATAGGGTTAATCTATTCTTATTTTCAATCTTAGTGCTGAATGTTATCTTCATCAATATATTTTAGATACTACTTCGTCGGCTTTTGCCGTGGCCTTGATGTCTACGGGTGCTTCTATTCTTGTAGACAGTGTTGGGCCTCCAAGAGCAGAGGTTTGTAGAACAGCAGCAAGTTTCCCTTAAGTGGATCACCCAAGGTTTATCGAACTCAGGGAGGAAGAGGTCAAAGATATCCCTCTCAAGCAACCCTGCAATCACGATACAAGAAGTCTCTTGTGTCCCCAACACACCTAATACACTTGTCAGATGTATAGGTGCACTAGTTCGGCGAAGAGATAGTGAAATACAAGTAGTATGGATGTATATGAGTGGTAATAGCAATCTGAATAAAATATGGCAGCGAGTAAACATGCAATAGAACAGTAAATAAACAGAGTTTTAGTGTTTGGAAACAAGGCCTAGGGATCATACTTTCACTAGTGGACACTCTCAACATTGCAATCATAAAGGAATATAAATAAGCACTTCACTATGATATTCTGAATTACTCTCTGGCAAGATAACGAACTCTAATTCATCATGTAGGCAAACCTTAAAGATGTATTCCCAAGTACTAATGAACACCCCATGCTGTCACTTTGAGCATTCATAAGAGGTACTAACACACCACAATTTCATAGAGACATCCAACTCAAATCATAACTCAGTGAATAAGTATTCTGTGAAATATAGCCTAAGAGACCCACACGGTACACACACTGTCACCTTTACACACGTGGGACAAGGAGTCTCCGGAGATCACATAAGTAAAATCCACTTGAATAGCATAACGCCATCTAGATTACAAACTCATCATATGGATCTCAATCATGTAAGGCAGCTCATGAGATCATTGTATTGAAGTACATGGGAGAGAGATATGAATCACATAGCTACCGGTACAGCCCTTAGCCTCGATGGAGAACTACTCCCTCCTCATGGGAGACAACAGCGGTGATGAAGATGGCGGTGGTGTCGATGGAGATGCCTTCCGGGGGCACTTCCCCGTCCCGGCGACGTGCCGGAACAGAGACTCATGTCCCCCAGATCTTGGCTTCGCGATGGCGGCAGCTCTGGAAGGTTTCTCGTACCGTGGCTTTTCCGTATCGAAGATTTAGGTCAGGGACCTTTAAATAGGCGAAGAGGCGGAGTCGGAGGGGGTACGGAGCCGCCACACAATAGGGGGGCGCCCCCCTTGGGCCTCGCCACCACCCTGTGTGGGGCCCACCTGGCTCTCCTCTGGCCCCTCTCCGGTGTTCTGGAAGCTTCGTGGAATTATAAGATGTTGGGCATTGATTTCGTCCAATTCCGAGAATATTTCCTTACTAGGATTTCTGAAACCAAAAACAGCAGAAAACAGGAACTGGCACTTCGGCATCTCGTCAATAGGTTAGTTCCGAAAAATGCATAATAATGACATAAAGTGTGTATAAAACATGTGAGTATCATCATAAAAGTAGCATGGAACATAAGAAATTATAGATACGTTTGAGACGTATCAAGCATCCCCAAGCTTAGTTCCTACTCGTCCTCGAGTAGGTAAACGATAACAAGGATAATTTCTGAAGTGACATGCTATCATAATCTTGATCATACTATTGTAAAGCATATGAGATGAATGCAGCGACTCGAAGCAATAGTAAAGACAATGAGTAAACAACTGAATCATATAGCAAAGACTTTTCATGAATAATACTTTCAAGACAAACATCAATAAGACTTGCATAAGAGTTACTCATAAAGCAATAAATTCAAAGTAGAAGGCATTGAAGCAACACAAAGGATGATTAAGTTTCAGCGGTTGCTTTCAACTTCAACATGTATATCTCATGGATAATTGTCAACATAAAGCAATATAACAAGTGCAATAGGTAAACATGTAAGAATCAATGCACAGTTGACACAAGTGTTTGCTTCTGAGATAGAAAGAATAGATAAACTGACTCAACAATAAAGTAGAAGATTGGCCCTTCGCAGAGGGAAGCAGGGATTAAATCATGTGCTAGAGCTTTTTAAGTTTTGAAATCATATAGAGAGCATAAAAGTAAAGTTTTGAGAGGTGTTTGTTGTTGTCAACGAATGGTAATGGGTACTCTAACTACCTTATCAACCAGACTTTCAAGAGCGGCTCCCATGAAGGACGTTATCTCTACCAGCAAGGTAGATCATCCCTCTTCTCTTTTGTTTACACATGTATTTTAGTTTCATTATTTATGGATGACACTCCTCCCAACCTTTTGCTTACACAAGCCATGGCTAACCGAATCCTCGGGTGCCTTCCAACATTCACATACCATGAAAGAGTGTCTATTTGCAAAATTAAGTTGCTTACTGATAGATCAGGGCAAAGCATGTGAAGAGAATTACTAATGCAAGTTAATTAATTGGGGCTGGGAACCCCATTGCCAGCTCTTTTTGCAAAATTATTGGATAAGCCGATGAAGCCACTAGTCCATTGGTGAAAGTCTGTCAAAAGTAAATGACATGATCGAAAGATAAAACACCACATACTTACTCATGAGCTATAAAACATTGACACAAATAAGAGATAATAGCTTTTGAATTGTTTAAAGGTAGCACATGAAGTATTTGCTTGGAATGGCAGAGAAATACCATGTGGTAGGTAGGTATGGTGGCCACAAATGGCATAGTTTTTGGCTCAAGGATTTGGATGCACGAGAAGAATTCCCTCTCAATACAAGGCTAGGCTAGCAAGGTTGTTTGAAGCAAACTCAAGTATAAAAGGTGCAGCAAGACTCACATATGAACATATTGTAAGCATTATAAGACTTTACATCGTCTCCTTGTTGTTCAAACACCTTAACCAGAAAATATCTAGACTCTAGAGAAACTAATCATGCAAACCAAATTTTAACAAGCTCTATGTAGTTCTTCATTAATAGGTGCAAAGTACATGATGCAAGAGCTTAAACATGATCTATATGAGCACAAAAATTGCCAAGTATCAAATTATTCAAGACATTATACCAATTACCGCATGCAACATTTTCTGTTTCCAACCATATAACAATGAACGAAGCAGTTTCAACCTTCGCCATGAACATTAAGAATAAAGCTAAGAACACTTGTGTTCATATGCAACAGCGGAGCGTGTCTCTCTCCCACACAAGCATGATGGATCAGATCTTATTCAAACACAAAACAAAAATAAAAGCACACAGACGCTCCAAGTAAAGCACATAAGATGTGACCGAATAAAAATATAGTTTCAAGAGAAGTGACCTGATAAGTTGTCGATGAAGAAGGGGATGCCTTGGGCATCCCCAAGCTTAGATGCTTGAGTCTTCTTTAAATATGCAGGGATGAACCATGTGGGCATCCCCAAGCTTAGACTCTTCACTCTTCTTGATCATAGTATATCATCCTCCTCTCTTGACCCTTGAAAACTTCCTCCACACCAAACTCAAAACAAACTCATTAAAGGGTTAGTGCATAATCAAAAATTCACATGTTCAGAGGTGACACAATCATTCTTAACACTTCTGGACATTGCTCAAAGCTACTGGAAGTTAATGGAACAAAGAAATCCATCCAACACAGCAAAAGAGGCAGTGCGAAATAAAAGGCAGAATCTGTCAAAACAGAATAGTCCGTAAAGACGAATTTTTTTTAGGCACTGGACTTGCTAAAATGAAAATGCTCAAATTGAATGAAAGTTGCGTACATAACTGAGGATCACGCACGTAAATTGGCAGATTTTTCTGAGTTACCTACAGAGAACCCTGCCCAAATTCGTGACAGCAAGAAATCTGTTTCTCCGCAATAATCCAAATCTAGTATTGACTTTACTATCAAAGACTTTACTTGGCACAACAATAAAATAAAATAAGATAAGGAGAGGTTGCTACAGTAGTAACAACTTCCAAGACACAAATATATAAAACAAAAGTACTGTAGTAAAATAAAAACATGGGTTATCTCCCAAGAAGTGCTTTCTTTATAGCCATTAAGATGGGCTCAGCAGTTTTAATGATGCACTCGCAAGAAATAAGAGTTGAAGCAAAAGAGAGCATCAAGAAGAAAATTCAAAACAAATTTAAGCCTAACCCACTTCCTATGGAAAGGAATCTTGTAAATAAACAAGTCATGTAGGCATAATGCAACAAGCATAGGAAAACTAGACAAGCGCAACTTCAAGATTTTCAGCATATAGAGAGGTGTTTTAGTAATATGAAAACTTCTACAACCATATTTTCCTCTCTCATAATGATTTTCAGTAGCATCATGAACAAACTCAACAATATAACTATCAAATGAAACATTCTTATCATGAGTCTCATGCATAAAATAATTGCTACTCCCAACATAAGCATAGTCATTCTTATCAATTGTAGTGGGAGCAAATTCAACAAAGTAGCTATCATTATTATTCTCATCATCAAATATAGGAGGCACAGTATAATCATAATAAGTTTTATCCTCCATAGTAGGCGGCACCAAAAGACCACTATCATTATAATCATCATATATGGGAGGCATATCATAATCAACATAAACTTTCTCCTCAATACCCGGAGGGCTAAAGAGATCATTTTCATCAAAACCGACCTCCCCAAGCTTAGAATTTTCTATATCATTATCAACAATGGTGTTCAAAGCGTTCATACTAATATTACTACTAGCATGCAAATAAGGTTCCATAGGTTTTTTAATTTTCGCATTAAACCATTCATGTCTTGACTCAGGAAATAGTATAAAAAGCTCACAGATGTTTTCCATTATGCCTTACTAGTGTTTAACAAGAAACAAAAAGATGCAATTGCAGGATCTAAAGGAAATAGCTTCGAGCACACACACAACGGCAACAGAAAAGTACTTAGTTACCTGGGACCGGAGTATGAGTGCCTTTTATCTTACCTCCCCGGCAACGGCGCCAGAAAAGTGTTTGATGTCTACGGGTGCTTCTATTCTTGTAGACAGTGTTGGGCCTCCAAGAGCAGAGGTTTGTAGAACAGCAGCAAGTTTCCCTTAAGTGGATCACCCAAGGTTTATCGAACTCATGGAGGAAGAGGTCAAAGATATCCCTCTCAAGCAACCCTGCAATCATGATACAAGAAGTCTCTTGTGTCCCCAACACACCTAATACACTTGTCAGATGTATAGGTGCACTAGTTCGGCGAAGAGATAGTGAAATACAAGTAGTATGGATGTATATGAGTGGTAATAGCAATCTGAATAAAATATGGCAGCGAGTAAACATGCAACATAACAGTAAATAAACGGAGTTTCAGTGTTTGGAAACAAGGCCTAGGGATCATACTTTCACTAGTGGACACTCTCAACATTGCAATCATAAAGGAATATAAATAAGCACTTCACTATGCTATTCTGAATTACTCTCTGGCAAGATAACGAATTCTAATTCATCATGTAGGCAAACCTTAAAGATGTATTCCCAAGTACTAATGAACACCCCACGCTGTCACTTTGAGCATTCATAGGAGGTACTAACACACCACAATTTCATAGAGACATCCAACTCAAATCATAACTCAGTGAATAAGTATTCTGTGAAATATAGCCTAAGAGACCCACACGGTGCACACACTGTCACCTTTACACACGTGGGACAAGGAGTCTCCGGAGATCACATAAGTAAAATCCACTTGAATAGCATAACGACATCTACATTACAAACTCATCATATGGATCTCAATCATGTAAGGCAGCTCATGAGATCATTGTATTGAAGTACATGGGAGAGAGATATGAACCACATAGCTACCGGTACAGCCCTTAGCCTCGATGGAGAACTACTCCCTCCTCATGGGAGACAGCAGCGGTGATGAAGATGGCGGTGGTGTCGATGGAGATGCCTTCCGGGGGCACTTCCCCGTCCCGGCGGCGTGCCGGAACAGAGACTCCTGTCCCTCAGATCTTGGCTTCGCGATGGCGGCGGCTCTGGAAGGTTTCTCGTACCGTGGCTTTTCCGTATCGAAGATTTAGGTCAGGGACCTTTAAATAGGCGAAGAGGCGGAGTCGGTGACAAGGTATCAACTTGTCAATGCCTATGGATTGTAGGCTAGGGTTTAGTTGGAAGTAGAGGGTAAGTAGATCTCGAAGGTTTCAGCCGAAAAGTACTCGACGATTGTGAAAACTAGGGTTTGTAGACAATGATTCGATTATCTCTTCGTCCCTCGACTCCCCCTTTATATAGGAGGTGGAGCCGAGGGATTCGTGCTATACAAGTTACAGAGTCCGGGACGGTTTCTAACTCATCCCGCCAGATTACAAATAACACTTCCTATTACAACTCTTAACTTTCCTTAATATATCTTGGGCTCCCGAATCTTCTTATTCTTCGGGTAGTGGGCCTTCAGTAAACCCCGGGTACTATCTTCGGCAGGCCCATTTGGGATGCCTATGTCAGTCGGAGGGGGTACGGAGCCGCCACACAATAGGGGGCGCGCCTCCCCTTGGGCCACGCCACCACCCTGTGTGGGGCCCACCTGGCTCTCCTCTGGCCCCTCTCCGGTGTTCTGGAAGCTTCGTGGAATTATAAGATGTTGGGCGTTGATTTCGTCCAATTCCGAGAATATTTCCTTACTAGGATTTCTGAAACCAAAAATAGCAGAAAACAGGAACTGGCACTTCGGCATCTCGTCAATAGGTTAGTTCCAGAAAATGCATAATAATGACATAAAGTGTGTATAAAACATGTGAGTATCATCATAAAAGTAGCATGGAACATAAGAAATTATAGATACGTTTGAGACGTATCAGGCGTCATCGTGCTTGCCCAGAAGAACCCGCCGCACAAGATACGGCTTCTGAACCCACACACAAAGGCATCGAACACTATGTTTGAGGCGCAGATGCCATCTTTTTTTCTGGATTCAGTCGCTGTAATCAAATCCCCGACTATGGTCTTCGTTTGCTCACATTACCCGAACAAAATTAGTTGGGTCGATGAGAGCACTCCAACTAAGGATATATATGAAGATTGGGGAGATGGAAGTTTTTCGATCGAGAACCATGGTTTGCGTTGCATTACCCCGTTCAATGGTGAACTGTATGCAATAGTTGTGGACAATTTTGAGTCCGGAAGAATAGTGTGCACCAATGTACAGTTGCAGCAGCGCGCGAGCACTGTCAAGATGGAGACACTAATTTCATTTCTACAACTTGGAAATGACAAGTTCTATCTTGTGAAGTCGGATGGTGATCTGCTGCTTGTGTTGTTGGACAACATGCTTTTGGAGGACCAACCATTGGTGTACCGTGTGGACACTCAGAGCCACTCTCTCCATCCGGTCAGTAACATTGGCAGTCATGCCTTCTTCGTGCATTATATCCGGTGTATCTCCGTCGACACCAGAGTGCACCCGACACTTCGACCTGGCTGCATCTACTACGCCGATTTGGGTTATATCAGAGAGTACATTCATGATACAAAGGCCTGGGATGAGTGGCCACGATATGTCGATAGAATGGGAAACTACGGTCTGAGATATGAACGCAGGCCATACCGTCTGGAGGATGTATTGGCCGCACACTGCAGACGGAAGGAGTTCAATGAATATTTCCTTGGGATAATGCACGAATGGGGCGACGAAGAAATATATGAGCAATGAGGAATCTTCTTGTTGGCCATACATTGTGTGCGTCTTGTATTTTTTTCAGCTTAGTTTGTCGTGAACATTAACAACATTATTATTGACTGCTTTTGGCTGTTGTATGCGGTTTATGTACTATACTTAGTTTTCTGATTATGCTGCTGTGAATTTATCATATACTAGCTTCTAGATTTGCTGCCATATTGGGCAAAAAACGAGGGCCAAAAGGCCGAAATAGAAACTTATCTAGATTTGATACTAATTTGGTGAAAAAGACAGAGAGAGAAAGAGGGGAAAAGGTGCTCTTAAAAATGCCAATTTGGGCCGAGAGAGACAAAACCCAGCTCCTGCTCACGTGCAACCAAATGCTATCTCGTCCTGTCCCACGCAGTCCCTTTCTATCAGCCCCACGCGACGCGGGCCCACACGACGCGGCCCCACACGTCAGCACGGAACGGTCAACTTAACGGGAATCCTGCCGTCTGAGCTGCTTATGCGGGTTTCAAACAAGGACTTGGGGAAAACTGAGAAAAAACTAAGGAGCTGGGGAAAACTGAGCACAACTAAGGAACCGAGGGCACGAAAACAGAAATCCCTTAAAAATATTGTACAAGGAGGAATATTGTTCTGCGAGGGGCTTATTCCCTAACCAAACATCTTCCCATAACCCCGTGTTCATCCCATTGCCAACTTCAAAGGAGCCTCTAGAAAATAAATCAGTTTCTACATTCATGAGGTTTTTCCAGAAAGGCGAGTTAGTTTGTTTTAGCTGAAACCAGAGACAAGGTTTTGGATTGAAGGTATTTGTTGCATAAAAGCTTTTGCCAAACTCACTACTCGTTTAAAAGCTTAAATAGCCAGTTACCAAGTAAACATTTATTCTCCAACTCTAAAACCTCAACTTCCAACCCGACATGTTCCTTGGGTCTGCAAAACATATTCCATTTAGTCGGTACTTCTTTTTGTGGCCATCACTTTGTCAAAAGAAGTGGGATCTAAAGTAGTCTAATATCCTTTGTGCCGATTTAGGTATTTCAAGAAAGGATAACATGAATATAGGTAGACTTGTTAGACATAATTGATAAGAATTAGACGATCGCCATATGATAGCAGTTTTCCTAACCAACTACTTATTTTTTTCCCAAAGCGGTCTTCCGCAGGTTTCCATTCCCTATTTTTCACTCTCCGGAAGTGGATTAGAATCCCCAAGTATCTAATTAGGAAAGCTCCAGCTTCACAATCGAAAAGAATTCTGTAATCATCTTTCATAGCCTTTGCCTTTTCAAAACAAAAGATTTCACTCTTCTGAAAAATTATTTGAAGGCCGGATAATTGTTCAAATATGCATAAGATAAACTTCATATTAAGTGGATTTCTTAAATCATGTTCCATAAAAATAATAGTATCATTTGTAAACTGCAGAATAGAGACTCCTCCTTCAACCAGATGTGGAATAGGTAGTACAAGCTAACTGAGTAAACTGCAGAAAAAAAAACACCGCTATCAGGGAAAAATTGTCAAAGGCCATTTAGAAGTATTATTGAAGTTGTTTCAAAAAAAAAAAGTATTATTGAAGTGCTTGTTCTTGTGGGTTCTTTTAGCAATTAGTGTTCTTATGTTTATTTGACTACTCAATTGCCTCTTGATTCGTTTTAGAACTAGATACATTTTAATATAGATAAATCTACGACATTTTTCCGGGATGGAGGGAGCAGCTATATTTTCTTCTGGTCACTAGCAGTGCGGCAGCCGTTGCATTTTCCTACTGTAAACCTGGACGCACTTGAGACAATGACACATGCATAGCATGTGGACTGAACACACGCGATTTAGCGAAAGGGAACGGGCTGGTCCTAGCCTTAGAGTATGTGTAACAGACCCTTTAAAAGGGCAAAACCCGTATAATAATCGCCGGTATATGGGGTAGGGCTCTACCCGGCCGTCTAGCAGACCCCGTAAAACAGGCCCCCGTATCGATTTTTTACAGTTTCGGCTAAGGGGTGGCTTTTGGCCCCTTACTTGTACGGGGCGGGAGGCTGAATACAGGGCCAACCCCTCACTCATGGCGGGCTGAAATTTCAGCACATAGCAACTGCTTCTGCGCATAATCTCGCCGGAATCCGGCCAAATTCCGGCGAGCTGCGGTCGAGGGTGGCGGCACGGGGCTAGGGACGGCGGCACGCGAGACTGGGGCGATGGCAGGGCGGCGCGTGGGCCGGAGCGGGCGGCCAGTCATGGCCATGGCGGGCGTCCGGAGCGGGCGCGGCAGCGTGGCTCTGCCGACGGACGCGGCGGCCGTGGCTCGCGCGCGGCCCGTGGCGGCGGCGGCCCGGCCGAGCGCGCCTGGCCGTGGCGGGCGGGGCGGGCGGCCGTGGGCCGGCGGCGATGGCCGGCGGCAGGCGCGGCGGCGGGGGCCGGCCGGGACAGGGCAGGGGCTAGGCAGGGGCTGGGGCTAGAGGAGGAAGAAGGAGAGGATGAAGAAGAGGAAAAAAATTAATTTAACATATTTGGAAATATTCCCTTTTACAGTTTAGGCATACGGGGTCTGCTAGCTCGGACGAGTTTTCGGCCGGCGAAAAGTGAATACAGGATCCTCTACTCACGTTTTAAGGGGCGAAAAAATACGGGACCCGTTAGACATGCTCTTAACATACACTGGCACGAGCTGATTCTAGCCTTAATTAGTGAAACGACTGCAGCCGCCAGGGCACTATTTCTTGTCAGCTAATATTTTACTTTCTTGTCAGCCAATATTATACACCCGGCCGCATGTAGCACGAATGTCATGTATCATGTGCATCCAATTCTGTAAATTAATGTTAAGAAGTCCTTTGGTTCATGCTAACTCAGACTCTGTCGTCAGCAGAACAGCAACGGGCGATCAATTTCGTGAACAGAGTTTCGTTTTGTTATCATCAGAGAGAGAGAGAGAGAGAGAGAGAGAGAGAGAGAGAGAGAGAGCGAGGGAGGGAGGGAGGGAGAGAGAGAGAGAGAGAGAGAGAGAGAGAGAGAGAGAGAGAGAGAGAGAGAGAGAGAGCAAAAGCAGACTTTTTTCTGGAGAGAATAATGAAAGCACGAACATAGGAGACCGGCCGTATGATGCACCATTTTCAACATAGCCTTAACAGTGGCAGGCAAAGTAGCTGAATGGAACCGAAAATGTGGCAACACGATTACACGAATGCATATTGCGACGCGGCCGGAATCTCACCCTGCATATCATCTCAAGCTGATGGTGAGCTCTCTTTTCCTTGCGTTCACTCATGGTCTTTGCAACTTTGCCTTGAAGTAGACGGTGTCGATCGTACCTACTTGAAGCAACATGTGTATTATCCAGTTCTTCACTAACTTGTTTTTGTTTGTGGATGGTAAGAAATGCACATGAGCTGGGAAAAGGATACAATGCTTATGTTTTTTTATCTAGACATTTTAGGTCAGGTATCTAAAATTCTAATAAAGTCCACTTTTCGTTCAAGAACTCTTGAGCAAGATTCATCTTAAAGTCTCGTCCTCCATTTCAAAAAAAGAAATCTAAATCTTCTATTGTTACCGGTCTATTACTGGCCTTACTAGCAAAAAAACACCACTTTTCTCAAAGGTCATGTAAAAGTTGATAAATTTCAGTAAATTCATGACATTTTTTGTCAAAAGGTGCCTCAACTTCTATGTCTGCCGATGGTAAAAAAATCATGTAAACTCAACAAAAAAAAAAGGTAAAAATTCCTATATTTCCACGTACCCTCCTCAAAGCTCAAAAAACAATATATGTCATACTCTTAGCCAAAATCTTGCTTTTAGATGCTAACATAACATGTACTGACATTGATCTCTCCCTTCTGCATGCTTTGTCCTAACTCGGGCAGTAAGTTCGAGTGGGATACTTGATTTGTACATTAAGAAAATGTCATGAAAATTTGAAAGAAAATATAAAATTGAATGGACGCCTATCCCCCACTCAGCTCTCTTTGGATTAACCACAGGGCGACAACCCTGTGAATCTATGAGAGAAGAGGCATGAATTGGGAGTTGTAAACCTACAGGCGTCGTAACGGCCGTTTGGGAGATTTCTTCTATGAAATTGATACACCTTTCTGTGGCATACTCCGTATTACCTAAAAAAAGAGAAGCAAACAAAGACGAGATCAATTTCCATTATAACCATAACGGGAATCACACAAAAGCAACCAAGTGCAACAGGAAAGATAGCGCCCCCTACTGATAGCGAAAATTTGCAGACTTTTTCTACTAGGTCTGCAAATTTTGACATGCAGAGATATATACAAATGTATTACATAAAAAGGATCACAAAAGGCAAACTGGCAACCTAAGTTTCTGGACCGACGAAGCGAACCCTAGTAACCAACCGATCAGCACTGGAACCAAACTTCAAGCCCTTCAACTTTCGTTGTTGAAATATTTTGAGTTGACCAAAAAAAATGCGAACCCAAAAAAGTGGCAACAACAAATGGATGTCCCATAATAAGAGAGTGGAACATTATTGCACCTACCACATTCTTTTTCACTAACTTTTGCAAGTGCATAGTCAATTTATCTGCATTTCACGGATCGTGTGTTTCCAATGTCCAATCATATGACACGAGCTTTTATCCACCCCAAAACTCGGCATCCAATTCTTGGACTACTCAATTAGAATCCCGTTTCTATAGGGGCTTCCCAGATATATATGCTAGGCCACAGGCTACCCATATCAGGCAAAGCAAAAACATCACGACCCAAGTCAGACATTCCTGTCTCGCACTAACCCTTGGCTCATATTCTTTCACCGCCTCATGAGTTGTTGCATGAATGGAGATGCAAGCACGATCAAATCCTCAGGATTAACATAAGTGACCTGGTAACTGGAGAGAAGATGAGGATTACCAAAGGAGACAAGATTGCAGCCAGGCAAAAGCTGAAATTCCAGAAACATATAAAAGCATTTTTGGCAACAAATGACCAAGTAACATCTCTGTTTTATTCTAATTTGCCTGTCTTTTTAGCGGAAATGCCCAAAAAGCTACGGTGTCATAGCATTGAGTTGTGTCTGAATGGAACGCGTCGCTGCATTTTATATTTCTAAAGATGCGGATGTGGCTATTTCTCAGCCCTGCCAGGATGTTGTTTCAGTCAAGGACTCGGTTTGTGCACTTCATATCTCGAGTCGGATGGCTAGCTAGCTTCTCCCAAGTCGAGTCCAACTCTACATGTCAAGCCGGCCGGCTAGCTGCTGCGCCAGGTACTACTATAATTATACAACTATGACCTACTTTGTCCGTCATCAGGCAGGGCAATAATTGGGATCTTGCCGTAATCCTCAAAACAAGACGCTCTGCAATGGCGTCGGTCGTTCAGACCGAGAGGCTTCACACCAACGGCGACAGCAGCAGCGCTCCTATCGTCGACGATGGCTTTCTCCCCACGGACGTGCTGCGCGACATCCTGCTGCGCCTCCCCGCCAAGCCGCTCTGCCGGCTCCGCGCCGTCTGCCGGTCATGGCGCTCCCTCCTCTCCGACTCGTGGTTCGCCGCCGCCCACGAGGCCCGTCAGCAACCGCTCATCGCCGCGTACAAGTGGAAGCCGTTTGATCAAGTGGAGGACTATGTGGTCAAGCCACAGGACATCCAAATTCTGGACACCTCCGGCCACCTCGTGAGGCAGATGTGTGTCGAGAATTGCGTCCTGGACTATCGTTCGTATGAGATCTGTACGAATCTCGACCTACTGTGCGTGGAAGGGCGCGACGAGCGCCTCCGCGTGCTCGACCCAGCCACCGGCGGCGTTTCCCTCTTGCCCGACGTCGCCATCGTCAATCATGTCCCATACGAATACGCGTCCTACTACACCACGTACGCGGTAGGCCGGGACATCTCGACGGGAGAAACCAAAGTGCTGGCCATCACCCGAGAGGAGGCGTACCGCGTCCGCGCCAGAACTTTCTGCTCTGTGCTTACCCTCGGCGACGCCGATGGGTGGAGGGAGACTGGTTACCCCCCGACCACCGCCGTTCACGCAAGCTCTGGGATTACGGCCCTCGTCAAAGGGGTCTTCTACTTCCTGGTCGTCCAAGAAATCGCGGCGTACGACTTCGGGAAGGAGAAGTGGCGGCCGGATCTTCTGCACCTCCCGCTGCCAATCGAGGGGCAGCATTTCTTGGCTGAGCTAAGTGACACCTTGGTTGCATCCTACCACCGTAGCGACACCTCCATGGATTTGTGGTTCCTCACAGACTCCGACAAGGTTATCTGGTCGAAGCAATACACGATCAACATGCCGCCATATCAAGCTTCCTCGAGCACGCGTGGCGGAACTACCGTCCGCCCCTTGTGGTCGCTGGATGATGGCAGGATTGCTTTCTTAGTCTGGCAGTCCTATGATGGAAAGACAGTTGAGTTCATACGGGTGTATGATCCGACAACACACGCTTACATTGATGGGGATGAGATGCCAACCGACTACTCATTTCACGCTGTGTACAAAGGAAGCTTACTTACATCTTCTCTAGATAAGAAATTAAGCATGTACCCGACTACCATTTGACCGGCCAGGATACATTTAAGGTTGTTACCGTTTTTCTAAGCAGATTTATAGTTAGCTGACCCGCGTCTTGCAATCAAAATGTAAGATCGTGATTTCACATATTTACATGCTTATTATCATGTGTCCATTAGTCACATCTTACCACAGGTTCTCATTTTGTTGACCAACGTTTTCCCAAAGGAATTATAAATTGTTGATTCTAACCGTACAGTAGGTAATGAGATACGTGAAGCCACAAATTACCGAACAAAACTCTCGTAGAAGTTATGGAAGTACATAAGGAGATGCACACGAAGCTATATTTCATGGATAAACTCGTCAGCACATAGGGTTTAGGTTTAGCAATTTATGGTTAGATACTCTGGTTAGAAAGTGAGCCTAGCTTAACTGGTTGGGGAGTGGATGTAAAGACCTAGCACTTGAGTTTAAATCCTCGCGGACGCGAATTTATGTTCCTATTTATATTTGAGGCCTAGGCTAGACTTGCGATCGGCTGAAGGGCGCTGTTGGCGTGGTCTTCTTCGCCTAGTGTCTCTGGCTTTGCCTCGACCGTCCCGCCACATTGTTGGGGACCGATCTGAATATCTGAATAAAGGCGGCGGTCCTAGGATTCTTCTCACACCAAGTTTGAAGATCTGTCCGGAGGCTTGTTCCCACCATTCTGAATGGATTGTCGTGTCCCGGAAGGCCCTACCGACGAAATTCATTGTGCGAATAATACCTGAAGATTGTTGTATTGGGTGGTTTCGGTTGTGGCACCCATGTTTTTTATTTGGCCGTTTGGTTTCAGAGGGAGCGCTTCGAAGCACTGCTGGTTGTTAATATCATGGAGCTTGTTTTCTTTCCATGGTGCTAGCGGAGAAGGTCATGAAGCCGAGATCGGTGAAATAGCAATGGTGGTCGGATCTTGGTTGTGAGGTGAAATTTGCTTGGTGCTTCGCAACTTCAAATAGCGACTGGTATGTGGGGGCGACTGCACATGAGAAGTTCAGAGTCTTATCTTTCAGGGTGAAAATTCAAGATTTGGTCTTAATTGGTTGTACCTGGCAATGTTCTTATTGAAGGCATTGTTTTGAAAGTAAGGACTTTCTTCAAGGTGAAAACCTAAGATCAGGCGACGACAGCGTTTGTGCACTGTTTCTTTCTTGCAGGTATCACTTATGGAGAAGCTGATCTTCTGGTGTTGTCTTGTTGGTGTCAGCGTTGCTGTTTCAAGTTAAGGATCTCTGTAGCAGCACTTTTCTTTTTGTAATTTTTCTCTCTCTTTCGGTTGTGTGCATCATTTATGCCATTAGAGCATGATGTTGTTGAAGAGGCTGGGTGTAATTGGTATCTTCGCGGTATTAATATATGCTCTTTATCGAAAAAAGATACTTTGGTCGGTTGATTTCTGTCCAACGTAACTTGTTGCTTGTTTAATTAATTGGCTTGTGCTTCCATAGACCATCTAAATATTAAAACAGTTTAAATCCTCTAAGGGGTATCTTAATGTCGTTTAATCTCAGTCATCCTACTTTTAATGGCGAACATATATCGTTTAATCTTATGTTGTATCTGCCTCTTCATTTGAAAAGAGCTCATATTTAATTACTTTGTAATCCACCTTTTGAACTATATATGGTGGTTGTTGGCTTCAAATCCTATCTCATTTTGAGGCGTTGATGCTAAGTTCTAACTAGCACCACAAAGAAACTCAGACGACTATTCCGGTTCGCAAAAGCTAGATCTTTCTTTTATTTTTCGACCACCAGATCTTTCTTTTATTGAACATATAAAAGCTAGATCTTTGAGCCACATAGACGTAGAATACAAAAACTATAAGGAAAACGAGAGATGCAAGTTGCTTAGTATATTATTCGTGGTGATAGTGCTCCCTCCCTAGCTCTCGTGGTTAAGTGTCGTATTAGTGGCGCTCCCTCTCTCGCTCTCGGTGCTGCGGCGGCCACTCTGACAGAACGGGAACCCAACA
Source organism: Lolium perenne (assembly GCF_019359855.2). Taxonomy (NCBI): domain Eukaryota; kingdom Viridiplantae; phylum Streptophyta; class Magnoliopsida; order Poales; family Poaceae; genus Lolium; species Lolium perenne. The sequence continues at coordinate 218,619,047 of NC_067248.2, read as the reverse complement.
GACTGTCCGTTTTAGCGTCACCTCAATCATCCAAAAATCTTCTGCTTTCCCAGAGCGGGTAGCAGCTCATTCTATGGCGTCACCTTGCCGACCGAACTAATTAGCGGATGAGATGCTGCTGCCACAGATAGAGCAACTGTATTCCGTCCTGTTTGTGGACAAAGCAGATGAAGGACTGGACTGAAGGATGCGGGGCACGTGCATGCATAATTTCTAGCAAATCTAAAGAGAACAGCAGTTGAAACCAGATTGTTAGATTTCAGGTGGGGGGTATAATATAGTGCAAAAAAAATTATTATTGGGTTCCAAAGTTCTAAAAAAATGTAATTCTTGCACGGGTATCGACCAAGACATAAAAATTCTCAGTCAACCGTTTTGAAAAGACCCTTATACGTCCATTTTCTTGAGCTGGTTGCTATGTCGTTGTTCTCATTTTGTTTGTTGTTTTTTATCTTGAATTGTTTTTACTTGTGATATAAAGGTTTTGATGTTGGCATCTTCTCCTGTTCAACTTGATTTTATGTGTTTTAGTTGTCAATTAAAGGCTTGAGAGCGGCACATCTAATGGGGCTACTATATGGTAAGGATTGTACAATCTTCTAATGGGGCTACTATATGGTAAGGATTGTACAATCCTTTAGATGGTTAATGTGCTATGAATTTTGCTACCTCAGGAGCTACTGAGATGAAGTGTAGTTCAAGTAAATTTGTTCAGATTCACTTATTCAGTACCTAACCCAATTCTTTGAGATAAAGATACAGAATTTGAGCTAACATCATGCCTTATAGTCCACAAGGGTTGTGTCTGACCCTTCCATGTCTAAATAAGCAAGTGCTATGGCGTTCCTGAGGTATATCAGATCACCACACCTTTTCTTTCGAAAATCAGGACATGCATCCTTGTAGGTTCGACACCATGCATGATAATGATCCAAAGTTGGGTTAACTAATCAAAGGAGTCGTGATCGGTGAACCTCTTAGGTGTCGAACTTGCACGGTCCATGCTGGCACATGTAAAATTTATATAATACAAGCTGATCCCCTTCACAGGCTCTCTAGTGGCCTAACAATTTCTGTTCGTTATTCCCACAGTGGCTACATCTTCATCCATCAAGCAGCTGTCCCTATGGTGGATCTCATGCATGCCACTCGAATTAGGCACAAGAGTTTCAGTCTGTAAACTAATGTGAGTGATGAGAAAAGCTAAAGGCCGAACATCCAGTTGGGTTACTGATAGAAAAAGAAGCGAGATTTGGCAATGGATTAACCAGAATAAAATTTAATTGCCTCAGACAAGACTACTCATGCAGGTCAAGTCATGGAATATGGAAGCAAGAGGGAGAAAGAAAACATCAATGTTCTCTTGCAAAGGCAAAGGTAAACTGATGGAAGATTAATGTATACAGGCATATTATTGTTTGGATATAGTTGGCCTTGAAGGAGAAAGGTGGTGTGCCTCATGGCCATGTACCAAATCGACAAAACTAAAGCCATAAAACTCTACTACGCAAAAAACAAGGCGAGGAGAAGTGGAGTCGTGGAGGCTGGAGAGAGAGAAGGTGTCTTCTCACTCTAGAATGAGGCAAGCAAAGCCGCCTTTCTCTTCCACGCTATAAAAAGCCCTCACACGAACCCATTCCCTCCTCCGCTCATCCAGAGAAGCACAACCAAACCAAGCGGCCACATCTACTTCTGGACTCTGAGCTCAGCTCTCTCCACCACTCTCCATCTCCAGTGAGATCAAGCGAGCAAGCAAGTGAAGCAACACCATGATGCACCATTACCATGGCGAGGTGGCCAGCCTGCACTGCCTCTCGCCTCCCAACCCACTGTTCCACAACACTCACTACCACCACAGCAGCATGCTCACAACCGTGACGCCGCCTCCTCCTTTCCACTTCTCAGCAACTACCTACGACTACAACGAACCTATCGAGGAAGCACTGGCTGCCATCGGTAACAGTCCTGCCAGTTCTGATGGGGCAGATGTCATCCACAGTGGGGTGGCGGTGGTGGCAGAGGAGAAGGAGCGGAAGCGGCGGAGGATGGTCTCCAACCGCGAGTCAGCGAGGCGCTCACGCATGCGCAAGCAGCGGCAGCTCAGTGAGCTGTGGGCACAGGTCGTCCACCTCCGCAGCGCCAACCGCCACCTCCTCGACGAGCTCAACCGCGCAATGAGGAGCTGCAGCGACATGCTCCGCGACACCGACCGGCTCAGCAGTGAGAAGGCCGAGCTGGAGACCAAGCTCGAGCAGCTCATGCAAGCACAGAAGAACAGCAACGCCTTCCTGAGCTCGTCCTCAGAACCATACCAAAATACTACCACTGCTACTGAATAGATCATTCCTATCTTATCTCCTCATTTTAACTGCGAGGATTGTTATCATTAGTATACTCCAATAAGACATGTGTTGAGGTGGTTTCATCGGCTTAAACTGATACTTAATTTTAAATCTTTGGGTATATCCTTACTGCCCGCTAGTGACATCCTTTTGTCTAGATTAATATGGATTGGGTGTAACTGAGGAGTTGCCATCAATAGACAATACATAGTGCAGTAGCAACAGCATGATACAGATGCTGAAACGTGAAACCGCTGCAAACCAGTGTGGACTGTGGAATGAGAAACCATACCTTTGGGTTCTTTCAAAAAAAATTGCCCCTTTCCACTGAAAATGATGTGGTGGGTGGGCTACTGGGATGCATATGTTTCCGCTGCAAGCTTTGCATGCTTCTGCGTTTCTCAGTACCTGCAAAAAAAAACAGTACTTCCATGAGAAACTGGTAAATATATTGTTTTGATCAAATCATGTGATGAACTAAATCAAACATATGAATAGTCTGCTGATGCTTTCTGGACTGAATTCACTCGAAATTTATGCACAAAAAAGGTACTGAACTCATATCTGAGAGTTGAGACAAACAAAATCCTTGTTTTAACTTCAACGAACAAAACACATAAAAAAATCATTAAGTTTATGTTATATGAGACAAAGATAAATGATCTCACATGCAAATATGGAACTGTTAGGCATGCAGATAAAGAATTTATGGAAAACAGATGTGTGGGCAGTAAACTTACACATCAAATCCACTGAGCTCAACAAAGATTCCAATATCCTAAATCAGGGTACAAAACAATTTTGAATCATTATACACACTTTTAATGGCAAGTCTAAGAATACAAAATCCTAAACAAAAATGTGCAGTCTCGAAACATAAATGGAAAGTAGTGTTGCGGGGATTCAACATGAAAAATATGCAAGTCACATGGACAGTCAGTTTGACTTTTCCTGTTATCCAGATAACTAGGTGCCAAAATTGTCATTGAAAAATAGCTAAGCAAAACTAACATGCTTCAGGTACAAGCATTCATTTTAAATTTGCAGTTGGCATGCTGTCATCAACTCAACTATCCAAGCTGCGTGAGCATGTCAATACAAAATGTAAAAGCATATGCCAGTGCAAGGTGCTCACGTCATAGGGACAATGCAAAGGTGATCATAATTGCTTTTAAAAGCAAGAGCTTTGATACATACTTACATGGGTGGACAGCCAGAGACAAGCACAATATACTGTCTTTGCAGTGGTGAAGATGGAACTTTCATGTAAATTCCAAATGATGTTTAAATAACCAACATTCAGATGGTGATATTCACAAACAGTGCAAAAAGGAAATCAGGGAAACGAAAAGCAGTATTGAAATTTGAGCATAAAAAAGAGATGAAAAATAGAAAACCGTGAAGTGCAAATAAAAGCACCTGAGCGTGCTTTCTAGAGCTATCTATGACGTATCATCACAATATGAAAGAGTAGCTTTTCATCTATTTGGATACCACAGTATGTTACTAGAAAAAAAATTCAAGGTGCAGAGTGAAACTAGGAATAGCAACCAGTTAATGTTCTGCTCTGATTCATCTAATTAAATATCAAGAATACAATGATTCTTCACAACAGATGAGGCTGAAACAGGTTAAGTGAAATAAAACTAGCAAAGTTTACAAACATCTGCTGGACCGATTTTTGTTTCATGATAACTCACATGTCTTCATATTTCAGAGGAACATACAACAACCTCACTAGCCTAATTTTATCCCATCAGGTCTCCTTGGATGGCTGTCTCTTGCTAGGTGTTAGATTGTTTTCTGCTGCCAAAGCATTTGCATTATTCTTCGGAGAGGCCTCAGCTACTATAGATGGGGAGTCGTTCTTGGCAGAGGAGTCTGGTACCAAAGATGGAGAATCCTTCATCTCATGGCTGTTCTTATCTCGGAAAAAAATTGTTGGGTTCGTGAACGAACTTGTACATGGCCACCTACGAACGAAAAATGCAGATGGTTGTTATATTCACATTTGAGATAGTTAATCAAAAGCACAGAGGATTAAGAAACATACCTGCTTGATTGGATAGTTTGGCCATCAACAATAGTTTCTGCTTCAAAGATTTTTCCTATTAACAGAACAAAGAAAATGAAGAATTAACCATTGAAATACAGTCTAACAGCAAAAATAAAGGCCAGATAATATAGGCCCATTAATAACTATAATGATCAGGAAAGGTCATTATAATTATTTACAATAAGTAAACACATAAAAAGGGAGAAAAACAACAGTACATTCAAGGGAGTTTAGGGTTCAGATACTTGTGCATTTTGAAATCTTATAAACAAATCATAAAAATCAATAGCAAATACAAATCAATAACTGTTCTCAATACCGAAATTCAAAAAGGCCTATGTACATAAAAAAAGTGCAGTAACTATTTTTTAATAAACAATAGCAGAAACCAAAACTCAATGAACTAAATATTTAACAATGGATCGCTTTTCAAGATGGATACATATACTAGCTTCCTAGTTATTCATTGACTGCAAATAGTAATTTTACTCTTGGGGCCTCCCTATAGTAATGGTTTAAAAAAAGATGGAATAATAGATAAGGATGTAACTGAAACATATACAGCTATTCATCATTTACACAAGTTTGTAGACTAGCTCTGCTAGTGTTCACTATTGACTTCTGAAAAAGGCCAATATGCAAATGGACCTAAAAGACCACCCTAGTAATGCGCTGTCCCATTCCATAAAGTCACTTTTTCTACTCTTTTCCCCTGAGAGTCCATTTAAGTAGAGTTAGCTAGTGGACACGAGTAAAGTAAATGAAAATTCCCAAAAAAAGGGCAGCTTATCAGAAAATGTGAACATAAAGTATATGTTTATTGTAAATAACTTCCAATAGGTATGCTCACATAACCATATAGATTCGTAGTCGTTTCAATATGTTGATCAACTGACTTGTTAACACTAAAAAGGCTAATTCATAAAGCAAATCCACGTACCATGTCTACTCAGTGCTGACTAGTAAGTCACATGCCCACATAAGAAGAAACAATGGATCATTCTCAATTTGGAGTGCCAAAGTAGGCATAAACCTCAAATATAACATGCACTTCAGAGAAGTAACCAAAATAATTGTGAGAGTGCTACTTGTAGATAAGTAAATTAGAATTAAAAGCCAAACCATATGTGAGAAACCATGTGGAAGATACAATTGGCAAAAGGATAGCTTTGGTTCTTGTTGAAACTTAGGGTCACTGGTAGTAAGCTAGCTCATTTAATCTATAAGGATGTGGTCTTTGGTGGAGATATTTAAACTTCGTGTATTAGATTCTCAGCTATTGATATCCGGCCAACTTGCGAATGAAGATGAATAAGTACCTCCATCAAAAGCCTTATTAGAGAAGTATTTAGCCTTCAAACGGGCTGCCAGTATAGCTTGGTATTTGTTTACTTTCTGTTCATGTTCATGTTCCTGGGTTTCCTCTTCCCTGCACATGATAATGCAAAACAATTATATTCATGTTTTATGATTTCACATGACAACAACAAACATAAGCTGAACTACATAACAAATGAGTAATTGTGCTCCGTCAAGGATGGGCTAAGATGTTCTAAATTCATGAGCAATTTGACCTTGAGGTAATGTGGAAGGGTAATTTGTCAGTCTCAGAGAACATGTGTATAATCGTATTCATTTTATCTGGTAAAACTGCGAATGATCTGAGATTTTCGATGAGAAAAAATCAAATAATCGATGGCAAAATAAGGCCTCCTTGATTTCTGCCATTGCCTCATTGGTTTACCTTATTGTGCTAGGTACAGATCTATTAAAGTGATATGGCACTTATGCTTGCATAAATAAGAAATATACCATTTCTGCTCACAAAAAAGAAGTGACATGCCACTTCTACTCGCAAAAAAGAACTGATACGACATGTCAAAAGATAGTCAAACTTATATGCCAACTGAATCAAAACTAAGTCTAGCACAAATCTATGGAATGGTATCAGCAAGCGGATATGCGGGTTACTACTTTTTAATAAAAATCCAAATTCAGTCTCATAACTGTATTGCTAATTACTTTCAATAAAAATTATTTCAATAAAATCTGCAGCAGATTTGTTGAACACAACCTTAGATTTTGTGTTCGACATAATCTGCACTAACAATTTATTGACAGGCGTAAAAATACCTATCAATAAATATTTATTGGTGGCACCTAGACTCTAAAGAATAGAATACATGACAGTATGGCATTAAACATGTGATGGATCAAAATCAAACAAAAGAAAAAGCGTGTAGGCATGAAGACTAACGTTCTGCGCCTTTCACTACAGGGTGAAAGGCTTCATATTTTCTTAAGAGCTGCATATGCTTAATAAGAACAAGAGCAAATTTGGCTAGTGGCTCGTGGCAAGATCCTCACTGCCGACAACTTCACAATCCACGGATTGCCAGAAGACCCGATTTGCAAACTCTGCCACATCCACCAAGAAACGGAGCAGCTCCTATGCCATGGCTGATCCTTTCACGACAACGGTTCGAGAGAGGGTGATCCAGTGGATTGATTGGCAGGGCTGGAACCCAATTCAGCCACGGCGGACTTTGCGACATGGTGGGAGTCGGCGAATCCATTGCAGATCTCTCAAAGTTAACATCATGCCATTACAAGCAGAATCATCATCTGCAACATTTGGGGAGTTTTAAGGAGCAAAATGGCAATTCAGCCCTATCGAGAGTGGAGGTAGCTACTCTCATTCAGGAAGAGATGTTGCATAGGGGGGCTAAACTACACGCTCAGGACCTGGTGACCTTGCCATAGTTAGGGGGCACCGGCGATTGACGTGCCTTTGTTTCCAATGGCATCTTCCGACTTCCGAGGTGCCCTGTAATTGCATTCTTCATTTCTATCTAATCGGGTGCCAGATCGACTGCCTCTTCCCTAAAAAAACACATAATGAGATGCTACCATACCATGTGCAGTGCGCAAAAAGAAAACTACAACAATTGATGATGTACTGCTCACGTGGTGAACTAATAACATTAACATCATGCCATTTGGGGAGGAAGGCAAGCCGAATTGTCAAAAACTGAAAGAGACGAGAGGGAAGAGGCCCCTGGCTTATTTTTATAGAAGGTTTTGTGAGTACAACCTGGTGTTGCAAGCACGGAGACTCGAACCCAGGCAGGTGGGCTTGCAATGCAGCCCATGCCAATATTCCGGGCAAAGCCACGGTTCTCAGGCAACCAGAATCATCATGTACAGTACTTGGGGAGAGCGAAATTGAAGTGTCTTCGCAATCTGGCCCAATCGAGAGTGGAGGTAGCTGTTCTCATTAAGGAGGAGATGACACATAGTAGGGCCTACTAGGGTCGGAACCGACCTACTCATGCAGGTGTTGATGCTGGAACGGGTACCTGGGCCAGACTAAGCGAGCCCGGAAGCAAACACATCGGAGCTCTACACGTCACGGTGCTAGAATAGAGACGTGGGCCATGAGGTCCAGGGAGCGAAACATGCAGGAAGGCGCCAACACGCGGGACTGGACCACGCACTATTGCTCGGAGCAACCTATGCTCTTCATTTCTAGGGAGCTTAGTTCTCTTAGAAGATGCCCACACCCAGGAGGCCAGGACCTTGCCATAGTTTTTTTCGAAATGAAGGATGACCCCCAGCCTCTGCATCGAAAAGAGCATATATCAAGATAACCCGAAGCCACCACTCAACACCTACAATCCTGACAATGAGAGAAGATCATGTCAGCAGGGCCTTGTGCCCTGAAAACATGGAAAAAAAACCATCAGCTAGATACCGGGAACTATCGCATACCCTCCCTCTAGGTGAAACGGGACCTTGCCATAGTTAAGAGGATAGGCGGCTGCGCGCCATATTTGCAGCCTCTTCGGAGGTCCCCTGTAAATACATTCCCTGCTTCTATGCAACCAAACGACAGATCGACTGCACTTCCTCTCAAAATAATAATGATCAACTGCACATATGCGCGGTGTGCAAAAGGAAAAAACTAAAATATTGAGAGATGCACTCCTTAAGGGGTGAATAGAAAACATCATATATATAGGTTCCTAATATAGATCAGCAGCAAAAAAGGCAAAACCGCCTCACCTCACTCCAGGTTCGGACTTGATTTGGATCATGGTTACTCGATGTCCAGCTGAACCGCTCGGGGAAGATAAGCTGCAAAACGGATCCGCGATAACTGGATGCGTTATTAGAGAGAAAGATGCAACACGTATTTGATTAACAGCTAACGGAATAAGGCCAGAGCAGGACTAAAAGACCAGCGCAAGCAAAGTTAGGGTTCGTCACCTTGGATGAGATGCTTCAATGGAGTCCTAGTGGATCTCCAACTTCATGGCGGCCCAGCACGACGGGGGTGCACGAGGACGGCGGAGAGTATGGTGGAAATCCGTCGAGGTCGCGAGCTGCGGTGGAGGGATGGAGGCGAGGAAGCGGAAGGAGAGGCGAACTGGGGAGTGGAGCAGGGAAGGCAGAGGAGAAGTGATGGGACTGAGAGTCAACTCGGAAAGGTCAGATGCTTTTATTTGACTCTACTTTGGTGGGCCACTGGGCCAGCCGGACCGGACCTAAGGGCATCTCCGGCCCGACGCATTCTATCGTGGGCCATCCGAGCCCGGTCCACGCGGACCGGTGGACAGGCTGCACACGCTCCAGCGGGCCGACCCAAACGAATCGCCCGTCTGATCAGATCCATCCATTCACCAAATTTGGCGAATGGATGCGTCAGCGTGGAAGATGTGCGGATCGCGTTGGTGTCCGCCCATCGGTCGTTGGACCCGGTTTGTAAGTGTCACATTACATTAGTTAATTGATTCGTTAGGATCCGACAACCAGTCACAAAAATAATGGTCGCTACTACATCGACCCCTACACGTCTACTCCTAGCCACCGTTGAGGTTGTCCTCATCCATGGCCGCTCGTGCAGCCCGTATGGCTTCATCTTGGCGGCGTTGCATGGCTATGGAGCGGTGGCGGTCCTGCGCGCCGAAGATCCCAGTGGTGATAGCCTGATGGGCCTGATGGCTGGCCAAGGCGGCAATGATCTCGGCCTCGCAGTGTGCGCTCATCTCCTCCTCCACTGCTGTCGTGGCCCGCTTCGCCACCTCTGTTGTTGCCGCCACCGCCGTGTCGGCAGTCGACACTGCAGCCCGCTCCGCGCCGATTGACATTCTTATCGCCCTCGTCCTGGGTGGGAAATGGTCACCGGGCGCGCGAAGTTTTTTGGCCACGACGGAAACAGGAAACGATTGCGAGCAGGAAACCGGAGCCACTGTGGGCGGAAATTATCTACGGCGCGCGAAGTGGGCGAAGGCCATTAGCGTCCCATCAACATTAAAGGCAGATCTAATCGTTGACAGCGGGCGGGGGGCACTTTGGATCGGTCCGATGGACGTACCACCCAACCAAAACAGATATGCACCACCAACTATCCGCGAACCGATACAAACAAACAGAAACAGATCAAATGGGTTGCGTTTTGGGTCAGCCCACTGAAGAGGTCCTAAAGCATGCTGCGGGGCTTGATCGAGCGCGAGGAGAGCGATAGAACGAGTAAACCACCGGTGGCGGCGATCCGCCGGATCGAGGGAAGGGAAGAGGAACTGCGGGAGGGATTAGAAGCAGATTCCACATGCATGTGCAGGCCTAGCTTCCCCTACCAGACCGATGGGCCGTGTCGTGCCGAGCTGGCCGTTACAGGCCTATCACGAGGGCTGGCGTGCCACCATGCATAAGCACGGCCCAACGATCAGTGCAGCAAACCGATATTTCGCAACTAGTTGCGGGTACACCTTTTTTTCTTTAACAATTATAAATATTTTAAAAAATGTAAACTAAAATTCTGGATATATATTGCATTGTATCTTGTGCATCTGAAAAGTTTCATCAATAAACATGATAATATATGACCTGTGTAAAAAGAGAAGACATTGTAAATAGTGTCACCTACTATTTACACATCATTTGTTTTTTTGTGTGGATCATATATTGTCATATTTTGTGATGAAACTTCACATAGTGCACAAGATACAACACAATATATGTTCAAAATTTTAGTTTCCAATATTTTTCAATCTAGAAAAAAAAAATCCAAACCTATTGTCTCACTAGTGCCTATCCTCCATCTCACGCCCCCCGCGTCGCCCTCCTCTGGCGACCGGGGGGGAAACCCTAGCCGCCGCGCCAGTTAACCCCCGCCACCTCTCCTCCCTGCTTCGCCGCCGCCGGAGGGGGGCCGGCAAAGCCGCGCGCCCCCCGGGGAAGGTGGCGGCGGGGCGGTTTTTCCTCTCCCCCCGCGTCCCTGGCGAGAGGGAGCTCGTCGAAGCGCGGGCGGGCGGCGGCGCGGCGCCAGGTCCGGTGGCTTTGGCGCGCGGCAGGGACGTCGCGCGGTCGAGAGCGCGGTGGCTTGCGGCGCGGCGCGTGGCGGAGCTCGGCGGTGGAAGCGGCGGCGCTCGGGCGAATGGGCTCAGCGGGCAGGCGGCGGCGGTGGTGACGGCGCGCGGTCGGGGAGCGCGCAGCGTGGCGGAGCTTGGCGGTGGTGCGGCGGCGCGAGCGTTGCGGCGGGCGCTCGGGCCCGGAATGGGCTCGGCGGGCTGGCCGGGTTCACCTGTTCGCGCGGGCTCGGTCGTGGTCGCCGGGGATGCGGCGTGGCTCTTCTTCTGGTCCGCTCCGTCGTTCTTTGTTGGGGAGGGCGCGGTTCTGGATGGCGGGGTGGCGGCCATGTGGTTGTGTTCGTTGCGCAAGTCTGCGGTCTTCGGCGTTCGTCTTCAGGCCTCGTGTCAGTGTTGGTCGGCGTCCCCTCTATGTGGCGTTCCGGCTGCGCCCACGGCGCTCTTCGGCGGTTCTCCGATGGCTACAGGTTGTGTAGCGCGACGGCGGCTAGGGGTTGGCCATGAAGTTGCTGCGAGGAGTCGAGCTTTTTGAGGCTGCGAGGTGGGGTACGTGCGGCGTCTCTCCGGGGGTCGCGTTGCGGTGGTTGAAGTTGGTGGCTTGTGCCGGTCCTTGTTTGGGCGGGCGCGAGGTCTTGGGACTCCCTGCTAGGCGAAAGCTTTGTCTTGGCGAAAGGCCAGGACCGACGACGGTGACGCCCGTGGGCGCCGCTTCCTTCTTGAAGGCATCGTCGAAGCGGGTGTTTCTGATCTCCGCCCGGGTTCTCCGGGGGAAACCCTAGATCCTTAGCGGGATCGGGCGTGGGCGGCGCTCTTGTGTCGCTTTGCCTCTTGGGGCCGCGCTTTGGACGTCCACCGGAGTGAGGGTCTTGCAGAGTGTTTTGGTGGTTCGGCGGAGGCGGGCTCGTCTTCGGCCAGGAGGGGCGCGGCCTCGGGGCCGGCGTGGTAGTTGGGAGCGATGTCTCCGGTCTTTCGCCTCCGCCTGTTGCGTTGAGGTGTGGTGTCGACCTGTTTGGTCGTCGACCCGTGTGGAGCGCAGCCTCGGGGCTGGCGTGTGGTGTCGTGTTGTAACGGTTTTTCGGCCAGTTTTCCTCATAAACGGGCCAACTCTTTTCTCCTATATCAATGAAAGGCAAAGCTTTTGGCCTCGTTTCAAAAAAAAAAAAAAAAATCCATGTGATTACAGCGTCACGGTTGACAGATGGCAGGAGCGCCCGTCCAGGTGGTCGGCTCGCCGCCTCCCCTCCCGCCCCCGCCGCGCCGCGTGTCCCGCCGCTTCTCCTCACCTCCTTCCCCTCTGCCTCTGTCCCCCTCTGTCTCCCTCCGTTGCCGGTGACATAGTCTCGGCCTCTCTCCGAGAAGCGCGCACCGCAGGCCCGGCGAGGCGAGGGGTCGGATTAAGAGGAGGATGTCGCTGGGGGCGGTGTTCCACGGCGCGCAGCTGATGCTGGATCTGGCGGTGGCCGGGATGTCGCTCATGTTCGCGCTCGCCCTCTTCGCCCTCCTCACCGCCGTGCTCTGCGCCGCCGCCTTCCTCCACCACTCCAAGCCCATCATCGCGTCCTAGCCACCAGCGATGCCTCCCCCCACACCAGGTCCACGCCCCACCTCGGTACCTACCAAGATTCCATCGGTCTATCTCAATTCATTCCTACAAAGTTATGTTGCCCATGACGACGAATGTTGTGCGCTCGAATCGATTTGTTTGGGCTATGGTTGGTGAATTTTGATGGAATCGGAAGAAACAATGTGCTCGCTCCACATGTTCGTACATACCTCCTCCTGGCTGGCTATGTTGATAGGTAGCTATGGACGATGCCACGATGGTCTGGAGCATGAATAGCAACCATGGAAAACATCCCCGGAAATCAAACTATGCACATTCCCCTAGGCCCTAGCAGATTGTATTGTGTTACATTAGTATATTTGCGTTTGCAATCTGCACCTTCTCCCCTGACCCCTGTCTCCCTAACGTTTTAGCAATTGCTACTGCAAATTGTCCCAAATTGAAGGAACGGTTAGCCTTGTTTTGATTGATTGATTGATTGATTGATTGATTGGTAGAGGCCTAGAGGGTTCCAACTTCCAAGCTGGAACACCCTGGATTGATATTCACTAAAGATCATCTGTGCTGTTTAGTTGGTTTAGTTGGTTTGTGAGAATATGCCTTTGAATGAAGTTTACTTTTATGCATTCTTCAGCCAAAAAGAATAGAATACCATAATGATCGATTGATTGCTTGGTAGAGGGTTCCAACTTCCAAGCTGGAACACCCTGGATTGATATTCACTAAAGATCTTCTGTGCTGCTTAGTTGGTTTAGTTGGTTTGTGAGAATATCTGGTGTGAGATTAGACACGATAGTAACCTGGGTGATTAAGGCTCTTCCTCTTTTGGACTTTGAGCTGGCTATGATGCCTTTGAATGAAGTTTACTTTTATGCATTCTTCAGGCAAAAAGAATAGAAGACCATAATGGTCTTAAATCTTGTTTCTCCATCAAATGGAGAGGCTACTGCCGAGTGAAACGGCTTAAAGTTAGGAACTTTACCGTTCGTGCCTACTTTGGAAAGTCGTAACTTTCAGTATCGAACATCAGCTGTAACATTCGCAATCATGGTTGTTAACATGCTTATCTGCTGCAACCTCTGTCAAAATTGGTTGTGCCCAGTGCCCACCAGCATCTGAACTAACCCCCCCCCCCCCTTTTTTTTTTTTGCAAACACATCTGTAATAACGCACTTGCCCTTTTTTTTTTACCTGCCTGTACTAGCTCAATCAAACTCTTATCATGTTTTTCTTGAAAAAAACGCTTATCATGTAGTACCAACTGATTACTGATGAATTGATTACCATTCCCCTTACTAAGTGTTTCATTCTTTTATCTCAGGAACGAGATTACTCTTGGAGTTAATGCCGTCTTGCGCATCATTTGCCCAGTAGAAGGTGCTCCATCTCATGCTACGGCTTCTTATAGGAAAATACTGTAGATGCAAAGAGTAGTGAATTGCACATATCAGGTGATAGCTGGAGGCTCTTGTACCTTGTACCATTGTAATGTTTACTTAAGATGTTCTATAACCTACATTTGTTCGTATATTAAATTGTTTATTAGTTTTGTTCACCAATAAATATGTTACATTGCCTAATGATTTAATCCTTATAAGGGAACATATTCCTAGCGGCAGTAGGTTAAATGTGAAAATATTGCATGAGTTATAGTAAGATTGATCTACTATGGATGATAAGATTTTTGGTTTAGTCAGGGCTAAGGAAGAAAGTATTAGTCAAACTTGCCGGTAAATCCTATTAATGTTTGCTTCATGTTCAGATGATGTAACTTATCTGATAGACATTACTGGTTTCGGTTACTTATTAAACGTGAAAAGATTATCGACAGAAACACCATTAAGGAGATCTCGATTTAATCAAATGTAGACGTCTAACCTATAAAAAAGTTAGGAACAGAACACCATTAAAATTAATTATCCTGTTGGGTTGGTGACCTCAACAGATCATTGGGAAGTGTATCTGGACAAAGTGATCACTAATGTCTATAGAAATATAGGAGAACATGCAATGTTTGAAAGTCTATATTGAGAATAGAGCATTCAATAATAATGAATGGGCGACATATTTGCACACTAACAACTAACCTATGGAGTGCTTAACGAATGGACAAAACCTTGGAACGCAATAGCAGGGACCATCACAAGGCCTTCAATTCCCCATTGCCTCTTATCATGGATTCTAGCTTGATATGAAAGAAATAGATGAGCAAGGATTTTACATAAGTTACCAAAAAAAAAGCTTGTTCTTGATGAGCTATGTCTTCTATTGTGGCCTCTTTTGCTGTTTTTTCTCACCCCCTTTCTTCATCTTGCCCACCTTTTTTGCTGCTGCTGGTTGAGAACTTGGTAAGTATCTCATCTCTGTCATCCTTACCATGTTCATTGCTGCAGCCATCATTTGTCGGATGATCTTTCTCTTCTTTGCCATCAAGCACCTTCACTTGAGCTGGCCGTGTGGAAGCATCAGATGCCAGGGAATCATAATCCCCGTCATCATCCGCATTGGTTGCTTCTTTCCATTTCCTCCTCTCATGGATGTGGCCAGTGCCATCTTCAACATTACTTCCTTCACTGCCATTTTCTTTTGCGTCATTGCTACTTGTGGGGGAGGCCAGCTATATTGTCCACGCGGATTCATTACTTTTGCACTCTTCGCCATCATCCCCGGTGATCTGGGAGGATTCCATAACAGACTATGGAGTAGGACGTAGAAAGAAATACTAAAGGGAAGGGACAAACGGAAAACAAGGCAGAATGAAGCTGAGATAGAATCCGAAGAATATCCACTTCTTTAAGCTTCTTCTGAATTTTGAATCTCCTTAACAATGCAGCCCTGAAGATGGCATTCTTTCTGCTTGTGCTTCTTGAACACCCATAACCTGAGAAGAGCGCCTAACACCCAGCTATCTTCACAGGACAGGGTGAAATCCAGAGGGAGGGCTAGATTACATGAAGGTGCCAAGAGTTCTTCAGGTTGTGTATGGTTGTGTCTGTGTGTGGAGGTGTGCCAAGGGACTGCAGAAATGATGGCACTGTGTTCAAAGGGGAAGACATCCTGTCCTTCCATCTGTCACCCATAACTTTCTAAACCATCTCGGTACTCTCTCTTGCCACCGAAGCCAAGGAGTAAACATTTTGCTTGCAACGCAGTGTTACAGGTATTTGCATCTGTAGTCCATGTGGACATAGCTTCTCACCTCATGGTAGGGGCCTGGCAGAGGCCTGGGGAGATTAGATGCACCTGCCCGGGTTAGGCTATGGTTCTCTTAGCATTAGAAATTTAGAAGGTTAGAGTGAGGCTGGCATAGCTCAAAAGGCTTCTTGTTACTGATGTGTCTGCTTGTCACGTGAAATGCTTAGCTTGTTTATGGCTTAATCTCTATTCGTCTGCAGGACCAGGAGAACATGTCTTTTGTTTGCTTTAGTACGTGCATGTAGGTGATGGGCACTACAGATATTCTTAAGCTGCAGTAGGTTTCGTTGAAAATGTCGCATTAGTTGTAGTAAGATTGTAAATAAGATTCGCTTACTCAAGGTAAGGAAAAAAGGCATGAAACAAACTTGCCTGTAAATCCTATTAATTTTTGCTTTATGTTCAGATGATATATAACTTATCTGATAGACAATGCTAGTTTTGATTATAGTATTTGCCTTGCTCAAGGATACGGAGAAAGTCATGAAACAAACTTGCCTGTAAATCCTATGTTCAGATGATATAATTCATCTGATAGACAATACTACTTTTGATTACTTGCAAAATGCAGATTCCATGTTAAAATGTTGGGAGATCAGTAGACTGTAGAAGTGATCTCAACAGTTCATTGGGGAAGTCTATCTGGAAGAGTGATCACTAATGTCTATAGAAATATAGGAGAACATGCAATGTTATGTGGCATTGAATAAATGAATAATAATGAAAGGTTGACAGATTTGCATAGTAACAACTAACCTATGGAGTGGTTAACAAATGGAGAAAACCTTAGAAGGCAATAGCAGGGACCATCACAAGGCCTTCAATTCCCCTTGCCTCTAACATGGATTCTAGCTTGATAAGAAAGAAAATGGATGAGCAGACTTTACATCAGTTACCAAAAAAAGCTTGTTCTTGATGAGCTACGTCTTCTATTGTGCCCTCTTTTGCTGATTTTCTCATCCCCTTTCTTCATCTTTCCCGCCTTTTTGTTGCCGCTGTTGGAGAATTTGGTAAGTATCTCATCTTTTTCATCCTTGCCATGTTCATTGCTACAACCATCATTTTTGTGATGATCTTTTTCTTCTTTGCCTTCAAGCACCTTCACTTGAGCTGGCCCCGTGGAAGCATCAGATGCCAGGGAATCATAATCTGCGTCATCATCTGCATTGGTTGCTTCTTTCCCTTTCCTCCTCTCACTGATGTAGCCACTGCCATCTTCAACATTACTTCCTCCACTGGCATTCTCTTTTGCATCATCGCTACTTGTGGGGGAGGCCAGGTATATTGTCCAGCCGGATTCATTACTGTTGCACTCTTCGCCATCATCCCCAGTGATCTGGGAGGATTCCATAACAGGCTATGGGAGTAGGAGACAGAGAAAGAAAGGCTAAAGACAAGGGACAGAAGGAAAACAAGGCAGAAGAGAAACAAGGCAGAATGAGGTTTGAGATGGAATTCAAGGAACACCCACTCTTACGCTTCTCCAGAAATCTGAATCTCCTTAACAATGCAGCACTGAGGAAGGTGGTGGTTTTGTGTGTGCTTCTTGAACGCCCATAACCTGAGAAGAGCACTGAAGCCTCCAACACCAGCTAATCTTCACAGGACAGGGAATTCAGAGGGAGGGCTGGATTTGCATGAAGGTGCCAAGAGTTCTTCAGGGCAACGACTACTGGTGTATGCATGTGTGTGGAGGTGTGTCAAGGGACTGCAGAAAGGAGAAAGGATGGCAGTGTGTGTTTAAATGGGGAAGACGGCCTATCCTTCCAACTGTCACCCATAACTTTCTCAACCATCTCTGTACTCTCTCTTGCCACCAAAGCCAAGGAGGAAACATTTTGCTTGCAACGCAGTGTTACAGGTATTTCCATCTGTAGTCCATGTGGCCATAGCTTCTCACCTCATGGTGGGGTCCTGGGAAGATTAGATGCACCTGCCTGGGTTAGGCTTGTGGTTTATTAGCATTGGAAGGCTAGAGCGAGGCTGGCATAGCTCAAAAGGCTTCCTGTCGCTGCTGTGTCTGCCTGTCACGCGAAATGCCTAGCTTGTTTATGGCCTAATTTCTCCATCGTCTGCAGGACCAGGAGAACATGTCTTTTGTTTGCTTTTAGTACGTGGATGTAGGCGATGAGCACTTAAACTCATAGCACTGGATTCATGTGCTGCAACTTTTGTCATTGCCATGCTGGTGAGTAATAGCTCTGCTGTTCAATTGTTAGTCTCTGCAGGTTGCCAGATTTTCAGTATCATGGTGTCTTGCAGACCAGAGATGTTGCCAATCATAGATGGTCATATGTTGAATTTGGTTGGTGAAACTGAAAGTGCTCGATCTGTTTACCTTGGTGTGCTAGTCCTTTAGGATATAGATTAGGCAGATACTCCAGTAACAATAATAAGAAGATACCAAGCTTGATTACGTGACATCCTTTCCTCCAAGCTGGAGAAAGGAACAATCGTGACTTGTTTCTGAAGCTTCCAGGAAGGAAAGGGCCTCGAGAGTTGAGAGGCCAGAGCTTGTGGCCCTACAGAAAATGCTGCAGACCAAGTTGTTTGGTGTGCTGTGTTGCTTGTTGCTCATGTGACCGGTTACTCCATAATTGTTTTTGGAAAAGACATATTACTCCGTATGTTTTTTTAGACCGGGCAAAAACTCGGCATTAAGGAGTTTTAACAAGAGAGTACAAACATGGGAGATACAAGTCCAAACGCTTTGGGCGCGTTTGGTTGCTTGGGCGATTTCCTACATGACTGGCGCAGCGGGAAGGAGCTCCCTGCGCGTCCAAGACGGCCATGGGCCATAAAAGGGATTTTGTTTGGTGCGCGTCCAAGACGGCCATGGGCCATAAAAGGGATTTTGTTTGGTGGTCTGCACGGAGATTTTTAGGTCCCGTGGAGATTTCGTACTCTGGCCGTTTGGTAGGTCGGTTTTTAGGCCTTGTAGCAGCTCAAAACGGCGTCCCTGATGTTTGGTTGTAACCCATAATCCGGTTCTGGTAACCTCTTCCCTTCAGTGTGAGGTTACCAGCGATCAACATCACAAGTAAGAACAAGTAAGAACACAATCATAGACAACACATAATTTAGCAGTGATCATAGACGATACAAGTTCACGGCACAACATTTTGCAGACACGATTATAGTTCTGGAGACAGCAGAGAGGATTATAGTTCAAGACACTAGACACGAGCATCAACTAGACTTGACATGGCACCAGGTTAGCTTTAGACATGGTGTTCGGATACGACGCACCTGGTGTCATCGCCATGGTACGGGCACCTCGTCACCACCTCAGTGTAGGTGTGGTCGAAGATGATCACACTGTACTTCAAGGAGGACACCATTCTGAAGGTGACGAACTTACCTTGAGCTGATGGGCGATGGCGAAGGCCGATCATCCCTGGTCGATGAATGCGTCGTCGCCTTCTCTCCTCGTAGTCATTCTCCAGTTGCATCTGGTGTTGGTGGTGACGATGATGTTGGAAGGGATATCTCCGAACCACTTGACGAAAGCTTTAGGGATAATGGGGCGGCCGAAGGTGGGCTTGAAGATGATTTTGAGGAAGTGGTCCGGCCCTTGCTCGTCGTGGAAGTGGCCGACCTTAGCCGGCCTTCCATGACGATTCTTTGCCGGTCCCTCGCCGGGAACCTTAGCAGGTGACCCAAGCTTGATCTTCTCAGTCTGCCAGAAGAACCGAAGCAATTAGAGGTGTGCGTGTTCACAAGTAGTGTAGATGAAAACAGACATTGATAACATTAGTAAGGCCTCATACAGTTGCTCACATGGCAGGCATAGGGAGTGGCCACAAACTCAGTGGCACACATGACTAAGTTTGAGGCCACCACCTAGCCTGCCATTGTTCCTTTGTTGAATCATTGGCCAATGCACCAGACATACCAAAACGAGGCCTCATATGTAGGATCACACGACAGACAGAGGGACTGTCCCCAAACTAAGTCTAGTGTGTCAGTAATACGGCACACATGACTAAGTTTAAGGGCAGCACCATGTCTGTCGTTGTGCCATAGTTGAATCATTGTCCCATGCAGAACTGAAGAAGCAGAAACATGCAAAGCAGGGTATCAGAGGCCTCATACAATGAGGACATATGTAGGAGATGTTTGAACAGAACCAATGGATTGGTCTTGTTAAGTCATGACATAGGTTCTGGTCAATCATCTCCTAATACTATGATCTAAGGGTATAATCGTTGGCCTAGTTCAATCAAGAAACAACACAATTGGCACTTCAAATTGAGTACATTACGAGTGGTACTTAGGGTAAATTACAAATTGTACTTAGGCCACATTACAAATTCTCATACAGTACATCTACATCACATTCATCACTCCTCACAAGTAGCCCTGATCCTCTTGAGCTTGTCCTTGATTGCAAAGTTCACTTGAAGCAGATCGTATATGTCATACTCTAGCTTTCTCTTCTTAGCCTCCAAAGCCTGTTTTTCTGCCACCCATGCCTGTTTCTTAGTCCTCATCACTTGTGCTTGTATTCTCTGCATATTCTTGAGCATTGCAACTTCCTTCTTCAAGTCCTCCCACTCTTGCGTCTGAACAAACAAGCGTGACTCAGCTCAACTTTCCGCACAACAATGACAACATGGTAAAAGAACACAAAAAAACCTTCGCCTCTATGCATGCACAATAAGATCTGTCAGTTTCAGCAATCCAAAGGCTGGTCTAGGAAGGATCTACCGCAATCCGACACTATAGTAACAGATCTAAGCAAATCGAGACCGTAAAATGCAAGAACTGGGCAAGAACTGCAAGAAATGGGGATGAACACCTTGCAAAACGTCAATCCGACCGCTATTCTAACGGAAACCCTAGCAGATCTAATGTGCATGTCGTCGGAAATGCCCGAAAATGGCTTGTTTGAACAGAACGAGTACGAAGGTGAGAAGGAGAGGGACTTACCGCCATTCTTCCAGCAGAGGACGAGCTCGAGATAGCGGGCGAAGACGAGATGCCGATGAGGACTACGGAGCAGATTGCGGCCGATGTCGAGGTCCTGGTCGCCGACGTCTCCTCCTCCGGTAACGGTGCTCCTCGCTGCGTCAGTGTGGCGGATTGGTCGGCGGGAGGGGAACCGCCGAGTGATGTGACAGTTTGGGGGAGGTGAGAGTGCGGTCGCGAGTGAGAGGAAGGAGAGGGGAGCGGTGAGGCTAATTATGGCGCGTGTTCGAAGGGACACGGCGTCTCCGCCTCCCTTCTCCACGCGTGCATGCTTTTGGCCGCAATGGAGAAACTGCCATTCCAGGCGTTCCTCCAGGGCCTGTCCCAGAGGTGCTTTGAGAACCGGTTAATGCGATAACGCGGCTCGGACAGGCATCCAAACGGGCTAAATTTACTCCCCGCATGCGAGCCAAGTGAAATGCAGGCTACCAAACGCGCCCTTTGCTCCTGCGAAGCCCACGAGCGGGCTTCACGCTCGATATTGTCTACTACTACAAGGGGCGCCGTGTGCTTGTCGTGAGAAACCCTATTGTACACGGCGCCTTGTGGTAAGAAATTACGATGCCCGTTATCATACTCCGCCAATTCCCGATTCAGAGGCCTGGCCATTGTCTTGGGTGAACACCGGGTATGGCAATCCAATCTTTTATGTAGGGTCTAATGCAGATGGATAAGAGATGATTTAGCGACTCACTCATTTGCTTGCAAAATGGACACAAACCCTTTTCTCCAATCGATCCAGCGTCCAAATCCTATTTTCAAGTGCGAGCTGTCTGAAGAATTTTACTTTGTGGGGGTGCCCAAGCCTTTGAGACTGGCTTGTTCAAGATTGAGGTGGTAGAGATAACTCCTATCTGGGACTTTTTGAGTCGGAAAATGCAATTCTAATGGCGCCGTGGCCTACCGGTAAAAATATCCGCCATTGAATCAACGTCGTGATTTGTGCATTCCTATCCGCATTATTAAGCTACAGACTAAGGATGTGTTCGGTTCCAGAACGAGGAGGAATGGAATGGAATGGTTCCGTTCCGAGGTCATGGGACGATTCCGACCCGTGTTCGGTTTAGAAAAAAATGAGGAATGGAATGGTTCCATATTGTGTTCGGTTGGAGGAATTGGGAATGGAACGGAATAACCACAGTGGTACTTAAAATGCTAATAATTGTAATTAACGGACTGTTTTGGCTCAAAATATTTGCAATTTTTTTTTCCAAAATCAAATTACACAGGTCAAATTACACAGGCCGCGCTGCTCCGGCCGCCGCCCTGCTTCGGCCCCGTCCTAGCCACCGTCCTGCTCCGAGGCCGCCGCCGCGCCGCCGCGCCACCGCTCTGCTCGCCGCCGCCGCGCCGCTAGCCCCCGCCGGCAGCCGTCTGCTCCGCCGCGCCGCCTGCCCCCGTCCCCGCGCCTCGCTCGAGGCCGCCGCCGCCGCTTTCACCGGCGCCGCCGCTGCTAGCCCCCACCGGCAGCCGTCTGCTCCACCGCATGCTCCCCCTCCGCCGCGCCGCTCGCCCCCGTCTGGCCGTCCTGCTCGAGGTCGCCGCCGAGCACAGCCGGTCGCCGCCGCCTGCGCACGCTGCCACCGTGCGTGCTTGTCGCGAGCTGGCCGTGATTAGCGCGAGCTGACGCTTTCATTAGCGAAGCGATCCGGCCGATTCGGCCGGACGACCCCGTTCCGCATATTAGAGGAATATTCCCTTTCGGGGAATCACCTCGTTCCGTTCCTTTGCCGAACCGAACACGAGGATGGACTCTAGGTGCGGAACGGTTCCGTCCCATTCCTCCAGATTCTGGAACCGAACACACCCTAAGTTACAAGGAGAATCGTACGGTCCATGTATTCTGTAGCTCGAATTACGAGGAAAATCAAACGGTTCTAGAAAAATCGCTTTACTTTCTGATTGCACGCTTACTCCGTATTGATTATTCCTATATCTGGATTGTTTCACGTACAATGCTACGGAGTAGATGCTGCTGCTGGGCACCCGTTCTTTGTTTTGGCTCTCCTGTGTCCATTTCAAAGACCTGACCTGCGTACAGTTGACATGACACCGTGACGTGACTCCGACAGGCAATCGACCGAAGTGATCGGTAAGGCTCGCTGTTGGCCGCAGCCACGTGCACATTTGTACACTTTGTCTGGTCACCAGTAGTACGGCGGCCAGCTCTATTGTTCAAGTTCATCGCACGCACGATCGCGCGTTTACTCTTCGTGGGGTTCGTCTTGATTGGGAGTCTCCTCGAGACCTCGACCGTTTTGGTGGGACGTCGTCGTCACACTCACACGGACTCGGGGTTTCACGTGGGCATGCTGCCGTTCGCGGCAAGCGTCGACGTGAACAGCAAAACTTTGGAGTAACTCGACGACCACTCCGGTGTGTGAGCCACCCTGGCCGTGGTGCAAACATCGGGTACGTCAGTCGTGCTCGTGCTTCCAGGTCGGGGATGGTAAACGGAGCTCACGCGCCCTACCTCGTCGTCGTGTCTGAATCAATTTGATGGCCGCTGCCGCTGCCCTGCAGCATGACACTGCCATATTATTACCATGGTTTTAATAAGGCGAGTTTACTATGCCATTGCTCACACCATCGGCCGGCTTGTTGACCCAGGATCGCCCTGGATCGGGTGGAAGGTTGGAGAAGCCAGTCTTCACTTTACACGCTTTACATCTGATTCTAGAGGAATCAGAGTAACAAGAACTTGATGATCACCACAATCAAGACGACGATGATGAAATCTTTCACCCTGTTCTCTTGTACCTGATGTGCTCTTTCTCCTAAAGACATAGATACAAGAGGCATTATACCATGGTCCCCTCCCCACCGCTCTCGCTCCCCCGAACCCCTCTCTCTCTGTTTCTTCCAATTCCAGGGCCGGTCGGCCCCTCCCCTCTCCTCTCTGGCTGCGGCCGGCATTGAGAAGGTGAGGGTCCCCTCCCTGTACAGCAAGTAGTCTAGGTGTAGTAGTAGACAAGGTTTAGTTTTTCGTCCAGGTTGTGCTTTGATTTGCCTCAATGGCGTATGGCGAGATGCCGCGGGGTCTTCCCGTCCTGCTGCCGTCGCGCAGCGCTGGATGGTCGCCGGAGCCTCCTCCCCGAGAGCTTCCGAGGTGGGAGCCCAGCGTGGGGGCTGGATCTGGCGGGACCTCTCCCAATAAGCGCGGCTGCAGTTCAGTTGGGGTCAAGGAGGGCGTTGCTCTTCTTCCATGCCGTCGAGGTGGCGGGGGAAAGGAGGAGATTGATGCCAATTTTGACTGCAGATCTGAACTGCAGTGGGGAATCTTCGTTGCTGCAGGTGTGCTAGTTCTTCTTTGGAGCTTATTCTCGGTAGCCCTTCGATGGCTTCGTGCTGTCTTGCTGCCGACCATGATAGTCGAAAGGCGACTGCTCCATGCCTCGATGCCTACAGTGCTACACCTACTTGGAAGGCATCGGGATTTCAACCTCCAGGCCGGCGTGCCTTCATGGAGGCTCTCTCGATCCAGTGCGGCGTTCCACGGCTGCTTCATCCCAAGTGGTCATCTCCCAGGCGATGAAGCGGACGGCCGTTGCTGGATGCCCAAATCGAAGATCGGTGGCGGAAGACCTGATTGCAATCTTACTCTTTGGATTAGGGTCTATCCTGAAAACAGAGAGGACCATGTTGTATTTTCTGTCCGCTTTGCTATAAATGCAGTAACTAGGCCCAGAGGGGCCTTTCCCTGTTCAAAAAAAAAGATACAAGAGGCATTGGGTGATGAGACATAGCCTCAATAGCTATAGCCTGATCAACCAAGCAGCTCTCGTACTCCTCTTGTGCCTCTTCGAAAGTATTGTACCCTTTGTAGCTGTTGTTGGAGAAACCATTGACTTTCTCTTGGCAGATCCTTCATGAGTTATAGATTCTTGGATGCCTCCCTTTGAATACCATATAGCGTTAACATGTCACAAGAAGAACAAGTAAGAAACATAATCACAAGCATCAATGAAGTCATAAGAAAGCATCACAAGTTCACACCAGATAAGTAACTAAGAGGAGCATGCGTGACCATTATCAAAAATGGGTCACAAGTTAATTTTACCACCACAACTATGGTGTCGACATGCAGCCACAAAATAAGTGGGTGTCATCCAAACACCGCAAGGTCACCATCACATGAAGGGTTAATATATAGCACCTCGTCAAAATATACAGACCATTCAAAGTTTCTAAGACCTAGCTACAACCAAATTGTACATCATCATCACCAGCATCACCTCCATGCATGTATCCCCACCCCCATGGTCTCAAGGTAACCACTACATATTGTAGTAGTACGTGGCCAGTAGGTAGAGGACATGTGTGGCAGTACCATGCCCACAAAGTTGGTATCCTAGGCCTTGTGGTCAATGAGGTGGCCGAGTGCCACCATGAAAGACTCCCCGCTGAAGCCAACACTATCTGTGACTTCCTGGTATATGTCAGGGTGCATGTCAGTGGGCTTGTTGTCCCTGATGGCTCGCGCGACGTTCTTGCCAGCCGAGGTCATGTGGGTGAAGGTCACAATCTCGTCGTTGGCAAATGCACCCCTCTTCCTCTTGCCCGAAGATCCCTTCTCAGGGGCATCAACAAGCTTCTCAGGGGTGCCATCGAGGACCGCCATCGAGGACTCCTGGGTTTCAACATCCTCAGGTGAAGGGGCAACTGTAGGTGTACTGAGGGGCTCACTTGACCCCATGGCATAATTGTTGGTGGTGAGGCCGGATGAGAAGATGGTATGCATCTCATCGTAGTTGGCGATGGGCGTTTTCAGGAACTCGATGTCCCTGAGGTGATCCTAAGAAGGGAAGACAATGTGTTGTGAAAGTTAGTGATCAATGATGAAGTAGGGAAATGGTGAAGGACAGTGTGCTAACCAAGACACGACCGTGGTAGTGCTCAGCCTCTAGGATGATGCATTTGGTCTCCTAGCACCATTGAGCTCCGCTAAGATCTCGAAGTCTGCTAATGGTGAGTCACCTGCCCCTTCACTTCCTCAAGTAGTTGTACACCTGTTGCCTGCCAAAACCCACCGGCGAGCAGCGACGAGCAACACGGAGAGCCGGGAGGCTCCCAGGACTGCTGGTGGGCCCTGGTCCCTCGGGCAACGGCCCGCAATGCTCCGGCACACGTCCTGATGGTCGCAAGGGCGTGCCACCTGACCTATACCTGGTCAGGAAGGTGTTGGATTGCTTCGATTAGCTTCCTGCATGGCAGACACGTAAACATTAAATGAGCCTCGATCGGCTCTCAGGTTACCCTGTGAATCGGCTCAAAGAGCCGATTGCCCCATGGTTCATATTGGATCTACGACAACATGGGGATCCTGCTTCATCAATACCAAGTTAAATCAATCTACGACAGTTTAGGGTTTTCATCGCATAACCGGAACGTCCTACACGTAATTGAGCCTGGCAGATACGAAAGATAACGGAAAACTAGTCCTAGAGGAGGCCTAAAAACCAACGTGGAGTCGATTCCCGGAACATCCCTTCTAGGATCGGCAAACCGTACCTTACGCACTACTGGATCATTCAACCCGTTTGCAAGGCCTAACCATGCGGATATCAAACTAATCCTTGAAGAACAAGGAACAACTATAACAGATCAGATCTACTAAATAAAGATGAAGCAAGGTGCTGCCCTTACACCTAAGATAGGTGTAAAGGCAGCTAGATATCAGGGGCAGCATAACTAAGCAAGCATATTCAGAAAAACACCGATGCAAGCCCCAAAACATCTACGATAAGGGTGTTACTCGCCATCAACAAGGCTTCAGTACGAGCAACACCAGATAACGAATAAACCGATACTGCCTAGATCGCAAGATGCGATCTAGGCAGCATGATGCTTACCCGGAAGAAACCCTCGAAACAAGGGGTGGCGATGCGCCTAGATTGTGTTGGTTGTGAACGTGGTCGTCCTCCTTTCTCAATAACCCTAGGTACATATTTATAGTCCGGGGACTTTCTATCTTTGGAATAAACCTAGTCGTATACGACCAAACTCTATCTCTTAATTCTAAACTAAGATGCAATCTACCATAATGTACAAATACACGGGCAATCTAGCCCAAATTCTCGCACGAGGCCAATTCATAAACGCTTCAAGTGCACATCTTCCAAGCCCATCTCAATCACGGCCCATCTTCTGATTTGGCCAAAATCTGGTGATAACACATGCCCCCCTGGTTTTGGCAATAATAATTCCAAAACCACTCTGTTTTCCTTCATCGGGTCATGCGTCGCAGAGCAGAACCGCTACAGTGCCCTTTCATCATGATGCCTTGTCTTCTCAACTTCTCCGCACTGCACGATTTGATAGTTTTGGCACCGCATCCTCGAAACTGCTACAACATTGAATTATCTTCCACTATATTCCCCTTTATTTAAACTCATCTGCGCAGTTCGCTTCCTCATCGCCTCCTCATCCTCTGTTCCTCTGCATTAGCACTCGAAAACCCTTCTTCCACCATGGACTCCTCCTCCTCCTACTCCTCGGATCTCTCTTCCCTCTCTTCTTCCTCCCGCGAGCCAACGCCGAAGTACGACCCGATAAGGCCGTACGAGGCCCTCGCCCCACTGAAGTGGGACGAGGCGGACTGGGACTTCTCTGTCTGGTCAGAGGATGATGAATCCCTGACCGACGGGGAAGACAACCTCCATTTCCTCATTGATGGGGATTTGGAGGAGGAGAGCGACGATGACGCTCTCTGGGGCGAAGACATCTCCTCCGACGAGGAGGATGAGGAAACGGAGGAGGACACCTCCTCCGACGAGTACCCGCCGATGAAGCGCTTCCGCGCCGGGTCGGAGGATGACGACGACGACGACGATGATGAAGAAGACGAAGCCCCTGCCGGCGGCTTCGACAGCAGCGACGAAGACGTCGCCGGCAGCAGCGCCGACGGCAGCTACGACGGTGACGACGAGGGCAGCGACGGCCCCTAGGCTAGGGACTCCTAGTATAGGGCTAGTAGTAGTAATTTAGGTGGTAGATCATCCTTTTGAGGGCAATCGGCTCTTAGTTGTAAGAAATCCTCTTATCAATGAAGAATGTTTCCCAATTCGATTTCTCCGATTGTCCAATTTGATTCTTCCGATTATCAGAGTAAGTCCACGCACCAAGAACCGATAGCAACGCATCGGTCTTTCGCCATAAAACGCCAATAAGGCCAAACTCAGTTACCTAATTAGGCAGGTCCAAGCAGACATTCCCCAAATTCAAACGGTAACTTGATGCCTGCTCGTAATAGTTTGTTCCTCTAGAGTCGATGGCTGCGCATCGGCTTTTTTTTTATTCTAAAGTCGATGTCTATGCATCGGCTGTACTTTGCGTCTCAGTAAAAAAAAATTTACTGGCCGATTTCATGCATCGGCCCCCATATTTTACTGCCCATCATCCCACATACTTGGGAAATACTTCTTGAGATGCTGGCCATTGACAGCCACTGGGAACTTCACGCCGCTCAGCTCCTCGAGCATGTATGCGTTACCCTTTAAAACTTGGTCGACTCTGTTCGGCCCGTGCCAATTTGGAGACCATTTACCATACACTTTATCCTTAGTCCCCAACGGCAACACAGCTTCCCATACCAGATCACCAACGTGGAACTTCTTTGGTCTCACCTTCTTATTATACGCGCGAGCTACCTTGGCTTTGTTCTCTTTAATTTTCTCAAGCGACCACAGTCTAAGTTCCGTTACATCCTCAATGCTGTCACTCATCGGGGTTGCGTATTCTTCAGTTGTTAAATCATTCTGAAACGTAATCCGTCTCGACCCAGCCGTGATTTCCCAGGGCAACATGGCTTCTTGTCCATAGACCAGGTGGTATGGCGAAGTTTTTATCGTTCCATGACATGACATGCGATAAGCCCACAAAGCCTCTGACAATACCTCATGCCAACGTCTAGGGTGCTCGTCGATTTTCCTCTTAATCAGCTTGATAAGGCTCTTGTTGGACGCTTCAGCCTGCCCATTTGCTTGAGCATAGTATGGAGACGATCGGATCAGCTTAATTCCCATGTCCTCGCAGAACTTTCTAAACTCGCGAGAAATGAAAACCGAACCTCCATCGGTCGTGATAGTCTGGGGAATCCCGTATCTATGAATGACATGTTCTTTCACGAAATTGATAACATCTTTCGATGCCACTGACTTCATAGGGACGGCCTTCACCCATTTAGTGAAATAATCTGTAATGGCCAGAACCCACTCATGGCCTTTGCTCGATGGAGGATTAATTTTGCCGATCATATCCATGCCCCAACCTCGAAATGGCCAAGGCTTGATGATGGGATTCATCGCTGATGCGGGTACCATCTGAATGCTCCCAAACTTCTGACATGCTTGACACCCTTTATAGTACTTAAAACAATCCTCAAGCATGGAGGGCCAATAAAATCCCGATCGCCTGATCAGCAATTTCATCTTATGAGCCGATTGGTGAGTTCCACAGGCGCCTTCGTGTACCTCGTGTAAGAGCCGATTTGACTCGGCTGTTCCCAAACATTTGAGGAGTAACCCTTCCAAAGTTCTGTAGAACATGTCATCCCCAATAAGGACATACTTCATGGCCTTGTATCTTATCCGTTTAGGTGCCCCCCGAGCCGAATCTTTCAAGTAATTGAAGATATCGGCTCTCCAGTCATCTGGCTCCAGGAACTGTACCTGAACATCAGCCCCATCTGCTGCGTCCTTGTAGCCTGACGCCATTTGTGCGAGATCGTTTGCCTCGGTATTTTGCGACCTTGGGATCCAATTGAAGTTTATGTACCTGAACTGTGCCATCAGCTCACGGCATTGCATCCATAATGGGAAGAGTGTCTCGCTCTCACATTTATATTCCTCCGTGAGTTGGGAAATCACCAATTTGGAGTCTCCAAAAAGTTCCACTGCTTCTGCCCCGGCTTCCAATAGCAACTCCATTCCCTTGCATATTGCTTCATACTCAGCGACATTGTTGGTGCAAGGGGTAGGTAGCCTGATGGAGAAGGAATATGTTGCCCCCCGGGGCGACACGAGTAGAACGCCGATGCCGCAACCATCATCACAAACCGATCCATCGAAAAACATAGCCCATGCACGCACGGACAGTGCTGCTATATCAGTGTTGATTCGTTCAGCGATGAGATTGGCCAACGCCTGTCCCTTGACTGCTTTCGTAGGCTGATACCGGATATCAAATTCCGATAATGCAAACATCCATTTACCGAGTCGGCCTTTCAACACAGGAGCCGACAGCATATGTTTGATGACATCTGATTTGCATATGACAATAATTTCTGCTGACAGCAAGATGTGATGAAGCTTGGTGCAGGTGAAAAATAAGCAGAGGCACAACTTCTCGATCTCAGGGTACCTAGTTTCTGCATCCAACATCCTTCTGCTGAGGTAGAAAACCACTTTCTCCAGACCATCATAAACTTGCACCACCACTGAGGCAATGGAAGTGTCAGCTACTGACAAGTAAATGTAGAATGGCCTGTCTTGCTGGGGCGGAACCAACACAAGTGGCTTCGTTAGATACTCCTTAATCTCATCAAATGCTTGCTGTTGCTCTGCCCCCCAGCGAAACTCCTCATCAGATTTAATTTTTACCAACCCCATGAACGGCTCAATTCGTCCTGACAGATTGGAGATGAACCTTCTGACGAAATTGATTTTGCCGATGAGACACTGGAGTTCCTTCTTCGTGGTAGGTGGCTTCATCGTTCGCACTGCCTCCTGACTTTTCAGGCCGATCTCAATTCCGCGTTCATGAACCAAAAAACCCAAGAATTGACCGACCGTTACACCAAAAGCACAATTCTTTGGATTCATTCTTAGTCCGAACTTTCTAGTTCGGTCCAGGACGTGTCGCAAATCTTCCAAGTGTCCTTCCACTGAAACAGACTTGACTACCACGTCATCAATGTAAATCTCCACCAACTTGCCGATCAGATCATGAAAGATGTAGTTCATGGCTCTTTGGTACGTTGCGCCGGCATTCTTCAGTCCAAATGTCATGACCACATATTCAAACAAGCCCACCGAGCCTGGTACTCTGAATGCAGTCTTGTGTATATCTTCTGGAGCCATAAAAATTTGGTTGTAACCGGCATTGCCATCCATGAAACTCAAAACCTTATGACCAGCAGCTGCATTGATCAACGTCTCTGCTACCGGCATTGGGTACTCATCCTTTGGAGTGGCTCTATTGAGATCTCGAAAATCTATGGTGACGCGCCATCGGCCGTCCTTTTTCTCTACAGGCACAATGCTAGAAATCCACTCAGCATACCTGCATGGCCTGATGAACCCGGCGTTCAACATTCTCTCGATCTCTTTCTTGACTTCTTCTAAGATTTCGGCCTTCATCTGTCGTGCTCGCTGCTGGAACGGCCGAAATCCTTTCTTCAGAGGGAGCCGATGCTCAATGATGCTCCTGTCTAACCCGGGCATCTCTGTGTAATCCCATGCAAAGCAGTCTGGGTACTCTTTCAACAAGGCTATCATCAGGCCCCTCAGCTGCGGATCTAACTTTTTGCTGATAAATGTTGGTCGTGGCTTATCCCCAGGACCAATGTCAATCTCTTCTAGCTCATCAGCCGATGTAAACCCATATCCTAGCTTTCCGTCGCCTGCTAGATCGATGCTGAACACAGGCAAAACATATGGTGGGGATAATTTGGGCCGATTGCTGGAATCGGCCTCCTTTTTCATTGCATTGCTCAATGAGGGTTTACAACTTATTGGTGCTCTATGACGACTACGTGACATGCTTGAGGTGAGATCATTGCTTTTTATTTTTTGGGGCCGATCGCAGGGATCGGCCTTGCCACGTACGTCCATTGATTTTGATCTTGCTACTCTGTCAGGCCGGTGGATAAGACCAGCCTCACAACGTTTTTTGAAGCTTCGATGCGCTCACAGCCGTCCAAACTGATTCCAGAGATCGGCTCTTGGTCGTCTGCATCCCAAATATTCATGCCAGCTAGTGAGATCTCGATCGAGTCATCTGCATGAACGACCTCCACTTCATCTCCATCCCACTGTATCAGACATTGGTGCATCGTGGATGGAATGCAGCAGTTGGCGTGAATCCAATCCCTCCCTAGCAAGACAGCGTAGGTGCTTTTGCTGTCGACGATGAAGAATGACGTAGGGATGGTTTTTCGGCCCACGGTTAGATCTACGTTCAGAACGCCTTGCGCTTATGATGCTTGGCCATTGAAATCGCTTAGTGTGACGTTGGTCTTGATCAGATCTGCGTTAGAGCGTCCCCAACGCCGTAGCATGGAGTATGGCATTATATTGACTGCCGCTCCCGTGTCAACCAACATCTTGTTGACAGGCTGCCCATTGATATAACCTCTTAGGTACAGGGCCTTCAAGTGCATGTAGCTCCTCTCTCGTGGCTTTTCAAAGATAACCGGCCGTGGACCGCAGTCAAACTGTGCTACTGGCACTTCTTCAGTTCTTGGAGCACAAAACTCCGACGGGAGTATGAACACCATGTTTGTGCCAGCCGATGCCTTCGCATCGGCTTTTGCTTGTTTGGGGCGCCATTCTTTCTTCTGTGGACGCGTCTCTGTCTCCAAAGTTTGCTGAATTTTCACGGCCAGATCGGGCCGTGCCTTCCTCAACGTGTACAGGTACTGCGCCTCGGCTTCCTCCAAGTTACGTAGCCTCTGAACCCTCCGCTTTTGGGAATGACTGAGTCCATCAGGGCACCACCTTGGCCGGTGGTATCTATCTTCTTCATCTTTTGACTCTTCGAAGTCTTCCTCTCGAGATGACTCAGCTCGTCGGTTCTGAGGTGGAAGAGGCCCTAGACGCTTGAACACTGAAACCTCACTTGCGCCCTTCTTCTGCTGTCTACATTCCAGGCAGTTGTCGATTGTAGGCAATCGGCTCATTCCTGAGTCCCAGCAGTGCTTGAAGAAAGGACAATCCCAGTGTCTGTCCATGTCTTCCTGCTCTCTTGACTTCTCCTTAGCGCAGTGCTCATATCTTTCGTCGTTTCTATCATACCGACGATATTTTCTGCTGTCAACATCAGACCGACGATATCTTTCGTCATCCATGTCGTACCACCGACGTCGGTCGTACTGATGCTCATATTTATTTAGGAGATGCGCGGAGAGCGGTCGTTGGTACCGCACGTTTCTCACTTGTTCCTCGGTGAGGTACCGTCTGTCATCATATCGGGGCCGGTCGCGTGGATCGGCCTCCTCCTTATCCTTGCCACGAGAGTGACTGATGTCTTCTTTATCCTTGCCATGGTGGTCTACAGGCCCTGCCATGTTAACCTCGAATGAGAAACCTGGCTCGCACCCCGTGGAGTGATTGAGTTCCACCATGTTAACACCAGGAAAGGGGTGCGTGTCTACTTTCATGGCAAACTGACCGAGGATCAGACGGCCCTGTTCTATCGCCATTTGGATCTGCCGACGCAACTCTTTGCAGTCATTGGTGGCATGGGTGAACGAGTGATGCCACTTGCAGTATGGTCTCCCGTTCATTTCTTGCGCCGTAGGGATTTTATGGCCTTCGGGTAACTTCAGCTGCTTTTCTTTCAGCAATAAATCGAATATCTGCTCAGTTTTGCTTATATCGAAGTCAAACCCTTTTGCAGGCCCTTGTTGTTTCACCCATTTGCAGGACACGGGAGCTGCCCCCCGAGTCCATTCAGCCACGGCGACTTCCTGGTCTTCTGCAAAGTCTTCAACTTCTTCTGCCTCGACCAGGCCTATCGGGCGCTTGAACTTGTCTTGGTACAATTCTGGGTGGCGCTGTTCATATAATGTTAATTTCTGAACCATGTGTGCCAGTGAATTGTATTCCACTTGGAAAGCCAGATCTTTGATCGGCGCTGCGAGGCCTACCACTGCCAGATCGACTGCTTCTTTCTCAGTTAAACGAACCG
The DNA here is from genome assembly GCF_019359855.2 of Lolium perenne. Lineage (NCBI taxonomy): Eukaryota > Viridiplantae > Streptophyta > Magnoliopsida > Poales > Poaceae > Lolium > Lolium perenne. Next base: position 218,585,639 of record NC_067248.2, on the reverse strand, counting down.
AATAACATCGGTTCTTGACAGTCCTGAAACACTGAATGTAATCAGACACCGTCTCTCCCCGCTTCTGCCGGACCTGCGTTAGATCGGCAATGCCAGCCTCGGTAGCTTCTGAGTGATATTGTACATGAAACTGCTCTTCCAGTTGCTTCCATGTCCGGACTGAATCTGGTGGCAATGAGGTGTACCACCCAAAAGCTGGTCCTGTGAGAGATTGCGCGAAAAACCTCACACGTAACGGGTCTGATGCTGAAATCATGCCTAACTGCGCCAAATATCGGCTCACATGCTCAATTGAGCTAGACCCTTCTGATCCACTGAACTTTGAGAACTCAGGGAGCCGATACTTGGGCGGCAGCGGAATCAGATCATATTCGTTGGGATACGGCTTGGAATAGCCGATTGTTCTCCTCTTCGGCAGGATACCGAACTGGTCTCTCAAGATCGTACTGATTTGTTCCATGGTATGAGCTGCAGGGGTTGAGCTTTCATGACTCGTTCCGGTGGCATATTTAGCTAGCCACGCCTGTTTATCGGCATCTGCTCCAGAAATCCCTCCTGCTCCAGAAATCCCTCCTGCTGTAATCTGGTTCGTGCGCTCCCAATTATTGCAGTCCGGCACGTATGTGCACACGTATCCATGTGGGATCTCTTTAGGTGGCTCATACAGGAATTGGTAATCGCCAGGATCACCTCCAACCTTGTAGACGACGTATGCCGGTGAACCATGTGGCTCTGGAGCTGCAAGCGTGAATGGCAGTTGCGGTCTGGTGTGGAACGGTGCCTCTCCCTGGTGAGTTCCTAGGGCAGGCCCTGACGGGGAGTACTGATGCTTCATGATTTCCTGAACCACGCGAACCGCAATACGCTCCAAAGTGTTCACCAGGCTCTCAGAATGACGGTGTAGAGAATGAGCCACCATATAATTAACTTGTTGGCATAGAGCTCTGGTGCGCTCCTCCGAAGGGAGAGACAGCACGCCTTCGGGTGTGAATCCTTTGAACCTAATGCCATGTGTACGGGTCCTTTCGAAAGAGCCGATGAGATCGGCTTCGAAGAGAGCCTTAAGCTCATCATATTTCTTCTTGTGATCCTCAGGCAGATCTTCATACTTGACTGGTTCGTCCGACATTGCAGCTGCAGATGTTGACGTAGTTGCTGTAGAGTGTCCCACCGAGCGTGCCAGAATGTGTTGCCTGCCAAAACCCACCGGCGAGCAGCGACGAGCAACACGGAGAGCCGGGAGGCTCCCAGGAATGCTGGTGGGCCCTGGTCCCTCGGGCAACGGCCCGCAATGCTCCGGCACACGTCCTGACGGTCGCAAGGGCGTGCCACCTGACCTATACCTGGTCAGGAAGGTGTTGGATTGCTTCGATTAGCTTCCTGCATGGCAGACACGTAAACATTAAATGAGCCTCGATCGGCTCTCAGGTTACTGATGGCGTGTAACTCACACGTTCGTTGGGAACCCCAAGAGGAAGGTATGATGCGCACAGCAGCAAGTTTTCCCTCAGAATGAAACCAAGGTTTATCGAACCAGGAGGAGCCAAGAAGCACGTTGAAGGTTGATGGCGGCGGGATGTAGTGCGGCGCAACACCAGGGATTCCGGCGCCAACGTGGAACCTGCACAACACAACCAAAGTACTTTGCCCCAACGAAACAGTGAGGTTGTCAATCTCACCGGCTTGCTGTAACAAAGGATTAACCGTATTGTGTGGAAGATGATTGTTTGCAGAAAACAGTAGAACAAGTATTGCAGTAGATTGTATGCGATGTAAAGAATAGGACCGGGGTCCACAGTTCACTAGAGGTGTCTCTCCCATAAGATAAATAGCATGTTGGGTGAACAAACTACAGTCGGGCAATTGACAAATAGAGAGGGCATAACAATGCACATACATGATATGATGAGTATTCTGAGATTTAATTGGGCATTACGACAAAGTACATAGACCGCTATCCAGCATGCATCTATGCCTAAAAAGTCCACCTTCAGGTTATCATCCAAACCCCTTCCAGTATTAAGTTGCAAACAACAGACAATTGCATTAAGTATGGTGCGTAATGTAATCAATAACTACATCCTCGGACATAGCATCAATGTTTTATCCCTAGTGGCAACAGCACATCCACAACCTTAGAACTTTCTGTCACTGTCCCAGATTTAATGGAGGCATGAACCCACTATCGAGCATAAATACTCCCTCTTGGAGTTAAGAGTAAAAACTTGGCCAGAGCCTCTACTAATAACGGAGAGCATGCAAGATCATAAACAACACATAGGTAATAGATTGATAATCAACATAACATAGTATTCTCTATCCATCGGATCCCGACAAACACAACATATAGAATTACAGATGGATGATCTTGATCATGTTAGGCAGCTCACAAGATCCAACAATGAAGCACATAAGGAGAAGACAACCATATAGCTACTGCTATGGACCCATAGTCCAGGGGTGAACTACTCACTCATCACTCCGGAGGCGACCATGACGGTGAAGAGTCCTCCGGGAGATGATTCCCCTCTCCGGCAGGGTGCCGGAGGCGATCTCCTGAATCCCCCGAGATGGGATTGGCGGCGGCGGCGTCTCAGTAAGGTTTTCCGTATCGTGGCTCTCGGTACTGGGGGTTTCGCGACGAAGGCTTTAAGTAGGCGGAAGGGCAACGCGGGGGGCCACACGAGGGCCCCACACACCAGGGCCGCGCGGCCAAGACCTGGGCCGCGCCGCCCTGTTGTGGCGGCGCCTCGTGGCCCCACTTCCTTTCCCCCTTAGTCTTCTAGAAGCTTCGTGCAAAAATAGGACCCTGGGCGTTGATTTCGTCCAATTCCGAGAATATTTCCTTTGTAGGATTTCTGAAACCAAAAACAGCAGAAAACAGCAACTGGCTCTTCGGCATCTCGTTAATAGGTTAGTGCCGGAAAATGCATAAATATGACATAAAGTATGCATAAAACATGTAGATATCATCAATAATGTGGCATGGAACATAAGAAATTATCGATACGTCGGAGACGTATCAGCATCCCCAAGCTTAGTTCCTGCTCGTCCCGAGCAGGTAAACGATAACAAAGATAATTTCTGGAGTGACATGCCATCATAACCTTGATCATACTATTGTAAGCATATGTAATGAATGCAGCGATCAAAACAATGGTAATGACATGAGTAAACAAATGAATCATAAAGCAAAGACTTTTCATGAATAGTACTTCAAGACAAGCATCAATAAGTTTTGCATAAGAGTTAACTCATAAAGCAATGAATTAAAGTAAAGGTATTGAAGCAACACAAAGGAAGATTAAGTTTCAGCGGTTGCTTTCAACTTATAACATGTATATCTCATGGATATTGTCAACATAGAGTAATATAACAAATGAAATATGCAAGTATGTAGGAATCAATGCACAGTTCACACAAGTGTTTGCTTCTTGAGGTGGAGAGAGATAGGTGAACTGACTCAACATAAAAGTAAAAGAAAGGTCCTTCAAAGAGGAAAGCATCGATTGCTATATTTGTGCTAGAGCTTTGATTTTGAAAACATGAAACAATTTTGTCAACGGTAGTAATAAAGCATATGTATCATGTAAATTATATCTTACAAGTTGCAAGCCTCATGCATAGTGTACTAATAGTGCCCGCACCTTGTCCTAATTAGCTTGGACTACCGGGATCATCGCAATACACATGTTTTAACCAAGTGTCACAAAGGGGTACCTCCATGCCGCCTGTACAAAGGTCTAAGGAGAAAGCTCGCATTTTGGATTTCTCGCTTTTGATTATTCTCAACTTAGACATCCATACCGGGACAACATGGACAATAGATAATGGACTTCTCTTTAATGCATAAGCATGTAGCAACAATTAGTGTTCTCATATGAGATTGAGGATATATGAGATTGAGGATATATGGCTTTAGTTAGCGGCCCAATGTTCTTCTCTAACAATATGCATGCTCTAACCATTAAAGTGGTAGATATCTCTTACTTCAGACAAGACGGACATGCATAGCAACTCACATGATATTCAACAAAGAGTTGATGGCGTCCCCAGAAACATGGTTATCGCACAACAAGCAACTTAATAAGAGATAAAGTGCATAAGTACATATTCAATACCACAATAGTTTTTAAGGCTATTTTGTCCCATGAGCTATATATTGCAAAGGCAAATGATGGAAATTTAAAGGTAGCACTCAAGCAATTTACTTTGGAATGGCGGAGAAATACCATGTAGTAGGTAGGTATGGTGGACACAAATGGCATAGTGGTTGGCTCAAGGATTTGGATGCATGAGAAGTATTCCCTCTCGATACAAGGTTTAGGCTAGCAAGGTTATTTGAAACAAACACAAGGATGAACCGGTGCAGCAAAACTCACATAAAAGACATATTGTAAACATTATAAGACTCTACACCGTCTTCCTTGTTGTTCAAAACTCAATACTAGAAATTATCTAGACTTTAGAGAGACCAAATATGCAAACCAAATTTAGCAAGCTCTAGGTGTTTCTTCATTAATGGGTGCAAAGTATATGATGCAAGAGCTTAAACATGAGCACAACAATTGCCAAGTATCAAATTATTTAAGACATTTTAGAATTACTACATGTAGCATTTCCCGATTCCAACCATATAACAATTTAACGAAGAAGATTCAACCTTCGCCATGAATACTATGAGTAAAGCCTAAGGACATATTTGTCCATATGCAACAGCAGAGCGTGTCTCTCTCCCACACAATGAATGCTAGGATCCATTTTATTCAAACAAAAACAAAAACAAAAACAAACCGACGCTCCAAGCAAAGCACATAAGATGTGACTGAATAAAAATATAGTTTCAGGGGAGGAACCTGACGATGTTGTCGATGAAGAAGGGGATGCCTTGGGCATCCCCAAGCTTAGACGCTTGAGTCTTCTTAGAATATGCAGGGGTGAACCACCGGGGCATCCCCAAGCTTAGAGCTTTCACTCTCCTTGATCATATTGCATCATTTCCCTCTCTTGATCCTTGAAAACTTCCTCCACACCAAACTCGAAACAACTCATTAGAGGGTTAGTGCACAATAAAAATTAACATGTTCAGAGGTGACATAATCATTCTTAACACTTCTGGACATTGCATAAACCTACTGGACATTAATGGATCAAAGGAATTCATCCAACATAGCAAAAGAGGCAATGCGAAATAAAAGGCAGAATCTGTCAAAACAGAACAGTTCGTAAATACGAATTTTAAAATGGCACCAGACTTGCTCAAATGAAAATGCCCAAATTGAATTAAAGTTGCGTACATATCTGAGGATCACGCACGTAAATTGGCATATTTTTCTGAGCTACCTACAGAGAGGCAGGTCGAAATTCGTGACAGCAAAGAAATCTGTAACTGCGCAGTAATCCAAATCTAGTATGAACCTTACTATCAAAGACTTTACTTGGCACAATGATACGTCTCCGACGTATCGATAATTTCTTATGTTCCATGCCACATTATTGATGTTATCTACATGTTTTATGCACACTTTATGTCATATTCGTGCATTTTCTGGAACTAACCTATTAACAAGATGCCGAAGTGCCAGTTCCTGTTTTCTGCTGTTTTTGGTTTCAGAAATCCTAGTAACGAAATATTCTCGGAATCGGACGAAATCAACGCCCAGGTTCCTATTTTGCCCGGAAGCATCCAGAACACACGAGAACCGCCAGAGAGGGGGCACAGGGCCACCAAACCCTAGGCCGGCGCGGCCAAGGGGGGGCCCGTGCCCCCCTATAGTGTGGGCCCCCCAGAAGTCCACCGACCTTGCCCTTCCGCCTATTTAAAGCCTCCGTCGCGAAAACCCTGATACGTTCGACGAAACCAGAGAAAACCTTCCAGAGCCGCCGCCATCGCGAAGCCAAGATCTGGGGGACAGGAGTCTCTGTTCCGGCACGCCGCCGGGACGGGGAAGTGCCCCCGGAAGGCTTCTCCATCGACACCGCTGCCATCTCCACCGCCATCTTCATCACCGCTGCTGCTCCCATGAGGAGGGAGTAGTTCTCCATCGAGGCTCGGGGCTGTACCGGTAGCTATGTGGTTCATCTCTCTCCTATGTACTTCAATACAATAATCTCATGAGCTGCCTTACATGATTGAGATTCATATGATGATGCTTGTAATCTAGATGTCATTATGCTAGTCAAGTGAATTTTACTTATGTGATCTCCGGAGACTCCTTGTCCCACGTGTGTAAAGGTGACAGTGTGTGCACCGTGTGGGTCTCTTAGGCTATATTTCACAGAATACTTATTCGCTGTTATGAATGGCATAGTGAAGTGCTTATTTATATCCCTTTATGATTGCAATATGTTTTGTATCACAATTTATCTATGTGCTACTCTAGTGATGTTATTAAAGTAGTTTTATTCCTCCTGCACGGTGTAATGGTGACAGTGTGTGCATCCGTGTTAGTACTTGGCGTAGACTATGATTATGATCTCTTGTAGATTATGAAGTTAACTATTGCTATGATGGTATTGATGTGATCTATTCCTCCTACATAGTGTGAAGGTGACAGTGTGCATACTATGTTAGTACTTGGTTTAGTCGAATTGATCTTTCATGCACTCTAAGGTTATTTAAATATGAACATTGAATTGTGGAGCTTGTTAACTCCGGCATTGAGGGTTCGTGTAATCCTACGCAATGTGTTCATCATCCAACAAGAGTGTAGAGTATGCATTTATCTATTCTGTTATGTGATCAATGTTGAGAGTGTCCACTAGTGAAAGCACTACAAGAAAAGTTGCCATGGCCGACGAAGTTGAAGTCGCGCCGTGGTTGCTGGTGTACCATGGCCGACGATTTTGGGTCCCTCCGTGGTGCATGTCAAAACTTTTTTTTCTCGTTTTTGAGGCCACCTAGCCCGACGAAAGCGGCCAAAACGTCGCGTATGGTGGCCCGGGACGTGGTGCATCTCGAAATCTCGGGTTCGCCGGCCGAGTCAACGCAAATCCGCACCGCCGAGGGATGTAGGGCCCAGATGGCAGCCTCTCTGGCATTGTTTTTTTTCTCGATCGCGCCATCTCGTTCAACGTTCTCCGATCGAGCCGTTTACGATGCAGGATCATGGGTCCCGCATGTCATCCTCTATGAACCAAAATTCTTTCTATTCTTGGATTTTTTTTTGACCCCCTGATTTCTGGCTACTTCCTTTTCTTTTGATCCCTTGCCGCCTTGGAAACGTTGAGACCGCTGCTGCTAAATGGGACCCGCATCTCATCCTCTATGTGCAATCAACTTTCTTTTCTTGGAGTTTTTTTTGGCACCTCATATTTGGTCACTTGCCTTTTTTTTCGATCCCCTGCCGCCTCTCAAACGGTGATACCGCTGCTGCTAAATGGGACCCGCATGTCATCCTCTATGTACTATAAAACTTTCTTTTCTTGGATTTTTTTGGCACCTCATATTTGGTCACTTGCCTTTTTCTTTCGATCCCCTGCCGCCTCTCAAACGGTGATACCGCTGCTGCTAAATGGGACCCGCATGTCATCCTCTATGTACTATAAAACTTTCTTTTCTTGGATTTTTTTGGCACCTCATATTTGGTCACTTGCCTTTTTCTTTCGATCCCCTGCCGCCTCTCAAACGGTGATACCGCTGCTGCTAAATGGGACCCGCATGTCATCCTCTATGGACTATAAAACTTTCTTTTCTTGAATTATTTTTGGCTCCTGATATTTGGTCACTTGCCTTTTTCTTTCGATCCCCTGCCGCCTCTCAAACAGTGAGACCGCTGCAGCTAAATGGGACCCGCATGTCATCCTCTATGAGCAATCAACTTTCTTTTCTTGGAGTTTTTTTTGGCACCTCATATTTGGGCACTTGCCTTTTTCTTTCGATCTCATGCCACGTTTGAAACGTTGAGGAACCTGCTGGCTCATGGGAACCGCATGTCATCCTCTATGTGCTATAAAAGTTTCTTTTCTTGAATTATTTTTGGCTCCTCATATTTTTTCACTTGCCTTTTTCTTTCGATCTCATGCCACGTTTGAAACGTTGAGGAACCTGCTGGCTCATGGGACCCGCATGTCATCCTCTATGTGCTATAAAAGTTTCCTTTGTTGGATTTTTTTTCACCCTCTGATTTTTGGCTTGCCTTTTTATTTTGATCCCCTGCCCCTTTGAAACGTTGAGTAAGCTGTTGGCTCAAGGGACCCGCATGTCATCCTCTATGTCCATCAACTTTCTTTTCTTGGATTTTTTTCACCCCCTAATTACTAGCTACTTTCTTTTTCTTTTGATCTCAAGCCGCATTACAAACATTGAGACCGCTGCTACAAAATGGGACCCACTTGTCATCCTCTATGTACAATAAATCTTGGATTATTTTTGGCTCCTGATATTTGGTCACTTGCCTTTTTCTTTCGATCTCATGCCACCTTTGAAACGTTGAGTAAGCTGCTAGCTCATGGGTCCCGCATGTCATCCTCTACGAACAATAAAAGTTTCCTTTCTTGGAGTTATTTTTGACCCCTAATTTCTGGCTATTTGCCTTTTTCTTTTGATCCCCTGCCCCCTTTGAAACGATGAGGACGCTGTTGGCAGGTCGGTCCCACATGTCATCCTCTATGAACAGTAAAAGTTTCCTTTGGTGGATTTATTTTTGACCCCTAATAAATTTCTGGCTATTTCCTTTTTTTCTTTTGATCCCCTGCCGCCTTGGAATTGTTGAGAATGCTACTGCCTCATTTTTCTTTTGGTCCTGTGCCGCCTTGGAAACGTTGAGACCGCTGCTACAAAATGGGACCCGCATGTCATCCTCTATGTACAATAAAGTTTCTTTTCTTGGATTATTTTTGGCTCCTGATATTATGTCACTTGGCTTTTTCTTTCGATCTCATGCCGACTTTGAAACGTTGAGGATGCTGCTGCCTCATGGGTCCCGCATGTCATCCTCTCAGAACGATAAATGTTTTCTTTTCTTGTATTTTTTTACCAACTGATTTTTGGCTTTTTTTTATTTTCGGTCCCCTGCCGCCTTTGAAACGTTGACGACGCTGCTGGCTCATGGGTCCCCGATGTCAGCCTCCCCGTACAAGAAACATGTGATATTTTATTTTGCAGACAATAAACATTGTATTTCGCTCTGAGCTATTGCAAACGGATAAATTAAATCTTTATATCTACATAAACAAACTTATATGTTGAATCTCCTTGTTTTTTGTTTTTGCGAAGCATAGGACTTTCCTGTTTTTTTTTTTTTTTTGAGAAAAATCCGACCTTTCCTGTTTTGGAGTGGGCTGAAATTGTACAAGTCAAAAGGCCCAGCAGGATAGTTCGAAGGCCCAGATGTCCAGATACAGCCCAATTGAAATCTTTCTTTTCTTGGATTTTTTTTCACACACTGATTTCTGTCTAAGACAATTTTCCTTGGGTCCTGTGCCGCCTTGGAAGCGTTGAGACCGCTGCTACAAAATGGGACCCGCATGTCATCCTCTATATACAATAAAGTTTCTTTTCTTGGATTATTTTTGGCTCCTGATATTATGTCACTTGCCTTTTTCTTTCAATCTCATGCCGACTTTGAAACGTTGAGGAAGCTGCTGCTCATGGGTCCCGCATGTCATCCTCTATGAACAATAAAAGTTTCCTTTGTTGGATTTATTTTTTTCCCCTAATTTCTGGCTATTTGCCTTTTTCTTTTGATCCCCTGCCCCCTTTGAAACGATGACGACGCAGCTGGCAAGTCGGTCCCACATGTCATCCTCTATGAACAATAAAAGTTTCCTTTGATGGATTTATTTTTGACCCTAATTAATTTCTGGCTATTTCCTTTTTCTTTTGATCCCCTGCCGCCTTGAAATAGTTGAGGATGCTGCTGCCTCATGGGTCCCGCATGTCATCCTCTCAGAAAGGTAAATGTTTCTTTTCTTGAATTTGTTTACCAACTGATTTTTGGCTTATTTTTTCTTTCGATCTCCTGCCACCTTTAAAACGTTGACGACGCTGCTGGCTCATGGGTCCCCAATGTCAGCCTCCCCATACCGCAAATCCTCTTTCTGCAAAGGTTGTATTTCTAGATAGATAAGGTGGATTCGAATCTGCCATGGTTCAGCACTCGGGTAAGCCTTCTTGCACTGATTAATGGAAGTAGTGTATAGCAAGGTCAAAACATGTGGCTCGGTGTAATGAATCTATTTGAATCATGTTGTGGGTTCAATCTGATAGTTCTCTAACAGGTCAGCCAAAATAGAAATTAAGTTTTTTTCTAAAACGGAAATGCAAATTAAGATGAACACAAACATTAGTTATCATAATAGCTGATCATACATACATACTTGCTAAGAGCAAAAGCTTGCCAGAGTTTTACCACCCATACAATTAATTAGCAGTTCAGATAAGATAACCTTATATAAGTATAACTACAAATGCATTTGCTAAGGGCTCATGGGGCAACAGAACTAGACAACCGCGAACTTTATGACCAGCATGTCACAGTGGCATCGAAAGATCTTGACCTTCAACTTTGATCCAATGCGAAGTTTGGCACCGTCAATGAACTTTTTCCACCTGGAAGTAACAGCCAAGCGGCCATCTGTGGGACTGACGGAGTACCGTCCCTCCACGGTGAGACCTTCACTCTCCTTGACGAGGGATATCTTGCCCCTTCGGCCAGCATTGAGATCCTTGGAGATACTTTTAGGCAATTTCTGATTCAAAGCAAGAGATACCACCAAAAAATAGTCAATGGCACCAATGCACTGAACCATGTGAGACTTTGAGCAGAGAAGACATCAAGATAAGAGCAGTTATGCTATCATATACTCACGAACATAGCCTTCAGATGCGTCCTGGTCACCACACGGGTGGCCACGGCAATGAGCCGAGACCTCGGTGATCCGTTGGGGGCAGGTGCGGGAGCCTGGGCTGGTACACGAGCCGGTGCGATGCAGGAGACTCGGGCGAGTGCAGTAAATGGTGCCTCTAGAGGAACCGGTGCTGATGCAGAGGACTGGGCAGGTGCAGTAAACGGTGCAGCTAGAGGAACCGATCTTGATGCAGAGGCCCTGGGCGGGTGTAGTATATGGGGCCTCTACAGGAACCAATGCTGATGTAGGGGACCGCCGGGTAGATGCGAACGGAGCTGGTACGAGAACCGGTGCCGATGCGGGGAGAGTGGGAAGCCGGTGCCGGTGCTGGTGTGGTTGCCCTTTGTGACATCCGCTCATGTTCCATCGGGATCTGCAGCTTTGATCATGTTAAACCCAGCAAGCTAGAACAGAGGGAATGGTTTAGAACAACCGCTCGTAACAGTTATCAAAAGATATGAGTAGAAAAAAGTTACATATTATATATTTGGAAGTGTCTCCAACTCGTAAGCGATTTACGTATATCTGCCCGTTTGAGTTTCGATCCTCGGCTCGTCGCCCTTCTTCGCACCGTAGTCAAAAGCAAACTTTCTCCAATCATGTCCATACAAATATGTGATGGCTGCGTCTTGTAGACATACACCTCATAGACCGTGTAGGTGTTCATCAATTTGCCATTGCCATGCATAGTGAAAGACCCTTCATGCGGACACATCTGGTTAATCATTGGACGAAGTTCACAAGGTACAGTATGCATGTGAAAATTGATACAAATGTAAGAAGCAGGAAGACTAAAAACAAGACTTTACTATATGCCAATTCATGCTAAACCACTGAGAATACATACATGTAACTCTGTGAAGGAGCTACTAGAAAGGTAGATAGAGCCATAGGAGGTGTTATATGCGGGGTATGTACATGGGCCCGCCATATTCCCGCAAGCTCGGCATCGGGATGGTGAAGGAAACATGGGAGGTACTACTGGTGCGTAGCGCTGAATGTAAGTGGAAGAATTAGGTTGTGTAAAGTGCATAGTTCAGAGCAATGCAAATGTTGACAAGCGAGTGCATAACACTATGTTACAACCTGAACAGTGAAAAATTAGTGTATGATGAATATAAGCATGCTAATTTGGTGTTTCCGAATTCCAAAAAGCATTAGACAGAGCCGGTGATAATATCAGACATAAATCATGGCATGTATATGTGGCTTAAGAAAATATACCCGAACCCTTGGATGGTTACGGCCCGGCTGGTCCTTGGACTTGAGCTTATATAAGCATCCAGAAGGTGGGGCTGACAGTAACTTGGTGGCAGCCTCTGCAGATGCCTCATCAGCAGCAGTTGCAATCCTTTTGACCAATGAAGGGTTAGCAGTTTCAGTCTGCATATGAAAATTGAAGAGCAACAGACATCAGCAGTGATATATAAAATGAATCTATGAGACACTGATGCATATAGTGCTGGATGTAAGTGTAAGAATAGGTGTGTGTGTTTCTGAACTATTGGTAAGCATTAGACAAAGCCGGCAATAAACAGACAAAAATCAAATCATGTATGAGGATTAAGAAAATATACCTGCTTACTGAAAAGGGTACCACCCAGCTGGCCCGTGGCCTTGTGCTTGAGGAGGTTTTCAGAAGATGGTGGCGGCACCATCGTCTTCACAGCAGCCTCATCAGGATCATTTTTTATCCATTTGAGTAGAGGCACAGAAGTTTCATCCTGCATATGAATAGCAACAGAACTCATCATTGATATTTAATAAATCTATGAGATAGACTGATGCAAATAGTGCGGGTGTAAGTGTAAGAATAGGGTTGTGCATAGAGAACAGTCGACAACAATGCAAATGATTACAAAACAAGCCAATGGAAATCAACAGTTTATATACTGGATGAGACAGACTGAAAAGTGAAAAATTAGTGTATGATGATTGTAAGCAAACGCAGTGTTTCTGAACTTTTGGTAAGCATTAGACAAAGCCAACAGTAATTAAATAGATAATAATGAAATCATGTATGTGGATTAAGAAAATATACCAGATTCATTAAAAGGTCACCACCCAGCTGGCCCATGGCCTCGTGCTTGTAGAGGTTTTCGGAAGATGGTGCCGGCACCATCGTCCTCACAGCAGCCTCATTAGCCTCATTTTGCATCCACTTGAGTAAAGGCGCAGCAGTTTTAGCCTGCATAAGAATGGGAACAGATCTCAGCAGTGATATTGAATGACTCTGAGACAGACTGATGCATATAGTGCTGGATGTAAGTGGAAGGGTATGGCCGTGTATGGACAACAGTTCACAACAATGCAAGGGTGTGTTCGGTTCTGAAACAGCGTGGAATGGAATGGAATGGTTCCATTTCAGAGGAATGGAATGGTTAAATTTTTGTTCGGTTGGGATAAATGGAGAGCAGAAGAGATCGAGGTTAAACTAACCATTTGTCTCAAAATTGTAATTAACAATTGCAAATGACATTTTAATCTCAAAGTCGTAATTAACAGCGCCTAATGGTGCTCTTTTAATCTAAAAATCGTAATTAACATAATTTTTTGTTGGGTTAGGGGAACTGGAGTAGATGAACATTACTGTATGATGATTGTAAGCAAACGAATTTGGTGTTTCTAAACTTTTGGCTTCGAGATCTTATGGGTTTCAACTCTAGCCTACCCCAACTTGTTTGGGACTGAAAGGCTTGGTTGTTGTTGTTGTTGTAAACTTTTGGCAAGCATAGAAAAACCGACAATAAACAGAGAAAAATCAAGGCATGTTTTGTGGATTAAGAAAATATACCATATTCATTAAAAGATCACCACCCAGCTGGCGCGTGGCCTTGTGCTTGTAGAGGCATTTAGAAGATGGGGGCGGCATCAACATACTGGCAGCCTGATCAGCAGCTTTGATCTTCCTTTTGAGTAAAGGCCCTAAAGTTTCAGTCTGCATATGAATAGCAAAACAAAAGGCAGACCTCGGCAGGATATTGAATTACTGTATGAGATAGACTGATGCATATAGTGGATGCTCTTAGCCTTTTGCAGCGTGAACACTAGCTATGGACAGACAAAAAACTAGTTAACTCAGCTTTGTCTAGATATGAATGTACTACCACCATCCAAAAGCTTAAGCCTTATTTATTTTTGAGAAATCAAAACAAGCAAAGTTTGACCAAAATTTTAGAACATTCTATCAACAAATATAATACCGTGTAGATACCGTAGGAAAATATATTTTATTATCTATTTAATGATATTAATTTTGTATTTTGCATGTTACCTGATTTTTGGTAAAAGCTTAGTCAAACATGGTATAGTTTGACTTTCTAAAAATAATATAAGCCCAAAGCTTTGGGATGGAGGCGATAGTATCTAGAGCTAAAACACATCTAGATACATCCGTATCTACAGATAGTTGAGTCAATTAATTTGGATGCGAGGGAGTATCAGATTCAGACTACATCATTGTAAGTTGGTTAAAAAAATTACCCACAGGCGGTCCCTGCCCGGCTCGGCGATGGCATTTCGCTTCTTGTGCTGCAGATCGGGCCATGCTCCTGCAGCAGGTGGGCGCTATTCTCGTTCCCCATAGCCTCGGACGGAACACGGAGGTACCAACCTGATACAGAGAATATAGAGCATGGTGTCACGGAGGCTTTACGCACAAACACACGAAGACATGTGCTACTTTAAGCATATTCCGGAACAGGAACAGATTGAGGATGCAGAGAGACACTTAAAAGGTAAAGAGTGGATAAGCAAACGGAGTACACGCTTCGCGGGGCTGGGGACGCAGCTCGGGCTCAGCCAACCGCCCACATGCGTGGTGGCCTTACGCTCCATTGCCCCCACCGCCGAGGTCTTACCTTTCCCGTACAAGCCGACAAAAGATACGGTGAGGATCAGCAGAAACGACTAAGTTTGCAAATGGTGACAAATCAAGGAAGAACACCCCACTCCAAGCAAACATAGCCCCCGCCCCCCCCCCCCCTCAATCCCGCCCCACCCGAGGGTGACCAGAAAGACACCCCTTCGCCCAGAATAGGAAAGAGATGCGCAAGATATCGAGGAGAGGAAAAAAGAACCGATCTCGAGAACGGAAAGAACATTACTAGTCGAGGGGATCGAGCTAGCGGCTTGCATCCGTCGGCAATCGGCACTCGATCGGGAGAGAAGGGGTGCTACATAAAGGGGAGGGGTAACATATTTTATTACACAGTGAACTTACTGATGTGACTATAGTCATTACATGTCTCACTGAAACTAGGGCCCATAGCGTGGCACCCCAAATTCACTTGAAGCTGCCCGGCGGGACGCATTGGCGCGTCAAGAAACCCCCGAATTGTAGCGGGGAAATGAAACATTTCACAAAAATTCGAAATTCAAGCACACGCCACGCGCCAAGCACGCGGCTGTTCCTTCCTCTTCCTCGGTTCCTCCTCCCCTATCCGAAAAAACCCCAAATCCCAAGCTCAAACCAAAAAAAAAACAAATCCCCTGGCCGCCATGCATGTCCTCGTTAACCCGCTGGAGATCATTCCCGGACGATGCGGACCCCCCGCCCAGAGATCCAGAATTCCGTCCACCTCGAGGCACTGCGTGCTGTCTCGCAGCAGCGGCTTGAGGGCGCTGAAGAGGAAGTTCCGCCGGAAAGTGCTCATGGCAACCGTGCAAGCTCACCGGCGTGCTGCATCACGAGAGGAACTGGTCAAAGCTTTGCTATTCGCCACACACAAAAAATTGCGGGCCAAGATCTGGTCAAAGCTTTGTCGATGGCTTGCCGCGAGAGGCTTGGAGTCCAGAGTCAATAAACTAGCTGCTCGAGGATCAAGGGCGGTTTACGGATTCATATTAACCGACTCAAGTTTGTTAGTCTAGTTAACAAATGCATCTAGATACATCCATATCTAGACAGAATTGAGTCAATTAATATGAATCGGAGGGAGTACCTGAAAGTGTTTCATGCTACCAACTAATGCGGCGCGGGAATCGGCGTAGAAGTAATTGTGCTACTACTCATACGATGAACTGATTGTGTGGGTGTCGAATTTTGCAACGCGATCATCCACTGAATGCTTAATCTAGCGCCAAAGGCGTACAAATCATAACATACTACAGCACCAGAACATAAGAGTACGAATCATAAAGTAGCTCAACATTTTGCATCGGG
The DNA here is from genome assembly GCF_019359855.2 of Lolium perenne. Taxonomy (NCBI): domain Eukaryota; kingdom Viridiplantae; phylum Streptophyta; class Magnoliopsida; order Poales; family Poaceae; genus Lolium; species Lolium perenne. The sequence continues at coordinate 218,569,624 of NC_067248.2, read as the reverse complement.
GCTGGGTGGTCCCGAGACTACCGGACGCCCACGATGATCTCCGGTGTGCATCCTCTTCAACGCAAAGCTGTGTACTCGGTCCACGGCCTCCTTCGTAGGCTGGATAATCTCAGGTGCAGGACCTTCGTCTATGAGAGGCTCGTCGTCGGTACCATCCACAGTGCATCGGGCTGGGTGGTCTTGAGACTACCCGGACGCCCACGATGATCTCCGGGCGTGCATCCCCTTCAACGCACAGCTGTGTACTCGGTCCACGGCCTCCTTCTGTAGGCTGGATAATCTCAGGTGCAGGACCTTCGTCTATGAAAGGCTCGTCATTAGTACCATCCACAGGTGCATCAAACTGAGATTCATCTTCAAATCTCCCATCAAACTGAGAGACCTCTTCAACTCTATGCTTCTACAATTAGTACATCAACTGATTAGACAAACATCTAAGGGATGCAACCTGAACAAATGCCGTTTTACATATTTACCTTCTCATCTGGCACAGCACATGTCCCCAGCTGAAACCCGTTTCCTGAAGCAAGCGCTTTTTCTCTCCTTCCCGTCCATCCATCTCGCAACAAGTTAAATTTGAGTACGTAACCTTGCACAGCAATGCAAACTATTGATTGAAACAGCGGCAGCATCAATATAAATAATTAACTACATATGCCGACACACATACGGTGTGAGCAAGATCTGCTTCTCTGCTAAAGGATCATTATATGGTTCACCATGCTAAACCCGCCTAACATATGTGCGGTCCATCCCAAAAATGTGTAAATGATCTGCCACTACGGGGTGAGGCCTCTTCTCACCATTCATACATGTGCAGCGGGCAATACACGTCCAGGTTGTGACCTTCATGAGCTCTAATAAACCCCATAAAGGGTTGAACACCATTTATATATGAAGGGGGACATAAGTGTCCATGCAGTATCCAAGTTCTGTCCATCTGTTTAATTATGAGATACAGTGGTTGGTGATTAATTTAAGGCGAAGTAGGAAATGTATATCCATCGAGTACAAAACTATACTACATGATTATGCATTTCAGCAATCATGTCGAGTACAAAACAAAAAATGCCCATCGACATTTTAGCAAACAGATCGTGTACAAAACTCTGCCATGGCATTTCAGCAAATTAACGGATCGAGTGCAGAACTGACTCTATATGCCCACGCAAATGAACAAATTGATCGATGACAAATCGAGCGGAAAACTATAAAGTGCCAATTAGTTCGAGCATACTGACGAATTTTTTTAGCAGCATCAAGAAAATATAAATTGTTAGGCCGTCTTGCCCGATACATGATTGAGCTAGAGATAGCAGCCCTACCGTGGATCAACTTGACCGCCGGTGCGTATCGAGAAGAACGACGGGGAGGGGAAGCTTCTTCTTCGCACGGACGGGACGGGGAGGGGAAGCTCTTCGCACGGACGGGGATAAGTTGTGTAGGGGTGGGTGGGGGGTCATGCGGCCGGGCCGCCAGGGTGATAATTAAGGTCGGTAGGTGGCGTTTAATGGAGTTGCGTGTGTAATTTGCCGTGCACAAGGTTGAGGAATAGGCGGTTCCCTTTGCCGCGCGCACAATTCAAACTATCCCGCCCATGTAGTTTAAATTCGCCATATTTTCGTTAAATCGACATAAAGTCATGTGAGTGGGGGAAAATTAGCAAAGTTGCTTGAAAAATAGTAAAACTCTGGAATTATCCTTTAAATATGCTCTACTTCGTGTGGAAATCGGGGTGTGGAAGCATGTTGAGCTGTTTTATTTGTACTTTCTTCATTAAAACTCTCATTTTATGCACTTTGGATGGAAAGAAATCATTTGTACATAAATTTTGACAACGCCATTTGCAAACACTAATTGTTTTACATGCCAAGATGCACCCATCCACCAAATATATATGGGGCAAAAGTTTATCACAATCTAGCAGATATGCACAATTAGTGAGGGACCCCTTTTGATTTTGTGCAATTTCCACTAATTAGGTAGAGAGAAGGGGTTAATTAATTAGGCCATGTTAGGGGTTATGTGTTTTAGATTAGGTTGTGTGGATTCAAATACAACTTCTTTATTTGTGTGCTATGATTAATCAAAACTAGATTGATCGACTGCGCACACATTATTAGAGGTGCATGCCTTTGCGCACAAAGTGCATGTGTGTGTTGTTGGCCACCAATTAACGAGAGAGAGAGAGAGACAGAGAGAGAGAGGTAGAGAGAGATCTACATACGAGAGAGCGATTGAAATCCCCAAATTAAACACATATATATATGCATGGGACATTTAATTTAATTAGAGGACCGCGAGCTAAGGCACCCCTGGCCTGCTTGATGCACAATTAAGTGTCATTGGCCTATATATAGGGTTTAATTAGGGTTTAGGGTTTAGGGTTAGGAGGTTAGGGTTTAGGGTCTAGGGTCTAGGGTTTAATGTTTATGGTGTTTAGGGGTTTAGGGATTAGGGATTAGGGTTTATTTAATTAGGGTTTAAGGTTTATGGATCATCGATCGAGTGCGCACACACACATTATTAGAGGCACACGCGCCTTTGCGCATAAAGTGCATGTGTATATATATGTGTGTGTTTTTTTGGCCAACAACGATATATAGATGATCGAGAGAGAGAGATTGAAATCCCCAAGAATATGTTCGATCAAATATATATTAAAATATATGCACGAATGCATGCATGGTAGGCCATGCATGCACACTAATTATATATGTATATATATATTATGAGGAAACTTAATCAAATGTGTTTTCATTCGAGAGAACTTGTCAAAATTCAAGTTAATTAATTTATCATCGATAATTATATAATTAATTAATGAATCTCAGGGAGATGTTATACAACATATGATCGATATAGGCCATGTCGTATATATTAATTGGTGTTAATCTACCGTTTAATTTGCTAGCTAGCTGCTATATATAGATCGAGCATGTTTTTATTAGATCGGGTTATAGCTAGCTAGTATAGTTTAGGGTTATGTGTTTTAATGAACTAGGGTTTGATTAGCTAGGGGTTAGTTATATATATGGTTTAGGGTTAATGCATGGCACATTTAATTTAACTAGAGGACCGCGAGCTAGGCACCCCTGGCCTGCTTGATGCACAATTAAGTGTCGTTGGCCTATATATAGGGTTTAATTAGGGTTTAGGGTTAGCTAGGGTTTAGGGTTTAGGGTGTTTAGCTAGGGTCTAGGGTTTAGTTTAGAGTGTTTAGGGTCTAGGGTTTAGGGTTTAATTAGTGTTTAGGGTGTTTAGGGTTTAGGGTTTAGGGTTTAGTGTTTACGGTGTTTAGGGTCTAGGGTTTAGGGTTTAGTGTTTAGGGTGTTTAGGGTCTAGGGTTTAGTGTTTAGGGTGTTTAGGGTTTAGGGGAGTTTTAGGGTTGTTTAAGGTTTAGGGATCATCGATCGAGTGCGCACACTAATTATATATATATATATTATGAGGAAACTTAATCAAATGTGTTTTCATTCGAGAGAACTTGTCAAAATTCAAGTTAATTAATTTATCATCGATAATTATATAATTAATTAATGAATCTCAGGGAGATGTTATACAACATATGATCGATATAGGCCATGTCGTATATATTAATTGGTGTTAATCTACCGTTTAATTTGCTAGCTAGCTGCTATATATAGATCGAGCATGTTTTTATTAGATCGGGTTATATATAGCTAGCTAGTACAGTTTAGGGTTATGTGTTTTAATTAAGTAGGGTTGATTAGCTAGGGTTAGTTATTACATATATATGGTTTAGGGTTAATGCATGGCACATTTAATTTAATTAGAGGACCGCGAGGCACCCCCTGGCCTGCTCGATGCACAATTAAGTGTCGTTGGCCTATACATAGGGTTTAATTAGGGTTTAGGGTTAGCTAGGGTTTAGGGTTAGGGTTAGGGTTAGGTTAGGGTTTAGGGTCTAGGGTGGTTTAGGGTCTAGGGTTTAGGGTTTAGGGTTAGCTAGGGTTTAGGGTTAGGGTTAGGGTTAGGGTTAGGGTTTAGGGTCTAGGGTTTAGGGTTTAATGTTTAGGGTGTTTAGGGTTTAGGGATTAATTAGGGATTATTAGGGATTAGGGATTTAAGGTTTTAGGGGTTGTTAAGTTTAAGGTTTAGGGATCATCGATCGAGTGCGCACACACATTATTAGAGGCACCCGCGCCTTTACGCATAAAGTGCATGCGTATATATGTGTGTTTTTTGGGCCACCAACGATATATAGATGATCGAGAGAGAGAGAGATCGAGACTGAAATCCCCAAGAATATATATGTTCAAATATACATTAAAATATATGCACGAATGCATTGTAGGCCATGCATGCACACTAATTATATATATATATATATTATGAGGCAACTTAATCAAATGTGTTTTCATTCGAGAGAACTTGTCAAAATTCAAGTTAATTAATTTATCACGATAATTATATAATTAATTAATGAATGTCAGGGATATGTTATACAACATGATCGATATAGGCCATGTATATTTTAATTGGTGTTAATCTACGGTTTGCTAGCTAGCTAGCTGCTATATATAGAGCATGTTTTTATTAGATCGGGTTATATCTAGTATAGTTTAGGGTTATGTGTTTTAATTAAGTAGGGTTGATTAGCTAGGGTTAGTTACATATATATGGTTTAGGGTTAATGCATGGCGCATTTAATTAATTTAATTAATTAAGTGTCGTTGGCCTATACATAGGGTTTAATTAGGGTTTAGGGTTAGCTAGGGCAGATGGTTAGGGTTAGGGTTAGGGTTAGGGTTTAGGGTCTAGGGTCTAGGTTTTAGTGTTTAGGGTGTTTAGGGTTTAGGGATTAGGGATTAGGGATTTAGGGTTTTAGGGTTGTTTAAGGTTTAGGGATCATCGATCGAGTGCGCACACACATTATTAGATCGAGGCACCCGCGCCTTTACGCATAAAGTGCATGCGTATATATGTGTGTTTTTTGGGCCACCAACGATATATAGATGATCGAGAGAGAGATTGAAATCCCCAAGAATATGTTCAAATATACATTAAAATATATGCACGAATGCATTGTAGGCCATGCATGCACACTAATTATATATATACATATTATGAGGCAACTTAATCAAATGTGTTTTCATTCGAGAGAACTTGTCAAAATTCAAGTTAATTAATTTATCACGATAATTATATAATTAATTAATGAATCTCAGGGATATGTTATACAACATGATCGATATAGGCCATGTATATTTTAATTGGTGTTAATCTACGGTTTGCTAGCTAGCTGCTACGTACATATAGAGCATGTTTTTATTAGATCGGGTTATTGCTAGCTAGTATAGTTTAGGGTTATGTGTTTTAATTAAGTAGGGTTGATTAGCTAGCTAGGGTTAGTTACATATATATGGTTTAGGGTTAATGCATGGCACATTTAATTTAATTAGAGGACCGCGAGGCACCCCCTGGCCTGCTCGATGCACGTACAATTAAGTGTCGTTGGCCTATACATAGGGTTTAATTAGGGTTTTAGGGTTAGCTAGGGTTTAGGGTTAGGGTTAGGGTTAGGGTTAGGGTTTAGGGTCTAGGGTTTAGGGTCTAGGGTGAAAGGACACGAATGTCGCCTAGAGGGGGGGGTGAATAGGCGATTTAAAACTTTTCCGAGATGGGCTTAACAAATGCGGAATAAAACTAGCGTTTACTTTGTCAAGCCCAAAGCCTATAAACTATGGTTCACCTATGTGCACCAACAACTTATTCTAATCAATGGTTCACCTATGTGTACCAACAACTTATGCTAAGCAAGACAAGCAACTTATGTGATAGCACGATATATATGTAACTTCAAGCACGATGGCTATCACAAAGTAAAGTGCATAAGTAAAGAGCTCGGGTATAGGAATAACCGAAGTGACGCGGAGACAACGATGTAGCCCGAAGTTCACACTCTTGCGAGTGCTACTCTCCGTTGGAGCGGTGTGGAGGACAAGTCACTCCAAATGCACGAGGGCCACCGTATTCTCCTCGAGAATTCCCACCAAAAGGGATGTCCTCGATCCACTATGGGACCTTAGGAAGGTCACCGAACCCGCACAAAGCTTGGGGCTATCTCCACAACTTAATTGGAGGCTCCCAACAAATTGCCACAAAGGCCTTGCCCTTGAAGATTCTCCACAACTTAATTGGAGTCCCCAAGAACACCACAAAGATGCCACAAAGGCCTTGCCCTTGAAGATTCTCCACAACTTAATTGGAGTCCCCAAGAACACCACAAAGATGCCACAAAGGCCTTGCCCTTGAAGATTCTCCACAACTTAATTGAAGTCCCCAAGAACACCACTAAGATGCCACAAAGGCCTAGAATCCGTCTAGGGTTCCAAGAACCCAAGAGTAACAACCTTCTTGCTTTCACCTCCACGAATCACCGTGGAGAACTCAAACCGATGCACCAAATGCAATGGCAAGAACACCACAAAGATGCTCAAGTCCTTCTCTCTCAAATTCCAACAAAGCTACAAAAGCTATTGGGAGAATAAGAGAGGAAGAACAAATAAGAGGAGGAACACCAAATTTCTCCAAGATCTAGATCTAGTGGATTCCCCTCACAAAGAGAGGGATTTGATTGGTGAAGATGTAGATCTAGATCTCCTCTATCTTTCTCTCAAATGGATGCAAGAATCATTGGAGGGAGAGGAAGATAGCAAGCTCAAAGAAGGTCAACAATGGAGGCAAAACGAGCTTAAGCCGACCAGGAACTTTGGGGAAGAAGACCCCCTTAAATAGGGGCCAAAATATCTGACCGTTATGGCCAAAATCGCGTCCCGGCGGCAGTGCCGGAGTGCTCCCGGCGGCAGTGCCGGAGTGCTCCCAGCGGCACTGCCGGCCTCCCTGTTTATACCCAAACACCCGGTACGAAAACCTCAAGAACTTTTGCATCCGGACTCCGATTTCGATGATCTTGGGCTCATTGGAATCACAACAACGAGCTCTGCAACAATATGCATAGAAACATCATAGTCCAGCAAAGGAGGATAGAAACAAATGAATAAAGGTTTTACCTATCTAAAAAAGTCAAACCGGTAAAACCTCCAATATGGAAAATGCAACAACTTGTGTTAGGAAACTCGGATTTAGGTGAAACCAATTTTGTTGTAAAGAAGATGACAAGAGCTACCCCACAAAGAGTGAAAAGCTTAAGAACAGGTGGGGTAGGTTTTTCTATGTATTTTAGAGTGAAACCTCTCAATACGAGAAACCGAGAAAAACTCCAATATCGAAAACGCAACAAGTGATTCATGCGGAATCCGTTTTCGATGAACTAGAGCTTGTCATGAGAATAAGCACAAGCTCTAAAACAACATATGGATAAGATCCAAATAACAACCAAGAAAGATGATGCAAGGATGCAAAGGTTTGAGCTCTCTCCAGACGATACGATCGAGTTACTCACTCGAGAGCCCTCTTGATAGTACGGCAACTAAACTATAAACCGGTCTCCAACTACACTATGAGACCGGTGAGAAAGAAACACTATCAAGAGCAAACCTTATACTTGCGCATTCCACTTGAGCTCGATGATGACGATCTTGACCGCAACAAGATGAAACACCTTTCTTGATTGTGCTTGCTTGACGAAGTCTTGTGGATTGCTCCCCCATAATCCATCATGGGAGAGCTTCTTCTTCGGCGCATCTTCACATAGCCATGAACACTATATGGAGAGCATGCTTCAAGCATATGATCTCTTCGAGTTGGCTCATCTTAAACTTGCACTTCATTTCTTCATGGCAAGCTTCAAGCATATGATCTCTTCGAGTTGGCTCATCTTGAACTTGCACTTCATTTCTTCATGTTGATGTCTTGAAGTAACTTGAGGGCTCACTTCCTCTTCATCTTCAAGACATACTTGACACTTGATATCCTTCATCAATTTCTTCTTATTGCAACCTTGAAGCCAACATATGGTTCAAGCATTGCCTATGGACAACACCTACAAATATAACTCAATGCAAACATTAGTCCATAGGGATTGTCATTAATTACCAAAACCACACATGGGGGCTCCATGCACTTTCATAGGGTTTAGGGTTTAGGGTTAGCTAGGGTTTAGGGTTAGGGTTAGGGTTAGGGTTAGGGTTAGGGTTAGGGTTTAGGGTTTAGTGTTTAGGGTGTTTAGGGTTTAGGGATTAGGGATTATTAGGGATTAGGGATTTAAGGTTTTAGGGGTTGTTTAAGGTTTAGGGATCATCGATCGAGTGCGCACACACATTATTAGAGGCACTGCAGCGCCTTTACGCATAAAGTGCATGCGTATATATGTGTGTTTTTTGGGCCACCAACGATATATAGATGATCGAGAGAGAGAGATCGAGATTGAAATCCCCAAGAATATATATGTTCAAATATACATTAAAATATATGCACGAATGCATTGTAGGCCATGCATGCACACTAATTATATATATATTATGAGGCAACTTAATCAAATGTGTTTTCATTCGAGAGAACTTGTCAAAATTCAAGTTAATTAATTTATCACGATAATTATATAATTAATTAATGAATCTCAGGGATATGTTATACAACATGATCGATATAGGCCATGTATATTTTAATTGGCGTCAATCTACGGTTTGCTAGGTAGCTGCTATATATAGAGCATGTTTTTATTAGATCGGGTTATATCTAGTATAGTTTAGGGTTATGTGTTTTAATTAAGTAGGGTTGATTAGCTAGGGTTATTTACATATATGGTTTAGGGTTAATGCATGGCGCATTTAATTAATTTAATTAGAGGACCGCGAGGCACCCCTGGGCTGCTCGATGCACAATTAAGTGTCGTTGGCCTATACATAGGGTTTAATTAGGGTTTAGGGTTAGCTAGGGCAGATGGTTAGGGTTAGGGTTAGGGTTTAGGGTCTAGGGTCTAGGGTTTAGTGTTTAGGGTATTTAGGGTTTAGGGATTAGGGATTAGGGATTTAGGGTTTTAGGGTTGTTTAAGGTTTAGGGATCATCGATCGAGTGCGCACACACATTATTAGATCGAGGCACTGCGCCTTTACGCATAAAGTGCATGCGTATATATGTGTGTTTTTTGGGCCACCAACGATATATAGATGATCGAGAGAGAGATTGAAATCCCCAAGAATATGTTCAAATATACATTAAAATATATGCACGAATGCATTGTAGGCTATGCATGCACACTAATTATATATATATTATGAGGCAACTTAATCAAATGTGTTTTCATTCGAGAGAGCTTGTCAAAATTCAAGTTAATTAATTTATCACGATAATTATATAATTAATTAATGAATCTCAGGGATATGTTATACAACATGATCGATATAGGCCATGTATATTTTAATTGGTGTTAATCTACGGTTTGCTAGCTAGCTGCTATATATAGAGCATGTTTTTATTAGATCGGGTTATAGCTAGCTAGTATAGTTTAGGGTTATGCGTTTTAATTAAGTAGGGTTGATTAGCTAGGGTTACTTACATATATATGGTTTAGGGTTAATGCATGGCACATTTAATTTAATTAGAGGACCGCGAGGCACCCCTGGCCTGCTCGATGCACAATTAAAGTGTCGTTGGCCTATACATAGGGTTTAATTAGGGTTTAGGGTTAGCTAGGGTTTAGGGTTAGGGTTAGGGTTAGGGTTTAGGGTCTAGGGTTTAGGGTTTAGTGTTTAGGGTGTTTAGGTTTAGGGATTAGGGATTAGAGATTTAAGGTTTTAGGGTTGTTTAAGGTTTAGGGATCATCGATCGAGTGCGCACACACATTATTAGAGGCACCCGCGCCTTTACGCATAAATTGCATGCATATATATGTGTGTTTTTTTGGCCACCAACGATATATAGATGATCGAGAGAGAGAGATTGAAATCCCCAAGAATATGTTCAAATATACATTAAAATATATGCACGAATGCATGGTAGGCCATGCATGCACACTAATTATATATATATTATGAGGCAACTTAATCAAATGTGTTTTCATTTGAGAGAACTTGTCAAAATTAGAGTTAATTAATTTATCACGATAATTATATAATTAATTAATGAATCTCAGGGATATGTTATACAACATGATCGATATAGGCCATGTATATATTAATTGGTGTTAATCTAAGGTTTGCTAGCTAGTCGCTATATATAGAGCATGTTTTTATTAGATCGGGTTATAGCTAGTATACTTTAGGGTTATGTGTTTTCATTAAGTAGGGTTGATTAGCTATGGTTAGTTACATATATATGGTTTAGGGTTAATGCATGGCACATTTAATTTAATTAGAGGACCGCGAGGCACCCACGGCTCGCTTGATGCACAATTAAGTGTCGTTGGCCTATATATAGGGTTTAATTAGGGTTTAGGGTTAGGGTTTAGGGTATAGGGTTTAGTGTTTAGGGTGTTTAGGGTTTAGGGATTAGGGATTAGGGTTTCAGGGTTGTATAAGGTTTAGGGATCATCGATCGAGTGCGCACACACATTATTAGAGGCACCCGCGCCTATGCGCATAAAGTGCATGCGTATAGTTTAGGGTTATTTGTTTTAATTAAGTTGGGTTTGATCAGCTAGGGTTAGTTACATATATATGGTTTAGGGTTAATGCATGGCACATTACATATAGTTTAAATCTCAAGAATGTTTATACATGATAGGCCATATGTGCAAAGGATTTTTTTTCCGTGTGAACTTGTCAAAATTCAAGTTTATCAGTGCCAATGGAAACTAGTCCAAAAAACTACATAGAGGACCAAAAGTACTAGACAATAACTAATAGAACCTGCAACTTTACAAAAAGGACCCCAAAACATATAGAAGAAAATCAATCGAGTCCTTCTCGACCGCACATCAGATCTCTGCTCCGCATCCTTTCCAGCAACTCCGTCGCCGGGGACGCACCACTTGGGACGGTGTCGCCGGTAGTCGCCAGGACGAAGGAGAAGAAGGGCCTCAGCAACGGCATATTGGCTCTGAGAAGGGCCGCTGAAAGGCCAAGATGTGCACGGGCAAGACGGATGACGCCGTCGTATGCCCCGAGCTTGTGAACTTTAGCAGCTTGACTTCCCCATTGACCAGATCTGAAGCACTGACCAAAGCAAGCCTCACCGTTAGCGCCATCACATTGATGGCACCAGATCGGGGTTTGGCCGGTAAGATCCTCCAGATTCACCATAGGCCAGATCTGAAGCCGATGACGAGATCCCCGACTCCATTGCGCCATTCTGCTCATGGGAAACACTGGATCTAAGCTTACAACAACACTAACTCCCTCGGATCCAAATTAGCTGACTCAACTTTGCTTATCTAAATATGGATGTATCCACACATGTTTTTACTCTAGATACATACACGTCTAAGGAAAGTTGAATCAATTAATTTAGTTCGGAGGGTGTACAATATACAGAGAGAAGTCGGCCTCGTCTCCGGCCGGCGAGGCCGCCGGAGAGAAGGGGGAGAGGAGCCGGGGGAGTGGGAGAGACTCGAGAGAGAAAGAGAAGAGGAAGAAATGAGAGCTCCCTGGGGAAGAACATTATTTTTGTCGTTCTGCTCGTAGCTTGAAACTGAAAATTTCGGCCGCGCGCCAAATCATCCCGCTGCATCCATTCGAAAATCCCGTGACCAGTTTTACCCTTTTAACCATGGTCCGGAAGCTACAACCCACCGACCATGGAGGGCTCATTCGGTAACAATGAAATATCTTGCCTAGATCCCGAACCCTCCCCACAGGCCCACACCCACCCACCAACCATTCGCCCCATTAGCTCAAAAATACTCTCACACGCCAAAGCTCTGACTCTCTACAGTACTAGATCTGCTTCGCCGCCGGCATACTCCTCCACGGCGTAGCCTTGATCGTGTTAGCTGTCCACCCACCTGATCCGCTCCCCCGCCGCCCTCGTCACCGACGGATCTGCTTCACCGCCGACCTCGCCACCGACGGATCTGCTTCACAGCCGACCTCGCCACCGACGGATCTGCTTCACCGCCGACCTCGCCACCGACTACCTCGGCGCAGCGGCTGTATCAACTTCACCGAATCCCTTGCCAGCCAACCAGATCTGCTTCACTAACGCCCGCTTCTACTGAAACAGGGTCGATTCATCGTCTCCCGCGTTCGCCGCCGCTGGAATGCAAGTTGCCGCCCCTGTCCACCCCACCGCAGCTTGGTTAGTACGCTGGCCCGTTAGATCGCGGTGTTTCTTTAGCCATGTTTTGTGTAGTTATTTGCAGATCTCATATGCCGTTAACTTTCTTGATGTGTTGCTTCGCATGAAGTTTGTTTAAATATTGTACAGTACAAAAGCATTATCCGGTCGCTACCATCCTGTTCATTCTATCGACACTGTGTGCATCCACATATTTATAGCCTTATACCCATTCATTTGCTGCCCTCGTTTTTGTACCGCATGCTATTGTCGCACTGCTTTTATAGTCATGCTATGGGCATTTCCAATCTGCTTGTTCTTATACCACGTCATTAGCTCACCGCTAGCTGCTAGCTGTTTTCTCGTGTCTGCTATTCTCACACTGCTTTTATAATCATGCTATGTGCATTTCCAATCTGCTTGCTCTTATACCTCGTCTTTAGCTTATATAGTTATTGTTGCGTGCATGTCTGGTCTTTGTATTATCGTAGACTGACTTGTCAATGTTATTTTTCCTAGGGATTGATCATGCGAACCACTTATTAGAACATCCAACATTAACAGCGGGGACGCTAGGGAAGGTTGGAATCTGAGTTCTTGGTTGGTAATTTTGGCAGTTTACTTCCGTTATTATCTATAACCTACATGCATTGTTCCTTATGCAAGAGATTAACACTTGGAACCCTGCCATAGCAATGCCATTCATGCTTTACTATGTTTCTGCCTATTTGATATGCTTGTCTTGGAGAAAGCTGAAGGTGATTTGAACTCGACATTTGGTCATTCTTAATGCCAGTTTACTTTATGTGGAAAACCTTGGCATTACCCTACTCTAAATCTGAATGTCTGAAATTCGTATCTCATGCAAAGCAACATCTAGTTGGTTTTAATCTGATATCTGGTAAATATTGGCTTATTCATTTGGCAGCTCAAGTTTTTTGTTATTTGAAACCAGCTGACTTGGTCTTAAATGTGATATCTAAACACAGATTAAGGACAATGGAGCAGGAGGATTAGCATTTCACCTGATGGCTGAACCTAAAATGACAGGCATGTTGACCACGACTAGTGCACGCAAGAGAAGGACCTGCAATGAGCCGGTATGTGCTTAGTACATGCATCTTATCTTATCTTGTGCTTATTTCTGCTACATCTTTGTTATCTGATCTCTACATTGCGTAATACATGTTTGAATAGTTAATTGTTGTAACTATGTTTGCAATGTTACCAGAATGCAGTTTTAATGAAGCAATCATCATTAGAAGATAGTCGCCAAAAAAGGATCTGTAGCGACCCTGTGCAACATTATGATGTAAGTTTGTGCTTAGTACAAGTTCCATACATTGTCTTATTTATGCAACTTGTTATTATCTTATATCTACATTGCATAATTCATCGTTTAACTCTTTTTGCATTATTATCAGAATGCAGTTGTGATGAAGCAATCTTCATTAGAAGTGAGGCCCACAAAAAGTTCTGATATTTCTTCTGATGCATCTTCTCATAGCCGTCAACCTAGACCATTGCTTTTATCAAACAGTAAATATCTCAAGGTCAGTACTTTATAAAAGACATGGTATTGTCGCTTTAAGATCTGTATTGATATGTTGACAAAGAGTACACAAGATTCAATCAAGGCGATTGCCAAATGTCAACGTGTTATTGATGATGCTAATAGAAGTCCTCAATGATTCTATGTAATTTTTTTGTTTGGGCACATTAATTGCCTTGTAATTTTCCTACCTGTTTTATTTGTGTATGTAATTGTGTGTATCATTGATATCAGATTTTAGGCTCATGAAATGTAATGCAAGTTGACTAGTCAAACAAGTAGGGCACTACAACAGATTGGGCCAGCCCACTTACAGTAGTGTGGGACCCACTTTCATTTTGGGCCAGCCCACTTCTTTAGTAGGCCGGCCCGGTTACACGATAGTGGGATCCACATGCTTATTGGGCCGGCCCACTATCTTGTTGGGCCAGCCTATTTGCTATATGGTGGTCCCACATGGTAAATGGGCCGGCCCTTTAACAGGAAGGTGGGACCCACCTGTGTTTTTGGCCCGGCCCACTACCTTGTTGGGCCGGCCCACTTGCTATATGGTGGACCCCACATACTAAATGGGCCGGCCTTTTAACTGGAAAGTGGGACCCATCTGTGTTTTTGGCCCGGCCCACTATCTTGTTGGGCCGGCCCACTTGCTATATGGTGGACCCCACATACTAAATGGGCCGGCCTTTTAACAGGAAGGTGGGACCCACCTGTGCTTTTGGCCCGGCCCACTATCTTGTTGGGCCGCCCACTTGCTATATGGTGGACCCCACACACCAAATGGGCCGGCCCTTTAACAGGAAAGTGGGACCCACCTGTGTTTTTGGCCCGGCCCACTATCTTGTTGGGCCGGCCCACTTGCTATATGGTGGACCCCACATACTAAATGGGCCGACCCTTTAACTGGAAAGTGGGACCCACCTGTGTTTTTGGCCCAGCCCACTTGCTATATGGTGGACCCCACACACTAAATGGGCCGGCCCTTTAACAGGAAAGTGGGACCCACCTGTGTTTTGGCCCAGCCCACTTGCTTCTTGGGCCGGCCCAGTTGCTGTAAGGTGGACCCCACATGTTAAATGGGCCGGCCCATTTAAGTTTTGACCAGTCAACCTTAGAGGTTAGGCCCGGCCCACGTAACTAATGGACCAGCCCAGCTATATAGTTGACCGGTCAAACTATGTCAGCTGGCCCGGCCCGCTTAAGACGTGGCAGGCCTCGTGTGGGCCTACCATCTACCACGGGGTTTCAGCCGGTTAACGCCGTTAACTGCCAGTTAATGGCGTCTGCCACGTGTCAGTTTGCATGACGTCAGCAGTCAACGGGCTCCCAGAAACACTTGGGCAACGGTCCGATTTTCCGTGGCGGAAGGGCGCCCAAGCGCGACGGACCGAAAAAATCGTCGTAGGACTTTGCCTGACGCAGTTTCCACAACAGAACCCATATCGTCGGGTTAGGCCCATAGGCGACGAAAAATACCCCTTAGCGGACGATTTTGAGACGTTGTCTATCAGAACTTTTCTTGTAGTGAAGTCTAATCCCTAGGCCTTGTTCCTAAATACTGCTATCGCTGCTTGTTTACTGTTTTACTGCGTTACTACTGCTGCGTTACTACTGCTTGTTTACTGTCCTGGGCAAAGCACTTTTCTGGTGCCATTGCCACTGCTCATATATATTCATACCACCTGTATTTCACTATCTCTTCGCCGAACTAGTGCACCTATTAGGTGTGTTTGGGACACAAGAGACTTCTTGCTTTGTGGTTGCAGGGTTGCATGAGAGGGATATCTTTGACCTCTTCCTCCCTGAGTTCGATAAACCTTGGGTGATCCACTTAAGGGAAAACTTGCTGCTGTTCTACAAACCTCTGCTCTTGGAGGCCCAACACTGTCTACAGGAAAAGGAGGGGGGCGTAGACATCAAGCTATTTTCTGGCGCCGTTGCCGGGGAGGAAAGGTAAAAGGTACTCACACTCCGGATCTCGGCTACTAAGCTATTTTCCGCCGTTGTAAGTACTCGAAGCTATTTCCTTTAGATCCTGCAATTGCAACTTTTTGTTTCTTGTTTACACTAGTTAGGCATAATGGAAAACAACAAAAATATGAGAGATCTTTATGAACTGTATCTTGAATTAGGACATGATGTGTTTGAAGAGAGAATTAAAAAACCATGGAACTTTATATGCATGCTAATGGGAATGTTATTAATATGAATGCTTTGAACACTATTGTTGCTAATGCTATGGAAAATTCTAAGGTTGGGGAAGCTGGTTTTGATGAGCATGATCTTTTTAGTCCCCCAAGCATTGAGGAGGAAATTTACTTTGATGATACTTTGCCTCCCATTTATGATGATTATAATGATAGTAGTCTTTTGTTACCACCTGTTATGGAGGATGAATTTGATTATGATTACAATATGCCTCCTATATTTTATGATGAGAATAATAATGATAGCTACTTTGTTGAATTTGCTCCCACTAGTACTAATAAAATTGATTATGCTTATGTGGAGAGTAATAATTTTATGCATGAGACTCATGATAAGAATGCTTTATGTGATAGTTACATTGTTGAGTTTGTTCATGATGCCTCTGAAAGTTATTATGAGAGAGGGAAACATGGTTATATGCATCTTAATAATATTAAGTTTCCCCTCTTTATGTTGAGAATCTTGAAGTTACTCGTGTTTTATCCTCTTATGCTTGTCACTTTGTTCTTCATGAATTCATTTGTGTACAAGATTCCTTTTCATAGGAAGCATGTTAGACTTAAATTTGTTTGAATTTGCCTCTTGATGCTCTCTTTTGCTTCAACTACTATTTCTTGCGAGTGCATCATTAAAATTGCTGAGCCCATCTTAATGGCTATAAAGAAAGAACTTCTTGGGAGATAACCCATGTGTTATTTTGCTACAGTACCTTGTTTTAAATTTGTGTCTTGGAAGTTGTTACTACTGTAGCAACCTCTCCTTATCTTAGTTTTGTGTTTTGTTGTGCCAAGTAAAGTCGTTGATAGAAAAGTTCATACTAGATTTGGATTACTGCGCAGTTACAGATTTCTTTGCTGTCACGAATCTGGGCCTAATTCTCTGTAGGTAACTCAGAAAATTATGCCAATGTACGTGAGTGATCCTCAGATATGTACGCAACTTTCATTAAATTTGAGCATTTTCATCTGAGCAAGTCTGGTGCCATTTTAAAATTCGTCTTTACGGACTATTCTGTTTTGACAGATTCTGCCTTTTATTTCGCATTGCTTCTTTCGCTGTGTTGGGTGGATTTCTTTGTTCCATTACCTTCCAGTAGCTTTGAGCAATGTCCAGAAGTGTTAAGAATGATTGTGTCACCTCTGAACACGTGAGTTTTTGATTATGCACTAACCCTCTAATGAGTTTGTTTCGAGTTTGGTGTGAAGGAAGTTTTCAAGGGTCAAGAGAGGAGGATGATATACTACGATCAGGAAGAGTGAAAAGGCTAAGCTTGGGGATGCCCCGGTGGTTCATCCCTGCATATTTCAAGAAGACTCAAGCGTCTAAGCTTGGGGATGCCCAAGGCATCCCCTTCTTCATCGACAACATTATCAGGTTCCTCCCCTGAAACTATATTTTTATTCGGTCACATCTTATGTACTTTACTTGGAGCGTCGGTTTGTTTTTGTTTTTGTTTTGTTTGAATAAATGCTTGTGTGGGAGAGAGACACGCTCCGCTGTTGCATATGGACAAGTATGTCCTTAGGTTCTACTCATAGTATTCATGGCGAAGTTTCTTCTTCGTTAAATTGTTATATGGTTGGAATTGGAAAATGATACATGTAGTAATTGCTATAATGTCTTGGATAATGTGATACTTGGCAATTGTTGTGCTCATGTTTAAGCTCTTGCATCATATGCTTTGCACCCATTAATGAAGAAATACATAGAGCATGCTAAAATTTGGTTTGCATATTTGGTCTCTCTAAGGTCTAGATAATTTCTAGTATTGAGTTTGAACAACAAGGAAGACGGTGTAGAGTCTTATAATGTTTACAATATGTCTTTTATGTGAGTTTTGCTGCACCGGTTCATCCTTGTGTTTGTTTCAAATAAGCCTTGCTAGCCTAAACCTTGTATCGAGAGGGAATACTTCTCATGCATCCAAAATACTTGAGCCAACCACTATGCCATTTGTGTCCACCATACCTACCTACTACATGGTATTTCTCCGCCATTCCAAAGTAAATTGCTTGAGTGCTACCTTTAAATTTCCATTCTTCACCTTTATAATATATAGCTCATGGGACAAATAGCTTAAAAACTATTGTGGTATTGAATATGTACTTATGCACTTTATCTCTTATTAAGTTGCTTGTTGTGCGATAACCATGTTTCTGGGGACGCCATCAACTATTCTTTGTTGAATATCATGTGAGTTGCTATGCATGTCCGTCTTGTCTGAAGTAAGAGAGATCTACCACCTTATGGTTAAGCATGCATATTGTTAGAGAAGAACATTGGGCCGCTAACTAAAGCCATGATCCATGGTGGAAGTTTCAGTTTTGGACAATATCCTCAATCTCATATGAGAAAATTAATTGTTGTTACATGCTTATGAATAAAAGAGGAGTCCATTATCTGTTGTCTATGTTGTCCCGGTATGGATGTCTAAGCTGAGAATAATCAATAGCGAGAAATCCAATGCGAGCTTTCTCCTTAGACCTTTGTACAGGCGGCATGGAGGTACCCCTTTGTGACACTTGGTTAAAACATGTGTATTGCGATGATCCGGTAGTCCAAGCTAATTAGGACAAGGTGCGGGCACTATTAGTATACTATGCATGAGACTTGCAACTTGTAAGATATAATTTACATGATACATATGCTTTATTACTACCGTTGACAAAATTGTTTCTTGTTTTCAAAATCAAAGCTCTAGCACAAATATAGCAATCGATGCTTTCCTCTATGGAGGACCATTCTTTTACTTTCATTGTTGAGTCAGTTCACCTATTTCTCTCCACCTCAAGAAGCAAACACTTGTGTGAATTGTGCATTGATTCCTACATATTTGCATATTGCACTTATTATAGTACTCTATGTTGACAATATCCATGAGATATACATGTTACAAGTTGAAAGCAACCGCTGAAACTTAATCTTCCTTTGTGTTGCTTCAATGCCTTTACTTTGAATTGTTGCTTTATGAGTTAACTCTTATGCAAGACTCATTGATGCTTGTCTTGAAGTGCTATTCATGAAAAGTCTTTGCTATATGATTCACTTGTTTACTCATGTCATATACATTGTTTTGATCGCTGCATTCACTACATATGCTTTACAAATAGTATGATCAAGGTTATGATGGCATGTCACTCCAGAAATTATCTTTGTTATCGTTTTACCTGCTCGGGACGAGCAGAACTAAGCTTGGGGATGCTGATACGTCTCCGACGTATCGATAATTTCTTATGTTCCATGCCACATTATTGATGTTATCTACATGTTTTATGCACACTTTATGTCATATTCGTGCATTTTCTGGAACTAACCTATTAACAAGATGCCGAAGTGCCAGTTCCTGTTTTTTGCTGTTTTTGGTTTCAGAAATCCTAGTAACGAAATATTCTCGGAATCGGACGAAATCAACGCCCAGGTTCCTATTTTGCCCGGAAGCATCCAGAACACACGAGAACCGCCAGAGAGGGGGCACAGGGCCACCAAACCCTAGGCCGGCGCGGCCAAGGGGGGGCCCGCGCCCCCCTATAGTGTGGGCCCCCCAGAAGTCCACCGACCTTGCCCTTCCGCCTATTTAAAGCCTCCGTCGCGAAAACCCTGATACGTTCGATGAAACCAGAGAAAACCTTCCAGAGCCGCCGCCATCGCGAAGCCAAGATCCGGGGACAGAGTCTCTGTTCCGCACGCCCGCCGGGACGGGGAAGTGCCCCCGGAAGGCTTCTCCATCGACACCTCTGCCATCTCCACCGCCATCTTCATCACCGCTGCTGCTCCCATGAGGAGGGAGTAGTTCTCCATCGAGGCTCGGGGCTGTACCGGTAGCTATGTGGTTCATCTCTCTCCTATGTACTTCAATACAATAATCTCATGAGCTGCCTTACATGATTGAGATTCATATGATGATGCTTGTAATCTAGATGTCATTATGCTAGTCAAGTGAATTTTACTTATGTGATCTCCGGAGACTCCTTGTCCCACGTGTGTAAAGGTGACAGTGTGTGCACCGTGTGGGTCTCTTAGGCTATATTTCACAGAATACTTATTCGCTGTTATGAATGGCATAGTGAAGTGCTTATTTATATCCCTTTATGATTGCAATATGTTTTGTATCACAATTTATCTATGTGCTACTCTAGTGATGTTATTAAAGTAGTTTTATTCCTCCTGCACGGTGTAATGGTGACAGTGTGTGCATCCGTGTTAGTACTTGGCGTAGACTATGATTATGATCTCTTGTAGATTATGAAGTTAACTATTGCTATGATGGTATTGATGTGATCTATTCCTCCTACATAGTGTGAAGGTGACAGTGTGCATACTATGTTAGTACTTGGTTTAGTCGAATTGATCTTTCATGCACTCTAAGGTTATTTAAATATGAACATTAAATTGTGGAGCTTGTTAACTCCGGCATTGAGGGTTCGTGTAATCCTACGCAATGTGTTCATCATCCAACAAGAGTGTAGAGTATGCATTTATCTATTCTGTTATGTGATCAATGTTGAGAGTGTCCACTAGTGAAAGTCTAATCCCTAGGCCTTGTTCCTAAATACTGCTATCGCTGCTTGTTTCTTTGTTTCTTTGCGTTACTACTGCTGCGTTACTACGCTTGTTTCTTGTCCTGGGCAAAGCACTTTTCTGGTGCCGTTGCCACTGCTCATATATATTCATACCACCTGTATTTCACTATCTCTTCGCCGAACTAGTGCACCTATTAGGTGTGTTGGGGACACAAGAGACTTCTTGCTTTGTGGTTGCAGGGTTGCATGAGAGGGATATCTTTGACCTCTTCCTCCCTGAGTTCGATAAACCTTGGGTGATCCACTTAAGGGAAAACTTGCTGCTGTTCTACAAACCTCTGCTCTTGGAGGCCCAACACTGTCTACAGGAAAAGGAGGGGGGCGTAGACATCACACAACAAAACACAAAACTAAGATAAGGAGAGGTTGCTACAGTAGTAAACAACTTCCAAGACTCAAATATAAAATAAAAGTACTGTAGTAAAAACATGGGTTGTCTCCCATAAGCGCTTTTCTTTAACGCCTTTCAGCTAGGCGCAGAAAGTGTGAATCAAGTGTTATCGAGATATGAAGCATCAACATTACCTTGGGTGTTGGGAGTTGCCTCAACTATGCATTTTATCTTATCTATGTGAGTTTCAGAGGTTCCCTTTTCATTATTCTTAGGTTTGCTATCCTCGTCAAACAAATTTTCAGGGACAAGCCAACCATAATTAGTTTCTAGAGCATCGCTCATTCCTAGGAGCTTACAAGGTATTGTTGTCTTAATCTCCCCACCATCATTAACATTATTAGTGTACCTTACTCTCTCCATGTCCATCTTTTCAAGGATACTAACAAAATTGGTATAAGAGCCAAGCATATTGTATTTAATAAAGACCTTTCTAGCCTCTCTTGCTACACCACCAAATTCTTTAAGAAGGGTTTCTAAAACAAAATCTTTCTTTTCCCCTTCTTCCATATCACCAAGTGTGAGAAACATGTGTTGGATTATAGGATTGAGATTAACAAATTTAGTTTCCAACATGCGAACTAAAGAAGCGGCAGCAATTTCATAAGTAGGAGCAAGTTCTACCAAGTGTCTATCTTCAAAATCTTCAACTTTACTAACATGAGTGAAAAAATCTTCTATATTATCTCTTCCAATGATAGACCCACGTCCTACTGGTATGTCTTTTAGAGTGTAATTAGGGGGAAACATGATGAAATAAACAAAAGGTAAATAAAGTAAATGCAAGTAACTAATTTTTTTTTTGTGTTTTTGATATAGAGAACAAGACAGTAAATAAAGTAAAACTAGCAACTAATTTTTTTTGTGTTTTGTTTAAGTGCAGCAAACAAAGTAGTAAATAAAATAAAGCAAGACAAAAACAAAGTAAAGAGATTGGATTGTGGAGACTCCCCTTGCAGCGTGTCTTGATCTCCCCGGCAACGGCGCCAGAAAAAGAGCTTGATGGCGTGTAACTCACACGTTCGTTGGGAACCCCAAGAGGAAGGTATGATGCGCACAGCAGCAAGTTTTCCCTCAGAAAGAAACCAAGGTTTATCGAACCAGGAGGAGCCAAGAAGCACGTTGAAGGTTGATGGCGGCGGGATGTAGTGCGGCGCATCACCAGGGATTCCGGCGCCAACGTGGAACCTGCACAACACAACCAAAGTACTTTGCCCCAACGAAACAGTGAGGTTGTCAATCTCACCGGCTTGCTGTGACAAAGGATTAACCGTATTGTGTGGAAGATGATTGTTTGCAGAAAACAGTAGAACAAGTATTGCAGTAGATTGTATGCGATGTAAAGAATAGGACCGGGGTCCACAGTTCACTAGAGGTGTCTCTCCCATAAGATAAATAGCATGTTGGGTGAACAAATTACAGTCGGGCAATTGACAAATAGAGAGGGCATAACAATGCACATACATGATATGATGAGTATTGTGAGATTTAATTGGGCATTACGACAAAGTACATAGACCGCTATCTAGCATGCATCTATGCCTAAAAAGTCCACCTTCAGGTTATCATCCGAACCCCTTCCAGTATTAAGTTGCAAATAACAGACAATTGCATTAAGTATGGTGCGTAATGTAATCAATAACTACATCCTCGGACATAGCATCAATGTTTTATCCCTAGTGGCAACAGCACATCCACAACCTTAGAACTTTCACACTGTCCCTGCATTTAATGGAGGCATGAACCCACTATCGAGCATAAATACTCCCTCTTGGAGTTAAGAGTAAAAACTTGGCCAGAGCCTCTACTAATAACGGAGAGCATGCAAGATCATAAACAACACATAGGTAATAGATTGATAATCAACATAACATAGTATTCTCTATCCATCGGATCCCGACAAACACAACATATAGAATTACAGATAGATGATCTTGATCATGTTAGGCAGCTCACAAGATCCAACAATGAAGCACATAAGGAGGAGACAACCATCTAGCTACTGCTATGGACCCATAGTCCAGGGGTGAACTACTCACTCATCACTCCGGAGGCGACCATGGCGGTGAAGAGTCCTCCGGGAGATGATTCCCCTCTCCGGTAGGGTGCCGGAGGCGATCTCCTGAATCCCCCGAGATGGGATTGGCGGCGGCGGCGTCTCAGTAAGGTTTTCCGTATCGTGGCTCTCGGTACTAGGGGTTTCGCGACGAAGGCTTTAAGTAGGCGGAAGGGCAACGCGGGGGGCCACACGAGGGCCCCACACACCAGGGCCGCGCGGCCAAGACCTGGGCCGTGCCTCCCTGTTGTGGCGGTGCCTCGTGGCCCCACTTCCTTTCCCCCTCGTTCTTCTGGAAGCTTCGTGCAAAAATAGGACCCTGGGCGTTGATTTCGTCCAATTCCGAGAATATTTCCTTTGTAGGATTTCTGAAACCAAAAACAGCAGAAACAAAGAATCGGCTCTTCGGCATCTCGTTAATAGGTTAGTGCCGGAAAATGCATAAATATGACATAAAGTATGCATAAAACATGTAGATATCATAAATAATGTGGCATGGAACATAAGAAATTATCGATACGTCGGAGACGTATCAGTTACCCTGTGAATCGGCTCAAAGAGCCGATTGCCCCATGGTTCATATTGGATCTACGATAACATGGGGATCCTGCTTCATCAATACCAAGTTAAATCAATCTACGACAATTTAGGGTTTTCACCGCATAACCGGAACGTCCTACACGTAATTCAGCCTGGCAGATACGAAAGATAACGGAAAACTAGTCCTAGAGGAGGCCTAAAAACCAACGTGGAGTCGATTCCCGGAACATCCCTTCTAGGATCGGCAAACCGTAACTTACGCACTACTGGATCATTCAACCCGTTTGCAAGGCCTAACCATGCGGATATCAAACTAATCCTTGAAGAACAAGGAACAACTATAACAAATCAGATCTACTAAATAAAGATGAAGCAAGGTGCTGCCCTTACACCTAAGATAGGTGTAAAGGCAGCTAGATATCAGGGGCAGCATAACTAAGCAAGCATATTCAGAAAAGCACCGATGCAAGCCCCAAAACATCTACGATAAGGGTGTTACTCGCCATCAACAAGGCTTCAGTACGAGCAACACCAGATAACGAATAAACCGATACTGCCTAGATCGCAAGATGCGATCTAGGCAGCATGATGCTTACCCGAAAGAAACCCTCGAAACAAGGGGTGGCGATGCGCCTAGATTGTGTTTGTTGTGAACGTGGTCGTCCTCCTTTCTCAATAACCCTAGGTACATATTTATAGTCCGGGGACTTTCTATCTTTGGAATAAACCTAGTCGTATACGACCAAACTCTATCTCTTAATTCTAAACTAAGATGCAATCTACCATAATGTACAAATACACGGGCAATCTAGCCCAAATTCTCGCACGAGGCCGATTCATAAACGCTTCAAGTGCACATCTTCCAAGCCCATCTCAATCACGGCCCATCTTCTGATTTGGCCAAAATCTGGTGATAACAACACCTGAGTTGAGCTAACCCAGGATCACATTGCTCTAGGACAACGTTGTCCATGGCAGTCAGGTGGACTTCCTTGAAGCCCTTGTCAGTTCGAACACCGCTCTTGACCAGCTCGCACATCTTCTCTAGAATGAAGCTGGACATGAAGGGGGTAAATTTCGTCGTTCTCTTATGTGCAGCCTTCATCTCCCTCTCCGCATAAACACGGTTCTTGCACTTTGTCTCTTATGTGGTCGGCAATCCTAGCTGCCACCTCTATCGTGACCTTGTTCACAGGGGTATCAACATGGCCCTCCTCCACCGGCACATCGGGCAGCTGGGTCTCAGCAATGGGTTGTGAATCAGGCACTTGTGAGGGGATATGTAAGCCCCTGATGTGAGCATTACCCTTCGGGTACCCGGCATTAGTTTACCTTCCTTGGCCCAACTAGGGGCCCATGAAGATTGTCTAAGACCAAGGTGGACCCATACATCGGTTGCAACAAAGGAGACCTACCAGAAAATGGATTCTTGGCAGACAAGGCAAGAAGGCGTCGATAAAGATACGAACTTTCTTTCTATGATGCTACTCTGCCCAGAGAGGAGCTCGACGAGTCGCAGCCCTATCCAGTGGACGAGCTCCGGGATTTTTTTTTGTATCACAAGGTCGTTTATTCGGTGATCCTTCACGGGGGGATTGCATCGGCATGATGATTCACAATCCCTATAGGCAGCTCTCCTTTGCGAGGGTTGGCACTAACATGTGGCATTGGGTTACCACCTCATTCCTTGAATCGGAGTACTCTGATTGCATATTTCACGATGGTGCATTCTACGCGATAAATCGCGCAGGTGGGATCCATCGATACACCATTGAAGGTTCTTGTGCCAGGCGTGATATAATTCTCAAAGACATATCACCATACATTGCACATTCTGTTTATATGTCTCGGATGTGCTGCAAATATGGAGATCGAAGAGGTATACGCAATTTAAGCCTGAAGAGCTGCGAACAACTGGCATTGGAATATACAAAATTTATATTATACAAAAACAAGGTGTGCAAGCTTCCTAAAAAACAGTCCACCAATGCAAGATTTATATTATACAAAATTGATAACGTTAGATTCATATTCGAAATATGGTTCAAGTGGCATAGTTTTTATGACAAATAACCCACATTTTAATGACCAAATATTTGGTCAAAGTAAAATTTGGGAAACGTGCGCGTCTTCTTTTTGGGAACAGTGGGAGCAGTGAGAATTCATATTTATTTGCTATTTTTATAGTGCAAAGTTGGAGGATATATTCCCTGACCTAATTGCTTTGGTGGAGTAAACAGTTAAACACTGTTTTGATTTCCTTATATCGGTCGACTCCTTAATTGCTAACAATAGCATATAAATATGTTCAGCGCGAAATATATAATTTAACAACAATTTTTTTTACCCTAGCTTACCTGTTTCTGTGAGTGACAAGGTATTAACTTGTCAATGCCTACGGATTGTAGACTAGGGTTTAGTTGGATGTAGAGGGCAAGTAGATCTCGAAGGTTTCAGCCGAAAAGTACTCGACGAATATGAAAACTAGGGTTTGAGAAAACAATGATTCGATGCCTTCTGTGTCCCTCGACTCCCCCTTATATAGGAGGTGGAGCCGAGGGATTCGTATTGTACAAGTTACAGAGTCCGGGAAGGTTTCTAACTCCTCCCGCAAGATTACAAATAATGCTTCCTATTACAACTCTAGCTTTCCTTAATAATATCTTGGGCTCCCGAATCTTCTTATTCTTCGGGTAGTGGGCCTTCAGTAAACCCCGGGTACCATCATCGGCAGGCCCATTGGGGATGCCTATGTCAGTAGCCCCCGAGATTTTACTTGAATCGCAGAGTCAGGGAAAATCTCCACTATTTATTTTTACTCGACAATTCAAAACCTTTCTATATTTCTCCACATAAATTTATATATTGTGCAGGGATAATGGTAGTTGGGGCTAGTTCATCTGACGGATCAGGTACTAGTTAACTACTCTAGTGGCAATCCGCAAAAACCTACTTCAAAATCACGTCCCTGGACATGATCTCGGGATACTGGTGTAAACTTCGACAGGTGCCGCTTAAGGTCTTACCATTCTGTCGAGTCCCAGTTATATTTGTCGGGTATCTAACGCGTCCGTTAGGATTTTTCTTCGTATCTGTTGATACGGATAAAAGTAGCAAACCGACGTCAGAGACGGTGACATAGGCATCCCCAATAGGCCTGTCGATGATGGTACCCGGGGTTTACTGAAGGCCCACTATCCGAAGAATAAGAAGGTTCGGAAGCCCAAGATATTGTTAAGGAAAGTTAGAGTTGTAATAGGAAGCATTATTTGTAATCTTGCGGGAGGAGTTAGAAACCTACCCGGACTCTGTAACTTGTACAATACGAAACCCTCGACTCTGCCTCCTATATAAGGGGGAGTCGAGGGACGCAGAAAGGATCGAATCATTGTTTTCTCAAACCCTAGCTTTCATATTCGTCGAGTACTTTTCAGCTGAAACCTTCGAGATCTACTTGCCCTCTACATCCAACTAAACCCTAGTCTACAATCCGTAGGCATTGACAAGTTAATACCTTGTCAATTGGCGCCGTCTGTGGGATCTAGAGGCGACAAGGAGCTGATCTCGATGGCACGTTCAAGATCGTCGACTTCATCAGTAGCAAGCAACATCATGGAGAGAGGTAAACAGATCGAAACTGGTCTCGTTGATTTTATTCCTCACCCGCCCTCCCATTTGGATGCATATGCGTATCTGGAGGAGCCCATGAAGATGACGTTTGGAAAATTCCACTTCCACGTCAAGAAAGAAGGATCGTATCGTCTCGAAGTTCCGATTTCGTCGGGATTATCGGCGGATGGTCTTGACCTCTCAAACTCAGTATCATCCGTCGAGTCAAGCGACAAGGAGATTTCGTCGCCACGCTTCATCGGCAGCAGGGCAAGTGAAAAACTCGCCAAAATCTTCAGCGACATGTCCTTCGAGTCATCGGCGGACTCCTATATAAGCGATGATTCAAGCGACACCGATAGCTTCGACTTCATCGACAAATCCATCTCTATTGGGAAGCTCTTCACCAATCTCTATGATGGTGTCACCGAACCAAGCAAAGCGAAAACTCCAAAATATCACCAAGTTTATGCCATTGGAGAAGCAAGTCGCGATCAAGAGGAAACATCAGAGGCTTTCGACGATTTGGGAAACCCCTATGTCGATCCCTCAGATCTAAGGAGAGGTTTGGGCACTAAATATGTCGGGCCCACACCGCGTGCTAGAGTTCAACTTCCACAAGCAGCCTGGGATAGAGCTGCGAAAGCTTTGGATGGCTCTGAACCAATGGAGACAACTGCTACAGACGAAGAACTGCAAGCTTATCAATATAGACTCGCCAGAGCTGGAAGAGAGTTAGAAAAACAGACAGCTGCATTGAACAGAAGAAGCGAGGCAGCTTCCGCATCAAGCAGGCGACGAGCGGAATTAAGTCGACATTCAGAAACTTCGGGAGATAGTCATAGAGAAGCTCGGAGGAGAGCAAGATCTCGGTTGCAAAATATACCAGAAGCTGAAAGAGAAACTCTAATCCAAAACCTCGACATGTCCTTTATGTCAATCGACACGAGGGGGAATATTATCCCAAAAACACCGGAAGCAGGGTACATGGCGACACAAGCCTTCATCTTAGCGTCCAGGCGACCTCCCGGAGATCCAAGGGAAGCGCTGTACAACATGGCCATGGCAGGATGTGGAGCCATGGGAGCAGCGTTCACAGCCACACCTCCCGAAGGAACTGCAAGGCAAAATAGTCCGAGACCTACCGCAGCAGTGCAAGATCCACCAAGAGCAAGTGGAGCCAGGGACACAACAACTCAAGCCAGAGTTGATAGAGCGCGACAAGAAAGAAGGGAACGTCGGCATTCACCAGAACTTGCTGAAGAGGACATGTGTGGACTCCCATGCTTCACACGACGGGTCCGAAAAACTCGAGTTCCATCAGGATTCAAGCTACCCGATAGTTTCAAGAAATTCGATGGCCTGCAAGACCCTGAGGATTGGCTTGTGGATTATCTTGAGACAGTAAAATTGATAGGCGGGACCAGAGCGACAGCCATGCAGAGCATCCAGATACATCTGAGCGGAGCCGCCAGATCATGGATAAAAAAGCTTCCCCCAGGTTCCATCGACAGCTGGGAAAGTTTCGAGGACGTGTTTATCAAGAATTTCCGATCAACCTGCAAGAAACCTGCGACACTAGAGGAGTTGAGGTCATGTCGACAAAAGCATGATGAATCAATGAGGAAGTACATTCAAAGGTGGAACATCATCAAAATCTCGGCAGAAAATATATCTGACGAAAGAGCGATAGATGCATTTGTTGCAGGAGTTCGACGAGGAGATTTCATGGAGGACTTGGGGAGGACAAACCCAAGAACAGTATCAGCTTTAATGCAGATAGCAAACAGATGGGCAGATGGCGAAGATGCGGTACATAACAAACGACATAGGTCCCCAGAGGAAGATCGCAGTCGAAATTTTCAAAATAGACGTCGATTCCCTCGTCAATTTTCAAGTTACGATGCACCTGGCCAAATATCGGCTGGCTTTCGGGGAAACAATGGAGGAAACAGTAGAGATGACTACCAGAGAAGTAATGCACATCAAGGCGACAATAGAGATAACAGGCAAAATAGCGGGCCAAGGTTCCAGAGACCTTTTGTGTCTCCCGAAGAGATGATGAACGGGCCGTGTCAGATGCATTTCTTTCTCGATAGCAATGGAAAAAGACAGTCAGGACACTTGCAAAAGGATTGCCGAAATTTCCAGGCAATGTTAAGATGGGCAGGACATGCAAATGCTCAGGCAGCACACAGAAATCCTCAAGGACCTAGGAGTGAGATTCACTTGCCACCTCCTCCCGCGGTTACGGATGAAAATCGACATCATCTCAGAATAGCGGCAGCACCTGCCCCACCGCCCTACGTCGATCCTAACTCTAACGGAGCGGTCTCGATGATTCAGAAAGGCAGGCCATCCAATAGATCTCAGAAAGTAATCTCGCGACAGGTGTTTATGGCAGAAAAGATGCCACCACCAACAGTCGAGTACCTTAACTGGTCAGGGCAAGATATTGGCTTCACAATAGCTGATCATCCACAACAAGTTCCTCGACCAGGGCAATCAGCACTGATCTTACCTGCAGTAATTGCAGGATTCGATGTATCTCGAGTATTCATAGATGGCGGCAGCAGTCTAAACCTTATGTACGCAGATACGCTAAGAAAGATGAATATTTCCCTCGCAAATTTGAAACCAACCGACACACGTTTCCACGGCATCACACCAGAGAAGCCAAGTTACCCACTGGGGAAGATCAATCTCGACGTTCAGTTTGGGACCCGAGAAAACTACAGGATAGAGAGGTTGGAATTCGAAGTTGTGGATTTCCCGTCGCAATATCACGCTTTGTTGTGGCGACCAGCATACGCCAGATTTATGGTAGTACCACATTACACGTACTTGCTTTGGAGGTTACCTGGACCCAAGGGACCAATCACAGTCAAAGGAAGCTTCGCGCTAGCCGATAAATGCGACAAAGATTTCCATCGACTATCAGAAACTTTCGGGATGCAGGCAGAGTATGCAGCGTCAAGGCTCATGACTGATTATGATGTGCTGCCAGACGTAGGGAGGCCCAACAAGGAATCAACTTTCAATACAGCAAAAGATTCTAAGGAAGTGCAGATTCACCCGACAGATCCGAAGAAAACGACGTCCATCGCAACGAACATGGACCTCGCATAGGAAAGCGCGCTCATCGAGTTCCTTCGTGAGCACTGGAAAATCTTCGCATGGTGTCCAGCAGACATGCCAGGAGTACCCAGGGAACTTGCCGAGCACCACCTAAACTTGGACCCTATTGCGAGACCAATCAAGCAACCTTTGCGGCGTTTTTCGGAACCAAACCGCAAAGCCATGCTATCAGAAATTGATCGACTTAGAGAAACTGGTTTCATCAAAGAGATATCTACTGAGGCCACTTGGGTAGCTAACCAAGTGATGGTGCCAAAGAAAAACACGAAAGTCCTTCGCATGTGTGTCGACTTTACGTGCCTCAATAAACATTGTCCAAAGGATCACTTTCCCCTCCCAAGGATCGATCAGATTATCGACTCCACGGCAGGATGTGAACGTCTTTCCTTCTTGGACGCATATTCTGGTTACAATCATATCAGATTAAAAGAAGACGACGAAGCTAAAACAGCGTTCATCACACCGTACGGCGTATTTTGTTACAAAACAATGCCCTTCGGATTGAAAAACGCGGGAGCAACATATCAACGGATGATGCAGAAGTGCCTAGCAACACAGATCGGGAAAAATGTACAAGTGTACATCGACGACGTCGTCATCACATCAAAAAAGGGGGCAACATTAATCGAGGACTTGAAGGAAACTTTCGACAACCTCGATAAATTTTGTCTCAAGTTGAACCCGACGAAATGTTCTTTCGGCGTCCCTGCAGGAGAACTTCTCGGTTTCCTAGTTTCAGCGAGGGGGATTGAAGCAAATCCTGAAAAAATCCAAGCTATCGTAACAATGAGGAAGCCAACAAAGTTGAAGGAAATACAGCAGCTAACTGGGCGAGTCGCAGCTTTAAGCAGATTCGTCGCCAGGCTGGGAGAAAAGGCGTTACCATTATATGCCTTAATCAAACAAGGAGAGAAGTTCCAATGGAACGAAGATGCAGATAGGGCCTTCGAGGACCTCAAGCGGAAAATTTCGACACCACCAATTCTAGTAGCGCCAAAAGAGAAAGAACCGCTCCTGTTATATATTGCGGCTACACCTCAGGTGGTTAGCACAGCGCTAGTTGTCGAAAGAGAAGAAGAAGGAAAACTCCATGGAGTGCAGAGGCCAGTATATTTCATCAGCGAAGTATTATCGCCTTCAAAACAGAGGTACCCGCAGTACCAAAAGCTAGCATATGGAGTATTCACAACCGCAAGAAAGTTGCGCCACTATTTTTCGACGCATCCGATAATAGTGGTCAATGAGGCGCCTTTATCCAACATACTCAACAATCCAGAAGCCACAGGCCGTGTCTCCCTTTGGGGAATAGAACTTTCTCCTCGGGACATCACGTATGAAAAAAGAAAGGCAATAAAGTCACAAATTCTACCAGACTTCATCGCATAGTGGATGGAGTTGCAAAATACAGGACCTCCGGATTTATCGAGAACCTGGACTATGAACTTCGACGGGTCCAAAAGGTTAGAAGGAGCTGGAGCAGGGGTAATACTCATATCACCTGAAGGCGACAAATTGAAGTACGTCCCGCGGATGACGTTCCCAAACGCATCTAATAATGAGGCAGAATATGAAGCCCTTATACATGGGATGAAGATGGCGAAAGCCTGCGGCGCAACTCGACTAAAAATATTTGGCGACTCACAATTGGTAGCTCAGCAAGTCATGAACCAATGCGATGCGGTCAATGATAGCATGGTGGCGTACAAAGAGATGTATAATGAGCTGGAGAAACTGTTTGATGGATGCGAGGTAAACCATATCAGCAGGTTGAGCAATGATGAAGCCGACGTTCTCGCAAACATCGGGTCGCAGTGCCTCGCAATTCCCCCAGGTGTGTTCTGGGAAGAAATAACACAGAGGTCGACGAAGCCGAAGAAACCAACAAAGAAGGAGAAGAGCGAGAAACCCTCGGGGGCTGTGAAAGAAGCATTGGAAGAAGAAGACGAGGAACAGGATCTAGTACTGATGGTACAAATCCCATGGATGCAAGCGTACATATCATACATCCTAAGAAAGACAATACCCGATGATCCAGTTGAAGCAAGACGAGTTATTAGGCGATCCAAAGCTTTCACGGTGGTCAAAGGAGAGTTGTACAAATGCAGTATCTCGGGTGTGTTACAACGATGCGTCACACCCGAAGAAGGAAGGATAATTCTGAAGGACGTACACGAAGGAGTATGTGGCCACCACGCGAGCAGTCGAGCTATTGCAGCCAAAGTTTTTCGAGCAGGATTTTACTGGTTGACAACAATTGAGGATGCGAAGGAGATAGTACGAACTTGTGACGCATGTCAGAGATTTGCCTCAAAACCTCACTCTCCGGCAGCAGAATTAATGCCAATACCCTTATCTTGGCCTTTCGCTCAATGGGGTCTCGATATGGTGGGAAAATTACACAAAGCTTCGCCAGGAGGATACGAGTACATGTTGGTTGCTGTCGACAAATTCACCAAGTGGATAGAAGCAAAGCCGATAAATTCTCCAGATGCAGCATCAGCAATAAAGTTCGTGAAGGACATCGTTTTTTGATTTGGAGTACCTCACAGCATCGTCACAGACAATGGCAGCAACTTTACGTCAAAGGAGTTCAAGGCGTACTGTGCAGAGGTAGGCATCAAATTGCACTTCGCACCAGTTGCACATTCGCAAACCAATGGTCAAGTCGAGAAAGCCAACGGTATCATCTGCAACGGCATCAAGAAACGCTTGTTAGGACCACTGGAAAAAGCTCGACATACCTGGCCAGAAGAGTTACCAAGTGTGTTATGGAGCATCCAAACAACACCAAATACAGCAACACAGGAGACCCCGTTTTTCCTTGTCCACGGAGCAGGCAAGCTTTGCCGATAGAAATAGAGCACGACTCCCCCAGAGTCACAGAGTATAACGAAGAAGTTTCCAGGAAAGCACTGGAAGACAACGTCGACGCACTCGACGAAGCTCGAGACGAAGTATTGTCAAGGGTAACTAAATATCAGCAGGACCTGAAAAATTACCACAGTCGACGTTTGTGACCAAGATCTTTTCAAGTCGGAGACTTAGTTTTGCGACTCAATCAAGAGCGCACTGAAAAACTCGAGTCGCCATGGCTTGGCCCCTACGTCATCACGGAAGTAATTGAAGGAGGAGCGTACAGGATAAAAGACAAGAAGACAGGGGTTCCCGAGAAAAACCCCTGGAACGTGGCACAGCTCAGGCGGTTCTACGCTTAGAGTCGAAATATAGTCCTCCTCTGTAAAAATACAATGTACTGAAACGCCCGCGAGTTTTCAGACGCACTCTTTTCCTTTTCGGGGCACCGAGTGGGGCCGGAAAGGTTTTTAATGAGGCGGGCTCGCGGTGCTGCAATATAATAAAGATAGTGGAGATATACTTCTTATTCTTCGACACGCTCGGGGGCTCAATGCCTTCAAGTCACAAAATATATACAATATAGATAAACTAGACTTACCGAAATATTTTGCCTTGGTACAAGATTACCTCGCCAAATAGAATATCGGAAGCTAAATATAGCGTACTCATCAAAATATTATTGCTTTGGTCTGAAAACCTCGCAACAAAAATATAGAACGTGACCACCAAGACACTCGGG
Organism: Lolium perenne; assembly: GCF_019359855.2. Lineage (NCBI taxonomy): Eukaryota > Viridiplantae > Streptophyta > Magnoliopsida > Poales > Poaceae > Lolium > Lolium perenne. The sequence goes on along the minus strand of NC_067248.2, from coordinate 218,535,814 downwards.
GGCTCATGACCATTGATAGTAAAATATATATACCTTCTCGCAATAAGAGAAAAATCTTCGAGATAACAAAATAGTACAAACTCCAGCCAAAGGCTCGGGGGCTGGACGATCAAAAATAAAAACAATACATACTTACAGAGTCGACAGCTTTACAATATAGATCATGTTTACAAAGGTGTATCAATGGTGAAACTACAGCAAGAAAAAAGGAAAAACCCTCAATGGATACCTAGCACATGGTCTATGGTTACTTGTTCATTGGAAGGACGAGTACTATGCTCGGCATAGCTACCCTTCACGAAGAATTCAGCGTCCATCCGAAGAAGTTCATCCATCATATCTTCGGCTACAGGAGTCACCAGATCATCAATCTTGCTCATATTTCTCTTTTTCTTCGACATCTTAGCCAGGCACGTGGGAACAATTTGATCCATGGGCAATTTTGGATGGCAAATCTTTATCATCATCATAGCAAATCTTGCGCCAGCAGAGAGTTGAGCCCGCGCAAAGCCATGGATTCGAGGAGCATCTCGAAAATTTTCCATTAATGCAGGAAGAGTTTCTGGCATTTTGTTGCGAGGGAACATGGTTCCGTAAACTAAAAATAAGGTCTTCGTACAGAAATCAAGGAAATCACGGACCTGACCCGCGCGATCTTGGAATCTGACAATTTGACGGGTACGCTCGGGAGTAACCCAAAAGTTTGAACCATGTTGTGCAGACAGTTTGAGCAAAGCATTGGATCGAGCTTCAACACATTGATCTTTGGCAGCAGTATCCAAAAATGAGCCTGGTACATCGAAGAAATTGATAAGGAAGGAAAACTAGCAAAAATAACGTCCAGCATGGTTATAAACAAGAAACATACCTGTCATGTCCAAGCTGGCGTCAGTCATCAGCTGAAGCATATAATTTTCTCGAGAGGAAGCTTCGGTAGCCTCAGCAATGAAAGATCCCTTGCAGCAATGGCTTCTTGTGCCTGTTGAAGAGCAATTTTTTCTCTCTCGGATGCTTGTCGAGATTGTTCCATCATTGCAAGAGTTTGTTTTTTCATGGATTGGAGTTGTTGGCGCAACTCTTGCAAATCTTGCGACAGATATTGCCCAGAAGAACCGTCGACAAAGTTGTCATTGACCAGCGTTTTCTTCGAGAATGAGGAAGCAGGAGAAGTATCGGCAGAACGAGGATCGGCAGAGTAGTTATCAAATATCAACTGGAAAAGAAAATTCCAATATCAAAGGATTGCACAAGACAGAATTCCATTGATTTTCAAGAAATTTACATGGATGTTACATAAGGAGTTCTTCAAAAGTACTAAGGAAATTGTCGCCAAAGCTAATATGGCGACAATAGCTAAAGAAACAAGAAAAATAAAAAGAAGGGGCATTCAACTAGACCTCCGGTTTTGATGAGCTAGGAGTCGAAGATGGCATGATCCCGAGATAGGAAAGGATCTTCTTCGTGTTGGGCTTTGCCGCCTTGATCAACGATCGCCATTTTTTCTGCTCTATCTGTTCTGTGTCGCCTACTTTCGCCTAGTCGATGGTTTGTTGGCTATCAGCAACTAAGGCAACAGTGCTTTCAACAGCGACCTTCATATTTTCCTGGCGCATCTTCAGCCCAAGATCTTCAGGAGGATTAAAGCACTTGGCAAGAGTAAGGAAAGTCGCGGGTTCCTCTTTCTTCGGGAAGAAATAGGAGAAGAGTCGCGACAACCCGGCTTTAGCTTCATCAATGCCCTCGCGTGCTTCTGTTCCATGAAACTCAAGGAACGAAATGGCATCAAGAAGAGGATCATTGTCGGGATCTTCAAGCTCAAATTCCTGAGAAGTTTTATCTGTCAAGATAAAAAACTTATTAATCAACAAACAAGTGAAGGAAAGAAAGTCCAAAGGAGATGAAGTGGTTCAGATACTTACTAACAAAGCGACGGTTTTGCAACTTTATGCGCTTAATGATCGCTTCCTCGCGAGCAGATTGTGCGGCTATATGCTCGCTCAGCGAGGTCTCGGCATCGTGAAGTCTCTTCCTAAGATCTTCGACACCAGCGGCATCGGCCTTAGCCTTGTCAGCCTCTGTTCTAGCTTGGATAGCATCTGATTCGGCCTTCTTACGAGCCTCTTCACTTTGCTCTAATTGTTGAGCAAGTGTACTGGCACGTTCGTTGACCTCCGCCAGTTTTTCTGCCAAGAAAGTTAAATATAGTTAAAAACATCGACAACAAAGGAGTAAGAAAGCAAGGGCAAAAAGAAGCAGCAAGGCATTACCTTTAGTCTTACTCGCATACTCACGATACCCAATGAATTGGGCACAGATAAGCTCTTTGATCATAGGCTGTCAAAGAAGGACAAAGAAAGAAAATATCGGTATGGGAAAATATGATGGCATAAAGAAGCAAATGGAGGAAATATAGACAGTGACAAGAAAATTAAGAACTTACATCATCCAAGAGAGGGTTAGAGGAGTTACTCAATTGAAGAGTAGGCTCCGGGATTGTTTCAACCCTTGCCCTTTTCGGTGAAGGGATAAGGGGGCTTGAAGGAGGAGTAGAAGCGCCGAACTTTTGTTGAGGAGGCGAGGATTCCTCTCCTTCAACTGGCATCTCCGAAACAACTAGAGTATGTGACGTACTCGTTCGAGCAGCCACATCAACAGTTGGTACTTCTTCCTCATCATCACTGCGATTAAATGTTGGCAGCATAAAAAGCAAGATAGGAAAAAATCTTCGAGTGCAAAAAAAAAGGAGAGAAAGAAGTGACTTACGAACTGATGAGGGCCTCAAGGTATGGATCATAAGCTGCCTTCTGATGTGGAGGAACAGCTTCTTCGGCTTTGGAGGTGCCGGAATCTTCGACATCATTCCTTTTCCTTTTGTTCTTTGGAGAAACAGCAGGAGGAGGAGATTGTGCTGATGCAGTGCCTTCAGAGGCAGCTTCCTTTTCAACAGATCCCACAGATTTTCGAGAATCTGCGGGTTCATTCACAAAAGAGGGGGCATCTTGGTTATCGTCGGTAAAAACAGCCCTTTCCTCGACTTCTCCACCTTCAGGAAGGGGAGGAAGCGAGACAAGATTTGGATGGTTCTATATAAAAACAGGGGAAGATGTCAATAAAAAGGAATTACAGGAAAATAGCAAGGCAATAACAAATCAACCGACAAAAATTACCTCGGGAAGCGCATTGGTGGCGCTGTACGGTTTTACACGACAGGAAGAAGGGACAGAATCTTTTTTGCTGAGAGAAGAGATTTTTCGGACAAGCTTTTCTAAATCCTTGACCTCCAAATCCACCGACAGCCGATCTACGTCCTCGTCGCCAGCATACTTCCAGAGAGGATTTTTGCGAGCCTGAAGAGGCTGCACTCTAGTTCTAAGAAAATACGCTGTGATTTGGATACCTGACAATTCTTCACCACGAGTATTTTGCAACTCATGGATGCGAGTCATCAAGGCCTCTGTCGATGATTTTTCTTCCTCGGTAGCCTCTGCATCCCAGGAGCGGCGGCGAAGGATTTTTTCGGCACCATCGAAAGGAGGGATGTTGTCTTCAGCGCATCCATGGTTTTCCTCTTGAATATACAACCACTTCTTGCGCCACCCTTGAACTGAGTCAGGGAGTTTGACGTCGAAGTAATCGACAGTGGGGCGCACAGAAATAACGACGCCGCCTATATTATAGGCGACATTGGGAGAGCCATTACGGCGACAGAAGAAAATGCGCTTCCATAGCGCCCAGTTAGGCTGGACGCCAAGGAAGGCCTCACAGAGGGTGATGAAAATGGAGATATGAAGGATAGAGTTGGGCGTGAGGTGGTGAAGTTGAAGACCGTAAACAAAAAGCAATCCACGGAGGAAAGGATGAATGGGGGCGGAAAGACCGCGGATGAGATGGTCGATGAAACTTACCCGATACCCCATTGGAGGAGTTGGGTAGCTTTCTTCACTAGGGAAGCATAGCGCCTTAGGCTTCTTGCTAATCCCCAGCTTCTTCAAGAGATTGATGTCCTGGGTGGAAATCTTGGACCTTTCCCACTCCGCGCTTCCCAGATCTACGGCAGCCATTGATGATTCAGGCGTGTTGCGCTTGATCAATCGACGAGGCGGCATCAACAATGGCGCAGGAATGCAGCTTGGAGAAGAGGAGCTTAGGAAGTTGTAGGGCGCAGGCGGAGGTTTTGCAAAGGAGAGCAGGAGAGCGGCGTGAGCGGAAGTGTTCGAGGAAGAAGAAGGAGATCTTATATAGAGGTGCGGCGAAGCGGCGGACCGTTGGATGGAAAAAATGTGTGGCAGATGATAACCACGTGGAAACAAGGGTAAAAAAGTATTTTAACACTGGAGCAGTTACGATACGTGCGCCAGGAAAAGCGGAGGACGTGTGTCCCCCACTTACACGACGTGTCAAGATAATGGATAATTTGGGCCCGCAAGGCAGTGGGAGAAAACTTCTCGCCATTTTCGGATTCACAATCGTGGCTATCGTCAGCAATACCGTCACCTTGTCAGAGAGAAAAATTCGACTCAACAGCGGCATAAAAAGGCGATATGAAAAAATGTTAGAGAGCCTTTGATCAAATACAAGTTTTTGATCAAATGCTCGGGGGCTACTCTGAAAAAATGAAAAGATCAAGAAAGACAAAATAGAAAAGGCATGAGCCTATGAACAAATACCTCGGGGATTACTCCCATCGGGAGCGCTGTTCGCGCACCCGAGAAATTATAAAACTTCGGGAGAGAAAGAAAATATAGCGGCATAAGGCGTGGAGCCTACAACCAAGAACAATTCCTTGGCTGTAGCCTCGGGGGCTACTCCCATCGGGAACGCTGTTCGCGTGCCCGATGAAATTATAAAAAAGAAAAAAAGAATGAAAAGAAGAAAGATAGAAGAGCAAAAGAGTATATTTCGAGTTATAAATAACTCTGCATATACTCCCATCGGGAGAGCAATATAAGTCATCTTTGACTCAATAAAATGTGCCATTCCAACAGCCGAATAAGCACTCGACAATATATTCTCAGAACGCCAAAGTTGCGATCAATTTCTGAATGCCGCAGAACTTTGCGAAGGTAAGACCCCAGATCCGTTCTGTGAGGCGTGGCGCCGTCTTTGACGTCGGTTTGCTACTTTTATCCGTATCAACAGATATGAAGAAATATCCTAACGCACGCGTTAGGTACCCGATAAATATAACTGGGACTCGACAGAATGGTAAGACCTTAAGCGGCACCTGTCGAAGTTTACACCAGTATCCCGAGATCATGTCCAGGGACGTGATTTTGAAGTAGGTTTTTGCGGATTGCCACTAGAGCAGTTAACTAGTACCTGATCCGTCAGATGAACTAGCCCCAACTACCATTATCCCTGCACAATATAGAAACTTATGTGAAGAAATATAGAAAGGTTTTTGAATTGTCGAGTAAAAATAAACAGTGGAGATTTTCCCTGACTCTACGATTCAAGCAAAATCTCGGGGGCTACTGACATAGGCATCCCCAATAGGCCTATCGATGATGGTACCCGGGGTTTACTGAAGGCCCACTATCCGAAGAATAAGAAGGTTCGGAAGCCCAAGATATTGTTAAGGAAAGTTAGAGTTGTAATAGGAAGCATTATTTGTAATCTTGCGGGAGGAGTTAGAAACCTACCCGGACTCTGTAACTTGTACAATACGAAAACCTCGACTCCGCCTCCTATATAAGGGGGAGTCGAGGGACGCAGAAAGGATCGAATCATTGTTTTCTCAAACCCTAGCTTTCATATTCGTCGGGTACTTTTCGGCTGAAACCTTCGAGATCTACTTGCCCTCTACATCCAACTAAACCCTAGTCTACAATCCGTAGGCATTGACAAGTTAATACCTTGTCAGACGGTGCCACGCCTCACAGAATGAATCTGGGGTCTTACCTTCGCAAAGTTTTGCGGCATTCAGAAATTGATCGCAACTTTGGCGTTCTGAGAATATATTGTCGAGTGCGTATTCGGCTGTTGGAATGGCACATTTGATTGAGTCAAAGATGACTTATATTGCTCTCCCGATGGGAGTATATGCAGAGTTATTTATAACTCGAAATATACTCTTTTGCTCTTCTATCTTTTTTCTTTTCATTCTTTCTTTCTTTGTTATAATTTCATCGGGCACGCGAACAGCGTTCCCGATGGGAGTAGCCCCCGAGGCTGACTTGTTCTTGGTTGTAGGCTCCACGCCTTATGCCGCTATATTTTCTTTTTCTCCCGAAGTTTTATAATTTCTCGGGTGCGCGAACAGCGCTCCCGATGGGAGTATTCCCCGAGGCTATGAACAAATATTTGTATTTGATCATAGGCTCACGCCGTTTCTATTTTGTCTTTCTTGATCTTTTCATTTTTTCAGAGTAGCCCCCGAGCATTTGATCAAAAACTTGTATTTGATCAAAGGCTCTCCAACATTTTTTCATATCGCCTTTTTATGCCGCTGTTGAGTCGAATTTTTCTCTCTGACAAGGTGATGCTATTGCTGACGATAGCCACGATTATGAATCTGAAAAAGGCGAGAAGTTTTCTCTCACTGCCTTGTGGGCCCAAATTATCCATTATCTTGACACGTCGTGTAGGTGGGGGACACACGTCCTCCGCTTTTCCTGGCGCACGTACCGTAACTTCTCCACTGTTAAAATACTTTTTTACCCTTGATTCCATGTGTTTATCATCTGTCACACATTTTTCCATCCAACGGTCCGCCGCTTCACCGCGCCTCTATATAAGATCTCCTTCTTCTTCCTCGAGCACTTCCACTCACGCCGCTCTCCTGCTCTCCTTTGCAAAACCGCCGCCTGCGCCTCACAACTTCCTAAGCTCATCTTCTCCAAGCTGCATTCCTGCGCCATTGTTGATGCCACCGCGTTGATTGACCAAGCGCAGCACGCCTGAATCATCAATGGCTGCCGTAGATCTGGGAAGCGCGGAGTGGGAAAGGTCCAAGATTTCCACCCAGGACATCAATCTCTTGAAGAAGCTGGGAATTAGCAAGAAGCCTAAGGCGCTGTGCTTCCCTAGCGAAGAAAGCTACCCAACCCCTCCAATGGGGTATCGGGTAAGTTTCGTCGACCATCTCATCCGCGGTCTTTCCGCCCCCATTCATCCTTTCCTCCGTGGACTACTTTTTGTTTATGGTCTTCAACTTCACCACCTCACGCCCAATTCTATCCTTCATATCTCCATTTTCATCACCCTCTGTGAGGCCTTCCTTGTCGTTCAGCCTAACTGGGCGCTATGGAAGCGCATTTTCTTTTGTCGCCGCAATGGCTCTCCCAATGTCGCCTATAATATAGGCAGCGTTGTTATTTCTGTACGCCCCACTGTCGATTACTTCGACGTCAAACTTCCTGACTCAGTTCAAGGGTGGCGCAAGAAGTGGTTGTACATTCAAGAGGAGAACCATGGATGCGCTGAAGACAACATCCCTCTTTTCGATGGTGCCGAAAAAATCCTTCGCCGCCGCTCCTGGGATGCAGAGGCTACCGAGGAAGAAAAAACATCGACAGAGGCCTTGATGACTCGCATCCATGAGTTGCAAAATACTCGCGGTGAAGAATTGTCAGGTATCCAAATCACAGCGTATTTTCTTAGAACCAGAGTGCAGCCTCTTCAGGCTCGCAAAAATCCTCTCTGGAAGTATGCTGGCGACGAGGACGCAGATCGGCTGTCGGTGGATTTGGAGGTCAAGGATTTAGAAAAGCTTGTCCGAAAAATCTCTTCTCTCAGCAAAAAAGATTCTGTCCCTTCTTCCTGTCGTGTAAAACCGTACAGCGCCACCAATGCGCTTCCCGAGGTAATTTTCATCGGTTGATTTGTTATTGCCTTGCTATTTTTCTGTAACTCCTTTTTTTGACATCTTCCCCTGTTTTTATATAGAACCATCCAAATCTTGTCTCGCTTCCTCCCCTTCCTGAAGGTGGAGAAGTCGAGGAAAGGGCCGTTGTTACCGACGACAACCAAGATGCCCCCTCTTTTATGAATGAACCCGCAGATTCTCGAAAATCTGCGGGATCTGTTGAAAAGGAGGCTGCCTCTGAAGGCACCGCATCAGCACAATCTCCTCCTCCTGCTGTTTCTCCAAAGAACAAAAGGAAAAGGAGTGATGTCGAAGACTCCGGCACCTCCAAAGCCGAAGAAGCTGTTCCTCCACATCAGAAGGCAGCTTATGATCCATACCTTGAGGCCCTCATCAGTTCGTAAGTTACCTTTTTCTCTTTTTATTTTTATTTTATTTTTGTACTCGAAGATTTTTTCCTATCTTGCTTTTTATGCTGCCAACCTTTATTCGCAGTGATGATGAGGAAGAAGTACCAGCTGTTGATGTGGCTGCTCGAACGAGCATGTCACGTACTCTAGTTGTTTCGAAAACGCCAGTTGAAGGAGAGGAATCCTCGCCTCCTCAACAAAACGTCGGCGCTTCTACTCCTCCTTCAAGCCCCCTTGTCCCTTCACCGAAAAGGGCAAGGGTTGAAACAATCCCGGAGCCTACTCTTCAATTGAGTAGCTCCTCTAACCCTCTCTTGGATGATGTAAGTTCTTAATTTTCGTATCACTGTCTATATTTCCTCTGTTTGCCTCTTTATGCCATCATATTTTTCCCATACCGACATTTTCTTTCTTTGTCCTTCTTTGACAGCCTATGATCAAAGAGCTTATTCGTATTGGTGCCCAATTCATTGGGTATCGTGAGTATGCGAGTAAGACTGAAGGTAATGCCTTGCTGCTTCTTTTTGCCCTTGCTTTCGTACTCCTTTGTTGTCGATGCTTTTAACTATATTTAACTTTCTTGGCAGAAAAACTGGCAGAGGTCAACGAGCGTGCCAATACACTTGCTCGAAAATTAGAGCAAAGTGAAGAGGCTCGTAAGAAGGCCGAATCAGATGCTATCCAAGCTAGAGCAGAGGCTGACAAGGCCAAGACCGATGCTGCTGGTGTCGAAGATCTTAGGAAGAGACTTCACGATGCCGAGACTTCGCTGAGCGAGCATATAGCCGCACAATCTGCTCGCGAGGAAACGATCATTAAGCGCGTAAGGTCGCAAAACCGTCGCTTTGTTAGTAAGTATCTGAACCACTTCACATCCTTTGGACTTTATTTCCTTCACTTGTTTGTTGATCAATAAGTTTTTATCTTGATAGGTAAAACATCTCAAGAATTTGAACTTGAAGATCCCGACAATGATCCTCTTCTTGATGCCATTTCGTTCCTGGAGTTTCATGGAACAGAAGCACGCGAGGGCATTGATCAAGCGAAAGCAGGGCTGTCGCGACTCTTCCCCTATTTCTTCCCGAAGAAAGAGGAACCCGCAACTTTCCTTACTCTTGCCAAGTGCTTTAATCCTCCTGAAGATCTTGGGCTGAAGATGCGCCAGGAAAATATGAAGGTCGCTGTTGAAAGCACTGTTGCCTTGGTTGCTGATAGCCAACAAACTATCGATCAAGCGAAAGTAGGCGACACAGAACAGGTAGAGCAGAAAAAATGGCGATCGTTGATCAAGGCGGCAAAGCCCAACACGAAGAAAATCCTGTCCTATCTCGGGATCAAGCCATCTTCGACTCCTAGCTCATCAAAGCCGGAGGTCTAGTTGAATGCCCCTTCTTTTTATTTTTCTTGTTTCTTTAGCTATTGTCGCCATATTAGCTTTGGCGACAATTTCCTTAGTACTTTTTGAAGAACTCCTTTTGTAATATCCATGTAAATTTCTTGAAGATCAATGGAATTCTGTCTTGTGCAATCCTTTGATATTGGAATTTTCTTTTTCAGTTGATATTTGATAACTACTCTGCCGATCCTCATTCTGTCGATACTTCTCATGCTTCCTCCTTCTCGAAGAGAACACTAGTCAATGATAACTTTGTCGACGGTTCTTCCGGGCAACATCTGTCGCAAGATTTGCAAGAATTGCGCCAACAACTCCAATCCATGAAAAAACAAACTCTTGCGATGATGGAACAATCTCGACAAGCATCCGAGAGGGAAAAAATTGCTCTTCAACAGTCACAAGAAGCCATTGCTGCAAGGGATGCTGCTATTGCTGAGGCTACTGAAGCTTCCTCTCGAGAAAATTATATGCTTCAGCTGATGACTGATGCCAGTTTGGACATGACAGGTATGTTTCTTGCTCACAACCATGCTAGATGTTATTTTTGCTATTTTTCCTTCCTTATCAATTTATTCGTTATACCAGGCTCATTTTTGGATACTGCTGCCGAAGATCAACGTGTTGAAGCTCGAGCCAATGCTTTGCTCAAACTGGCTGCACAACATGGTTCTATCTTTTGGGTTACTCCCGAGCGTACCCGTCAAATTGTCAGATTCCAAGATCGCGCGGGTCAGGTCCGTGATTTCCTTGATTTCTGTACGAAGACCCTATTTTTAGTTTATGGAACCATGTTCCCTCGCAACAAAATGCCAGAGACTCTTCCTGCATTAATGGAAAAATTTCGAGATGCTCCTCGAATCCATGGCTTTGTGCGGGCTCAACTCTCTGCTGGCGCGAGATTTGCTATGATGATGATAAAGATTTGCCATCCAAAATTGCCCATGGATCAAATTGTTCCTACGTGCCTGGCTAAAATGTCGAAGAAAAAGAGAAACATGAGCAAGATTGATGATCTGGTGACTCCTGTGGCCGAAGATATGATGGATGAACTTCTTCGGATGGACGCTGAGTTCTTTGTGAAGGGTAGCTATGCCGAGCATAGTACCCGTCCTTCCAATGAACGAGTAACCATAGACCATGTGCTAGGTAGCCACTGAGAATTTTTCCTTTTTCTGTAGTTTCACCATTGATACGTCTTTGTACACATGATCTATATTGTAAAGTTGTCAACTCTGTAAGTATATATTGTTTCTATTTTTGATCGTCGAGCCCCCGAGCCTTTGGCTGGGGCTTATACTATTTTGTTATCCCGAAGATTTTTCTCTTATTGCGAGAAGGTACATATATTTCGCTATCAATGGGTACGAGCCCCCGAGTGTCTTGGTGGTGACGTTCTATCTTTTTGTTGCGAGGTTTTCAGACCAAAGCAATAACATTTTGACGAGTACACTCTATTCATAGTTGTTGGCTTCCGATGTTCTATTTGGCGAGGTATTCTTGTACCAAGGCGAAATATTTCGGTAAGCCTAGTTTTATCTATATTGTATATATTTTGTAACTTTGAAGGCATTGAGCCCCCGGGCGTGTCGAAGGATAAGAAGTATATCTCCACTATCTTTATTATATTGCAGCACCGCGAGCCCGCCTCATTAAAAACCTTTCCGGCCCCACTCGGTGCCCCGAAAAGGAAAAGAGTGCGTCTGAAAACTCGCGGGCGTTTCAGTACATTGTATTTTTACAGGGGAGGACTATATTTCGACTCTAAGCGTAGAACCGCCTGAGCTGTGCCACGTTCCAGGGGTTTTTCTCGGGAACCCCTGTCTTCTTGTCTTTTATCCTGTATGCTCCTCCTTCGATTACTTCCGTGATGACGTAAGGGCCAAGCCATGGCGACTCGAGTTTTTCAGTGCGCTCTTGATTGAGTCGCAAAACTAAGTCTCCGACTTGAAAAGATCTTGGTCGCAAACATCGACTATGGTAATTTTTCAGGTCCTGCTGATATTTAGTTACCCTTGACAATACTTCGTCTCGAGCTTCGTCGAGTGCGTCGACGTCGTCTTCCAATGCTTTCCTGGAAACTTCTTCGTTATACTCTGCGACTCTGGGGGAGTCGTGCTCTATTTCTATCGGCAGTACTGCCTCTGCTCCATGGACAAGGAAAAACGGGGTCTCCTGTGTTGCTGTATTTGGTGTTGTTCGGATGCTCCATAACACACTTGGTAACTCTTCTGGCAAGGTATGTCGAGCTTTTTCCAATGGTCTGATACGTCTCCGACGTATCGATAATTTCTTGTGTTCCATACCACATTATTGATGATATCTACATGTTTTATGCACACTTTATGTCATATTCGTGCATTTTCTGGAACTAACCTATTAACAAGATGCCGAAGAGCCAGTTGCTGTTTTCTGCTGTTTTTGGTTTCAGAAATCCTAGTAACGAAATATTCTCGGAATTGGACAAAATCAACGCCCAGGGTCCTATTTTGCCACGAAGCTTCCAGAAGACCGAAGGAGAGTCGAAGTGGGGCCACGAGGTGGCCAGACACCAGGGCGGCGCGGCCCAAGCCCTGGCCGCGCCGACCTATGGTGTGGGCCCCTCGTGCCGCCTCTTTACCTGCCCTTCCGCCTACAAATAGCCTCCGTCGCGAAACCCCCAGTACCGAGAGCCACGATACGGAAAACCTTACTGAGACGCCGCCGCCGCCAATCCCATCTCGGTGGATTCTGGAGATCTCCTCCGGCACCCTGCCGGAGAGGGGATTCATCTCCCGGAGGACTCTTCACCGCCATGGTCGCCTCCGGAGTGATGAGTGAGTAGTTCACCCCTGGACTATGGGTCCATAGCAGTAGCTAGATGGTTGTCTTCTCCTCATTGTGCTTCATTGTTGGATCTTGTGAGCTGCCTAACATGATCAAGATCATCTATCTGTAATACTATATGTTGTGTTTGTCGGGATCCGATGGATAGAGAATACTATGTTATGTTAATTATCAAGTTATTACCTATGTGTTGTTTATGATCTTGCATGCTCTCCGTTATTAGTAGAGGCTCTGGCCAAGTTTTTGCTCTTAACTCCAAGAGGGAGTATTTATGCTGGATAGTGGGTTCATGCCTCCATTGAATCTGGGACAGTGACAGAAAGTTCTAAGGTTGTGGATGTGCTGTTGCTACTAGGGATAAAACATTGATGCTATGTCTAAGGATGTAGTTATTGATTACATTACGCACCATACTTAATGCAATTGTCTGTTGTTTTGCAACTTAATACTGGAAGGGGTTCGGATGATAACCTGAAGGTGGACTTTTTAGGCATAGATGCATGCTGGATAGCGGTCTATGTACTTTGTCGTAATGCCCAATTAAATCTCACTATATTTATCATGACATGTATGTGCATTGTTATGCCCTCTCTATTTGTCAATTGCCCGACTGTAATTTGTTCACCCAACATGCTTTTATCTTATGGGAGGGACACCTCTAGTGAACTGTGGACCCCGGTCCTATTCTTTACATCGCATACAATCTACTGCAATACTTGTTTTACTGTTTTCTGCAAACAATCATCTTCCACACAATACGGTTAATCCTTTGTTACAGCAAGCCGGTGAGATTGACAACCTCACTGTTTCGTTGGGGCAAAGTACTTTGGTTGTGTTGTGCAGGTTCCACGTTGGCGCCGGAATCTCTGGTGTTGCGCCGCACTACATCCCGCCGCCATCAACCTTCAACGTGCTTCTTGACTCCTACTGGTTCGATTAAACCTTGGTTTCTTACTGAGGGAAACTTGCCGCTGTGCGCATCACACCTTCCTCTTGGGGTTCCCAACGGACGTGTCAACTACACGCATCAAGCAAATTTCTGGCGCCGTTGCCGGGGAGATCAAGACACGCTGCAAGGGGAGTCTCCACTTCCCAATCTCTTTACTTTGTTTTGTCTTGCTTTATTTTATTTACTACTTTGTTTGCTGCATTATATCAAAACACAAAAAAATTAGTTGCTAGCTTTACTTTATTTACTGTCTTGCACTCTATATCAAAAACATAAAAAAATTAGTTACTTGCATTTAGATTACTTTTGTTATCATGTCTAGCTCTGTACCTGTTACTTCTTCACCTGAGGAATTAGTTTTTACTTTTAAACAAGGGGATGAGGAAAGTTTTAAAGATGCTTGGTCCAGGATTTTTACTTCTTATCGTAAAGCTGAACCTCAAATGACTCTAAGTTTGCTCCTTAGTAATTTTTATTTTGGTCTTATGATTCGCTATAGATATGCCTTGGATGCTCTAGTGGGAGGAGATTTCCTTCATTGTAATGGGGATCAAGCTTTTAATGCCATAAAGAAGTTGGTTGCATCACATGATTCAGCTAATAACTTTGATTCAGCCCTTATTAGCATTTATAATAGATTAAACACTCTTGAGACAAGTGCATCTCGCTTAAATGAAAATTATGGATATATTCGTAACCGTCTTGATCAAGTTTTAGTGAACTCTGAACCTTCATTGTGGGATCCAACTATTAAAATTGTCATAGGTGACCAAACTCTTCATGCTAATTGTGATATTATGACTGAATTTTGCCTAATGCCTAAGAGTATTCATAAATCTTTGAAACTTTGGGAATTCGCTGAAGGGGGAGAAGGAATAACTCTTATTGATAACTCTGTTATAATTCCTAAAGGGATAGCTGCGGGTGTGCATACAACCATTCTTGGGAGAACAATATCCATTGATTATCTTGTCATTGAATGCGCAGGAACAGGACAAATCACACTCGAAAGATCCCTGCTGAAACTATTGGGAGCAGTCATAGACATGAGAGAAGGCACCCTAAAATTCACCTCTACACCCGGGGGTAGCCATATATTCCCTAAGCCAAAGAGTAATAAAAAGGACAAGAAAGGTAAGGGTAAAGCCCAAGGTAATGTCGATGCTTCATCTCTCGATAATACTTGATATACACTTTCTGCGCCTAGCTGAAAGGCGTTAAAGAAAAGCGCTTATGGGAGACAACCCATATTTTTACTACAGTATTTTTGTTTTATATTTGAGTCTTGGAAGTTGTTTACTACTGTAGCAACCTCTCCTTATCTTAGTTTTGTGTTTTGTTGTGCCAAGTAAAGTCTTTGATAGTAAAGTTCATACTAGATTTGGATTACTGTGCAGTTTCAGATTTCTTTGCTGTCACGAATTTCGACCTGCCTCCCTGTAGGTAGCTCAGAAAATTAAGACAATTTACGTGCGTGATCCCCAGATATGTACGCAACTTTCATTAAATTTGGGCATTTTCATTTGAGCAAGTCTGGTGCCTCAATAAAATCCATCTTTACGGACTGTTCTGTTTTGACAGATTCTGCCTTTTATTTCGCATTGCCTCTTTTGCTATGTTGGATGAATTTCTTTGATCCATTAATGTCCAGTAGTTTTATGCAATGTCCAGAAGTGTTAAGAATGATTGTGTCACCTCTGAACATGTTAATTTTTATTGTCCGCTAACCCTCTAATGAGTTGTTTCGAGTTTGGTGTGGAGGAAGTTTTCAAGGATCAAGAGAGGAGTATGATGCAATATGATCAAGGAGAGTGAAAGCTCTAAGCTTGGGGATGCCCCGGTGGTTCACCCCTGAATATTCTAAGAAGACTCAAGCGTCTAAGCTTGGGGATGCCCAAGGCATCCCCTTCTTCATCGACAACATTATCAGGTTCCTCCCCTGAAACTATATTTTTATTCCATCACATCTTATGTGCTTTGCTTGGAGCGTCGGTTTATTTTTGTTTTTGTTTTTGCTTGAATAAATGGATCATAGCATTCACTGTATGGGAGAGAGACACGCTCCGCTGTTGCATATGGACAAGTATGTCCTTAGGCTTTACTCATAGTATTCATGGCGAAGTTTCTTCTTCGTTAAATTGTTATATGGTTGGAATTGGAAAATGCTACACGTAGTAATTCTAAAATGTCTTGAATAATTTGATACTTGGCAATTGTTGTGCTCATGTTTAAGCTCTTGCATCATATACTTTGCACCCATTAATGAAGAAACACCTAGAGCTTGCAAATTTGGTTTGCATATTTGGTCTCTCTAAAGTCTAGATAATTTCTAGTATTGAGTTTTGAACAACAAGGAAGACGGTGTAGAGTCTTATAATGTTTACAATATGTCTTTTATGTGAGTTTTGCTGCACCGGTTCATCCTTGTGTTTGTTTCAAATAACCTTGCTAGCCTAAACCTTGTATCGAGAGGGAATACTTCTCATGCATCCAAAATCCTTGAGCCAACCACTATGCCATTTGTGTCCACCATACCTACCTACTACATGGTATTTCTCCGCCATTCCAAAGTAAATTGCTTGAGTGCTACCTTTAAAATTCCATCATTCACCTTTGCAATATATAGCTCATGGGACAAATAGCTTAAAAACTATTGTGGTATTGAATATGTACTTATGCACTTTATCTCTTATTAAGTTGCTTGTTGAGCGATAACCATGTTTCTGGGGACGCCATCAACTATTCTTTGTTGAATATCATGTGAGTTGCTATGCATGTCCGTCTTGTCTGAAGTAAGAGAGATCTACCACCTTAATGTTTGGAGCATACATATTGTTAGAGAAGAACAATGGGCCGCTAACTAAAGCCATGATTCATGGTGGAAGTTTCAGTTTTGGACATATATCCTCAATCTCATATGAGAATAATAATTGTTGCCACATGCTTATGCATTAAAGAGGAGTCCATTATCTGTTGTCCATGTTGTCCCGGTATGGATGTCTAAGTTGAGAATAATCAAAAGCGAGAAATCCAAAATGCGAGCTTTCTCCTTAGACCTTTGTACAGGCGGCATGGAGGTACCCCGTTGTGACACTTGGTTAAAACATGTGTATTGTGATGATCCGGTAGTCCAAGCTAATTAGGACAAGGTGCGGGCACTATTAGTATACTATGCATGAGGCTTGCAACTTGTAAGATATAATTTACATAACTCATATGCTTTATTACTACATTGACAAAATTGTTTCATGTTTTCAAAATAAAAGCTCTAGCACAAATATAGCAATCGATGCTTTCCTCTTTGAAGGACCATTCTTTTTACTTTTATGTTGAGTCAGTTCACCTATTTCTCTCCACCCCAAGAAGCAAACACTTGTGTGAACTGTGCATTGATTCCTACATACTTGCATATTGCACTTATTATATTACTCTATGTTGACGATTATCCATGAGATATACATGTTATAAGTTGAAAGCAACCGCTGAAACTTAATCTTCCTTTGTGTTGCTTCAATACCTTTACTTTGATTTATTGCTTTATGAGTTAACTCTTATGCAAGACTTATTGATGCTTGTCTTGAAGTACTATTCATGAAAAGTCTTTGCTTTATGATTCATTTGTTTACTCATGTCATTACCATTGTTTTGATCGCTGCATTCATTACATATGTTTACAAATAGTATGATCAAGGTTATGATGGCATGTCACTCCAGAAATTATCTTTGTTATCGTTTTACCTGCTCGGGACGAGCAGAACTAAGCTTGGGGATGCTGATACGTCTCCGAAGTATCGATAATTTCTTGTGTTCCATGCCACATTATTGATGATATCTACATGTTTTATGCACACTTTATGTCATATTCGTGCATTTTCTGGAACTAACCTATTAACAAGATGCCGAAGAGCCAGTTGCTGTTTTCTGCTGTTTTTGGTTTCAGAAATCCTAGTAACGAAATATTCTCGGAATTGGACGAAATCAACGCCCAGGGTCCTATTTTTCCACGAAGCTTCCAGAAGACCGAAGGAGAGTCGAAGTGGGGCCACGAGGTGGCCAGACACCAGGGCGGCGCGGCCCAAGCCCTGGCCGCGCCGACCTATGGTGTGGACCCCTCGTGCCGCCTCTTTACCTGCCCTTCCGCCTACAAATAGCCTCCGTCGCGAAACCCCCAGTACCGAGAGCCACGATACGGAAAACCTTACTGAGACGCCGCCGCCGCCAATCCCATCTCGGGGATTCTGAGATCTCCTCCGCACCTGCCGAGAGGGGATTCATCTCCCGGAGGACTCTTCACCGCCATGGTCGCCTCCGGAGTGATGAGTGAGTAGTTCACCCCTGGACTATGGGTCCATAGCAGTAGCTAGATGGTTGTCTTCTCCTCATTGTGCTTCATTGTTGGATCTTGTGAGCTGCCTAACATGATCAAGATCATCTATCTGTAATACTATATGTTGTGTTTGTCGGGATCCGATGGATAGAGAATACTATGTTATATTAATTATCAAGTTATTACCTATGTGTTGTTTATGATCTTGCATGCTCTCCGTTATTAGTAGAGGCTCTGGCCAAGTTTTTGCTCTTAACTCCAAGAGGGAGTATTTATGCTGGATAGTGGGTTCATGCCTCCATTGAATCTGGGACAGTGACAGAAAGTTCTAAGGTTGTGGATGTGCTGTTGCTACTAGGGATAAAACATTGATGCTATGTCTAAGGATGTAGTTATTGATTACATTACGCACCATACTTAATGCAATTGTCTGTTGTTTTGCAACTTAATACTGGAAGGGGTTCGGATGATAACCTGAAGGTGGACTTTTTAGGCATAGATGCATGCTGGATAGCGGTCTATGTACTTTGTCGTAATGCCCAATTAAATCTCACTATATTTATCATGACATGTATGTGCATTGTTATGCCCTCTCTATTTGTCAATTGCCCGACTGTAATTTGTTCACCCAACATGCTTTTATCTTATGGGAGAGACACCTCTAGTGAACTGTGGACCCCGGTCCTATTCTTTACATCGCATACAATCTCATCGCAATACTTGTTTTACTGTTTTCTGCAAACAATCATCTTCCACACAATACGGTTAATCCTTTGTTACAGCAAGCCGGTGAGATTGACAACCTCACTGTTTCGTTGGGGCAAAGTACTTTGGTTGTGTTGTGCAGGTTCCACGTTGGCGCCGGAATCTCTGGTGTTGCGCCGCACTACATCCCGCCGCCATCAACCTTCAACGTGCTTTTTGACTCCTACTGGTTCGATTAAACCTTGGTTTCTTACTGAGGGAAACTTGCCGCTGTGCGCATCACACCTTCCTCTTGGGGTTCCCAACGGACGTGTCAACTACATGCATCATGGTCCTATCAAGCGTTTCTTGATGCCGTTGCAGATGATACCGTTGGCTTTCTCAACTTGACCATTGGTTTGAGGATGTGCAACTGACGCGAAGTGCAATTTGATGCCTACCTCTGCACAGTACGCCTTGAACTCCTTTGACGTAAAATTGCTGCCATTGTCTGTTACGATGCTGTGAGATACTCCAAATCGAAAAACGATGCCCTTCACAAACTTTATTGCTGATGCTGCATCTGGAGAATTTATCGGCTTTGCTTCTATCCACTTGGTGAATTTGTCGACAGCAACCAACATGTACTCGTATCCTCCTGGCGAAGCTTTGTGTAATTTTCCCACCATATCGAGACCCCATTGAGCGAAAGGCCAAGATAAAGGTATTGGCATTAATTCTGCTGCCGGAGAGTGAGGTTTTGCGGCAAATCTCTGACATGCGTCGCAAGTTCGTACTATCTCCTTTGCGTCCTCAATTGCTGTCAACCAGTAGAATCCTGCTCGAAAAACTTTGGCTGCAATAGCTCGACTGCTCACGTGGTGGCCGCATACTCCTTCGTGTACGTCTTTCAGAATTATCCTTCCTTCTTCGGGTGTGACGCACCGTTGTAACACGCCCGAGATACTGCGTTTGTACAACTCCCCTTTGACCACCGTGAAAGCTTTGGATCGCCTAATAACTCGCCTTGCTTCAACTGGATCGTCGGGTATTGTTTTTCTTAGGATGTATGATATGTACGCCTGCATCCACGGGATTTGCACCATCAATACTAGATCTTGTTCCTCTTCTTCTTCTTCCAATGCTTCCTTCGCAGCCCCCGAGGGTTTCTCGCTTTTCTCCTTCTTTGTTAATTTCTTCGGCTTCGTGGATCTTTCTGTTATCTCTTCCCAGAACACACCTGGGGGAATTGCGAGGCACTGCGACCCGATGTTTGCGAGAACATCGGCTTCATCATTGCTCAACCTGCTGATATGGTTTACCTCGCATCCATCAAACAGTTTCTCCAGCTCATTATACATCTCTTTGTACGCCACCATGCTATCATTGACCGCATCGCATTGGTTCATGACTTGCTGAACTACCAATTGTGAGTCGCCAAATATTTTTAGTCGAGTTGCACCGCAGGCTTTTGCCATCTTCATCCCATGTATAAGGGCTTCATATTCTGCCTCATTATTAGATGCGTTTGGGAACGTCATCCGCAGGACGTACTTCAATTTGTCGCCTTCAGGTGATATGAGTATTACCCCTGCTCCAGCTCCTTCTAACCTTTTGGACCCGTCGAAGTTCATAGTCCAGGTTCTCGATAAATCCGGAGGTCCTGTGTTTTGCAACTCCATCCACTCTGCGATGAAGTCTGGTAGAATTTGTGACTTTATTGCCTTTCTTTTTTCATACGTGATGTCCCGAGGAGAAAGTTCTATTCCCCAAAGGGAGACACGGCCTGTAGCTTCTGGATTATTGAGTATGTTGGATAAAGGCGCCTCATTCACCACTATTATCGGATGCGCCAAAAAATAGTGGCGCAACTTTCTTGCGGTTGTGAATACTCCATATACTAGCTTTTGGTACTGCGGGTACCTCTGTTTTGAAGGCGATAATACTTCGCTGATGAAATATACTGGTCTCTGCACTCCATGGAGTTTTCCTTCTTCTTCTCTTTCGACAACTAGTGCCGTGCTGACCACCTGAGGTGTAGCCGCAATATATAACAGGAGCGGTTCTTTCTCTTTTGGCGCTACTAGAATTGGTGGTGTCGAAATTTTCCGCTTGAGGTCCTCGAAGGCCCTATCTGCATCTTCGTTCCATTGGAACTTCTCTCCTTGTTTGATTAAGGCGTAGAATGGTAGCGCCTTTTCTCCCAGCCTGGCGACGAATCTGCTTAAAGCTGCGACTCGCCCAGCTAGTCGTCGTATTTCCTTCAACTTTGTTGGCTTCCTCATTGTTACGATAGCTTGGATTTTTTCAGGATTTGCTTCAATCCCCCTCGCTGAAACTAGGAACCCGAGAAGTTCTCCTGCAGGGACGCCGAAAGAACATTTCGTCGGGTTCAACTTGAGACAAAATTTGTCGAGGTTGTCGAAAGTTTCCTTCAAGTCCTCGATTAATGTTGCCCCCTATTTTGATGTGATGACGACGTCGTCGATGTACACTTGTACATTTTTCCCAATCTGTGTTGCTAGGCACTTCTGCATCATCCGTTGATATGTTGCTCCCGCGTTTTTCAACCCGAAGGGCATTGTTTTGTAACAAAATACACCGTACGGTGTGATGAACGCTGTTTTAGCTTCGTCGTCTTCTTTTAATCTGATCTAATTGTAACCAGAATATGCGTCCAAGAAGGAAAGACGTTCACATCCTGCCGTGGAGTCGATAATCTGATCGATCCTTGGGAGGGGAAAGTGATCCTTTGGACAATGTTTATTGAGGCACGTAAAGTCGACAGACATGCGAAGGACTTTCGTGTTTTTCTTCGGCACCATCACTGGGTTAGCTACCCAAGTGGCCTCAGTAGATATCTCTTTGATGAAACCAGCTTCTCTAAATCAATCAATTTCTGACAGCATGGCTTTGCGGTTTGGTTCTGAAAAATGCCGCAAAGGTTGCTTGATTGGTCTCGCAATAGGATCCAAGTTTAGGTGATGCTCGGCAAGTTCCCTGGGTACTCCTGGCATGTCAGCTGGACACCATGCGAAGATTTTCCAGTGCTCACAGAGGAACTCGACGAGCGCGCTTTCCTATGCGAGGTTCATGTTTGTTGCGATGGACGTCGTTTTCTTCAGATCTGTCGGGTGAATCTGCACTTCCTTAGCATCTTTTGCTGTATTGAAAGTTGATTCCTTGTTGGGTCTCCCTACGTCTGGCAGCACATCATAATCAGTCATGAGCCTTGACGCTGCGTACTCTGCCTGCATCCCGAAAGTTTCTGATAGTCGATGAAAATCTTTGTCGCATTTATCGGCTAGCGCGAAGCTTCCTTTGACTGTGATTGGTCCCTTAGGTCCAGGTAACCTCCAAAGCAGGTACGTGTAATGTGGTACTGCCATAAATCTGGCGTACGCTGGTCGCCCCAGCAAAGCGTGATATTGCGACGGGAAATCCACAACTTCGAATTCCAACCTCTCTATCCTGTAGTTTTCTCGGGTCCCAAACTGAACGTCGAGATTGATCTTCCCCAGTGGGTAACTTGGCTACTCTGGTGTGATGCCGTGAAAACGTGTGTCGGTTGGTTTCAAATTTGCGAGGGAGATATTCATCTTCCTTAGCGTATCTGCGTACATAAGGTTTAGACTGCTGCCGCCATCTATGAATACTCGAGATACATCAAATCCTGCAATTACTGCTGGTAAGATCGATCTTGATCGCCTGGTCGAGGAACTTGCTGTGGATGATCAGCTATTGTGAAGCCAATATCTTGCCCTGACCAGTTAAGGTACTCGACTGTTGGCGGTGGCATCTTCTCTGCCATAAACACCTGTCGCGAGATTACTTTCTGAGCTCTATTGGATGGCCTGCCTTTCTGAATCATCGAGACCGCTCCATTAGAGTTAGGATCGACGTAGGGCGGTGGAGCAGGTGCTGCCGCTATTCTGAGCTGATGTCGATTTTCATCCGTAACCGCTGGAGGAGGTGGCAAGTGAATCTCACTCCTAGGTCCTTGAGGATTTCTGTGTGCTGCCTGAGCGTTTGCATGTCCTGCCCATCTTAACATTGCCTGGAAATTTCGGCAATCCTTTTGCAAGTGTCCTGACTGTCTTTTTCCATTGCTATCGAGAAAGAAATGCATCTGACACGGCCCGTTCATCATCTCTTCGGGAGACACAAAAGGTCTCTGGAACCTTGGCCCGCTATTTTGCCTGTTATCTCTATTGTCGCCTTGCTGTGCATTACTTCTTTGGTAGTCATCTCTATTGTTTCCTCCATTGTTTCCCCGAAAGCCAGCCGATATTTGGCCAGGTGCATCGTAACTTGAGAATTGATGGGGAAATCGGCGTCTATTTTGAAAATTTCGACTGCGATCTTCCTCTGGGGACCTATGTCGTTTGTTATGTACCGCATCTTCGCCATCTGCCCATCTGTTTGCTATCTCCATTAAAGCTGATACTGTTCTTGGGTTTGTCCTCCCCAAGTACTCCACGAAATCTCCTCGTCGAACTCCTGCGACAAATGCATCTATCGCTCTTTCGTCAGATATATTTTCTGCCGAGTTTTTGATGATGTTCCACCTTTGAATGTACTTCCTCATTGATTCATCATGCTTTTGTCGACATGACCTCAACTCCTCTAGTGTCGCAGGTTTCTTGCAGGTTGACCGGAAATTCTTGATAAACACGTCCTCGAAACTTTCCCAGCTGTCAATGGAACCTGGGGGAAGATTTTTTATCCATGATCTGGCGGCTTCGCTCAGATGTATCTGGATGCTCTGCATGGCTGTTGCTCTGGTCCCGCCTATCAATTTTACTGTCTCGAGGTAATCCAAAAGCCAATCCTCGGGGTCTTGCAAGCCATCGAATTTCTTGAAACTATCGGGTAGCTTGAATCCTGATGGAACTCGAGTTTTTCGGACCCGTCGTGTGAAACATGGAAGTCCACACATGTCCTCTTCAGCAAGTTCTGGTGAATGCCGACGTTCCCTTCTTTCTTGTCACGCTCTATCGACTCTGGCCTGAGTTGCTGTGTCCCTGGCTTCACTTGCTCTTGGTGGATCTTGTACTGCTGTGGTAGGTCTCGGACTATTTTGCCTTGCAGTTCCTTCGGGAGGTGTAGCTGTGAACGCTGCTCCCATGGCTCCACATCCTGCCATGGCCATGTTGTACAACGCTTCTCTTGGATCTCCGGGAGGTGGCCTGGACGCTAAGATGAAAGCTTGTGTCGCCATGTACCCTGCTTCCGGTGTTTTTGGGATAATATTCCCCCTCGTGTCGATTGATATAAAAGACATGTCGAGGTTTTGGATTAGAGTCTCTCTTTCAGCTTTCGGTATATTTTGCAGCCGAGATCTTGCTCTCCTCCGAGCTTCTCTGTGACTATCTCCCGAAGTTTCTGAGTGTCGACTTAATTCCGCTCGTCGCCTGCTTGATGCGGAAGTGTAGGATAACGTTGCATAGAAAACAAAAATTTTCCTACCGCGAACACGCAATCCAAGCCAAGATGCAATCTAGAAGACGGTAGCAACGAGGGGGTATCGAGTCTCACCCTTGAAGAGATTCCAAAGCCTACAAGAGGAGGCTCTTGTTGCTACGGTAGACGATCACTTGCCGCTTGCAAAAGCGCGTAGAAGATCTTGATCACGATCGGTTCCGGCGCCACGAACGGGCAGCACCTCCGTACTCGGTCACACGTTCGGTTGTTGATGAAGACGACGTCCACCTCCCCGTTCCAGCGGGCAGTGGAAGTAGTAGCTCCTCTTGAATCCGACAGCACGACGGCGTGGTGTCGGTGGCGGTGAAGAAGTCCGGCGGAGCTTCGCTAAGCTACGCGGGCAATATGGAGGAGAGGGGGGCGGCTAGGGTTTGGGAGGGGTGGCCGGCCACTCTATGGGGGGCGGCCAGCTTGTAGTCTTGGGGTGGCCGGCCCCCTCCCTTGGCCCCTCATTATATAGGTGGATCCCAAGTGTTGGTGTCCAAGTCTTCGAATAAGACCCGAAACCAAAACCTTCCATAAGAGGGGGAAACCTAGCCCAACTAGGACTCCCACCCAAAGGTGGGATTTCCACCTCCCATGTGGGGGGTGGCCGGCCCCCTATGGTGGAGTCCACTTGGGACTCCACCCCATCTAGGGCTGGCCGGCCATGGAGGTGGAGTCCCTTGTGGACTCCACCTTCCTTGGTGGTTTCTTCCGGACTTTTCTAGAACCTTCTAGAACCTTCCATAGAACCTTCCGCGACATTTTATTTCACATAAAATGACATCCTATATATGAATCTTATTCTCCGGACCATTCCGGAACTCCTCGTGATGTCCGGGATCTCATCCGGGACTCCGAACAAATATTCGAACTCCATTCCATATTCAAGTACTACCATTTCAACATCCAACTTTAAGTGTGTCACCCTACGGTTCGTGAACTATGCGGACATGGTTGAGTACTCACTCCGACCAATAACCAATAGCGGGATCTGGAGATCCATAATGGCTCCCACATATTCAACGATGACTTTAGTGATCGAATGAACCATTCACATACATTACCAATTCCCTTTGTCTCGCGATATTTTACTTGTCCGAGGTTTGATCTTCTGTATCACTCTATACCTTGTTCAACCTCGTCTCCTGACAAGTACTCTTTACTCGTACCGTGGTATGTGGTCTCTTATGAACTCATTCATATGCTTGCAAGACATTAGACGACATTCCACCGAGAGGGCCCAGAGTATATCTATCCGTCATCGGGATGGACAAATCCCACTGTTGATCCATATGCCTCAACTCATACTTTCCTGATACTTAATCCCACCTTTATAGCCACCCATTTACGCAAAGTGGTGTTTAGTGTAATCAAAGTACCTTTCCGGTATAAGTGATTTACATGATCTCATGGTCATAAGGACTAGGTAACTATGTATCGAAAGCTTATAGCAAATAACTTAATGACGAGATCTTATGCTACGCTTAATTGGGTGTGTCCATTACATCATTCACACAATGATATAACCTTGTTATTAATAACATCCAATGTTCATGATTATGAAACTAATCATCCATTAATCAACAAGCTAGTTTAAGAGGCATACTAGGGACTACTTGTTTGTCTACATATCACACATGTACTAATGTTTCGGTTAATACAATTCTAGCATGATATATAAACATTTATCATAAACATAAAGATATAAATAATAACCACTTTATTATTGCCTCTAGGGCATATCTCCTTGATCTCCCACTTGCACTAGAGTCAATAATCTAGATTACATTGTAATATACCTAACACCCATGGCATTCTGGTGTTGGTCATGCTTTGCCCTAGGGAGAGCTTTAGTCAACGGATCTGCTACATTCGGATCGGTGTGTACTTTGCAAATCTTTACTTCTCCATCTTCGATGTACTCGCGAATCGAGTGGTAACGCAGCTTGATATGCTTCAGCCTCTTGTGTGACCTTGGCTCTTGTGCATTGGCGATGGCACCCATGTTATCACAAAAATGATTAATGGGTCCAATGCACTAGGAACCACACCGAGCTCTACAATGAACCTCTTCATCCATACCGCTCGATGAAGCCTCTGAACCGCTATGTACTCGATTCTGTTGAAGACTTCGCCACCGTGCAACCGCTTCGAGCTTGCCCAGCTTACTGCAGCACCATTCAATATAAACACGTACCTGATTGTGACTTAGAGTCATCAGATCGGTGTTCCAACTTGCATCGGTGTAACCGTTTACAACGAGCTCTTGGTCACCTCCATAACAAAGAAACATATCCTTAGTTCTTTTCAAGTACTTCAGAATATTCTTGACCGCTGTCCAGTGTTCCATTCCTGGATCACTTTGATATCTGCTAGTCAAACTAACAGCATGTGCTATATCCGGTCTAGTACATAGCATGGCATACATGATAGATCCTACTGCCGAGGCATATGGGATGTTACTCATCATATCTCTTTCTTCTGTGTAGCCGGTCCTTGAGTTTTACTCAATACCTTGCACTGGTAACATAGGTAAGAACCCTTTCTTACTTTCGTCCATTCTAAACTTCTTTAGAATCTTGTCCAGATATGTACTCTGTGATAGCCCTATTAGGCGTCTTGATCTATCTCTATAAATCTTGATGCCTAATATATATGATGCTTCACCAAGGTCTTTCATTGAAAAACTATTATTCAAATAACCCTTAACATCGCTTAATAGTTCTATATCATTCCCGATCAATAATATGTCATCTACATATAATATCGGGAATGCTACTGAGCTCCCACTCACTTTCTTGTAAATACGGGCCTCTCCATGACACCTGTATAAACCCGAAGTCTTTGATCACCTTATCAAAGCGTCGGTTCCAACTTCTTGATGCTTGCTTCAATCCATAGATTGAACGCTGAAGTTTGCATACTTTGTCGACATTTTTAGGATCGACAAAACCTTTGGGTTGTACCATATACAACTCTTCCTCAATGTCTCCATTAAGGAACGCCGTTTTGACATCCATCTGCCAAATCTCATAATCGAAAAATGCAGCTATTGCTAACAAAATCCTCACAGATTTTAGCTTCGCTACAGGTGAGAAAGTCTCATCGTAGTCAACTCCTTGAATTTGTCGGAAACCCTTTGCGACAAGTCGAGCTTTATAGACAGTAATATTACCATCGACATCTGTTTTTCTCTTGAAGATCCATTTATTCTCGACAGCCTTTCGGCTATCGTGTAAGTCTACCAAAGTCCATACTTTGTTATCATACATGGATCCCATTTCGGATTTCATGGCTTCTTGCCATTTGTTGGAATCTGGGCTCATCATCGCTTCTTCATACGTCGCAGGTCCTCATCATTGTTATCTACAATCATGACATTTAGACAAGGATCATACCAATCAGAGTGGCACGTTCCCTTGTCGATCTGCGAGGTTCGATAGTTTCCTCGTTCGAAGTTTCATGATCATTATCATTAGCTTCCTCTCGTTGCCGGTGTAGGCGGTGCAGTACAACTTCCTGCATCGCGCTACTCCGATCAACGAGTATAGATTCATCAATCTCATCGAGTTCTACTTTTCTTCCAGTCACTTCTTTAGTGAGAAATTCTTTCTCAAGAAAGGTTCCGTTCTTAGCAACAAAGATTTTGCCTTCGGATCTGTGATAGAAAGTGTACCCTATAGTTTCCTTAGGGTATCCTATGAAGACGCATTTCTCCGCTTTGGGTTCTAGCTTGTCCGGTTGTAACTTCTTTACATAGGCTTCGCAACCCCAAACTTTCAGGAACGACAGCTTAGGTTTCTTATTAAACCATAATTCATACGGTGTCGTTTCTACGGATTTTGATGGTGCTCTATTTAAAGTGAATGCGGCTGTCTCTAATGCATAACTCCAAAATGATAAAGGCAAATCAGTAAGAGACATCATAGAACGAACCATATCTAAGAGAGTTCGATTACGACGTTCGGACACACCGTTACGTTGAGGTGTTCCCGGCGGTGTCAATTGTGAAAGTATTCCGCATTTCTTTAAATGCATGCCAAACTCATAACTCAGATATTCACCTCCACGATCAGATCGTAGAAATTTGATCTTCTTGTTACGTTGATTTTCTACTTCACTTTGAAATTCCTTAAACTTCTCGAAAGTTTCGGATTTATGTTTCATGAAATAGATATACCCATATCTACTCAAATCATCTGTGAAGGTTAAAACATAACGATAACCACCGCGCGATGCTACGCTCATTGGTCCACACACATCGGTATGTATGATTTCCAATAAGTCAGTAGCTCGCTCCATCATACCAGAAAATGGAGTCTTTGTCATTTTTCCCATTAGACATGCTTCGCATCTATCAAGTGACTCAAAGTCAAGTGATTCAAGTAATCCATCTGTATGGAGTTTCTTCATGCGTTTCACTCCAATATGACCAAGACGACAGTGCCACATATAAGTAGAATTATCATTAAGTTTAATTCGCTTAGCATCAATGTTATGTATATACGTATCACTACTATCGAGATCTAATAGAAATAAGCCATTCTTTTGTGGTGCTCGACCATAAAAGATATTATTCATAAAAATAGAACAACCATTATTCTCAGACTTGAATGAATAACCGTCTTGCATTAAACAAGATCCAGATATAATGTTCATGCTCAACGCAGGTACATAATAGCAATTATTTAGGCTTAAAACTAATCCCGAAGGTAGATGTAGAGGAAGTGTGCCGACTGCGATCACATTGACCTTGGATCCGTTTCCAACGCGCATCGTCACTTCATCTTTCAGCGGTTGTCGTTTATTCTTTAGTTCCTGTTTCGAGTTACAAATATGAGCAACCGAACCAAGATCAAATACCCGTGTACTAGAACGAGAACCAGTGAAATGAACATCTATAACATGTATATCAAATATACCTTCTTTCTTCTTCTTGACAAGGCCGCTCTTGGATCAGCCAGATACTTGGAGCAATTACGCTTCCGGTGTCCCTTCTCCTTGCAGTAATAGCACTCAAGATCGGGCTTAGGGCCGTTCTTAGGTTTCATAGGAGGCGTGGCAGCTTTCTTGCCACCCTTCTTGAATTTTCCCTTAGACTTGCCCCCTGTTTCTTGAAACCGGTGGTCTTGTTGACCATCAACACTTGGTGCTCTTTCTTGATCTCAATCTCAAGACTTTTAGCATGCCAAAGAGTTCGAGTAACTCCTTGTTCATGTTCTCGCATATTGTAGTTCATCACAAAGTTCTTGTAACTTGGTGGCGTGATTGAAGGACACGATTAATCCCCGATCATTAGGAATCACTATTCCCAAGTCACTCGAGTTTCTTCGCATGCCCGGTCATGGCGAGCATGTGCTCACTAACGGAGCTGCCTTCTTCCATCATACAATGAAGAAATGTTTCGATGCTTCATAGCATTCCATCGCCGCATGAGTCTCGAATATAGCTTTCAGCTCATTCATCAACTCATGAGGATCATGGTGCTCAAAACGTTTTTGAAGATCGGATTCCAGATCGCACAGATGGCACACCGAACTTGAGAGTACCGAGTTTTCCGAGTCGCGTAAACAGCTTTTACTTCATCGGATTCATCTTCTGCAGAGGGTCACCTAGCGGTGCATCAAGCACAAATTGCAGATTTCCGCCCAGAGGAAGATCCTCACATGACGGAACCAAAGGTGAAGTTGCTACCATTGCTCTTAAGTTTCTCTTTCTCTAGGAACTGATTAAAATTGATTGGGGACGCCATCTCTACAACATATATTTGCAATAGTTTAGACTAAGTTTATGACAAATTGAGTTCAAATTTTAATTCAACATAATTAAAAACCTAAGTGAACTCCCACTCAAAACAATATCCCTCGCATTGTCTTAGTGATCACACGAACCAAATCCACCGCACCTTAACCCGATCATCACGAGAAAAAGTGTGATTTCAATGGCGAACATTCAAAGTGTTCATCATATCAACCATATGATTCATGCTCTACCTTTCGGTATCACGTGTTCCGAGACCATGTCTGTACATGCTAGGCTCGTCAAGGCCACCTTAGTATCTGCATGTGCAAAACTGTCTTGCACCCGTCATATGTACTTATTGAATCTATCACACCCGATCATCACGAGATGCTTCAAACGACAAGACTTGGCAACGGTGCTACTAAGGATGAACACTTTATTATCTTGAGATTTTAGTGAGGGATCATCTTATAATGCTACCGTCGCGATCTAAGCAAAATAAGATGCATAAAAAGATTAACATCACATGTAGTTCATATGTGATATGATATGGCCCTTTTGTCTTTGCGCCTTTGATCTTCATCTCCAAAGCACGGACATGATCTCCATCATCTTCGGGCATGATCTCCATCATCGTCGGCGTAGCGTCAAGGTCAATGGCGCCGTCTTCATGATTGTCCTCCATGTAGCAACTATTACAACTACTTTGAAATACTACTCAACATGAAATTTAAAGACAACCATAAGGCTCCTGCCGGTTGCCACAATACAATAATGATCATCTCATACATATTCATCATCACATTATGGCCATATCACATCACCAAACCCTGCAAAAACAAGTTAGACGTCTCTAATTTGGTTTGCATATTTTACGTGGTTTAGGGTTTTCGAGAGAGATCTAATCTACCTACGAACATGAACCACAACGTTGATACTAATGTTTTCAATAGAAGAGTAAATTGAATCTTTACTATAGTAGGAGAGACAGACACCCGCAAAGCCTCTTATGCAATACAAGTTGCATGTCGAACGAGGAACAAGTCTCATGAACGCGGTCATGTAAAGTTAGTCCGAGCCGCTTCATCCCACTATGCCATAAAGATGCAAAGTACTCAAACTAAAGATAACAAGAGCATCAACGCCCACAAACCATTGTGTTCTACTCGTGCAACCATCTATGCATAGACACGGCTCTGATACCACTGTAGGATAACGTTGCATAGAAAACAAAAATTTTCCTACCGCGAACACGCAATCCAAGCCAAGATGCAATCTAGAAGACGGTAGCAACGAGGGGGTATCGAGTCTCACCCTTGAAGAGATTCCAAAGCCTACAAGAGGAGGCTCTTGTTGCTGCGGTAGACGATCACTTGCCGCTTGCAAAAGCGCGTAGAAGATCTTGATCACGATCGGTTCCGGCGCCACGAACGGCAAAGCACCTCCGTACTCGGTCACACGTTCGGTTGTTGATGAAGACGACGTCCACCTCCCCGTTCCAGCGGGCAGCGGAAGTAGTAGCTCCTCTTGAATCCGACAGCACGACGGCGTGGTGTCGGTGGCGGTGAAGAAGTCCGGCGGAGCTTCGCTAAGCTACGCGGGCAATATGGAGGAGAGGGGGGCGGCTAGGGTTTGGGACGGGTGGCCGGCCACTCTATGGGGGGCGGCCAGCTTGTAGTCTTGGGGTGGCCGGCCCCCTCCCTTGGCCCCTCATTATATAGGTGGATCCCAAGTGTTGGTGTCCAAGTCTTCGAATAAGACCCGAAACCAAAACCTTCCATAAGAGGGGAAACCTAGCCCCTCCAGGACTCCCACCCAAAGGTGGGATTTCCACCTCCCATGTGGGGGGTGGCCGGCCCCCTATGGTGGAGTCCACTTGGGACTCCACCCCATCTAGGGCTGGCCGGCCATGGAGGTGGAGTCCCTTGTGGACTCCACCTTCCTTGGCGGTTTCTTCCGGACTTTTCTAGAACCTTCTAGAACCTTCCATAGAACCTTCCGCGACATTTTATTTCACATAAAATGACATCCTATATATGAATCTTATTCTCCTGACCATTCCTAACTCCTCGTGATGTCCGGATCTCATCCGGGACTCCGAACAAATATTCGAACTCCATTCCATATTCAAGTACTACCATTTCAACATCCAACTTTAAGTGTGTCACCCTACGGTTCGTGAACTATGCGGACATGGTTGAGTACTCACTCCGACCAATAACCAATAGCGGGATCTGGAGATCCATAATGGCTCCCACATATTCAACGATGACTTTAGTGATCGAATGAACCATTCACATACATTACCAATTCCCTTTGTCTCGCGATATTTTACTTGTCCGAGGTTTGATCTTCGGTATCACTCTATACCTTGTTCAACCTCGTCTCCTGACAAGTACTCTTTACTCGTACCGTGGTATGTGGTCTCTTATGAACTCATTCATATGCTTGCAAGACATTAGACGACATTCCACCGAGAGGGCCCAGAGTATATCTATCCGTCATCGGGATGGACAAATCCCACTGTTGATCCATATGCCTCAACTCATACTTTCCGGATACTTAATCCCACCTTTATAGCCACCCATTTACGCAGTGGTGTTTAGTGTAATCAAAGTACCTTTCCGGTATAAGTGATTTACATGATCTCATGGTCATAAGGACTAGGTAACTATGTATCGAAAGCTTATAGCAAATAACTTAATGACGAGATCTTATGCTACGCTTAATTGGGTGTGTCCATTACATCATTCACACAATGATATAACCTTGTTATTAATAACATCCAATGTTCATGATTATGAAACTAATCATCCATTAATCAACAAGCTAGTTTAAGAGGCATACTAGGGACTACTTGTTTGTCTACATATCACACATGTACTAATGTTTCGGTTAATACAATTCTAGCATGATATATAAACATTTATCATAAACATAAAGATATAAATAATAACCACTTTATTATTGCCTCTAGGGCATATCTCCTTCAGGAAGCTGCCTCCCTTCTTCTGTTCAAAGCAGCTGTCTGTTTTTCCAACTCTCTTCCAGCTCGGGCAAGTCTATATTGATAAGCTTGCAGTTCTTTGACTGTAGCAGTTGTCTCCATTGGTTCAGAGCCATCCAAAGCTTTCGCAGCTCTATCCCAGGCTGCTTGTGGAAGTTGAACTCTAGCACGCGGTGTGGGCCCGGCATATTTAGTGCCCAAACCTCTCCTTAGATCTGAGGGATCGATATAGGGGTTTCCCAAATCGTCGAAAGCCTCTGATGTTTCCTCTTGATCGCGACTTGCTTCTCCAATGGCATAGACTTGGTGATATTTTGGAGTTTTCTCTTTGCTTGGTTTGGTGACACCATCATAGAGATTGGTGAAGACCTTCCCAATAGAGATGGATTTGTCGATGAAGTCAAAGCTATCGGTGTCGCTCGAATCATCGCTTATATAGGAGTCCGCCGATGACTCGAGGGACATGTCGCTGAAGATTTTGGCGAGTTTTTCATTTGCCCTGCTGCCGATGAAGCGTGGCGACGAAATCTCCTTGTCGCTTGACTCGACGGATGATACTGAGTTTGAGAAATCAATACCATCTGCCGATAATCCCGACGAGATCGGAACTTCGAGACGATACGATCCTTCTTTCTCGACGTGGAAGTGGAATTTTCCAAACGTCATCTTCATGGGCCCCTCCAGATACGCATATGCATCCAAACGGGAGGGCGGGTGAGGAATAAAATCGACGAGACCAGTTTCGATCTGTTTACCTCTGTCCATGATGTTGCTTGCTACTGATGAAGTCGACGATCTTGAACGTGCCATCGAGATCAGCTCCTTGTCGCCTCTAGACCCCACAGATGGCGCCAATTGACAAGGTATTAACTTGTCAATGCCTACGGATTGTAGACTAGGGTTTAGTTGGATGTAGAGGGCAAGTAGATCTCGAAGGTTTCAGCCGAAAAGTACTCGACGAATATGAAAACTAGGGTTTGGGAAAACAATGATTCGATGCCTTCTGTGTCCCTCGACTCCCCCTTATATAGGAGGTGGAGCCGAGAGATTCGTATTGTACAAGTTACAGAGTCCGGAAAGATTTCTAACTCCTCCCGCAAGATTACAAATAATGCTTCCTATTACAACTCTAGCTTTCCTTAATAATATCTTGGGCTCCCGAATCTTCTTATTCTTCGGGTAGTGGGCCTTCAGTAAACCCCGGGTACCATCATCGGTAGGCCCATTGGGGGGATGCCTATGTCAGTGAGCTTATTTGCTCAAGAAACCACGGTGCTGTTACGACCCAACCATCTCCTACCTCGACTACCTCGGCCCAGGAGGATGGCCCATCAAGAGCGGAGCCTACCAGGAGGAGCAAGCGTCTAAAGAGGCCCAACCCACGTTACACGTGAAGCTGGCAGAAGCGGTACGCCGGTCTACATAGCTAGAAGCCAGTAATGCTAGAGTTACGGGCTAATCTTTACGTACAAAAACTTACGGGCTGACGTGTGAATCAGGTATTGGCACGGGAGATTTAGGCTGAGCAACTGCCCCAGCAAACTTCCAATCGCACGACTCCACCTCCGCCCGTAACAAATATTCCGTAAGCTCAGCCCGTAAGTGTAGGATTATTGGCTAGAAGCTCGGTTCAGATGTAAGGTGTGAAGTATGTGATTAGCTGATGCTATCTCCTTTCTCTTGGATCCCCTCTTGTCTCTCTCCCCAACCCCTAGAACTCTGAAATATTTGAACCAAAGTTGTATCAGATCTGGTTGTATCGTAGAGGGATCGTAACAATCTGGTATCAGAGCCATCACCACATACCACCAATTTTTTCTCCCGTTCCCCATCACTCTGGCCGGGAGATTTCCTTCTATCATCCTCACTAGGAAGGGAAAGGTGGCGGCGATGGAGGAGCAGTCCAAGTTGCTCGCGGACCTGGCGGTGGCGGTATCGTCTATCAATGCCAAGCTCTCGGAGATGCACCCGGCGGTGCTCGATCTGCACACATGGCGGCCGAACATGGAGCGCTCGGTCGAATCCCTGCGCGCGGAGGTGGGCGACCTGAGATCGCGCGTCATCGACCTCACAAGGCCCTCGTCGTCTTCGACAATACCACGAGGAGATCTACCTCCACTTCTTCAGCTCTCGACGGACGCATCTGCTTTGAATCCTCCGAAGCCTGCGGTGCCCGGTAAGGAGGAGCACGCGGTGGGACTCGGTGGCGACGGCCACGGGCAAATCGGCCACCGCGACGCATCGAACCATCGGGGTGACCACTCCGCGGATCACTCGATCCCGGGCGGAACCCCGGCCAAGGGTACGTACCAGATCCCTGGCCCAGGTTATGATCCGTCAGAATTTGCTCGTAGTTGGGGTTCTCATTACCATAGTTTCCCACGACCGCCACGCGTTGATTTTCCACTGTTCGACGGGGATAATCCGCGCGCCTGGCGTCTCAAGTGCGAGGCGTACTTTCAGGTGTGCTCAATGCACCCTGATACTTGGGTCAACTGTGCTGCTATGTACTTCATAGATGGAGCCCTGTCCTGGCTGCAGTCATCGGAAGCGCACTTGCGTTTGCCGTTGTGGAAGGATTTTGCTAAGGCCATTTGTGCTCAGTTTGGCAGAGCAGATTTCCAATTGTACCTGCGCCAGTTTAACAAGCTTAAACAAACTGGAACAGTAGCTGAATACACTAGCAAGTTTAACGAACTCATGCACAACTTGACTGCTCATCATAATTCATGGGAACCAGCATATTTTGTTACACACTTTATAGATGGTTTACATCGTGATATCCGAGCTGCTGTAATTTTACATCAACCTGTCGATCTCGATACTGCCGTGGATCTTGCCTTGTTGCAGGAGGGAGTTCTGGAATCTTATAAACAAGAGCCCAGGCGCACAGACTTCTCACCCATGCCACGTGCTCTACCGCGCACAGCGATGCCGCTACCTACTCCTCCACAGAATCGGGTGTCTTCGTCATCACCTTATCGTTCTGATGATCGGCGAATCAGTGATGCCCCGAGAAGCCAATCTTCTGATGATAAGGTAGCAGCACTGCGGGCATATCGCCGTGCACGTAATCTCTGCTTTACCTGTGGAGAAAAGTACAATCGAGAGCATCGATGTGGTTCTACTGTCCCTCTTCACATCGTAGAGGAGCTATTGGCACTTATACAGCCAGCAGAGGAGATAGAGGCGCCGGTGACATCGGCGTCAAGCGAGCATGGCAGTCAGCTTATGCATTTGTCTCAGGCTGCTGCAGAAGGAGGTCAAGGTGCAACTACCATGAGGCTGCAAGGATGGATTCAGCAACACGAGGTTCTGATGCTGGTTGACTCGGGGAGTTCTCATACGTTTGTGAGCTCTGACTTGGCTGAGCGACTGCAGTTTCCTCGCAGCGCCACTCGGCCTCTTCGTGTCAAGGTTGCTAATGGAGGGATCATGTATTGTGGAACTGAATTGGCTGATTGTGAATGGTGGACGCAGGGGTACCAATTCAGGAATAATTTCAAGATCCTCCCGCTGGGTTCATATGACATCATCTTGGGGTATGATTGGCTTACAGAGCATAGCCCTATGAACGTTGATTGGGTGGCTCAAACTATGTCCTTCACACAAGGCTGTACCGAGGTTAAACTGATAGGTGTACAGCCAGATGTCACTAAATGCCCGCTATTGACACAATATCAGCTTCATTCTCTGATTGAGAAGTCCAGGGTATCACGCAGTCGATGATAATTCCCAGTCAGAGCCAGCGGCGCAGTTGTTGATTGAATTTGAAATGTTATTTGAAGAACCAAGTGAGTTGCCTCCTCAAAGACAGTTCGATCACTCTATTCCACTACTTCCTGGTGCCAAGCCAGTCAACCTGCGACCGTAAAGGTATAACCCAGCTCAGAAGGACGAAATAGAGCGGCAAATTGCTCAGATGCTTGCCCAGGGTATTATCCGTTTCAGTTCTAGCCCCTACTCTTCACCGGTGCTGCTTGTCCTAAAAAAAGATTTGACATGGCGTTTTTGCGTGGACTTCCGACAACTTAATGCTATAACTATCAAGAACCGCTACCCTCTGCCGGTGATAGATGAACTGTTAGATGAATTATCAGGTGCCTGTATATTTACCAGTCTGGACCTTCGTGCAGGGTACCACCAGATACGTATGCAGCCAGAGGACGAACACAAAACAGCTTTTAAAACTCATAATGGACATTATGAGTTTAAAGTCATGGCTTATGGCTTAACAGGTGCGCCAGCTACGTTCCAGGGCCTAATGAATACGATCTTGCAACCACTACTCCGAAAAGGCGTGCTAGTCTTCATAGATGATATTCTCATCTATAGTGCAGACCAGGAGACACATCTACAGTTGCTGCGCCAAGTGTTCGCCATTCTTGCTGAGCACCAGTTGAAGATCAAGCGCAGTAAGTGCAAGTTCTTGCAGCACAAATTGGTATATCTGGGACATGAAATCAGCAAAGAAGGGGTACGAACAGATACCAAGAATATTGAAGCTGTTAAGAAATGGCCCCCACCTGCCAATGCCAAGGAAGTAAGGGGTTTTCTTGGTTTGGCCGGATATTACCGAAAATTTGTCAAGAATTTCGGCATTACAAGCAGACCTCTGACAGATCTCCTGAAGAAGCAAGCAGTGTTTCGTTGGACACAATTAGAAGAAGCTGCATTCCACACTCTCAAACAGGCTCTGATTTCCGCACCAGTCCTCGCCTTGCCAGATTTTGCTGTCACTTTCGAAATCGAAACAGATGCATCAGACAAAGGGATTGGAGCGGTGCTTATGCAGAACAAACACCCCATATCCTTTCTTAGCAAAGCTTTGGGACCACGTACAAGTATGTTATCCACGTATGAAAAGGAGGCTTTAGCCATTTTGATGGCAGTTGATCACTGGAGGGCTTATCTGCAGCCAGCAGAATTCATCATACATACAAACCAGAAGAGCCTCATTCATTTGGAAGAGCAGCGCATATCAACTCCCTGGCAGCAGAAAGTAATGGTAAAATTGTTGGGATTGCGATATCGCATTGTGTACAAAAAAGGGCCAGAGAATCGTGCTGCCGATGCTCTTTCTCGGTGCCCACTGCCAGCTTCTGGAGAACTTGCTGCTGTGTCAGTATCCTTACCAGTCTGGTTGGATGAGGTGCAAATTGGTTACCGCGGCGATCCAAAGACCCAGAAGCTATTGACTCAGTTGACCGCGACTCCACGTGAAGGCCCAATGGAGTACAACTTGGAAGAAGGCTTGATAAAAATTGACGGCCGCATTTGGGTGGGTCAGAACCCAGGGTTGCAACATAAAATCCTGACGGCTTTACATACAAGTGCAGTTGGAGGTCACTCAGGCGTGGCTGTGACATATCGTCGCGCACATACTCTTTTTTCTTGGCCAGGTCTGAAGAAGCAAGTGCAACAATTTGTTGAGAACTGTGCGATCTGCAAACAAGCAAAGCCCGAACGGGTGCGCTACCCAGGGCTACTTGAGCCATTACCCGTTCCTCCTCACACATGGCACACGGTTACCATGGACTTCATCGAGGGGCTGCCAAAGTCTTCTGGGTACAACTGCATTGTGGTTGTGGTGGACAAACTGTCCAGATACGCCCATTTCATACCGTTGGCGCATCCTTTCACCGCGCTCCAAGTGGCACAAGCCTACATGCTAAATGTGTACAAGCTACATGGACTCCCAGTGGCGATTGTGTCAGATCGGGACAAGGTTTTTACCAGCAGTCTTTGGAGGGAGTTATTCCGTCTCTCGCAGACCCAACTGCGTATGAGCTCTGCCTACCACCCGCAAACGGACGGTCAAACGGAACGTGTCAACCAGTGCCTCGAAACGTACCTCCGATGCTTTGCTCACGCCTGTCCAACCAAATGGAATGCCTGGCTTCACTTAGCGGAATTCTGGTACAATACTTCTCCTCATTCTGTGTTAGGAAAGACACCCTTTGAGGTTCTCTATGGCAATGCACCCAGGCATTTTGGTATTATTGATCCAGCATCATGCCCGGTCTCGGAGTTGTCTGAATGGCTACAGGACAGAGAGGATACTATGGCATTACTGCAACAACATCTGCGTCGCGCCCAGCAGCAGATGAAACTGACTGCGGACAAAAAGAGATCAAAACGAGTGTTCGCAGTGGGCGATTGGGTCTATCTCAAGCTTCAGCCATATGTGCAAAGATCCTTGGCTACCCGAGCTAACCCCAAACTTGCATTTCGCTATTTTGGTCCGTTTCAGGTCCTTCTGCGTGTGGGGGGTACTTCTTATAAGCTGCAGCTGCCAGATTCATGCAAGATTCACCCAGTCATCCACGTATCGCAACTGCGACGTGCTGTTCCTCCATCCACCGAGGTGCTCCAGGATTTGCCTGTTGATGTTGCTGTTCAACCGGAACCAACCAATGTCCTGGAGACAAGATTATACCAGCGCGACGGAGAGACAAGAACGCAAGTGCTCATCCAGTGGACTGATCAACCAGCAACTTTAGCAACCTGGGAAGATCAGAGTGAGCTTCTTCATCACTTCCCTAATGCAGCAGCTTGGGGACAAGCTGCGTCTCAAACGGGGGGGAATGTTACGACCCAACCATCTCCTACCTTGACTACCTCGGCCCAGGAGGATGGCCCATCAAGAGCGGAGCCTACCAGGAGGAGCAAGCGTCTAAAGAGGCCCAACCCACGTTACACGTGAAGCTGGCAGAAGCGGTACGCCGGTCTACATAGCTAGAAGCTCGGTTCAGATGTAAGGTGTGAAGTATGTGATTAGCTGATGCTATCTCCTTTCTCTTGGATCCCCTCTTCTCTCTCTCCCCAACCCCTAGAACTCTGAAATATTTGAACCAAAGTTGTATCAGATCTGGTTGTATCGTAGAGGGATCGTAACAGGTGCATTTCGTGAACATGTAGGCTTTGTTCATCTCAAACATCTATCTTTGTGGTTGTACTCTGTGGTTCCCTCCAGCTGCAGATATTGTTGCTTGAACCATTTGTTTTCAAGCTCACTATTTAGTTACAAGGCTTACAGTGGGAGCTAATATGTAGAATAGCCTGCCTTTGGAAAAAAAATGAATTGGGGTTTCAGCAAATTTCAGTTCATACAATCAGGAGTTACAGCAAAGAATAGTGTAACTTCTGTAACTGTTTTTCCACTCCCACTTGTAGATTGTTAGGGGTGGTGGATAAATGTATGTAAGGTGCATAATTGTTTTTTTTTTGCTTTGCATTGTGTGCAGCGTTCTGTTCGTTCACAAAACGATAGTTCGTATATACTAACTAGTGATTGTTTCAATTCAATCGACAGGTTCTCAGCTATTATACATGGATGAGAATTATCTGGGTTGTCAGAAATAATATACTCCAGAAATATTCCGGTGTTGAAGCTTCCTAATGAAGCTGCCCTTGAAGCTCTTTTCCCTCTACTTGAAGCCTGGTTTGGGAAGAAAAGCACCAGTACCAACAACGTGATACAACTTCCATTTCTGCCTGCAAAATGAACATGAGAGCGGCCAGATTTTTTTGTTCCAAGGTATCGTGAGTAGTAACCATTCCATGCAACTGCCAGTTTTGTGTAAAATAAATGGGATAGAGATTAAAATGGCATTGCGAGTCTCTAGAAGACCTGTTGCTTGAGTTTTTTTAGACTTGGGATATTTATTGGTGTTACGAAGATAATCGTCTTTCAGTGTTAAGGCTTGGCAAGTCTATGTTGCTTGCGAGATTAATCATGGCTTATGATTCACTGGCAATCGCCTCATGTACAACTCCTGTTCTACTTGTAAACGATGGTTTTAAAACTATGAAATAAAAGGGTTGTGTGTGTTGCTTGATGCAGAGTCCAGGGTTTTATTCCCCTTTTTGGAAAAAGAAGTCCTTTTCTGTTCAACACATTTCTTTTAACAACCTGCCTTGTCGATTCCCGTTAGAGAAACCACTGCGATTGAATAACGGAAATTGCAAGAAAGAAGTAAAGAAGCAAAATAAAGCAACTATAGTGTGCTGCAGGAGTGGTGGCTAGCTGAGAGGGCCAAGTGTAGAGACAAGGACATAAGATGGTTTGATACTTTCATCTGCACAATAGGGTATGCGCTCTGGAAAAACCGCAATGCATGGTGCTTCAACAATGTGCAGCGCTCTGGAGAAACAGCAATGCATGGTGCTTCAACAATGTGCAGCGGCAACATTCAGTTCGGAGCCTCG
The DNA here is from genome assembly GCF_019359855.2 of Lolium perenne. NCBI lineage: Eukaryota > Viridiplantae > Streptophyta > Magnoliopsida > Poales > Poaceae > Lolium > Lolium perenne. The sequence goes on along the minus strand of NC_067248.2, from coordinate 218,494,989 downwards.
TGGAGTGACTGGAGTCCATAACTGATGAGTTTTATAAACTGAAAGTAGCCCTTAGAGTAGGAGGTGGAGTTTTGACAACGGTTAGGAGAGTAGAGCTGTGTTTCTTTTGCGGGAGTTTCTTAGAGCATCTCCAGTCGCGTCCCCCAAATCGCGCCAGATCGAGCGTTTGGGGGACGTGTTTTGTTCGTGCCGCGTTTGGGGGACATCGCTCCCCAGCCGCGTCCCCCAAACGCCGCCCCCAATTAGAAATTCAAATAGATGCATTCAAAAGAGATCGTTCCTGCCGATTCGTCGCGATCAGAGTAGCGGCGATCAAAGTACTGGGCGCGCGATCATATTACAGACCGGTGGTGCATGCAAATTAGAAGAAGGGGTTGGGCGACGGCGTCGTATCCTGAGTCGACGCAGGCCCGTCGAGCACGATGACCTCGTCGCGATCTGCTTGTTGCTGTGCATGGTGCGTCTGCTCCGTCGCCGACGCAGAGGCCGACGCAGGTGTAGCAGTAGAAGACGCGTTAGCCTGCTCTTGCTGCGCTGCCGCTGCCGCCGATGCCGCTGCCAGGGCCGCCGCGTCCGCCGCCGCCATTTTGGCTTCGATGTCGTCGAGGATCTGGCCTTTGAAGAAGTTGTGCGCCGCTCGCGTCCGGGGAGACATTCCCTCTGTCGACGTTCTCAGCAGGGACATGTCGTCCCTGCGTTTCTTGAGCTCCAGCTTCTCCTCTTGCCTCTTGAGCAGCTCGGCCCACCTTTGGTCAGCCTTCTTGTCGCGGGAGATAAAGGTCGAGGAGACGTCGGCGAGGCATTTCGTGATCGACGTCTGCGTCTTCTCAGACGACGCAGCGTCGGCCAAGGCGGCCTTGGCAGCCTTGTTGCCAGTAGGACGCCCTGTCGAAGTTGCCAGCGGCGCGTCCAGATCAATGGCGTCCTTCCCCTTGGACAGCGACAAGCGCGTCAATCGCCATTTCTCATTCATTTTGAGCTTGCCATAGCAATGCATGAGCACGAAAGACTTGTGACCTTCCGAGTTCTTCGAGTACAAATCCATGGCCCTATCAAACTAACCAAAGGAAGCAGAGTCATTTCATCGAACACAATGTAGGCGCTACGGATTATGGAAGAAAGAGTCGTACCAGTTGGGCGACGTCGGCGCCGCTGTCGCCTCTGGTCTCTAAGTCCTGATGGTACCCATGGAAGGAGTTCACCGACGCCTGGATGATGGCCCATCGCGTCGACATTGCCTTCTGGCTCCTCTTCATTGGCACTTTCTTGTAGTCGATGTTGATCAGCTTGCGCTCATCGAACTCGGCCTTGATCCTCGCCCAATACTTCCCGCTTTTTTGGTTGGCGCCGATGATGGAGTCATGGCTCACCGTCGCCCACGACTCGCACAGACAAAGATCTTGCAGAGGCGTCCACTTCGGGCCTCGTGTGCCCGACGCCTTCTTCTTCTTCTTCTTCTTCGTCCTCACGCCGTCCGCGTCTACCTCCACGAGATCATCGTCACCGGCACCCTCGTCATCCTCTTCCTCGCCGCCCTCTTCGTCCTCATCGTCGTCCTTCTCGTCGTCCTCCACCCCGTCCTCTTCCTCGTCGTCCTCCTCCTCAACCCCGTCGTCCTCCTCAGCACCGGCGCCGTCGTATTCGAGCGGACCCCTGCGGCCGGTGAAAGGGTCGCCGTCCGGACCGGGTCCTGGCTCGCGCTGCTCGTACGCCGGGGAGTAGAGGTTGTTGGGGTTGAAGCCGCCGTGCGGCAGCGCATCCTGGTAGTGCGGCGACAAGTTAGGCGTCACGCACCCGGGAGTGGCGGAGGGGCCGTCGTTGTAGAAGGCGGCTTGCGACGGAGAGATCACTCCCGGAACGTACACCGGCACGGACGTACTCCATGGGCTCGCGTTGGTGGCGGCGATACACCCGGCCATTACGTGCTGGTGCTGGCGCGCCGCCTGAGCCTTCTTCTCCAGCTCCGCCGCCCTCCGTCCTTTCCGCTCCGCCGTCGATAGCTTCTGGCGCAGGCAATCTTGCTGCCATTGATCGTCGGTCCATCCTTCAGGCTTCTTCGCAGCCGGCGCCTTCCGCGGCTTCGCGAACGGCGCTTTCGCCCCTCTCGTCCCATTGCCCGGCGGCTTCTTGGCCGCTTTCTTCGCCATCTTTTTGGGGGCTGTCGGCGGCGCCATGTGGAGAGGGTAGCGACGGCGGGTGGACGGCGGGAGGGAGAAAGAAATCGGCGGGATAGGAGAAATGAATCGGCGGCGGGATATGTTTTGGGAGGCCTGAAATGCGCGGCGGTATAGGCGCGATTTGGCGGGAGCGGCGGGATTTGGCGGGAGTGTGAGACAAATTTTCCCTGTGCCGCTGACGGGTCAGGCCCGCGTCGGTTCGCCTCGCTTTTCGGTGTGTCCGGCGTCCCCGGTGCATCCCCTGTGGGACGGGGACGGGCTCGGGGCGCCGGACACTGTATCGAGCCGCGCCAGACAAAAATAGGTTTTGGGGGACGCGGCTGGAACACATTTTTTGTCCGGCGCGCCCCAAATCCCTTTGGGGGACGCGACTGGAGATGCTCTTAGTTCATCTATGTGCGCATAGTGGAACTTTCTTGTAAATTTTTCTTCTACCTTCTATAAAAGTAAGGTACGCGAACCTACCATAACATTCCTTCACAACTAGAATGACCTTGGGTGGGTGTTCACGGATTCGCGACAAAAGAGGACTGGTTAATTGAAGATCAATTTTATTTTTGGTTCTACCCTTCACCGAGTGCTCTATGACATTCTGCTAGTATTGAAGATCTGCCCATTTTGAGAGTACAACATACAAGTGACAAAGAGTAGAATGGAATGAACGGATACAAACATGAACAAACAGTACACACAGAGGTGTGACGCAGCTAAGGGTCACTTGCAATTCCAGCGGCATCATCAGTTCATCAGCTGTCAGCACTCAGCAATGCTCTGGCTGGGATCCATGTCGGTCATGCACGCGTATCCCTGCAGCTTCTCGTTGAATCGCACGAGGGGATCCTTGTCCCTGAGCACGCCGTCGTCGTCGTAGGCCTCCCGGAGGAACACCGCCCAGTTCATCTCCGTGCCGGCGAGGTAGAAGGCGCGGGTCTGCCTCCGCAGCGACTCGTACATGTGGCGCGTGAGCCCGAGCTCCTCCTTGAACTCGAAGACGTGGTGTATCAGCGCCCGCTTCTCCAGCGTGAGGCTCAGGAACTCGTGCACCGCCCCGACGCGGTACTTCTCCGCCTCCGGCGTCCACGGCCGGAGCAGCGCGCCGTTGGTGTACGGCGACACCAGCGGGAACGTGGTCGCCGCGTCCAGCCGCTCCGCCTCCTCCGCTTCCAGCGGCATCGACCGCCGGTGCGGGACCGAGAAGCGGAACGTGCGACGGACCCGCCGCTCGTCCACCACGAAGTCCCGCTCCAGGGCGCTCACCGCGAGCGCCGGGTCCCAGCGCGCCAGCTCCAGGACGTGGAGCCCGTCGGGGTCCACGGCGACGCGGAAGTCGTCGGGGAAGTCGCGCACGCGGTCCCGGAAGTCGTCGGGGAGGCCGAGCACGGCGCGGCAGTGGTGCAGCTTCGCGAGGGGCACGCGGCGGTGCGCGGTGAGCATGAGCAGCTTCCGCACGGCCAGGACGCGGGAGGGGAGGAGGTCGTCGTGGACGCGGCGCTCCTCGTCGAGGAGCGCGCGCATGAGCGGCGTGAGCGCGAGGTGCGGGACGGCGCCCACGGTGGTGCGGTGGAAGAGCAGCGGGTGGCGGGCGGCGGCGCGCGTCACGCTGCGGCCGCGCGGGAAGCCCAGCTCGCGGTGCAGCTTGCCGGCCTCGGCCAGCGGGATGCGGTGCGGCGGCGGGAGGGAGGCCATGAAGGAGCGCGCGCGGGAGAGGAAGCGGAAGGCGGCGTCGCGGTCGAGCACCGCGTCCAGCGCCGGCACGCGGCGGTCGGGCTCCGGCTCGATGGGCGCCACGCGCGGGCTCCTCAGCTTCTTCAGGAGCTTCTTGCGCCGCTTGCACGGCAGCAGCGGCAGGAGCGACTCCGCCGCTGCCGCCACCGCGGAAGAGGACGCGGGCACGGGAGCCGGCGTCGGAGCTGGGACGGGCGGGACGAGCGCTCTCGCGGCGGAGAAGAGGCGGCGCGCCATTGCTACTACTCTCTGGCGGCGGCGCCGGCGGCGGCGGCTCCCCGTGTGGTGGAGTGGGGGACAGTTTCATTTGATCAACGCAGCGCACGAATATTGAAGTCACCGCAGCCGTCCGATCTGAAGCCCACTCCCCACTTCTCTCTCTCCACATCCTCGTATAGCCGCAGTTTCCCCATCCGTGACGTCGTGCGTTTCCTCGGAACCAAACCCCAAAAATTGCTCGTCCGCCGCCGCCGCCGCCGCCCGCCATGGGGACGGAGGTGGCTCCCATGGTGGACCTGGGGGCGCTGTCCCAGTCGGATCTCGTGGCGCTCGCGGCCGCGTCGCCCTACGCCGTCGACCCGCGCCGCGGCCGCCGCGACGACGACATCCTCCCGCCCCCCAAGATCGACCGCGCCGTCTTCAACGAGAGCGCCGGCTCCCGCAAGCAGACCTTCTCCCGCCACCGCGTCGCCACCAATCTCTCCCACAACGCTACCCCTAGCACCGCCTCCACCTCCACCGCCGCCCCCACCGACGAGGACTCCGAGAACCGCCTCATCGTCTTCCACCTCCAGCGCCTCTTCGCGCTCCACGACCCCTCCTACCCGCAACCGCCCCCGATTCAACAAACCCTAGCCGCACCACCGCTAGCCGTAGCCGCGACCCCCGTGGCCGCCCTGCCGATCCCGTCACTCCCGGACCCCGACCGGGACCTGATGAATCCCAAGGGGGCGGCGGTTGATTTGGCGAGGCTCGCGGGGTTGGTGGATCCGTACGGGGAGGAGATACAGAAGCAGACTGCGGGGCTGGTTCTCGAGTCTGCGCTGCTCGGGTTCATGAATGGGCTGGAGGGGCAGTGGGGGAGCCGGAGGCGGCGCAGGAAGTTTGTTGATGCCGCCATGTTTGGTGACCACCTGCCCCGTGGGTGGAAGCTAATCCTCGGGATCAAGCGCAAGGAGCGCGTTGCCTGGATCAATTGCCGCCGTTATGTTAGGTTTGTCCTGCTCGCTGTGTGTAGTTTCTTTTGATCCTAGTGATAGCGGATGTCGGTTGCTACTCCATAGGTGTTGTTGTAGCCTTCTTGTGAATGATTCAGGTGTTATGGACCAAATGCGATGCTATGTGAATGTACGCCGTGCTTCTTAGACGGATAATCGTTCCTTCACATATTCACAGTGCACATAAATGGGTTCCGTAGAATGAAAGATAATATCTCCTAAGTCAATCATACTGCTTTCAGTGACCAGATTAAGTGCTAGACTAGATATTAGATACATAAGCACGAAAACAATGAGGTTTCTAGCATCTAATTTTTCCAGTATATTAGATACATAAGGGTTATTCTTGTCGGAGTAGCATTTGCATGGTGTTGTTTCAAGATGTCTTGCATCCACTTTCTTAGTGTCTAATGGTAGTAGATGCATACATTGTGCATCTTGTTTTTATCCTAATCACCAGTTAGTCGGCCCTGTTTGTTTTCCTCTGAGTGCATGTACAATTTTGTAATTTAATCATCAGTTTGTCCTATTTGTTCTATTTTTTTTCTTATTTCTGTGTATATAATGTTCAGTCCAGCCATCCAGGTATTCTCTTTTTGGTAACGAGCGTAAACTGAAAGTGCTTGCCTAGCCCGTTGGTTGGTCTGGGATGACAGACGCATCTGTCAATCCCCTTCCTAGCATATATATGATACTTCCGAAGTATAAATTGTTTGGATAAGGATCTTATAATGTCTTATTTTTCCACACGAAAAAGGAAGTGGTTCTTTTCTGTTTGGTAGTTCAAGGGTTCGTGCGCTGCTTTTCTTTGATCCATTCCTTCAATATAAGGAAACCAGAGGTGCCTTTTGCCCACTATATTTTTTTTTTTGGTTTGGTATGTGTAGTTTGGCCTGGGTATATGCCTATATGGACGTAATTTTGTAACCCTCAGATCCATGTTCAGTCAGGCATTGCGTGTACAGGCTCAGCAGGTCGTTGGCAAGATAAGCCAGATTAACTGGTTAGTAGTTGAAAATCAGAATGTTGAAGAATTATTTGCAGTGGTTACGTTTAATCCTGTGTATAGAGGGCTAAAGGACTTTGGCCAGGTTAACATAACCTATCCTAATCTCTAGCCTCTTATTGTTGGAATTGGTTATATGTTTCCAACCGTTGTCTTGTATATACCATCATTATTTTTCACGCAAAAATATAAATTGAAGAAATTCCCTGGTATCTCTCTTATTCAACTACCCTCACAGCTTTGGCGACAGCATGGTAGGTTGATCATGGTTGAGTGCCCAAATTATGCACATGATATACCATCTTGATACTGGGAGCAACTTATGAGTATTGTATAATTGTCAAATGATTCCACATTTATCTTGATGGTGGTCTGCTATTTCTTTATTGACGCACATGCTCTTTCGTGGGTGTTTTCATTAGACATGCACCAATACACTGATAGCTGTTTATGTATATCACTGTGTCAGCGGTTTTTCTTTCTTCCAAAGATATATTCCCATTCTCATTCTGCCTTACATAAGTTCTGTTGGTGGTGAAAAATATCCATGTTAATTTAGACTTGTTAAATGGAGAGCCTAACCAAGATGATACCGCTTTGACCAATCAGTGTAGCATTGTAGCATGTGTGCTGTGTTTGTGATCTCCGTGGTGCTTGGACTATTTAATCCGTAAATTTTTATTTCATCTCAGTCGGTACTGAATTGTGTTTTCATGCCATGTTCCCATTACCATTATTTGCCTTAGCTAATTGTGCATAACATACTTTTCCAGCCCCAGAGGACATCAGTTTGCTACTTGCAAAGAAGTTTCTTCTTATTTGATGTCACTTGTTGGACATGTTGAGGCAAAGCTAACTCCTGTTCAGAGCAACAACGTGGGAGTGTGTGACTTTAGTGCTGTTAATGTAAGTTCTTTTTTTTAGTATGCACCTTATCTATGCATCTTGCACTTGAACTTCCATTGTTTAACTTGATGAAGTTGTTTAATTAGTCTCTAGGTCTTCACCAGCAAGCCGATTCAACTGAGGATACACAAAGTGCAGTGCCAGCCACTTCTTTTGCATTATCCATTCACAGTGGTGATTCACAGGGACAGAGACAAAAACCTTATAAAGATGAAGTTCCAATACAAGCAGACACGAAAGAGTGCAAAAAATGCAAATTGACTTTTCAGGACCAGAGTGCCTATGTGCAGCATCAACTTTCCTTTCACCAAAGGAAAGCTAAAAGGCGCAGGGTTGATAAATCTGTTGATTTGGGAGTTGGTAAAGATGAAAAGCTTGAGACTCGGGAATGTCAGAGGACCTCTGAAGATAAACCTGGCTATTTTGGCCATGGTGTTGCTGATGTTAAAAATCAAGATCAGACTGCAGCAGAACTGTTTGGCGGAACTTCTTCAGGAGAACTGGGTGTCCAACCATCCTTGGCTGCAGTGCCATGTGGGTCGCAAGAGATGACTTGCTTACCTGAACAGAACGAAAAACCTTCTTCCGGAGAGCCTGTCTCTGCGCATCAGAAGGACCCTGTCTGGGAGATAAATGGCTTGCCTCAACAGGAAAAAGAATCTTCTGCTAGTGAGCCTTGCACTGAACATCAAAAGGAACTTTTTAACAATTCTGGTGACCATGGAATCCGTGATGGAGCATGTCATATAGCTGAAGAGTCTCTTACTTCTTATGTTGCAAGCGACCTTAGAACTTGCAAGTCCCCAGAAGTTCATAAGCATGACAGCTCAAAAGCAGTGGAATTTCCAAGCGCAGATTGCTCCAGAAGTTTCAACAGGTCTGATGATTTCTGTAGCATAACTGAAGAGGTTGCACCTAATATAGATGCTCCAGCTGAAAGCAAATGCACAGATCATCAACTGGATTTTACCGATATTACATTATCAGAACGAGCTTCTGAGCATTGTGATTTGCTGGATCCGAAATTCAGTAGTTTTGCTGGTGAAACTGAATTTAATGACCAGGTGAAAAATAGCCCATTGTCTGCCAACTTGGATGAGCCTGATCTTAGTTCCATCGGCATGGAGGTAGATGAGAGTAAGTTTCGGGGTGTTGTCAATCCTACTAGCTCTGAATACCATAAAACTGTTGAGGACCAAATAGATCAGGGAGTTGCTGCCTCGAGAAACGATGAGATCAACATTGATGTCAGAATAAGGGATGTCAACCTCAATTCATGTTTAGATACGGTATCTTCTCCTGTTTCTGGTACAAACTGTGAAACATCTAATGCCCTTCATGACCGCCGATCATCCATTATCGCTCAATGCTTTGGTGCTAGCCCTAATGATGACAATGTTTGTCAGGATGAAGGTTTTGTGAACCAGAACAATGTTCCTAAAGCTGAAAATTTTGTCAACCATAACAATGTTCCTAAAGCTGAAATTTTTGTCAACCATAACAACGACATGATGTATCAATCTAATCTAACCATGAACCCTATCTCTCCTGCTCAAATTAGTGTGGATTATTTCAATGCTTCCTGTTCACTGACTCCTGAAATCAAGAATGATGCCAGCAGACGTGATAACGCAAAGGAACAATTTGTGAACTCAGTGAACATATCAAGTAATGAACCAGGATATGATGCTGAAGCTTACAACAATGACATCTTCACTGGTGCTATTGGAGAAACTAGCTTTGCTCAGCTGACTAATGCCATGAATATGAAAGCTGATTTCTCAAGCTGCTACTCACTATCCGATCTAAACACACTGACTGGTGGTACTCCAACTGATGTAATTGATTTCAACGGTATGAGGAGTTCTTTTGCAAGTGGCTCCACCCGTCGCAGTGAACCAAATGAACTTGATTTTGATATCAAGGGTTCCATGCTCGAGGCTCTGGAAAGATCTGACAGCGACCTGGAAAATCAGTACAATGGCGGTGATCCTGCTTGTGACTCACTCCCTGCAGCAGGCACAAGTGGAAGTATGGATGATTTTATGTCCATGCATGCCAATTTTGGAAGCCTGACCTCTTTGGTTCGTTCCGTCGAAGGTGGTCCAATGAGCAGACTTATTCAAGATCAGGTAAGTTTACAGGATACCTTCACATACTGGTCCTGCACATCGGCTGTTTGAAAAGTTCACTAAGTCAATCTGCTAGAGCTATATAGGTCTTAAATTTTGGTATTTATTCTTTTGACTTCCACACATATCAGGTGATAAAACAAATGATTCTTCTTTTGAACCTAATTCAGTAATTGCTAAAATATATGGGTTCATATCATATGAATATGGAAGCAAAATAGATGGTTATTTGATTGAAACATGAGGTCATAAAATGTAGCATGTCCACATAACTATTGTTGTGGCTGAACAGATGGAATCACTGATATAATCTTTCCCATAGTCTTACCGTATATATATCATAAAGAGTCGCTGAAATGTAGCAGTAGCACACACCATTTTTTCATTCTGCTATCCATCTGCGTGTTGAATCTGGCAATCCATTTTCTGTATGCCATTTTATTATTTCATCGCATGCCAGGATGGACGTGACAGTTTGATTGTTTTCCAACAGTGCGATTTGCAACTTGGATTTGGTGCCCAGAAGCAGCAAATGTATCCTACTTTTGAGGAGCATCTTCGGATGGCCTCAGCTGGAGCGCCGCAGTTTGGGAACCTGGGAAGACATAATCCTGTACCTGTGCCCGAGCCAACACTGATGCTAGGCTATGAGCCAACATTGATGCTAGGTTATGGACCACCGTTTGGCAACTGCCCTCCGGTCCAGTTAGGTTGGGACATGTCAAAGATGGTCGGCATGCTCCAGTCCGTGTGTGTATGGTGCAACACAAGGTTCCAGCATTTTGGCACTGCTGAGCAGCAGGCTGATTCTGTTGGCTTCATTTGCCCCTCGTGCAAGGACAAGACATCTGGTCATCTTAGCATACTCAACAATGGTTCATCGCTTTAACATTATTGTCCATTGCTGTTTCCATCATGTTTGACTTTAACTAGGCTAGTCCATGTAGATCAAGTAAACTTCCATGAGACACCTAAAATTGGAGCTTTTAAAGTGCCACGGGTCACTTAACTTACTATGCATATTATGTTATGTTATGTTATGTTGGTGCTCCCAATGCATATTATGTTATGTTATGTTGGTGCTCCCAATGCATATTATGTTATGTTATGTTGGTGCTCCCATTTCTATGGTTTCTACACTTATTCTGCTTTTTTTTTTGAGAAAAATTGTTATATAATTCTGGTACAATTTCATGAGCTCAATAAGTGAAGGCTGTAACCTTATGGTACCCCAATATTTATTCTGCCGAAAGCATGCATATGTTGGATATGCTATGAGCACACCATTAACTGTGCCAGCTGCAACGAATTAACTAAAAAACTGGGTCAGCTGCAAAGGAAAATTCGATTCTGTGTTTTATGTGCAACGTTGTTTGTGTTATGTGCAGTTTGCTCTTAGGTTAGCTCAATGTAATGTCCTACCCATGATCTGTTAATTGATATGAATACAACGTCGTACATGCTTGTTATTTGCATATAATATGGGTACTACTTGGAGATAGCAACGCGTGGCATATCGAGTTGTCGATCTAAGCAATCCTTGGCTCATTCCGACGGCAGAATAGCATCAGAATAGTTGTCAACTCTCAAGAAAGTAGAACTATCCGCGTTGGCACAACCGCCGACACATCGGCGTTCATTTTGCACTCTTTTTATTTAATCCTTTCACGAGAGATATAATCCAGAGAGATGCGAATGCGACTGATGCAACATTAAGAGAGAAATGGCTGTCTGCGAAAAACGAAAGGTGGAAAACTAGAGAAATGGCTGTCTGCGAAAAACGAAAGGTGGAAAACTACCATGATCAGATCGAGTCCAGACTGCCGAGCATAGCAATGGATCGTTAGCCATCACTCTCACCCCATTCGAAAATTCGTGGGAGGCCTCCTTTTTTTCTTTTTTGAAAAAAAAAAACTCAATTGCAGTGTCAGGTAATATTTTTTCGATAAAGAGAATATATTAATATCGAGAGATACCAATTACACTTAGGCTATGCAACCGTGATAGTAAGGATACACACATTCAAGAAAGAAAAAAACATTAAAAAATAAAAAGTCCCGCTAGAGTATTCCTATCCTAGCAGAAACAATACATCTACCACTAAGACATCACCTGAACACCAGGCTCTCCAAAAGCGACGTCTCCAAAAGGGAACAATGCACAAACGCTATCGTCACCCGATCAAAAGATCTTAGGTTTTCACCTCAAGATTGTCCCCGCTCTCAAACAATGACTTCAACAAGGCCATTGCCATGCATAACCAATTAAGACCAGACCTTGAATTTTCACCCTGAAAAGTAAGGCTCTGAACTTCACATGTGCTGCCACCTCCACTTGCATACTTCTGCTATGATGGCAACACAGAACAGAGCTTCGCGCCGCTCCCTCCATAACCGATCGGCCGGAATAAAAGCATGGGTGCGCACGATCGAATACCACCCGATCCAGCAAACTCCAGGCATAACATGCACTATTGCATTCGCGCGGAGCATTCTGGAACTCGACACTCTAACCAAATCAAGAAGGACATGCATCAAGCAAATCTTTGTCTTGGCGCGAGAGGAACCCTAGGACCACCGCCTTTATTCAGGACGAGCCCCCGCGCAACCGGCCATCCCCGCCTCCCGTCTCACCGAAAAGCCAGCAGAACGAACGACCCTAGGAAGCAGGTGGGAGCCAGCAAGCTACACAACAACTCTCAATAGCCGAAAAGGTCAACGACGCAGATGGCATCAGAAACTTCCGCGCGAAACCCTAGCCCACCAAGACCATCTTGGCAGATCGGGTCCTAGATGCACCGCCGCCGGCAGCAACCACCAGCAGGAACCGCAAAGGGCCGCCTCTGCCCTACCTGCCAGCCGCCACCGCACTCCACCACCAGTCGCACCGCCTCACACCCCTCCGCGCCGCCACAGGGCAGCAGGCGTAGGCGGGAGACCTAGATCCGCGGCAAGCCCCCACCGTCGGGCGAGACTGCCGCCGCCGGGCTGGGAACGCCGCCTCGACCGCCGTCGACAACCATCCCTTCGACGCCGCCCCAGCCGCGCCTTCAAAGGTAGCCGCCGCAATCCACCACCCCTGCTACCTTAGGTACCATGGGGCTGACGCCACCGCATCCGACGGCAGCGGCCGAAAGGAGGCATATCGAGGGAGGGGAGGTCGAAGAAGAAATTTGGCCCCCCATGGCGGCGCCGTGGGGAGCACCACGGGAGGGGTATGTTTTTGCCAATTTATTCTTTGTCCCGCACCGCCCCGTGACCTGTTCGGATCCTATCCGCTTCTCCACACTGATTCCCAAGTGGACGGAGTTGCCATTCATTTCTACGGATTACCTCAAACCGAGCTCCACGCACTCCACCATTTTCTACGGAGCGGAGGGCTTCCAACGGGCTCTAAAAGCATCTCCAGCCACGTCCCCCAAATTGTTTCTCCCAAAGGGCGCTAGATCGAACCTTTGGGGGACGCGTTTTCTTCGTGCCGCATTTGGGGGACGTCGCTCCCCATCCGCGTCCCCTACAAAACGCACCCCAAATAAATAAAAGTGTACGAAAATAAATGTTTTCATTGAAATTTGATTCTATATTAAAAGTTTGAATGAAAACGGCTAGATTTTATCTAGCGTTAGCCTACTGGTGCGTTCGACGGCCCCGCCCCATCATCGCCTTCCCTCTGCGCAGGTCCTGCTCCGCGCGTCGCCTCTCCCTGCGTAGGGTGGAGGCCAGATGCCGCTGCTCCAGCAGCGCATCATCGCCTGCCCTCCCTGCTACGCCGCCTAAAGGGAGAGCTCGACGGCACGGCGAATTTGCGCGTCTTCGCGGGCACATGTGTCGTCCTAGAGCTTCTTCTCCGACTTGAAGGACTCGACGAGCGCTCGTTGTTGATCCGCCGCCTCGTCCGGGTGCAGCCCGTCGTCATCGGACCCCTCAAAGTCATCGTCGATGTCGTCCTCTTCCTCCGCCACCCCCGCCTCGTCCTCCTCCTCCGCCGCCTCCTCCTCCTCCATTTGCGCCTCCATTTGCGCCACCAACGTATCGGCCTCCGCCGCCAACGCATACGCTCGCGCCCCCCCAGGCCGCCTCCGTTGTCGCCAGCGCCGACTCCCGCTGCTGACGCTCCTCCGATGCCTGCCGCTGCTGACGCCCTACTGCCTCCTGCTGGCGTGCAGTTGACGTGGGAGTTAGAAATCTTTGTGGAGTAACTTTTCCTCAGGTCCCCGGCAACGGCGCCAGAAAATATGCTTGATGCGTGCAATTAACACACGTCCGTTGGGAACCCCAAGAGGAAGGTGTGATGCAGACAGTAGCAAGTTTTCCCTCAGAAAGAAACCAAGGTTTATCGAACCAGGAGGAGCCAAGAAGCACGTTGAAGGTTGATGGCGGCGGGATGTAGTGCGGCGCAACACCAGGGATTCCGGCGCCCACGTGGAACCTGCACAACACAACCAAAGTACTTTGCCCCAACGAAACAGTGAGGTTGTCAATCTCACCGGCTTGCTGTAACAAAGGATTAGATGTATAGTGTGGATGATGATTGTTTGCGAAGAACAGTAAAGAACAAGTATTGCAGCAGATTGTATTCAATGTAAAAGAATAGGACCGGGGTCCACAGTTCACTAGAGGTGTCTCTCCCATAAGATAAATAGCATGTTGGGTGAACAAATTACAGTCGGGCAATTGACAAATAGAGAGGGCATGACCATGCACATACATGATATGATGAGTATAGTGAGATTTAATTGGGCATTACGACAAAGTACATAGACCGCTATCCAGCATGCATCTATGCCTAAAAAGTCCACCTTCAGGTTATCATCCGAACCCCTTCCAGTATTAAGTTGCAAACAACAGACAATTGCATTAAGTATGGTGCGTAATGTAATCAATAACTACATCCTCGGACATAGCATCAATGTTTTATCCCTAGTGGCAACAAAGACATCCACAACCTTAGAACTTTCTCACATCGTCCTGCATTTAATGGAGGCATGAACCCACTATCGAGCATAAATACTCCCTCTTGGAGTTAAGAGCAAAAACTTGGCCAGAGCCTCTACTAATAACGGAGAGCATGCAAGATCATAAACAACACATAGGTAATAGATTGATAATCAACATAACATAGTATTCTCTATCCATCGGATCCCGACAAACACAACATATAGCATTACAGATAGATGATCTTGATCATGTTAGGCAGCTCACAAGATCCGACAATGAAGCACATAAGGAGAAGACGACCATCTAGCTACTGCTATGGACCCATAGTCCAGGGGTGAACTACTCACTCATCACTCCGGAGGCGATCATGGCGGTGAAGAGTCCTCCGGGAGATGATTCCCCTCTCCGGCAGGGTGCCGGAGGCGATCTCCTGAATCCCCCGAGATGGGATTGGCGGCGGCGGCGTCTCTGGAAGGTTTTCCGTATCGTGGCTCTCGGTACTGGGGGTTTCGCGACGGAGGCTTTAAGTAGGCGGAAGGGTAGGTTTAGGGGCGACAGGAGGGACCCACACAACAGGGCCGCGCGGCCAGGGGCCAGGCCGCGCCGCCCTAGCGTGTCGTCGCCTCGTGGCCCCACTTCGTATCCTCTTCGGTCTTCTGGAAGCTTCGTGCAAAAATAGGCCCCTGGGCGTTGATTTCGTCCAATTTCGAGAATATTTCCTTTGTAGGATTTCTGAAACCAAAAACAGCAGAAAACATCAACTGGCTCTTCGGCATCTCGTTAATAGGTTAGTGCCGGAAAATGCATAAATATGACATAAAGTATGCATAAAACATGTAGATATCATCAATAATGTGGCATGGAACATAAGAAATTATCGATACGTCGGAGACGTATCAGCATCCCTGCTTAGTTCTGCTCGTCCCGAGCAGGTAAACGATAACAAAGATAATTTCTGGAGTGACATGCCATCATAACCTTGATCATACTATTGTAAGCATATGTAATGAATGCAGCGATCAAAACAATGGTAATGACATGAGTAAACAAATGAATCACAAAGCAAAGACTTTTCATGAATAGTACTTTCAAGACAAGCATCAATAAGTCTTGCATAAGAGTTAACTCATAAAGCAATAAATCAAAGTAAAGGTATTGAAGCAACACAAAGGAAGATTGAGTTTCAGCGGTTGCTTTCAACTTATAACATGTATATCTCATGGATATTGTCAATGTAAAGTAATATAACAAGTGCAATATGCAAGTATGTAGGAATCAATGCACAGTTCACACAAGTGTTTGCTTCTTGAGGTGGAAAGAGATAGGTGAACTGACTCAACATAAAAGTAAAAGAAAGGCCCTTCGCAGAGGGAAGCATTGATTGCTATATTTGTGCTAGAGCTTTGGTTTTGAAAACAAGAAACAATTTTGTCAACGGTAGTAATAAAGCATATGTGTTATGTAAATTATATCTTACAAGTTGCAAGCCTCATGCATAGTGTACTAATAGTGCCCGCACCTTATCCTAATTAGCTTGGATTACGGGGATTATCATCGCAATACACATGTTTTAACCAAGTGTCACAAAGGGGTACCTCTATGCCGCCTGTACAAAGGTCTAAGGAGAAAGCTCGCATTTGGATTTCTCGCTTTTGATTATTCTCAACTTAGACATCCATACCGGGACAACATAGACAACAGATAATGGACTCCTCTTTAATGCATAAGCATGTAGCAACAATTAATGTTCTCATATGAGATTGAGGATGTATGTCCAAAACTGAAACTTCCACCATGATTCATGGCTTTAGTTAGCGGTCCAATGTTCTTCTCTAACATTATGCATGCTCTAACCATTAAATGAGTGGTAAATCTCTCTTACTTCAGACAAGACGGACATGCATAACAACTCACATGATATTCAACAAAGTGTATTACGAATCCCTCGGCTCCGCCTCCTATATAAGGGGGAGTCGAGGGACAAAGAGAGCATCGAATCCATTGTCAACATAACCCTAGTTTTATAATCGTCGAGTACTTTTCGTCTGAAACCTTCGAGATCTACTTGCCCTCTACTTCCAACGAAACCCTAGTCTACAATACGTAGGCATTGACAAGTTAATACCTTGTCAGCGACCTTTTATAGATGCCGGCGTCGCCAGAAGAGGCGAGAAGATAGCGCGGGAAGAGGATAGAAGCGGCAGGAAGAAAGCGCGGGAACGAGTGGTGGCGTGCGCAGCGCCGACGAGACGTCTCGCCTGCCCTTCATCGCCATTAAGGCAAAGCTGCGACGCTTTGTTCGTGAGTTACTGACGCGTCGATCCCGCAACTCCCCACCTCCCATTTCGTTGTATCGGGCATGCCCGGAGCGCCCCCTATGTAGCGGGGACGGGCTCGTGGCGCCGGACACCGTATTGCGCCGGACGGAAAGGGCCTTTAGGGTGCGCGACTAGGAACGAAATTTTGTCCGACGCGCCCTAAATCCCTTTGGGAGCCGCTTTGGGGGACGTGGATGGAGATGCTCTAACTTGCCCACCTGTGTTCTAACAACCCTTAGAGCATCTCCACCGGCGTCCCCTAAATATGCGCCGGTAGGGGCACCGACACTGCTGTATGGGGGCGCCAGCACAACATCCTCTATTTGGAGATGTTGTTTCCACACCGGTACCTCCACCGAGTTCCATAAAAAGCCCCAAACTTCAGGAATTCAACGTGAAATTGTTGTTAAAGAGGCCGGCGACCCGATCGAAGCCCTTCGCATAGGGACCCTTTCGGGCGCGCCGACGCTTTTATCGGCCTCCAGAACATGCCGGCGCCTTTTAAGAACCGTCAGTGTGAATGATTTCTCTCGCTAGGATCCTAATAAAGTTATTAGGAGCGCTATTAGAAGCGCCGGTGAAAATGCTCTTATATACATCAAATTCCAAACGCCTAAAACGTAGTATCGATCTTCTCAGTGCACTCCGAGTGGGATGCACTCCGAGTGGAACACATCCTCGACAAACGCCAAAAACGTGTCGTATCTTCTCAGTGCACTCCGAGTGGAACACATCATCGTATTTTAATTTAGCTTCAGTCAAGAATTTCATAAGAAGCCCCTGATTGTAACTGATCAGATGCTTGCGCGGAACGGTATGTCCAATACTAATCAGTAGTATTATGAAAAAAATCACTGATTAAATGTTTCTATGGTATAAGAAAAACTAAATTGCGAATAAAGAAAAAGTTGGGTTGACTCCCATCGAGCATTTTATTAAAGGCTCACTCGTGCTTTAAGTATATTTTCGATAAGTGGAATCTACCGCAAGTTGTCCACTATTAAAAACATTTACCTCTTAAGTGTGGTTACCGGGTGACATATATTTTTCTTCTTCTAGTTTCTTAGAAAAGTACCGAGTAATCTGATCATCATAAATATTAAAGACGACATTTCCCCCATGGCAATCAACATTCGCTCATGCAGTACTCAAAAATGGTCACCCCAATATAATGGATAATTTATCATCACGAGGCATATCTAGGATTATGAAGTCAGTGGGTATAACATGTTTATCTGTTCGGAGTAAAACGTCTTCTATCATTCCCACAAGCTTAGTTGTTGTAGCCATTTGCAAAGTAATAGATGTTGGTGAGTATTCTCCTAGGCCTAGTTTCTTATAAAGGTCATATATATGTCATAACACTAGCATCTGCACCTAGGTCGCAAAGAGCATTATGAATTCTAGTCTTTTCTATTGTACAAGTAATGGTAGGTATGCCAGGATCACCTAGTTTAGCTGGGAGTTTATCTCCATAGCTAGTCATCACGGCCACAATTGTAGTTACTTTCTTTTTTCTATTGAGAAATCTCGAAGAAATTTAGTATATGTAGAAACTAATATAGCATCTCCTAACGGAAGTTACAAATGAAGTCTACCAAGAGCATCAGCAAAGGCGTCATAAAGGTGTTTACTATATGATCAACCTTCATTGTGTCGGGATAAGGAAGATCTTTAGTTGGTACCATTGGTATTACCTTTGGCGCTGGCTGCGGTTCCTTTGCCTTTGGCTTCTTCTTACCCTTCTGTTTTTGTAGTTTCTTCTCCTTCAATATTATTTGTTCTTCTTGTTTTTCCCGACTTACCACATCTTCTTACCACATCTTCTTATCTGGGGTCTACCGTCTCAGCACCAGAATCATATACCTCATCTTGGTTTTCAGTATCTTCTCCTCTCGAGGCTTCTTTCTTTTTTCCTTTGTTCTTCATAGTCAATATCATCTTGCGGAGCAATGATGTCGTTCTCTTCTTGGCTCATTCTTTCTAGTTCTCTAGCCTTGCGATCCTGTTCTTTTTGATACCAAGCTGGACCTATAGGTTTCTGCGTTTCTATACCTCGTTTTGTGACAACACTAGTAGAAATAGCTTTACTAAAATATTTTCGACTTAAAATCAAAACTTGAGCTTTAGCTATTTGGTCACATTGCACTTGAACCATGTCAAGATGTTTACTTAAGTGCTTAGTTGCGTGACTCAAATCGTCTAGTGTTACTGCTAAAGCATTAATATCGCTCTTGTGGAGCGTTAATTTTCTAAACATTAGATTTTTAAACTCAGTTTGTTGATACCAACAAATTTTCATTTCTAATTAGAAATCATTCTCTACTACCATCGCATGTAGCTCATTAGTCTCACTTTCAATAGTTAACTTAGTTGGTATACCTTTCTCTTCCATAGACTTTTTAACTGCATGCATAAGTTTAGGGGTTATAAAGAGCATACCTTTCTTTGACACAATCTCACCTAGAGGATTATATTGTTCATCGTTATAGGCTCTATCGGCGATTTTTTTATCGCTTCCTTATAGGTTAAAGAATTTAGAGTTCCTCCTGCCCATGCATCAACCATCTGTTTAGATTCATCATTAAGACCACCATAAAAATACTGTAAGATAACAATATCCATGAAACCGTGGTTGGGAACCCTCATAAGTAATCTGGATAATCTTCCCCAAGCAGCAAAGCTTTCTCCGATATGATGGAAGAAATTAGTAATCTTCCTTTTAACCTGCATAGTCTTATAGAAAGGATTAAAACTATCCATGAATTCTTTTATGCAATCTTTCCAGCTAGCAATAGTATTTCTTGGTAAGGCTTGTAACCATTGGAATACCTTCTCCTTCATAGACCAACGAAATAATTTAAGAAGTAAGAAATCTTTTGGTAAATTCTTAGGTCCCCAAGTCTTCCTCCCTTTCATTCCCATCACAAAGTCACTGAAGGTGAATAACTCAAGTAGATATCAAAGAAAATATGGAGATAGCTTCACACAAATAAGAACAAGAAAATTTAAATATTTTTTTGGTGTTTTCAAATAATGAACAGAAAGTAAATACACGAATAACAAGAAATACTAACTAAGAGGCCGTCACCGGCA
Organism: Lolium perenne; assembly: GCF_019359855.2. Lineage (NCBI taxonomy): Eukaryota > Viridiplantae > Streptophyta > Magnoliopsida > Poales > Poaceae > Lolium > Lolium perenne. The sequence goes on along the minus strand of NC_067248.2, from coordinate 218,475,475 downwards.
CGGTAAGAGCTTCGCGCGTCCACCAGGTGCTTCCGGCCGTCCTTCATCGCCCCACCCGTTTCCCCTCGCACATCATCAAGCCGTCCTTCGCCGTTCCTGAGCCCCGTCGAAGCCCTTCGATTCCAGCTGGCATCGCTTGATTCAGGCTGGTTGCGGTCGATTCTGGTCAGCTCTAAGGATGGCGACATCCTATCCGTCGTCCCCATGGCCGGTCATCGTCGCCCCCGCCTCTAGCTCCTGCTCCTGCCTCTACAATTCGGGCTCGTTGGCGATATTTAAGAGCGGCGAAGTTGCACATCAAGCGGTGGAGGCAATGGAATAGCACAGCGACCGGCAGCGGTGGCAGCGAAAAGCACCCTACAACCATAGAAGAGAAAAGACAAAGCAGCAGGCAGGTACACAACTTTAGTCAATCTATCGTGGGAACAAGATTAATCCACTACTAGGACCGTCGAAAATGGCAAGCCTATACACCGACCAGGTCGGTGCCTGGTTTCCTTTTTTCATATTTCATATTTCATATTTCTATTTTTGTTTTTCATTTTCATTTTTTATTTTTATGTTTGTTTTTCTTTTTATTTATTTTTTATTTTCAGATTCAAACAATATTAGAATTCAAAAAATATTCAAATTAGAAAAATATATATATTTGATTTTTTTTCAAATTTCAAAAATATTTAAACTTGAAAAATGTTCAAATTCGAAAAATGTGCATACTTGAATAATGTTCATACTTGAAAAAATTTCAAATTTAAACTTTGTTCAACTTTTTTGAAAATTTTCAAATTTAAAAGATGTTTTGTTTTAAAATTTAAAAATGTTCAGAAATTTTCATGTATGTTCAAATTTTAAAAATATATAAAATTTGAAATTGTCTAGGTCTTTATAAAAATATTTAAAAAAAAATATTTTTCTGGAAAAATAAATATTTCAACTAATACATAAAAAACAAGAGAAAAAATGAAAAGCAAAACAGTATTACGTGTTAGGCCTCGCCCAGCTCATGCGGGAGGGGGTGCGGCGTCCTGGACCTACCGACCGGGTTGGTGGCAAGGATCCCCCTCGAGAATGGCCCAAACCTGCACATCAGCACATGCACATTGACTGATATGGGTATTTGGGCTTTTAGATTTCAGTGTGCGATGGACTAATTAATCATGTTAATCAATAATGGGCTAATCAAGTGTGTAATTCAGGCCATTAGCTAGTATATTACGACGGAGTAGCGATTAAGATGTGAGGGAAGTCATGGCTGAGTCGGAAGTATGATTAGTTCCATACTTGTACATGCATATTTGAAAATTTTCATACAACATGAGTTTAGATAGATGATCAAAGTAGAGGGACAATAAAGCAAACACATGGAACATTCAAACTTGGCAAACCACATTAGTTGTAAATGCACAGAAAAAGCTGAACTAGCAATCATGCTTCAGCAACAATCGGAAGTAATTAAGTCGATACATCCTAATTCGCAAAAAAAAAGTCGATACATCCTGATGTGCCTGGATTTATCATCCAACCAAGATTACCGTGCCAAATAAAGTGAGAAAATCTCAAGTAGCTACTCCACCAAGCCGAGAAATAAACAAGGCCGGCCAATCCATCTCTAGGGGCACAATCTCTCTACGGCTGAGGCCATGGCCGCGTGGGCAATCCGTTATCTCCTGCATCACGCCAGTCTTGATGTCGGTTATGTAGATGCGTTTATGATTGTCCATGAGGATGAGCATCGCGTTCTTCTCTCCCAAGCACTCGTACACCACTCCTTGTCCAATCCGCTGAGATGGTGGTTGTAGCATGATGTGCGAGTTTGTTCCATTGAACTTCCTCCAAACTCTTTTAATTGACTCAGAATTATTACAACTTTGTACTAAATCTAAGTTAACTAAAAAGAACCGGACGAAGTAGATGTCTAGCCGGGTGCCATCTATTCGCAAGAAGAGAAACACTAGCCTTCCGTCAGCGTGGATGCTAAGGAATGGTTCGTCATAAGTAGGGTCACCAAGGAGTCTTGTATTCACTACATTTGCTGTGATGACCTGGCCTGTCTTGGTACTACTGCAAATAATGTAGGAGCCTGATGTGCTGCGAAAGAACCAGTACGCATCGCCATGGCTGATGGCAGCATTGTGCTGGAAGAGCGTGACCTGGATTGCGTGGCCTGCCTCAGCTGCGTTCGAAGAGCACACTTTCCATCCCAACTCGCCTGACGAGGAGTAGGTGTAGAGATCGTAATGCATTGGTTCTTGGGCGACCACAATGATCATCACCTTGAAGAAGGGAAACTGCTGGTCATTGCGCTCCGAGCTTGGACAGTCTGCGGCAGTAAGCATGGCGTAGCCCGTGAAGCAACCAGGTCTACCCCAATTATGCCCTAGATCGGGGAGTGGTTTGAACGTGCGGGCGAGCGGGTCGCACACGATTAGGAGGCCACCGACACGCACAAGGAGGAGACCGTGACGCGACGTGAGCGGCACCGCCAAGTTCCCCATGCCGGGGACGAAGGAGCTGAGAGGGCCACGTGGACCCAAGACTGGACGCGCCCCCGGGACGAAACACGGCGCAGGAAGCCCTTTGCGCCGCCGTTGCTGAGTGAAGAAGCCGGCAAAGGGGCACGAGCGACACGCTTCCTCAGGGAAGCAGCGGCGGAGCAAGGAGGGCTTGGAGACGAGGAGGTCGCGCCACTGCTTGCACACGGCGGCGCAACGGAAGAGAGTGACCACGTCCTTGACACGTGGGAAGATCTCGAGGACCACCAGGTCGTCGGGGAGCGACATCGTCGGCACCTCCCTCTGCTGGATAGATCTACAGGAGCAACGTGTGCGCGCGCGGTGGGGTTTCTGGCGGAGGACCGCGGACTGGACATATATATATATAAATTTGACTGGAGACTGATCGATTGGTATCAAGATACAAACTCTGATGGTCACCTTCGTGACTCCTTGTTCCCTTTTTGTGTTCAGCACACAAGAGTTGTAGTCCGATGCATGTCCTTCCGGGTGGGCGTGTTGGTTCAGAACTTTTCATTTCCAAGTTTCATTAACATTAAGAGATCCTGGCTCTCTATCTTTATTTTCTTTCCGAAGAGTCCAAGGACCTATTCATAATCTTCAACAGAGTAAAAGCAATCTCCAAAATAATAAAAATTACAAGCAGAAAGAAACGTAGACGCTCACATACACTCAGGATTATCAACACACATACCCTACCCCTATGAGTACCTCTGAAAGACTGAGCCGGCGGAGATCTTGAAGTTGACGAAGTCACCATAGGCGAGGGAAACGTCACCTCCCACTGAATAAATATTCCGCCTTTATGAGACACACATATGTCAAATCTGGGGTTTAAATTTTGATAGGCCGGAGGTACAACCACCCTCCAAACCACCAAACATCAGGTTGGTTCTTAGGTTCTTGGACTACCTAGCGAGGACTAAAATCACTCGAGCCAGCTTAATACAACTTTTTTTCAAAAAGATGTTGGATTAGGCACAATTTTCATGATTAAATGTAGAATATTAAGCATGACGATAACAACTAATAACATGTGAAACTCGCATACTAGATGCATTAATCAACATGAACAGTAGCACAGCAAACAATACAACATCAATCGCTAAACAGGTTGAAGTATGTTGCACGTACCACTCTGGTTGATAGGGCAAAGGTGGCCGATCTTTCGATGAGACGAGGATAGATCGATTTGTTGGTGTAGTTCGTGCTTGACGATCCGACTACACGTGCAAAGCTCGTGCGCCAATGCAATCCCAGGAGAATCTCCGGGAGTTACTGATCTTGCGGATGCACGATCAGCCTGACCAAAAAGTCTTAATTTCTACCTGAAACCGAGAACAAGTAAGAACTAATAATGCAATCAGAATATTACAGATAAAGATAAAAGCATTATTGAAAAGGTGGAATTCCGAATAATTGGTCTTGTTCTGGGAGTTGACCTTAAAAGAAATACACGAGAGTTACAGCAATGACTAACTTTTAATCTAATCAAAAGTCAAGTAACCCTAATTTACTGGTAGGTATTTATTAGAGGCCGAGAGAGCAGATGCGCCGCCTTCTCGTAGTTGTGTGTGCCGAGCGTCGATCGGTGACAAGTTTGGGCCATCTAATCAGATGGTCACCGTTTCCGTTTCCAAACGCCAGGTTTCGGGTTTTGGTCGGCCACTTGCCACATGGTTGCGTTCCTTATATTTGAGTCCAACACCTGAAGTTTATGTTCATATTGAATGATAGCATGCTGGGACATATTCCCTCCTGCTCATTTTATGTTACGTAATTTTCCGCATAAGTCAAAAAGTGCAAATTTTGACTAAGAATATAGATAATAATACAAAGATCTACCATGTCAAATGCATATAATATGGAAATATATTTCATAATAATTTTAAAAATATTATTATTTTATTTTATATGTTTATACTTTTATTAATATAGATGATTAAATTTTAAGAAGTTTGGCTTTAACCAAGCTTAAATGCAACAGATTTTGGGCAGGGGGTACTATCTTTGATGCCATGCACGTGAGAGCATGCACAACCACACAACGTGTAATTACTTGGCTTGCTAGTCCACTTTAAGTATATTATATTGTGATCCAAATGCATATACTAAAGGAAGACGGATCGTTGCCACCGCCTATATATATACATCTTGTAAGCCGCCGGCTAGGGTTTATTAGATTATAAGTTAACCCACGGTGTTTGTAAACATTCCCCGATATAGTGAAGTTTTGCTGGCTGGAGCCCGTGGTTTTTTCCCTCTGTGTTGAAAGGGGTTTTCCACATTAAATTTCGTGTCTCCGCTGTGTTTTCTTTTATTGTTCTTAATTATTTGCTTGTCTCTTTTATAATAAGTGGTATCAGAGCCCATGTTTCAATCTAGGATTTTGCGACATGTCTTTCTTGAAGTTCGATCTACCGCAGCTGGATTATACCATGAGATTTTCTCTGTGGCAAGTGAAGATGAGGGCGATCCTTACCCAATCTTCTGATCTAGATGAAGCTTTTGATGGATTTGGCAAGAAAGATGCGAAGACCTGGACCATCGATGAAAAGAGGAAAGACCGTAAGGCTTTTTCTTTAATTCAACTTCATCTATCCAATAATATCTTGCAGGAAGTGATGACTGATAAATCTACAGCGGTGCTGTGGTTGACACTAGAATCGATCTGCATGTGCAAAGATCTAACCAGTAACATGCACCTGAAGATGAAGTTGTTCTCGCACAAGCTGCAAGAAGGTGCGTCAATGATGAATCACCTATCAATCTTTAGAGAGATCATTTCTGATTTGTTGTCCATGGAGGTAAATTATGAGGATGAGGATCTCGCTCTTATACTGTTAGTCTTATTGCCTAATTTTTTTGCGAATTTTCGAGACACCTTGTTATACAGCCGTGATGAACTAACCCTTGTTGAAGTTTATGAGGCCCTCCAGCAGAGGGAAAAGATGAAATCTATGGTGCAGGCAGAGGGTTCGTCATCTAAGGCAGAATCACTGCTGGTCCGAGGCAGGACCGAGAATAGAAACAACAACTACAACAGCTACAACAGAGATAAGAGCAAGACCGACAGAGGTCACTCAAAGTCTAAGGGACAAGATGGTAGGTTCTGCAAGTAATGTAAGAAAACTAACCACAATATTGATAATTGCTGGAAGTTGCAGAACAAAGAGAAAAGAAATGGTACTTACCAACCGAAAAACAAATCTGATGGTGATGGTAAGGCTGCTGTTGTTTCCAGTGATAATTCTGATGGAGATTGCCTAGTTGTGTTTGCTGGTTGTGTTTCTGGTAATGATGAGTGGATCCTTGATTCTGCATGTTCGTTTCATATTTGCTGTAACAAAGACTGGTTCAGTTCTTATGAGCTGCTGCAGTGTAGAGATGTTGTGCGTATGGGAGATAACAAGCCACGTGAGATCGTGAGCATTAGCTCCGTTCAGATCAAGATGCATGATGGCAGGACACACACTCTGATATATGTGAGACACATACCTGGCATGGCCAGAAATCTGATCTCTCTCGGTACCCTTGATGTTGATGGGTACAAAACTCTGGCTCTCGCTAAGTTCTGAAGGTATCAAAAGGTTCTCTCGTTCACATGATTGGTGATATGAATTCTGCAAAATTATATGTTCTTAGAGGTAGAACTTTGTCTGGTATTGTTGCTGCTGCTGTTCCTGATGAACCTGGTAACACTAATCTGTGGTATATGTGTCTTGGACATATGAGTGAACATGGCATGGCAGAATTGCACAGGAGAGACCTGCTAGATGGCTGCAAGTTGAGTAAGTTTGAGTTATGTGAGCACTGCATTTTTGGTAAGCATAAAAGAGTTAAATTCAATGCTTCCGTTAATACCACTAAAGGGATTCTAGATTATGTGCATGCTGATGTGTGGGGACCTTCCCGCAAGACTTCTCTTGGTGGTGTAAATTACATGCTTACTATCATAGATGATTACACTAGAAAAGTGTGTCCTTTCTTTCTGAAACATAAATCTGATGTGTTTGATGCTTTGAGAAAGTGGAAAGTTATGGTACAGAAGCAGACAAAAAAAAGTTAAATTGCTTCGTACTGACAATGGCATGGAGTTTTGTTCTACTATTTTCAATGATTATTGCAGCGATGGAGGTATTGTTAGGCACCACATCATCCCATATACTCCTCGGCAGAATGGTGTGGCGTAGAGGATGAACATAACCATCATCTCCAAGGCTCGCTGCATGTTGTCCAATGCTGGTATGCATAGACGTTTTTGGGCTGAAGCAACCTCCACCGCTTGTTACTTGATAAACAGGTCATCTTGCATTCCGCTTGATAAGAAAACTCATATTGAGGTATGGTCTGGTTCACCTGCTGATTATTCACAGTTGAGAGTTTTCGGTAGCACTTCTTATGCTCATGTTGATAATGGAAAGTTAGAGCCTAGGGCTGTTAAGTGTGTATTTCTTGGTTATGGTTCAGGAGTTAAGGCATATAGTTATGGAATCCTGAAACTAAGAAAGTTTTACCTAGCAGGAATGCTGTCTTTAATGAGGCTGTTATTTTTTTATAAGAGTTCATCTACAGATGTTTTTGATGCTATTGATTTTTCTGATGTTTCTCATGATGAGCAATAGAGGATTAGCGTGCAGGTGGAGCACGTGGAGGAGAACGAAATTGATGTTGCTGAGAACAAGAACATTGTTGTTCAGCACTCACCACCTGTTTTGCAGCAAATAAATAGTTCCATTGCTGCTAATGGACCGAGGCGTAACAAAGGTCCACGTCCTCGTTTAATTGAAGAGCGTAATCTTGTTCATCATGTTTTGAGTTGTGCTGAACAGGTGGAGCATGATATTGAACCTGCTACATGCTGAGGTTGTTGCATTTGTTGACCGCGTGAAGTGGATTTCCGCTATGCAAGAGGAGATGCAATCGCTTGACAAGACTGGCACATGGGATGTTGTGCGCTTGCTTAAACAAAAGAAGGATGTCCGTTGTAAGTGGATATTTAAAAGAAAGAAAGTTTTGTCTCCTAATGAGCCTCCGAGGTTTAAGGCAAGGCTAGTAGCAAAAGGTTTCAGCTAAATTCCAGGTATTGATTATAATGATGTATTCTCTTCGGTTGTGAAGCATTGTTTCATTTGTGCATTCTTTGGTATTGTGGCTATGCATGATCTTGAGCTTGAGAAGCTAAATGTAAAGACTGTTTTTTTGCATGGTGAGCTTGAGGAGGAGATATACATGGACCAACCTGAAGGTTTTGTTGTGCCTGGTAAGGAGGATCTTGTTTGCAAGTTGAAGAGGTCCCTTTATGGTTTGAAACAGTCTGCAAGACAATGGTATAAAAGGTTTGATTCATTTATAATTACACACATAAGTTTAAGAGATCTCAGTATGGTAGTTGTATTTATATCAAGTTTGTTAATGGATCACCAATATACTTGCTGTTATATGTTGATGATATGTTGAGTGCTGCCAAGAGCAAGAAAGAAATCACTACTTTAAAGTCACAATTAAGTAGTGAGTTTGAGATGAAGGATCTTGGTGCTGCTAAGAAAATACTAGTTATGAAAATTACAAGAGATAGAAAAACTAGTGTGTTATTTCTTAGTCAGCAACATTACATTCAGAAAGTTCTTCATCGTTTTAATATGCATGATGCAAAGTCTGTTAGTACACCTATTGTTCCTCACTTTGAATTGTAAGCATTGCAATGTCCTAGTACTGATGGAGATATTCAGTACATGTCATGAATTCCATATTCTAGTGCTGTTGGTTCCTTGATGTATGACATGATCTTTTCTCGCCCTAATTTGTCATACGCTATGAGTTTGGTCAGTCGATACATGGCTAATCATGGTAAAGAACATTGGAAAGTTGTTTAGTCGATTTTCAGGTACCTTCGTGACACATCCAAATCTTGATTGAAGTTTGGCAAGACCGGTGAGGGACTCGTAGGCTATGTGGATTCAGATTTTGCTGCCGATTTGGACAAGAGAAGATCCCTCACAGGTTATGTATTCACTATTTGTGGATGTGCTGTGAGTTGGAAGACAACGTTACCACATGTTGTTGCCCAATCTACGACCGAAGTAGAATATATGGCAATTGCTGAAGCTTGCAAAGTGTCTGTTTGGTTAAAAGGTTCTTATGCTGAGCTTTGTGGAGATGATTCTTGCATTAACTTGTTTTTTGACAGTCAAAGCGCAATATACCTTACTAAATATCAAATGTTTCATGAGAAGACAAAGCACATTGATATCAAGTACCATTATGTTCGCGACATTGTTGCTCAAGGTAAACTGAATGTATGCAAGATAAGTACTCATGATAATCCTGCTGATATGATGACAAAGCCGGTTCCTGTTTCCAAGTTTGAGCTTTGCTCGAGCTTGGTTGGTATAACTATTTAGCCCAAGTGGCTGTTAGCGCCAGCAAGTATTTTTCTTTGTTGATCAGGAGATTCTTGAATTTCATGCTACAAGATGGAATTTGTCTCAAGGTGGAGTTTCTTATATTGTGATCCAAATTCATATACTAAAGGGAGGCTAACTTTTGACGAGCGGAGCGAGCCCAGTCGCCGGTAGGCTTGGGCCGATATATACATCTTGTAAGCCACCGGCTAGGGTTTATCAGATTATAAGATAACCCACGGTGTTTGTAAACACTCCCCGATATCACTACTTGGAAAAGGCTTATAGTCGCACTCCTTACGGCCGGCAAGTTTGATTTGAAGATGCCGGCGGTAAATCCTTCCAGGGTGGCCTAACCCTACCGCCGGCGAGGTTAAAAGGGAAATGCCAGGGGTACATGCGTTACCGCCGGCGAGTTTGATTTGAAGATGCCGGCGATATAATGGGCCGCGGGGCCTCCGTCTAGCCTGGCCTTACCACCGGCGAATTCAGCCCAATAGTGCCAGGGATAGCGGGCCTTAACGCTGGCGAAATCAATTCGCATACACCGGGGCAAAACGGGATCCCGTGACCGAACCTGTCCTCTCACGTAAACAAAAAAGTCTTCGTTCCACCCACCATCGATCAGTCCTCGCTCTCGATCCACTTTCTCTTTCCCCGCCCACTTCTCCAGCTCGACCCGGCACCCCCAAATCACGCCGCCGACCCGGCACCCCCAAATCACGCCGCCGCGCACCAACCCTACCCTAGCGTCGCTCGCCTTTTCTTGCTCCTCCCCGGGCGGCTACGCTGCCCCACCTCCGGCCGCCATGGATGGACCTCCACCCCTCCGCGTTCAAGCCCGGGGCAGACTCTAGGAGCTCCTTCGTCCGGTGACATCCCCGCCCACCACCACCTCGCGGACGGCGCGTGCATCCACCGCCTCCATCTTCATCACGAGCGTCGATGCGGACGACGACCTGATCTCCTCCGCCCTTCTCCCTGGCTCTCCCTCCCGCCGCTGTGCCGCACCTGGCGCCGCCGCGCATCGAGGTACTGGGCGAGGGAGAACCTCCAGGGGCTGGACTCCGCTAGGGCTGAGCCTCCGTCTCGACCCTCGAGCGCCTCCTACCGCACCTCCTACTCCGCCATGGTTGCTCCTATCACAACCTGCTCTGGGTGGTGGCCGCCGGAGCCACGGCGGCCGACGGCCTCGACCGCGCATCCTACCGCCTGCCTGCGCCCTTCGTCTCACTCTACGACAACCACGACGGCAAGGGGGTGAGGGCCGGTGCGGCAAAGGGTGGCGACACGGAGCTCCGATGGACAGCGGAGCAAGACGCGTGCGACTTGATTGCGTTTTTGTTTTCTTTTTAGGGTGTTCTTTGCAAATTTCCCGGCTAGCTGTAATATTTTTTTACTGCTATGTATACATAATAACCATGACGTAGACAGCGCTGCAGCCTGCGGGCATCTGCAGATTTTTTTATTTTCAAAGCTAAAACATACCCCTGGTGAAATGGTAGAAGCGTCGGTGGTAAAGAGGGGTTACCCCCGGCGGTTACGAAAGTGCCAGCGGTAAGCGCTTACCACCGGCGAGGTTATCGCCGGCGAATCCGAAAGCGCCGGCGGTAAGCCTTTTCAGGTCGCCGGCGTTAAGGCTTTTCCTAATAGTGTATAGTGAAGTTTTGCTAGCTGGTGTCCGTGGTTTTTTCCCCTTCTGTGTTGGAAGGGGTTTTCCATGTTAAATCTCGTGTCTTTGCTGCGTTTTCTTTTATCGTTCTTCGTTATTTACTTGTCATTTTTATAACAAAGTACATGACTTCATATCTTGACAAAGTGCTGCAACATGATGGCTCTCGTCCTTGAGTATGCCAATTCGTACCTTGACACGTGGTTTATACATATACTCTATTATTCTGTATATTATTAAATATGGTGTTGTATTTTTATTCTGTATGACACAAAAATATAATCGAAATTGTGACTAGAATCACCTGATACTACGTACGGTCGTATCCGAGGTATTCTTGTCCACATCACTCTTGGAGGTGGTGGTGGCGGTGCATCAGGTGTCCTTGCAGCAGTAACGTTGTTGATGACAACGTCGTTGATGACATATCGAAGTAGACAACATTGAAGACGACGGTAGACATCACCGCTCGACTTGGATGAGAGACAACCCGTGATGAATAGAGCTTGAGCAGTCGCGCAGAGCGCTTCCCAAAAATCTAATTCAAACTCTCCCGTACAGGATCGCAAAGGCGAGTGATTCCGAAGACCTACTCTCCCGTTCGCCGGTGCACGCCGGCGAGCAGGATGGAGTAGGCTACGTTGACGGTGTAAGCAGAGATTAAAAAAAATCACGGCTCGATGCTCAATCTACTCACCACGAGGACGGTGCGCGTCGTGACGTGACGTGTCGAGGAGGAGGAGCGCGCGTGTATCACTCCTCTTTTCACTCACTTACTAGTGGTGGAACAACCCACCTTATAATGTGGTCTAACTTCCTTCCTACTTTTCATGTGGGCAGAGGCGGAACCAGAAATTTTTGCCAATTGGTTCACTTGAGATTTGGGCATGATCTAACTATAGTATTGTACAATCTTAGACCATCTCGAAACAAGGCAATACCACTCAAAACACAATATAAGCAACCAAAGTTGGTACACTAAAACTAAAGGGTGTAGACATACCGGGTAAATGAAATCCTACAACCGCTTGTTTACATATTTAATATATAGTAAAAAAAGCTTTGTAACTTTAGTCGTAGCTTCTATCTTCCTGCCAAAATTACACAAGAATGACAAATTACTTTGATGAGTTTAAATAAGTACGAATAAGTGAAACGTGTAGAGTCACTCACATTTCGAGCTTTCCCTTGTCGATCTTTCATCATCTTTAAACATGAAGCACATCACCATGTAGAAAACAGGTATTTCTCCACATAGTAAATTAGAAAATCACTCATAAACTAGTATATCCATTTTATTGTGCAACTTTTATTATTCACAACATTCATTGCTCAAGGCATCCCTCCACTGATGTCGTGGTAAACGACAATATAAGTATGAACTTTAGAAGTTGATAGACCAATGAAAAAGTAATATATTTATTTGTTTGCATCAATAATTTAGCAAGACCAGTAATCCCATTAAATTTGGTAAACCTTCCATCCGCCCGCACTGTCGATGTAAGTGATAAGTTTATGACCAAGATCATCCAATTTGTCTGAATTAACACCATCTCGATATAATTCAGCTAGCAGCTGCACCTAGCTCTCTAAATTAAAAGTAACAGAAGAGTCATTTGGACTCAAATAAGTCATGTGACCAAGCAGTGGAGAATTTGCCTCCTTGAAACTCTAATAAAATTCTTGAAAGAAGCCACGTGATCAAGAAATGTATTAGGATCTTCTGATTGCTTGCGTCTAAGCGTACCCGTGAAGTACCGTCACAATTGCTTGGATCTAATGATTGCTTTGTTCTCATAATACCAGTTCATTGATCTAGGATGATGTGGAACTAAATTTTCCACCTCTTGACACTCCCTAGTGAGTTACCACTAATTTGACCTCGAACTCACATGAGCTGTCACTACGTGGACTTTAAGATTTATAAAAAAATCTGAAATCTAATATAGACTACTATATGTGGACCTATATTTCAACAAAAGACTCATACAACTTTTATAATTTATAAACCGATCTAGTATTGGTTGTGTGAAACGATGATCGACCAGTCCTTCCAATGAACAACAGCCGCCTGCAGTTCTTGCCTCTGTCCGGTAAGAGCAGATGTGGTTTTTTTTTTTTTTTCTTCTTTTGCCAAAGAGCTTTCCTTTCCTCGATTGGTTTCTGAATTCCTCATCCTTTACCTGGCAAGAGCTGCTCGGGGCTTTCTATTTTTGCTACTACCTCAGCGAAACCACTCCCGCACTGTTGTGACCCGGCTCATCCTCTCACGGTATGTAGAGAGATAAATAGATGGGCGATAGAAGATGGAAATGACACATGAGCCAATTTAGTGCGACAGAGAATCAAACTAATTCTTTCAGGCTAGAGAGTAGAGGAGCACAAATCCTTTTTTCATAGAGAGCATATATTAATATGGCGGAGATATCAATTACACCCAGTCTCTACAACAACGTCATACTCTGATGGTATAAAAGATACACATAACTAAAAAGAAAATGATCCTTTTCATGAAACAGTAACACTAACACTTCGAAGACAACACCAGAAGATCAGCTTCTCCATAAGCGACGTCTCCAAAAAGAAACAATGCACACACGTTGTTATCGCCCGATCATAGATCTTAGGTTTTCACCCTGAAGAAAGTCATCACTCTTAAAACAATGTCTTCAACAAGAATATTGCCAGGCACAACCAATTAAGGCTAAATCTTCGATTTTTACCCTGAAAGATAAGACTCTGAACTTCTCATGTCCAGTCGCTCCCACATATATGTCGTTGTTTCAAATCATGAAGCACCAAGCCAATTCCACATTACCACCAAGATCCGACCACCATTGCTACTCCACCATTCTCGGCTTTCATAACCTTCTCTGCTAGCACCATCGAAAGAAAACGAGTTCCTTGATATTAACATCCAGCAGAGGTTTGAAGCGCTCCCTCTGAAACAAAATGGTCAGATAAAAAACCTTGGTGCGCACGACCGAAACCACCAAATCCGGCAATCTTCAGGCATTATTCGCACAATGAATTTCACCGACAGGATCTTCCGGAACACGGCAATCCATCCAGACCGATGGGAACAAACATATCATTAACTTAGTGTGAGAAGGAAGCAAGGACCGCCGCTGTCGAGGGTACTCCTCAGCAATGCCCTCCGTTTGGGGCTTAGGGTAGATGGAATCCTGTAGGCTGACACAAGACATCGGTTATCAAACAAGCGGGGAAAGCGATTTACCCAGGTTCGGGGCCCTCGATGAGGTAAAACCCTTACGTCCTGCCTGTCTGATCTTGATTATGAAAATATCGGGTTACAATGGGGTGCCAAAGGTTTCGGCTGTGATCTCTTCGAGAGACTAAGTTCTGCAGGGACCTAGCTCTAGACTTATGGTGGCTATGATTACTAAGATTGCGTGTGTCCTCGGAAGCCTCTCTCCTGGCCCTTATATTGGGAGCCAGGTCTCGAGAGATCTGTCCGGGTACGACTAGGTTACAAAGAGTCCTAGTTCTAAACTTTCCTTGTATTCTTCGTCTCCTTGTCTTCTTCTTCAAGAATTCTTCTTCGGAACCGACGTAGTGTCCCACCTGGCCATCGAGTGTCTTCATGGGCCCCTGGCTGGGCCGCAAGAGGTAGTGCAACAACAGTTACCCGAAGGGTAATGCCCACGTCAGTAGCCCCCGAGTGACTGGCCGAAGATACTTCGGGCAGGGACTAATAGCATGCCTCCTGTCGAATGTTCGCCTCACCCGACAAAGCTTGATCTTCTTGTAACAGTAGCTTCTTATTCTATCGGGTGCGCGTCCAGCGCTTCCGATGGGAGTAGACCCCGAGTCTAGGTACGGATGCTTGCAACCGTGCGTAGACTCAAGTTGTACTACTCGAACGATTTCTTCTGCCAAAGCTTTCTGCAAATTTCCAAGGTCACCCGATACATTTACAACGGGTTTTAATTATTTCGACCAAGGTTCAGTACGTAAAGGATATCGAGTAACGTGTCTAGTTTTGCTGGTTAACTGCGATGGCAAAACAACGCTACCCTACACAGAATCAAGTCCCCGGGCATAATCATGGAGCGCAAAAACTTTTATCGGGTGTGCACTCAGCACTCCCGATGGGAGTAGCCCCCGAGTCTGGGCACGGATGCTTGCATCCGAGTGCAGACTTAGGCCAAATGATTTAAATATCTCAATCTTTCTTCAGATACTCCTGGTGCGATCTTCCTTGTAAAAGTCTTTGAGTCTCAATTATATCGGGTGCGCGTCCAGCGCTCCCGATGGGAGTAGCCCCCAAGTCTAGACATGGATGCTTGCATACGTGTGTAGACTCAAGCCGATCCACCCGATGGTTTTAATTTTCTCCGGTTGCTTCATATGGAGTCGATAACTTTCATGACATCCTCGATGACGTGGCCACTGCTGCGGTTTGACTGACTGGACGTGACCTGACGGGCCCACCCCACTTCTACGCGGTCCAGTTTGGGAAATGACCAGTACTTGTGCGGTTACCAAGATGTCTCCTCGATTTCCGCGCACAATGATGAAAAAAGGTCCTTTAATAAATTGAAGGCAACGACACGTGGCCACCCAATCTCAAAGTCCCTTTAGTTTATAATCTCAGAGGGTAGATTTTACCGTCTCCACGCCTTCTTCTCACGCCCTTTCTTTCTCCTTACTCACGACCGCTGCACCGCCGCCGCCGCTTTTTGGACCTTCCCTAGATCTCACGATGGTGAAGAAGAGGAGCCTTACTCTCTCCGCTGGCGCTGCGTCCAGCGGCGGCGCCACCAAAGCTTCATCTAGCACACCCAAAAAGGGTGCATCGGATGTTCCTCCTACAGCTCCTGTGCCACCCGCGCCGGAGAGCTCCACAGCTGGACCCACGCCCAACGATTGGCCGGTTTCCACGACCACCAAGCGCGATGAGAAGAGGGCTCGAAGCCTTGGGATAATCTCATCTGACGAGTGGAACGTCATTCTTCCAGGTGTGGTTTCACGCCCTAATCCCCCCGCCAGTTTTATTGTCATGTTCTTATCGTTTCTTTATCGCGGTCTCTCCCTTCCTGCTCACGAATTCCTCCGGCGCCTCCTTCGAGTGTACGAGATTCAATTGTGGCAATTAACCCCCAATTCAATGCTCCATCTCGCCATCTTTATCACCCTGTGTGAGGCTTTCCTGGGCATCAAGCCTCATTTTGGTTTGTGGAAGAAGATCTTCTTCGTGAAGAGATACAATTGTAGCAACGGGTCCTTCGTCACCGGCGGAGTTGGATTTGTTGTCCGCAAAGAAGTTAACTACTTTAGCTTTCCAATGAAAGAATCTTTCCAAGGATGGAGGCTGAAGTGGTTCTACATCAGAGATTCATCAGCAGCCGACACTCAACTTCCTCAATTTGCCGATGTCTTGGAAGCCGTGCCTAGAGGCTCCTGGAAGAATATCCTCTCACCCGAGGAAAAGCCAGCAGCCGATAGATTATTCGAGAGATTTCTTCGAATCAAGGAATCCGACGGTCAGACCATGATAGGTACCGAGATAGCCGTCATTTTCTTGAAACGTCGAGTCCAGTGATACGTCCAAAACGTATCTACTTTCCCGAACACTTTTGCTATTGTTTTGCCTCTAATTTGTGTATTTTAGATACAACTAACACGGACTAACGTTGTTTTCAGCAGAATTGCTCTGGTGTCTCGTTTTTGTGCAGAAATTCAACTTTCAGGAAAATCCCCGGAATTAATGTCAGAGGGCTTATTTTTCCAGAAGATTCACGAAGCCAGAAGGGCAGGCCAGGGGGCCCCACGGCCCCCACACCATGGGCCGGCGCGGTCT
Source organism: Lolium perenne (assembly GCF_019359855.2). Taxonomy (NCBI): domain Eukaryota; kingdom Viridiplantae; phylum Streptophyta; class Magnoliopsida; order Poales; family Poaceae; genus Lolium; species Lolium perenne. Next base: position 218,459,062 of record NC_067248.2, on the reverse strand, counting down.
AGGAGGGGGGCGCGCCGCCCTATGGTGAGGACCCCTCGGCCGGCCTCCGACGCCCCCCTCTGGACTACTTAACGCCTTCGACCTAAAAATGCACGGGAGGGTTAGACGAAATCGCCAGAAGACATCCAGAACACCGCCGCCATCGCGAAACTCCGTCTCGGGACCAGAAACTCCGTTCTGGCACTCCGCCGGGATGGGGAATTGGAGGAGATCATCGCCATCATCACCACCGATGCCTCTCCATCGACCAACCATGTTTCCCCCATCCATGTGTGAGTAATTCCCCCGCTGTAGGCTGAAGGGGATGGTAGGGATTGGATGAGATTGGTCATGTAATAGCATAAGATTGTTAGGGCATAGTGCCTAGTATCCGCAATTGGTACTTTTATGATATTGTTGCAACTTGTTATGCTTAATGCTTGTCACTTGGGCCCGAGTGCCATGATCTCAGATCTGATCATGTTATTGTTTCATGATGATATGCATTTTTTTATGATCTTACCTGCAAGTTGTATACACGTATTGTTGTCCGGAACCCGAGGCCCCAAAGTGACAGAAATTGGGACAACCGAAGGGGAAGGCGGTGATATGAGGATCACATGTGTTCACGAAGTGTTAATGCTTTGCTCCGGTGCTCTATTAAAAAGAGTACCTTAATTTCCAGTAGATTCCCTAGAGGCCCGGCTTCCACCGGCTGGTAGGACAAAAGATGTTGTGCAAGTTTCTCATTGTGAGCACGTACGACTATATATGGAACACATGCCTATTGATTGATTAGTACTTGGATACCGCTTTATTACTATCTGCAAATGCCCTGCCTTGATTGTTACATGAGTTTCTCTCATCCATGCAACGCCCGTTCATCCATCCCTGTGCCTACAGTATTTTAATCCTGCTGTTTACTATAATCACTACTGCTGTCTTTGTTACAGTGCTACTGATATTTTACCACTGCTACTGCTATAAAACTGTTACTACTGATAAACTCTTGCGAGCAAGTCTGTTTCCAGGTTATCATACATCTTATTTTACCTACATACACTAAAGTAAGGACTAGTTATTCGAGGGATAATCAGATTAAATAGGCCGATCATAAATTAATTTATGATTTGTGTTGTGGATAAAGTCTCTTCATTCTTTCATAGAAAGATAGAAAGCAGGGCTGTAGGCTTTAGGTCAAAAATAAACATGGGTAAGGTAGGTATAGTATCCAATAAATATTTATCTATCCATAATTTTATGGTATATCTGGGCGTCCTTTGCTTATAAAAATAAAAAAAAAGTAACAAACAAAAGGAATAAAAAATATTCCGATTCGTCTGTCCTACTCTAAGAAATAGACGAATCATATACTACACACCCACATATTATCAGGTGGTTATAGTGAGAGTGACATAATCTAGTATGTCGTGATTTTTTCTCACTAAAAATGGATAATAATTCACCCTTCAATAAGAAAAACTATTTTGTTTGTAAGAAAGGAATGAGAGAGATATGGGTTAGACCCCTATGAGGTAAAAAGAAAATTAATGAACCTGCAAATATCAGCAAAACAACAAGTATTGTTAACCAAGGAAAATAACTCATGATAAAGTGGTAAAGACAAGATACGTTTTGACCAGAAAAGCCCGTGCTCGATTATTTCGAGCACAGGCTTCTTCGGTAAAGAGGAATCAGACGATTCAAATGAAGTTTTTTGTAACGTATCAATAAGATAAAGCAATACAGCATCTATAGGATAACTTCCATCTTGATAATTCTTTCTGAGTTCTGTTTGATATCCATGATCTCTCTTTATCTGTAACTCAATACAAAAATCAATAGGCTATGTCAAGTTAGCTATAGGTTGTGACGTATCAACGATATCTACCAAAACAAATACGATTGCCTCGGCAGGATTTTCCTTTCATTCTTCCTCGATGTTGTTTGCGAAATCTGGTTCTTTTCGGGTTATAGTCGATGGTTCTTTCTTAGTTCCATCTCTACTGCAAAACTGGACATGAGAGTTTCTTCTCATCCAGCTCCTCGTGAATGAAATGAGAAAGATAGATACACATTAATAGATAATCGAAAAAGTTAGGTTTTTTTACTCTTATTGAATATTGAATAACGGTAAAGTATTCTAATTCAATAAGGATTTCGTGGGCGAATATTTACTCTTTCCTGTCTTAATTTGTTAATTTAAAACCTTACCAAATAAGACAATTTTTTGGTTTCCTCCGCCATCCCATCCAATGAAGTATTAGGATTCTTTTCAATAAAATCCTATCGAATCATAGGTTCCGTCGTTCCCACTGCTTCTCCTTGAATGGTTAGGTCTGAATTCCACAATGGAGCTTCAAAAAATTTTGTTTCCGAATTAATTTTCTCAGTTTTATTAATCTGGTCGGCTCTTTGTTCTTTATTATTGCTTTAAATTTATAGTTCTTGTTTCAAGTTACGATTTCAAATTATCTATTATTTTTATTATATTGATGCTTTATCACATTGCTTTTTATGATGCAATTCATAGACCATACATATTGGAATCCTATATCTTAACTTAATTCCTCTTCCTTCTTTCTATCATCCCTCCCTTATATCCACATCCCTTTAGTTTTGCTTAACAACCTAGAATCTCATTTCTTTTTTAGAGAAAAAGCAGTTGCTACAACTATATGATACATCTATTCATTTATAATAGAGGTATTTATTCATATAGTGACTGTTTCTTAGTTAGGATATCGACAATACGAAACAATAGGTTGGTTAGTAGTTAATTTTCTATAATTACTAAGTTTTTTCTTTAAAAAAAAATTCCCATACCAGGAACTGAATGACGGGAGAACGAGTAAGGGGAAGGCATAAAATACAGGATTGATTGATCGAGTTAGTAATGGGAAGTTGGGCAATTCCATGCTCTTCGGTCTATATTCGTCCCATAAGCAACACTTTGAAATGTGTGATATCCATCTAAGTTTTGTTTGTCTAAAAATACATACCTCGAACTTTTGTGATCTTTGAATCCCAGGAACCAGGAACTGGTGGTATTTCCCTTTTCTTATTGGGGTTATAGGAATGCACTTTCAAAATGGAATCTTTTTGATCAGAGGTTGAATCGATCATCAGAAGAAGAATCAGGCCAAAAATTAGGGTACATTCTGGGAAAATGAAACTTCCATTGAAGAGAAGCAAATGAAACGCTTTCATAAAAATTCTCGTAGAATCGAGAATGAAGTTTTCATTCTGTACATGCCAGATCATGAATTAGAGATGAATTGACAACTCCGCTGTTAAGGCTTACAAATATTCTTTGGCTCCCCTTGTGTCGAATCAATAAATTGGGTTTTACTTCCCTCGAAGACTGTTGCGATCCCCTATACTTGTGGGTCATCAAGACTATTTTTTGGCGCCGTTTCCGGGGAGCATAGCTTTATTTGCAAGTTCACTTGGATTGATATTGTTCGCTGCAAATTCTCCATCATGGGTAAACCTCGCGATACTAAAGTCGCCATATTACAAGAAAAGGTACAACTCTGAGTACCTCTGCTGCTCTTGATTCACCATCTGTGATAAGTAAACTTGTTTCACCACCACAAGCTTCAAATGCTGGTACTTCTGCTGAATCTAAAAATTCCTCTTATAATTTTGATGATGCTTCTGCTGTGCTTGATAATGATGGTTCGTTAGGATCTTTTCTAGATGCTACAATTGCTAGGTCTAGACAAATTGAAAATACTGAAACTCCTAATGAAAATACTGCTACACCTGTTAATTAACCTGAGTCTGTTGAATACTCTAGTGATGATCTTGATGAAGATTATGTTGAACTTGATGATGATTTTATTGATAAATGCAATGCTACTGCTGATGCAAGTAATATTAAAAAGCTTCTTGCACAACATGCTGTTAGATATAAACTGTCTCCTGATCCTAAATTTGCACATCTCCTATAAACATTAAGGATAAGGATTATGATTTTTCTCTTGATTTATCTCATATATCTATTGTTGAGAAAACACCTTTTTGTGGTACTGAAAAAGAAAGTGTTGTAGAACACATGATTGAGCTGTCTACTCTGAGTAGCTTGTTTTCTGATGATGTTAAGAAGCGTACTTATTTCATTGCTAAAAAATTTCCTTTCTCATTAAAGGATGATGCTAAAACTTGGTATAATAGTTTGCCACCTGATTCTATTGATAGTCCAAGTGAATTGCTTGATGTTTTCTTTCGGAAATACTTTCCTGCTAGTGCTCAACATATTGCTTTGCAGAGAATTTATAATTTTGACCAGGAAGATGGAGAGAAATTGCCTGAGGCTTGGGCGAGATTTTGCTCTCTTATCAGAGCTCGGCCTGGACATGATCTGGAAAAGCATGATTTACTTGATATATTTTTTAGTGGACTAACCATTGAGTCTAGGGCATACCTGGATAGTTGTGCTGGTTGTGTTCTTAGGAAAAGAACTCCAGACGACGCTGAAGAATTATTGGCTAGAATAGGCCGGAATCATGATGATTGGGCTACACATGAACCAACCCCGACACTAATATTGAAGAAGAGGGGTATGATTAAATTAAATGATGAAGATATGAGGGAAGTGATAACCCACAAGTATAGGGGATCGCAACAGTCTTCGCGGGAAGTAAAACCCAATTTATTGATTCGACACAAGGGGAGACAAAGAATACTTGTAAGCCTTAACAGCGGAGTTGTCAATTCAGCTGCACCTGGAAACAGACTTGCTCGCAAGAGTTTATCGATGTAACAGTTTTATAAGCGATGCAGTAGTAAAATATCAGCAGCAGAGTAACAAAGACAACAGTAGTGATTATGGTAAACAATAGGATTAAAATACTGTAGGCACAGGGATGGATGAACGGGCGTTGCATGGATGAGAGAAACTCATGTAACAATCTAGGCAGGGCATTTGCAGATAATAATAAAACGGTGTCCAAGTACTAATCAATCAATAGGCATGTGTTCCATATTTAGTCGTACGTGCTCGCAATGAGAAACTTGCACAACATCTTTTGTCCTACCAGCCGGTGGCAGCCGGGCCTCTAGGGAATCTACTGGAAATTAAGGTACTCCTTTTAATAGAGCACCGGAGCAAAGCATTAACACTCCGTGAACACATCTGATCCTCATATCACTGCCTTCCCCTCCGGTTGTCCCAATTTCTGTCACTTTGGGGCCTCGGGTTCCGGACAGCGACATGTGTAAACAACTTGCAGGTAAGATCATAAAGCAATGAATATCATCATGAATTGATAACATGTTCAGATCTGAGATCATGGCACTCGGGCCCTAGTGACAAGCATTAAGCATAACAAGTTGCAACAATGTCATAAAAGTACCAATTACGGACACTAGGCACTATGCCCTAACAATCTTATGCTATTACATGACCAATCTCATCCAATCCCTACCATCCCCTTCAGCCTACAGCGGGGAAATTACTCACACATGGATGGGGGAAACATGGCTGGTCGATGGAGAGGCGTCGGTGGTGATGATGGCGATGATCTCCTCCAATTCCCCGTCCCGACGGAGTGCCAGAACGGAGTTTTTCTGGTCCCGAGACGGAGTTTCGCGATGGTGGCGGCGTACTGGATGGTTTCTGGTGACTTCGACTTCTCGTCTCGCGTTTTTAGATCGAAACCCTTAAGTAGTCCAGAGGGGGGCGTCAGAGGCCAGCCGAGGGGGCCACACGCTAGGGCGGTGCGCCCCCCCTACAGGCCGCGCCGGCCTAGTGTCTGGGGGCCCTGGGCCTCCCCCAGGCCTGCCCTTCTGGCTCCGTGAATCTTCTGGAAAAATAAGCCCTTGGGCATTAATTCCGGGGATTTTCCTGAAAGTTGGATTTCTGCACAAAAACGAGACACCAGAGCAATTCTGCTGAAAACAGCGTTAGTCCGTGTTAGTTGTATCCAAAATACACAAATTAGAGGCAAAACAATAGCAAAAGTGTTCGGGAAAGTAGATACGTTTTGGACGTATCAACTCCCCCAAGCTTAGCTTATTTCTTGTCCTCAAGCAATTCAGTTAACAACTGAGTGCAATAAAAGAACTTTCACGAACAGATTTGTTCATATGATGTAAATATTCTCATGATGTGGCAAGTACTTAAGCAATTCATAATAAGATACATGCAAATAAAATCATCTAATAGCTATGTCAATCATGGAAAAGGTACCAACAAATTAATAATGAGCATCATGAATTAATCATGTCTATCAGCAGGATTGCAATGTTCATAGAAGGATATGATAAAGTGGTATCTCGCTTGCCCGTATTTGTACAGCAAAACATAAATGCTCGGGCACCTTTGAAGTTCATGGGAAGAATGGAAGTAGAGATTATCAAAGATAAAAGCATCAAAGTTATACCACAGTTAATCACATTTTGGGACAAGCATATTATACTAAGAATGACAGTTGTGCTCTCAAGAGGGTGCTCAAAGAAAGGATGGAGACTCAATGTAAAAGTAAAAGATTGACCCTTCGCAGAGGGAAGCAGGGATTAACATGTGCTAGAGCTTTTCATTTGTAAAACAGGAGTAAACTTATTTTGAGAGGTGTTTGTTGTTGTCAACGAATGATAGTGGGTACTCTAACTACCTCGTCAACCAGACTTTCAAGAGCGGCTCCCATGAAGGACGTTATCTCTACCAGCAAGGTAAACCATCCCTCTTCTCTTTTGTTTACACATATATTTTAGTTTTATTATGGATGACACTCCCCCCCAACCTTTGCTTACACAAGCCATGGCTAACCGAATCCTCGGGTGCCTTCCATCAATCACATACCATGGAGGAGCGTCTATTTGCAATTTAAGTTGCTTACTGATAAATCAGGGCAAAACATGTGAAGAGATTTATTAATGAAGGTTGATTAATTGGGGCTGGGAACCCCGTTGCCAGCTCTTTTTGCAAAATTATTGGATAAGCGGATGTGCCACTAGTCCATTATGAAAGTTTGTCAGGAGTAAATGACAAGATTGAAAGATAAACACCACATATTTCCTCATGAGCTATAAAACATTGACACAAATTGAGAAGCATATTTAAAGTTTAAAGGTAGCACATGAGAATTTACTTGGAATGGTTTGAAATGCCATGCATAGGTATTTATGGTGGACACTTTGGATTAACTTGGTTTTCAGGGGTTTGGAAGCACGAGCAGCGTTCCCGCTCAGTACAAGTGAAGGCTAGCAATAGACTGGGAAGCGACAATCAAGAGAGCAGTAACTGTCATAATCATGCTTGCGACAAAATAAATTAACGGAGGCATAAAAGTGATACAAGAACTCTGAGGTAAAGTAAATCATCGAGGCTTAATTGACTTTTGTTCAGTCATATGCATGCGTGAGCATGTGCCAAGTTGATTCAAGTGAATTATTCAGAGGAGGATACCACAATGTCATATCTATCTATGAATAAAACAATGGAAGCAAATATTTATGATATGCTACTCATATTAATAAATTGGAGCTAAGCATGAGAGATCATGAACTACTAGACTTTCTTAAATGACATATACCTCACATGAACCAACTAAGCATGCTCACATGGATGAGTATATGTACAAAAATGAAACAAATAGAGTTCATACCAGCCTCTCACCACAGTCGGATTGTCGTAGATCGTCATTATTGCCTTTTCACTTGTGTAGCTTGAATAATATGGAATGAAAGACAAGCTCCAACCACCGAAGACCACTGAACTCCATAATGAACTTTACAAAACCAAAGAAGAACATCAAATATTTTTGGTGTTTTCGAATTGGAAACAAGAACAAAAGGAAACAAGCAAACAAAGCAAAATCTTTTTGGATTTTCTTATAGCAAACCAACGATAGCAAATAAAGCAAAATAAAAGCAAGAAACCAAAATAAACAAATGGTAAAGAGAAACAACAGAAATATTTTTGGTCTTTTTGTGTTTTAGGAAAGAAACAAAGCAAAAACAAGAAAATGAAAACTAAAAGAGTTGCATAAACACAAAGCAGCAGAAATTCGTCAAACTTGACAGCAGTACAATAATCGATTTTTAAGAAATTCTTCCGCTGGTCAGCTCGAAAAGTGTTCAACTAATGAAAGTTAGATAACAACCTGGGGAACATGCACAAAAATTGGCTTCGTAAAATAACATTCTGGCTGTTTTTGAGAATTTTTTTTGGTATCAGTCCAGAATCTGTTTTCAGTCAGCACTTCCCCAAATATCATCTCCCTCTTATTAGAAAACCACTTTAAGAAGCTAAACAAGTATTTACAAGTATCCAGCAACCATAATATGCAAAGAATGAGTGATGCCGGTATACCTCCCCCCAAGCTTAGACTTTTGGCCTAAGTGGAGATCAACCCTAGCGAGGGTCAGGATTCCACGCCGGTGGATCATACATGGCGTAGTCATAATAAGGTCCCGGTGCAGAAGAAAAGGGTGAAGGCTCCTCATGCCCAACATGTTGATGCGAAGAACTTGCTGCATCGGATGACGAGTCGAGGCGTTCCTCGGCCTCCTCCGTGCCGTCTCTTGCATGATGGCCATCTCCCTCTATGTATGCATTCAGTTCACCTTCCGTGACTGACCAATCCTTCCTGGAATCAAGGTTAAACAGAACAGGTGCAGGCAAACCTACTAGTTTTTCAGTTTTCTTAGTTGTTCTCCAAGTTTTCTTGTAAAATGTTATCTTGTAAGACAGGTTACTCAAATTAGACAAATCAGGAACAAATTCATGCTTAATCATGGAGACTATGTCAAGTTTCTCTATGGAGAGCTGAATATCAAGATGGTGAGGTTCTACACCATGCATAGCTAATAAACGAGAGGCGATGAGACCTCCACAAATTCCACCCTTCTCACGGTTAGTAGCAAGTCTATCGGCTATCAAAGCACCCAAGTTATAAGTCCTATCACCTTGTAATGCAGCAGCTAGAAAAGCTAAATCCTGGATAGATAACTAGCTTACTTGCATTCTTTCTAGCAAGAACGCACTTGGTGATGAAATAAGCAAAGTAGCGAATAGCTGGGAGTTGAATACTACTGATTTTACCACCATCCTCTGAGAAGCTTCTTCCATGACAAATCATCTTGTAGAGATTCAAGAGCTCCTGCGGCAGTCCCCTTATCTTCTCGCATGATCCCCATTGTGGCACTCTAATTGCAGCACAAAAATCATCGAATGGCAAGTTGACAGTTTTATTATAAATTTTGTATCGAACCATGGGGTTAGTCTGGGACCAATTGAATTCAAAATCTTGCACTACAGACATGGTCAGTTTTGCATATTGGTATGGTTCACCAACAACAAAATTTCCCAAACCTGCATTGGAAATCAGATTTTGAACATCTTGCAAGATTCCTGCACTTCTCATAAAATCAACGCACGGGTAGTAAGAGGGGTATACTCCTTCTTCGTGGTGAACTCTCATAACCTGTTGCACCTCCAATTCTTGTTGGTTGAGTTGGTGCCTATTCCACTCCATTTTCTGAAATTTTTCAACAAACATTATAAAATTTGATTTGGTGACATATAATTGAGGGAAACTACTATAGGAACTTGGTAGAGTACTAAACATGCATCAAAACTAGTTTTTACCACTTAGAACAAGCATGCAAGCTCACTAAACATGTTACCTACAGCAGCAAAATATTTAAGATATACTCAACCAAACAAAATTCTACTTGGATAATCGGAGGAGTCACATACCGGAGAGCAAATGTGCCAAATTTCAGACGGAAATCTGGGCTGAGCAAAGAGATCGAGAAATCTTGAGCTCTTGAGCAGAAACGCGAGTGAGAGAAAGTGAGTACGAGTTTTTTCGGGAGAGAGAGTGAGATGGGAGGAAGAGATGAAGTGGTGGGACAAGGAGGGCCCCACACACCAGGGTGGCGCGCCCCCCTTGCTGGCCGCGCCGGCCTGTGGGGTGCCACCCTGGGGTGTCCCACTGGTCATCCCCAGGTGCTCCCAGGTGCCTCTTCGAAAAATAAGACCAATAGTATAATTTTTGTGAATTTTTGAGAACTTTGAAAAACGCACATTTTTGGGTATTAAATTTATTATTACTGGGCAGAAAAAGATTTTGAAATCTCTATATAACTAAAGAACTTTGCAAAACAAAAATGCTACAGCAAGTAGAACAAGTGGAGGAAGAAAGAGATGTTGTTTAGTTCCTCTATGCATATAAAATGAATTTGTTAACAAGGTTGATCAAGTCTTGCCACCAAATAAATTTTACATAGCATAAGAAGAATTAAACCTCAAATCAATCATGTTACCTTGTATTGTATTGATATGGATCCAATCACAAGAGTTTGATATTCTTCTTTAGGCTCATATATAGGACAATCAATAGTTCCCACTTTGATAGTTCTCACATTAGTAATTGTATTAACTCCACATACTTTGTCAATCCTCTTGGGAAAATAAACGGTATGCTCCTTATCATCGACATTGAAAGTAACTTTTCCTTTATTGCAATCAATAACAGCCCCTGCGGTGTTAAGAAAAGGTCTCGCAAGAATAATAGACATATTATCATCTTCGGGCATTTCCAACACAACAAAATCAGTTAATATTAAGCAATTATTAGTAACTTGAACAGGAACATCCTCACATATACCAACAGGAATAGCAGTAGATTTATCAGCCATTTGCAAAGATATATCAGTCGGTATCAACTTATCTAAATAAAGTCTCTTATAAAGAGAAAAAGGCATAACACTAACACCTGCTCCCAAATCACATAGAGCAGTTCTAACATAATTATTCTTGATGGAACAAGGAATAGTCGGTATACCTGGGTCGCCAAGCTTCTTTGGAACTTTGCCATTAAAAGAGTAATTAGCAAGCATAGTGGAAATCTCCTCATTAGGAATTTTCCTTTTGTTAGAGACAATATCTTTCATATACTTTGAATAAGGAGGCAATTTAATAGCATCAGTCAAAGGGATTTGCAGGAACAAAGGTTTCATCCAATCACAAAATTTATTATAGTGTTCTTCTTCCTTTGAATTTAGTTTCTTAGCAGGGAAAGGCATTTGCTTTTGAACCCAAGGTTCTCTTTCATTACCATGTTTCTTAGCAATAAAATCTTCTTTGGTATACTTTTTATTTTTAGCATGCTTTTCAGGTTCGTTTTCAACCTCTTCTTTATCAGAAGCATCATTCTTATCATTATCTTTATCATGTTCATTACCACTTTCAGTTTCAGCATCAGAAATAGAAATACTATTAGGATCATTAACAGGCTCAGAGGATTCTACAACAGTTTTATGTTTCTTTTTCTTTTTCTTAGATGAAGCACTAGTTTCAGTTCGTTGAGAATCTTGTTCAACTCTTTTGGGATGCCCTTCAGGATATAGAGGATCCTGGGTAGAAACACCGCCTCTAGTTGTTACTTCGTAAGCATGTTTTTCTTTAGAATTACTTTTTAACAAGTCATTTTGCACTTTAGTGAGTTGATCAATTTGAGTTTGAACCATATGAAAATGTTTAACAAGCATCTTAACATCATTGGAGGTTCTCTCCACAATACCATGCAATTCACTAACAGCTCGAGAATTTTCCATTAAATGATTCTCTACTCTCATATTAAAATTATTTTGCTTAACAATATAATTATCAAACTCATCTAAGCATTGAGCAGGAGGTTTTGAATACGGAATATCTTCCCTAGTAAAGCGTTGAAGAGAGTGTACCTCAATCATGGATGAAGGGGGAGTTATCTTGCATAAATCTTCTATGGGAGGTAAATTCTTCACATCTTCGGATTTAATATCCTTCTCTTTAAGAGATTTCTTGGCTTCCCTCATATCTTCATCATTTAATTTAATCATACCCCTCTTCTTCAATATTGGTGTCGGGGTTGGTTCAGGTGTAGCCCAATCATCATGATTCCGGCCTATTCTAGCCAATAATTCTTCAAATATTGCCCGAGTTCTTTTCCTGAAAACACAACTAGCACAACTATCCATGTATGCCCTAGACTCAATGGTTAGTCCACTATAAAATATATCAAGTAAATCATGCTTTTCCAGATCATGTCCAGGCCGAGCTCTGATAAGAGAGCAAAATCTCGCCCAAGCCTCAGGCAATTTCTCTCCATCTTCCTGGTCAAAATTATAAATTCTCTGCAAAGCAATATGTTGAGCACTAGCAGGAAAGTATTTCCGAAAGAAAACATCAAGAAAATATTTTGGACTATCAATGGAATTAGGTGGCAAACTATTGTACCAAGTTTTAGCATCATCCTTTAATGAGAAAGGAAAAATTTTAGCAACAAAATAAGTACGCTTCTTAACATCATCAGAAAACAAGTTACTCAAAGTAGACAGCTCAATCATGTGTTCTACAGCACTTTCTTTTTCAGTACCACAAAAAGGTGTTTTCTCCACAATAGATATATGAGATAAATCAAGAGAAAAATCATAATCCTCATCCTTAATGTTTATAGGAGATGTGGAAAATTTAGGATCAGGAGACAGTTTATATCTAACAGCACGTTGTGCAAGAAGCTTTTTAATATTACTTGCATCAGTAGTAGCATTGCATTTATCAATGAAATCATCATCAAGTTCTACATAATCTTCATCAAGATCATCACTAGAGTATTCAACAGACTCAGATGAATTAACAGGTGTAGCAGCATTTTCATTAGGAGTTTCAGTATTTTCAATTTGTCTAGACCTAGCAATTGTAGCATCTAGAAAAGATCCTAACGAACCATCATTATCAAGCACAGTAGAAGCATCATCAAAATTAAAAGAGGAACTTTCAGATCTAGCAGAAGTACCAGCATGTGAAGCTTGTGGTGGTGAAACAAGTTTATCTATCACAGATGGTGAATCAAGAGCAGCAGAGGTACTCAGAGTTGTACCTTTTCTTGTAGTGGATGGTAATATGGCGACTTTAGTATCGCGAGGTTTACCCATGATGGAGAATTTGCAGCGAACAATATCAATCCAAGTGAACTTGCAAATAAAGCTATGCTCCCCGGCAACGGCGCCAGAAAATAGTCTTGATAACCCACAAGTATAGGGGATCGCAACAGTCTTCGCGGGAAGTAAAACCCAATTTATTGATTCGACACAAGGGGAGCCAAAGAATACTTGTAAGCCTTAACAGCAGAGTTGTCAATTTAGCTGCACCTGGAAACAGACTTGCTCGTAAGAGTTTATCAGTAGTAACAGTTTTATAGCAGTAGCAGTAGTGAAATATCAGCAGCAGAGTAACAAAGACAGCAGTAGTGATTATGGTAAACAATAGGATTAAAATACTATAGGCATAGGGATGGATGAACGGGCGTTGCATGGATGAGAGAAACTCATGTAACAATCTAGACAGGGCATTTGTAGATAATAATAAAACGGTGTCCAAGTACTAATCAATCGATAGGCATGTGTTCCATATTTAGTCGTACGTGCTCGCAATGAGAAACTTGCACAACATCTTTTGTCCTACCAGCCGGTGGCAGCCGGGCCTCTAGGGAATCTACTGGAAATTAAGGTACTCCTTTTAATAGAGCACCGGAGCAAAGCATTAACACTCCGTGAACACATGTGATCCTCATATCACTGCCTTCCCCTCCGGTTGTCCCAATTTATGTCACTTTAGGGCCTCGGGTTCCGGACAGCGACATGTGTATTCAACTTGCAGGTAAGATCATAAAGCAATGAATATCATCATGAATTGGTAACATGTTCAGATCTGAGATCATGGCACTCGGGCCCTAGTGACAAGCATTAAGCATAACAAGTTGCAACAATATCATAAAAGTACCAATTACGGACACTAGGCACTATGCCCTAACAATCTTATGCTATTACATGACCAATCTCATCCAATCCCTACCATCCCCTTCAGCCTACAGCGGGGGAATTACTCACACATGGATGAGGGAAACATGGCTGGTCGATGGAGAGGCGTCGGTGGTGATGATGGCGATGATCTCCTCAAATTCCCCGTCCCGGCGGAGTGCCAGAACGGAGTTTCTGGTCCTGAGACGGAGTTTCGCGACGGTGGCGGCGTACTGGATGGTTTCTGGTGACTTCGACTTCTCTTCTCGCGTTTTTAGATCGAAACCCTTAAGTAGTCTAGAGGGGGGCGTCAGAGGCTAGTCGAGGGGGCCACACGCTAGGGCGGTGCGCCCCCCCTACAGGCCGCGCCGGCCTAGTGTCTGGGGGCCCTGGGCCTCCCCCAGGCCTGCCCTTCTGGCTCCGTGAATCTTCTGGAAAAATAAGCCCTTGGGCATTAATTCCGGGGATTTTCCTGAAAGTTGGATTTCTACACAAAAATGAGACACCAGAGCAATTCTGCTGAAAACAGCGTTAGTCCGTGTTAGTTGTATCCAAAATACACAAATTAGAGGCAAAACAATAGCAAAAGTGTTCGGGAAAGTAGATACGTTTTGGACGTATCACGAAGCCAAGAAATCTCTTAAAGAGAAGGGTATTAAATCCGAAGATGTGAAGAATTTACCTCCCATAGAAGATTTATGCAAGATAACTCCCCCTTCATCTATGATTGAGGTACACTCTCTTCAACGCTTTACTAGGGAAGATATTCTGTATTCAAAACCTCCTGCACAATGCTTAGATGAGTTTGATAATTATATTGTTAAGCAAGATAATTTTAATATGAGAGTAGAGAATCATTTAATGGAAAATTCTCGAGCTATTAGTGAATTGCATGGTATTGTGGAGAGAACCTCCAATGATGTTAAGATGCTTGTTAAACATTTTCATATGGTTCAAACTCAAATTGATCAACTCACTAAAGTGCAAAATGACTTGTTAAAAAATAACTCTAAAGAAAAACATGCTTATGAAGTAACAACTAGAGGTGGTGCTTCTACTCAGGATCCTCTATATCCCGAGGGGCATCCCAAAAGAGTTGAACAAGATTCTCAACGAACTGAAACTAGTGCTCCTTCAGAGAAAAAGAAAAAGGAACATAAAACTGTTGTAGAATCCTCTGAGCCTGTTAATGATCCTAATAGTATTTCTATTTCTGATGCTGAAACTGAAAGTGGTAATGAACATGATAAAGATAATGATAATAATGATGCTTCTGATAAAGAAGAGGTTGAAGATGAACCTGAAAAGCATGCTAAAAATAAAAAGTATACTAAAGAAGATTTTATTGCTAAGAAACATGGTAATGAAAGAGAACCTTGGGTTCAAAAGCAAATGCCTTTTCCTGCTAAGAAACTAAAATCAAAGGAGGAAGAACATTATAATAAATTTTGTGATTGGATGAAACCTTTATTTCCGCAAATCCCTTTGACCGATGCTATTAAATTGCCTCCTTATTCAAAGTATATGAAGGATATTGTCACTAACAAAAGGAAAATTCCTAATGAGGAGATTTCCACTATGCTTGCTAATTACTCTTTCAATGGCAAGGTTCCAAAGAAGCTTGGCGACCCAGGTATACCGACTATTCCTTGTTCCATCAAGAATAATTATGTTAGAACTACTCTATGTGATTTGGGAGCAGGTGTTAGTGTTATGCCTTTTTATCTTTATAAGAGACTTTATTTAGATAAGTTGATACCGACTGATATATCTTTGCAAATGGCTGATAAATCTACTGCTATTCCTGTTGGTATATGTGAGGATGTTCCTGTTCAAGTTACTAATAATTGCTTAATATTAACTGATTTTGTTGTGTTGGAAATGCCTGAGGATGACAATATGTCTATTATTCTTGGGAGACCTTTTATTAACACCGCAGGGGCTGTTATTGATTGCAATAAAGGAAAAGTTACTTTCAATGTCGATGACAAGGAGCATACTGTTTATTTTCCCAAGAGGATTGATAAAGTATGTGGAGTTAATACAATTTCTAATTTGAGATCTATCAAAGTGGGAGATATTGATTGTCCAATATATGAGCCTAAAGAAGAATATCAAACTCTTGTGATTGGATCCATATCAATACAATATAAGGTAACATGATTGATTTGAGGTTTATTTCTTCTTATGACATGTAAGATTTATTTGGTGGCAAGACTTGATCAACCTTGTTAACAAGTACATTTTATATGCATAGAAGAGCTAAGCAACATGTGTTTCTTCCTCCACTTGTTTTACTTGCTGTAGCACTACTTATTTTGCAAGATGCTTTAGTTGTTTAGAGGTTTGAAAATCTTTTTCTGCCCTGTAATAATAATTTTGACACCCAGAAATGTGCGTTTTTCAAAGTTTTCAAAAATTCACAAAAATTATACTGTTGGTCTTATTTTTCGAAGAGCTACCTGGGAGCACCTGGGGATGACCAGTGGGGCACCACAGGGCTGCACCCCACCAGCTAGCACGGCCAAGGAGGGGGGCGCGCCACCCTGTGGTGTGGGCCCCTCCTTGCCCCACTTACTCATCTCTTCCTCCCATTCTACTCTCTCTCCCAAAAAAACTCGTACTCACTTTCTCTCACTCGCGTTTCTGCTCAAGAGCTCAAGATTTCTCGATCTCTCTACTCAGCCTAGATTTCTGTCAGAAATTTGGCACATTTGCTCTCCGGTATGTGACTCCTCCGATTATCCAAGTAGAATTTTGTTTGGTTGAGTATATCTTGAATATTTTGCTGCTGTAGGTAACATGTTTAGTGAGCTTGCATGCTTGTTCTAAGTGATAAAAACTAGTTTTGATGCATGTTTAGTACTCTAGCAAGTTCCTATAGTAGTTTCCCTCAATTATATGTCACCAAATCAAATTTTATAATGATTGTTGAAAAATTTCAGAAAAGGAAGATGGATAACCATAACTTTGGAGAAGTGTTTGAAAGAGAGACGACAAGCACGGGGAGGCCCTCAAGGGCAGCCACTCGATATAGACGATCCTATAATGAGAATGTCCTCGCACCGAGCTTCGAAGCCGAAGAAGACAATGGAGTCCCTAACGCTTCATCTTTTCCATGTTATAACTTTTTGAGTAATGCAGGGTTGCTGGATGATTTCTTGGTCCTCATCAATAATGTGGGCTTAACCACCTTTATGGAAGATGAGAGGGATCAATACTACATGCTAACTAAAATCTTTGTTGAGAGCTTTCAGTTCAACAACAAACACTACCAACCACCAGTTACATTCAGGATTTATGATGATCCTATTACTGTGAAGTTGAAGGATTTTTGTACTGCATTGGATATTGCCCCTATAGGTACAGCGAAGAAGATGGAGAACAATCCCAAGGCTTTGCTGGAGCTCTATCGAGGAGTCACCAATGATGATTGCCGCACCATTCAGCGCGGCAAGATAAGAAACATTCAACTCCCTGCCATTAAATATTTCGCTTACTATCTTGCTACTAGTATTCTTGGTAGGGAGAACACTAGCAATATTTCTAGTTACCATCTTGCTTTCTTAGTTGCTGCACTTACTAGAGAGACACCTTATCATCTTGGTGCTCTTGTTGCTCGCCGTTTGTCTAACAAGGGGCCTATTTTTGGAGGAATTGTTGCCTCACGCATTTTAGCATATCTAGATTTTCCTCTTGACCCTACTGATGTGAAATTAACTCCTATAAGACTTGATATTGCTGCTATGAAGAGTCATCAATTTGTTACAGCTGACTCTAGTATAGATAATATTGTCTATAGAATGTTGTTTACTAACGGGGATGAGAGGGAAATCCCTTTGCCGCAGCCAGATTTGTTCAGTATTCACAGGAAACCGTGGTCGCGCTCTAAGGAGGAGGTGGATGAGCAGCTGAAGATACATGGCTTCCACCAGCAGCATGACTCCGAGGACGCCGAGCCCTCCCATGACTACACCATCACGTATCCTGGTGCTTCTTCCAGCACATACCCAGAACAGGATCCATCTTCGTCGTACTACGGAGGTGCTACTTCATGGGCACCATGGGATTGATCTCCACTTAGGCCAAAAGCCTAAGCTTGGGGGGAGGTATACCGGCATCACTTATTCATTGCATATTATAGTTGCTGGATACTTGTACATACTTGTTTAGCTTCTTAAAGTGGTTTTCTAATGAGAGGGAGATGATATTTGGGGAAGTGCTGATTGAAAACAGATTCTGGACTGATACCAAAAAAATTCTCAAAAACAGCCAGAACGTTATTTTACGAAGCCAATTTTTGTGCATGTTCCCCAGGTTGTTATCTAACTTTCATTAGTTGAACACTTTTCGAGCTGAGCAGCGGAAGAATTTCTTAAAAATCGATTACTGTACTGCTGTCAAGTTTGACGAATTTCTGCTGCTTTGTGTTTATGCGACTCTTTTAGCTTTCATTTTCTTGTTTTTTGCTTTGTTTCTTTCCTAAAACACAAAAAGACCAAAAATATTTCTGTTGTTTCTCTTTACTATTTGTTTATTTTGGTTTCTTGCTCTTATTTTGCTTTATTTGCTATCGTTGGTTTGCTACAAGAAAATTCAAAAAGATTTTGCTTTGTTTGCTTGTTTCCTTTTGTTCTTGTTTCCAATTCGAAAACACCAAAAATATTTGCGGTTCTTCTTTGGTTTTGTAAAGTTCATTATGGAGTTCAGTGGTCTTCGGTGGTTGGAGCTTGGTTTTCATTACATATTATTCAAGCTACACAAGTGAAAAGCAATAATGACGATCTACAACAATTCGACTGTGGTGAGAGGCTGGTATGAACTCTATTTGTTTTCATTTTTGTACATATACTCATCCATGTGAGCATGCTTAGTTGGTTCATGTGAGGTATATGTCATTTAAGAAAGTCTAGTAGTTCATGATCTCTCATGCTTAGCTCCAATTTATTAATATGAATAGCATATCATAAATATTTGCTTGCATTGCTTTATTCATAGATAGGTATGACATTGTGGTATCCTCCTCTGAATAATTCGATTGAATCAACCTGGCACATGCTCACGCATGCATATGACTGAACAAAAGTCAATTAAGCCTCGATGATTTACTTACCCCAGAGTTCTTGTATCACTTTTATGCCTCCGTTAATTTATTTTGTTGCAAGCATGATTATGACAGTTACTGCTCTCTTGGTTGTCGCTTCCCAGTCTATTGCTAGCCTTCACTTGTACTGAGCGGGAATGCTGCTCGTGCTTCCAAAACCCCTGAAAACCAAGTTATTCCAAAGTGTCCACCATAAATACCTATGCATGGCATTTCAAACCATTCCAAGTAAATTCTCATGTGCTACCTTTAAACCTTCAAAAATGCTTCTCAATTTGTGTCAATGTTTTATAGCTCATGAGGAAGTATGTGGTGTTTATCTTTCAATCTTGTCATTTACTCCTGACAGACTTTCATAATGGACTAGTGGCACATCCACTTATCCAATAATTTTGCAAAAAGAGCTGGCAACGGGGTTCCCAGCCCCAATTAATCAACCTTCATTAATAATTCTCTTCACATGTTTTGCCCTGATATATCAGTAAGCAACTTAAATTGCAAATAGACACTCCTCCATGTTATGTGATTGATGGAAGGCACCCGAGGATTCGGTTAGCCATGGCTTGTGTAAGCTAAGGTTGGGGGGAGTGTCATCCATAATGAAACTAAAATATATGTGTAAACAAAAGAGAAGAGGGATGATCTACCTTGCTGGTAGAGATAACGTCCTTCATGGGAGCCGCTCTTGAAAGTCTGGTTGATGAGGTAGTTAGAGTACCCACTATCAGTCGTTGACAACAACAAACACCTCTCAAAATAATTTTACTACTGTTTTACAACTGAAAAGCTCTAGCACATGTTAATCCCTGCTTCCCTCTGCGAAGGGTCAATCTTTTACTTTTACATTGAGTCTCCATCCTTTCTTTGAGTACCTTCTTGAGAGCACAACTATCATTCTTAGTATAATATGCTTGTCCCAAAATGTGATTAGCTGTGCTATAACTTTGATGCTTTTATCTTTGATAATCTCTACTTACAGTTTTCCCATAAACTTCAAAGGTGCCCGAGCATTTATGTTTTGCTGTACAAATACGGGCAAGCGAGATACCACTTTATCATATCCTTCTATGAACATTGCAATCTTGCTGATAGACATGATTCATGATGCTTATTATTAATTTGTTGGTACCTTTTCCATGATTGACATAACTATTAGATGATTTTATTTGCATGTATCTTATTATGAATTGCTTAAGTACTTACCCATATCATGAGAATATTTACATCATATGAACAAATGTGTTCGTGAAAGTTCTTTTCTCGCACTCAGTTGTTAACTGAATTGCTTGAGGACAAGCAATAAGCTAAGCTTGGGGGGAGTTGATACGTCCAAAACGTATCTACTTTCCCGAACACTTTTGCTATTGTTTTGCCTCTAATTTGTGTATTTTGGATACAACTAACACGGACTAACGCTGTTTTCAGCAGAATTGCTCTGGTGTCTCGTTTTTGTGCAGAAATTCAACTTTCAGGAAAATCCCCGAAATTAATGTCAGAGGGCTTATTTTTCCAGAAGATTCACGGAGCCAGAAGGGCAGGCCAGGGGGGCCCACGGCCCCCACACCATGGGCCGACGCGGCCTAGGAGGGGGGCGCGCCGCCCTATGGTGAGGCCCCCTCGGCCGGCCTCCGACGCCCCCCTCTGGACTACTTAACGCCTTCGACCAAAAAACGCACGGGGGGTTAGACGAAATCGCCAGAAGACATCCAGAACACCACCGCCATCGCGAAACTCCGTCTCGGGACCAGAAACTCCGTTCTGGCACTCCGCCGGGATGGGGAATTGGAGGAGATCATCGCCATCATCACCATCGACGCCTCTCCATCGACCAGCCATGTTTCCCCCATCCATGTGTGAGTAACTCCCCCGCTGTAGGCTGAAGGGGATGGTAGGGATTGGATGAGATTGGTCATGTAATAGCATAAGATTGTTAGGGCATAGTGCCTAGTATCCGCAATTGGTACTTTTATGATATTGTTGCAACTTGTTATGCTTAATGCTTGTCACTAGGGCCCGAGTGCCATGATCTCAGATCTGAACATGTTATTGTTTCATGATGATATGCATTGTTTTATGATCTTACCTGCAAGTTGTATACACGTATTGTTGTCCGGAACCCGAGGCCCCAAAGTGACAGAAATTGGGACAACCGAAGGGGAAGGCGGTGATATGAGGATCACATGTGTTCACGGAGTGTTAATGCTTTGCTCCGGTGCTCTATTAAAAGGAGTACCTTAATTTCCAGTAGATTCCCTAGAGGCCCGGCTGCCACCGGCTGGTAGGACAAAAGATGGTGTGCAAGTTTCTCTTTGCGAGCACGTACGACTATATATGGAACACATGCCTATTGATTGATTAGTACTTGGATACCGCTTTATTACTATCTGCAAATGCCCTGCCTTGATTGTTACATGAGTTTCTCTCATCCATGCAACGCCCGTTCATCCATCCCTGTGCCTACAGTATTTTAATCCTGTTGTTTACTATAATCACTACTACTATCTTTGTTACACTGCTGCTGATATTTCACCACTGCTACTACTATAAAACTGTTACTACTGATAAACTCTTGCGAGCAAGTCTGTTTCGAGGTGCAGCCGAATTGACAACTCCACTGTTAAGGCTTACAAATATTCTTTGGCTCCCCTTGTGTCGAATCAATAAATTGGGTTTTACTTCCCTCGAAGACTGTTGCGATCCCCTATACTTGTGGGTCATCATCCAGCCAATCATGTCTAGGGCACACCCGATGTGGTTGTATTCAGGCCCCAAGGGCGAGTGACATAGGCATCCCAATGGGCCTGCCGAAGATGGTACCCGGGGTTTGTTGAAGGCCCACAAGTCGAAGATTATGAAGTTTGGAAGCCCAGATTAGTACCAAGGAAAGTTAGAGTTGTATTAGGAAATATAGACTTGTAATTTTACAGGACGGGTTAGAAACCCTCCCGGACTCTGTAACTTGTGTATTACAAATCCCTCGGCTCCGCTTCCTATATAAGGGGGAGTCGAGGGACAAAGAGAGGATCGATTCATTGTTTCACGCAACCCTAGTTTTCATAAT
Source organism: Lolium perenne (assembly GCF_019359855.2). Taxonomy (NCBI): domain Eukaryota; kingdom Viridiplantae; phylum Streptophyta; class Magnoliopsida; order Poales; family Poaceae; genus Lolium; species Lolium perenne. The sequence continues at coordinate 218,437,121 of NC_067248.2, read as the reverse complement.
CGTCGAGTACTTTTCGGCTGAAACCATCGAGATCTACTTGCCCTCTACTTCCGACTAAAACCCTAGTCTACAATACGTAGGCATTGATAAGTTAATACCTTGTCAATTCACGCCGTCTGTGGGAATTAGAGGCGACAAGGAGCTGATCTCGATGGCATGTTCAAGATCATCGACTTCGTCAACTGCAAGCAACGCAATGGATAGAGGTAAACAGATCGAAACTGGTCTAGTCGATTTTGTTCCTCACCCACCCTCCCGTTTGGATGCATATGCGTATCTGGAGGAGCCCATGGAGATGACGTTCGGAAAGTTCCACTTCCGCGTCGAGAAGGAAGGATCATATCGTCTCGAAATTCTGATCTCGTCGGGATTATCAGCGGACGATCCCGATTTTTCGGATTCAACATCGTCAACCGAGTCAGGCGACGAAGAGATTTCGTTGCCACGCTTCATCAGCACTAGGGCAAGTGAAAAACTCGCCAAGATCTTCAGCGACATGTCTTTCGAGTCATCTGCGGACTCCGATATAAGCGATGACTCGAGCAACATCGACAGCTTCAACTTCATCGATAAATCCACTATTGTTGGAGAGGTCTTCACCAATCTCTATGATGATGTCACCAAACCCGACAAAGTTCAGAATCCAAAATATCATCAGATCTATGCAATTGGAGAACCAAGCCGATCAGAGCCGGAGACGTCAGAGGCTTTCGACGATGCGGGAAACCCATATGTTGATCCCGCTGATCTCAAGCGAGGTTTAGGCACTAAATATGTCGGGCCTATGATACGTCTCCGACGTATCGATAATTTCTTATGTTCCATGCCACATTATTGATGATATCTACATGTTTTATGCACACTTTATGTCGTATTCGTGCATTTTTTGGAACTAACCTATTAACAAGATGCCGAAGTGCTAGTTGCTGTTTTCTGCTGTTTTTGGTTTCAGAAATCCTAGTAAAGAAATATTCTCGGAATTGGACGAAATCAACGCCCAGGTTCCTATTTTGCCCGGAAGCATCCAGAACACACGAGAACCGCCAGAGAGGGGGGGACAGGGCCACCAGACCCTAGGCCGGCGCGGCCAAGGGGGGGGGGCCGCGCCCCCCTATAGTGTGGGCCCCCCAGAAGTCCACCGACCTTGCCCTTCCCCCTATTTAAAGCCTCCGTCGCGAAAACCCTGATACGTTCGACGAAACCCACAGAAACCTTCCAGAGCCGCCGCCATCGCGAAGCCAAGATCTGGGGGACAGGAGTCTCTGTTCCGGCACGCCGCCGGGACGGGGAAGTGCCCCCGGAAGGCTCCTCCATCGACACCACCGCCATCTCCATCAACGCTGCTGTCTCCCATGAGGAGGGAGTAGTTCTCCATCGAGGCTCGGGGCTGTACCGGTAGCTATGTGGTTAATCTCTCTCCTATGTACTTCAATACAATGATCTCATGAGCTGCTTTACATGATTGAGATCCATATGATGAGCTTTGTATCGCTACTAGTTGTGTGCTACTCATGTGATGTTATTAAAGTAGTCTATTCCTCCTGCATGGTGTAAAGGTGACTAGTGTGTGCACCGTGTGGTTCTTGTCGTAGGCTATGATCATGATCTCTTGTAGATTGTGGAGTTAATTACCATTATGATAGTATTGATGTGATCTATTCCTCCTTCATAGTGTAATGTGGACAGTGTGTGCACTATGTTAGTTCTTGGTTTATTTTGCAATGATCTATTATGCTCTAAGGTTATTTAAATATGAACATTGAATTGTGGAGCTTGTTAACTCCGGCATTGAGGGTTCGTGTAATCCTACGCAATGTGTTCATCATCCAACAAAAGAGTGTATGTAGCACATATAAGAAAGAGTTATTTATTATGCGATCAATGTTGAGAGTGTCCACTAGTGAAAGTGTAATCCCTAGGCCTTGTTCCTAAATACTGCTATCGCTGCTTGTTTACTGTTTACTGTGTTACTACTGCTGCGTTACTACTGCTTGTTTACTGTCCTGGGCAAAGCACTTTTCTGGTGCCATTGCCACTGCTCATACTTATTCATACCACCTGTATTTCACTATCTCTTCGCCGAACTAGTGCACCTATTTGGTGTGTTGGGGACACAAGAGACTTCTTGCTTTGTGGTTGCAGGGTTGCATGAGAGGGATATCTTTGACCTCTTCCTCCCTGAGTTCGATAAACCTTGGGTGATCCACTTAAGGGAAACTTGCTGCTGTTCTACAAACCTCTGCTCTTGGAGGCCCAACACTGTCTACAGGTAAAGGAGGGGGCGTAGACATCAAGCTATTTTCTGGCGCCGTTGCCGGGGAGGAAAGGTAAAAGGTACTCACACTCCGGATCTCGGCTACTAAGCTATTTTCGCCGTTGTAAGTACTCGAAGCTATTTCCTTTAGATCCTGCAATTGCAACTTTTTGTTTCTTGTTTACACTAGTTAGGCATAATGGAAAACAACAAAAATATGAGAGATCTTTATAAACTTTATCTTGAATTAGGACATGATGTGTTTGAAGAGAGAATTAAAAAACTCATGGAACTTTATATGCATGCTAATGGGAATGTTATTAATATGAATGCTTTGAACACTATTGTTGCTAATGCTATGGAAAATTCTAAGCTTGGGGAAGCTGGTTTTGATGAGCATGATCTTTTTAGTCCCCCAAGAATTGAGGAGAAAACTTTCTTTGATGATACTTTACCTCCTATTTATGATGATTATAATGATAGTAGTCTTTTGTTGCCACCTGTTATGGAGGATGAATTTGATTATGATTATAACATGCCTCCTATATTTAATGATAGCTACTTTGTTGAATTTGCTCCCACTATTACTAATAAAATTGATTATGCTTATGTGGAGAGTAATTATTTTATGCATGAGACTCATGATAAGAATGCTTTATGTGATAGTTATATTGTTGAGTTTGCTCATGATACTACTGAAAGTTATTATGAGAGAGGAAAAAATGGTTGTAGAAATTTTCATGTTACTAAAACACCTCTCTATATGCTTAAAATCTTGAAGTTGAGCTTGTCTAGTTTTTCTATGCTTGTTGCATTATGCTTCTTGAATTTGTTTATTTACAAGATTCCTTTGCATAGGAAGCATGTTAGACTTAAATGTGTTTTGAATTTTCCTCTTGATGCTCTCTTTTGCTTCAACTACTATTTCTTGCGAGTGCATCATTAAAACTGCTGAGCCCATCTTAATGGCTATAAAGAAAAGAACTTCTTGGGAGATAACCCATGTGTTATTTTGCTACAGTACCTTGTTTTATTTTTGTGTCTTGGAAGTTGTTTACTACTGTAGCAACCTCTCCTTATCTTAGTTTTGTGTTTTGTTGTGCCAAGTAAAGTCGTTGATAGTAAGGTTCATACTAGATTTGGATTACTGCGCAGAAACAGATTTCTTTGCTGTCACGAATCTGGGCAAAATTCTCTGTAGGTAACTCAGAAAATTAAGCCAATTTACGTGCGTAATCCTCAGATATGTACGCAACTTTAATTCAATTTGGGCATTTTCATTTGAGCAAGTCTGGTGCCATTTTAAAATTCTTCTTTACGAACTGTTCTGTTTTGACAGATTCTGCCTTTTATTTCGCATTGCCTCTTTTGCTATGTTGGATGAACTTCTTTGATCCATTAATGTCCAGTAGCTTTATGCAATGTCCAGAAGTGTTAAGAATGATTGTGTCACCTCTGAAAATGTTAAATTTATTGTGCACTAACCCTCTAATGAGTTGTTTCGAGTTTGGTGTGGAGGAAGTTTTCAAGGATCAAGAGAGGAGTATGATGCAATATGATCAAGGAGAGTGAAAGCTCTAAGCTTGGGGATGCCCCGGTGGTTCACCCCTGCATATTCTAAGAAGACTCAAGCATCTAAGCTTGGGGATGCCCAAGGCATCCCCTTCTTCATCGACAACATTATCAGGTTCCTCCCTTGAAACTATATTTTTATTCCATCACATCTTATGTGCTTTGCTTGGAGCGTCGGTTTGTTTTTGTTTTTGTTTGAATAAAATGGATCCTAGCATTCATTGTGTGGGAGAGAGACACGCTCCGCTGTTGCATATGGACAAATATGTCCTTAGGCTTTACTCATAGTATTCATGGCGAAGGTTGAATCTTCTTCGTTAAATTGTTATATGGTTGGAATCGGGAAATGCTACATGCAGTAATTCTAAAATGTCTTGAATAATTTGATACTTGGCAATTGTTGTGCTCATGTTTAAGCTCTTGCATCATATACTTTGCACCCATTAATGAAGAAATACATAGAGCTTGCTAAAATTTGGTTTGCATATTTGGTCTCTCTAAAGTCTAGATAATTTCTAGTATTGAGTTTTGAACAACAAGGAAGACGGTGTAGAGTCTTATAATGTTTACAATATGTCTTTTATGTGAGTTTTGCTGCACCGGTTCATCCTTGTGTTTGTTTCAAATAACCTTGCTAGCCTAAACCTTGTATCGAGAGGGAATACTTCTCATGCATCCAAAATCCTTGAGCCAACCACTATGCCATTTGTGTCCACCATATCTACCTACTACATGGTATTTCTCCGCCATTCCAAAGTAAATTGCTTGAGTGCTACCTTTAAATTTCCATTCTTCACCTTTACAATATATAGCTCATGGGACAAATAGCTTAAAAACTATTGTGGTATTGAATATGTACTTATGCACTTTATCTCTTATTAAGTTTCTTGTTGTGCGATAACCATGTTCCTGGGGACGCCATCAACTACTCTTTGTTGAATTTCATGTGAGTTGCTATGCATGTTCGTCTTGTCTGAAGTAAGAGCGATCTACCACCTTATGGTTGGAGCATGCATATTGTTAGAGAAGAACATTGGGCCGCTAACTAAAGCCATGATCCATGGTGGAAGTTTCAGTTTTGGACATATATCCTCAATCTCATATGAGAAAAATAATTGTTGCCACATGCTTATGCATAAAAGAGGAGTCCATTATCTGTTGTCTATGTTGTCCCGGTATGGATGTCTAAGTTGAGAATAATCAATAGCGAGAAATCCAATGCGAGCTTTCTCCTTAGACCTTTGTACAGGCGGCATAGAGGTACCCCTTTGTGACACTTGGTTAAAACATGTGCATTGCGATGATCCCGGTAGTCCAAGCTAATTAGGACAAGGTGCGGGCACTATTAGTATACTATGCATGAGGCTTGCGACTTGTAAGATATAATTTACATGATACATATGCTTTATTACTACCGTTGACAAAATTGTTTCTTGTTTTCAAAATCAAAGCTCTAGCACAAATATAGCAATCGATGCTTTCCTCTTTGAAGGACCATTCTTTTACTTTTATGTTGAGTCAGTTCACCTATCTCTCTCCACCTCAAGAAGCAAACACTTGTGTGAACTGTGCATTGATTCCTACATACTTGCATATTGCACTTGTTATATTACTCTATGTTGACAATTATCCATGAGATATACATGTTATAAGTTGAAAGCAACCGCTGAAACTTAATCTTCCTTTGTGTTGCTTCAATACCTTTACTTTGATTTATTGCTTTATGAGTTAACCCTTATGCAAGACTTATTGATGCTTGTCTTGAAGTGCTATTCATGAAAAGTCTTTGCTTTATGATTCACTTGTTTACTCATGTCATATACATTGTTTTGATTGCTGCATTCGCTACATATGCTTTACAAATAGTATGATCAAGGTTATGATGGCATGTCACTCCAGAAATTATCTTTGTTATCGTTTTACCTACTCGGGACGAGCAGAACTAAGCTTGGGGATGCTGATACGTCTCCGACGTATCGATAATTTCTTATGTTCCATGCCACATTATTGATGATATCTACATGTTTTATGCACACTTTATGTCATATTCGTGCATTTTCTGGAACTAACCAATTAACAAGATGCCGAAGTGCCGATTCTTTGTTCTGCTGTTTTTGGTTTCAGAAATCCTAGTAAAGAAATATTCTCGGAATTGGACGAAATCAACGCCCAGGTTCCTATTTTGCCCGGAAGCATCCAGAACACACGAGAACCGCCAGAGAGGGGGGACAGGGCCACCAGACCCTAGGCCGGCGCGGCCAAGGGGGGGGGGGCTGCGCCCCCCTATAGTGTGGGCCCCCCAGAAGTCCACCGACCTTGCCCTTCCGCCTATTTAAAGCCTCCATCGCGAAAACCCTGATACGTTCGACGAAACCCACAGAAACCTTCCAGAGCCGCCGCCATCGCGAAGCCAAGATCTGGGGGACAGGAGTCTCTGTTCCGGCACGCCGCCGGGACGGGGAAGTGCCCCCGGAAGGCTCCTCCATCGACACCACCGCCATCTCCATCAACGCTGCTGTCTCCCATGAGGAGGGAGTAGTTCTCCATCGAGGCTCGGGGCTGTACCGGTAGCTATGTGGTTAATCTCTCTCCTATGTACTTCAATACAATGATCTCATGAGCTGCTTTACATGATTGAGATCCATATGATGAGCTTTGTATCGCTACTAGTTGTGTGCTACTCATGTGATGTTATTAAAGTAGTCTATTCCTCCTGCATGGTGTAAAGGTGACTAGTGTGTGCACCGTGTGGTTCTTGTCGTAGGCTATGATCATGATCTCTTGTAGATTGTGGAGTTAATTATCATTATGATAGTATTGATGTGATCTATTCCTCCTTCATAGTGTAATGTGGACAGTGTGTGCACTATGTTAGTTCTTGGTTTATTTTGCAATGATCTATTATGCTCTAAGGTTATTTAAATATGAACATTGAATTGTGGAGCTTGTTAACTCCGGCATTGAGGGTTCGTGTAATCCTACGCAATGTGTTCATCATCCAACAAAAGAGTGTATGTAGCACATATAAGAAAGAGTTATTTATTATGCGATCAATGTTGAGAGTGTCCACTAGTGAAAGTGTAATCCCTAGGCCTTGTTTCTAAATACTGCTATCGCTGCTTGTTTACTGTTTACTGTGTTACTACTGCTGCGTTACTACTGCTTGTTTACTGTCCTGGGCAAAGCACTTTTCTGGTGCCGTTGCCACTGCTCATACTTATTCATACCACCTGTATTTCACTATCTCTTCGCCAAACTAGTGCACCTATTTGGTGTGTTGGGGACACAAGAGACTTCTTGCTTTGTGGTTGCAGGGTTGCATGAGAGGGATATCTTTGACCTCTTCCTCCCTGAGTTCGATAAACCTTGGGTGATCCACTTAAGGGAAACTTGCTGCTGTTCTACAAACCTCTGCTCTTGGAGGCCCAACACTGTCTACAGGTAAAGGAGGGGGCGTAGACATCAGCCTACACCGCGTCTAAGGGTTCAACTCCCACAACTGCTACGGCAGAGGAATTGCAAGCTTACCAATACAGACTCGCTCGCTTTGGCAGAGAATTAGAAAAACAGACAGCCGCCTGATGGCGCGTGAGACACACGTCCGTTGGGAACCCCAAGAGGAAGGTGTGATGCGTACAGCAACAAGTTTTCCCTCAGTAAGAAACCAAGGTTATCGAACCATTAGGAGATGAAGGCCACGTGAAGGTTGTTGGCGAAGGACTGTAGTGCGGCGCAACACCAGGGATTCCGGCGCCAACGTGGAACCTGCACAACACAATCAAAATACTTTGCCCCAACTTAACAGTGAGGTTGTCAATCTCACCGGCTTGCTGTAAACGTATGGTGTGGAGAATGATGTTTGTTTGCGAAGAACAACAAAGAACAGAGTTTGCAGTAGATTGTATTCAGATGTAAAAGAATGGACCGGGGTCCACAGTTCACTAGTGGTGTCTCTCCAATAAGAAATAGCATGTTGGGTGAACAAATTACAGTTGGGCAATTGACAAATAGAGAGGGCATAACAATGCACATACATATCATGATGACTACTATGAGATTTAATCAGGGCATTACGACAAAGTACATAGACCGCTATCCAGCATGCATCTATGCCTAAAAAGTCCACCTTCGGGTTAGCATCCGCACCCCTTCCAGTATTAAGTTGCAAACAACAGACAATTGCATTAAGTATGGTGCGAAATGTAATCAACACAAATATCCTTAGACAAAGCGTTGATGTTTTATCCCTAGTGGCAACAGCACATCCACAACCTTAGAACTTTTTGTCACTGTCCCAGGTTCAATGGAGGCATGAACCCACTATCGAGCATAAATACCCCCTCTTGGAGTCACAAGTATCAACTTGGCCAGAGCTTCTACTAGCAACGGAGAGCATGCAAGAACATAAACAACACATATATGATAGATTGATAATCAACTTGACATAGTATTCCATATTCATCGGATCCCAACAAACACAACATGTAGCATTACAAATAGACGATCTTGATCATGATAGGCAGCTCACAAGATCTAACATGATAGCACAAGAGGAGAAGACAACCATCTAGCTACTGCTGTGGACCCATAGTCCAAGGATGAACTACTCACACATCAGTCCGGAGGCGATCATGGTGATGTAGAGTCCTCCGGGTGATGATTCCCCTCTCCGGCAGGGTGCCGGAGGCGATCTCCTGAATCCCCCGAGATGGGATTGGCGGCGGCGGCGTCTCAGTAACTTTTCTCGTATCGTGGCTCTCGGTAATAGGGTTTTCGCAACGGAGAGTATAAGTAGGCGGAAGGGCAGAGTGGGGGGGGGGGGCTCACGAGGGGCCCACACCATAGGGCGGCGCGGGCCCCTCCTTGGCCGCGCCGCCTTGTGGTCTCGCCACCTCGTGGCCCCACTTCGTATCCTCTTCGGTCTTCTGGAAGCTCCGTGGAAAAATAAGACCCTGGGCGTTAATTTCGTCCAATTCTGAGAATATTTCCTGTGTAGGATTTCTGAAACCAAAAACAACACAAAATAGGAACTGGCGCTTCGGCATCTCGTTAATAGGTTAGTGCCGGAAAATGCATATAAATGATATAAAGTGTGTATAAAACATGTGAGTATTGTCATAAAACTAGCATGGAACATAAGAAATTATAGATACGTTTGAGACGTATCAATCATCCCCAAGCTTAGTTCCTACTCGCCCTCAAGTAGGTAAACGATAACAAGGATAATTTCTGAAGTGACATGCTATCATAATCTTGATCAATACTATTGTAAAGCATATGAGATGAATGAAGTGATTCGAAGCAATGGTAAAGACAATGATTAAACAACTGAATCATATAGCAAAGACTTTTCATGAATAGTACTTTCAAGACAAGCATCAATAAGACTTGCACAGGAGTTAACTCATAAAGCAATAAATTCTTAGTACAAAGTTTTGAAGCAACTCAAAGGAAGATATAAGTTTCAGCGGTTGCTTTCAACTTCAACATGTATATCTCATGGATGATTGTCAACACAAAGTAATATGATGAATGCAAATAAGCAAGTATGTAGGAATCAATGCACACAGTTGACACAAGTGTTTGCTCCTAAGATAGAATGAAGTAGGTAAACTGACTCAACATAAAGTAAAAGAAAGACCCTTCGCAGAGGGAAGCATGGATTACTATTTTTGTGCTAGAGCTTTTCATTTTGAAAACATAGAAACAATTTTGTCAACGGTAGTAATAATTCATATGTGTTATGCATAAGACATCCTATAAGTTGCAAGCCTCATGCATAGAATACCAATAGTGCTCGCACCTTGTCCTAATTAACTTGGATTTACATGGATTATCATTGCATAACATATGTTTCAACCAAGTGTCACAAAGGGGTACCTCTATGTCGCCTGTACAAAGGTCCAAGGAGATAGATCGCATTTGATTTCTCGTTTTTGATAAATCTCAACTTAGGACATCCATACCGGGACAACATAGAAAACAGATAATGGACTCCTCTTTAATGCATAAGCATTCAACAACAGATAATATTCTCATAAGAGATTGAGGATTAATGTCCAAACTGAAACTTCCACCATGATTCATGGCTTTAGTTAGCGGCCCAATGTTCTTCTCTAACAATATGCATACTCAAACCATTTGATCATGATAAATCACCCTTACTTCAGACAAGACGAACATGCATAGCAACTCACATGATATTCAACAAAGGTGTAATAGTTGATGGCGTCCCCAGAAACATGGTTACCGCTCAACAAGCAACTTATAAGAAATAAGATACATAAGCTACATATTCAATACCACAATAGTTTTTAAGGCTATTTTCCCATGAGCTATATATTGCAAAGACAAGGAATGAAATTTTAAAGGTAGCACTCAAGTAATTTACTTTGGAATGGCAGAGAAATACCATGTAGTAGGTAGGTATGATGGACACAAATGGCATAGGTTTTGGCTCAAGGTTTTGGATGCACGAGAAGAATTCCCTCTCAGTACAAGGCGTTGGCTAGCAAGGTTGTTTGAAGCAAACACAAGTATGAACCGGTACAGCAAAACTTACATAAGAACATATTGCAAGCATTATAAGACTCTACACTGTCTTCCTTGTTGTTCAAACACTTCACCAGAAAATATCTAGACTTTAGAGAGACCAATCATGCAAACCAAATTTCAACAAGCTCTGTGGTAGTTCTTCATTAATAGGTGCAAAGTACATGATGCAAGAGCTTAAACATGATCTATTTGAGCACAACAATTGCCAAGTATCAAATTATTCAAGACAATATACTAATTACCACATGAAGCATTTTCTGTTTCCAACCAAATAACAATGAACGAAGCAGTTTTCAACCTTCGCAATGAACATTAAAAGTAAAGCTAAGAACAGAGGTTGTCAATCTCACCGGCTTGCTGTAAACGTATGGTGTGGAGAATGATGTTTGTTTGCGAAGAACAACAAAGAACAGAGTTTGCAGTAGATTGTATTCAGATGTAAAAGAATGGACCGGGGTCCACAGTTCACTAGTGGTGTCTCTCCAATAAGAAATAGCATGTTGGGTGAACAAATTACAGTTGGGCAATTGACAAATAGAGAGGGCATAACAATGCACATACATATCATGATGACTACTATGAGATTTAATCAGGGCATTACGACAAAGTACATAGACCGCTATCCAGCATGCATCTATGCCTAAAAAGTCCACCTTCGGGTTAGCATCCGCACCCCTTCCAGTATTAAGTTGCAAACAACAGACAATTGCATTAAGTATGGTGCGAAATGTAATCAACACAAATATCCTTAGACAAAGCGTTGATGTTTTATCCCTAGTGGCAACAGCACATCCACAACCTTAGAACTTTTTGTCACTGTCCCAGGTTCAATGGAGGCATGAACCCACTATCGAGCATAAATACCCCCTCTTGGAGTCACAAGTATCAACTTGGCTAGAGCTTCTACTAGCAACGGAGAGCATGCAAGAACATAAACAACACATATATGATAGATTGATAATCAACTTGACATAGTATTCCATATTCATCGGATCCCAACAAACACAACATGTAGCATTACAAATAGACGATCTTGATCATGATAGGCAGCTCACAAGATCTAACATGATAGCACAAGAGGAGAAGACAACCATCTAGCTACTGCTATGGACCCATAGTCCAAGGATGAACTACTCACACATCAGTCCGGAGGCGATCATGGTGATGTAGAGTCCTCCGGGTGATGATTCCCCTCTCCGGCAGGGTGCCGGAGGCGATCTCCTGAATCCCCCGAGATGGGATTGGCGGCGGCGGCGTCTCAGTAACTTTTCTCGTATCGTGGCTCTCGGTAATAGGGTTTTCGCAACGGAGAGTATAAGTAGGCGGAAGGGCAGAGTGGGGGGGGGGGGGGCTCACGAGGGGCCCACACCATAGGGCGGCGCGGGCCCCTCCTTGGCCGCGCCGCCTTGTGGTCTCGCCACCTCGTGGCCCCACTTCGTATCCTCTTCGGTCTTCTGGAAGCTCCGTGGAAAAATAAGACCCTGGGCGTTAATTTCATCCAATTCTGAGAATATTTCCTGTGTAGGATTTCTGAAACCAAAAACAACACAAAATAGGAACTGGCGCTTCGGCATCTCGTTAATAGGTTAGTGCCAGAAAATGCATATAAATGATATAAAGTGTGTATAAAACATGTGAGTATTGTCATAAAACTAGCATGGAACATAAGAAATTATAGATACGTTTGAGACGTATCAATCATCCCCAAGCTTAGTTCCTACTCGCCCTCAAGTAGGTAAACGATAACAAGGATAATTTCTGAAGTGACATCCTATCATAATCTTGATCAATACTATTGTAAAGCATATGAGATGAATGAAGTGATTCGAAGCAATGGTAAAGACAATGATTAAACAACTGAATCATATAGCAAAGACTTTTCATGAATAGTACTTTCAAGACAAGCATCAATAAGACTTGCACAGGAGTTAACTCATAAAGCAATAAATTCTTAGTACAAAGTTTTGAAGCAACTCAAAGGAAGATATAAGTTTCAGCGGTTGCTTTCAACTTCAACATGTATATCTCATGGATGATTGTCAACACAAAGTAATATGATGAATGCAAATAAGCAAGTATGTAGGAATCAATGCACACAGTTGACACAAGTGTTTGCTCCTAAGATAGAATGAAGTAGGTAAACTGACTCAACATAAAGTAAAAGAAAGACCCTTCGCAGAGGGAAGCATGGATTACTATTTTTGTGCTAGAGCTTTTCATTTTGAAAACATAGAAACAATTTTGTCAACGGTAGTAATAATTCATATGTGTTATGCATAAGACATCCTATAAGTTGCAAGCCTCATGCATAGAATACCAATAGTGCTCGCACCTTGTCCTAATTAACTTGGATTTACATGGATTATCATTGCATAACATATGTTTCAACCAAGTGTCACAAAGGGGTACCTCTATGTCGCCTGTACAAAGGTCCAAGGAGATAGATCGCATTTGATTTCTCGTTTTTGATAAATCTCAACTTAGGACATCCATACCGGGACAACATAGAAAACAGATAATGGACTCCTCTTTAATGCATAAGCATTCAACAACAGATAATATTCTCATAAGAGATTGAGGATTAATGTCCAAACTGAAACTTCCACCATGATTCATGGCTTTAGTTAGCGGCCCAATGTTCTTCTCTAACAATATGCATACTCAAACCATTTGATCATGATAAATCACCCTTACTTCAGACAAGACGAACATGCATAGCAACTCACATAATATTCAACAAAGGTGTAATAGTTGATGGCGTCCCCAGAAACATGGTTACCGCTCAACAAGCAACTTATAAGAAATAAGATACATAAGCTACATATTCAATACCACAATAGTTTTTAAGGCTATTTTCCCATGAGCTATATATTGCAAAGACAAGGAATGAAATTTTAAAGGTAGCACTCAAGTAATTTACTTTGGAATGGCAGAGAAATACCATGTAGTAGGTAGGTATGATGGACACAAATGGCATAGGTTTTGGCTCAAGGTTTTGGATGCACGAGAAGAATTCCCTCTCAGTACAAGGCGTTGGCTAGCAAGGTTGTTTGAAGCAAACACAAGTATGAACCGGTACAGCAAAACTTACATAAGAACATATTGCAAGCATTATAAGACTCTACACTGTCTTCCTTGTTGTTCAAACACTTCACCAGAAAATATCTAGACTTTAGAGAGACCAATCATGCAAACCAAATTTCAACAAGCTCTGTGGTAGTTCTTCATTAATAGGTGCAAAGTACATGATGCAAGAGCTTAAACATGATCTATTTGAGCACAACAATTGCCAAGTATCAAATTATTCAAGACAATATACTAATTACCACATGAAGCATTTTCTGTTTCCAACCAAATAACAATGAACGAAGCAGTTTTCAACCTTCGCAATGAACATTAAAAGTAAAGCTAAGAACACCAGTGTTCATATGAAACAGCGGAGCGTGTCTCTCTCCCACACAAAGAATGATAGGATCTGATTTTATTCAAACAAAAACAAAAACAAAAACATACAGACGCTCCAAGTAAAGCACATAAGATGTGACGGAATAAAAATATAGTTTCACTAGAGGTGACCTGATAAGTTGTCGATGAAGAAGGGGATGCCTTGGGCATCCCCAAGCTTAGATGCTCGAGTCTTCTTGAAATATGCAGGGATGAACCACGGGGGCATCCCCGAGCTTAGACTTTTCACTCTTCTTGATCATATTGTATCATCCTCCTCTCTTGACCCTTGAAAACTTCCTCCACACCAAACTCAAAACAAACTCATTAGAGGGTTAGTGCATAATCAAAAATTCACATATTCAGAGGTGACATAATCATTCTTAACACTTCTGGACATTGCACAAAGCTACCGAAAGTTAATGGAACAAAGAAATCCATTCAACATAGCAAAAGAGGCAATGCGAAATAAAAGGCAGAATCTGTCTAAACAGAACAGTCCGTAAAGATGAATTTTTCAGGGGCACTTAACTTGCTCAGATGAAAACGCTCAAATTGAATGAAAGTTGCGTACATATCTGAGGATCACACAAGAAAATTGGCAGATTTTTCTGAGTTACCTACAGAGAGTTCTACTCAAATTTGTGACATCAAGAAATCTGTTTCTGCGCAGTAATCCAAATCTAGTATTAACCTTACTATCAAAGACTTTACTTGGCACAACAATGCAATAAACTAAAGATAAGGAGAGGTTGCTACAGTAGTAACAACTTCCAAGACTCAAATATAAAACAAAAGTGCAGAAGTAAAATAATGGGTTGTCTCCCATAAGCGCTTTTCTTTAACGCCTTTCAGCTAGGCGCAGAAAGTGTGAATCAAGTATTATCAAGAGATGAAGCATCAACATCATAATTTGTTCTAATAATAGAATCAAAAGGTAACTTCATTCTCTTTGTATGGAAGTGTTCCATACCTTTCTTGAGAGGAAATTGATACTTAATATTCCCTTCCTTCATATCAATAATAGCACCAACAGTTCGAAGAAAAGATCTTCCCAAAATAATGGGACAAGATGCATTGCATTCAATATCCAAGACAACAAAATCAACGGGGTCAAGGTTATTGTTAACCGTAATGCGAACATTATTAATCCTCCCCAAAGGTTTCTTTATAGAATTATCAGCGAGATTAACATCCAAATAACAATTTTTCAATGGTGGCGAGTTAAGCATATCATAGAGTTTCTTAGGCATAACAGAAATACTTGCACCAAGATCACATAAAGCATTACAATCAAAGTCATTGACCCTCATTTTAATGATGGGCTCCCAACCATCTTCCAACTTCCTGGGAATAGAAGTTTCAAGTTTTAATTTCTCTTCTCTAGCTTTTATGAGAGCATTTGTAATATGTTTTGTAAAGGCCAAATTTATAGCACTAGCATTAGGACTTCTAGCAAGTTTTTGTAAGAACTTAATAACTTCAGAGATATGACAATCATAAAAATCTAAACCATTATGATCTAAAGCAATGGGATCATTGTCCCCAATATTTTGAAAAATTTCAGCAGTTTTATCACAAGCAGTTTCAGCAGTTTCAGGCAATTTTGCACGCTTTGCATTAGGAGTAGAAATATTGCCAACACCAATTAATTTACCATTGATTGTAGGAGGTTTAGCAACATGTGAAGCATCATCATTACTAGTGGTGGTAATAGTCCAAACTTTAGCTACATTATCCTCTTTAGCTAGTTTTTCTTCTCTTTCCCACCTAGCATGCAATTCAGCCATCAATCTAATATTTTCATTAATTCGAACTTGTATGGCGTTTGCTGTAGTAACGACTTTGTTATCATTATCCTCAGGTTTAGTAGCCATTTTATTAATTAAAGAAGATTGTGACTCAGACATGTATGAGATTCGGTTTTCAGCATTTGAAAGCTTAGTTTGTAAACCAGAAATCTTCATATTCAAATTTTCAAGTTGATTCCCTATATTTTTCAACAAGGCAGATTGTTCATTCATAGTTTTAGTAAACAATTGATTTTGATCATATTGTGATTTCATAAATCTCTTAGTATCTCTTTCAATTTCTAGCATCTTTTTCTCATTAGGCAAAACAGATCTATCATAAGAATTACCATAAGGATTACCACTAGCAGGATATGGCCTATAGTTGTTACCAGAATTATTCCTATAAGCATTGTTGTTGAAATTATTATTTTTAATGAAGTTCACATCAACATGTTCTTCTTGGGCAACCAATGAAGCTAAAGGAACATTATTAGGATCAACATTGGATCTACCATTCACAAGCATAGACATAATCACATCAATCTTATCACTCAAAGAAGAGGTTTCTTCAACAAAATTTACCTTCTTACCTTGAGGAGTCCTTTCAGTGTGCCATTCAGAGTAATTGATCATCATATCATCAAGAAGCTTTGTTGCCGCGCCCAAGGTGATGGACATAAAAGTACCTCCAGCAGCTGAATCCAATAGGTTCCTCGAAGAAAAATTCAGTCCTGCATAGAAGGTTTGGATGATCATCCAAGTAGTTAGTCCATGGGTAGGGCAATTCTTTACCAAAGATTTCATTCTTTCCCATGCTTGGGCAACATGCTCATTATCCAATTGCTTAAAATTCATTATGCTACTTCTCAAAGATATAATTTTAGCAGGAGGATAATATCTACCAATGAAAGCATCTTTACATTTAGTCCATGAATCAATACTATTCTTAGGCAAAGATAGCAACCAATCTTTAGCTCTTCCTCTGAAGGAGAAAGGAAACAATTTCAATTTTATAATGTCACCATCTACATCCTTATACTTTTGCATTTCACAAAGTTCAACAAAATTATTAAGATGGGCAGCAACATCATCAGAACTAACACCAGAAATTGCTCTCTCATAACAAGATTTAGTAAAGCAGGTTTAATTTCATAAAATTCTGCTGTAGTAGCAGGTGGAGCAATAGGTGTGCGTAGGAAATCATTATTATTTGTGCTAGTGAAGTCACACAACTTAGTATTCTCAGGAGTACCCATTTTAGCAGTAATAAAGACAAGTAAAGCAAACTAAATAAAGTAAATGCAAGTAACTAATTTTTTTGTGTTTTTGATATAGAGAAAGCAAACAAAGCAGTAAATAAAGTAAATAAAGTAAAGTAAAGCAAGACAAAAACAAAGTAAAGAGATTGGATGTGGGAGACTCCCCTTGCAGCGTGTCTTGATCTCCCCGGCAACGGCACCAGAAAAATTGCTTGATGGCGCGTGAGACACACGTCTGTTGGGAACCCCAAGAGGAAGGTGTGATGCGTACCGCAGCAAGTTTTCCCTCAGTAAGAAACCAAGGTTATCGAACCAGTAGGAGATGAAGGCCACGTGAAGGTTGTTGGCGAAGGAGTGTAGTGCAGCGCAACACCAGGGATTCCGGCGCCAACGTGGAACCTGCACAACACAATCAAAATACTTTGCCCCAACTTAACAGTGAGGTTGTCAATCTCACCGGCTTGCTGTAAACAAAGGATTAAACGTATGGTGTGGAGAATGATGTTTGTTTGCGAAGAACAACAAAGAACAGAGTTTGCAGTAGATTGTATTCAAATGTAAAAGAATGGACCGGGATCCACAGTTCACCAGTGGTGTCTCTCCAATAAGAAATAGCATGTTGGGTGAACAAATTACAGTTGGGCAATTGACAAATAGAGAGGTCATAACAATGCACATACATATCAAGATGACTACTATGAGATTTAATCAGGGCATTACGACAAAGTACATAGACCGCTATCCAGCATGCATCTATGCCTAAAAAGTCCACCTTCGGGTTAGCATCCGCACCCCTTCCAGTATTAAGTTGCAAACAATAGACAATTGCATTAAGTATGGTGCGTAATGTAATCAACACAAATATCCTTAGACAAAGCGTTGATGTTTTATCCCTAGTGGCAACAACACATCCACAACCTTAGAACTTTCTGTCACTGTCCCAGATTCAATGGAGGCATGAACCCACTATCGAGCATAAATACCCCCTCTTGGAGTCACAAGTATCAACTTGGCCAGAGCTTCTACTAGCAACAGAGAGCATGCAAGGACATAAACAACACATATATGATAGATTGATAATCAACTTGACATAGTATTCCATATTCATCGGATCCCAACAAACACAACATGTAGCATTACAAATAGACGATCTTGATCATGATAGGCAGCTCACAAGATCTAACATGATAGCACAAGAGGAGAAGACAACCATCTAGCTACTGCTATGGACCCATAGTCCAAGGATGAACTACTCACACATCAGTCCGGAGGCGATCATGGTGATGTAGAGTCCTCCGGGTGATGATTCCCCTCTCCGGCAGGGTGCCGGAGGCGATCTCCTGAATCCCCCGAGATGGGATTGGCGGCGGCGGCGTTTCAGTAACTTTTCTCGTATCGTGGCTCTCGGTAATAGGGTTTTCGCGACGGAAAGTATAAGTAGGCGGAAGGGCAGAGTCGGGGGTGCTCACGAGGGGCCCACACCATAGGGCGGCGCGGGCCCCTCCTTGGCCGCGCCGCCTTGTGGTGTCGCCACCTCGTGGCCCCACTTCGTATCCTCTTCGATCTTATGGAAGCTCCGTGGAAAAATAAGACCCTGGGCGTTAATTTCGTCCAATTCCGAGAATATTTCCTGTGTAGGATTTCTGAAACAAAAAACAGCACAAAACAGGAACTGGCGCTTCGACATCTCGTTAATAGGTTAGTGCCGGAAAATGCATATAAATGATATAAAGTGTGTATAAAACATGTGAGTATTGTCATAAAACTAGCATGGAACATAAGAAATTATAGATACGTTTGAGACGTATCACCGCCTTGAATAGAAGAAGGGAGGCAGCTTCCGCGTCAAGCAGGCGAAGGGCAGATCTAAGCCGAAATTTAGGAACTTCGGGAGATAGTCATAGAGAAGCTCGAAGGAGAGCAAGATCTCGGCTGCAAAATATACCTGAAGAAGAGAGAGAGAATTTAGTTCAAAACCTCGACATGTCTTTTATGTCAATCGACACGAGGGGGAATATCATTCCCAAAACACCGGAAGCGGGATACATGGCAACGCAAGCTTTCATCCTGGCGTCCAGGCCACCTCCCGGAGATCCAAGAGAAGCGTTGTATAACATGGCCATGGCAGGGTGTGGAGCCATGGGAGTAGCATTCGCAACTACACCTCCCGAAGGAGCTGCAAGGCAAAATAGTCCACGACCTACTGTAGCAGTGCAGGATCCCCCGAGAGCGAGCGGGGTCAGAGATACAGCGACTCAGGCTAGGGTGGATAGAGCGCGACAGGATAGAAGGGAACATCGGCATTCACCAGAAGTTGACGAAGAAGATATGTGTGGACTCCCGTGCTTTACGAGACGAGTTCGAAAAACTCGAGTCCCGTCAGGATTTAAGTTACCCGACAATTTCAAGAAATTTGATGGTCTACAAGATCCCGAGGATTGGCTAGTCGATTATCTCGAGACAGTGAAGCTGATAGGTGGAACCAGAGCAACAGCCATGCAGAGTATTCAAGTACACCTGAGCGGAGCCACACGATCTTGGATAAAGAAGCTTCCTCCAGGTTCCATCGACAGCTGGGATAGTTTTGAGGATGTATTCGTCAAGAATTTCCGATCTACTTGCAAAAAACCAGCGTCACTAGAAGAGTTGAGGTCGTGTAGACAAAAGCATGATGAATCAATGAGAAACTCCATCCAGAGGTGGAACATCATTAAAAACTCGGCAGAGAACATATCTGACGAGAGGGCAATAGATGCGTTCGTGGCAGGAATTTGATGTCTACGCACGCTTCTATTCCTGTAGACAGTGTTGGGCCTCCAAGAGCAGAGGTTTGTAGAACAACAGCAAGTTTCCCTTAAGTGAATCACCCAAGGTTTATCGAACTCAGGGTGGTAGAGGTCAAAGATATCCCTCTCAAGCAACCCTGCAATCACGATACAAGAAGTCTCTTGTGTCCCCAACACACCTAATACACTTGTCAGATGTATAGGTGCACTAGTTCGGCGAAGAGATAGTGAAATACAAGTAGTATGAATGAATATGAGCAGTAGTAACGGCGGCAGAAAATAGCTTAGTGGTGTGCAGTTGATGGTAGTAATATTGTAGCAAGTAAACATGCAGTGAAACAGTAAACAAGCGATGATTGCAGTATTTGGAAACAAGGCCTAGGGATCATACTTTCACTAGTGGACACTCTCAACATTGCAATCATAATTGAATATAAATAAACACTTCACTATGCTATTCTGAATTACTCTCTGGCAAGATAACGAACACTAATTCATCATGTAGGCAAACCTTAAAGATGTATTCCCAAGTACTAATAAACACCCCACGCTGTCACTGTGAGCATTCATAGGAGGTACTAACACACCACAATTTCATAGAGACATCCAACTCAAATCATAACTCAGTGAATAAGTATTCTGTGAAATATAGCCTAAGAGACCCACACGGTGCACACACTGTCACCTTTACACACGTGGGACAAGGAGTCTCCGGAGATCACATAAGTAAAATCCACTTGAATAGCATAACGACATCTAGATTACAAACTCATCATATGGATCTCAATCATGTAGGGCAGCTCATGAGATCATTGTATTGAAGTACATGGGAGAGAGATTAACCACATAGCTACCGGTACAGCCCTTAGCCTCGATGGAGAACTACTCCCTCCTCATCATAGGAGACAGCGATGGTGATGAAGATGGCGGTGGTGTCGATGGAGATGACTCCGGGGGCAATTCCCCGTCCCAGCAGGGTGCCGGAATAGAGACTTCTGTCCCCCGAATTGGAGTTTCGCGATGGCGGCGGCTCTGGAAGGTTTTCTGGTGTTTCGTCCATCCGTCTCAAAGATTTAGGTCACGAGGCATCTTATAGGCGAAGAGGCGGAGTCGGAGAGGCCACGGGGGGCCCACATAGTAGGGGGCGCGCCCCCCCCCTCTGGCCACGCCGCCATGTTGTGTGGAGGCCCTGGGCCCCCCCTCTGGTCCCTCTTCGGTGTTCTGGAAGCTTCTGGGAAAAATAAGATATTGGGCGTTGATTTCGTCCGATTCCGAGAATATTTCCTTTCTAGGATTTCTGAAAACAAAAACAGCAGAAAACAACAACTGGCACTTCGGCATCTCGTTAATAGGTTAGTTCCGGAAAATGCATCAAAACGATATAAAGTGTGAACAAAACATGTAGGTATTGTCATAAAACTAGCATGGAACATCAGAAATTATAGATACGTTTGAGACGTATCAAGCATCCCCAAGCTTAGTTCCCACTCGCCCTCGAGTAGGTAAACGATAACAAGGATAATTTCTGAAGTGACATGCTATCATAATCTTGATCAATACTATTGTAAAGCATATGAGATGAATGCAGCGATTCGAAGCAATGGTGAAGATAATGAGTAAACAAATGAATCATATAGCAAAGACTTTTCATGAATAATACTTTCAAGACAAGCATCAATAAGACTTGCATAAGAGTTACTCATAAAGCAATAAATTCAAAGTAAAGACATTGAAACAACACAAAGGAAGATTTAAGTTTCAGCGGTTGCTTTCAACTTGTAACATGTATATCTCATGGATAATTGTCAACACAAAGCAATATAACAAGCGCAATAGGTAAACATGTAAGAATCAATGCACACAGTTGACACAAGTGTTTGCTTCAGGGATAGAAAGAATAGGCAAACTGACTCAACAATAAAGTAGAAGATAGGCCCTTCGCAGAGGGAAGCATGGATTACTATTTTTGTGCTAGAGCTTTTCATTTTGAAAACATAGAAACAATTTTGTCAACGGTAGTAATAAAGCATATGTGTTATGTATAAGATATCTTATAAGTTGCAAGCCTCATGCATAGTATACCAATAGTGCTCGCACCTTGTCCTAATTAGCTTGGATTAACATGGATTATCATTGCATAACATATGTTTCAACCAAGTGTCACAAAGGGGTACCTCTATGCCGCCTGTACAAAGGTCTAAGGAGAAAGTTCGCATTGGATTTCTCGCTTTTGATTATTCTCAACTTAGACATCCATACCGGGACAACATAGACAACGGATAATGGACTCCTCTTTAATGCATAAGCATTCAACAACAGTTAATATTCTCATAAGAGATTGAGGATTAATTGTCCAAACTGAAACTTCCACCATGAATCATGGCTTTAGTTAGCGGCCCAATGTTCTTCTCTAACAATATGCATACTCAAACCATTTGATCATGAAAATCGCCCTTACTTCAGACAAGACGAACATGCATAGCAACTCACATGATATTCAACAAAGGTGTAAAAGTTGATGGCGTCCCCAGAAACATGGTTACCGCTCAACAAGCAACTTATTAAGAAATAAGACACATAAGTACATATTCTTCACCACAATAGTTTTGAAGGCTATTTTCCCATGAGCTATAGATTGCAAAGACAAAGGATAGAATTTTAAAGGTAGCACTCAAGTAATGTACTTTGGAATGGCAGAGAAATACCATGTAGTAGGTAGGTATGATGGACACAAATGGCATAGTTTTTGGCTCAAGGATTTGGATGCACGAGAAGAATTCCTCTCAATACAAGGCTAGGCTAGCAAGGTTGTTTGAAGCAAACTCAAGTATAAAAGGTGCAGCAAAGCTCACATATGAACATATTGTAAGTATTATAAGACTTTACATCGTTTCCTTGTTGTTCAAACACCTTAACCAGAAAATATCTAGACTCTAGAGAAACCACTCATGCAAACCAAATTTTAACAAGCTCTATGTAGTTATTCATTAATAGGTGCAAAGTACATGATGCAAGAGCTTAAACATGATCTATATGAGCACAACAATTTCCAAGTATCAACTTATTCAAGACATTATACCAATTACCACATGCAGCATTTTCTGTTTCCAACCATATAACAATGAACGAAGCAATTCAACTTTCGCAATGAACATTAAAGATAAAGCTAAGAACACATGTGTTCATACGAAACAGCGGAGCGTGTCTCTCTCCCAAACAAAGAATGCTAGGATCCGATTTTATTCAAACAAAAACAAAAAAAAAATAGACGCTCCAAGTAAAGCACATAAGATGTGACGGAATAAAAATATAGTTTCACTAGAGGTGACCTGATAAGTTGTCGATGAAGAAGGGGATGCCTTGGGCATCCCCAAGCTTAGATGCTTGAGTCTTCTTGAAATATGCAGGGATGAACCACGGGGGCATCCCCAAGCTTAGACGTTTCACTCTTCTTGATCATATTGTATCATCCTCCTCTCTTGACCCTTGAAAACTTCCTCCACATCAAACTCAAAACAAACTCATTAGAGGGTTAGTGCATAATAAAAAATTCACATATTCAGAGGTGACACAATCATTCTTAACACTTCTGGACATTGCACAAAGCTACTGGAAGTTAATGGAACAAAGAAATCCATCCAACACAGCAAAAGAGGCAATGCGAAATAAAAGGCAGAATCTGTCAAAACAGAACAGTCCGTAAAGACGAATTTTTTTGAGGCACCAGACTTGCTTAGATGAAAATGCTCAAATTGAATGAAAGTTGCGTACATATCTGAGGATCACGCACGTAAATTGGCAGATTTTTCTGAGTTACCTACAGAGAGGCATATTGAAATTCGTGACAGCTAGAAATCTATTTCTGCGCAGCAATCCAAATCTAGTATTGACTTTAGTATTAAAGACTTTACTTGGCACAACAATGCAATAAAATAAAGATAAGGAGAGGTTGCTACAGTAGTAACAACTTCCAAGACTCAAATATAAAACAAAATTTCTGTAGTAAATAAAGACATGGGTTATCTCCCAAGAAGTGCTTTCTTTATAGCCATTAAGATGGGCTCAGCAGTTTTAATGATGCACTCGCAAGAAATAAGAGTTGAAGCAAAAGAGAGCATCAAAAGGCAAGTTCAAAACAAATTTAAGTCTAACCCACTTCCTATGCATAGGAATCTTGTACACAAATGAATTCATGAAGAACAAAGTGACAAGCATAGGAAGATAAAACACGAGTAACTTCAAGATTCTCAACTTAGAGAGGGGAAACTTAATATTATTAAGATGCATATAACCATGTTGCCCTCTCTCATAATAACTTTCAATAGCATCATTGATGAAATCCACAATATAACCATCACTTAAAACATTCTTATCATGGTTCATATGCATAAAGGTATCATTAATTTTGGCATAAGAAAAACTCTTCTCATTAATAGTAATTGGAGCAGGATCATTGTCAAGAATTTGAACATGGTAAACAAGTTGCATACTAAGGGAATGATTTTTAGCGACCCCACCATAACTATGACAAGTTTCATAAGGATAATTATAACGTGTGTCATAGCATTCTTTATAATCATCAAAGATCGGAGGCATAGTGTCATCATAAGAAATAGAATAATTATCTTTCACAGTATGTTCATATGTGACCATACCATCATTGTTACTAGAAGGAGATGTATCAAACATATAATGATCAGTAGCAAAAGGATTTTCAAACACCTCATCCCCAAGCTTAGAGCTTTCTATATCATTATGAGAGGAAGCATGGATAGTACTGATACTATGGCAATTATTAACATCATCATTTTCAGAATTAGTTTCCCAGAGATTTCCAATATCAAAAGTAGTGTGCTCTTTCAAATCATGATCACTAATGTAGGTAAAGGGCATATGAAGATCATTGTACTCAGATTCATTATCATAATAATCATTAGGAGCAACATACTTACGGTTACCCATCGTTATCTCATACACGCGGGGATATGCCATTACCTCTTTCTCTTTATTCCCCTTCTTCTTCTTCTTCTTCCTTTCCTCGTTCCCTTCTTTAGCGGGGAGAGGCTTGATGAGGGGCTCCTCCACATAACCTGATTTATTTCCAGAAACAATAGAAGAAACTTGGGAGGATTCCTCCTTTTCATTAATAAGTTCAAAACACACAGCGGTCCTATCATATTTTGGCAAAGTGTCCTCTTCTAAAATATTTTGTATGTAAGTATTTGTATGGCAATTATCAATGCAATAAGAAAGACACCCATGCAGGACATCATCAATATCAAGATCACTCATATGTAACAAAGAGATTTTTCGTGATAACTCTTCACACCACAAAAATAAAGTAAGTTCATCATGCTGATTAAGAATAATTTCATCATCACAATACAAATTTGCAGCACTCATGGGGTGCGAATTATTATAGGAGGAGCATTGAAAATTAAAATGACCCACTTCATGACAAAGTTCACAAATAAAAGGATAGCTGGCACAAACTTTTTTACCAAGATCATCTAGAGCCCTAGACCACTTTCTAGTTTTTTCATTAATATGGTGGATACAATATGCATCTTCGATTTGATTAATTCCACAAGGTCTATGCATTCCACAAAAATTAACATGCTTATAGGAAATAGCATTCTTAGGAGTTTGAGCCTGTTTATTGCAATCATTAACAACAATTTCATCCTTCATGCAAGCATCTTTAAAAGGTTCATGATACTTATCAAAATTCTTCTTAGGTAATTCAAAATGAGAGGCAAAAGCTTTATAAAGATTTGCAACAACTTGAGAGTCAAGACCATAAGTAGCACTCATATTTCGAATTTTATCAGTATCCATAAAAGTTTCAATGCATTCATAATCATAATTTATACCTGACTCTTTACCTTTGTTGTTCTCCCATCCTTCAGTATTCTCCTGAATCCGGTCAAGAAGGTCCCTTTTAAACTTTTCTTCATTGCGCGTAAATGATCCAGAACAAGTAGTATCCAGCAAGGTTTTATCCTGAAAAGAAAGTCTTGCATAGAAATTATCAATGATGATATTACCAGGAAGCTCATGAATGGGGCATTTGAGCATTAAAGACTTCAATCTCTACCATGCTTGGGCAATACTCTCTCCATCATGAGGCCAGAAGTTATATATGCGGTTCCGGTCTTTGTGAATTTCACTTGGAGGATAGAATTTAGAGTAAAATAGAGACACAATATCCTTCCAATCAAGAGAATCTCCATTCTTCAGCAATTTATACCAATGCGCCGCTTTACTAGACAGCGATATAGAGAATAGTTTCTTCCTAACTTCATCCATAGAGATACCTGCACACTTGAATAACCCGCATAATTCATGCAAAAACAGTAAATGATCTCCAGGATGGATAGTTCCATCCCCTTCATAGCGGTTATCCATAACATGTTCAATAATTTTCATAGGTATTTTATATGAAACACTTTCAGCAGGTGGATTTAAAATATCAGAAGCATCATTAGAGTTATCGCATATGGGAGATAAAGCATTATCAGAGCAAAATATTTCTTCCAAAGCTGAGGAGCAAAAAAGATTATTTTTATATAAACTAGCTTCCCCAAGCTTAGACTTTTCCATAGCATTAGCAGTAATTGCATTCATACTAATAACATTGCTACTATCATGCAGATAAGGTTCCATAGGTTTTTTAATTTTCGCATCAAACAATTCATATCTTAACTCAGGAAATAGATTAAAAAGCTCATTGTTGTTTTCCATTATGCCTAACTAGTGAAAAATAAAAACAAGAAACAAAAAGATGCAATTGCAGGATCTAAAGGAAATAGCTTCGAGCACTCACAATGGCACCAGAAAATAACTTAGTTACCTGGGACCGGAGTGTGAGTGCCTTTTACCTTACCTCCCCGGCAACGGCGCCAGAAAATAGCTTGATGGCTACGCACGCTTCTATTCCTGTAGACAGTGTTGGGCCTCCAAGAGCAGAGGTTTGTACAACAGTAGCAAGTTTCCCTTAAGTGAATCACCCAAGGTTTATCGAATTCAGGGAGGTAGAGGTCAAAGATATCCCTCTCAAGCAACCCTGCAATCACGATACAAGAAGTCTCTTGTGTCCCCAACACACCTAATACACTTGTCAGATGTATAGGTGCACTAGTTCGGCGAAGAGATAGTGAAATACAAGTAGTATGAATGAATATGAGCAGTAGTAATGGCGGCAGAAAATAGCTTAGTGGCGTGCAGTTGATGGTAGTAATATTGCAGCAAGTAAACATGCAGTGAAACAGTAAACAAGCGATGATTGCAGTATTTGGAAACAAGGCCTAGGGATCATACTTTCACTAGTGGACACTCTCAACATTGCAATCATAATTGAATATAAATAAGCACTTCACTATGCTATTCTGAATTACTCTCTGGCAAGATAACGAACACTAATTCATCATGTAGGCAAACCTTAAAGATATATTCCCAAGTACTAATAAACACCCCACGCTGTCACTGTGAGCATTCATAGGAGGTACTAACACACCACAATTTCATAGAGACATCCAACTCAAATCATAACTCAGCGAATAAGTATTCTGTGAAATATAGCCTAAGAGACCCACACGGTGCACACACTGTCACCTTTACACACGTGGGACAAGGAGTCTCCGGAGATCACATAAGTAAAATCCACTTGAATAGCATAACGACATCTAGATTACAAACTCATCATATGGATCTCAATCATGTAGGGCAGCTCATGAGATCATTGTATTGAAGTACATGGGAGAGAGATTAACCACATAGCTACCGGTACAACCCTTAGCCTCGATGGAGAACTACTCCCTCCTCATCATAGGAGACAGCGATGGCGATGAAGATGGCGGTGGTGTCGATGGAGATGACTCCGGGGGGCAATTCCCCGTCCCAGCAGGGTGCCGGAACAGAGACTTCTGTCCCCCGAATTGGAGTTTCGCGATGGCGGCGGCTCTGGAAGGTTTTCTGGTGTTTCGTCCATCCGTCTCGAAGATTTAGGTCACGAGGCATCTTATAGGCGAAGAGGCGGAGTCGGAGAGGCCACGGGGGGCCCACACAGTAGGGGGGCGCCCCCCTCTGGCCGCGTCGTCATGTTGTGTGGAGGCCCTGGGCCCCCCTCTGGTCCCTCTTCGGTGTTCCAGAAGCTTCTGGGAAAAATAAGATATTGGGCGTTGATTTCGTCCGATTCCGAGAATATTTCCTTTCTAGGATTTCTGAAACCAAAAACAGTAGAAAACAACAACTGGCACTTCGGCATCTCGTTAATAGGTTAGTTCCAGAAAATGCATCAAAACGATATAAAGTGTGAACAAAACATGTAGGTATTGTCATAAAACTAGCATGGAACATCAGAAATTATAGATACGTTTGAGACGTATCAGAATTCGACGAGGAGATTTTGTCGAAGACTTGGGAAGAACAAACCCAAGGACCGTATCAGCATTAATGGAGATAGCAAACAGATGGGCAGATGGAGAAGATGCTGTTCACAAGAAACGACATAGGTCACCAGAGGAGGACCGCAGTCGAAACTTCCAAAATAGACGACGATTCTCTCGGCAATTTTTGAGTTATGACGCTCCTGGCCAAATATCGGCTGGTTTCCGAGGAAATACTGGAGGAAACAGTCGAGATGATTATCAAAGGAGTAGCGAGCAGCAAGGCAACAACAGAGATGATTCCCGTAACAATAGACAGAATAGTGGACCAAGGTTCCAGAGACCATATGTGTCTCCCGAGGATATGATGAATGGACCGTGTCAAATGCATTTTTATCTTGACAGTAACGAGAAGAGACAGTCAGGACATCTGCAGAAGGACTGTCGAAATTTTCAAGCAATGTTGAGATTTGCAGGACAAGTTAATACTCAAGCAGCGCACAGAAACCCCCAGGGGCCAAGGAGTGAGATCCACCTTCCACCTCCTCCCGCAATTACGGACGAAAATCGGCACCAACTCAGAATAGCGGTAGCACCACACCCACCTCCATATGTCGATCCTAACTCCAACGGCGCGGTCTCGATGATTCAGAAAGCTAGGCCGTCTAATAGGGCTCAGAAAGTAATCTCACGTCAAGTGTTCATGGCAGAGAAGATGCCTCCACCAACGATTGAGTACCTAAATTGGTCGGGACAGGACATTGGCTTCACAATAGCGGATCACCCGCAGCAAGTTCCTCAACCAGGGCAGTCAGCACTTATCTTACCAGCGGTGATCACATGATTCGACGTATCTCGAGTATTCATAGATGGAGGCAGCAGTCTAAACCTTATGTACGCAGATACACTAAGGAAGATGAACATATCCCTGGCAAATCTAAAACCAACCGACACACGTTTCCATGGAATCACGCCAGAGAAGCCAAGTTATCCGCTGGGAAAGATCAATCTTGATGTTCAGTTTGGAACCCGAGAAAATTACAGGATAGAAAGGCTGGAGTTCGAAGTTGTGGATTTCCCGTCGCAATATCACACTTTGTTGGGACGACCAGCATATGCCATATTTATGGCGGTACCACACTACACGTACCTGTTGTGGAGGTTACCAGGACCTAAGGGACCAATTACAGTCAAAGGCAGTTTCGCGTTAGCGGATAAATGCGACAAGGATTTTCATCGACTATCAGAAACCTTTGGGATGCAAGCAGAATATATGGCGTCAAGACTAACAACCGATTATGATGTGTTGCCAGATGTAGGAAGGCCACTCAGGGAGCCAACCTTTAACACTACCAAGGATTCCATGGAGGTGCAGATTCACCCGACAGATCCAAAGAAAACGACGTCTATTGCAACAGACATGGACCTCGCATAGGAAAGCGCGCTCGTCAAGTTCCTCCGTGAGCACTGGAAAATCTTCGCATGGTGTCCAGCTGACATGCCAGGAGTACCCAGGGAACTTGCCGAGCACCACCTAAACTTGGATCCAATAGCGAGACCAATTAAACAACCTTTGCGGCGTTTTTCGGAACCAAACCGCAAAGCCATGTTGTCAGAGATTGATCGACTCAGAGAAGCTGGTTTTATTAAAGAATTACATACAGAGGCCACGTGGGTAGCTAACCCAGTGCTGGTCCCGAAGAAAAACACGAAAGTCCTTCGCATGTGTGTCGACTTTACGTGTCTCAATAAACACTGTCCAAAGGATCACTTTCCCCTCCCAAGGATCGATCAAATCATCGACTCCACGGCAGGATGTGAACGTCTTTCCTTCCTGGATGCATATTCTGGTTATAACCAGATCAGACTAAAAGAAGATGATGAAGTCAAGACAGCGTTCATAACACCTTATGGCGTGTTTTGCTATAAAACAATGTCTTTTGGTTTGAAAAACGCGGGCGCAACATATCAGCGGATGATGCAGAAGTGTCTGGCAAAATAGATTGGAAAAAACGTACAAGTGTACATTGACGATGTCGTCATCACATCAAAGAAGGGGTCAACATTGATCGAGGATTTAAAAGAAACTTTCGACAACCTTGACAAGTTCTGCCTCAAGTTGAACCTGACAAAGTGCTCTTTCGGCGTCCCTGCGGGAGAACTTCTCGGGTTCCTAGTCTCAGCAAGAGGAATCGAAGCCAATCCAGAGAAAATTCAACTATCGTAACAATGAGAAAGCCGACAAAGTTGAAAGAAATACAACAGTTGACCGGGCGAGTCGCAGCTTTAAGCAGATTCGTCGCCAGACTAGGAGAAAAGGTGTTGCCGTTCTACGCCCTGATTAAGCAAGGAGAGAAGTTTCAATGGAACAAAGAGGCGGATAGATCTTTCGAAGATCTCAAGCGCACAATTTCGACACCACCAATTTTGGTGGCACCTAAGGAGAAAGAACCCCTTTTGCTATACATTGCAGCCACGCCTTAGGTGGTCAGCACAGCCCTCGTAGTCGAAAGAGAGGAAGAAGGAAAACTCCATGGAGTACAGAGGCCAGTATATTTCATTAGTGAAGTTTTATCTCCCTCAAAACAACGGTATCCGCAGTACCAAAAGCTAGCATATGGAGTGTTTACAACCGCAAGAAAATTGCGGCACTATTTTTCGGCGCATCCGATAATAGTGGTCAACGAGGCGCCTTTATCCAATATATTGAACAATCCAGAAGCTACGGGTCGTGTCTCCCTGTGGGGAATAGAGCTTTCCCCTCGGGACATCACGTACGAAAAAAGAAAAGCAATAAAGTCGCAAATTTTACCAGACTTCATCGCAGAGTGGATGGAGCTACAAAATACGGGACCCCCCGGATTTATCGAGAACCTGTACTATGAACTTCGACGGGTCCAAGAGATTAGAGGGAGCTGGAGCAGGCGTGATACTAATATCACCTGAGGGCGACAAATTAAAGTATGTCTTACGGATGACGTTTCCAAACGCGTCTAACAATGAGGTAGAATACGAAGCTCTCATACACGGGATGAAGATGGCGAAGGCTTGTGGCGCAACTCAACTAAAAATCTTTGGCGACTCACAATTGGTGGCTCAGCAGGTCATGAATCAATGTGATGCAGTCAATGATAGTATGATAGCATACAAGGAAGTGTATAACGAGCTGGAGAAGCTGTTTGATGGATGCGAGATAAATCACATCAGCAGGCTAAGCAATGATGAAGCCGATGTTCTTGCAAACATTGGGTCGCAGTGTCTCGCGATTCCACCAGGCGTATTTTGGGAGGAGATAGCAGAGAGATCTACAAAGCTAAAGAAACCAAAGAAGAAGGAGAAGGATGAGAAACCCTCGGGGGCTACAAAAGCAGCACTGGAAGAAGAAGAGGAACCGGACTTAGTAATGATGGTACAAATTCCATGGATGCAAGCATACATATCATACATCCTAAGGAAAGAAATACCAGACGATCCAGTTGAAGCAAGGCGAGTTATCAGACGTTCTAAAGCTTTAACTGTGGTCAAAGGGGAGTTGTACAAATGAAGTATTTCGGGAGTGTTACAAAGGTGCGTCACACCCGAAGAAGGAAGGTTAATTCTGAAGGATGTACACGAAGGAATATGTGGTCACCATGCAAGCAGCCGAGCTATAACAGCCAAGGTTTTCAGAGCACGATTTTATTGGTTGACTGCAATCGAGGATGCGAAAGAAATAGTTCGTACTTGCGGCGCGTGCCAGAGATTTGCCGCAAAACCTCACTCTTCGGCAGCAGAATTGATGCCAATACCATTGTCTTGGCCCTTTGCTCAGTGGGGTCTCGACATGGTGGGAAAATTACACAAAGCTTCGCCAGGAGGATACGAGTACATGCTCGTCGCTGTCGACAAATTCACGAAGTGGATAGAAGCAAAGCCGATAAATTCACCAGATGGAGCATCTGCAATCAAGTTCGTGAAAAGTATCGTTTTTCGGTTTGGAGTACCTCATAGCATCGTCACAGACAATGGTAGTAACTTTACATCCAAGGAATTCAAGGCATATTGTGCAAAGGTAGGCATCAAACTACACTTTGCATCAGTTGCGCACCCGCAGACCAATGGTCAAGTCGAGAAAGCCAATGGTATCATCTGCAATGGTATCAAGAAGCGTCTGCTAGCACCGTTGGAAAAAGCTCGACATACTTGGCCAGAGGAGTTGCCTAGTGTGTTGTGGAGTATTCGAACAACACCAAATACAGCGACACAGGAAACTCCGTTTTTCCTGGTCCATGGAGCTGAAGCAGTACTGCCGATAGAAATAGAGCATGATTCTCCGAGAGTAACGGAATATGACGAAGAAGCATCAAGGAAAGCATTGGAGGATGATGTCGATGCACTTGATGAAGCTCGAGACGAAGTGTTATCACGGGTAGCTAAGTACCAGCAAGATCTGAAAACTACCACAGTCGATGATTGAGGCCAAGATCCTTTCAGGTAGGGGACTTAGTTCTTCGGCTCAGACAAAAAAGCCATGAAAAACTCGAGCCGCCGTGGCTTGGTCCTTACATCGTCACAGAAGTAATCGAAGGAGGAGCATACATGATAAAGGACAAGAAGATAGGAGTCGCAGAGCCAAATCCTTGGAACGTGGCGCAACTCAGGCGTTTCTACGCCTAGAGTCGAAATATAGTCTTCCTTGTAAAAATACAATGTACTGAAACGCCCGCGAGTTTTCAGACGCACTCTTTTCCTTTCAGGGCACCGAGTTGGGCTGAAAGGTTTTTAATGAGGCGGGCTCGCGGTGCTGCAATATAGTAAAAGATATTGGTGATATACATCTTTTTTCGTCGACAGGCTCGGGGGCTCATAACCCGCGGTAACAAAATATATATGAACTCCCGCAAAATAGTAAATTCACCATGACGTAAAAATAGCTCGAGCACCGGTTAAAGGCTCGGGGGCTTTGCAATATAGATTATATTTACAAAACATACAACCTCATCATCAAGAAAAATTCGACAAGGAGGAAAAAACTTTCAGTTGCTACCTAGTATATCATCTATGTTTACACCTTCATTGTTTGCAGCACCAGTTCTATGTTCAGCATAGCTACCTTTTACAAAGAATTCTGCATCCATCCGAAGAAGTTCGTCCATCATTTCTTCTGCTACAGGGGTTACAATGTCGTTGATTTTATCAATGTTTCTTTTCCGCCTCGCCTGCTTGGCCAGACACTTGGTGAAAATTTGAGTCAGGTCTAACATCGGGTAGCAGATTTGTATCATAATCATGGCGAATCTTGCCCCAGCAGATAGTTGAGCCCGCACAAATTCATGAATTCGGGGAGCATCTCGGAATTTCTCCATCAGAGCAGGAAGAGTCTCTGGTATTTTGTTTCGTGGAAATATGGTACTATGAACTAGAGATAATGTTCTTGTGCAGAAGTCGAGGAAATCGCGGACCTGACTCGCGCGATCTTGAAATCTGACGATTTGGCGAGTACGCTCAGGAGTGACCCAGAAATTGGAACCATGCTGAAGGGCAAGCTTGAGAAGCACATTGGTTCGGGCTTCGACACGTTGATCCTCGGCAGCAGTATCCAAAAAAGAACCTATTTTAGCGGAAGCATCAGCGAGGAGTAAAAAGATAGTAAGAATAACATAAAATATGACCAAGAAGTGTACCAGTCATATCTAAGCTGGAGTCATTCATCAGTTCAAGCATATAATTTTCTCGGGAAGCAGCTTCAGCAGCCTCAGCAACCGCAGTTTCCTTGAATGCTATGGCTTCTCGAGCTTGTTGAACAGCAAGTTTTTCTTTGTCCAATGATCTTCGAGATTGTTCCATCCTTACGAGAGCTTGTTTTTTCATCAACTGCAATTGTTGACGAAGCTCGTCCAAGTCTTCATTTGGTACAGCACTCGAAGAACCTCCAATACACTCGACAACGGAGGACCTTTTCGAGCAAGACGTAGCAGGCAAAGCAGTCGAGGAATGAGGCCCAACGGTATAATTGTCAAAAATCAACTGAAGAGAAATATTTCGATATCAATAACTCGGAAACATAGCTTTTCATTAATAAAGGTAGGTATTTACATTGCTATTACAAAAGGAGGGTTCCTAATGAACTAATGGGGCAGTTGTCGCCAAGGCTACTATGGCGGCATCATCAAAAGAAAACAAAAGAAAAAAGAGACAACGTGGTCTACTTGACCTCCGGCTTTGATGAACTAGGAGCAGGAGTTGGTTTGCATCCGAGATAGGCGAGGATTTTCTTGGAGGTTGGCTTGGCAGCCTTAATCAAAGACTGCCACCTCTTCGTCTTCATTTCCTTGCTATCGCCAACCTTCGTCCAGTCAATATTTTGCTGGCTGTCAGCAACCAAGGCAATGGTGCCTTCAACTCCAACTTTTAGGCCTTCTTGTCGAAGTTTGAGCCCAAGATCTTCTTGAGAATTGAAGTACTTGGCGAGAGCAGTAAAAGTCTCGGGTTCTTCTTTCTTCGTGAAGAAATAGGGAAAAAGCCGCGATAGACCAGTTCTAGCATCAGCAAGGCCTTGGCGCGCTTCATCTCCATGAATCTCAAGAAGGGAGAGCGCGTCGAGAAGGCGATCACCTTCAGGATTCTCTAAGTCGTAATCCTGTTGCGTTTTCCCTAAATAAGCAAAAAGAAGCTTGTCAAAAAAAGCGCGCCAGGAAAAATATGATGACCCGAAGAAACAACAAATGATCTGAGTACTTACTAACAAAACGTCGACTATGCGACTCCAAGCGAGTGAGGGTTTCTTTCTCACGAGCAGACTGCTGAGCTATATTGTCGCTTAAAGAAGTTTCTACGGCGTGAAGTCTTTTTCGAAGATCTTCGACAGCGGCAGCATCTGATTCAGCTTTCTTGCGAGCTCTTTCGCTTTGCTCTAACTTGATAGAAAGAGCATCAACGCGTTTGTTAGCTTCCGCAAGAGTGTCTGGCAAAATAAACGACAGTAAAATGTCATGACAAAATAGTGAAGGAGTCTATTTCAGCAGAAGAGGCGGGAAAAATAGTACCTTCAAGCTTCTTGTCATGATCACGGTACCCGATAAGTTGGGTACCGAGGCGGACAAATTCCTTCATCAAAGGCTGAAGAGAAGACCACAGAAAAGAGAAATCAATATAGGAAGCGAAAGCTCGACAGCACCAAGCAAAAACCAGAGGGGAGTCAAAAGCACTGAAATGTTTGAAACAAAAAAAAAGAAGAGAAAACTTACATCATCCATTAAAGGAGTCGTGGAACCACCAATTAACATGGTAGGCTCCTTGGCTGGCTCTACCCTAGCTCTCTTTGGTGAAGAGGCTCGGGGGCTCGCAACTAGAGTTGGATGCTCTGTGTCTTGCTGAGGAGGCGAGGTTTCATCCCCATCAGGTTGAGCTTCAGAGACAACTAAAGTACGAGACGTACTCGTTCGAGCATTCGCGTCAATAGGTGGATTTTCATCCTCGTCACCACTACAATAAATAAGGCGACAAGATAAGAAACAACATAGACAAAATATCGGGAGCAAACAACAAAAAGCAACAAGGACTTACGAGCTGACAAGAGCATCTTCATAAGGGTTGAAAGTTGTCCTTGCAGCATCAGGAACAACTTCTTCGGCAGGAGGTGCGCCGGTTTTGGAGGTGCCGGAATCGGCAACTTCGTCCCTTTTTCTCTTGTTCTTTGGAGAAGCAGCTGAGGGAGGAGAGTGTGTTGATGCGGTAGCCTCGGATTCAACTTCTTTTTCAGAGGATGCCGCGGATTTTTGAGAACCCGTGATTTCACTCTCAGGGCGAGAAGTACCCTGGTTGTCGTCGGTGACAACAGCCCGTTCTTCGACTTCTCCACCTTCAGGAAGGGAAGGAAGGGAAGCGAGAACTGGATGATTCTACAAAGACAAAGAATGTCGACAAGAAGTTACGCAAGGGACGTCAGCAAAATAGTAGTCGACAAATATTAAAAACATCGAGAGGACAAAATAATAGTCAAACAAAAATTACCTCGGGGAGGGCGTTGGTGCCACTATATGGCTTCACGCGGCAAGAGGATGGAATAGCATCTTTCTTGCTGAGCGACGAGATTCTTCGGATAAGCTTCTCCAAGTCCTTTATAGGAAGGTCTTTGGAGAGCCTGTTGGCATCTTCTTCGCCAGCATACATCCAAAGGGGATTTTTGCTAGCTTGTAAAGGCTGCACTCTAATCCTAAGGAAGTACGCAGTAATCTGGATACCCGACAATTCCTTGCCACGGTTATTTTGGAGCTCGTGGATATGGGACATCAGTGCCTCTGTCGCCGTTTTTTCTTCTTCAGTGGCTTCAGCGTCCCAGGATCGGCGGCGAAAAATCTTGGCACTTCCATCAAAAGGAGCTATGTTGTACTCCACTGAGTCGAAGCTTTCTTCATGCACATAAAGCCATCTTTTGCGCCACCCTTGAACAGAGTCGTTGAATTTGACGTCGAAATACTCGACATCAGGGCGGACGCAGATAACAACGCCACCTATGTTATAGGCGACGCTGGGGGAGCCATTACGGCGGAGGAGGAAGATGCGTTTCCATAGAGCCCAGTTAGGGTGGACTCCAAGGAAAGATTCGCAAAGAGAAATGAAGATAGAGATGTGGAGGATGGAGTTAGGAGTAAGGTGGTGAAGTTGTAACCCATAAACAAAGGGCAAACCATGGAGGAAATCGTGAATGGGGCAGAGAGGCCGTGGATGAGATGGTCAACAAAACTGACCCGATATTCGATAGGAGGCGATGGATAGCTTTCCTCGCTGGGGAAGCGCAGCGCGTCCTTCTTCTTCATCAACCCGAGCTTCTTCATCGGGTTGAGGTCTTGATTCGAAATCTTGGATCTCTCCCACTCTAGATCTTCCGCCGCCATCTTGGACTCAGGAGTGCTGTGCCTGGTGAGGCGCGCGCGTGGTGGCATCAACAATGGTGTAGGCGTGAAGTGCGAGTGTGGCTGAGCTCGAGAAGTATTGGGCGCAATGGGGGATTTTTGCAGAGGAGAGCAGAGGTGCGGCGCGAGCGAAAGATTGACTGGAGGAAGAAGACGACCTTATATAGAGAATTGGCGGAACGACGCACCGTTGGATGGAATAATTGTGGGATGGATGCTATCCACGTGGCTAAGGGGTAAAAATGTATTTTGACTGTGAAGGAACGGAACAGGCACTGCAGTACGTGCGCCAGAAAAAGCGGAGGACGTGTGTCCCCTACTTGCACGACGTGTCAAATTGATGAGGGTTTTGGGCCCGCAAGACAAAGAGAGAGCGTTGCTCGCGTCTTCCCGATACAGTGATCGTGGCTATCGTCAGTAATGATTTCACCTTGTCAAGAGAAAATTTCGGCTGTGAAGATTAATGAAATTGGCGACAAGAAAAGACTATTGATTATCTCGAGAGCTTTTGATCAAATACAAAGTTTTTGATCAAATGCTCGGGGGCTAATTTTGAAAAAGGAAATTTCGGGAAGGACAAAATAGAAATGGCGAGAGCCTATGGTAAAAAGAAAGAATTTGTCCATAGCCTCGGGGGCTACTCCCATCGGGAGCGCTGGTCGCACACCCGATAGATATGAAAAGCTCAAGAAAGAATAACAATATAGCGACATAAGGTATTAAATTGTTGAGCCTACAACCAAGTACAAGTCCTTGGCTGTAGCCTCGGGGGCTACTCCCATCGGGAACGCTGTTCGCGTGCCCGATGAAATTATAAAAAGAAGTGAGCATATTTCGAGTTATATAAATAACTCTACATATACTCCCATCGGGAAGGCAAGATAAGTCATCCGCTGACTCAATAAAATGTGCTATTCCAACAGCCGAAAAAGCACTCGACAATATATTCTCAGAGCACCAAAGTCACGAATAATCTCTGAATGCCGTAAAACTCTGCAAAGGTAATACCCCAGATCCGTTCTGAGCGGCGTGGCACCGTCTCTGACGTCGGTTTGCTACTTTTTTCCGTATCAACAGATACGAAGAAAAATCCTAACGGACGCGTTAGGTACCCGATAAAATATGACTGGGACTCGACATAATGGTAAGACCTTAAGCGGCACCTGTCGAAGTTTACACCAGTATCCCGAGATCATGTCCAGGGACAGGATCTTGAAGTAGGTTTTTGCGGATTGCCACTAGAGCAGTTAACTAGTACCTGATCCGTCAGATGAACTAGCCCCAACTACCATTATCCCTGTACAATATATAATTGCGTATCTAAAGATATGCAATAAAATCGACAAAGTTATTGGATGATTGTAAAGTTGGAGATTTTCCCTGATTCTTCGATTCAAGCAAAATCTCGGGGGCTACTGACATAGGCATCCCCAATGGGCCTGCCGAAGATGGTACCCAGGGTTTACTGAAGGCCCACAAGTCGAAGATTATGAAGTTTGGAAGCCTAGATTAGTACCAAGGAAAGTTAGAGTTGTATTAGGAAATATAGACTTGTAATTTTACGGGATGGGTTAGAAACCCTCCCGGACTCTGTAACTTGTGTATTACGAATCCCTCGGCTCCGCCTCCTATATAAGGGGGAGTCGAGGGACAAAGAGAGGATCGATTCATTGTTTCACGCAACCCTAGTTTTCATAATCGTCGAGTACTTTTCGGCTGAAACCTTCGAGATCTACTTGCCCTCTACTTCCGACTAAAACCCTAGTCTACAATACGTAGGCATTGGTAAGTTAATCCCTTGTCAGCGAGACCAGAGTGAACGTTGCTGAGTTATCCGAGAAAGAGCTGCTTGATGAAGTTAGGCGCCTTACTCATTTTAGTCAAGAGGACTCGATTCCACTTATATCTCTTCAAGCGCCTTTCGATATCGACCACCCACCGACCGAGGTAACTTCTTCTTCGTGTTTGCATTAACCCGTTGCTTCCAATCTTACAGTTTGCATTATTCTTACTCATTTCTTTCGAAAGATCCTGATAGCTCCCGAATGTTCTCAAGACTTCTTTAATAACACCCTTGAAGAAAGAAACCCTTCCATTCCTATAGAGTCCCACATGGATCCAGAAGATGAAGAAAATGACCCGATGAATCCCGAAGCTTTTTCCATAGATCCTAAATCACTTGCTGACGACACCAACGATACAGCGGAGT
The DNA here is from genome assembly GCF_019359855.2 of Lolium perenne. Taxonomy (NCBI): domain Eukaryota; kingdom Viridiplantae; phylum Streptophyta; class Magnoliopsida; order Poales; family Poaceae; genus Lolium; species Lolium perenne. The sequence continues at coordinate 218,397,968 of NC_067248.2, read as the reverse complement.
CGAATCATGATGATGATGCTGACCGCGCTTCCTTTGTTGATGCAGCTGCGGAGAAGGCTGATGTGCTGCCCGCAAAGAGATCGTCCGACGGCTTTACCGATGAGGATGATCTTTTTGATCCGTAAGTCTTTACTACTTCGCTCCAAATTCTGATTTTGATGAAGTTCATCCGTATTCAGCTTCCATTTTATCTAATTCGCATGCTTGCAGTGAGGAAGGCTTCATAGAAGCTCCACCAAAGAAGGCCAAGACAAGTTCTAGTAAGCCAACCCCGGCAGCCTCTGAGGCTTCGGCTCCTGCTACGGCCCCAGCAGCTCAAGTCTCTACAGCTTCTTCCCTCTCTAAAGGGAAGGAGATTCCTTCGACTGCTGTGGTCACAACTTCACCTCCTGAAAAACTTGTAAGCTTTTCCTGCTTCGATAATACGTTTATCTCTGGTAGCTCCCGAGTGGATCTTTAAATTATAAATTTTCTGAGAATTATCTCACTGCTTACTAATAGCCGCCTTTTCTCATTTTCCTAGGATTTTCGAGCGGTTATTTCTTCCCTGGAGGTCTTCGCCTCCCAATTTACTTCTCTCGAAGCTGATAAAGCTCGACTGCAAAAGGAGGTCGAGTCTTCTTCTTCGAAGCTTGAAGGTGCAATTAAAATAGCTGTCGAAGCCCGCCAAAATGCTGATTCTTTGAAGGAGGAACTGGAGAGGCTGAAAAGCAAGCTGAAGGACGAAGAAACCTCGAAGCTTGTTGCCGAAGTTCAAAAGAATGAGGAAAATAATCTTCTTCATCAATCCATTTTGGCCTTGCTCAGTAATTCCCACCAACTTGTTTGTCAATTCCCCTTTTCTTAACTCAATCATGATTAACGAATTTTTCATGTTTGTTCTTTGCAGAATCTACCGACATCTCTGCTGACGCTTTGAAGAAACTTCCTGATGTCTTGCCTGCCGATGCTTTGACATTGACTCTCGAACCCCACAAGCTTATTCAAGCTCTTCTCCAGAAGAACAAAGGAGTCATGACGAGGATGCACTCGATGATTTTCCCCAAGGTCGACCAGAACAAAACTCTGGAGCAGATGATAAACACTTTTGCTGTCGACACAAAGGGAGTTATCGAGGTATTCAAACGCACTTCACGCACCTACGACGCTCTCCTAGCTTTTCAGCTTATGATGGGTCATGGCTTCAAAGCCAATATTGGACAAATGACCAAGGAGCTGCCAAAGGAACAAGATGGGCGACTTATTGATTTAAGTGTCCATAAAACTTCAGCGCTCAAGTGTGCTCGCCAGCTTCTCGAATTAGTTTCATCAAACAGATCAGCTATTGGCCCAAGCTTGTCAACTCAGACCCAAGCTCCCTGACTTCTTTTCCATTGGACTGTAATCTTGCTTGTTTTAAGACAATTTCCTGTCATAAGACCCTTTGGTTGTAACAAATTTCGTATTGGCAATGTTGCCAATACCCTTTTGCTGTAATACTTTCAATGCTTCCAATTGCACGCTCCCGATGGGAGTTAATCCCGATAATGATCTCATATGCTTCATTGTGTTATTAATGGCATAACTTTGCAGGTATTTCCTATACCTTCCTTCACCGATGATTCTTCGGGTGCTTCTTCTAAAATTGATCGCCTCCAGCGTATGAAAGATCGGATCGCTCAGATGGAAAAGGATATGCGCAGTATTTATGCCTTGGCCGCTATTATAAGGAAGAAGAGCGAACTGGCTGCCGACGCGGAACGATATGCCCTTGCCGAACTTCACAAAGCCACAGAAAGCTTGAATTGTGAGTATTCTAACTTTCTATTTTTTAACTGCTGGAATAAGGATGATCCCTTGATTTGATTTACTTGATTGCCTCCTGCAGTCATAGCTCTGAACTTATCGGAAGAGAACAAGTGCATTCATGAACCCGTAAACTCCTTGACTCATCTTGGAACTCTTGAGGAAGTCTTCTGGAGGAATCAATCGAAGCTTCTGTTATCGCGAAATTTCAGGATCGGGTGCAACAAGTGCACCGATTTTTCACCAAGTGCCATACTGTCCTGAGAATAACGTGGAAGGTTATGTTTCCCCTGAATGCAGTTCCTCCTACATTACTGGCTTTAATGTCTGAATTTGGTGTCGTCAGGAAGATCCGAAGGTTGGTCCGTTCACAACTGGTTGCTGGAGCTCAATCCGCTTTCGCTCTTCTCCTGTCGAAACTTCCAGCCATAGATCTGATGGCCGTCGCAAATGCCGATGGAGATGTAGGCCATCTTTTTGAGAAGGCTCATATTCCTTCTACCATTGTAGCCGATAGGCTGGAACAAAGTTCGAAGGTAGGTGAAAAGGTTCTAGAAGGGGAGTCCTGAAAACCTTTATGCTTCAGTAATATAAACACTTGTTTCATCTGAACATTCGGGTGCACTGACCCGATGGGAATTGTATGTATGTGTGTCCCTTTTAATTGCTTGTAAGTGCCATTGGCAATTTTTATTAATAGAGTAAATCTTAATTACTCATTGTACATTTGTATTATGATGTATATGTATGTTTATCAGCAGCAAATTCTTTGAGTGATCAGCTCATGCTGCAGGTTTTGCTAAACCTGTTGTATGTGCAACTTTGCATTCAACCGATGTATGACTTGACAGCAGCTCCCGAATAAATCGATGGAACTAGATCTGTCGATGACTCCGTCGCTCTTTAGTACTTCTGTAGTTTAAAGTACCGGTCATGGGTCGTTTTGTATGTGTTTCATGATCCTTGCTATCTGCAGCGCTCTTGTATTCTTGACGCGTCTCTAGCAAAGGATAAAAAGCAAGATTCCCATCAGTTTTGCATCGTAGCACTCATATTTTCATAGGCTTTAGAGTGCAATCTTGGGCGTATTTTCAATTAAACCAATGTTCGTTGTAGTATACGAAAAGAGGTCTTGATAAACTTGTTCGGGTTTCCCGAGTTACTACAATACTTCAGACAAGAGGAGGGTTCTTCTTATCTTCGATCTTATCCGACGTACCGGTGGCTTTGGAGGCATCACTGGTTTCATCAGGAGTTCTTGCGGCAAGTATTGGAGTTTTGCTTTCTTCGACAGTGGCCTTGCCGTCAGCTGCCGAAGGCCCGACTGTCGAAGCTTTCAGAGTGAGGTCGTCTGGTTTCTTCTTTAGTTTCTTGACGCGTTCATCCTCCTTATTGTCGAGTGCTAACGATTTTGAAGGGAAGTCGTCAGGTTCTTGTTTCATTCCAAACTTGGCAGCAATCCTCTGAAACTAGCGATCACAATTATCTGAGCGTGAAAAACTTCCATAGACTGTGATGTTTGTCCCGTTGTTCCCAGGCATCTTGAGCTTGAGATACACATAATGTGGCACAGCCATGAACTTGGCATAAGCTGATCTCCCGAGTATAGCATGGTACTCTAATTCCCAGTTTACTACTTCAAACTCGATCTTTTCCTTCCTGAAGTTGTCGGGTTTCCCAAAGACAATGTTCAAGTAAACTTTGCCAAGAGAGTACACCGGTAAAGTGGGGAGAATCCCGTGGAAACAAGTATCTGTTTCTTCCAGCATCCTCATCGTAATTCCCATGTTTTTGATTGTGTCGAGGAATATCAGATTTAATCCGCTTCCACCGTCCATGAAGACCTTGCTCATATTAAATCCTCCGATTTGCGCTTCGACTACTAAGGCAGCATGTCCTGGCTTTGGGATTGTCATCGGGTGGTCCGCTCTGCTGAATAGAATGCTCTAAGATGACCAGCCGATGTATTCAGGAATATTGGCCATGATACTTTCCGCCAGGTTGATTTCTTGGGTGAGCTTCTTCATCTCCCTTCTCGAAACACCAGTTCTGTGAATCATGCTCATCTGTCCACGTGGTGGAGGGAAAGACTCGTTAGAGTTGCGAGGCTGGACCTGCTGAACTTGGTGTTGAGGTGGTGGTGGTGGATTCGGCTGCTACTGCTGCTGGATAAGCTTCTGCATCTCAATGAACTGTCGACAATCCCTGAGCAAATGACTCGACTTCTTCTTGTCATCCTTAGGATCGATGTATGCGTGCAAGTAGAAAGGGGCGTTTATCTGCTCAGCGAAAGGCAACTCGGGGGTCCTTGGAGGCCGCGGTTTGTAGTTGCAACGGTTCCCAGAGTTACTACGATTGTTGTCCTGTAGATCGTCTCGCCTGTCGTCATACCGATCATCTCGGCGATCAGAGTATCCTGCGGCTACCATGTTAGTGTCATCGTATCCACGGTCCTTCCTCTTCTTGTGGAGATCTCTTCGGCCACCCGAGTCATGCCTCGGCTGATCGTCGTCTTCATCGTCACTGCGTGGACGAGGCCTCCGTACGTTATCCTCACCATCAGCCCATCTGTTGGCGATTTCCATTAACTTGGTTATGGTCTTCGCCTTCTTACGCCCAAGCTCTTCTATGTAGGTTTCGCGTCGAATACCATCACTGAAGGTGTCGATTGCTCTGTCGACAGAAACATCTTCGGCAGCGTTCAAGAGTTTGGTGAACCTCTCGATATATGTACGCATCGACTCCCTCGGATTCTGCTGGCAATGCTGCAATTCATCGATTCCAACAGTTCTTTTATATGTTGCTTGGAAGTTTTTGAAGAAAGCATCTACCAGACCGTCCCATGATTTAATGGATCCCTTCGGTAGGCCTCTCAGCCAGGCTCGTGCGGAATCCTTTAGGTAGAGCTGCAAGCACTGCATCACCGCTATTTGGTTTCCCTTGTGTAAGATTACGGTCTACAGATAATCATCTATCCAAGACCTCGGCTCCTGTTGTCTGTCATACTTGGCGGCATCAGTAGGAGTAGGTTTGAACCTTTTGGGCGGCATTGTCTCGTGGATCTTATAACTTAAGCAGTCAGCTCCCCTCATCTCGCCATCGTACTCCTGGCTTTCTTCGGATTCATCATTATCGTACTCTTCCCTTGCCGCTCGCTGTCGCCTGGCTCTGTTCATTCTACTCTGAGTAATTTCATCTCGAGCGTCCCTTGAACGGTGCTTTGAACCGCTGGCTTGAAGCGTGGATTTTTCTTTCCGTGGAACTAGATTGTCTCCCAGGATCGCAAGACTTTCCAGGGCACCCCGATGGGCTTGAGCCATAGGACCTTCGGGTGCTGCTTGCTGGTTGATCAGGTATGCCGCAAGGTTGGCGGTTGCTCCGTCGACGGTCTTTGGCCTCAACATACCCGCAGTATTCTTGGTCATGAAGGACTTGGATAAGTTTGATGTTATTTCTCTAGCGTCGTCTTCCGAAAGTCGGGACAACCTTGATCTATGCTTTCCTGCACCTTGGTTGCTTCGAGACGCGCTTCCTCGCGAGCCCCTCCGTCGTTCACTAGATTGATCTGCTTCTAGCAAACACCGTTCAAGGGTGGCCTGCTCGTTCGACAGCCGCTCTTGATTTTTCTCCAAGATAGAACGATAGGCATTGAGGGTTCCAACCGAAGTTCCGGCGGGAAGTGGCGTTATGTTGAATACAGCCACCTGAGCTGCTACCCATTCTTCCTTCGCGATGGTGTAATCACTATTGTTGTTACTGGTGCTGTTTTCAAAGTTACATCGTCTACCGGAGCGGGGGGGTGCGATCTCCTTCTTCTCCTCCGTTCCCCGCGTTTCCTGCGTTGAGGGTAGCATAGACTTGATGACGTGCTGTCTTCTAGGTGGTAGCATACTCTCCTCTCCCGACGAATATCTGGCGCTGTAGATGAATGATGTGTCGCTTGATCCCAATCCGTGCCTGGTGTCGCAGTTCAAGCAGTAGTACGAGGTCATATCGGATGACATGGAGTCATCGGATCTAGTCGACATTGGAGATATCGACCGAGGGGTTGATGGTGGAGACGAATTCGTCGAGTCCGTTAAACCAACCGATAAATCAATTGATGACGACACGATCGATCCCGCGGCCGACGGAGACGGTTTCCTTGCTGATCTGGGGACGAACGGCTCGGGCAGCCGAAGGACTCCTTCCGTGTTGATGTTGCAATGTACGCTTCCAAACGTCATGCTCAAACTTCCTTGCAGATCCGAAAAGGTCGGACGAGACGAGTCGCTGTACGGGGTAAACTTGAAGGAACCGAATCGAATTGAATTCCCCGAGCCTGGCGATGAGGGTGCCGGCGGTGACACCGGCGGTGTCGATGAAGCTACCAATGACATAGCTGAATCTGCCGATGACGGATCTTGTGCCAACAGGGTTGCCACAGACGGCGCCAATTGTCGAGGGTACTCCTCGGCAATGCCCTCCGTTTGGGGCTTAGGGTAGATGGAATCCTGTAGGCTGACACGAGACATCGGTTATCAAAGAAGTGTGGAAAGCGATTTACCCAGGTTCGGGGCCCTCGATGAGGTAAAACCCTTACGTCCTGCCTGTCTGATCTTGATTATGAAAATATCGGGTTACAATGGGGTGCCGAAGGTTTCGGCTGTGATCTCGTCGAGATACTAAGTTCTGCAGGGACCTAGCTCTAGACTTATGGTGGCTATGATTACTAAGATTGCGTGTGTCCTCGGCAGCCTCTCTCCTGGCCCTTATATTGGGAGCCAGGTCTCGAGAGATCTGTCCGGGTATGACTAGGTTACAAAGAGTCCTAGTTCTAAACTTTCCTTGTATTCTTCGTCTCCTTGTCTTGTTGTTCAAGAATTCTTCTTCGGAACCGACGAAGTGGCCAACCTGGCAATCGAGTGTCTTCAAGGGCCCCTGGCTGGGCCGCAAGAGGTAGTGCAACAACAGTTACCCGAAGGGTAATGCCCACGTCAGCCGCCTTTATTCAGATCGGACCCCAACGGCGCCGACCATCCCGGGTAAGGTCGAGGCAATGCCGGAGACACTAGGTGAAGAACACGAAGTCCGAAGAACCCAAGCCTTCACCTGAGCAGCATCCTGCAGTCCAGAAGCTGGCCCTCCACCGTCGATGGCCAAGACTGCGGACAGGACAAGGATAGGACCGATCTAGGGTCTGTGCCCAATCTTGCCCATCCCCTTGCACCTCCGTCGCCGGCACGGCATGCCGCCGGTGGCAACCACCACCGCCACCCTGACGCTAGGACGTACTCCATCTGGATCGCTTCGCCACGAATGAGCGTCAAGTCACCAGCCCAACAGCTCGTGCAGCCATCCCCGACGACCACCAATCCCAGACCACCATTTGGCGGCTAGGCCCACCACTGCCATGACCGGGGCCACCGATAGTGGCGGAAAGAAGGGCTAGGATTGAGGGGTTTCTAGCGGCGCGCGAGGTCGTCCCTGGAGCCACCCTGGGGAGTAACCCGAGGGGTATCTTTTTCACCATCACGGAATCCTATCCACCGACATGTTCTGTATGAGGTTGTAACCCGGTGTGGACAACTTGCCCAATTGGGTGTAGTCATAGATCTCACCGCCATTAACATTCAAACATATGTGCACGATTAAGGACCCCCAATTTAGGGATACCATATTAATCCTCCCAAAACGACTACCTTGTGTGGGAACCAAACATCTCTCTACGAAGGACGAGCTCTAGGACCTACTGATAAGAGAATCTCCACCGGCGCCCCCCAAATATGCGTCGGCATGTTTGTCGGCACTGCCATATCGGGGGCGCCGGCACAACATCCTCCATTTGGGGATGCAGTTCCCACACCAGCGCCCTCTGTACGACTATCACCCAAAAAACCATATATGAAAACATTAAAAATGAAATTCATACGTATTTAGACAGATTTTATAGAAAAGTAACTTGCATTTGAACTAAAAACTTCAAAATAGTGGCACCACCGAAAGGCGCTGAAGTCGAGGTTGTCCGCGTTGTTGCCGCCACCGTCCTCGTCGGAGAAGTTGAAGGACCAGTCATCATGTCGTCGTGGTGAACAGACAGATGCCATGGGATGGCTTGAGTTGGGGCCGAATGGACGCTAGAGGATTCGGGGGAGGGTTTGTGATTAGATGGGATGAACTTCCGGATGGTTTCCTCAAGAACTTAGCCAAGGCTAGAGGTTGAAGAAGAAAGACATAAGGAAGAACTCGCTCTAGATCATCTTCTTTATTGATCTCCACATGTTACAAGTTTCTCAGTACAAGGGCTTAATTATGCGTACATGTGTTCATCGCCCGTGAAGAGGGCTGCCCCCTCTCCTTATATAGGGGAGAGGGTGGCTTACAGGGCAAGAAACCCTAATGGCATCTTTGACTAGACAAACTACTTTACAAAGTTACTTTAATCATGGATGACGCCGGGGTCCTCTTTAATCAGGGAGGCCGACGTTCTCCGGCTTCTTTCTTCGTCATCCTCCTCTTTATCGTCAGCCCTTCGTTTAAAGCTACTTTGCTTAGCTCATCTTTGTCTTCTAGCTCTGGAGAGGATCTTTGACCAGTCCTGCCGACTTGCTCTTCTTTCCGGTAGCCCGGTGTCTTCTTTACCCGGATCCGGCATACCCCTCTTGGGGATACCGGCTTAGCCTCACTTAGCCAAACTCTTATCTTTGTGCTCCGGTATGAACATTAAACCGGTATCTTGATGGCTCAAACCATCCGGTTTGGCATGCCTTTGGCATACCGGGGGTCATCCCCCCAACATTAGTCCCCGAAGCTGGTATAGTCTGGTGGATTCTGTCCAACAGACCATGCCAGGTTCTCACGTCTTTGGATACCGGTTTAATCTATCCGGCGCTTAGCTTGGATCCGGCATCTTTGCCCGGACTCATACTTTCTCTTTGCAAGGCATTTTCCGGTATCTTATCCTCCGGCATCTTAGTCATTAAACACCTCCTGGGCGAAGTCGAGAATATCTCGGGCCCCGCGCCTGTCTGTGACATGCGCACTGTGACTGACGCGTCAGTGTCAGGGGTCACTTCCCTTCGGCTTCCGCGCGCGTATTAACTGCCTCACAGCGGAACCTAGCCACCGTTCTGGATCCGTGTGCACCTCCCTGTGGCTTTCCGTTTCTTCGCGTGTATCGCTGCGCCACGTGGCGGCCCGTGGAGCGAACCGTCGCGGCCCGCGGACCGAACCGCTGCGGCCCGGCGGTTTTCGGCCCACTTCTCTCTCTTCCTTTATAAGGCGAAACCGCCCCTTCTTCTTCCTCTTCTCGCATTCCCCACTTCTTCGCGCACAGTGTCCCTTGCTCTCTGCGCCTCCGCCGCTTCGTTCGCTGCTCGAGCTCCGCCGCCCGGCGAATCTCCGCTACTGCTTCGCCGGACGTCGCCGAACTTCACCGCGCGAAGAACCTCTGCGGTACTCCTCTCGCGGTCGCGGCATTGGTGTTTCCTCGAGCTCTTCTCCACCTCGCCGTCGACGGACCTCCTCGCCAACCGCAAGCTCGCCACTCCACCGGCGAGCCACTTCCTCTGCGACTCCGCCGCCTCAGGTTAGGCTCAATCTGTGCTTACCCGTCTCTTGCTTGCTTTCCAGATCTTGAGTTGGTAGCGTATTTACTTCTCCTTTTCTTTTGCTTTTTCTCTTAGTCGTAGATCTTTGCGCGGGGGTAAATCGTGGGATTTGTGTTTCTCCGCTTCAAATCTCATGTCTAGCGAGGAGTCTTCCTCCGCCTCTTCTTCTGCTTCTTCCTCTAACCGCCGGCATAGCCAATCCTCCGACGGATTAACCGCCGATCTCGTCCAGATGGACTTCGATTCCGGTAGCAACCAAGAAACCGGTAGCTCTAGCCAAACTTCCGGCGTAAACCCCGCCGGTATCACACGCGTGGCCTGGATGGGCTCCAACGTTAGCCAGTACGAAATTGACTGGCTTTATCGATCCAGGAGGATTCCGGAGACGGTTTCCTGCCGGCTTCCCGGCGACGAGATTGAACCGGTGCTTAATCCCGGTGAACATGTTGTTTTTCTCGCTCACTTCGAGCGTGGCTTCGGCCTTCCTGCTTCTGATTTTTTCCGTAATTCCTCGACTTTTATCGACTCCAACCTCACCATCTTCCCGGCAACGCCGTTTTCTATCTCTCATGCTATGCCACCTTCATGGAGGCTTATATCGGCATTCGTCCCACTCGCGAGACGTTTGCCCGTTTCTTTGCTCTTCGGATCAATTCCGTTCAGGGCAAGGACATCCCTAAACCAAAACCCCCCGTACAATGCGGGTCTTGCATCATCGGCTCCCGCCAAGGGAGCCCTTTTTTCAAGTTTACCGGTCTCGAGTCATGCCGGCTATGGCAAGGGACCTTCTTCTACGTGAAGAACGACGGCGCCGCAGATCTCATCAATTTGCCGCCTTTCAATCCGGCATCACCCAGAAAAATCAACTGGAGCTACAACCCGAAGACAGATCACATCGAAACAAACCGGGTGGTACGCTTCATTGGGAAGCTGATGAAGGAGACTAACATCTGCTCCGATGATATTATCCGCGCCTTCATCTCGCGCCGGGTGCTTCCTCTTAAGCGCCGCACTCATAAGATGAGCGAGATGTATGGTCCCGGTGATCCTACCAAGATCACCGGACTTCCTCTCAGCAAGAAGGACATTGTCCTCAAGGCTAGGCAGATCTGCCAGACTGCCATGCCGGATGATTGGGAATGGGGCCTCCGGCCCCTCAGTTCCACTAACCCTCTGACCCAAGAAGCAAGAAATTACGCAACTCGGGTCGGTTCACCGGTAACTTTTATACTGCGACTAATCCTTTTTTCTTTTGTTTTCAGGCCAAGGACCGCTTCCCCCGCATTGACTCAGACCGGCGAGGCCCTTGCCGGAAGCGTGCTCTTGACAAGTTCGACCCGGACCCCTTCATTCATTGGCAGGACCTGAAGATGGGCCGGACTCCAGCCTCGCGCCTCGGCAGATCTCCACCGGAACCAGCCGGTTCGTCTGACGATCTGAACTTGCTTGAGGTAGCTCTTCTTTTTGATCTCTCATATTTTTCTGTTATTGTTCCTCTGTAGATGTTCCCTTAGCCAAAATCAACCCACAGGTCCACGAGCACGTTCCTCCCCTGCAGGCCGAGGCAGGCCACGAGTTTGTGGAGAAACTCATGGCCCAAGGCCAAAAGAACAAGGCTCCGGCCTCTGACGCCGGTTCGAGCCAGGCCCCTGCCTCCAAGCGCTTCCGGACTGAACCCTTTGCGGGGAAAGTCGCAGGCGTGAGGTGCTACAAGAGCAGGCAGATGCCGACCTCTTCTGGGTAAGTCTCCGTTTCTCTACTTGTTCTGTTTTTACCAAGTTCCCTTGCGGTTGCTTTTTTCCAACCCTTTCTTTTTCTCTCTTTCAGCCCCGCGCTCAAACTCGGCCCCAGGCCTGAGGACTCTACCGGATCCGCAAGGACCTCGACTCCTCCTCCTCACTCAAGCCCGGCACCATCTGGTGCCGGTAACATCTCTGCCTCCCCTCTGGGAGGCACTACAAGTTCGGGGCGCGCGGCCCCTACACCGCCAGATCACCGCGCAGGGGAGGACCTTGTCTCCCCTCCCGAGAACCAAGACGCCGGCGCCAGCAACATCGGCGCCGGAGAAGAAGCTGCCGGGCGGGCGGAACCTCTGGTTCCTCCCGTCCTAGAAAAGAAGAAAAAGAAGAAGACCAAGAAGTCCTCCCCCTCCAAAGCCGCGCCGGAAGCTTCCGCGCCGGCAAGCTCCAACCCGGGCGACGCGCCTGGCGCTCCCCCTTCTCCCAGGACCACGCCAACGCCACCGCCAGAAGCTCCTCGCACCGAGCCAGCCGGTGCCACTCCCACAGCGCCGCCGCCCAAGACCTTGACGCTCGTCAAGGGGAATGCAATGGCTCCTAGTGCCTCCTCCGGCGGCCAGCAGCCCTTGGTGCTGCACGTCTCCCGCGCCGCTAGTGCAGCCGGCGAGAAGGCCACCGGCCTGCTTGGCCGGATCACCGCGTTCCAGCGCGAAGGCCGGGAGTTGGGGCACTTGCTGCCCTACGCGGAAAAGTGGAACGCCGCGGACATGTCCAAGGCGACCCGCGGCCTGGGCAAGGACCGGCTACCGGCGCCTGACCCTGTTGGCGAGCGGTGCTCCGAAGAGCACTTCATGCGGCTGCGTCGGGCCGTGAAGGAGCTGGACAGCGCGTGGTTTGATGCCACGAACAACATGATGGTAAGTCTCACAAAGCCTGTTTCATCTTTTTGATTTATCTTGGTTCTTCCTCTTCTGGCTCTTTTCTATCTTTCCTTGAACCTTCAACTTTACGCCGGTTTCTCTTTTTGCTGAATCTTGTCTATCCTCCCAGTCCCCGAGTTTTGGGTTAAGATCTTTGCTCTTAGCGCGAAACTTAACTAGAAACGCGCGAAACCGGCATAGCCAGTCCCCGAGTTTCGGGTTAAGATCTTTGCTCCTAGCACGAAACTTAACTAGAAACGCGCGAAACCGGCATAGCCAGTCCCCGAGTTTCGGGTTAAGATCTTTGCTCTTAGCGCGAAACTTAACTAGAAACGCGCGAAACCGGCATAGCCAGTCCCCAAGTTTTGGGTTAAGATCTTTGCACTTAGCTAACGTCATTTTCTTGAACAGACCACGGCTGACGCTCGGAAGATCCTCTTTGAGGAGCTTCTTTGGGAGCACCGGGACCTCGCTGAGGCACACAGCAAGTGCCAAGGTAAATCTCTGCACCTCCGGCATCTTTTTGCCGGAAAACCTTTTTTCTCTCAATTCTTAACACTTATGATTTTCTGTTTCAACAGCCATCCCGGAGGCTTCTATTGAGGCCCTCAAGACGCAGCTTGCCGCCGCCCAAGGTACAGCTTTCTGTTTTCCAGTTAACTTGCTTTCTCTATATTGTATCAGTACAACCTTGCTAACACTCTCTTTCCGGGTTCCAGAGGCAAAGGAGCAACTTATCCAGCAGCATCAGGAGGACCTGAGCGCCCAGAAAACCAGCTACAAGGAGCTCAAGGACCAGCTTATCCAGCTTGGTCTTGACCACGCCAAGGCGCTGAAGGCTGCTGAATCTGCTGCGGAGGCCAAGCTGCATGAGGCGCTGGAGGATGCTGGCAATGCCAACGTGGTGTTGCAGGCTGAGCTGGAAGAGGCCGCCAAGGCGCGGAAGGCAGCCGAGGACAAGGCCGCGCGGCTGGAGGCGGAACAGAAGGAATACGACCTTCTGGTTACGCAGACTGACGCGCTTGCCCTCCGTAAGTTTCTCTTTTTTATTTTCCGGTTTCTGCTTATAAGCTTATCTCTTCCGGTAGCATTTGCTTAACTTCTTTCCTTCACCTTGCAGGGCTCTTCCCGGACTCCCAGGCTTTTGCCGTGAAGAGGGTTGGAGAGCACCGGGTTGCCCAGGCATACAAGAATCTGGGTGCGTCTTGGGACCCCTATGACCATTTGGTTGCGCTGAACGCGCGGGTTTCCCATATGCGCGCCATAGACCGGAACCTCTCCGACATCCTTGATGTGGCCACCCAGCTCTTCCGGACTCTCTAGCCTGGAGAAGAAGTGCCAGACACCTTCTCCCTCATCAGCGACCGCCTGAAGGGTGCCGGTAGAAGGATCCGGGAGTGGCAGTGCTCTGCTGCCCGTGCCAGAGCAGACTCAGCGCTTCGCGTTGCCTGCTCCGGGTACCCGGAGCTGGACCTGGATGCCTTCACCGGCGTGCGCGAAGGGGCTGCAACCGACTTGGACCCGGTCCTCACCGCCAAGCGGAAAGATCGAGCGTACCACATCGCGGAGTACGCTGAGATGCGCACCTTCATCCCCCCTCCTGCAGACGTCAAGGACTATCTGAGCGATGAGGAGGAGGACGAAGACGCTGATGAGGCCGGAGCCGGTGATGCGCCCCTAGAGGGTCCTGACGCTCCTCCCGAAGCCCCTGTTGCCTGAATGTTGCCTGAATGTTGCCTGTGATATGCTTGTCCTGTTTAACTTGGAAACATTGCCCGTTAAATTCTACCCCGGTATGCCGGGGTTTATGATGTAAGATAATACTTAAGCTCTATTTTGGTTGTGGTACAACAGTTTATGCCGGTACACTATACCGGTAGTTAATTAACTTATGTTTGCCTTAGCATATTTGCTTGTTGATTTGCTTTTTCTTGCACTGCAATTATTCGAAATTGTTTCCGCATCCAATTGATGCATACTTGGCTCTTTTGCTTTGGCTCTGCCTACCTTCTCTGGGCGTTTTTGGCGTATGAGCACAAAGTTCTTTTACCAAGCAAGCACTTTCTTGAACTTAGAAATAACTCGAAATTTTTGCAAAAAACCGGTATAACCGGGGTTAGTTAAATTTTTCCGGATTGTTCTTTTCCGCTCCTCCTCTTCGCAGTTCATGTGCTTATCCCCTACCGGTTTATCTTGCTTGCCATGAAGCCGGGTTGCGGACAGCAGCAGAGTCGAAGACTCCGGTAGGGTCTAGCACACTACTAAACCGGAAAGAAAAAACGTTCAATAAGCAACTGGTAAACTGAAAAAATAAACATGTTACATACAACTTTAGTAAGGGTAGTCCCCGAGACTCATTCGAGGTTCCGACATCTTTTATTCATAGCAAATAAGGTACAAAAAGGAACTTCTTACACCAGAACTTCAAGAGTAGAAAGGATGCAACAGAGCTACATTCCACGGACGCTTGGTCTCCTCTCCGGACCTGTCCGCCTTTCCTTTCTTCCATTCCTGTGCATCAATCAGGTAATAGGCATCATTGTGGAGAGCCTTGCTCACAATGAAAGGTCCTTCCCATGGAGGGGAAAGCATGTGCCGGCCTTCAGTGCGCTGCACTAGGCGTAGCACTAGGTCTCCTTCCCGGAATACCCTCGGGTTAACCTTCCGGCTGTGATAGCGTCTGAGGTTTTGCTGGTAAATGGCTGTTCTTGCCAAAGCTAGTTCTCTTGCTTCTTCTAGCAAGTCCACATTGTTTTCTCGGGCCTCTTTTACCTCTTCTTCGGTATAGAGTTGCACCCTTGGTGAATCATGGAGAATGTCGGTTGGTATGACCGCTTCTGCTCCATAAACCATAAAGAATGGAGTGTATCCGGTAGACCGGTTTGGAGTTGTTCTTATACTCCACAGTACGGATGGTAGCTCATCAAGCCAACACCTCGGCGATTTTTCCACCGCATCGATGAGTCTTGGTTTGATACCGGAAAGTACCAACGCATTCGTTCTTTCAACTTGGCCATTGCCTTGTGGGTGTGCCACTGAGCACAAATCCAACCGGATATTGTTGTCCTCACAAAATGTTTTGAACTCACCTTGAGCAAAGTTTGTGCCATTGTCCGTGATAATGCTATGTGGGTAGCCGTACCGCAAAATAACATCTTTTAAGAATTTCACCGCTGTGCGCCCATCACACTTTGCAATGGGTTTCACCTCTAGCCACTTGATGAATTTATCCACCATAACCAAGATGTGGGTCATGTTTCCCCTTGCGGTTTTGAATGGGCCAACCATGTATAGGCACCAAACGGCAAACGGCCAAGTTAGCGGTATGGTCTTTAAACCGGATGCTGGGGTATGATTTTGCTTGGCGTACCTCTGGCACCCATTGCATTTTCTTACCAGATCCTCCGCATTTTGCAAAGCCATGGGCCAATAGAACCCATGCCGGAACACTTTTGCCACCAGCGCCCTTGACGAAGCGTGATGCCCACACTCCCCTCGATGGATCTCCTCAAGCATTACTTTTCCTTCTTCCGGTTTTACACACCTTTGGAGGACACCGGTAACACTTCTCTTGTACACCTCGCCATTGATGATGGTGTAAGCTTTGGACATCCTCTGGATCCTTCTCGATTCATTTTCGTCAACCGGCAAAGTGCCGTTGATCAGGAATTCCTTAATAGGTTCAACCCATGACGGTGCCTCCCGAACCAGGAACACCGGTACGTCTATGTCCATGCTGTCCACCAGCATTGTTTCTTCCGGTACAGGCGCAACAGTCCCCGAGCTTACCGGAACAGTCCCCGGTTTCCTTCATCGATATCCATTGGTACAACATGTGATTCCGGTACAAAAATTGACTCCGACTCCGGACTCGGCTTGATTGATGGTACTCTTAAGTGTGCCAAGGCTATTCCGGGAGGAATCTCTTGCCTGGATGAGCCCAGCTTGGACAAAGCATCCGCGGCTTCATTTTCTGCACGCGGCACATGGTGAAACTCACACCCTTCGAAAAATCCGGCGGTCTTTTGCACGTGAAACCGGTATGAGGCCATGTTGGCATCTTTTGAGTCCCAATCTCCGGAACATTGTTGTAAAACAAGATCTGAGTCTCCGTAGCAAATGATCCGGTGTGCACCGATTTCTTTTGCGACCTTAAGCCCATGGATCAAAGCCTCGTATTCAGCGACATTGTTTGATGCCCTGAAATGTACTTGTAAAACATACCGGTGATGATCTCCCTTTGGTGAGGTGAGTACCACACCGGCACCTAGACCCTCTTTGAGTTTGGATCCGTCAAAGTGCATCTTCCAGTATTCCATTCTTTGATCTGGGGGCTTGTATTGCATTTCCGCCCAATCGACCAAGAAATCAGCTAAAGCTTGTGATTTGATGGCATCTCTTCTTTCATACACCGGTACATACGGTGATATCTGAATTGCCCATTTTGCAATCCTGCCGCTAGCGTCTTTGTTGCACATGATATCGGAGATGGGTGCCTCACTCACCACCTTCATGGGGTGCTCCTCAAAGTAGTGCTTAAGCTTCGTGGCGGCCATGAACACGCCATAGGTCATTTTCTGGAAGTGCGGGTAGTTTTGTTTTGAGAGGGAGAGCACCTCGCTCAGGTAGTATACCGGCCTCTGGACGGTTTTTCCTTCCTCTTCTCTTTCTACTACCACAACAACACTCACAACCCGGTTAGTTGCTGCTATATATAACAACATGGGCTCTCTTTCCAGCGGCGAGGCCAGTATTGGCGCAGTGGCTAGCATCGTTTTTAGCTCTCTAAACGCCGCGTCTGCCTGAGGTGTCCAGACGAACGTATCGGATTTTTTCATCAGAGCGTAGAGTGGCAAGGCCTTCTCTCCCAACCTGCTTATGAACCGGCTTAGCGATGCTAAGCTTCCGGTAAACTTTTGTACATCCTTGAGATCTTGCGGTATCGTCATTCTCTCGATTGCCCGGATCTTTACCGGATTGACCTCGATGCCCCGACTTGAGACGAGAAAGCCAAGCAGTTTGCCGGCAGGGACACCGAAAGTACATTTCGCCGGATTAAGTTTCATCCGGAACCTTCTTAAATTATCAAATGTTTGCCGGATATCGTCAATTAGGGTATCTTTTACCTTAGTTTTTATCACAATGTCATCCACATAGACTTGCACATTCTTTCCAATTTGATCAAATAAGCATTTTTGCATACAGCGCTGGTACGTTGCACCAGCGTTGCGCAAACCAAAAGGCATAGTGACATAGCAATAGGCCCCGTGCGGGGTAATGAACGCAGTTTTTATTTGATCTTCCTTTTTCAAGGGGATTTGGTGGAAACCGGAATAAGCATCTAGGAAAGATAACAACTCACACCCAGCAGTTGAATCAATCACTTGATCGATCCGCGGTAAAGGGAAAGGATCTCTTGGGCAAGCCTTGTTGAGTTTGGTGTAGTCGATGCACATGCACCACACCTTTGGAGCTTTTGCCTCCAGGTTCTCATCTTTTTTCTTTTCGACCATTACCGGATTGGCCAGCCACTCAGTATGCGTGACCTCTACGATGAAACCGGCAACTAACAATTTCGTCACCTCTTCTCCAATAATCTTCCTCCTATCTTCAGCGAACCGGCGCAAGGGTTGTCGCACCGGCTTGGCATCCTTCCGGACGTTCAAAGAGTGCTCAGCCAGCTCCCTCAGAACACCTACCAAGTCATCAGTAGACCAGGCAAAGATATTCCGATTCTCACGGAGGAAGCTGACGAGCGCGCTTTCCTATGCTTCACTGAGGCCGGCACCGATACGAACGGTACGCTCAGGGAAAGCCGGGTCCAGCACGATGTCCTTTGTTTCCTTTGTCGGCTTGAACGCTGGAGCGCTCAAACTTTCACTCATTACCGCTAAGCTCAATTGTGAGGACTGAGCCAGCGCAACCGCGGTTTGCATCCTCCTTTTCTCCTCCACGATCACCAGCGATTCCGCTAGGTTCGATCCGGCAGATGCTGTTTCCAGTGAGACTTTATAGTTTCCCACCACAGTTAAGGGTCCACGAGGTGCCGGCATCTTCATCTTGAGATACGCCGTGTGGGTCGAGGCCATGAAGGCTGCCAATGCCGGTCTCCCCAGCAGTGCATGGTACGGACTATCTAGGTCCACCACCTCGAACTCAATGTTTTCAACCCGGCAATTGTCACGTCCTCCAAACGATACGTCCACCCGGACTTTTCCTACCGGTGCGCAAGAAGAACCCGGAACGATTCCGTGGAACGTTGTACGAGTTGGCTGAAGCATGTTTTCTGTTATGCCCAGCGTATGCATGGTGTGCCGGTACATTATGTTTATGCTGCTCCCATTGTCTATCAGCACCTTGCTGAACTTGACGCGAGTCGTTGGCCCTTTCATGATTGGGTCCACCACGAGAGCGTAACCACCCGGATTCGGCATGATTTTGGGGTGATCTTTGAACGACCAGGTGACTTCCTGATCTGACCACAGCATGTATTTTGGTACTGCCGGCATCACCGCGTTCACTTCCATGGAACGGCGACGTAGGCTTTGCTTGCCTGTCGGCTCAGTGACGAACACGACACAGCACAGGTCTGGATCCTCATAAACATTCCGGCCCAAAGGTGCCGGTGAAGGTGGTTGGCCATAGCCTTCCCCCACCTGATTGACTTGCTGGTACTGCTGCCTGTTTGGCTGAGGCTGTACCGGTAAAGCATTTGCTCCAGTGAGTGGTGGTGGTGGTGGTAGTTGTTGCTGGCGCAACATATCTTGTGACGGTGGCAACATTGTGGTGCACCCTTGTGCTTGCGCATCTTTTACTGCTCCCTTTTGCATCAAGTACTTGGTCCAAGAACAATCCTTCGTCAGGTGGTTTGATGGGTGAGCCGGGTTCGGCGTGTGCCACCGGCAAGGTTGATCCATGGCGGCTTCCATGGTGTATTTTACGGGTTCTTGCCAATTCTTTTTCTGGCCCCAGGGTTTCTTTTCGACCCATTGCTTCTTAGGACCCGCCCATGGTTGCGATCTGGTTTTCTGCCTCTGGCTGCCGCTGGCATCAGAGTTTTCTTGCACGGCAACAACTTGCTGCGGAGCGTACCTTCGATCCGGGAAATCTTCCCTTCTTTTGTTGTTCCGGTTGTCCCGGTATTGTTCCTGGCGCTGCTGAGGCGGGTTTGACTGTTCCGGCTCAGCTTGCACCGCCGGTTGCATTGGGTCTCCCAACGCATAGTTATCCGCCACACGTATCATCTCCGCCAAAGTTGTTGGCATGTTTCGTTGCAGCTTTTGCCACAAAGGCGAACCTCGCCGGCATCCTTGGCTAAACCAAGCAATGGCTTGTGCTTCTATCACTCCTTCACAAGAGTTTCTAATAGAGTTCCACCTGGTCAGGTAATCCCGGTCTGTTTCCTGCGGGCGCTGCACGCACAAAGCGAGCTGCTGAGGCCTGTTGGGCCTTTGGTAGGTGCTACTGAAGTTACTCACAAAGGCTTCCTCAAAGTCCAACCAGCCATTTATGCTTCCTGCCGGCAAGTTGTTCAACCAGATTCTTGCCGGTCCTACTAAAAACTTTGGCACAATCCTCACAGCCCAACGCCGGTTTCCTCCTCCGGCTACACATCCTCCGCCGCCAGCAACGTATACCGCGGTCACATAATCTGCGAGCCAATCTTCCGGCTTAGTGGTGCCATCATATGTTTTGGTGTCATGGGGCAACTGGAAGTTGCGAACCGGTGGTTGTTCTTTCATGATCCTTGGGCCAAAACACTTTGGACCTGGAGGGCCCTCTGCCTCTATCATTTCAGACAGGTACACTCTATCCAGACGGTGTCTCGCATCCCATTCTGGCAGGTGCCTTTCTCCCACGCGCTCTCCCAAAGGATTTCGGTAAGCGGTGAATCTTGTCGAGTCAGCTTCATCGTAGCGTTCCGGTGCCGCGGCCCTTGCCTGCCGGTACCTTGGTGGAGGCATCTCCTCCTCATCATACGCTGCCCTTGCAGCTTGATAGTTTTGCCCGGTTTCATATCTACCGGCATGATTGTTTCCGGCATAGCCTCCTTTGGCGTAGCCTCGATCTGCCCCTTGGCTTTTTCTACCGGCATCGTGTTGCACGGCTTGTTGTTTTCCGGCAAGAACCAGATCGTACACAGTCATCTGCTGTGCGTTCATTTCTTTTTCTCTCCTTCTGTCCGGATGGGGGGACGAGGCCTGCCCATGGGACTTGCTTCCGGCATTCTTTGTTGAACGCGCGGATTTTGAGGCCGCAGCCTTGTTCAGCTTAGCCAGCTGCTCAGAATTTTGCTGCTCGATAGTTTCCAGCAGCTCTCTAACACGCTCTTGCTGTTTTGCCAAAGCATCTCCGGAAAGCGATTCACATAGCTCTACTGCAGCCTTAGCAGCCTTTATGGTTTTATCCGGGCTACTGTACTTAGGTTTCTCTACGATGCTAACAGATGCAGAGGTACTTTTGCCGGCAAGAACTTCCTTACGCAAATCCTGATCTAGATTGCGAGCTTTAAGCCGGTTCTCCGGTATCCTAGCAGCATGAGCGCTAACAGAAGCAAAGCCATGGGCAGCGTTGTACTCACGTAAGGTTAGGTTCAGCTCGCGCTGCGCCCGGACGATGTCGGCGCCGTTCGCGAGCAGCTTCTGGCGTTGTGCCTCCAGCTCCGCCTGAGCCGCTGCCGGGTCGATGTTCTGCGCGATGGGCGTTGCCAGCACGTTCATCGCCGCTTGGAGCGGTGTTGCCGGTGGTGCGGACGATGCTTCCGCAGCACCAGCGTCGCGCTCCAGCGGTGGCTTGGCCGCACGGGTCGAAGCCGCACGACCAGCACCTTCATCCACAGCTTCCTTGCCTGCACCAACCACGTCGGTCATCATTACCTCGACGCTGTCGGCGGCGCGGCCAGCACAGAGCCACCTTGGCAGGTCCGGTGCCGCCAGCACTGGCGAGAGGCGCTGGCGCACGGGGACGGTGCCGAAGTAGACGCGGTGGCTGCCGAACTCGATGATGCGGCCGTTCTTGGGGAAGATGCCGCCGTTGGCGAAGCAGCCCGCGTTGTCGTTGATGAAGTCCATGGAGTAGAGGCGCTGGACAAGCGCAGACACCGTCCGCTCGCCGGCGACCTCGAGGATGCCCGCCCGAATGTGAACTCCTGCAAGCGCCACTTCATGCCCCACGGTGGGCGCCAACTGTCGTCGTGGTGAACAGACAGATGCCATAGGATGGCTTGAGTTGGGGCCGAATGGACGCTAGAGGATTCGGGGGAGGGTTTGTGATTAGATGGGATGAACTTCCGGATGGTTTCCTCAAGAACTTAGCCAAGGCTAGAGGTTGAAGAAGAAAGACATAAGGAAGAACTCGCTCTAGATCATCTTCTTTATTGATCTCCACATGTTACAAGTTTCTCAGTACAAGGGCTTAATTATGCGTACATGTGTTCGTCGCCTATGAAGAGGGCTGCCCCCTCTCCTTATATAGGGGAGAGGGTGGCTTACAGGGCAAGAAACCCTAATGGCATCTTTGACTAGACAAACTACTTTACAAAGTTACTTTAATCATGGATGACGCCGGGGTCCTCTTTAATCAGGGAGGCCGACGTTCTCCGGCTTCTTTCTTCGTCATCCTCCTCTTTATCGTCAGCCCTTCGTTTAAAGCTACTTTGCTTAGCTCATCTTTGTCTTCTAGCTCTGGAGAGGATCTTTGACCAGTCCTGCCGACTTGCTCTTGTTTCCGGTAGCCCGGTGTCTTCTTTACCCGGTTCCGGCATACCCCTCTTGGGGATACCGGCTTAGCCTCACTTAGCCAAACTCTTATCTTTGTGCTCCGGTATGAACATAAAACTGGTATCTTGATGGCTCAAACCATCCGGTTTGGCATGCCTTTGGCATACCGGGGGTCATCCCCCCAACACATCATCCTCCTCCCCCTCCTTTAGCGCTGGAGGCTCAGAAGGACAGGCGAGCTCTGCGAAATTCTTGCTGTGGTCCATGGTGGAAAACACCGCCGCCTGCTGCGGCTTGAGCGTGATCTGGCGATAGTCCTCGTCGATAGAGCAGCCGACGATGAGGTGCTTCCCCGGGAAGTCCTCCAATTCGTCGCCGCCACGGAAGTCCACCCGCGCCTCCGGCTCCATCTCGCACCATTTTCTTTGCTGACGGAGGCGGTGTCGAGTCCACAGCGTCCTCCTCCTTGGGGCGGTGGTGTTGAAGCGTCCTTCGAGACGGAGCCGAAGCGGTGTGCCGCGCACCGTCCTGGATGATGACACTGCCTGAAGGATGCACGTGCACGATCGAGGTGCAGCCACCGGCGATTGACGAGCCGGTGCGTGAGTTGCGCAGTGCCGCCATCCTTGCTAGCAGCCTCCGTAGCGGCGGCGCCATGCATTGTGCCTACGTGTAGAAGAGGGGCACGCACACGTGATCGACGACGTGGATGCGGGGCCTGAAGCCGTACTCCGCGAGTGTCACGTCTATGTCGCAACCTTGCCACCATGCCCGCCGACCAAAGCGATTGAAGCGGCCGGCATTGCGGTCGGCCGAGCATGCAAGCTCGATGCTGCGCTCGTCTTGGAAGCGCCGTGGCCACGCCGGGATGGTAGGCGCGTTCGCCGGCAGGCTTCGCTCCACCGATGTCATGTGCGCCTACCGCTCGGGATGAGGGCACGCGTCTCCAGTCTAGGTGCGGTGACCCAGCATACCACTGCATGTTGCAGTATTGTCGTGGTATCGTCACGGCATATGCCATAGGGTGGCTAATCGAAGTGGTTCCTGAGGGATCTCACGGCGGTATCCGGATGCGGGTATGGGCACGAGCGGCACGGCGACGTACCCAGGTTCGAGGCCCTCCGATGGAGGTAAAACCTCTACTCCTGCTATGAGTGTATATGATGATCACACGATACAATGGTGCTCCTAGAGCTGTGTCCGGCTGCTCCTGGAAGGCTAAGGGAGATGATGGTCTCTCTCACAGGGCAGCTCTGTAGGTAGGTGAAAGCAATAAATGATCGATCCCCTGCACGAGAGGGGGTAGTGCGGCTTATATAGGCACCGGCACTTTACATATAAGACCCTATAGTTTACTGGCCGGCTCGGCCGGCTCCGGCTCCCGCTCCTTCCCGAGGCGGTGACGTCAGGAGTGGTTGAGGCATCGTGGCCTGTCCCATCCGGCTGCCACGGTCAGCGGTATGGAGTGGAGGTGTCCCTGTCTCTGTCAGCCATCGTAGCGCACGGATCGTCGTAAGCCCTGAAGGCCTGTCAGGCGCGTGGAACTATTGCAACACAGTGCCCCGCGCTAAAAGGAAGATGAAGTCACAGAGGACTTTGGGAAACCGGATCACCAACCCGGTTCCTTCCAAAGGCAAGACTCGCCAGCCTCGAGTCGGTCTGAGGTACAAACCCCAGTCGGATATGGCTTGTAGAAGCCGGCCCAGCTACAGCATTGGTGGCCGTAGCCAGGCCGACTAGGACCTAGAGCCTGCCGGCTTCCGGACCAGCCGGCCACGGCGCCAGCCGGCTGCTCCTCAGCCGGCCTTTGCCGCGAGCCGGTCAGTGGCCAGCCGGCAGCTCCGCGTCCATTGCCCTATCCGGGGTCTTCCCCCCGACAAGTATACAAGTCGTTGATATGATCTTCATGAAGGGACTTCTTCACAAATATCACATCCCTCGGAGTGGTACAACAGAAACATTGCAGGTCATAACGCTCCATATTATATTACAAACATGGTCTTAACAAGTTGGTATTCTCACAGGTCCGATGAGAACACCCTAGGATATTACTTAAGTACTCTTACAACTCAAAGTTAAGAGACATGATGAGCTCAGCAACTTATTTAAGTAAGCCACTATGCTGCTCGCGCTCCGAGATGTCTAGGGTAATACTCTATTCCTTCGCCTCAGTGTTGTAAAATCCGTAGACTATCTCATAGTCCACGCCTTCAACTCCTCCTGATAGGTCTGGCTCTTCGTAGACCAACTCGTAGTCCCCTTTCGGTGCTCTGGTACAGGCCTCCTCTTCATTGTCACAGTCTAGCAAGGGTGTCGAAAGAAAGTGAGTACAGAGGTACTCAGCAAGTTCAAAAGAGAAAAGGTGTGTGATGCACTAGCAACGACCATTGATCCGAAAATCTCATGTCAATGCACGTTTCACAAACATTTCTTCAAAAGGTTTATTTTATTTTGAAAACTATGCCCGCCAATCTTCACAAGTTGATCAGAACTTCACGGAGTTCCTTTTCTGCTGCGTTCGTAGTTCCCTTCCCGGAACTGGGAGTGACAAGCCACAATTTGATACACTCTTCAGAGGTGCGTTACTTTTCCCATAAGAGAACTTATCCTTGATGCCAACCGGGCGTAATTGCCCGTCCACACTTCCTAAGTGTGAGGCCTGTATAAGAACCAAGCCAATCACTGCCTTCTCCACGACCCCGCATACCCACCCTTTTGTAAGCTGTCATGTCCTTTATCTATAGGTAGACTGGCCCATGCATTTGTTCTCGCCTATACCATTAAGGTAGGCTGTTCCGAACAATTCTTATGCCCTGCCATATACACTATAGATAGACTAACCCGGACAACCCTTACAATCCATCATAGACCTTTAACAATTCTGTCCTCTCCTATATCTATTGGTAGACTGTTATGGACCACTGTCCTCACTTTTACCAATAGATAGACTGATACGTGCAACCCTTATCACTGATCCGTTGATATGCGAGAGGAAAAAGATACAACCGGATGGGGGGACGAGGCCTGCCCATGGGACTTGCTTCCGGCATTCTTTGTTGAACGCGCGGATTTTGAGGCCGCAGCCTTGTTCAGCTTAGCCAGCTGCTCAGAATTTTGCTGCTCGATAGTTTCCAGCAGCTCTCTAACACGCTCTTGCTGTTTTGCCAAAGCATCTCCGGAAAGCGATTCACATAGCTCTACTGCAGCCTTAGCAGCCTTTATGGTTTTATCCGGGCTACTGTACTTAGGTTTCTCTACGATGCTAACAGATGCAGAGGTACTTTTGCCGGCAAGAACTTCCTTACGCAAATCCTGATCTAGATTGCGAGCTTTAAGCCGGTTCTCCGGTATCCTAGCAGCATGAGCGCTAACAGAAGCAAAGCCATGGGCAGCGTTGTACTCACGTAAGGTTAGGTTCAGCTCGCGCTGCGCCCGGACGATGTCGGCGCCGTTCGCGAGCAGCTTCTGGCGTTGTGCCTCCAGCTCCGCCTGAGCCGCTGCCGGGTCGATGTTCTGCGCGATGGGCGTTGCCAGCACGTTCATCGCCGCTTGGAGCGGTGTTGCCGGTGGTGCGGACGATGCTTCCGCAGCGCCAGCGTCGCGCTCCAGCGGTGGCTTGGCCGCACGGGTCGAAGCCGCACGACCAGCACCTTCATCCACAGCTTCCTTGCCTGCACCAACCACGCCGGTCATCATTACCTCGACGCTGTCGGCGGCGCGGCCAGCACAGAGCCACCTTGGCGGGTCCGGTGCCGCCAGCACTGGCGAGAGGCGCTGGCGCACGGGGACGGTGCCGAAGTAGACGCGGTGGCTGCCGAACTCGATGATGCGGCCGTTCTTGGGGAAGATGCCGCCGTTGGCGAAGCAGCCCACGTTGTCGTTGATGAAGTCCATGGAGTAGAGGCGCTGGACAAGCGCAGACACCGTCCGCTCGCCGGCGACCTCGAGGATGCCCGCCCGAATGTGAACTCCTGCAAGCGCCACTTCATGCCCCACGGTGGGCGCCAACTGTCATCGTGGTGAACAGACAGATGCCATAGGATGGCTTGAGTTGGGGCCGAATGGACGCTAGAGGATTCGGGGGAGGGTTTGTGATTAGATGGGATGAACTTCCGGATGGTTTCCTCAAGAACTTAGCCAAGGCTAGAGGTTGAAGAAGAAAGACATAAGGAAGAACTCGCTCTAGATCATCTTCTTTATTGATCTCCACATGTTACAAGTTTCTCAGTACAAGGGCTTAATTATGCGTACATGTGTTCGTCGCCTATGAAGAGGGCTGCCCCCTCTCCTTATATAGGGGAGAGGGTGGCTTACAGGGCAAGAAACCCTAATGGCATCTTTGACTAGACAAACTACTTTACAAAGTTACTTTAATCATGGATGACGCCGGGGTCCTCTTTAATCAGGGAGGCCGACGTTCTCCGGCTTCTTTCTTCGTCATCCTCCTCTTTATCGTCAGCCCTTCGTTTAAAGCTACTTTGCTTAGCTCATCTTTGTCTTCTAGCTCTGGAGAGGATCTTTGACCAGTCCTGCCGACTTGCTCTTGTTTCCGGTAGCCCGGTGTCTTCTTTACCCGGTTCCGGCATACCCCTCTTGGGGATACCGGCTTAGCCTCACTTAGCCAAACTCTTATCTTTGTGCTCCGGTATGAACATTAAACTGGTATCTTGATGGCTCAAACCATCCGGTTTGGCATGCCTTTGGCATACCGGGGGTCATCCCCCCAACACATCATCCTCCTCCCCCTCCTTTAGCGCTGGAGGCTCAGAAGGACAGGCAAGCTCTGCGAAATTCTTGCTGTGGTCCATGGTGGAAAACACCGCCGCCTGCTGCGGCTTGAGCGTGATCTGGCGATAGTCCTCGTCGATAGAGCAGCCGACGATGAGGTGCTTCCCCGGGAAGTCCTCCAATTCGTCGCCGCCACGGAAGTCCACCCGCGCCTCCGGCTCCATCTCGCACCATTTTCTTTGCTGACGGAGGCGGTGTCGAGTCCACAGCGTCCTCCTCCTTGGGGCGGTGGTGTTGAAGCGTCCTTCGAGACGGAGCCGAAGCGGTGTGCCGCGCACCGTCCTGGATGATGACACTGCCTGAAGGATGCACGTGCACGATCGAGGTGCAGCCACCGGCGATTGACGAGCCGGTGCGTGAGTTGCGCAGTGCCGCCATCCTTGCTAGCAGCCTCCGTAGCGGCGGCGCCATGCATTGTGCCTACGTGTAGAAGAGGGGCACGCACACGTGATCGACGACGTGGATGCGGGGCCTGAAGCCGTACTCCGCGAGTGTCACGTCTATGTCGCAACCTTGCCACCATGCCCGCCGACCAAAGCGATTGAAGCGGCCGGCATTGCGGTCGGCCGAGCATGCAAGCTCGATGCTGCGCTCGTCTTGGAAGCGCCGTGGCCACGCCGGGATGGTAGGCGCGTTCGCCGGCAGGCTTCGCTCCACCGATGTCATGTGCGCCTACCGCTCGGGATGAGGGCACGCGTCTCCAGTCTAGGTGCGGTGACCCAGCATACCACTGCATGTTGCAGTATTGTCGTGGTATCGTCACGGCATATGCCATAGGGTGGCTAATCGAAGTGGTTCCTGAGGGATCTCACGGCGGTATCCGGATGCGGGTATGGGCACGAGCGGCACGGCGACGTACCCAGGTTCGAGGCCCTCCGATGGAGGTAAAACCTCTACTCCTGCTATGAGTGTATATGATGATCACACGATACAATGGTGCTCCTAGAGCTGTGTCCGGCTGCTCCTGGAAGGCTAAGGGAGATGATGGTCTCTCTCACAGGGCAGCTCTGTAGGTAGGTGAAAGCAATAAATGATCGATCCCCTGCACGAGAGGGGGTAGTGCGGCTTATATAGGCACCGGCACTTTACATATAAGACCCTATAGTTTACTGGCCGGCTCGGCCGGCTCCGGCTCCCGCTCCTTCCCGAGGCGGTGACGTCAGGAGTGGTTGAGGCATCGTGGCCTGTCCCATCCGGCTGCCACGGTCAGCGGTATGGAGAGGAGGTGTCCCTGTCTCTGTCAGCCACTGTAGCCAGTACGGATCGTCGTAAGCCCTGACGGCCTGTCCGGCGCGTGGCACTATTGCTCCACGCGTGCCCGCGCTTTACGGAAGATGAAGTCAGCGTGGACTTTGGGAACCCGGATCACCAACCCGGTTCCTTCCAGTGCAAGACTCGCCAGCCTCGAGTCGGTCTGAGGTACAAACCCCAGTCGGATATGGCTTGTAGAAGCCGGCCCAGCTACAGCATTGGTGGCCGTAGCCAGGCCGACTAGGACCTAGAGCCTGCCGGCTTCCGGACCAGCCGGCCACGGCGCCAGCCGGCTGCTCCTCAGCCGGCCTTTGCCGCGAGCCGGTCAGTGGCCAGCCGGCAGCTCCGCGTCCATTGCCCTATCCGGGGTCTTCCCCCCGACAAGTATACAAGTCGTTGATATGATCTTCATGAAGGGACTTCTTCACAAATATCACATCCCTCGGAGTGGTACAACAGAAACATTGCAGGTCATAACGCTCCATATTATATTACAAACATGGTCTTAACAAGTTGGTATTCTCACAGGTCCGATGAGAACACCCTAGGATATTACTTAAGTACTCTTACAACTCAAAGTTAAGAGACATGATGAGCTCAGCAACTTATTTAAGTAAGCCACTATGCTGCTCGCGCTCCGAGATGTCTAGGGTAATACTCTATTCCTTCGCCTCAGTGTTGTAAAATCCGTAGACTATCTCATAGTCCACGCCTTCAACTCCTCCTGATAGGTCTGGCTCTTCGTAGACCAACTCGTAGTCCCCTTTCGGTGCTCTGGTACAGGCCTCCTCTTCATTGTCACAGTCTAGCAAGGGTGTCGAAAGAAAGTGAGTACAGAGGTACTCAGCAAGTTCAAAAGAGAAAAGGTGTGTGATGCACTAGCAACGACCATTGATCCGAAAATCTCATGTCAATGCACGTTTCACAAACATTTCTTCAAAAGGTTTATTTTATTTTGAAAACTATGCCCGCCAATCTTCACAAGTTGATCAGAACTTCACGGAGTTCCTTTTCTGCTGCGTTCGTAGTTCCCTTCCCGGAACTGGGAGTGACAAGCCACAATTTGATACACTCTTCAGAGGTGCGTTACTTTTCCCATAAGAGAACTTATCCTTGATGCCAACCGGGCGTAATTGCCCGTCCACACTTCCTAAGTGTGAGGCCTGTATAAGAACCAAGCCAATCACTGCCTTCTCCACGACCCCGCATACCCACCCTTTTGTAAGCTGTCATGTCCTTTATCTATAGGTAGACTGGCCCATGCATTTGTTCTCGCCTATACCATTAAGGTAGGCTGTTCCGAACAATTCTTATGCCCTGCCATATACACTATAGATAGACTAACCCGGACAACCCTTACAATCCATCATAGACCTTTAACAATTCTGTCCTCTCCTATATCTATTGGTAGACTGTTATGGACCACTGTCCTCACTTTTACCAATAGATAGACTGATACGTGCAACCCTTATCACTGATCCGTTGATATGCGAGAGGAAAAAGATACAACTGACTTCCCCAGAGCCATTATAGATCTCACGGTTAACGCGAAATGTACAGCGCTAGAATCACTAGACGGCATTGGTGATTAGTCCTAAATGAATAGAACCCTTGAAATGGAACCTCCACCATCAACACATACCATGGTTCAATTGCCAACCACATAGTCATATTCATAATTGGAAAAGTAACATTTTGTTTTCAATGCAGGAGTGATAAGTATATTGCTTTGCGAGTGAATTGATAGAAAATAATTAATATGACATGAGCAAGAGTGAACTTGCCTGGTGACTGCGAGATAATGTAGTTCGAAGGTTTGGATGGAACCTGGACCTCGGGTTCTGAAAAGAAGCATCATTGTTCGATAAGGACAATGTTATAAAATACAAATGGTGCATGCATGCATGATTGCATTGTTTTATGTTGAATCCCTTTCCCGGAGTACTTATTAAAATTTAGATGATTTAGGTTTTATTTTAATATTATGCCTTAGGCAGTAATTTATACTCCTTTAAGGATAAAATTATATTGTTTTCTTATTAAAGAAAATCTAAGCTTAATAGAATTTTCCTTTAGAAAATATTTACCTTAAATGAAAAGGATTGAGAATAATAAAATATTTATCTTTTTGGAAATATTGCATTTTGAAAATAATAAAGTTATTTGGAATTTTCCTTGATTTAAATATCCAAAGAAAATTGCAAATTTGACTTTTAAATTTTAAATTCTCATAAAAAATTCTTTGATTTGAATTCTCATTGTTTATTGCATTTCATCTTTTTGGTAAAGGAATATTTTCTATGTGTTATTCATATTTTTCTTGAATTTTTGGAGTTGTTTAGGATTTATTTGAAAATTTTATAGTATAGGATTTAAATTCAAATTTGAATTGATTTAAAACCTAGGGCAAATGACCAAAATACCCCTGTCCCACTGGTCAGCCCATTAGGTCAAACAGGACTAGTTCGGTCCGAACCGACCGCGTCGGCCCCCCCTCTCTCTCTCTCTCTCTCTCTCGCTCGACCTAACCCTAACCCTAGAGCGCTCTGGCGATTCGTGGCGATGGCGTTGCCGCCACAGTCGCCACGCTCTGGCTCACTCTGGCCACCTCTAACCACGCCACCGGTCACATTCGAACCCCCGTGCGATGATCTATCGATCTATCCAAGTGGTTTCGCCAGTTGCTTCATCCTACTCCAGATCGCCTCCGTGCTAGATCTGGAGACGAATTGCCTCCGGTAATTTGATGTCTCCGGCGAGCTGCAGTCGCCGTCGTTGATGCTCGCGTGTGCATGGGACTGTCCTGGCGCGGGTGATACAGTGGCATCGCCTGTGCCGTCGTCCCTAGGGTGTTGTGCTGGTGGTTGGGTTTGTCGGCGTAACGCCGGCGTCTACCCTGGACTTGCAGCT
The DNA here is from genome assembly GCF_019359855.2 of Lolium perenne. Classification (NCBI taxonomy): domain Eukaryota; kingdom Viridiplantae; phylum Streptophyta; class Magnoliopsida; order Poales; family Poaceae; genus Lolium; species Lolium perenne. The sequence goes on along the minus strand of NC_067248.2, from coordinate 218,367,267 downwards.
GCTGCAGCCGCGCGAGCACATGGCTCCCATGGTGTAGCCTCTGCTTCCAGGCGCATGTAAGGTTCTCCTCTTCCTCCTCCATCTCTGTTACCTCTCTGTGCGCCTCCATGGTTATATTGTTCATCTTCTTCTCTCCTTGCTTTCCTGATGATCCTAGGATCATGCAGGAACACCTCTGCTGATGCCCTTTGCATCCATTCCTTCCTCTCTAGTCTACTTTGGCCAGCCATGCCATTACTGGCCACTGGCCAAGCGTGTGCTGTTGCTATGCTGCTCATTGCTACTTCTACTGCTTCCTGCTACTGCCTGTTGTACTGCTATGATATTTGATGCCATGTCTAGGCTTACTGGTGCCATGCTTATGCTTGTCTAGGTCTACTGATGCTTGATTGGTTGCTGGTGGTTCTTGCTGTCAGCAGTGGCTAATAGCTTGAAACTTGTGATGCCCGTGGTGCTCTTTTGTGACTTGTACATGATTCAATTGATCCATTTGGATCAATAGATGCTAGTAGCTAGGCTCTATGACTTGTTTGGCTGCTGCTTCTAGCCATTGGCTAAGCCTCCCAGCCTTTGCTGGTTGCCATCTGGTTCACCTATGAAGCTTACTGGTGTGTGATTATCTATCTGGATGCCTTGTGATGCTACTGGTGCTTCAGTAAACCTCATGTGCATGTCATGTTGTTCTCATGTGTTGATTTCTGTCAGTTATAATTGATTAACCATGTGTTGGTAATGATTCATTTGCATTAACAGTTGCTTATACGGATTCCAGTATACTTTGGAATGAATTTGTTTGTCTGAACCATCATGGTAATGAAGACAAACTTGCTTGTGTGGCTAGTTTTCTTGCTAGGCTAGTGTTGTGACCTCAGTAGCTTGCTACTGCATCTGGTTGCATCTTATTTGGCTATCTGGTGGGTGTTATGAAAAGATAAACAATATCCACATTTGGGAATCATTTATATGAATGCCCTGTGGATGCTTTTGATGAAAAACTGGGTTGATCTGATGGTTTAATACACCAAATGGTGCTAGGTTAACTAGTTGGCCACTGTTCTAGTGTCTTGGATGGCTAGTACTAGATCTACTTATGCATATCCAGTAACTAGGTCCCTAGTTCTTGGTCTGGCCTCCTCTTCCTAGCATCACTTGGTAAATACCAAGTGATGACATACCCTGTAGAGCATATGCTCCACACCAAGTGTGTGTATGAGCATGCTTATGATGGATTTGATCATAAGTTCAATCCAGGTATGATTTATACCTTGTTCCAGCTCCTAGATAGATATTTTGTGTTGGTGCAATGCTTCTGGATTGTTGATTTGATCAACAGCCCTTCACCTCCTAGCTCCTGGATGATCTTGCCTTAGGTCACCATGATCTATGGATGGTTTGGTTTTGTTTTGGGGTTGGTTCCCTGGATGATCTATGGAAATGCTCTACTGGTGTGTTCTTGAGTTGTTCTTGCTGTTCTTCTTGCTGTGATGAATGATCCAACCCTATCTCTAAACCACTATGCTATATATAGCACAGGGAGCTGCTCTCCTTGGTCGACAGCACTTGTGTGTGTGTGTGTTGTGCTGTCCATCCCTTCTTCCCTTGCTCATGATGGAGAAAAGCTGTTGGGCCTCACTTTGGCTTTGGTTGGGCCTTGATCCCCCTGCCATGGCTTATCTCATGCTTTCTGATTATTTTTACTGCCAAGTGTCAATGACACTTGTTACTGGACAAAACCATTCTATTTGTTGCTCTTATGCAGGTTTCAAATTGGACAATGAAGATTTGATGAAGAATTGAGTAGAGGAACAGTTCATTGATGTAATCTTCATTTTCTTTCTTATTTCTGTTTCATATATTACATTTATTGTAATATAAAGAATTCTGTAATGACAATGTAATGTGTGTGTATGATCAATAAAGCTCAAGGTTTTATTGATGAGATTTTATATAAATTTGATATTCACTTATGAATTATGTGTGTAAATGTGATGTGCTTTTCAATTATGAATTCATAATTCACTTATATATTGATCACTTTATACTTCTATTGTTTGAATTCAAATTTGAAATGCCAAATAAAACATTCTCCCCAAAACCTTAAGTTTCAAAAGAGGTCATGTCAAAATTCATAGCACTCACATTGCTCTAACCCTAATAGCAACGAGAGAGAAACCTCGATCCCTCTTAGGTTTTATGCAATAAGGCGCAAAAATTTCCCCCGTTTTGCGATGAAATGCACATCCCATTTCTAAATCTACCCTTCGTTGGTCCTATATTCTAGGATATTACACTAGGCGGCGGTGGCGGTGGCAAGGCATAGCCGGCATTGGAGATGTGCCACCTATGCGGCAACTTGAACTGGACCGGCACCGGGATGCGCTGCGAGTAGAGGACGTCGGCCTCGTCGAGGCTAAGCTGCAGCGACCGGAGCCCGTTTCCGCGGCATTTGAGAGATTAGTGGTGGAAGAGAGTAGGGTTGGACGACGGGGGAGAAGAACATCGTGTTGGTGGTTTTTAAGGTCGGAGGACTTGCATTGAAGGTGCGTGGGGGAGGTGGTTTGACGTTGTGTGTCCAGCCGCCTCCTAGTCATAACCGCCTTCGTGTCGCCTCGGTTCTCGAGCGATGCAATTGACGCCAACGACCGTCCAGTACGTGTCGTTTTTAATGCGAGCCACCGCCTCCTATCGCAGCCAAGGTGGCCCCACCCACGAAAACCGTCGTGGTGCTTGGCGCCGGTACGCCCGATTCGTGCCCTCTGCGAAGGGGCTGACACGGGGTTGCCGGCGCTTCTATTGGGCTCGAAACCACGCCGACGCTTTTTGAGGCGCGCTGGTGTGAGCCTAAAAACCGCGTCGGCCCCCGAATAGCTATCGGGGCTGTTATCGAGGCATCTCCGGTGGAGATGCTCTAGCTACCCCAAACCATCCGGCAGGCTCCTGAACAATGTAAGACTTATTGCTCCCTCCATTCCTGAAAGTAAGAGCATCTCTAGCCGCGTCCCCCTAACGGTGTCGGATCAAGCGTTTGGGGGACGTGTTTCCTTCGTGCCACGTTTGGGGGACGTCGCTCCAGCCGCGCCTCCCAAACGCCGCCCCCCAAACAGAAATTCAAATAGTTTACATTCAAAAGAGATCGTTCCCGCCGAAGTCACCGCGATCAGAGTAGCCGCGATCAAAGTAGTAGGCGCGCGATCATATTACAGACCGGTGGTGCAAGCTAATAAGACGTAAATTAGAAGAAGGGGTTGGGCGACGCCGAAAGCGCATCCCGAGTCGACGTACGCCCGTCGATCACGACAACCTCATCGTGCTCTGCCTAGTGTGCCTGCTCCGTCACCGACGGCGAGGCAGATGCTGATGTCGCTGACGCTGGTGTACTAGCAGACACTGTCACACACGCGTCTACTGGTGCCGGCTCTTGCTCCGGGGGCGGGGTTTCTACCGCTGCCTCGGCCGCTGCCATTTTGGCTTCGATGTCATCGAGGATCATGCCTTTGTAGAAGTTGTGCGCCGCCCATGTTCGGGGAGACATTCCAGCTGTCGGTGCGGTCTGCAGGGACATGTCCTCCTTCCGTTTCTTGAGCTCCATCTTCTCCTCTTGCCTCTTGAGCAGCACCACCCACCTTTTGTCGGTCTTTTTGTCGCAGAAGAGTAGGGTCGAGGAAACCTCGGTGAGGCACTGCGTGATCGACGCCTGCGTCTTCTCGTTCGACGCATCGTCGGCCAAGGCCGCCTTGGCAGCCTTGTTATTGATAGGGCGCCCTCCCGATGTCGCAAGTGGCACATCCAGATCAATGGCATCTTTCCCCTTCGATCTTGAATGACGCGTCAACCGCCATTTCTTGTTCTTTTTGAGCTTGCTATAGCAATGCATCAGCTCGAAAGACTAATTCCATTCCGAGTGCTTCCGGTACATCGCCATGGCCTTGTCGAACTAATCAAAGGAAGCGCAATCAGATCGTGATTACAAACTAGGCGCTAAAGATTATCGTAGAAAGAGGCGTACCACGTCGCCGATGTTCGCGCCGCTGTCACCTCTGGTCTCGGCCTCGTTATGGTACCCATGGAACATGTTCACCGACGGATGATGGCCCATCGCGTCGACATTGCCTTTTGGCTCCTCTTCATTGTCACTTTGCGGTAAGCGCTGTTGACTAGCTTGCGCTCATCGAACTCTGCCTTGATCCTCGCCAAATACTTCCCGTACTTTCGGTTAGCGCCGATGATGGAGTCATGGCTCACCGTCGACCACGACTCGCAGAGACATTCATCCTCCAGAACCTTCCACTTGGTGCCTCGTGTGCCCGAGGCCTTCTTCCTCTTCTTCCTCACACCGGCCGCGTCAACCTCCACGAGATCATCTACATGCTCTGTGGCACCCGCGTCCTCGTCGTCCTCTTTGTCGCCCCCCTCTTCGTCCTCATCATCGTCGTCCTCCGCCCCTTCCTCCTCCTCCTCCCCCTTCTCAGCAACGGTGCCCTCGAATTTGAGAGGACCCCTGCGGCCAGTGAACGGGGCGCCGTCCGCACCAGGGCCTAGCTCGCGCTGGGGCGCTTGGTCGTATGCCGGGGAGTAGAACACAGTGTTGGGGTTGAAGCTGCCGTGCAGCAGGGTATCCTCGTACCGCGGCAACAATTTTGGCGTCACACACACGGGAGTGGTGTAGGGGCCGTCGTTGCAGAAGCCGGATGTCGATGGGGACATCACTCCCGGAATGTATGATGGCCCCGACGTACTCCATGGGCTCGCGTTGCTGGCCGCGGCAGCGCGTGCTGGTGCGCACACGCCACCACCGTCTTCTTCTCCAGCTGCGCCACCATCCATCCCCTCTGCTCCGCTGTCGACAGCTTGCGGCGCAGTCAGTCGTGCTGGCACTGATCCTCGGTCTAGCCTTCCGGCTTCTTTTTCGCAGCCGGCGCCTTCCGCGGCTTCGCAAAGGGCACCTTCGGCCCTTTCGTCTCATTACCCGTCGACTTGGTGGATGAGGAGAGGGTAGTGGCGGCGGGAGGGACAGAGACGGCGGGAGGGAGAAATGAATCAGCGAGATAGGCGGTGAAATATGTTGGGAGGGCAGAAATGCGCGGCGGGAGAGGCGCGATGTGGCGGGAAAGGCGCGATTTGGCGGGAGAGGGGGTCGAATTTTTATATGCCGCTGACTCGTCGAGCCCGCGTCTCCTCGTCTCGCTTTTCGTTGTGTCCAGCGCGCCCAGAGCATTCCCTGTGTAGCGGGGACAGAGCCTTTGGGGCGCACGGCTGGGAACGAAATTTGTCCGGCATGCCCCAAATCCCTTTGGAGGACGTGGGGGACGCGGCTGGAGATGCTCTTAGGCCTATAATTTTTTCAAAAGTCAAACTAAAGTTTTACCATGTTTTAGAAAAATGATCAATAACTATACTCCCTGTGCGGAAGGTTTAGTCAAACATGGTTCTTGGTTTAGTCAAACAATTCAAACAAGTACCATACGTTCTTGGTTTAGTCAAAGTCAAACTTTGGCAAGATTGATCAAATACGTAAAAAAAATACCGACACCTAAAATACAATATTAGTATTATTAGAATAATCATAAAATATTTATTCACATTGTATGAATTTGGTATTAGGAATATTTCTATTTTTTGCTACATACTTGGTCAAATTTATAAAGGCTGACTTTGACCAAACATAAAACGTAGGGTAAATAAAAACAAATGAGCATTATATTGGTATCGTATGAAAATATGTTCCCTGATGCATCTAATGGTATCGATTTGGTACTGTATATGTTAACTGATTTATCTAAACACATGGTCAAACTTTACGTGCTCTGTTTTTTTCTTAAAAAAAATACACATCTGAAAAACAATTACATGCCTTACTCTCATGAACAAAAGGGAGTATTGTGAACATTGATTTACTAATTTATCCACCTACATGTAAAATGATACTTCCTCCGTCCCAGTTCGCAAGACAAAGTTCCAAAAAATATTTGTCCCAAAATGCCTCACCTTCTAGGCACATTTGTATTTAATGTGGGAGTAAAACTGATTCATTATTGCATGCAAAAGACTCCTCCTTTCGTATCCCACCAATTAAAGGGTAGAAAATAAAGTTCTTTTTAATTTCCCAATTAATTGCAGTGCCGATGTTAACAGTTTTACGTGGAAATTTAGAGCCAATGAGAATTCACCTTGGGCCAAGATATTTGAAAACTTTGCCTTGCGAACTGGGACAGAGGGAGTATAAATAAAAAATGAACATTGATTGTATGTCAATTAATTTCATTAATTATGGTTTTTCAATGGACAATTTATTTGTATCCATATAAAAAATATCATCACATGGCCATTCATTATTATTGAACATTGATGGAACAATTGGTATACATCCGTATATAGAAGATACATATATCAGCAAAAATCAATGCATTAAATGTTGACTTATCCATTTTCAAGATGCATTCTAAACATTTCTATATATAGGAGATGCTCCAATCTATATATTGGTTATCCAGACACATTAAAGTAACCAAGGAAGTAAAGAACCACGTAATTCTTTTTTTTCAAGAAAGACGCTTCGTTGTGTTCATGGGTTTTTGCTATGTTGTGATATCAATATTTCTTTGTTTGTCATTGGCACCGTGGTACCTCACTTTTGTCGATTCAACATATGTTGGTGGCAAATTACGAAAGAATGGCAAGGTAAAAAACTCTACCTTTAGCGCTTTCAACACACATACAGTATTTCTAAATTTGTGTTTTTTCCACCATGTTATTGTATCCACTTGACCACTTAATCGATTAATCCTAATAGTTATCAATGTTGAATCCAGTCATAATTATTCATGCTGAATTATGTGCCCAATGAAAGATTATTGAAACATGTTAACTTCTTATCTTCCAGGATCTTCACATAAAAGTTATGCTAACTATCTAGAACTTGTTTTTGCAGAATACTACTATTTCAAGATCCATACCTTTATTTTTCGCACAAAGAAACAAGTTTGCAGATGCTATGGGTACCACTATTTCACATGTAATCCCCCACCCACCCCAGTCTCTCTTTCTCCCTTCATCACTCTATGTATCTCTCTTGATTTGGGTAATGCTTATTGATTCGTCGCTAGCATTGATGTCTCACAGATGTCAAAGTCCATTCCAGAGACTTCCATAAGTTTATCGTTTCTAACATCTTTTTTTTTTGACGTAAGAACACTTATATTATAATAAGCAGCAGGCCACCTCATTAAAAACCTTCCAGTCCCCTTAGGTACCCTGGTAAGGAAAAGAGTGTGTAAGAAACCTGCTGCCAAAGATTACACAGTGTTCATACAATCTGCAGTGATCAGATCCCGAACGCAGTCAGGGACTGAATCACTCATACAACCCGAAAAGCCAGATTTTCCTAATTGTGCTAGAATATGAGCAACACCATTCTGACTCCGATCCACTTTAGATAAGGAGATATCGCTGAAGATCTTCAACAGTTCCCGGGCCTCTAAAATCGTTTCTAACATCTACTAACAAAGAATGAGCATTTTCTTTGTTGTATGTATTGGGAGGGTTGGCGTTGTATTGGCTTGAATGACAAAATCTCACGACATTGATAGTGAGACGATCTACAGATTTGCATTTGGAGTATAACAGTTGTCACCTGCGGCGTTAACTTTACTACATGCATCGAGTCATCAGCTTGTTAATTAAATTTTAATGTATTATGTTCTGATCATTCACTAATTTAATCTATACTTGTGTATCACTAGTATGCAATGTGGCACACAGAGCTAGGCAAGGTTTATGGTCTTCGAGCTGAAATGAGTATATGGGGTTCCCCAAATCAAGAATACTCTCAAGAATCTGGAGCTGCCATACAGATCTATTGTTCAGACGGAGGAAAATATAGCTTAATCGAAGCTGGATATCACGTACAAACATATCAGTTGTTTTTGTTAAACTCATCTGCTTTTCCAGATGATGCTATATATATTTGTTTAACTTGTGGTTTACCTTGCAGGTTTCTCCTTCTTTGTACCGTAACAGAGATGTCCGCTTCTTTACATACTCAACGGTAAGTGTTCACGACTCCCCTCTAATAAAGTACTCCGCACATACTCTCTAGAGGTCTGCATGCAATCATCTTTTATTTTATTTATTTACTCGTTGAAGTCATTGCTAGACTAAATACGGACCTTTGTACGTCCACAATAAGTCAATAATACAACACAAGTTTCCATTTCTCATTTCTCAGAAGGACACCAAATCAGCAGGCTGCTACAACCTAGAGTGCGCAGGATTTGTTCCTGCAACTGGAGCTGCTCTACGGCCTGGCCAAGCCGTTGCACCTCAATCAACGTATGGTGAAGCTGACCGCTACATCAGGCTTAGCCTGAACAAGGTACTCCTTTTCCCCAACGAGACAATCTACGAATTTGCATTCGGAATGTATGCATTAGCGAAAGTTGTGCAGTTTTTACCCCTTGTAAATTTTGTGCACAACTGAGTCCCGATCGTTAGCATTTTTTCTCCTAGAAGCTTTATTCCCGCTGGTTTTTCTCACGGCAACTAAGGGCATCTCCAGTTAGACCCCATATGGCGTCCGATACCACTCATTTTTCGGCCCACATAGAAGACCACCGGCACGGTCACGGAAATGGGGGCCGGTTGGCTTTCAGTTGTAGCCCCCATACAATCGAAAAATTAAACAATATTTTATCGTATATGCGATTTTAAAAACTAATCGTACTCTGTAGTACATGTCTTCGAAGTCATCGTAGTCACGGTTGTCGCTTGGCGCGCGCGGCTGAAACCTCTCAGGCAGCGGTTGGGCAAGCTGCAACTGTTATTGTGCACGCTGTAGGGACCTGAGACCACAGAGGCTACAACCTTGGCCGTGGTTGCCACTGCGTGCATGGTAGGCCTGCTCCACCTTCTCCCACCATGACCGGGCGTAGTCCACCGGCGCCGGCGAATTGGATTCGAGGGAGATGCGTATGGCAGCACGTTGGCCCGGATACACCTCCGGGTCGCCGGTGGTCTGTAATGGTGCACGGCCATGGCGTACTCCGGAGGAACCTACCACTCAAGTCGTAGCCACACGAGCCAAAGATATATGCGTAGAGGCGAGGGCTCCCGGATGGCAAGGCTGCCGCACCTGCTGCCACCATTCCTCGGCTGGAACTGAGGGTAGCTCAGGCGGGGTAATCGCCCGACATGATCTGGTCCATCACGCTCTTGAGAGTCCGACCACCCTACCATAGCCGGCGCCGGCCTCGTTGTTGTTCACAAGAGGTGGTTCATCCCCCTCGTACCTGGTGAGCTTACTCTCCTGCTGATTGGCGAAGAAAGCGTCCCAAGTCGCGTCGTTGTCATGATCCCAGTGGGGATCCATTCGCGGGTCGGACGTGACCGTGACATAGTAGTGGTGGGTGATGGCGCACAACAAGCCACACCTTGTGGGTTGGGAGAGACCGGCACGCCTCCGGCGCTCAGCCTCCATCCGGCCGGACCAACACAGCCAGCGGCGGCCACGACGCGCCAGGCGCCCCCCGCCCAGCGGCCAGACGGAGAAGCTCCACGCCGGCCAGCCGCCACCGCGACGGCCAGGAACCACCGCGCCGCCGTGCGGTCGCGGCCCGCCCCGACGGGCCCGCCCTACGCGCGGGAAAGGGAGACCAGAGGCGCGCCCGAGGCGCCGCTGTCGCAGCCACCGGGCTGGCCACTTTACACGGCTGGAGGAGCTGCTGCTGAAGCCCACTCCGCCGGACTTCGCCACCGCCAGATCGGGAGCCGCCCCGTTGGACCATCTCGCGCGCGGGGAAGAGAGATTCCACCGCCGCCGGCACCGTGCGGGCTTTGCCCGGCGGCTCACGCCGGCAGCGTTGGCCGGGGAAAGGGGGACGGGGGACGGCTGGAGGGGAGGGTAGGGGCGCCCCGGACACCTCGGGGGAGGGGGGGCGACGGTAGCGGGGGGCTTCCTTCGCTTGTTAAGGTTTCAAGAGATGATCCCTTAGCTAAGGGAAGACAACTTTCTCTCTCTTCATTTTCTCTTTCCCAACTAAGCAAAAATCGTGGCATCTCTAAGAGAAGGCTGACATCACCGCATTGTACGTGCCCTAAGATCTTAGGAGGGCCCGTATATAAAACTTCGCAAACCGACCAGACTGTTGGGACCAACCGTTTGATATGCTTTAAAATCTTTATTAGGAGGGGTATCTATAATAACTAAATGAGAACAACCCACTAAGGGTAATTCTCTCAACATGCAGCTATGCCACCTCATCAATCTTCCACGTCATGCTTTTAAGCCAGGTCATCAGTTGGTCCAATTCAGTTTCTTTCACTTCAAAGTCCCATTGATCTCCTTCCTCTACGACCACATGTTTGCATTAAGTACAATATATCTTTCCACTACTAATTTGAAAAAGAAACTGATTCCTAACTGACGGACATGCGGAAGGATAGTGGCGTCATCAAATCATATTTTTTTCTCCTTTTTTCCAACGCACCATCTTCAGTTGCCTTTGGCCTCCATTTACTTACCTTTGGCTTCCATTTACTGGAGCATTCATGGATTTTCTTCCTTTCGTCTTCCCAGGAGGACCGAGGGGATTGTTCTATATATAGAAGCTGCTCTAGCGTTCCATTCCTTCCTCTTCCCGTGGTCTTCTCAAGCAAGAGATCCGAGTTTTTCCCCACTCCGCTATGATTGGAAGTTTATGCTGTCGTGCTTACTGCTCAGGTATTGGCTTGGGGACGACGCTTTAGAAGGCCAATCTTACCGCCTATCTCTGGTTGTAAAAAACATCATCGCTGACCCTGAATCGTCAGTAACAGGGTTGGTAGCATCCTGCTAGGCTCCAAGAGGGCATCTGCTTCCGGACTGGCCTGCCCATGGTGCAGCTCCTTTCTCCAAGGTCATCGTCTAGCAGTGCCTTCGCACATCTATTCTTTTTTTTTCTTCAGCGGGTAGTCTGTTATTTTTGTCCATATTGTGAGTTTGTGACTCATTCAGGCGACTCATCCATATCCGATGCATACGCATTCACCCTGATGGTTGATGCTCAACACTAAATTTCTGTATTGTAGATTGCAGTAGTACGTGCTATGCTACTGATGTTGCTTCTGCCTTGCAGATGCTTGACAAAATGTCGCTTGGTAAAAGTTCAATGCATACCCATTCACCTTCATGGTTGATGCTCATCATTAAATTTTGGTATCCTAGATTGGTGTAGTACGTCCTGATGTTGCTTCTGCCTTACAGATGCTTGACAAAATGGTGTTTATTACTGATTACTAAATTAATTTTTCATAAAGAATTTCTATCAATTCTGTAATTATTGCTGGGCATACAGTAAAAGTATTCCATGGCTACATGTTTACAAGCATCCCCGCAGCAACGTGCGGGAAATCATCTAGTATATAAAACTTGGCAAACCTTTTGCTAAATGGGGTAAGTATGATGAATAGTTGTTAAATGAGGTAATTACTGTAAAAAACAAACAAAATAAGGGGTAAAAACAGGAATTCACAATTAATTATGTGACAATTAAATTCCTAAACGTGGGGCTTTATCAGAAAAATAAAGACTTACGTATTAATTTACATAATTAGATGGATGCTAATTAATAGCTTATGGTGTGTTTTACTATGAGTACATGGATGGTAAGGATCTTTAACTTTGATCATGAATTTATTCCTAATAATCTCATTCTTTAGACTTCTATCATATCAAAATATCTGGTTATGACCATGAGCCATTGTTGATTGTATATAGGATCCAAACACTGGAGACTGGGTATTGTACCGGCATGATTTAGAAGCACCGTCATTTTTGGGGCATTTTCCAAGTCAGCTTTGCCCGGGAACATTGCGAATACAGGCATTGACTGGATTCGTGAATTACCTAAGGAACACACATGGTCCTCCGATGGGTAGCGGACACTTTCCGGATGACGAAGATGACAAGAAATGTGCATACTTTAAGCATATTAAGATCTACGATGCTAAAGGTCATGCTTGGGACCCAATTACAACTCGCATGATCTCTTTAGTTGACAGGGCAGACTGCTACAATGAAACTGACTTTACAGTCGAAATTAATAAGGGCTACATTTTCTATTATGGTGGACCAAGTGGTTGTAACGGTTAACGCCATAGCCCTTTTGGTTATTCAAATAAAGAATAAACTTGTTTAAATCTCTTACAAGTCAAACACCATGAGGCCGGTGCATCCGCGGTTTTGAGGCCGGTTTGAGACCAAACTGTGCCCAGATTTAGCTGGGGGGGGGGGCGGGCATGGGAGGCCGGCTGAAAGCGTGATAAACAAGATAGTTCAATTGGCTGTTTTGAGATCTGAAGCCTCAGTTCCTCGGAGAAGATCACAAAGCACCACTTGTGGGGCCATTCGGCCACCGGGCACCGGCCACGCCTCCTCCACCGAGATGTACTCTTTGGCATCTCGGAGGGTGAAGGTGACATCGCCGGTTACAACGTGATTAACAAAGCGGGGGATGAAGTAGTGTCGAAATAAGGCCACGTTGGGAATAATCCACACGCAAGCCTCATAGAGATGTTGGAACACCGACATCGTTAGGAGGCCGTCCGCGTGGAGGTGTGACAGGAGCAGGCCATACTCCTCCAAGACTGCCACCATGAACGCAAAGAGCGGCGACACCATGCCCGCCATGAGGAAGCACGAATACACCTACCTGTATCCGTCTGCTGGTTCGGAGGCGTCCGGTTCGGTAAGGGCATCTCCAGCGGCGCGACGCTGAGCGACCGTTTGCGTCCGCTTTGACCGAAAATGCGTCTGGCACCCTCTCCAGCGGTGCGACGCAAAGTGACCGGGTCGTCCGCGGAGACGTAAACCTAGCCCAAATATGCGCCAGGTTTGCGTCTCCGCGGACGCTGCGCGGACGCGCAAAGTGTCCGCTCGCGTCTCCACCGGGCCTGCCTAGCAGCGAGTCTGCACCGAGGGCACCGCTTCGGCAGTCAGCGCTTCCGCGTCTGCGCCGTAGCCTTCGCCATCAATGGCGCGGCTGCCTGTTCTGCGAGCGCACTGGCGGGCGGCGGCTGGGCTTCTGCGCCGCCTTCAATGACATCGTATCCCGCGCGCGGCCGCCCTTAAAAGTCCACCGGCCGCGTCGCTCCTTCGCCCACACCACACCTCCACTCGCACCACCACCGCCGCAGCGCCATGGGGAAGAAAATGACTTCGAGGCCTCCGGCAGCGGCACCAAGAAGATCCCGCTCCCCGTCACGGTGGGGAGGCTCATGCACGGTAAATGGATGCCGTGCGACGATGCCTGGTCCGGCGTGCAGCTACCTGGCGGCTGGCGGCTCAGCTGCCGTCGGGTACCCATCCCCCCAGTACCTGCGTGTGAGCCTGATCGGACCGCGGAGATCCGGCGTAGGAGGCGGTATCTGCCGGCGGACCTCCGCGCCGATCCGGCGTATGCCATCGACTCGGAGCTTTGGCGTACGTACCTGTCCACGGAGACGGACAGGAGACGAAGGGCAGGCTTCATGGGCGACATGGATTATCCCTTCGGCCCTGCACCGCCGGCTCGTCGTCAGCAGGCGCCGACGCGTCGTCAGCAGGCGCCGACGCGACGTCAGCAGAAGCAGCACAACGACGCCGACGACCGCGAGGACGACGATGACGACGAAGCCTACGCCGCGTACGACGACGACGACTACGTCGAGGCGCTCGCGTACCATAGCGAGGAGGTGAAGGACGACAGCGACGACTAAGTCGATGTCGTCTTCCACGAATGGCAGCAGGCCATGGCGGAGGGCCGGAACTTCGACTTCCCGGAGAACATGACGGACGACGAGATGGCGAAGGTCGCCGTCCTCGTCTCCGAGTACGACGCGCCTGTGCAGCCACCGCTGCCCCGCTACGCCACCGCCGTCATGCCGCCGGGCCTGTCGGCGGATGAAGCACTTCGACAGGTGCTCCTGGAGTCGGCGGCGCCTCCTCCACCGCCGCCACCGCCGCCACAGCCTTATCCCTGGGCGCCTCCTCCACCGCCGCCACAGCCTTATGTCTGGGCGCCTCAACCGCCGCCACAGCCGCAGCCCTGGGCGCCTCCACCGCCGCCACAGCCGCAGCCCTGGGCGCCTCTGTAGGGATTCGTAGCATAGAAAACAAAAAAATTCCTACCGCAAGAACGCAATCCAAGCCAAGATGCAATCTAGAAGACGGTAGCAACGAGGGGATGAACGAGACTAACCCTTGAAGATTTCCAAAGCCTACGAGAGGAGGCTCTCGTTGTTGCAGAAGATGATCACTTGCCGCTTTCAAAAGCGCGTAGAAGATCTTGACGGTGCCACAATCAGGCAGCACCTCCGTACTCTGTCACACGTTCGGTGTTGATGAAGATGACGTCCTTCTCCCCGTTCCAGCGGGCAGCGGAAGTAGTAGCTCCTCCTTGAATCCCGGCAACACGACGGCGTGGTGGCGGTGTCGATGGAGATCTCCGGCGGAGCTTCGCTAAGCGTTTGCGGGAGAGGTGGAGGAGGTGGGGCGGCTAGGGTTTGGGAGAGGGGGTGGCCGGCCACTATGGGGTGCGGCCAAGGCTATGGCTTGAGGTGGCCGGCCCCCTCCCCTTGTCCCTCATTATATAGGTGGAACCCCCAAGTGTTGGACTACAAGTCTTCGAATAAGACTGATACGTCCAAAACGTATCTACTTTCCCGAACACTTTTGCTATTGTTTTGCCTCTAATTTGTGTATTTTGGATACAACTAACACGGACTAACGCTGTTTTCAGCAGAATTGCTCTGGTGTCTCGTTTTTGTGCAGAAATCCAACTTTCAGGAAAATCCCCGGAATTAATGCCCAAGGGCTTATTTTTCCAGAAGAATCACGGAGCCAGAAGGGCAGGCCTGGGGGAGGCCCAGGCCCCCCAGACACTAGGCCGGCGCGGCCTGTAGGGGGGGCGCGCCGCCCTAGCGTGTGGCCCCCTCGGCTGGCTTCCGACGCCCCTCTCTGGACTACTTAACGCATTCGACCTAAAAACGCACAGGGGTTAGACGAAATCGCCAGAAACCGTCCAGTACGCCGCCACCATCGCGAAACTCCCTCTCGGGACCAGAAACTCCGTTCTGGCACTCCGCCGGGACGGGGAATTGGAGGAGATCATCGCCATCATCACCACCGACGCCTCTCCATCGACCAGCCATGTTTCCCCCATCCATGTGTGAGTAATTCCCCCGCTGTAGGCTGAAGGGGATGGTAGGGATTGGATGAGATTGGTCATGTAATAGCATAAGATTGTTAGGGCATAGTGCCTAGTGTCCGTAATTGGTACTTTTATGATATTGTTGCAACTTGTTATGCTTAATGGTTGTCACTAGGGCCCGACTGCCATGATCTCAGATCTGAACATGTTATCAATTCATGATGATATTCATTGCTTTATGATCTTACCTGCAAGTTGTATAAACGTATTGTTGTCCGCAACCCGAGGCCCCAAAGTGACAAGAATTGGGACAACCGGAGGGGAAGACGGTGATATGAGGATCACATGTGCTCACGGAGTGTTAATGCTTTGCTCCGGTGCTCTATTAAAAGGAGTACCTTAATTTCCAGTAGATTCCCTAGAGGCCCGGCTGCCACCGGCTGGTAGGACAAAAGATGTTGTGCAAGTTTCTCATTGCGAGCACGTACGACTAAATATGGAACACATGCCTATTGATTGATTAGTACTTGGACACCGCTTTATTATTATCTGCAAATGCCCTGCTTTGATTGTTACATGAGTTTCTCTCATCCATGCAATGCCCGTTCATCCATCCCTGTGCCTACAGTATTTTAATCCTGCTGTTTATTATAATCACTACTGCTGTCTTTGTTACTCTGCTGCTGATATTTCACCACTGCTACTGCTATAAAACTGTTACTACTGATAAACTCTTGCGAGCAAGTCTGTTTCCAGGTGCAGCTGAATTAACAACTCCGCTGTTAAGGCTTTCAAGTATTCTTTGTCTCCCCTTGTGTCGAATCAATAAATTGGGTTTTACTCCCCGCGAAGACTGTTGCGATCCCCTATACTCGTGGGTTATCAAGACTATTTTCTGGCGCCGTTGCCGGGGAGCATAGCTTTATTTGCAAGTTCACTTGGATTGATATTGTTCGCTGCAAATTCTCCATCATGGGTAAACCTCGCGATACTAAAGTCGCCATATTACCATCCACTACAAGAAAAGGTACAACTCTGAGTACCTCTGCTACTCTTGATTCACCATCTGTGATAAGTAAACTTGTTTCACCACCACAAGCTTCAAATGCTGGTACTTCTGCTGAATCTGAAAATTCCTCTTATAATTTTGATGATGCTTCTGCTGTGCTTGATAATGATGGTTCATTAGGATCTTTTCTAGATGCTACAATTGCTAGGTCTAGACAAATTGAAAATACTGAAACTCCTAATGAAAATGCTGCTACACCTGTTAATTCACCTGAGTCTGTTGAATACTCTAGTGATGATCTTGATGAAGATTATGTAGAACTTGATGATGATTTCATTGATAAATGCAATGCTACTACTGATGCAAGTAATATTAAAAAGCTTCTTGCACAACGTGCTGTTAGATATAAACTGTCTCCTGATCCTAAATTTGCCACATCTCCTATAAACATTAAGGATAAGGATTATGATTTTTCTCTTGATTTATCTCATATATCTATTGTGGAGAAAACACCTTTTTGTGGTACTGAAAAAGAAAGTGCTGTAGAACACATGATTGAGCTGTCTACTTTGAGTAACTTGTTTTCTGATGATGTTAAGAAGCGTACTTATTTCGTTGCTAAAAATTTTCCTTTCTCATTAAAGGATGATGCTAAAACTTGGTACAATAGTTTGCCACCTAATTCCATTGATAGTCCAAAAGATTTGCTTGATGTTTTCTTTCGGAAATACTTTCCTGCTAGTGCTCAACATATTGCTTTGCAGAGAATTTATAATTTTGACCAGGAAGATGGAGAGAAATTGCCTGAGGCTTGGGCAAGATTTTGCTCTCTTATTAGAGCTCGGCCTGGACATGATCTGGAAAAGCATGATTTACTTGATATATTTTATAGTGGACTAACCATTGAGTCTAGGGCATACCTGGACAGTTGTGCTGGTTGTGTTTTCAGGAAAAGAACCTGCATTTACGCTGAAGAATTATTAGCTAGAATAGGCCGGAATCATGATGATTGGTCTACACCTGAACCAACCCCGACACCAATATTGAAGAAGAGGGGTATGATTAAATTAAATGATGAAGATATGAGGGAAGACAAGAAATCTCTTAAAGAAAAAGGTATTAAATCTGAAGATGTGAAGAATTTACCTCCCATAGAAGATTTATGCAAGATAACTCCCCCTTCATCCATGATTGAGGTACACTCTCTTGAACGCTTTACTAGGGAAGATATTCCGTATTCAAAACCTCCTGCTCAATGCTTAGATGAGTTTGATAATTATATTGTTAAGCAAAATAATTTTAATATGAGAGTAGAGAATCATTTAATGGAAAATTCTCGAGCTATTAGTGAATTGCATGGTATTGTGGAGAGAACCTCCAATGATGTTAAGATGCTTGTTAAACATTTTCATATGGTTCAAACTCAAATTGATCAACTCACTAAAGTGCAAAATGACTTGTTAAAAAATAATTCTAAAAAAAACATGCTTATGAAGTAACAACTAGAGGCGCTGTTTCTACCCAGGATCCTCTATATCCTGAAGGGCATCCCAAAAGAGTTGAACAAGATTCTCAACGAACTGAAACTAGTGCTCCATCTAAGAAAAAGAAAAAGAAACATAAAACTGTTGTAGAATCCTCTGAGCCTGTTAATGATCCTAATAATATTTCTATTTCTGATGCTGAAACTGAAAGTGGTAATGAACATGATAAAGATAATGATAAGAATGATGCTTCTGATAAAGAAGAGGTTGAATAAGAACCTGAAAAACATGCTAAAAATAAAAAGTATACTAAAGAAGATTTTATTGCTAAGAAACATGGTAATGAAAGGGAACCTTGGGTTCAAAAGCAAATGCCTTTCCCTGCTAAGAAACTAAAATCAAAGGAAGAAGAACACTATAATAAATTTTGTGATTGGATGAAACCTTTATTCCTGCAAATCCCTTTGACTTATGCTATTAAATTGCCTCCTTATTCAAAGTATATGAAAGATATTGTCTCTAACAAAAGGAAAATTCCTAATGAGGAGATTTCCACTATGCTTGCAAATTACTCTTTCAATGGTAAGGTTCCAAAGAAGCTTGGCGACCCAGGTATACCGACTATTCCTTGTTCCATCAAGAATAATTATGTTAGAACTGCTCTATGTGATTTGGGAGCAGGTGTTAGTGTTATGCCTTTCTCTCTTTATAAGAGACTTTATTTAGATAAGTTGATGCCAACTGATATATCTTGGCAAATGACTGATAAATCTACTGCTATTCCTGTTGGTATATGTGAGGATGTTCCTGTTCAAGTTACTAATAATTGCTTAATATTAACTGATTTTGTTGTGTTGGAAATGCCTGAAGATGATAATATGTCTATTATTCTTGGGAGACCTTTTCTTAACACCGCAGGGGCTGTTATTGATTGCAATAAAGGAAAAGTACTTTCAATGTCGATGACAAGGAGCATACCATTTATTTTCCCAAGAGGATTGATAAAGTATGTGGAGTTAATACAATTTCTAATGTGAGAACTATCAAAGTGGGAAATATTGATTGTCATATATATGAGCCTAAAGAAGAATATCAAACTCTTGTGATTGGATCCATATCAATACAATTCAAGGTAACATGATTGATTTGAGGTTTATTTCTTCTTATGCTATGTAAAATTTATTCGGTGGCAAGACTTGATCAACCTTGTTAACAAATTCATTTTATATGCATAGAGGAACTAAACAACATCTCTTTCTTCCTCCACTTGTTCTACTTGCTGTAGCATTTTTGTTTTGCAAAGTTCTTTAGTTATATAGAGATTTCAAAATCTTTTTCTGCCCAGTAATAATAAATTTAATACCCAGAAATGTGCATTTTTCAAAGTTTTCAAAAATTCACAAAAATTATACCGTTGGTCTTATTTTTCAAAGATGCACCTGGGAGCACCTGGGGATGACCAGTGGGGCACCCCAGGGTGGCACCCCACAGGCCGGCGCGACCTGGAAGGGGGGCGCGCCACCCTGGTGTGTGGGGCCCTCCTTGCCCCACCACTTCATCTCTTCCTCCCATCTCATTCTCTCTCCCAGAAAAACTCGCACCAGCTTTCTCTCACTCGCGTTTCTGCTCAAGAGCTCAAGATTTCTCGATCTCTTTGCTCAGCCCAGATTTCTGTCTGAAACTTGGCACATTTGCTCTCCGGTATGTGACTCCTCCGATTATCCAAGTAGAATTTTGTTTGGTTGAGTATATCTTGAATATTTTGCTGCTGTAGGTAACATGTTTAGTGAGCTTGCATGCTTGTTCTAAGTGGTAAAAACTAGTTTTGATGCATGTTTAGTACTCTACCAAGTTCCTATAGTAGTTTCCCTCAATTGTATGTCACCAAATCAAATTTTATAATGTTTGTTGAAAAATTTCAGAAAAGGAAGATGGATAACCATAACTTTGGAGAAGTGTTTGAAAGGGAGAGGACAAGCACGGGGAGGCCCTCAAGGTCATCCACTCGGATTAGACGGTCTTATAATGAGGATGTCATCGCACCGAGCTTCGAAGCCGAAGAGGACAATGGAGTCCCTAACGCCTCATCTTTTCCATGTTATGACTTTTTGAGTAATGCAGGGTTGCTGGATGATTTCTTGGTCCTCATCAATAATGTGGGCTTAACCGCCTACATGGAGGATGAGAGGGATCAATACTACATGCTTACTAAAATCTTTGTCGAGAGCTTTCAGTTCAACAACAAACACTACCAACCATCAGTTACATTCAGGATTTATGATGATCCTATTACTATGAAGTTGAAAGATTTTTGTACTGCATTGGATATTGCCCCTGTAGGTACAGCAAAGAAGATCGAGAGCAATCCCAAGGATTTGCTGGAGCTCTATCGAGGAGTCACCAATGATGATTGTCGCACCATTCAGCATGGCAAGATAAGAAACATTCAACTCCCTGCCATTAAATATTTCGCTTATTATCTTGCTACTAGCATTCTTGGTAGGGAGAACACTAGCAATATTTCTAGTTACCATCTTGCTTTCTTAGTTGCTGCACTTACTGGAGAGACATCTTATCATCTTGGTGTTCTAGTTGCTCGCCGTTTGTCTAACAAGGGGCCTATTTTTGGAGGAATTATTGCCTCACGCATGCTAGCATATCTAGATCTTCCTCTTGACCCTACTGATGTGAAATTAACTCCTATAAGGCTTGATATTGCTGCTATGAAGAGTCATCAATTTGTTACAGCTGACTCTAGTTTAGATAATATTGTCTATAGAATGTTGTTTGCTGACGGGGAAGAGAGGGAAGTCCCATTGCCGCAGCCAGATTTGTTCAGTATTCACAGGAAACCATGGTCGCGCTCTAAGGAGGAGGTGGATGAGCAGCTGAAGATACATGGCTTCCACCAGCAGCATGACTCCGAGGACACCGAGCTCTCCCACGACTACACCATCACGTATCCTGGTGCTTCTTCCAGCACATACCCAGAACAGGATCCATCTTCGTCGTACTACGGAGGTGCTACTTCAAGGGCACCATGGGATTGATCTCCACTTAGGCCAAAAGCCTAAGCTTGGGGGGAGGTATACCGGCATCACTCATTCTTTGCATACTATAGTTGCTGGATACTTGTACATACTTGTTTAGCTTCTTAAAGTGGTTTTCTAATAAGAGGGAGATGATATTTGGGGAAGTGCTGATTGAAAACAGATTCTGGACTGATACCAAAAAAATTCTCAAAAACAGCCAGAACGTTATTTTGCGAAGCCTATTTTTGTGCATGTTCCCCAGGTTGTTATCTAACTTTCATTAGTTGAACACTTTTCGAGCTGAGCAGCGGAAGAATTTCTTAAAAATCGATTATTGTACTGCTGTCAAGTTTGAGGAATTTCTGCTGCTTTGTGTTTATGCGACTCTTTTAGTTTTCATTTTCTTGTTTTTTGCTTTGTTTCTTTCCTAAAACACAAAAAGACCAAAAATATTTCTGTTGTTTCTCTTTACCATTTGTTTATTTTGGTTTCTTGCTTTTATTTTGCTTTGTTTGCTATCGTTGGTTTGCTATAAGAAAATCCAAAAAGATTTTGCTTTGTTTGCTTGTTTCCTTTTGTTCTTGTTTCCAATTCGAAAACACCAAAAATATTTGCTGTTCTTCTTTGGTTTTGTAAAGTTCATTATGGAGTTCAGTGGTCTTTGGTGGTTGGAGCTTGGTTTTCATTCCATATTATTCAAGCTACACAAGTGAAAAGGCAATAATGACGATCTGCGACAATCCGACTGTGGTGAGAGGCTGGTATGAACTCTATTTGTTTTCATTTTTGTACATATACTCATCCATGTGAGCATGCTTAGTTGGTTCATGTGAGGTATATGTCATTTAAGAAAGTCTAGTAGTTCATGATCTCTCATGATTAGCTCCAATTTATTAATATGAGTAGCATGTCATAAATATTTGCTTGCATTGTTTTATTCATAGATAGGTATGATATTGTGGTATCCTCCTCTGAATAATTCACTTGAATCAATTTGGCACATGCTCACGCATGCATATGACTGAACCAAAGTCAATTAAGCCTCGATGATTTACTTTACCTCAGAGTTCTTGTATCACTTTTATGCCTCAGTTAATTTATTTTGTCGCAAGCATGATTATGACGGTTGTTGCTCTCTTGATTGTCGCTTCTCAGTCTATTGCTAGCCTTCACTTGTACTGAGCGGGAACGCTGCTCGTGCTTTCAAACCCCTAAAAACCAAGTTATTCCAAAGTGTCCACCATAAATACCTATGCATGGCATTTCGAACCATTCCAAGTAAATTCTCATGTGCTACCTTTAAATCTTCAAAATGCTTCTCAATTTGTGTCAATGTTTTATAGCTCATGAGGAAATATGTGGTGTTTATCTTTCAATCTTGTCATTTACTCCTGACAGACTTTCATAATGGACTAGTGGCACATCCGCTTATCCAATAATTTTGCAAAAAGAGCTGGCAACGGGGTTCCCAGCCCCAATTAATCAACTTTCATTAATAATTCTCTTCACATGTTTTGCCCTGATTTATCAGTAAGCAACTTAAATTGCAAATAGACACTCCTCCATGGTATGTGATTAATGGAAGGCACCCGAGGATTCGGTTAGCCATGGATTGTGTAAGCAAAGGTTTGGGGGAGTGTCATCCATAATAAAACTAAAGTACGTGTGTAAACAAAAGAGAAGAGGGATGATTTACCTTGCTGGTAGAGATAACGTCCTTCATGGGAGCCGCTCTTGAAAGTCTGGTTGACGAGGTAGTTAGAGTACCCACTATCATTCGTTGACAACAACAAACACCTCTCAAAATAATTTTACTCTTGTTTTACAAATGAAAAGCTCTAGCACATGTACCCTGCTTCCCTCTGCGAAGGGTCAATCTTTTACTTTTACATTGTGTCTCCATCCTTTCTTTGAGCACCTTCTTGAGAGCACAACTGTCATTCTTAGTATAATATGCTTGTCCCAAAATGTGATTAACTGTGGTATAACTTTGATGCTTTTATCTTTGATAATCTCTACTTCCGGTATTCCCATGAACTTCAAAGGTGCCCGAGCATTTATGTTTTGCTGTACAAATACGGGCAAGCGAGATACCACTTTATCATATCCTTTTATGAACATTGCAATCCTGCTGATAGACATGATTCATAATGCTCATTATTAATTTGTTGGTACCTTTTCCATGATTGACATAGCTATTAGATTATTTTATTTGCATGTATCTTATTATGAATTGCTTAAGTACTTGCCATATCATGAGAATATTTACATCATATGAACAAATATGTTCGTGAAAGTTCTTTTATCGCACTCAGTTGTTAACTGGATTGCTTGAGGACAAGCAATAAGCTAAGCTTGGGGGGAGTTGATACGTCCAAAACGTATCTACTTTTCCGAACACTTTTGCTATTGTTTTGCCTCTAATTTGTGTATTTTGGATACAACTAACACGGACTAACGCTGTTTTCAGCAGAATTGCTCTGGTGTCTCATTTTTGTGCAGAAATCCAACTTTCAGGAAAATCCCCGGAATTAATGCCCAAGGGCTTATTTTTCCAGAAGAATCACGGAGCCAGAAGGGCAGGCCTGGGGGAGGCCCAGGCCCCCCAGACGCTAGGCCGGCGCGGCCTGTAGGGGGGGGCGCGCCGCCCTAGCATGTGGCCCCCTCGGCTGGCCTCCGACGCCCCTCTCTGGACTACTTAACGCCTTCGACCTAAAAACGCACAGAAGTTAGACGAAATCGCCAGAAACCATCCAGTACGCCGCCACCATCGCGAAACTCCGTCTCGGGACCAGAAACTCCGTTCTGGCACTCCGCCGGGATGGGGAATCGGAGGAGATCATCGCCATCATCACCACCGATGCCTCTCCATCGACCAGCCATGTTTCCCCCATCCATGTGTGAGTAATTCCCCCGCTGTAGGCTGAAGGGGATGGTAGGGATTGGATGAGATTGGTCATGTAATAGCATAAGATTGTTAGGGCATAGTGCCTAGTGTCCGTAATTGGTACTTTTATGATATTGTTGTAACTTGTTATGCTTAATGCTTGTCACTAGGGCCCGAGTGCCATGATCTTAGATCTGAACATGTTATCAACTCATGATGATATTCATTGCTTTATGATCTTACCTGCAAGTTGTATACACGTATTGTTGTCCGGAACCTGAGGCCCCAAAGTGACAAGAATTGGGACAACCGGAGGGGAAGGCGGTGATATGAGGATCACATGTGTTCACGGAGTGTTAATGCTTTGCTCCGGAGCTCTATTAAAAGGAGTACCTTAATTTCCAGTAGATTCCACCGGCTGGTAGGACAAAAGATGTTGTGCAAGTTTCTCATTGCGAGCACGTACGACTAAATATGGAACACATGCCTATTGATTGATTAGTACTTGGACACCGCTTTATTATTATCTTCAAATGCCCTGCTTTGATTGTTACATGAGTTTCTCTCATCCATGCAACGCCCCTTCATCCATCCCTGTGCCTACAGTATTTTAATCCTGCTGTTTATTATAATCACTACTACTGTCTTTGTTACTCTGCTGCTGATATTTCACCACTGCTACTGCTATAAAACTGTTACTACTGATAAACTCTTGCGACCAAGTCTGTTTCCAGGTGCATCTGAATTGACAACTCAGTTGTTAAGGCTTTCAAGTATTCTTTGTCTCCCCTTGTGTCGAATCAATAAATTGGGTTTTACTTCCCGCGAAGACTGTTGCGATCCCCTATACTTGTGGGTTATCAAAGACCCAAACCCAAAACCTTCCATGTGTAGGGAAACCTACCCAAGGTGGGATTCCCACTTGAGGTGGGACTCCCACCTTTCCATGAGGGGGGGTGGCCGGCCACCTTAGGTGGAGTCCACCTGGGACTCCACCCCCTAGGGCTGGCCGGCCATGCTAGGTGGAGTCCCTCCGGGACTCCGCCTTCCATAGTGATTTCTTCCGGACTTTTCTAGAACCTTCCATAAATGCACCGGATCATTTCCAAACTTGGAATATGACTTCCTATATATGATTCTTATTCTCCGGACCATTTCGGAACTCCTCGTGATGTCCTGGATCACATCCGAGACTCCGAACAAAACTTCGAACTCCATTCCATATTCAATATCTACTAATACGACATCAAACCTTAAGTATATTACCCTACGGTTCGCGAACTATGTAGACATGGTTGAGACCTCTCTCCGACCAATAACCAATAGCGGGATCTGGAGATCCATAATGGCTCCCACATATTCAACGATGACTTAGTGGTCGAATGAACCATTCACATACGATACCGATTCCCTTTGTCACGCGATATTTTACTTGTCTGAGGTTTGATCATCGGTATCTCTATACCTTGTTCAACCTCGTCTCCTGACAAGTACTCTTTACTCATACCGTGGTATGTGGTCTCTTATGAACCATTCATATGCTTGCAAGCTAATATAGATGACATTCCACCGAGAGGGCCCAAAGTATATCTATCCGTCATCGGGATGGACAAATCCCACTGTTGATCCATATGCCTCAACTCATACTTTCCGGATACTTAATCCCACCTTTATAACCACCCATTTACGTAGTGGCGTTTGATGTAATCAAAGTACCTTTCCGGTATAAGTGATTTACATGATCTCATGGTCGAAAGGACTAGGTAACTATGTATCGAAAGCTTATAGCAAATAACTTAATGACGTGATCTTATGCTACGCTTAATTGGGTGTGTCCATTACATCATTCATATAATGACATAACGTTGTTATTAATAACATCCAATGTTCATGATCATGAAACTATGATCATCTATTAATCAACAAGCTAGTTATACAAGAGGCTTACTAGGGACTCATTGTTGTTTACATAACACACATGTATCAATGTTTCGGTTAATACAATTATAGCATGGTATATAAACATTTATCAGAAACACAAAGATATATAATAACCACTTTTATTATTGCCTCTTGGGCATATCTCCAACAGTCTCCCACTTGCACTAGAGTCAATAATCTAGATTACATTGTAAGGTACCTAACACCCATGGCATTCTGGTGTTGGTCATGCTTTGCCCTAGGGAGAGCTTTAGTCAACGGATCTGCTACATTCAGATCAGTGTGTACTTTGCAAATCTTTACTTCTCCATCTTCGATGTACTCGCGAATCGAATGATAACACAGCTTGATATGCTTCAGCCTCTTGTGTGACCTTGGTTCTTGTGCATTGGCGATGGCACCCATGTTGTCACAATAGATGACTAGTGGGTCCAATGCACTAGGAACCACACCGAGCTCTACAATAAACCTCTTCATCCATATCGCTTCTGATGAAGCCTCTGAAGCCGCTATGTACTCCGATTCTGTTGAAGACTTCGCCACCGTGCACTGCTTCGAGCTGGACCAGCTTACTGCAGCACCATTCAATATAAACACGTACCCAGACTGAGACTTAGAGTCATCAGGATCAGTGTTCCAACTTGCATCGGTGTAACTTGCTACAACGAGCTCTTGGTCACCTCCATAACAAAGAAACATATCCTTAGTTCTTTTCAAGTACTTCAGGATATTCTTGACCGTTGTCCAGTGTTTCATTCCTGGATCACTTTGATATCTGCTAGTCAAACTAACAGCATGTGCTATATCCGGTCTAGTACATAGCATGGCATACATGATAGAGCCTACTGCCGAGGCATAGGGGATCTGATTCATCCTCTCTCTTTCTTGTGCCGTAGCCGGACCTTGAGTCTTACTCAAGACCTTTCCTGGTAACATAGGTAAGAACCCTTTCTTACTTTCGTCCATTCTAAACTTCTTTAGAATCTTGTCCAGATATGTACTCTGTGAAAGCCCTATTAGGCGTCTTGATCTATCTCTATAAATCTTGATGCCTAATATGTATGATGCTTCACCAAGGTATTTCATTGAAAAACTATTATTCAAATAACCTTTTACACTGCTTAATAGTTCTATATCATTCCCAATCAATAATATGTCATCTACATATAATATCAGGAACACTACAGAGCTCCCACTCACTTTCTTGTAAATACATGCCTCTCCATGACACTGTATAAACCCGAAGTCTTTGATCACCTTATCAAAACGTCGGTTCCAACTTCTGGATGCTTGCTTCAGTCCATAAATTGAACGCTGAAGTTTGCACACCTTGTCAGCATTTTTAGGATCGACAAAACCTTTGGGTTGTACCATATACAACTCTTCCTCAATGTCTCCATTAAGGAACGCCGTTTTGACATCCATCTGCCAAATCTCATAATCGAAAAATGCAGCTATTGCTAACAAAATCCTCACAGATTTTAGCTTCGCTACAGGTGAGAAAGTCTCATCGTAGTCAACACCTTGAATTTGTCGGAAACCCTTTGCAACAAGTCGAGCTTTATAGATAGTAATATTACCATCAGCATCTGTTTTTCTTTTGAAGATCCATTTATTCTCGACAGCCTTGCGGCTATCAGGTAAGTCTACCAAAGTCCACACTTTGTTATCATACATGGATCCCATTTCGGATTTCATGGCTTCTTGCCATTTGTTGGAATCTGGGCTCATCATCGCTTCTTCATACGTTGCAGGGTGTTCATCATTGTTGTCTACAATCATGACATTTAGACAAGGATCATACCAATCAGGAGTGGCACATTCCCTTGTCGATCCGCGAGGTTCAGTAGCTATCTCATTTGAAGTTTCATGATCATTATCATTAGTTTCCTCTGTTACCGGTGCAGGCGGCACATGAACAACTTCCGGTACTACGCTACTCTGATCAACAAGAGAAGATTCAGTAATCTCGCCGAGTTCTACTTTTCTTCTAGTCACTTCTTTAGTGAGAAATTCTTTCTCAAGAAAGGTTCTGTTCTTAGCAACAAAGATTTTGCCTTCGGATCTGTGATAGAAAGTATACCCTATAGTTTCCTTAGGGTATCCTATGAAGACGCATTTCTCCGCTTTGGGTTCTAGCTTGTCCGGTTGTAACTTTTTTATATAGGCTTCGCAACCCCAAACTTTAAGGAACGACAGCTTAGGTTTCTTATTAAACCATAATTCATACGGTGTCGTTTCAACGGATTTAGATGGTGCCCTATTTAAAGTGAATGCAGCTGTCTCTAATGCATAACTCCAAAATGATAATGGCAAATCAGTAATAGACATCATAGAACGAACCATATCTAAGAGAGTTCGATTACGACATTCGGACACACCGTTTCGTTGTGGTGTTCCCGGCGGTGTCAATTGTGAAAGTATTCCGCATTTCTTTAAATGCATGCTAAACTCATAACTCAGATATTCACCTCCGCGATCAGATCGTAGAAATTTAATCTTCTTGTTACGTTGATTTTCTACTTCACTTTGGAATTCCTTAAACTTCTCGAAAGTTTCAGATTTATGTTTCATGAAATAGATATACCCATATCTACTCAGATCATTTGTGAAGGTGATGACCCACAAGTATAGGGGATCGCAACAGTCTTCGAGGGAAGTAAAACCCAATTTATTGATTCGACACAAGGGGAGACAAAGAACACTTGGAAGCCTTAACAGCGGAGTTGTCAATTCAGCTGCACCTGGAAACAGACTTGCTCGCAAGAGTTTATCAGTAGTAACAGTTTTATAGCAAGATGCAGTAGTGAAATAACAGCAGCAGAGTAACAAAGACAGCAGTAGTGATTTTAGTAAACAGCAGGATTAAAATACTGTAGGCACGGGGACGGATGATGGGCGTTGCATGGATGAGAGAAACTCATGTAACAATCATAGCATGGCATTTGCAGATAATAATAAAACGGTGTCCAAGTACAAAGCAATCAATAGGCATGTGTTCCATATATAGTCGTGCGTGCTCGCAATGAGAAACTTGCACAACATCTTTTGTCCTACCAGCCGGTGGCAGCCGGGCCTCAAGGGAAACTACTGGATATTAAGGTACTCCTTTTAATAAAGTACCGGAGCAAAGCATTAACACTCCGTGAACACATGTGATCCTCACATCGCTACCATTCCCTCCGGTTGTCCCGATTTCTGTCACTTCGGGGCCATTGGTTCCGGACAGCGACATGTGTATACAACTTATAGGTAAGACCATAAACAATGATTATCTTGATGAAACAATAACATGTTCAGATCTGAGATCATGGCACTCGGGCCCTAGTGACAAGCATTAAGCATAACAAGTTGCAACAATATCATCAAAGTACCAATTACGGACACTAGGCACTATGCCCTAACAAT
This sequence comes from Lolium perenne, assembly GCF_019359855.2. NCBI lineage: Eukaryota > Viridiplantae > Streptophyta > Magnoliopsida > Poales > Poaceae > Lolium > Lolium perenne. The sequence goes on along the minus strand of NC_067248.2, from coordinate 218,338,345 downwards.
CTTATGCTATTACATGACCAATCTCATCCAATCCCTACCATCCCCTTCGGCCTACAGCGGGGGAATTACTCACACATGGATGGGGGAAACATGGCTGGTTGATGTAGAGGCGTTGGCGGTGATGGCGGCGATGATCTCCTCCAATTCCCCGTCCCGGCGGAGTGCCAGAACGGAGACTTCTGGCTCCCGCGACGGAGTTTCGCGATGTGGCGGCGTTCTGGAGGGTTTCTGGCGACTTCAACTTCTCCCCCGTGCGTTTTTAGGTCGAGGCCGATAAATAGTCCGAAGGAGGGCGTCGGAGGCCGGCCGAGGGGGCCACACCACAGGGCCGCGCGGGCCCCCCCTGGGCCGCGCCGCCCTATGGTGTGGGGCCCTCGGGCCTCCACCTCAATTGTCCTTCTGGCTCCGTTAGTTTCCTGGGAAAATAGGGCCTTCTGCATAAATTCCGAGGATTTTCCCGAAAGTTGGATTTCTGCACAAAAACGAGACACCAGAGCAGTTCTGCTGAAAAAAGCGTTAGTCCGTGTTAGTTGTATCCAAAATACACAAATTAGAGGCAAAACAATAGCAAAAGTGTTCGGGAAAGTAGATACGTTTTGGACGTATCAACTCCCCCCAAGCTTAGCTTATTGCTTGTCCTCAAGCAATTCAGTTAACAACTGAGCGATAAAAGAACTTTCACGAACACATTTGCTCATATGATGTATATATTCTCATGCTATGGCTAATACTTAGGCAGTTCATAATGAGATACATGCAAATAAGATCATCTAACAGCTATGTCAATCATGGAGAGGTACCAACAATTAATAATAAGCATCATGAATCATGTATATAAGCAGGATTGCAATGTTCATAAGAGAGTATGATAAAGTGGTATCTCGCTTGCCTATATTTGATTGGCAAAACATAAATGCCCGGGCACCTCTGGAGTTCATAGAAAGACTAGAAGTAGTGATTGTAAAAAGATAAATGCATCAAAGTTATACCACAATCAATCATATTTTGAGACAAGCATATTGTACTAAGAATGACAGTTGTGCTCTCAAGATAGTGCTCAAAGAAATAATGGAGACACAACATAAAAGTAAAAGATTGACCCTTCGCAGAGGGAAGCAGGGATTAACATGCGCTAGAGCTTTTCATTTTTATAAAGACAGGAGTAAAATTATTTTGAGAGGTGTTTGTTGTTGTCAACGAATGGTAATGGGTACACTAACTACCTTGCCAACCGGACTTTCAAGAGCGGCTCCCATGAATTATTGCATATTTATTTGGCACTCCTTCCAACCTTTCTTTCACAAACCATGGCTAACCGAATCCTCGGGTGCCTGCCAACAATCTCATACCATGAAGGAGTGCCTTTTTATTTTGGTTTTATTAAGACGATGACACTCCCCCCAACCTTTGCTTACACAAGCCATGGCTAACCGAATCCTTCGGGTGCCGTCCAACAATCACAAACCATGGAGGAGTGTCTATTTAAGTTAATTAATTTGGGACTGGGAATCCCATTGCCAGCTCTTTTTGCAAAATTATTGGATAAGCGGATGTGCCACTAGTCCATATGAGAGTCCGTCAAAAGTAAATGACAAGGTTGAAAGCTAAACACCACATACTTCCTCATGAGCTATGAAATATAAACACAAATTGAGAAGCATTTTGAAGGTTTTAAAGGTAGCGCATGAGAATTTACTTGGAATGGTTTGAAATGCCATGCATAGGTATTTATGGTGGACACTCTGGAATAACTTGGTTTTCATGTGTTTGGAAGCACGAGCAGCGTTCCCGCTCAGTACAAGTGAAGGCTAGCAATAGACTAGGGAGCGACAAATCAAGAGAGCGATAATCGTCATAATCATGCTTGCGGCAAAATAAATTAACGGAGGCATAAAAGTGATACAAGAACTCTGAAGCAATATAGATCATCGAGGCTTAATTGACTTTTGTTCAGTCATATGCATGCGTGAGCATGTGCCAAGTCGATATAAATGAATTATTCAGAGGAGGATACCACAATGCCATACTTACTTATGAATAAAACAATGCAAACAAACATACATGACATGCTACTCATATTAATAGATTGGAGCTAAACATGAGAGATCATAAACTACTAGACTTTCTCAAATAACATATACCTCACATGAACCAACTAAGCATGCTCACATGGATGAGTATATGTACAAAAATGAAAACAAATAGAGTTCATACCAGCCTCTCACCACAATCAGGTTGTTGTAGATCGTCATTATTGCCTTTTCACTTGTGTAGCTTGGATAATATGAAATGAAAACCACGCTCCAGCCACCGAAGACCATTGAACTCATAAAGAACTTTACAAAACAGAGAAGAACAGCAAATATTTTTGGTGTTTTCAAATTGCAAATAAGAACAAGAGGAAACAAACAAACAAAGCAAAATCTTTTTGGGTTTTCTTATAGCAAACTAGCAATAGCAAATAAAGTGAAACAAATGCAAGAAACCAAAGCAAACAAATGGTGAAGAGAAACAACAGAAATATTTTTGGTCTTTTTGTGTTTTGGGAAGGAAACAAAGCGAAAACAAGAAATAGCAAACTAAAAGAAACACAGAAAAGCGAGATGGCAGAAATCTGCCAAAACCTGACAGCAGTACAGAAATCGATTTTAACAAAAATCTTACGTTGCTCAGATCGAAAAGTGTTCAACTAATGAAAGTTAGATAACAACCTGGGGAACCTGCACAAAAATTTGCAGCTTAAAATGACGCTCTGGCTATTTTTGACGATTTTTACAGTAACGTTCCAGAATCTGTTTTCAGGCAGCATTTCCCCAAATATCATCCTCCTCTCATTAGAAAACCACTCAAACGAACAAAACAAGTATGTACAAGTATCCAGCAACCATAATATGCAAAGAATGAGTGATGCCGGTATACCTCCCCCCAAGCTTAGGCTTTTGGCCTAAGTGGAGTTCAATCCCATCGATCCCATGAGGTAGTGTCTCCGTAATATGAAGATGGGTCGTATTCCGGGTATGTGCTAGAAGAAGCACCCGGATATGTGACGGTGTGGTCGTAGGAGGTCCCGACGTCCTCGGAGTCATGTTGCTGGTGGAAGTCTTTTATCTTCAAATGTTCATCCACCTCCTCCTTAGTGCACGACCATGACTGCCTGTCAATACTCAACAAACCAGGTTGGGGAAGAGGGATTTCCTTCTCCTCCCCGTCAGAAAACAACATTCTATACACCATACTATCTAAAGTAGAGTCAGTAGTAACAAAATGATGACTCTTCATAGCAGTAATATCGAGTCTCCTAGGGGCCAATGGCACATCATTAGGATCAATAGGAAGATTAAGAAAAGTTAAAACACGCAGCGCAATAGTTCCTCCAAAAATAGGCCCCCTGGTAGTCAGGCGGCGAGCAATAAGAGCACCAAGGTGATAAGATGTATGACCAGTAAGTGCAATATTCAGGAAAGCAAGATGGTAGCTAGAGATATTACTAGTGTTCTCCCTACCAAGAATGCTAGTAGCAATGTAGTATGCAAAATATTTAATGGCGGGGAGTTGAATGTTCCTTATCTTGCCCCGCTGAATGGTGCGACAATCATCGTCGGTGATTCCACGGTAGAGCTCCAGCAAGTCCCGGGGGTTGTCATCAATCCTACTTGCTGTACCTACAGGGGCAATATCCAGGGCACAACAAAAATCCTTCAATGGCATAGTCACAGTATTACCATAAATCCTGAACGCAACTGTTGGCTCATAGTGTTTGTTGTTGAACTGGAAACTCTCGACGAAGATTTTGGTGAGCAAGTAGTATTGCTCCCTTTCATCGCCCATATAAGTGGTTAACCCTGCCCTGTTGACAAGGGTTAAGAAATCCTCCAGTATCCCTGCATTCCTTAGAAAATCATAACATGGAAAAGTAGAAGCATTAGGGGGACCGTTGTCCTCTTCAGGCGCGAAACTAGGCGCGAGGATGTCTTCATTGTATGATTGCCTAATCCGGGTGGCGGCCCTAGAAGGCCTCCCGGTGCTGGTTGTCCCCTTCTTGAACAACTCCCCAAAGCTAAACTTCTTCATAGCTTCTCGAAGAGCAAATGTGCCAAATTTCAGACAGAAATCTGGGCTGAGCAAAGAGATCGAAAAATCTGGAGCTCTGGAGCAAAAACGCGAGTGAGAGGAACTTGGTGTCAATTTTTTCGGGAGAGAGAAGAGTCTGGGAGGAAGAGATGGCAAAGTGGGGCAGAGGGGGACCCACACCACATGGCGGCGCGGCCACCTCCTTGGCCACGCCGGCCTGTGGTCCGCGCCTCTCGGTGCCCCACAGTCATCCTCTGGTGCTCCCTGTGTGCCTCGTGGAAAAATAGGACCAACGGTATAATTTTTGTGAATTTTTGAAAACTTTGAAAAACGCACATTTCTGGGTATTTAGTTTATTATTACTGGCCAGGAAAATTTTTGAAATCTTCGAATAACTCAAGAACTTTGCAAATTAAAAATGCTACAGCAACTAGAGCAAGTGGAGGAAGAAAGATATGTTGTTTACCTCTCTATGCATATAAAAAGTATCCGTTAACAAGGTTGATCAAGTCTTGTCACCAAATAAATTTTACATAGCATAAGAAGAAATAAACCTCAAATCAATCATGTTACCTTGAATTGTATTGATATGGATCCAATCACGAGAGTTTGATATTCTTCCTTAGGCTCATATATAGGACAATCAATAGTTCCCACTTTGATAGTTCTCACATTAGAAATAGTATTAACTCCACACGCTTTCTCGATCCTCTTGGGAAAATAAACGGTATGCTCCCTATCATCAACATTGAAAGTAACCTTTCCTTTATTGCAATCAATAACAGCCCCTGCGGTGTTAAGAAAAGGTCTCCCAAGAATAATAGACATATTATCATCTTCAGGCATTTCCAACACAACAAAATCAGTTAATATCAAGCAGTTAGTAGTAACTTGAACAGGAACATTCTCACATATACCAACAGGAATAGCAGTAGATTTATCAGCCATTTGCAAAGATATATCAGTAGGTATCAACTTATCTAGATAAAGTCTCTTATAAAGAGAAAAAGGCATAACACTAACACCGGCTCCCAAGTCACATAGAGCAGTTTTAACACAATTATTCTTGATAGAACAAGGAATAGTAGGTATACCTGGGTCGCCCAACTTCTTTGGAATTTTGCCATTGAAAGAGTAATTAGCAACCATAGTGGAAATTTCCTCATTGGGGATTTTCCTTTTGTTAGTAACAATATCTTTCATATACTTTGAATAAGGAGGCAATTTAATCGCATCAGTCAAAGGGATTTGCAAGAATAAAGGTTTCATCCAATCGCAAAATTTATTATAGTGTTCTTCTTCCTTTGATTTTAGTTTCTTAGCAGGAAAAGGCATTTGCTTTTGCACCCAAGGTTCTCTTTCATTACCATGTTTCTTAGCAATAAAGTCTTCTCTAGTGTACTTTTTATTTTTAGCATGCTTTTCAGGTTCTTCTTCAACCTCTTCTTTATCAGAAGTATCATTCTTAACATTATCATTATCATTATCATGTTCATTACCACTTTCAGTTTCAGCATCAGAAATAGAAATACTATTAGGATCATTAACAGGTTCAGAGGATTCTACAACATTTTTATGTTTCTTCTTCTTTTTCTTCCTAGAATGAGCACTAGGTTCAATGCGTTGAGAATCTTGTTCAATTCTTTTGGGATGCCCTTCGTGATATAGAGGATCCCTGGGTAGAGACACCACCTCTAGTTGTTACTTCATAAGCATGTTTCTCTTTAGAATTATTCCCTAACAAGTCATTTTGCACTTTAGTGAGTTGATCAATTTGAGTTTGAATCATTTGAAAATGTTTAACAAGCATCTTAACATCATTGGAGGTTCTCTCCACAATATCATGCAATTCACTAATAGCTCGAGAATTTTCCATTAAATGATTCTCTACTCTCATATTAAAATTTTCTTGCTTAACAATATAATTATCAAACTCATCTAAGCATTGTGCAGGAGGCTTTGAATACGGAATATCTTCCCTAGTAAAGCGTTGAAGGGAATTTACCTCAATCATGGATGAAGGGGGAATTATCTCACATATATCTTCAATAGGAGGTAGATTCTTCACATCTTCAGATTTAATACCTTTCTCCTTGAGAGACTTCTTGGCTTCCCTCATATCTTCATCATTCAATTCAATTAAACTCCTCTTCTTCAATATTGGAGTTGGAGTTGGTCTGTGCGTAGTCCATTCATCATGATTCCGGCTTATTTTAGCCAATAATTCTTCAGCGTCATCCGGAGTTCTTTTCCTGAAAACACAACCAGCACAACTATCCAGGTATGCCCTAGACTCAATGGTTAGTCCACTATAAAATATATCAAGTAAATCATGCTTTTCCAGATCATGCTCAGGCCGAGCTCTAATAAGAGAGCAGAATCTCGACCAAGCCTCAGGCAATTTCTCTTCATCTTCCTGATTAAAATTATAAATTCTCTGCAAAGCAATATGTTGAGCACTAGCAGGAAAGTATTTGCGGAAGAAAACATCAAGCAATTCTTTCGGACTTTTAATAGAATTTGGTGGCAAATTATTATACCAAGTTTTAGCGTCATCCTTTAATGAGAATGGAAATATTTTAGCAACAAAGTAAGTACGCATCTTAACATCATCAGAAAACAAGCTACTAAGAGTAGATAACTCAGTCATGTGTTCAACAGCACTTTCTTTTTCAGTACCACAAAAGGGTGTTTTCTCAACAATAGCTATATGAGATAGATCAAGAGAAAAATCATAATCTTTATCCCTAATGTTTATAGGAGATGTGGCAAACTTAGGATCAGGAGACAGTTTATATCTAACAGCATGTTCTGCAAGCAACTTTTTAATTTTTCTTGCATCAGTAGTAGCATTGCATTTTTCAATAAAATCATCATTAAGCTCCACATAATCTTCCTCAGGATCATCACTAAAATAACCAAGTTCAGGTGAACTAACAGGTGTAGTAGCATTAGGAGTTTCAGTATTTTCAATTTGTCTAGACCTAGCAATTGTAGCATCTAGAAAAGATCCCAATGAACCACTATCATCAAGCACAGCAGAAGCATTATCAATATTATGAGAGTGTTCAGATTCAGCAGATGTACCCACATGCGAAGCATGTGGCGGTGAAACAAGTTTATCAATCACAGATGGTGAATCAAGAGTAGCAGAGGTATTCAGAATTGTACCTTTTCTTGTAGTGGACGGTAATATGGCGATCTTAGTATCGCGAGGTTTACCCATGATGGAGAATTTGCAGCGAACAATATTAATCCAAGTGAACTTCCAAATAAAGCTATGCTCCCCGGCAACGGCGCCAGAAAATAGTCTTGATGACCCACAAGTATAGGGGATCGCAACCGTCTTCGAGGGAAGTCAATCCCAATTTATTGCTGCGTCCCCAGGGGAGACAAAGAACACTTGGAAGCCTTAACAATGAGTTCTCAATTCAGCTGCACCTGAAACAGACTTGCTCGCAAGAGTTTATCGCAGTAATGTGTTTTATAGCGATAGTAGTAGTGAAATAACAAAGACGAGTAACAAAGACAGCAGTAGTGATTTTAGTAAACAGCAGGATTAAAATACTGTAGGCACGGGGACGGATGATGGGCGTTGCATGGATGAGAGAAACTCATGTAACAATCATAGCATGGCATTTGCAGATAATAATAAAACGGTGTCCAAGTACAAAGCAATCAATAGGCATGTGTTCCATATATAGTCGTGCGTGCTCGCAATGAGAAACTTGCACAACATCTTTTGTCCTACCAGCCGGTGGCAGCCGGGCCTCAAGGGAAACTACTGGATATTAAGGTACTCCTTTTAATAAAGTACCGGAGCAAAGCATTAACACTCCGTGAACACATGTGATCCTCACATCGCTACCATTCCCTCCGGTTGTCCCGATTTCTGTCACTTCGGGGCCATTGGTTCCGGACAGCGACATGTGTATACAACTTATAGGTAAGACCATAAACAATGATTATCTTGATGAAACAATAACATGTTCAGATCTGAGATCATGGCACTCGGGCCCTAGTGACAAGCATTAAGCATAACAAGTTGCAACAATATCATCAAAGTACCAATTACGGACACTAGGCACTATGCCCTAACAATCTTATGCTATTACATGACCAATCTCATCCAATCCCTACCATCCCCTTCGGCCTACAGCGGGGGAATTACTCACACATGGATGGGGGAAACATGGCTGGTTGATGTAGAGGCGTTGGCGGTGATGGCGGCGATGATCTCATCCAATTCCCCGTCCCGGCGGAGTGCCAGAACGGAGACTTCTGGCTCCCGCGACGGAGTTTCGCGATGTGGCGGCGTTCTGGAGGGTTTCTGGCGACTTCGACTTCTCCCCCGTGCGTTTTTAGGTCGAGGCCGATAAATAGTCCGAAGGAGGGCATCGGAGGCCGGCCGAGGGGGCCACACCACAGGGCCGCGCGGGCCCCCCCTGGGCCGCGCCGCCCTATGGTGTGGGGCCCTCGGGCCTCCACCTCAATTGTCCTTCTGGCTCCGTTAGTTTCCTGGGAAAATAGGGCCTTCTGCATAAATTCCGAGGATTTTCCCGAAAGTTGGATTTCTGCACAAAAACGAGACACCAGAGCAGTTCTGCTGAAAACAGCGTTAGTCCGTGTTAGTTGTATCCAAAATACACAAATTAGAGGCAAAACAATAGCAAAAGTGTTCGGGAAAGTAGATACGTTTTGGACGTATCAGAAGGTTAGAACATAACGATATCCACCGCGCGAGGCTACACTCATTGGTCCGCACACATCGGTATGTATGATTTCCAATAAGTCTGTAGCTTGCACCATAATACCAGAGAATGGAGTCTTAGTCATTTTTCCCATTAGACATGCTTCGCATCTATCAAGTGACTCAAAGTCAAGTGATTCAAGTAATCCATAAGTATGGAGTTTCTTCATGCGTTTCACTCCAATATGACCAAGACGATAGTGCCACATATAAGTAGAATTATCATTCAATTTAATTTGTTTAGCATCAACGTTATGAATATGTGTATCACTACTATCGAGATCTAATAGAAATAAACCATTCTTTTCAGGTGCTCGACCATAAAAGATATTATTCATAAAAATAGAACAACCATTATTCTCAGACTTGAATGAATAACCGTCTTGCATTAAACAAGATCCAGATATAATGTTCATGCTCAACGCGGGTACAGAATAACAATTATTGAGGTTTAAAACTAATCCCGAAGGTAGATGTAGAGGGAGTGTGCCGACAGCGATCACATTGACCTTGGATCCATTTCCAACGCGCATCGTCACTTCATCCTTCAATAGTCTTCGTTTATTCCTTAGTTCCTGTTTCGAGTTACAAATATGAGCAACCGATACCCAGGTACTAGTACGAGAACCAGTAAGATAAACATCTATAACATGTATATCAGATATACCTTCTTTCTTCTTCTTGACAAGGCCACTCTTCAGATCAGCCAAATACTTGGAGCAATTACGCTTCCAGTGTCCCTTCTCTTTGCAGTAATAGCACTCAGCATCAGGCTTAGGGCCATTCTTAGGTTTCACAGGAGGCGTAGCAGCTTTCTTGCCACCCTTCTTGAATTTGCCTTTAAACTTGCCCTGTTTCTTGAAACTGGTGGTCTTGTTGACCATCAACACTTGGTGCTCTTTCTTTATCTCAACCTCAGCAGATTTCAGCATGGCGAAGAGTTCAGGTAACTCTTTGTTCATTTTCTGCATATTGTAGTTCATCACAAAGTTCTTGTAACTAGGTGGCAGTGATTGAAGGACACGATTAATCCCCAGTCTGTTAGGAATCACTATTCCCAAGTCACTGAGTTTCTTCGCATGCCCAGTCATGGCGAGCATGTGCTCACTAACGGAGCTGCCTTCTTCCATCATGCAACTGAAGAAGTGTTTCGATGCTTCATAGCATTCCACTGCCGCATGAGTTTCAAAGATAGCTTTCAGCTCATTGACCAACTCATGAGGATCGTGGTGCTCAAAACGTTTTTGAAGATCGGCTTCCAGAGTGCATAGGATGGCACACTGAACTTGAGAGTAACGAGTTTTCCGAGTCGCGTAAACATTCTTTACTTCATCGGTTTCAGTTTCTGCATGAGGGTCACCTAGCGGTGCATCAAGCACATATTGCAGATTTCCGCCAGCGAGGAAAATCCTCACATGACGGAACCAGTCAGTGAAGTTGCTACCGTTGCTCTTAAGCTTTTCTTTCTCTAGGAACTGGTTAAAATTGATTGGGGACGCCATAATCTACAACATATATTTGCAATAGTTTAGACTAAGTTTATGAGAAATTGAGTTCAAATTTTAGTTCAACAAAATTAAAAATCTAGGTGAACTCCCACTCAAAACAATATCCCTCGCATTGTCTTAGTGATCACACGAACCAGATCCACTACACCAAGCCCGATCATCACGAGACGAGATGTAACTTCAATGGCGAACACTCAAAGTGTTCATCATATCAATCATATGATTCATGCTCTACCTTTCGGTATCACGTGTTCCGAGACCATGTCTGTACATGCTAGTCTCGTCAAGGCAACCTTAATATCCGCGTGTGCAAAACTGGCATGCACCCGTTGTATACACTTGTTGAATCTATCATACCCGATCATCACGAGATGCTTCGAAACGACAAGTATTGGTAACGGTGCTACTAAGGATGAACAATTTCTTATCTTGATATTTTAGTGAGAGGGGTCATCTTATAATGCTACCGTCGCGATCTAAGCAAAATAAGATGCATAAAAAGGATTAACATCACATGCAATTCATATGTGATATGATATGGCCCCTTTGTCTTTGCGCCTTTGATCTTCATCTCCAAAGCACGGACATGATCTCCATCATCAACGGGCATGATCTCTGATACGTCTCCGACGTATCGATAATTTCTTATGTTCCATGCCACATTATTGATGATATCTACATGTTTTATGCATACTTTATGTCATTATTATGCGTTTTCCGGAACTTACCTATTGACGAGATGCCGAAGGGCCAGTTGCTGTTTTCTGCTGTTTTTGGTTTCAGAAATCCTAGTAAGGAAATATTCTCGGTATTGGACGAAATCAACGCCCAGAGTCTTATAATTGGACGAAGCTTCCAGAACACCCGAGAGCCGCCAGAGGGGAGCCCTGGGGGCCCCACACAACACCCTGGCGCGGCCAGAGGGGGGGGCCGTGCCCCCCTAGTGTGTGGGCCCACCAGGCCCCCTCCGAGGCTGCCCTTCCGCCTACTTAAGGTCTCCGTCGCGAAAACCCTACCACGTTCGACGAAACCAGAGAAAACCTTCCAGAGCCGCCGCCATCGCGAAGCCAAGATCTGGGGGACAGGAGTCTCTGTTCCGGCACGCCGCCGGGACGGGGAAGTGCCCCCGGAAGGCTCCTCCATCGACACCACCGCCATCTCCATCAACGCTGCTGTCTCCCATGAGGAGGGAGTAGTTCTCCATCGAGGCTCGGGGCTGTACCGGTAGCTATGTGGTTAATCTCTCTCCTATGTACTTCAATACAATAATCTCATGAGCTGCCTTACATGATTGAGATTCATATGATGATGCTTGTAATCTAGATGTCATTATGCTAGTCAAGTGGGTTTTACTTATGTGATCTCCGGAGACTCCTTGTCCCACGTGTGTAAAGGTGACAGTGTGTGCACCGTGTGGGTCTCTTAGGCTATATTTCACAGAATACTTATTCACTGTTATGAATGGCATGGTGAAGTGCTTATTTATATCTCTTTATGATTGCAATGTGTTTTGTATCACAATTTATCTGTGTGCTACTCTAGTGATGTTATTAAAGTAGTTTATTCCTCCTGCACGGTGTAATGGTGACAGTGTGTGCATCGTGTAGTGCTTGGCGTAGGCTATGATTGTGATCTCTTGTAGATTATGAAGTTAACTATTGCTATGATAGTATTGATGTGGTCTATTCCTCCTTTCGTAGTGTGAAGGTGACAGTGTGCATGCTATGTTAGTACTTGGTTTGGTTATGTTGATCTGTTATGCACTCTAAGGTTATTTAAATATGAACATTGAATATTGTGGAGCTTGTTAACTCTGGCATTGAGGGTTCGTGTAATCCTACACAGTTAGTGGTGTTCATCATCCAACAAGAGGGTGTAGAGTCTAGCATCTATCTATTTATTCTGTTATGTGATCAATGTTGAGAGTGTCCACTAGTGAAAGTATGATCCCTAGGCCTTGTTCCTAAATACTGCTATCACTGCTTGTTTACTGTTTTACTGCATTTATACTGCCTGCAATATTACCACCATCAACCACACGCCAGTCCTGGACAGCAAAACACTTTTCTGGTGCCATTTCTACTGCTCATACTTATTCATACCACCTGTATTTCACTATCTCTTCGCCAAACTAGTGCACCTATTAGGTGTGTTGGGGACACAAGAGACTTCTTGCTTTGTGGTTGCAGGGTTGCTTGAGAGGGATATCTTTGTCCTCTTCCTCCCTGAGTTCGATAAACCTTGGGTGATCCACTTAAGGGAAATTTGCTGCTGTTCTACAAACCTCTGCTCTTGGAGGCCCAACACTGTCTACAAGAATAGAAGCGTGCGTAGACATCAAGCTATTTTCTGGCACCGTTGCCGGGGAGGAAAGGTAAAAGGCACTCATACTCCGGTCCTAGGTAAAGCACTTTTCTGGCGCCGTTGTGTGTGTGCTCGAAGCTATTTCCTTTAGATCCTGCAATTGCATCTTTTTGTTTCTTGTTTACACTAGTTTTGCATAACGGACAACAATGAGCTTCTTATTCTATTTCCTGATTTAAGACATGGATGGTTTGATGCGAAAATTAAAAAACCTATGGAACCTTATTTGCATGCTGGTAGTAATATTAGTATGAACGCTTTGAACACCATTGTTGATAATGATATAGAAAGTTCTAAGCTTGGGGAAGCTGGTTTTCATGATCTTTTTAGTCCCCCAAGCATTGAGGAGAAAATTTACTTTGATGATACTTTGCCTCCTATTTATGATGATTATAATGATAGTAGTCTTTTAGTACCGCCTGTTATGGAGGATAAATTTGATTATGATTACAATATGCCTCCTATATTTGATGATGAGAATAATAATGATAGCTACTTTGTTGAATTTGCTCCCACTACAACTAATAAAATTGATTATGCTTATGTGGAGAGTAATGATACTTTTATGCATGTGAATAAGAATGCTTTATGTGATACTTATATTGTTGAGTTTGCTCATGTTGCTACTGAAAGTTATTATGAGAGAGGAAAATATGGTTGTAGAAATTTTCATGTTACTAAAATGCCTCTCTATGTGCTGAAATTTTTGAAGCTACAGTTGTTCTATCTTCCTATGCTTGTTACTTTGCTCTTCATGAACTTGTTTATTTACAAGATCCCTTTTCATAGGAAGTGGGTTAGACTTAAATGTGTTTTGAATTTGCTTCTTGATGCTCTCTTTTGCTTCAACTCTTATTTCTTGCAAGTGCATCATTAAAACTGCTGAGCCCATCTTAATGGCTATAAAGAAAGCACTTCTTGGGAGATAACCCATGTGTTTATTTTACTACAGTACTTTTGTTTTATATTTGTGTCTTGGAAGTTGTTACTACTGTAGCAACCTCTCCTTATCTTAGTTTTGTTGCATTGTTGTGCCAAGTAAAGTCTTTGATAGTAAAGTGAATACTAGATTTGGATTACTGCGCAGAAACAGATTTCTTGCTGTCACGAATCTGGGCCTAATTCTCTGTAGGTAACTAACAAAAATCTGCCAATTTACGTGAGTGATCCTCAGATATGTACGCAACTTTCATTCAATTTGGGCATTTTCATTTGAGCAAGTCTGGTGCCACTTTAAAATTCGTCTTTACGAACTGTTCTGTTTTGACAGATTCTGCCTTTTATTTCGCATTGCCTCTTTTGCTATGTTGGATGAATTTCTTTGATCCATTAATGTCCAGTAGCTTTGTGCAATGTCTAGAAGTGTTAAGAATGATTATGTAACCTCTGAACATATGAATTTTTATTGTGCACTAACCCTCTAATGAGTTGTTTTGAGTTTGGTGTGGAGGAAGTTTTCAAGGATCAAGAGAGGGAAATGATGCAATACGATCAAGGAGAGTGAAAGCTCTAAGCTTGGGGATGCCCCGGTGGTTCACCCCTGCATATTCTAAGAAGACTCAAGCGTCTAAGCTTGGGGATGCTCAAGGCATCCCCTTCTTCATCGACAACATTATCTGGTTCCTCCCCTGAAACTATATTTTTATTCCATCACATCTTATGTGCTTTGATTGGAGCGTCGGTTTGTTTTTGTTTTTGTTTTTGTTTGAATAAAATGGATCCTAGCATTCATTGTGTGGGAGAGAGACACGCTCCGCTATTGCATATGGACAAATATGTCCTTAGGCTTTACTCATAGTATTCATGGCGAAGGTTGAATCTTCTTCGTTAAATTGTTATATGGTTGGAATCGGGAAATGCTACATGTAGTAATTCTAAAATGTCTTGAATAATTTGATACTTGGCAATTGTTGTGCTCATGTTTAAGCTCTTGCATCATATACTTTGCACCCATTAATGAAGAAATACATAGAGCTTGCTAAAATTTGGTTTGCATATTTGGTCTCTCTAAAGTCTAGATAATTTCTAGTATTGAGTTTTGAACAACAAGGAAGACGGTGTAGAGTCTTATAATGTTTACAATATGTCTTTTATGTGAGTTTTGCTGCACCGGTTCATCCTTGTGTTTGTTTCAAATAACCTTGCTAGCCTAAACCTTGTATCGAGAGGGAATACTTCTCATGCATCCAAAATCCTTGAGCCAACCACTATGCCATTTGTGTCCACCATACCTACCTACTACATGGTATTTCTCCGCCATTCCAAAGTAAATTGCTTGAGTGCTACCTTTAAATTTCTATTCTTTATCTTTACAATATATAGCTCATGGGACAAATAGCCTAAAAACTATTGTGGTATTGAATATGTACTTATGCACTTTATCTCTTATTAAGTTGCTTGTTGTGCGATAACCATGTTTCTAGGGACGCCATCAACACTTTGTTGAATATCATGTGAGTTGCTATGCATGTTCGTCTTGTCTGAAGTAAGGGCGATTTTCATGATCAAATGGTTTGAGTATGCATACTGTTAGAGAAGAACATTGGGCCGCTAACTAAAGCCATGATTCATGGTGGAAGTTTCAGTGTGGACAACTAATCCTCAATCTCTTATGAGAATTTTAACTGTTGTTGTATGCTTATGCATTAAAGAGGAGTCCATTATCTGTTGTCTATGTTGTCCCGGTATGGATGTCTAAGTTGAGAATAATCAAAAGCGAGAAATCCAATGCGAGCTTTCTCCTTAGACCTTTGTACAGGCGGCATAGAGGTACCCCTTTGTGACACTTGGTTGAAACATATGCTATGCAATGATAATCCGTGTTAATCCAAGCTAAATAGGACAAGGTGCGGGCACTATTAGTATACTATGCATGAGGCTTGCAACTTGTAGGATATAATTTACATAATGCATATGCTTTATTACTACCGTTGACAAAATTGTTTCTTGTTTTAGAAACCAAAGCTCTAGCACAAATATAGCAATCAATGCTTCCCTCTGCGAAGGGCCATTCTTTTACCTTTTATGTTGAGTCAGTTCACCTATTTCTCTCCATCTCAAGAAGCAAACACTTGTGTGAACTGTGCATTGATTCCTACATACTTGCATATTGCACTTGTTATATTACTTTGCATTGACAACTATCCATGAGATATACATGTTATAAGTTGAAAGCAACCACTGAAACTTAATCTTCCTTTGTGTTGCTTCAATACCTTTACTATGAATTTATTGCTTTATGAGTTAACTCTTATGCAAGACTTATTGATGCTTGTCTTGAAAGTACTATTCATGAAAAGTCTTTGCTTTATGATTCAGTTGTTTACTCATGTCATTACCATTGTTTTGATCGCTGCATTCATTACATATGCTTACAATAGTATGATCAAGGTTATGATGGCATGTCACTCCAGAAATTATCTTTGTTATCGTTTACCTCCTCGGGACGAGCAGGAACTAAGCTTGGGGATGTGATGGCGTGTAACACACACGTTCGTTGGGAACCCCAAGAGGAAGGTGTGATGCGTACAGCGGCAAGTTTTCCCTCAGAAAGAAACCAAGGTTTATCGAACCAGGAGGAGCCAAGAAGCACGTTGAAGGTTGATGGCGGCGGGATGTAGTGCGGCGCAACACCAGAGATTCCGGCGCCAACTTGGAACCTGCACAACACAACCAAAGTACTTTGCCCCAACGAAACAGTGAGGTTGTCAATCTCACCGGCTTGCTGTAACAAAGGATTAGATGTATAGTGTGGATGATGATTGTTTGCAGAAAACAGTAAAACAAGTATTGCAGTAGATTGTATTCGATGTAAAAGAATGGACCGGGGTCCACAGTTCACTAGAGGTGTCTCTCCCATAAGATAAATAGCATGTTGGGTGAACAAATTACAGTCAGGCAATTGACAAATAGAGAGGGCATGACCATGCACATACATGATATGATGAGTATAGTGAGATTTAATTGGGCATTACGACAAAGTACATAGACCGCTATCCAGCATGCATCTATGCCTAAAAAGTCCACCTTCAGGTTATCATCCGAACCCCTTCCAGTATTAAGTTGTAAACAACAGACAATTGCATTAAGTATGGTGCGTAATGTAATCAATAACTACATCCTTAGACATAGCATCAATGTTTTATCCCTAGTGGCAACAGCATATCCACAACCTTAGAACTTTCTGTCACTGTCCCAGATTTAATGGAGGCATGAACCCACTATCGAGCATAAATACTCCCTCTTGGAGTTAAGAGCAAAAACTTGGCCAGAGCCTCTACTAATAACGGAGAGCATGCAAGATCATAAACAACACATAGGTAATAGATTGATAATCAACATAACATAGTATTCTCTATCCATCGGATCCCGACAAACACAACATATAGAATTACAGATAGATGATCTTGATCATGTTAGGCAGCTCACAAGATCCGACAATGAAGCACATAAGGAGAAGACAACCATCTAGCTACTGCTATGGACCCATAGTCCAGGGGTGAACTACTCACTCATCACTCCGGAGGCGACCATGGCGGTGAAGAGTCCTCCGGGAGATGAATCCCCTCTCCGGCAGGGTGCCGGAGGCGATCTCCTGAATCCCCCGAGATGGGATTGGCGGCGGCGGCG
Organism: Lolium perenne; assembly: GCF_019359855.2. Taxonomy (NCBI): domain Eukaryota; kingdom Viridiplantae; phylum Streptophyta; class Magnoliopsida; order Poales; family Poaceae; genus Lolium; species Lolium perenne. The sequence goes on along the minus strand of NC_067248.2, from coordinate 218,321,023 downwards.
TCTCAGTAAGGTTTTCCGTATCGTGGCTCTCGGTACTGGGGGTTTCGCGACAATGGCTTTAAGTAGGCGGAAGGGCAACGCGGGGGGCCACACGAGGGCCCCACACGCCAGGGCCGCGTGGCCAGGGGCTGGGCCGCGCCGCCCTGCTGTGGTGGCGCCTCGTGGCCCCACTTCCTTTCCCCCTCGGTCTTCTGGAAGCTTCGTGTGAAAATAGGACCCTGGGCGTTGATTTCGTCCAATTCCGAGAATATTTCTTTACTAGGATTTCTGAAACCAAAAACGGCAGAAAACAGCAACTGGCTCTTCGGCATCTCGTTAATAGGTTAGTGCCAGAAAATGCATAACTACGACATATAATGTGTATAAAACATGTAGATATCATCAATAATGTGGCATGGAACATAAGAAATTATCGATACGTCGGAGACGTATCAGCATCTCCAAGCTTAGTTCCTGCTCGTCCCGAGCAGGTAAACGATAACAAAGATAATTTCTGGAGTGACATGCCATCATAACCTTGATCATACTATTGTAAGTATATGTAATGAATGCAGCGATCAAAACAATGGTAATGACACGAGTAAACAAATGAATCATAAAGCAAAGACTTTTCATGAATAGTACTTCAAGACAAGCATCAATAAGTCTTGCATAAGAGTTAACTCATAAAGCAATAAATCAAAGTAAAGGTATTGAAGCAACACAAAGGAAGATTAAGTTTCAGCAGTTGCTTTCAACTTATAACATGTATATCTCATGGATAATTGTCAACATAGAGTAATATAACAAGTGCAATATGCAAGTATGTAGGAATCAATGCACAGTTCACACAAGTGTTTGCTTCTTGAGGTGGAGAGAAATAGGTGAACTGACTCAACATAAAGTAAAAGAAAGGTCCTTCAAAGAGGAAAGCATCGATTGCTATATTTGTGCTAGAGCTTTTGTTTTGAAAACATGAAACAATTTTGTCAACGGTAGTAATAAATCATATGTATCATGTAAATTATATCTTACAAGTTGCAAGCCTCATGCATAGTATACTAATAGTGCCCGCACCTTGTCCTAATTAGCTCGGATTACCGGGATTATCATCGCAATACACATGTTTTAACCAAGTGTCACAAAGGGGTACCTCTATGCCGCCTGTACAAAGGTCTAAGGAGAAAGCTCGCATTTGGATTTCTCGCTTTTGATTATTCTCAACTTAGACATCCATACCGGGACAACATAGACAACAGATAATGGACTCCTCTTTTATGCATAAGCATGTAGCAACAATTAATGTTCTCATATGAGATTGAGGATATATGTCCAAAACTGAAACTTCCACCATGATTCATGGCTTTAGTTAGCGGCCCAATGTTCTTCTCTAACAATATGCATGCTCTAACCATTTAAATGAGTGGTAAATCTCCCTTACTTCAGACAAGACGGACATGCATAGCAACTCACATGATATTCAACAAAGTGTTGATGGTGTCCCCAGAAACATGGTTATCGCACAACAAGCAACTTAATAAGAGATAAAGTGCATAAGTACATATTCAATACCACAATAGTTTTTAAGGCTATTTTGTCCCATGAGCTATATATTGCAAAGGCGAATGATGGAAATTTTAAAGGTAGCACTCAAGCAATTTACTTTGGAATGGCGGAGAAATACCATGTAGTAGGTAGGTATGGTGGACACAAATGGCATAGTGGTTGGCTCAAGGATTTTGGATGCATGAGAAGTATTCCCTCTCGATACAAGGTTTAGGCTAGCAAGGTTATTTGAAACAAACACAAGGATGAACAGTGCAGCAAAACTCACATAAAATACATATTGTAAACATTATAAGACTCTACACCGTCTTCCTTGTTGTTCAAAACTCAATACTAGAAATTATCTAGACTTTAGAGAGACCAAATATGCAAACCAAATTTTAGCAAGCTCTATGTATTTCTTCATTAATGAGTGCAAAGTATATGATGCAAGAGCTTAAACATGAGCACAACAATTGCTAAGTATCAAATTATTCAAGACATTTTAGAATTACTACATGTAGCATTTCCCAATTCCAACCATATAACAATTTAACGAAGAAGATTCAACCTTCGCCATGAATACTATGAGTAAAGCCTAAGGACATATTTGTCCATATGCAACAGCGGAGCGTGTCTCTCTCCCACACAGTGAATGCTAGGATCCATTTTATTCAAACAAAAACAAAAAGCAAAAACAAACCGATGCTCCAAGCAAAGTACATAAGATGTGATGGAATAAAAATATAGTTTCAGGGGAGGAACCTGATAATGTTGTCGATGAAGAAGGGGATGCCTTGGGCATCCCCAAGCTTAGACGCTTGAGTCTTCTTAAAATATGCAGGGGTGAACCACCGGGGCATCCCCAAGCTTAGAGCTTTCACTCTCCTTGATCATATTGCATCATTTCCCTCTCTTGACCCTTGAAAACTTCCTCCACACCAAACTCGAAACAACTCATTAGAGGGTTAGTGCACAATAAAAATTTATATGTTCAGAGGTGACATAATCATTCTTAACACTTCTGGACATTGGATAAAGCTACTGGACATTAATGGATCAAAGAAATTCATCCAACATAGCAAAAGAGGCAATGCGAAATAAAAGGCAGAATCTGTCAAAACAGAACAGTTCGTAAAGACGAATTTTAAAATGGCACCAGACTTGCTCAAATGAAAATGCCCAAATTGAATGAAAGTTGCGTACATATCTGAGGATCATGCACGTAAATTGGCATATTTTTCTGAGCTACCTACAGAGAGGCAGGTCGAAATTCGTGACAGCAAAGAAATTTGTTACTGCGCAGTAATCCAAATCTAGTATGAACCTTACTATCAAAGACTTTACTTGGCACAACAATGCATAAAACTAAAATAAGGAGAGGTTGCTACAGTAGTAAACAACTTCCAACACTCAAATATAAAATAAAGGTACTGTAGTAAAAATATGGGTTGTCTCCCATAAGCGCTTTTCTTTATAGCCATTAAGATGGGCTCAGTAGTTTTAATGATGCACTCGCAAGAAATAAGAGTTGAAGTAAAAGAGAGCATCAAAAAGCAAGTATGGAACAAATTTAAACCTAACCCACTTCCTATGGAAAGGAATCTTGTACACAAATAAATTCATGAAGAACAAAGTGACAAGCATAGGAAGATAAAACACAAGTGACTTCAAAATTTTCAGCATATAGAGGGGAAACTTAATATTATTAAGATGCATATAACCATGTTTTCCTCTCTCATAATAACTTTCAGTGGCATCATGAACAAACTCAAAAATATAACTATCACATAAAGCATTCTTATTCACATGCACAAAAGTATCATTACTCTCCACATAAGCATAGTCATTCTTATTAATTGTAGTGGGAGCAAATTCAACAAGGTAGCTATCATTATCACCATAATCATCAAATATAGGAGGCATAGTATAATCATAATTAATTTTCTCCTCAATAGTAGGTGGATGATAGTCATCATTGTAATCATCATATATAGGAGGTAAAGTATCATCAAAGTAAATTTTCTCCTCCATGCTTGGGGGGCTAAAAATATCATGCTCATCAAAGCCAGCTTCCCCAAGCTTAAATTCTTCCATAGCATTAGCAACAATGGTGTTCAAAGCATTCATACTAATAACATTGGCATTATCATGCATATAAAGTTCCATAGGTTTTTTAATTTTCTCTTCAAACACCTCATGTCCTAACTCAAGATAAATACTATAAAGATCTCTAATATTTTTGTTGTTTTCCATTAAGCCTAACTAGTGAAATCACACAACTTAGTGTTCTCAGGAGTATTCATTTTAGCAATAGTAAATAAAGCAAACTAAATAAAGTAAATGCAAGTAACTAATTTTTTTGTGTTTTTGATATAATGCAGCAAACAAAGTAGTAAATAAAGCAAGACAAAAACAAAGTAAAGAGATTGGATTGTGGAGACTCCCCTTGCAGCGTGTCTTGATCTCCCCGGCAACGGCGCCAGAAAATGAGCTTGATGGCGTGTAACACACACGTTCGTTGGGAACCCCAAGAGGAAGGTGTGATGCGTACAGCGGCAAGTTTTCCCTCAGAAAGAAACCAAGGTTTATCGAACCAGGAGGAGCCAAGAAGCACGTTGAAGGTTGATGGCGGCGGGATGTAGTGCGGCGCAACACCAGAGATTCCGGCGCCAACGTGGAACCTGCACAACACAACCAAAGTACTTTGCTCCAACGAAACAGTGAGGTTGTCAATCTCACCGGCTTGCTGTAACAAAGGATTAGATGTATAGTGTGGATGATGATTGTTTGCAGAAAACAGTAAAACAAGTATTGCAGTAGATTGTATTCGATGTAAAAGAATGGACCGGGGTCCACAGTTCACTAGAGGTGTCTCTCCCATAAGATAAATAGCATGTTGGGTGAACAAATTACAGTCAGGCAATTGACAAATAGAGAGGGCATGACCATGCACATACATGATATGATGAGTATAGTGAGATTTAATTGGGCATTACGACAAAGTACATAGACCGCTATCCAGCATGCATCTATGCCTAAAAAGTCCACCTTCAGGTTATCATCCGAACCCCTTCCAGTATTAAGTTGTAAACAACAGACAATTGCATTAAGTATGGTGCGTAATGTAATCAATAACTACATCCTTAGACATAGCATCAATGTTTTATCCCTAGTGGCAACAACACATCCACAACCTTAGAACTTTCTGTCACTGTCCCAGATTTAATGGAGGCATGAACCCACTATCGAGCATAAATACTCCCTCTTGGAGTTAAGAGCAAAAACTTGGCCAGAGCCTCTACTAATAACGGAGAGCATGCAAGATCATAAACAACACATAGGTAATAGATTGATAATCAACATAACATAGTATTCTCTATCCATCGGATCCCGACAAACACAACATATAGAATTACAGATAGATGATCTTGATCATGTTAGGCAGCTCACAAGATCCGACAATGAAGCACATAAGGAGAAGACAACCATCTAGCTACTGCTATGGACCCATAGTCCAGGGGTGAACTACTCACTCATCACTCCGGAGGCGACCATGCCGGTGAAGAGTCCTCCGGGAGATGAATCCCCTCTCCAGCAGGGTGCCGGAGGCGATCTCCTGAATCCCCCGAGATGGGATTGGCGGCGGCGGCGTCTCAGTAAGGTTTTCCGTATCGTGGCTCTCGCATCGGGGGTTTCGCGACGAAGGCTTTAAGTAGGCGGAAGGGCAATGCGGGGGCCACACGAGGGCCCCACACGCCGTGGCCGCGCGGCCGTGGGCCGGGCCGCGCCACCCTGCCGTGGCGGCGCCTCGTGGCCCCACTTCCTTTCCCCTCGGTCTTCCGGAAGCTTCGTGTGAAAATAGGACCACTGGCGTTGATTTCGTCCAATTCCGAGAATATTTCTTTACTAGGATTTTGAAACCAAAACAAAAAAAAGCGGCTCTTCGGCATCTCGTTAATAGGTTAGTGCCGGAAAATGCATAAATACGACATATAATGTGTATAAAACATGTAGATATCATCAATAATGTGGCATGGAACATAAGAAATTATCGATACGTCGGAGACGTATCAGGATGCTGATACGTCTCCGACGTATCGATAATTTCTTATGTTCCATGCCACATTATTGATGATATCTACATGTTTTATGCATACTTTATGTCATTATTGATGATATCTACATGTTTTATGCATACTAACCTATTGACGAGATGCCGTAGGGCCAGTTGCTGTTTTCTGATGTTTTTGGTTTCAGAAATCCTAGTAAGGAAATATTCTCGGAATTGGACGAAATCAACGCCCAGAGTCTTATAATTGGACGAAGCTTCCAGAACACCCGAGAGCCGCGCAGGGGAGCCCTGGGGGCCCCACACAACACCCTGGCGCGGCCAGAGGGGGGGGCCGCGCCCCCCTAGTGTGTGGGCCCACCAGGCCCCCTCCGAGGCTGCCCTTCCGCCTACTTAAGGTCTCCGTCGCGAAAACCCTACCACGTTCGACGAAACCAGAGAAAACCTTCCAGAGCCGCCGCCATCGCGAAGCCAAGATCTGGGGGACAGGAGTCTCTGTTCCGGCACGCCGCCGGGACGGGGAAGTGCCCCCGGAAGGCTCCTCCATCGACACCACCACCATCTCCATCAACGCTGCTGTCTCCCATGAGGAGGGAGTAGTTCTCCATCAAGGCTCGGGGCTGTACCGGTAGCTATGTGGTTAATCTCTCTCCTATGTACTTCAATACAATAATCTCATGAGCTGCCTTACATGATTGAGATTCATATGATGATGCTTGTAATCTGGATGTCATTATGCTAGTCAAGTGGGTTTTACTTATGTGATCTCCGGAGACTCCTTGTCCCACGTGTGTAAAGGTGACAGTGTGTGCACCGTGTGGGTCTCTTAGGCTATATTTCACAGAATACTTATTCACTGTTATGAATGGCATGGTGAAGTGCTTATTTATATCTCTTTATGATTGCAATGTGTTTTGTATCACAATTTATCTGTGTGCTACTCTAGTGATGTTATTAAAGTAGTTTATTCCTCCTGCACGGTGTAATGGTGACAGTGTGTGCATCGTGTAGTACTTGGCGTAGGCTATGATTGTGATCTCTTGTAGATTATGAAGTTAACTATTGCTATGATAGTATTGATGTGATCTATTCCTCCTTTCGTAGTGTGAAGGTGACAGTGTGCATGCTATGTTAGTACTTGGTTTGGTTATGTTGATCTGTTATGCACTCTAAGGTTATTTAAATATGAACATTGAATATTGTGGAGCTTGTTAACTCCGGCATTGAGGGTTCGTGTAATCCTACACAGTTAGTGGTGTTCATCATCCAACAAGAGGGTGTAGAGTCTAGCATCTATCTATTTATTCTGTTATGTGATCAATGTTGAGAGTGTCCACTAGTGAAAGTATGATCCCTAGGCCTTGTTCCTAAATACTGCTATCGCTGCTTGTTTACTGTTTTACTGCATTTATACTGCCTGCAATATTACCACCATCAACCACACGCTAGTCCTGGACAGCAAAGCACTTTTCTGGTGCCATTGCTACTGCTCATACGTATTCATACCACCTGTATTTCACTATCTCTTCGCCGAACTAGTGCACCTATTAGGTGTGTTGGGGACACAAGAGACTTCTTGCTTTGTGGTTGCAGGGTTGCTTGAGAGGGATATCTTTGTCCTCTTCCTCCCTGAGTTCGATAAACCTTGGGTGATCCACTTAAGGGAAACTTGCTGCTGTTCTACAAACCTCTGCTCTTGGAGGCCCAACACTGTCTACAAGAATAGAAGCGTGCGTAGACATCAATCTCCATCATCGTCGGCGCAGCGTCAAGGTCAATGGCGCCGTCTTCATGATTGTTCTCCCATGTAGCAACTATTACAACTTCTTTGAAATACTACTCAACATGAAATTTAAAGACAACCATAAGGCTCCTGCCGGTTGCCACAATACAATAATGATCATCTCATACATATTCATCATCATATTATGGCCATATCACATCACCAAACCCTGCAAAAACAAGTTAGACGTCTCTAATTTGGTTTGCATATTTTACGTGGTTTAGGGTTTTCGAGTAAGATCTAATCTACCTACGAACATGAACCACAACGGTGATACTAGTGTTGTCAATAGAAGAGTAAATTGAATCTTCACTATAGTAGGAGAGACAGACACCCGCAAAGCCACTTATGCAATACAAGTTGCATGTCGAGCGTGGAGCAAATCTCATGAATGCGGTCATGTAAAGTTAGCCCGAGCCGCTTCATCCCACTATGCCACAAAGATGCAAAGTACTCAAACTAAAGACAACAAAGCATCAACGCCCACAAAACAATTGTGTTCTACTCGTGCAACCATCTATGCATAGACACGGCTCTGATACCACTGTAGGGATTCGTAGCATAGAAAACAAAAAATTTCGTACCGCGAGAATGCAATCCAAGCCAAGATGCAATCTAGAAGACGGTAGCAACGAGGGGATGAACGAGACTAACCCTTGAAGATTTCCAAAGCCTACGAGAGGAGTCTCTCGTTGTTGCAGAAGATGATCACTTGCCGCTTTCAAAAGCACGTAGAAGATCTTGACGGTGCCACAATCGGGCAGCACCTCCGTACTCGGTCACACGTTCGGTGTTGATGAAGATGACGTCCTTCTCCCTGTTCCAGTGGGCAGCGGAAGTAGTATCTCCTCATTGAATCCCGGCAGCACGACGGCGTGGTGGCGGTGTCGATGGAGATCTCCGGCGGAGCTGCGCTAAGCGTTTGCGGGAGAGGTGGAGGAGGTGGGGCGGCTAGGGTTTGGGAGAGGGGGTGGCCGGCCACTATGGGGTGCGGCCAAGGCTATGGCTTGAGGTGGCCGGCCCCCTCCCCTTGTCCCTCATTATATAGGTGGAACCCCCAAGTGTTGGACTACAAGTCTTCGAATAAGACCCAAACCCAAAACCTTCCATGTGTAGGGAAACCTACCCAAGGTGGGATTCCCACTTGAGGTTGGACTCCCACCTTTCCATGAGGGGGGGTGGCTGGCCACCTTAGGTGGAGTCTGTAATATCCAAAAAAAAAAAATTTAATGTCTATGATAATAACCAGAAGCAAGATATTTAATTCTTTATTTGTTGCTTGAATTTTCGCATAATACTGATCTAAAAATAAAGTAAAAGAAAAGATAAAGTAACTGGCAAGTAACCTAAAAATATCTAGATCAGTAGATAATCCCTTAACTCAAAAATATCTAAGGCAGAGCCACTAGATAAGCATCCTCGCAGTAACCTAACCAGAGGTAACTTGACCATCGATTAATCCACCGCTTTCCTTCGTCGCTAACCAGGACACGTGTCTAGCTCTCCCCTATCTTCCCCAGCTATAAATAGCCTTTGTCCCCCCGCACAGTGCCTCACACCACAAACCACAGTAGAAATCGCCCTAGTTTTCTCGGAAGAGCTGGTACGATTTGGGAAGTGAGCAGGCAGGGGCAGGTATGGCAGCAGCTTGACCCTATTCTTCATTGCTGTTTTTGAGCATGCAAGCATCTGGCAGTGATTACTTTTCTAGCTGCTGTAGCTTCTCTCTCTCTCTCTCAGATCTGCATGTCCTTTCTATGGATTCGAGTGGGATTTTAGTTGTTCTTGATACAATCGGTTGAAATGGAGAGTATTACTCTTAGGAAGATGGATTGATTAGGTACTGGTGCTTCATATGTACACTAGATCCATGCCCTCAATACTAAATCTACTACTCCCTCCGTCCCAGTTCGCAAGGCAAAGTTTTCAAATATCTTGGCCCAAGGTGAATTTTCATTGGCCCAAGGAAATTAAAAAGAACTTTATTTTCTACCCTTTAATTGGTGGGATACGAAAGAGGAGTCTTTTGCATGCAATAATGAATCAGTTTTACTCCCACATTAAATACAAATGTGCCTAGGAGGTGAGACATTTTGGGACAAATATTTTTTGGAACTTTGCCTTGCGAACTGGGACGGAGGGAGTATTAGTACTCCCTGCTACTGATATTTCGTTCCATGGCATAGCACTAATTTTACTTGCTATTTTGCAATAACTAAGAATTACAACTAGTACTACTTCTTGCTGTTAAATGAGTACTATACTTGCTACTGCCGAATCAATGAATAAAACTAGTTGCTACTGAATTTGTACTACGCAGATGAGTAGATCAACTAGATTGCTTGCAATAATAACCAATACAGCTATCTAGTAGTACCCTGTGTTGTGCATGTGTACTGTATACTCTAATCAAATAATAATCTGCTTGCATGCATAGACTTGCATGGTCGATGGATGTGAAGAATACCTGCCAGACTAGTAATAGTACTAGCTACTCAAGTTCTATGTTCATACCCCACTCTTCTGCTACTAGTGCTATGCATGAAATAATGACTGATTATACAAACCTGTTTAGGTTGGAGCCAAGTAATCAAGGAGAAATCATTTGAAGGCAAGGCTGTGCATACCAGCTTCTTCTAAAATTAAATCGTATAGATATTTAATTGTGATGCTTTATCAGTATAAATGCTTAGACTTTATACATGTGATATGGTGCTGACTATGGATGAATGTTTGAGGTGAATTAATGTTGTTCATAATTTACGTGAGAGCGGTCGCCGTCGTAATCATGGTATGCATGGGATATCTAGCCCGAGACGGTCGATACCTGAAATAACGATACGCGGTCATGCCGGTATCAGTGTGAGATGGGTTTGCCTCACACAAGTAGGGGACTCGATGTCGTGATTCTCGGAGAGGGATATAGCCATTGGTGGAGGTTATGGCGGTTGTTAGTGTGTCTCTGCAGAGGTCACTATAATTAGGTTGGCGCTAACGGACTAGTTTTCATATATGTGTTTATACTCCTGTAGGTTACAGGAGACTTGTTTCCACCATCTAAATCAATCTGAATTTATTACTTGTTATATCTTTGTTAATATTTCATTTTTTTTCCTTGCTGAGTATGTTTAACATACTCACGGCCAGTCTCTTTTCTCTGGTATGCACAGAGGGTGAGCAACATGAATTTGACGGGGATGGAGCGGAAGCATAGTTATGTCTAGCACATAGGGAAGGAGTATTGGGATTAGGAGATTTACTCTGATCCTACATAAATATTGTTCAAATAAATGACAAGGATGCATCGTACATCTGTCCATGCATGCTCTAGTAGAAATGGCTAGCTTGCTAACTAGCCTGGTGCTATACTTGTAAGCTATATTGTACTACTATTACTACTACTAAGGAATAAATGGAACCTGGTTCTTCTTGTGCTCTTAAGTTCATGATACTTATGCCTTGTATGCTTATGAGGTATTTATCTCGTAAGGATACGGCGAGCTGTCGCACTTAGTCCCTTCGCTTAGTTGGGGCGTGACAGTTTTAGTGGTATCAGAGCCAAGGTTCCAGAAAAATTAACATAGTAATAATTCAATTAATCACACATTAGGGAGCACATAAAAAAATAGATAGCAAATTGGAATAGCCGGGGTATTATGGGTGGGTCGATCTAGCCCAACCACTATGGTGTGATGTGTGCTTGTTTTGTTTGCTTGTTTGCATTCGTTGCATCATAGACTAGGTAGTAGTATCCAGGGAAAAGGTGTAGCCATGCATGCTTGTTTGTTTTACTAATATTGAAGATGCATTGTCAAATCAGGCATGTCGTACGTTGAATTCCAGCCAAGCTTTTCCTGGAGCAGTTTGCAGCAATGCTCGGTCTGGGAGCACCGGTTGTCACTTGGAGGCCTGCTTCGGAGGGGACATTCATTGTAGGCGTCCAGGTCGACATGGAACCAACTGATACTGTTCCTTCCCTGTACTTTGAAGCTGCTGGAGCAACTATAGCTGAGGCTGAACAGGCTGCTTCACTGATGATTACCTATGCCTTAGCAACCGAACGTCAGGTGCAAATTAGAGACATCAATTACCCTGTGGTGGCGTACCAGCGCCAACAGCTGGACGATGCTGGCAAGAAGCTAGTGGAGACTAAGCACCTGTGTGTTGAGCTGATGGATGCTCTCCGCTCCAGTGAAAAAGAAGTAGCTTTTCTGGAGTGTCTTGTTCACATGTTTTATCGCCGCATTCGCTGCCTGAAGGACACTGTTGCTGCCCTGCGGCGTGGGGGCGGGGGTGGTGATGGAAGCTCCAATGGCAGCTCCTGAACAAGGGGTCTGTCAGCATCCTAGCAGTACCCAGTCATCTATAAAATAGTATGCTAACAATAAAGTCTTGCAGAGTGTGGGTTTGGGTGGTGCAGATGTCTAGGCTGCAAAGGCTGCAAGTGAAAGTTGAAGTAGGGTGGAGATGACACTGTCATCTTTCTTGGGGCTAGAGAAGGGCAATGACCTGTAGTAGTTTTATACTTCGCATGTTATGAATGAGCTTAAAATATCTACATCTGCTTTACATGTGATGTAAGAACTTATAATCTGGGATCTGAATACTATGAAACTACTAGCTATATTATGTTCCTTGTGCAACTTTACTTTTCCAAGAATTTGTTTGTATGGTGTTATCATTGGCTCCACTCAGCTCGTAGCTAGTTCTGGTAGTTTTGAAATCTCTCATGAATATTCATGTGTATGTATGTGTTCAAAGATTCATTTTGCTTTTGCAAATTCTAGAGACTTAATTTGGGCTCGTAGCTGGTACACGAATCAATCAGCCTCTCTCTCTCATCTAGTGACCAGGCTAGCAAGTTGTGAAAAAAAAAATGGCATACATGCATGTGTCCTGTCGATGCATGTGGTCTATGGATGCATGACCTGGTCTAAAATGTCTTCTCCTAGCTAGACTAACTATTTGCTTAGCCATACACTACCATAGACTGGTTGCTTACATGTACACTACGCATGCAGTGTGTGAATCTATCCAAGAAATTACTACTTCTTTCTGATGTGACTACTCTTGCTCAGACATAGATGGCTGATCACAACAATGGCACGAGCCATGAGACGGGCAACTCCAGCGATAACAATGCCAGATTAATGATGCATGAGTTGGGAGACCAGAGTGCGTTAGCTAATCTGCTTGCCAACATACTGGGCAAACAGCAGGAAACTCAAGAACGCCAAATGGATATCCTGGAGCGTGTCATGAAGAGTGATAGTCACCGCAATGGACTTGCGGAATTTCAAAAGCTTAAGCCACCATCATTTTCTGGAACAACAAATCCACTTGAAGCTGAAGACTGGATAACTGCCATGGAAAAAGCATTTGACGCTATGGAATGTACCAATAAAGAGAAGGTTGTATACGCGGTCTATATGCTACAGTCAAGTGCTTTTGAATGGTGGGATGCACACAAAAAGTCCTACCCGGAAGGTGCTGAAATATCATGGGAATTATTCAAGGGAGAATTTTACAAGAAATATTTCCCGGAAAGTGTAAAGCGCATGAAGGAAAGAGAATTCCTTGAGCTAAAACAAGGAAATAAATCCGTGACCGAATATGAAATTGAATTCTCTAGACTTGCAAGATTTGCTCCTGAGTTTGTCCAAACTGATGGCTCTAAGGCGCGACGCTTTGAAAGTGGATTACGTCAACCGCTTAGATGGCGTGTGGAAGCCTTTGAACTAAGCACTTTCCGAGATGTAGTGAGTAAAGCACAACTTCTGGAAAAAGGATATCAAGAAGAAAGAGCCGATGGGGACCACCCATCAAAGAAGTTTAAGTTCAATAATAATCAACAGAATAACGAAAGGTTCAGATCAAGTGGCCGCCCCGAACGAACTGCAGGAAATTCACGGGGAAGTTTGGGAAGGAGATGTCCAATATGTAAGGGAAACCATACTCCAAATATTTGTCCTGATCGTTGGGGAAAATGTTATACATGCGGGAAACCAGGCCACACTAGGCATGAGTGTCCAAATAGACACAATTTTATGCTTTCCGCTCAACCGAGGCCTATGGCGTTGCCTCAGCCACCTCAACAACTGTATTTGACTGGCCCTTCCTCGACAACCAATCATGGATCAAATCAGTATGCGAAGGCCACCGCTTCTAATCAACCATCAGGACCTCATCCAAATAATAGGGAGAAGCCTCGAGGAGGGAACCGAGCTAGAGTATTTAATCTAACTCAGAGGAGTGCAGAGGAATCAAACAACGTGGTGACAGGTAAATTTCCGATATATTCTCATACGGGCTTAATTTTGTTTGATTCTGGTGCTACACATTCATTTATTTCCGCAAGATTCAGGACTGAGCATAAGATTCCTAGCAGTCTGTTAAAAGAAATTATTTACGTTGAGACACCCATAGAGAGCCAAAGTGCGAAATTAATTTGCAACTCATGTCCCATTGAGATTGGTGGGTGGAAATTCATGGCCGATCTTATCGTATTAGAAATACAAGAGTTTGACGTAATACTTGGAATGGACTGGTTACACCAGAATAAAGCCACCATTGATTGCCATGAAAAATCGGTTAAACTTAGACCGTTCGGCCAAACAGAAATTGTACACCATAGCAATAGAAGAAAATTATTCAGAACATTCATGGCGATGTTGGAAAGTAAGGAAATAAAGTTAGATGAGATTCCTGTGGTAAATGAATTTCCCGATGTCTTTCCAAAAGATTTACCTGGATTACCACCGGACCGGGAAATTGAGTTCGCGATCGTACTGATTCCTGGTACAAAGCCAATCCATAAGGCACCCTATAGGATGGCGCCCATGGAGCTAAAAGAGTTAAAAGTGCAATTAAAAGAATTAGAGGAAAAAGGATTTATTCGTCCAAGTGTTTCACCATGGGGAGCTCCAGTTTTATTTGTGAAAAAGAAGGATGGAAGTTTAAGGTTGTGCGTTGACTATCGGGAGCTAAATAAAGTGACCATTAGGAATAAATATCCTCTTCCCCGGATAGATGACCTGTTTGACCAACTACAAGGATCCAAAGTTTTCTCAAAGATTGATTTGCAATCTGGTTATCATCAGCTAAAAATAAATCCAAGTGATGTTCCTAAAACCGCCTTTCGCACTCGGTACGGACATTACGAGTATTTAGTGATGCCATTTGGATTGACTAATGCACCTGCAGCATTTATGGATTTGATGAATCGGATATTCAAGCCTTATTTGGATCAATTTGTAGTTGTTTTTATTGATGATGTCCTTATGTACTCAAAGACAGAAGAAGATCATTCTAATCATCTCAGGATTGTGTTACAAACACTAAGAGAACATCAGTTATATGCCAAGTTAAAGAAATGTGATTTCTGGATGAACCGAGTACCTTTTCTTGGCCATATAATTTCAGGCGAGGGTATATCAGTGGACCCCGCCAAGGTGCAAGCCGTATCCGAATGGCAACGACCCTCTAATGCCACGGATATTCGAAGTTTTCTTGGAATGGCTGGGTATTACCGCAGATTCATAATGAACTTTGCTAAGATTGCTACGCCTTTAACTCATTTAACAAAGAAAGGAGTTAAATTTGAGTGGACAGATAAATGTGAAGAAAGTTTCCAGGAATTAAAGAACCGCCTAATTTCAGCCCCAGTTCTCGCCTTACCAATTGGTGGGGAGGATTTCACAATTTATTGTGATGCTTCAAAGTTTGGACTTGGGTGCGTCCTTATGCAAAGAGGAAAAGTCATTGCATATGCTTCTCGCCAATTGAAACCGCATGAACAAAATTATCCAACTCACGACATGGAGCTAGCAGCGGTAATTTTTGCACTAAAAATATGGAGGCATTACCTTTATGGGGAGCATTGTGAAATATTTACTGATCACAAGAGTTTGAAATATATTTTTACCCAAAAGGAATTGAATATGAGGCAAAGAAGGTGGTTAGAATTATTGAAAGACTATGACCTTAATATTAATTACCATCCGGGAAAGGCAAATATTGTGGCAGATGCTTTGAGTCGAAAAGCCTATTGCAATATGTCTATCCTAGCTACTCAAGAACCCCATCTGCTGCGAGAGCTAGAAAAGTTGAGAATAGGGCTAAAGATACATGCACCCAGAGGCATGCTAGCTACTCTCCAAGTCACATCAACCCTAGAGAAACGAATCATGGAAAAGCAGATGGCTGACCAGGACCTGGTACGACTAAAGGAAAGTATTAGTGAAGGAGGACAATCTGAGTTTAATATTGATTCTAGCGGGGCTATACGTTTTAGAGATAGAATGTGTGTGCCTAATGATCCAGAACTAAAAAGGCATATTTTGGAAGAAGCACACTCTTCTCTATACACCATGCACCCAGGCAGTACTAAAATGTATCAGGATATTAAAAGACATTTTGGTGGAATAATATGAAAAGAGAAATAGCAAAATTTGTCATGGAATGTGACACATGTCAGCGCGTAAAAGCAGAGCACCAAAGACCAGCTGGACTCCTAAAACCTTTGTCTATACCTCTTTGGAAGTGGGAAGAAATTAGTATGGACTTTATTGTGGGACTACCAAAGACACCATCTGGTCATGATAGTATATGGGTGATAGTGGACCGACTAACAAAATCTGCACATTTCATACCAGTGAAGATTACCTTTTCTCTAGAGAAATTGGCCAAATTATACATCAAGGAAATAGTATCCCTGCATGGTGTTCCATTGCGCATCACGTCAGATAGAGACCCTCGCTTTGTCTCAAAATTTTGGAAAAGTCTGCACAGAGCTTTAGGAACCAAACTGGATTTTAGCACAGCATATCATCCGCAAAGCGATGGACAAACAGAGCGGGTAAATCAAATTTTAGAAGATATGCTCAGAGCATGTGTTCTAGAATTTAAAGGAGCATGGGATGAGTATATGCCTTTAGCTGAATTCGCATATAATAATAGCTATCAGTCAAGTATTCAAATGGCTCCTTATGAGGCTTTATATGGAAGAAGGTGTCGCGCACCAATTTGTTGGGATGATGTTGGCGAAAGGAAAGTTCTAGGACCCGATCTAATCCAGGAGACCGAGGAGAAGGTGAAACTTATACGTGAGCGATTCCGAATTGCACAAAGTAGACAGAAAAGCTATGCGGACGGCAAAAGAAGGAACCTTCATTTTGAAGAAGGAGAACTAGTGTACTTAAAAGTATCTCCAATGAAAGGGGTCAAACGATTTGGACAAGGAAAGAAATTAAGCCCAAGGTATATTGGACCTTTTCATGTTACTAAACAAGTCGGGGAAGTCGCGTACCAGCTAGAACTACCAGAATCTCTAGCAGGAGTACATAATGTGTTTCATGTTTCATTACTCCGGAAATGCCTAAAACCACCACATCAACAAGTGCAGATGGAACTATCGGAGCTCCAAAAAGATCTGTCATATGAAGAATATCCTGTTCGTATACTAGATATTAAAGACCGCGAGACAAGACGCAAAAATATACAATTTGTCAAAGTGCAATGGAGTAATCACAGCGAGGATGAAGCCACCTGGGAAAGGGAGGATGACTTAAAGAAAGACTGCCCATACCTCTTCGACATATAATGGTAAGAAAATTTCGAGGACGAAATTTTTATAAGGAGGGTAGGATGTAATATCCAATTTTTTTTTTAATGTCTATGATAATAACCAGAAGCAAGATATTTAATTCTTTATTTGTTGCTTGAATTTTCGCATAATACTGATCTAAAAATAAAGTAAAAGAAAAGATAAAGTAACTGGCAAGTAACCTAAAAATATCTAGATCAGTAGATAATCCCTTAACTCATAAATATCTAAGGCAGAGCCACTGGATAAGCATCCTCGCAGTAACCTAACCAGAGGTAACTTGACCATCGATTAATCCACCGCTTTCCTTCGTCGCTAACCTGGACACGTGTCTAGCTCTCCCCTATCTTCCCCAGCTATAAATAGCCTTTGTCCCCCCCCCCCCCCCCCCCGCACAGTGCCTCACACCACAAACCACAGTAGAAATCGCCCTAGTTTTCTCGGAAGAGCTGGTACGATTTGGGAAGTGAGCAGGCAGGGGGCAGGTATGGCAGCAGCTTGACCCTATTCTTCATTGCTGTTTTTGAGCATGCAAGTATCTGGCAGTGATTACTTTTCTAGCTGCTGTAGCTTCTCTCTCTCTCTCAGATCTGCATGTCCTTTCTATGGATTCGAGTGGGATTTTAGTTATTCTTGATACAATCGGTTGAAATGGAGAGTATTACTCTTAGGAAGATGGATTGATTAGGTACTGGTGCTTCATATGTACACTAGATCCATGCCCTCAATACTAAATCTACTATTAGTACTCCCTGCTACTGATATTTCGTTCCATGGCATAGCACTAATTTTACTTGCTATTTTGCAATAACTAAGAATTACAACTAGTACTACTTCTTGCTGTTAAATGAGTACTATACTTGCTACTGCCGAATCAATGAATAAAACTAGTTGCTACTGAATTTGTACTACGCAGATGAGTAGATCAACTAGATTGCTTGCAATAATAACCAATACAGCTATCTAGTAGTACCCTGTGTTGTGCATGTGTACTGTATACTCTAATCAAATAATAATCTGCTTGCATGCATAGACTTGCATGGTTCGATGGATGTGAAGAATAGCTGCCAGACTAGTAATAGTACTAGCTACTCAAGTTCTATGTTCATACCCCACTCTTCTGCTACTAGTACTATGCATGAAATAATGACTGATTATACAAACCTGTTTAGGTTGGAGCCAAGTAATCAAGGAGAAATCATTTGAAGGCAAGGCTGTGCATACCAGCTTCTTCTAAAATTAAATCGTATCGATATTTAATTGTGATGCTTTATCAGTATAAATGCTTAGACTTTATACATGTGATATGGTGCTGACTATGGATGAATGTTTGAGGTGAATTAATGTTGTTCATAATTTACGTGAGAGCGGTCGCCGTCGTAATCATGGTATGCATGGGATATTGTTGACTGTCAAAACCCACCGGCGGGCAGCGACGGTCAACACGGTAGAGCCGGAAACAACCTAGAGCTGCGGCTGGCTGAGGTCCCTCCGAGCGATGGCCCGCAAAGCCTTCTGGTCACACGTCCGATGCTGATTGCAAGGGCGTGCCACCTGACCTATGCCTGGTCAGGAAGGTGATGGAGATGCCTCGCTTAATTTCCTGCATGGCATACACGTAAACATTAAATACGAGCCTCGATCGGCTCTCAGGTTATCCTGTGAATCGGCTCAAGGAGCCGATCCACCCATGATTCGTACGGGGTGCACGAATATATGGTGGTCCTGCTTGATCAAGATAAAGCTAATGAGATCTACGACGATTTAGGGTTTTCACCGCATAATCGGATCATCCTACTCACGGTTGGGCCTCGCGGCCACGCACGGTGATCGTAAGCCGATCCTAAACAAGGCCTAAAAACCAACACGAGGTTGATCCCCGGAACATCCTGTTTAGGGCTAGCGAACGACACCCTACGTGCCGCTGGATCCTCCACCCCTTTGTAAGGCCTAACTATTGCAGATATTAAACTAATCCTTGTAGAACAAGGAGCAACCGTAACGGATCAGATCTACTAAATAATGATCAAGCGGGGTGCCGCCCCTACATCTAAGATAGGTGTAAGGGCGGCTAGATATGCAAGGGTTGCACTACGCTAGCATGTTACGCGAAGAACTATGCTAACCCTAACACATCTATGATAACTACGTTGCTCGCCATCAAAAAGGCTTCAGTACGAGCAACGCATGAACAACGTGGAGCTTGTGCTGCCTAGATCGCAAGATGCGATCTAGGCAGCATGTTGCTTACCTGTAGAAACCCTCGAGACGAAGGAGTTGGCGATGCGCCGAGATTGATTTGTTTGGTTGAACGTTGGTTGTTGTTTATTCCATAAACCCTAGATACATATTTATAGTCCAGGGGACTTTCTAATTTAGGCGTGCACCTACCGTGCACGGGTAAAACTCTATCTTCTAATTTAAGATGCGATCTACTAACTAAAGATACACGGGCAATCCAGCCCAACTTTGCATACAAGGCCGATTCACGTAATTCTTCTATGTATATTTCTTTAAGTCCATCTTGATCGCGGCCCACCTCTGACTCGGTCAAATTCTGGTGATAACACATGCCCCCCTGGTTTTGGAATTGGTAATTCCAAAATCACTCCATTTTTTCCCGTCGGGTCATGTCATGGCAGAGCAGAACCGTTGCAGCATTCTTCATCATGATGCCTGTCTTCTCAACTATTCCGCGTGATTTGACCGTTGTCTTTGGGCACCGCCTCCTCGGAAACTGCTGTGGCATTGAATTTTTATCATAGCTCCTTTATTTAACCGCTCTGAGCAGTTTGCCACTTCATCATCTTGCTCTGCTCTGGCCATCGGCACCCAAAAAACCCCCAATCTCCCATAGCCATGTCTTCCTCCTCCTCCTCTTCCTCGTCGGTCTTTTCTGACTCCTCTTCCTCCCGCGAGCCGACGCCGGAGTGGGGCTCGTTGGCGGCGCACGATATTCTCGCCCCGACGACGTGGGACAAAGAGGAACACGATTCCTCCATCTGGTCTGAGGATGACAAATCCCTGACCGACAGAGAGGACGACCTTCAATTCCTCGTCGAAGGGGAAGAAGAGGCGGAGAGCGAGGACGACCGCTTCTCCTGGGACGATTTCACCTCTTCCGAGGAAGAGGCGGAGGAGGAGGAGGACGACGACGACTCCCTTGAAGGTTACCCACCAGCGAAGCGCCTCCGCACCTGGTGGGATGACGACAGCGAGGACGACGATGAGGAAGACGAAGCCCCCGTAGAAGGCTACGGAAGCTCCGATGAGGAGCCTCTCAGCAGCTGCGCCGGAGGCAGCGACGACGAGGGCAGCAACGGCCCCTAGATTAGGGATCAGTAGTAGTAGTCGGCTTTTGCCCTCTTCTCCCTTGAGCAATCGGCTCTTTCTTTGTAAGGAATCCCCCTATTAATGAAGAAAAACCCCTCAATTAATTTCGCTTCCTCGTCAACCTTGCCGATCGTTGAATGGGGCTGCCGTACAGGGAGCCGATAGCAGAACATCGGCTCATATTGCGATCCGAGGCCAAGCTGTTGCCTAAACACGCAGTCCAACAGGCCTAATTCTCGTCCAAACCATCAGAATGAACTCCTCAGCAACCCCTAAGAGATTTCTGGTCTGAACCGATTCTGTTAATTTGCTAGTTTGGGCTTATTCCTCTAGAGTCGATATCAGCGTATCGGCTTTGTTATTCTGAAGTCGATGCCCGTGCATCGGCTGTATTTGTATACTGTTATCTCCATACGTCTTCTCAAGTCGATGCCCGCGCATCGGCTGTGATTTTTTTGTTTTTTACTGGCCGATTTTAAATCGGCCCTCACAACTTACTGCCCGTCATCCCACATGCTTGGGAAATATTTCTTGAGGTGTTGACCATTGACAGCTACTGGGAACTTTTTGCCGTCCAACTCTTCCAACATGTATGCATTACCCTTCAAGGCCTGGACAACTTTGTACGGACCATGCCAATTAGGAGACCATTTGCCATATGCCTTGTCCCTGGTTCCTAACGGCAACACAGCTTCCCATACTAGATCACCAACTTGGAACTCCTTTGGTCTAACCTTTTTATTGTAGGCACGAGCCACCCTGGCTTTGTTCTCCTTAATCTTCTCCAACGACCAAAGCCTAAGCTCTGTAGCGACCTCAATAGTGTCACTCATCAAGGCTGCATATTCTTCAGCTGTCAGATCATTCTGAAACGTGACACGTCTTGATCCAGCCGTAATTTCCCAAGGCAATACGGCTTCCTGTCCATAGACAAGCTGGTACGGCGAAGTCTTTATAGCTCCATGGCATGACATGCGGTAGGCCCATAATGCTTCTGACAACTTCTCATGCCAATCCCTAGGGTTCTCGTCAATTTTCCTCTTGATCAGCTTGATCAGACTCTGATTGGACGCCTCAGCCTGCCCATTAGCTTGAGCGTAGTACGGGGATGATCGGATCAGTTTAATCCCCATGTCATCGCAGAACTTCCTGAATTCTTTAGAAATAAAGACCGAACCTCCATCGGTCGTGATAGTTTGGGGAATCCCGAACCTATGAATGACGTGTTCTTTCACAAACTTGATCACATCTTCTGATTTCACCTTTTTCATAGGGACGGCTTCCACCCACTTGGTGAAGTAATCTGTGATAACCAAAATCCATTCATGTTTTTTGCTCGACGCCGGATGGATTTTGCCGATCATATCCATGCCCCACCCCCGAAACGGCCAAGGCTTGATGATGGGGTTCATCGCTGATGCTGGTACCATCTGAATCTTCCCGAACATCTGACACGCTTGGCACCCCTTGTAATAATTGAAGCAATCTTCAAGCATGGTGGGCCAATAAAACCCTGATCGCCTGATTAACCACTTCATCTTATGAGCCGATTGATGAGTTCCACAGGCGCCTTCATGCACCTCATGTAAGAGCCGATTAGACTCGGTTGGCCCCAGGCACTTAAGTAGTAACCCTTCCAACGTCCTGTAGAACATATCGTCTCCTATGAGGACATACTTCATGGCTTTGTACCTTATCCGTTTAGGTGCCCCCCGAGCCGAATCTTTTAAATAATTGAAGATTTCGGCTCTCCAATCATCCTGTTCCAGGAATTGTACCTGAACCTCTGATCCGTCAGATATATCTATATAGCCTGAAGCCATTTGTGCGAGATTGTTGGCCTCGGTATTTTGGGATCTTGGGACCCAATTAAAGTTGATGTACCGAAACTGTGTCATCAACTCACGGCATTCCACCCAATATGGGAAAAGCGATTCACTTTCGCACTTATATTCATCCGTGAGCTGGTTAATCACCAACTTTGAGTCTCCAAAAAGCTCTACTGCTTCAGCTCCGGCTTCCAGTAGCAACTCCATTCCCTTACGTATTGCCTCATATTCTGCTACGTTGTTGGTGCAAGGGGTAGATAATCTGATGGAGAAGGAGTATTCTGCCCCCCGAGGCGACACGAGCAGAATGCCGATGCCACAACCATCGTCACAAACCGATCCATCGAAGAACATAGCCCATGCACGTATAGATAGTGCTGCTATATTGGTACTGATCCGTTCAGCGATAAGATCGGCCAACGCTTGTCCCTTGATCGCTTTCGCTAGCTGATACCGGAGATCGAATTCTGACAACGCAAACATCCACTTACCAAGTCGGCCTTTCAAAACAGGGGCCGACAACATGTGCTTGACAACATCTGACTTGCATATGACGATGATCTCTGCCGTCAAAAGGATGTGATGAAGCTTGGTGCAGGTAAAGAACAGGCAGAGGCAAAGTTTCTCGACCTCAGGATATCTTGTCTCCGCGTCCAGCATCCTCCTGTTGAGGTAGAAAACGACCTTCTCAACGCCATCGTAGAGTTGCACCACTACCGAAGCGATGGACGTGTCAGCTACTGACAAGTAGATGTAGAACGGCCTATCTTGCTGGGGCGGAACTAGCACAGGCGGCGTCGTTAGATACCACTTAATCTCATCAAACGCCTGTTGCTGTTCTGCCCCCCAGTGGAACTCGTCGTCAGATTTAGTTTTTACCAGCGCCATGAACGGCTCGATTCGCCCTGACATATTAGAAATGAATCGTCGGACGAAATTGATTTTGCCGATGAGACGTTGGAGCTCCTTCTTCGTGGTTGGCGGCTGCATGGTACGCACCGCCTCCTGACTTTTCAGGCCGATCTCAATTCCCCGTTCGTGAACCAGAAAACCTAGGAATTGACCAGCCGTCACGCCAAAAGCACACTTCTTCGGATTCATTCTCAGTCCGAATTTCCGAGTTCGGTCTAGGACGCGCCGTAAATCATCCAAGTGTCCCTCCATGGATACAGATTTGACTACCACGTCGTCGATATAGATCTCCACCAACTTTCCGATCAGATCATGAAATATATAATTCATGGCTCGTTGGTACGTTGCACCAGCATTCTTTAACCCAAAGGTCATGACCACATATTCAAACAAGCCTACTGCCCCTGGCACTCTGAATGCGGTCTTGTGTATATCTTCCGGAGCCATGAAGATCTGGTTATAGCCGGCGTTGCCATCCATGAAGCTCAACACCTTGTGGCCAGCAGCGGCGTTTATCAACGTTTCTGCCACAGGCATCGGATACTCGTCCTTTGGAGTGGCTCTATTGAGATCCCGGAAATCGATGGCCACACGCCATCGGCCGTCCTTCTTCTCTACAGGAACGATACTGGAGATCCACTCAGCATACCTGCATGGCCTGATGAACCCGGCGGCCAACATTTTCTCGATCTCTTTCTTGACTTCTTCCAGAATTTCGGCCCTCATCTGACGGGCTCGTTGTTGGAACGGCCGAAATCCTTTCTTAAGGGGGAGCCGATGTTCAATGATGCTCCTGTCCAACCCAGGCATCTCCGTGTAATCCCATGCAAAGCAATCTGGGTATTCTTTTAACAGAGCTATCATCTGTCCCCTGAGCTGTGGATCTAGCTTCTTGCTGACGAAAGTTGGTCGCGGCTTATCCCCAGGACCAATGTCGACTTCCTCTAGCTCGTCAGCCGATGTAAACCCATACCCTAGCTTTCCGTCCCCTGTGAGGTCGACGCCATATACTGGGAGAGCAGGTGGTATGGATGATACAGGCCGATCGCTAGAATCGGCTTCCATCTTGATCATCACCAGGATCTTTCGGCAGTGTCGGAGCCGATCACGTGGAGCAGCTTCTTCCTTACCTTCGCTGCGAGAGCAGTTGCCCTCGCCTCTACCCTCATCAGGGGGGTGCCCCAGTTCTATCATGTTGATGTTGAACGAGTATCTTGGCTGGCACCTCCCAGGGTAAGTGTCGTTAACCCTGTCAACGGCGCATGACGGTGAATTAGGCACTTCTGGTGCCGCCAATGTGAATGACGACGGTGGACGGGACTGAAGTGGCACTTTTCCTTGGTAGGTCCCGAGAGCTGGTTCTGGTAGAGAGTGCTGATGCTTCATGACCTCCTTGATCATCCGAACGGCGACATGCTCCAAGGTATTCACCAGGCTCTCAGAATGGTGATGCAACGAGTGAGTCACCATGACGCTAATCTCCTGGCGCACGGCCCTGGTTCGTTCTTCTGACGGGACGGATAGGTCCACTCCATCGAGCGCGCCCTCCGGTGAAAACCCCTTCCACCTGATGCCATGTGAACGGGTTCTGTGATATGAGCCGATGAGGTCGGCTTCGAGGATGACTTTGATCTCGTCATACTTCTTTTTGAGTTCGTCGGTCAGATCCTCGTATGTGACTGGCGTGCCGTCCGCCATCTCAGATGTAGATGGCGATGTGGTTGATGTAGAAGCTTGTCCCACCGGGCGTGCCAGAATGTGTTGACTGTCAAAACCCACCGGCGGGCAGCGATGGTCAACACGGTAGAGCCGGGAACAACCTAGAGCTGCGGCTGGCTGAGGTCCCTCCGAGCGACGGCCCGCAAAGCCTTCTGGTCACACGTCCGATGCTGATTGCAAGGGCGTGCCACCTGACCTATGCCTGGTCAGGAAGGTGATGGAGATGCCTCGCTTAATTTCCTGCATGGCATACACGTAAACATTAAATACGAGCCTCGATCGGCTCTCAGGTTATCCTGTGAATCGGCTCAAGGAGCCGATCCACCCATGATTCGTACGGGGTGCACGAATATATGGTGGTCCTGCTTGATCAAGATAAAGCTAATGAGATCTACGACGATTTAGGGTTTTCACCGCATAATCGGATCATCCTACTCACGGTTGGGCCTCGCGGCCACGCACGGTGATCGTAAGCCGATCCTAAACAAGGCCTAAAAACCAACACGAGGTTGATCCCCGGAACATCCTGTTTAGGGCTAGCGAACGACACCCTACGTGCCGCTGGATCCTCCACCCCTTTGTAAGGCCTAACTATTGCAGATATTAAACTAATCCTTGTAGAACAAGGAGCAACCGTAACGGATCAGATCTACTAAATAATGATCAAGCGGGGTGCCGCCCCTACACCTAAGATAGGTGTAAGGGCGGCTAGATATGCAAGGGTTGCACTACGCTAGCATGTTACGCGAAGAACTATGCTAACCCTAACACATCTATGATAACTACGTTGCTCGCCATCAAAAAGGCTTCAGTACGAGCAACGCATGAACAACGTGGAGCTTGTGCTGCCTAGATCGCAAGATGCGATCTAGGCAGCATGTTGCTTACCTGTAGAAACCCTCGAGACGAAGGAGTTGGCGATGCGCCGAGATTGATTTGTTTGGTTGAACGTTGGTTGTTGTTTACCCTAGATACATATTTATAGTCCAGGGGACTTTCTAATTTAGGCGTGCACCTAACCGTGCACGGGTAAAACTCTATCTTCTAATTTAAGATGTGATCTACTAACTAAAGATACACGGGCAATCCAGCCCAACTTTGCATACAAGGCCGATTCACGTAATTCTTCTATGTATATTTCTTTAAGTCCATCTTGATCGCGGCCCACCTCTGACTCGGTCAAATTCTGGTGATAACAGATATCTAGCCCGAGACGGTCGATACCTGAAATAACGATACGCGGTCATGCCGGTATCAGTGTGAGATGGGTTTGCCTCACACAAGTAGGGGACTCGATGTCGTGATTCTCGGAGAGGGATATAGCCATTGGTGGAGGTTACGGCGGTTGTTAGTGTGTCTCTGCAGAGGTCACTATAATTAGGTTGGCGCTAACGGACTAGTTTTCATATATGTGTTTATACTCCTGTAGGTTACAGGAGACTTGTTTCCACCATCTAAATCAATCTGAATTTATTACTTGTTATATCTTTGTTAATATTTCATTTTTTTTCCCTTGCTGAGTATGTTTAACATACTCACGGCCAGTCTCTTTTCTCTGGTATGCGCAGAGGGTGAGCAACATGAATTTGACGGGGATGGAACGGAAGCATAGTTATGTCTAGCACATAGGGAAGGAGTATTGGGATTAGGAGATTTACTCTGATCCTACATAAATATTGTTCAAATAAATGACAAGGATGCATCGTACATCTGTCCATGCATGCTCTAGTAGAAATGGCTAGCTTGCTAACTAGCCTGGTGCTATACTTGTAAGCTATATTGTACTACTCCCTCCATCCCATGAAACTTGTCTCAACTTTGTCTAAATTTGGATGCACCTAGACACTATTTAGCATCTAGATACATCTAAATTTTGACAAAGTTGAGACAAGTTTCATAGGACGGAGGGAGTACTATTACTACTACTAAGGAATAAATGGAACCTGGTTCTTCTTGTGCTCTTAAGTTCATGATACTTATGCCTTGTATGCTTATGAGGTATTTATCTCGTAAGGATACGGCGAGCTGTCGCACTTAGTCCCTTCGCTTAGTTGGGGCGTGACAGAGTCCACCTGGGACTCCACCCCCTAGGGTTGTCCGGCCATGCTAGGTGGAGTCCCTCCGGGACTCCGCTTTCCATAGTGATTTCTTCCGGACTTCTAGAACCTTCCATAAATGCACCGGATCATTTCCAAACTTGGAATATAACTTCCTATATATGAATCTTATTCTCCGTACCATTCCGGAACTCCTCGTGATGTCCTGGATCACATCCGAGACTCCGAACAAAACTTCGAACTCCATTCCATATTCAATATCTACTAATACAACATCAAACCTTAAGTGTGTCACCCTACGGTTCGCGAACTATGTAGACATGGTTGAGACCTCTCTCCGACCAATAACCAATAGCGGGATCTGGAGATCCATAATGGCTCCCACATATTCAACGATGACTTAGTGATCGAATGAACCATTCACATACGATACCGATTCCCTTTGTCACGCGATATTTTACTTGTCCGAGGTTTGATCATCGGTATCTCTATACCTTGTTCAACCTCGTCTCCTGACAAGTACCCTTTACTCGTACCGTGGTATGTGGTCTCTTATGAACCATTCATATGCTTGCAAGCTAATATAGAAGACATTCCACCGAGAGGGCCCAGAGTATATCTATCCGTCATCGGGATGGACAAATCCCACTGTTGATCCATATGCCTCAACTCATAGTTTCCGGATACTTAATCCCACCTTTATAACCACCCATTTACGCAGTGGCGTTTGATGTAATCAAAGTACCTTTCCGGTATAAGTGATTTACATGATCTCATGGTCGAAAGGACTAGGTAACTATGTATCGAAAGCTTATAGCAAATAACTTAATGACGTGATCTTATGCTACGCTTAATTGGGTGTGTCCATTACATCATTCATATAATGACATAACCTTGTTATAATAACATCCAATGTTCATGATCATGAAACTATGATCATCTATTAATCAACAAGCTAGTTATACAAGAGGCTTACTAGGGACTCATTGTTGTTTACATAACACACATGTATCAATGTTTCGGTTAATACAATTATAGCATGGTATATAAACATTTATCATAAACACAAAGATATATAATAACCACTTTTATTATTGCCTCTTGGGCATATCTCCAACAGCCTCCACCGCCGCCACAGCCGCAGCCTCCTCAACCTCGAGCATCGGCGGCTCGTTCGGCGTACGCTCCCCCGGATGGCTACTGGCCGTGGGTCATACTGGAGCTCATCGTGCTCGCCATCGAAGAGGAGCAGCACAGCGACGATGAGCAACAGTAGGCGTTTAGTTTTTTTAATGTTTTAATTATGTAAATTATGTTTCATGTTTAAAAAAAATGATTCGTCCTAAAAAAATGCGTCGTGCCGCTGGAGCCACCCCTCGACGCAAACGGACGCGCGGTCGATATCGACCAAAAGGACCGACGCAAACAGACGCGCGCGGACGCTAAAATGCGTCGCGCCGCTGGAGATGCCCTAAAAGCATGTTTTACAGTACCTTCTACTTGTCACAGAGAGGGACAAGTAGAAAACGATCCAACAGTTCCGAATTTCTGACATAGATTAGGCCCAGTCAGCCCATGACGTAATCAGGAGGAGAACAAAATATTGAGGAGCCATAAAAAAAATTCACAAGACGTCGCCTCTCCCACCTCCCACGTGCCGACTGGAGAGTTGACGTCGCCACCGCCGCCGCCGCCGCCGCGTCCACCTCGTCGACGTCGCCGCCACCACCTCCACCTTGTAGACGCCACCGGATCCTCTACCTCCCATGCTCCCACAGGAGGAGGGACTCCGTGATGTCTACGCACGCTTCTATTCCTGTAGACAGTGTTGGGCCTCCAAGAGCAGAAGTTTGTAGAACAGCAGCAGTTTTCCCTTAAGTGGATCACCCAAGGTTTATCGAACTCAGGGAGGAAGAGGTCAAAGATATCCCTCTCATGCAACCCTGCAACCACAAAGCAAGAAGTCTCTTGTGTCCCCAACACACCTAATAGGTGCACTAGTTCGGCGAAGAGATAGTGAAATACAAGTGCTATGAATGAATATGAGCAGTAGTAACGGTGCCAGAAAAGTGCTTGTCATGCGTGCGATTGATGGTAGTAATATTGCAGGAAGTAAAGATGCAGTAAAACAGTAAACAAGCAGCGATAGCAGTATTTAGGAACAAGGCCTAGGGATCATACTTTCACTAGTGGACACTCTCAACATTGATCACATAACAGAATAAATAGATAGATGCTAGACTCTACACCCTCTTGTTGGATGATGAACACCACTAACTGTGTAGGATTACACGAACCCTCAATGCCGGAGTTAACAAGCTCCACAATATTCAATGTTCATATTTAAATAACCTTAGAGTGCATGACAGATCAACATAACCAAACCAAGTACTAACATAGCATGCACACTGTCACCTTCACACTACGAAAGGAGGAATAGATCACATCAATACTATCACAGCAATAGTTAACTTCATAATCTACAAGAGATCACAATCATAGCCTACGCCAAGTACTACACGATGCACACACTGTCACCATTACACCGTGCAGGAGGAATAAACTACTTTAATAACATCACTAGAGTAGCACACAGATATATTGTGATACAAAACACATTGCAATCATAAAGTGATATAAATAAGCACTTCACTATGCCATTCATAACAGTGAATAAGTATTCTGTGAAATATAGCCTAAGAGACCCACACGGTGCACACACTGTTACCTTTACACACGTGGGACAAGGAGTCTCCGGAGATCACATAAGTAAAACCCACTTGACTAGCATAATGACATCTAGATTACAAGCATCATCATATGAATCTCAATCATGTAAGGCAGCTCATGAGATTATTGTATTGAAGCACATAGGAGAGAGATTAACCACATAGCTACCGGTACAGCCCCGAGCCTCGATGGAGAACTACTCCCTCCTCATGGGAGATAGCAGCGTTGATGAAGATGGCGGTGGTGTCGATGGAGGAGCCTTCCGGGGGTACTTTCCCGTCCCGGCGGCGTGCCGGAACAGAGACTCCTATCCCCCAGATCTTGGCTTCGCGATGGCGGCGGCTCTGGAAGGTTTTCTCTGGTTTCGTCGAACGTGGTAGGGTTTTCGCGACGGAGACTTTAAGTAGGCGGAAGGGCAAGGTCGGTGGAGTCCTGGTGGGGCCACACACTAGGCCGGCGCGGCCAGGGCTTGGGCCGCGCCGCCCTACTGTGTCGCCACCTCGTGGCCCCACTTCGTTTCCCCTTCGGACTTCTGGAAGCTTCGTGGAAAAATAGGACCCTGGGCGTTGATTTCGTCCAATTCCGAGAATATTTCCTTACTAGGATTTCTGGAACCAAAAACAGCAGAAAACAGGAACTGGCCCTTCGGCATCTCGTCAATAGGTTAGTTCCGGAAAATGCATAAATATGACATATAATGTGTATAAAACATGTAGATATCATCAATAATGTGGCATGGAACATAAGAAATTATCGATACGTCAGAGACGTATCACTCCGCCGCTGCCACCTCGACCTCCCACGCAGCCTGCCTGCGCGGAACCTGCGTCGCCGCCACCTTGCTGGTAAGTACTTTTCTTCCCGTAGCTGCTCCTTCGTTGCATTGCATTGCTGTTGAATTCCATCTGAGAGGACCACGGGAGCGATGTGATGTTGGATCCACCAACCTGCTCGCGCATCTAAACATAATTCATGTTTAGTTTTACAAGCTTATTATTCAGCTAAGGGCATCTCCAACGGCGCGACGATTTCGGACGTCTGAAATGTCCGTTTGCGTCGCGCGACGGACGCTCGACATACCGTTTTTGTCCGCGCGTTCGTTTGCACCTAAGGGTGGCTCCAGCGGGCTGACGCATTTTCGCGTTTGCATCAATTTATGAAGTTTCCAAACAACAAAATAAGGAAATCAACAAAGTCATAGTTATTACATTTAAAAGTCGACATGAAAATAAGATAGTATTTCTCTAGGCATGATCTTCATGGCCAACCAATGTCCACTGATACTCAATCAGATCCGTTTGCAGCTGTTTGGAGACGTTCTCGTCAGTGACTTCTACATTCCTATGTAGATAGTCCTGCCAAGATGAAGCTCCAGGAAGTGGCGCAACCAGCTCACCTTGGAAATCCCATTGGTTCTCATTGCGGCCATCAGGACGCTCGTTTTCAACGATCATGTTGTGCATGATCACGCAGCATGTCATCACCTCATGCATGATCTTCAGCGACCATGTTCTTGCCGGGTGACGGACAATTGCCCACCGAGCTTGGAGCACACCAAATCCGCGCTCCACATCTTTCCTGCAAGCCTCTTGCATCTTGGCAAACCTCCTCGTCTTCTCGGAGTTTGGATTATGGACAGTCTTCACCAATGTGGCCCAGTCAGGGTAGATGCCATCAGCAAGATAATATGGCTTGTCATATGCATTTCCATTGATCTCATAGCTCACCCGGGGAGCTTTGCCTTGCATGAGCCGGTTGAAAACCGGTGATCGGTGCAACACATTGATGTCATTGTTGGAATCGGCCATGCCAAAGAATGAATGCCAAATCCATAAATCTTGAGATATGACAGCTTCAAGAATGACAGTTTTTCCCTCCTCATGCCCGATGTACGCACCCTGCCATCCAAATGGACAGTTTTTCCACTGCCAGTACATGCAATCTATGCTGCCAATCATTCCTGGAAAGCCTCTAGACTCGTTGATAGACAGGAGGCGCCTTGTATCCTCAACAGTTGGCTCCCTACAGTAATACTCTCCGAACACGGCAATCACGGCTCGGCAAAACCTGTACATGGCCTCAAGACAGGTGCTCTCACCCATTCAAAGATACTCATCGAATATATCCGCAGCCATTCCATATGAGAGCATGCGAATAGCCGCGGAGCATTTTTGGTAGGAGGTGAAGCCTAACGCACCTGTTGCATCGCGCCTGCATTGGAAGTAGGGGTCGTAGATTCTGACGCCCCGTAGAATGACCAAGAACATGTCCCTTGACATCCTGTATCGGCGCCGGAACATTTTTTCTGGGAAGATCGGATCAGTGAGGTGGAAGTAGTCCTTGTGGAGGCGGGCCTGCCCTTCCACTCTGTTGCGCGGCAGGTGCGCGGCAGGTTTTTGGCGCGACCCTTCACAGAGCCCCGGTGCTGCGGTCCCGGGTTAGAGGTGAACTCGTGGATCATGGAGGCCGCAGTTGTTGCCAAAGTCTGCGTCGACTCATCGGACTCCTCGTCGGAAGAGGAGTCGACGACCTCCGCGCGGAACTTGTCCAACATCTGCCACATGTCCATCTGCGTGGGTACAAACTGCAGATCAATGGCCGCGCACGATAGCGCCGAAAACACGAGTAAGAAACCTACCGACGCAATTGACCGAACAGGTCGTGGGCGGCGCGGAAGGGCGGCGCAACCGGGAGCGTTTCGCCCAAAAACTGCCGGCAGGTACGCGGCGGAGCACGCTCCTGCTCTCCCGCGCGGCAAGAACGGAGCCGACGGCGACTACTGCGGCGCTACGGCCGGACGGCGGCGCTAGGGGTGGGGGTGGTGGCGTCGCACTAGGGCAGGAAAGGAGGGGAACAAGAAGCAAATCGATGCGGTCGATTTCGCTGTCCCTGACATGCGGGACCGGGTAAGAAATGGAGGACGCTCCAAGCGACCGCCGAGCATCCGCGGAGACGCAAACCTGGCGCATATTTAGGCCAGGTTTGCGTCTCCGCGGACGGCCCGGTCACTTTGCGTCGCGCCGCTGGAGCAGGCCCCAGACGTATTTCCGGTCACGGTGGACGAAAACGGTCGATCAGCGTCCGTTTGCGTCGCGCCGCTGGAGATGCCCTAATCATCGAGCAGATAAATACGGATGCAAAGAATTGAAGCGTTCGAGGCAGAGATCGCGTCGTTGTACCTAATGATTAGTCATGTATTTAACGCTTAGTCATGTATCGATTGGAGGCTGACACTACTCACTGTTCTTATTCAGAGTTTTGCTTGAGAGTTTTAGGCGCATGCTTGTAGTTGATAGTTTACTGGTGGCCTGTAGTTTTTGTTTTCCCTTCTATTATTGTCTGAAATTCATGGTCTGTGCCATCTTAAGCGTTGATCACAAGATGTGGAGAGTTGCCAGTACAATCTGTACGTATGACGTTCTTTGCTCAGTTTAACACATTCACTAAGCTAGAGTTTTAATTTATCAGTATAAGAATTTCATGCATTCTTCTGATCATCTTTTACTGTGGCTAGCAAGTAAAACCTTTGTCTAAATAGCGAATGCCATGACAGTGTATAATAATGAAGGTGATATGCCTTTACTATTTCCTCAGTGGTGTTCGGCTTGCCTAGTTCTGTACTTCTGTTAGACTAGGGAATCCATATGATTTTTGCAAATATTCACTAAGAGCTTAATTAGATGTACATTCACTCAGTTACTTATTTTGAGAAGGATGCTTCGCAAGCCAACAAGGGATGCAGGCATCGGTGCCACATTCATGATTCTCCAAAGCCTGAAAATCCATGTACCCAAACCCATTTCCCAACCTTCATGAAGTTGCATGCCCCTGCATTGGCCAACGGAAGTAGGAATGGAACAACTGCTACTGAAGAACTCAGTGCACATGTATTTTGGGAAAAATTATTTTGAAATGAAAGCAATGTGTTTTGCTAGAGTTTACTGATGATTTGTTCATTTTTTTAGAAAGAGCATCTTTTTGAAACTTTAGAAAGAGCATGTTGATGGAAGGGAAGATCAGCAGAGTTAGGGGAAGTAGTATAGAAAGTAAGTTAGTGTAATTCATCAGGTAACTAGCTTGATTGTTTAACTATGCCTCGCTCTTCACTGGCGCTTGCGTGCAGGGGCGGTAGAGTGGCACAGATTGTGCGGGTCGCCGAGGAAGGTGTCGGTTGGTGCGCGGGTGTCAGGGAGAACGCCGCCGGTGGTCTTGGGGGCCTGGGAGGGCGCGGCGGGATAGGAAGGCAGAGGCAGGCGCCTGCGAGAGAGATTTAAGGGAGCGGATGGTGGGCTGCGCCGCTGCTGGAGGATGGGGAGTACGAGCGAGGGCGACGGGGTGGGTGCTACGGTAGTTGGAATCCACGCGGAGGTGCTCGCATGGTCGCTGAGGAAGGGGTGGTAGAGAAGGTCCAGGGAGTCGCGGTGGGTCGAGGAGCACGGGCTTGAGCTCGTCGTGGAGCGCGTGGAGAGGGGGCATGCCGCAACCGGCGCCGGCGGCCATGAAGCCAGTGATTCTCGCGGACCACTACGTACCCCATCTCGGCCATGATCTCTGTCGGCCCTGCAGACTTTTGTCTTAAGAAGACGCGGCCGACCCTCGGCAGCAGCTCGGCGGCCGACAAGGCGAGCGCGACCTGCTACTTGGTCGAGCAGTTGCAGTACCTGTATGGCTGTATGTGCGAGTGGTGCGCGAGCACGGCGTGGCAGCCAGATCTTCGAGCGCGCCTGTGGCAGTAGCGACCACCTCGTTCGCGTCTGGTGCCACTCCAGCCATGGGCGCGGCCGGCGACTTGCAGGGTGGGAGGCGTGGAAGAGCGTGTGTGAGTCCGCGACCGGGCCCCTGCAGACACCCCCGGCGGCGACGGACGGGACAGTGGCGTTGGTGACGGCCGGAGCGTGCTAGATGTTGCCCACCGCCAGCATGCTCTTCATCCTCCCGGCGAGCCGGAGCTGGGGCAGGCCGAAGTGGTCCAGCGCTCGTCGGTTGAGTTTTGGGGAGAACTATTACAATGACTGGGTGAAATTTGGCCGGCCGGTGCCCCATTTGTCATGGACACTCGGTAGCTGGTACTTTATGTATATACAGTTGCTAGTAACTTTGGGGGTCTATTTACAAAATCAAATTCTGACAGCGGATCCTGCAGCTTGCCACTTGATCAAAACAGCACCGGTGACCGTCCGTGACACACAAACTCGTATTCAATGACTCCCTCAAAAAAAAAAAAACTCGTATTCAATGACCGTAAAACTGTATTCTCTATGTACAGTGATCAAAGTGATTTTGGTCGACAAGTTCAAGTACTACTGATGGATTTTACTCTTGTTTAAATAGAGGATGTGATTGCCTTTAAAGTGTATCAGGAATTGGTGCATTAGGTGCATAAATTTGAATACGATATGCAATTTCAGAGTAACTAAAAAGAACGGTAATTTAGCACTTCCCATACCATTTTGTGTTTGTAGATTGGCATTTGTTTTGGTCCATATGTTGGCAAGGTTTATCAGTATGTTTCACTCCATTGAAGGGCCATTAAAGCATTGCTACGTAGCACCCTAATGATTATTTGTGTGCTCCATGAGATGAACAACAAGTATCTTTCTATCATTTTTTCTTGTGTTGTATTATTATTATTATTATTATTATTATTTATTGTCTCTTTCTCTCTATAAAATAGGTAATTAGTGATGGCATCCATGGCGCGTCAGCTGCAACCACAAGATATTCCAGTGCGTGTTACTCTTCCTACAAAAGAAATATTTGTTGTGTTTGGATCATTGGATGTGTATGGATTTAGGCTGTAAGTGGGACTTGAAGCTATGAACGAATATTCACTGTTTCTGCTCCGTCAGACGTGGATCTGCTCTATATATTAATGTTGTAATGGGGTGAAAGAACTGACACCAAATTGAGCAACAATTAAATTGTTCTGGCTGAACTTTGCTAGCAGTCGGCGGCCTGGCGTTTAGCTTAAATACAATGTAGTCCTATCTATTATTTCCTGCAGACAATATTGAGGTGTTAGTGTTCTGGTAATAAATTGCAATACCTGAAGTTCTGGGCGTCATCAGTCTTTGTTCCAAGACAGGGATAACATCTTTCATGCAGTAGAAGCCATGGTGAAAATTAATTCCGGCAGTAACTAAAGGCCTGAAATTGCTTGGACCACTCCTCTTTGTTGTCAATATACTGACATGTATAGATGGTACAAAAAGAAGTGTGGGGTTTCGCTTTATATACACGTCAACGGTCGTTTTCTGTTATGTATTACCATTCGATATTGTTTTTCATCAATGGTGGTGGATATCAATGTACCTTAGAAATAATTGTAATTTCATCTAGATTTTGTAATGGAGCACTTCTAAAATACTATAGTAGCTAGCTAGACATTGTGAAATAACTGAAGCATTCAATACAAGTTTCAGACATGGAACAAAGGATTCAGAAGAAAGCAGACAATCTCTCATCATCACCACTGCATCATTATTCTATCTACATACAAGATTAGCATGAACCAGAAAAGTGTGAAGTATTCCTAGTATTACACCTGAAGAACAAGGACAATCTCTGAAGTCTCGAATGAGATGGCGAACTTCTGGTCCTCCGCCCTGAGCTCCTTGATGTCCTTGTTATTCTCCAGGTCCACGATGAAATACATGTAGCGCTGCTTCAGGATGTCCAGGCAGATGGCCATGGCCTGGTGGAGGTACTCGGCGATCTGCATGAAGTCCTTCTCGACCAAACCTCTCGAGGTCATCGCCGGTGTACCTGCAAACCAAAGAATTTATAACAATGAACTTAGCTAGAAGTATTGTCAACGTTACAGAAATCATATGTTGTATGCACATAAAAAAGTACCCAGAGTCCAGATTTCTCCTAAAAATACATTGAAACAGTGAGTTCATCTGTGCAACATGTTTCTTTTTCTCAATTATTCCAGCATGATAAGGATATCTAAAATTGACCAGTCTTATGAACGTCAAACATGCAAAAGATACCCTAACTAGAAAGAAAATCATTTAAAACATCAACAGTGGATCAAGCAACCAACATGTTATCTTTCATTGCAGTGAATCTTTAAATAGGGCATGCGGTACTATGCACTGCTGTCACCAAAGACTGGCATTTTTTGTTGTGTGTGTAGAAGAGTTATTGGAGATTGCACAACACTAATAGGGCCGGCTACTCATATATATATATGTAGGCGGACACATGTACAATTACAGGTACAACCCTAAGAAAACACGGGGACCTATACCTATACAATATGTTACTCAACACCCCCTCCCCCCGCGCAGTCGAAGGGTCGGCACCGACACATAGACTGGAGCGAAACTCGGGAAAAGTGTGGATGGCAATCCCTTTGTCATGATATCGGCAAACTGCTGAGACGTCGGTACGTGAAGAACTCGAACGCGACTGACGACAACTTGCTCATGAACAAAGTGGATGTCCAACTCGATCTGCTTGGTGCGCCGATGATGAACGGAGTTGGCGGAGAGGTAGACAGCCGACACGTTGTCGCAGAAGACCACCGTAGCCTTGTCAACAGGACAAGAGAGCTCGGACAGAAGCTGACGAAGCCACGTGCACTCGGCCACTGCGTTGGCCACGGCGGGGTACTCGGCCTCAGCACTAGAGCGAGACACGGTGGGCTGCCTCTTGGAGGACCAATAGACGAGCGACGAGCCAAGGTAGACGCAGTAGCCGCTGGTGGAGCGCCGCGTGTCCGGGCATCCCGCCCAGTCCGCGTCCGAGTAGGCGACAAGGTCGGTCGACGCCGAGGGGGAAGCATGCAACGACAAGCCGTAGCCCGTGGTACCACGGACTTAGCGTAGAATCCGCTTCACCGCGGCCCAATGAGCATCCCGAGGAGCATGCATGTGCAAGCACACCTGCTGCACAGCGTACTGGAGCTCCGGTCGCGTCAACGTCAAGTACTGGAGAGCACCGACGATGGAGCGGTAGAGCGGCGCGTCGGACGCCAGCGACCCATCACTGGCGGAGAGCTTGGCCTTTGTGTCGACAGGAGTAGGCGCAGGGTTGCAGTTAAGCATCCCGGCACGCTCGAGAAGCTCGTGGGCGTACTTCTGCTGATGAAGGAAGAACCCGTCCGCACGCCGGACAACCTCGATGCCGAGGAAGTAGTGGAGCGGGCCAAGGTCCTTCAAAGCGAACTCAGCGCGAAGACTGTCGGTGAGCTGTCAAAGAAGACCAGCGGTGGAGACCGTCAGGATGATGTCGTCGACGTATAGTAGCAGGTATGCCATGTCGTTGCAGGTCCGGTAGACGAACATCGACGCATCAGAGCGCGTGGAGCGGAAGCCAAGCTGATGCAGGAAGCCGGCGATGCGCTGGTACCAGGCGCGGGGCGCCTGCTTCAGTCCATACAGGGACCGAGAGAGCAAGCACACGTCATCGGGGCGCTCGGTGTCGACGAAGCCGATGGGCTGCTGACAGTACACCTGCTCCTGTAAATGGCCATGAAGGAAGGCGTTGGAGACGTCCATCTGATGCACCGGCCACGCGCGAGAGGCGGCGAGGTGCAACACCGTGCGGATCGTGCCGGTTTGACGACCGGGGCAAACGTATCCGTGAAGTCGACGCCAGCGCATTGCCGAAAGCCGCGCACGACCCAGCGCGCCTTGTAGCGCTCGAGAGTACCGTCGGAGCCGAGCTTGTGCTTGAAGACCCATTTGCCGGTGATGACGTTGGCGCGAGGGGGGCGGGAAACCAGCTCCCAGGTCCTATTGCGCTGCAGCGCGTCGTACTCCTCATGCCTGGTGGCGCGCCAATGTGGGTCGCGCAAGGCGGCGCGAGCCGAGGTGGGCACCGGCGAAGGAGCGGAGGAGGACGCAGCAGCGGTCGCCGGGCCGGTCGCAGAGCCGGTTAGACTGGCCTGCGGACCGGACTGGCCAGCAGGGGTGCCGGTTGGACCGGCTGGCAGACCCGACGGGCCAGCCGAGGGGCCGGTTTGACCGGGCGGCAGACCGGACGGGCCGGTCGAGGGTCCGGTTTGACCGGGTGGCGGACCGGGCGAGGAGGCGGAGGCCCCTGGATGCCACGCCGGTTGGCACCGGTCAGGGAGCCGGTCGTGACCGGGCCAGCCGGTCGGCGGGCTGGTTCGACCGGGTGCTGGGCCGGGTCGGCAGCTAGGAGGGACGCCACCATCGTGCGGCAGAATGCTGTTGCCGCTGGCCTAGAAGGCAGACGCGGCGGACGGAGTCGCCGTGCAGACGTACTGGTCGGCGGGGTAGCGTGTAGACGGTCGCCGCACGCCCGCACGTGCGCGGGTGAGTATGGGCTCAGGGGCCGCAGCGACGGGCGGCGAGGCGGGCGACGAGGCAGCCGATGTAAGTGAGCGAATGGTGATGTTGTCGAACTCTTTGCCGTTGTCGGTTTGTAAGGCGTGGATGGGGCGACCGAACTGAGTGGAGACAAAGGCGAAGAAGGCGGTGAGGGTGGTGGCGACATCTGATTTACGGCGTAGGGGAAAAGTCCATACAAAATGTGAGTAATCATCAAGAATCACAAGATAATAAGTATAACCAGAATTACTCGGAACCGGCGAGGTCCAAACATCACTATGAATAAGTTGAAATGGAAAAGACGCGACTGTGGAGGAGGAACTAAACGGAAGGCGAACATGTTTGCCTAGACGACATGCTTCACAAGAGTGGGCATCCGTTTTATTACAAGTAAAGGAGAAGCCTTGCATTATTTGACGCAGAGCGGCGGAGCTAGGATGGACAAGACGGGCGTGCCAAAGGTCGACACCGGCGGAGAGGGCGAGTGGGCGGCCGGTGGTGGTGGAGGCCGCACCAACAGGGTAGAGATCGCCGGGGCTGTCACATCGGTGGAGGAGCATCCGGGTACGACCATCCTTTACAGAAAAACCAAAAGCGTCAAATTCCACAGTCACAGGGTTATCACGATAGAAGGACTTAACGGAAACAAGATTTTTAATCAAGTCAGGAGAAACGAGAATGTTATGTAGAGAGAGAGAGGAGTGGAAGTGGAAGGAAAAGAGACGGAGCCAGTGTGAGTAATGGGAAGAACATGACCGTTGCCAACGATGATGCGAGAGGAAGTGGAAGCGGGTGTAGAAAATGAAAGGTTACCGGGGTGCGCAGCCATATGCGCGGAGGCGCCGGTGTCCATGAACCAGTCGCCACCGCCACCATACGCCCCAGCGGTGGGGGCGCTCTGGAGGGTGGTCAGGAGCGCGGGATCCCACGGAGCCGAACCCGGGGGGGCGGCGTAGGCCAGGGCGGGCTGGGGCGCCGCGTAGAACGCCTGGTGGGTGGCCGGACGCGGCCCCATGATGCCCGGGTAGGGGGCGCGCGGCACGGGCATGGAGTAGGCGTGAACGACCCCGGTCCACGGGGTGTGACCGGGGTCGAGGGGTGGTGTACTACGGGGGACGAGGTGCGGGGGCGGTGGCGTTGGCGCCACCATTGCCACCGCCGTTGCCACCACCGCCACGGCGACGACGGCCGCGGCGACTACCGCCAGAAGGAGCAGTCTGGCCGGTCCAGGGACCGGTCTGGCCGGCGTGGCCGGTCCACGGTCCGGTTGGGCCGGCCTGGTGACCGGACTGGCCGGTCCATGGCCCGGTCTGACAGGGCGGCTGGCCGGCGGTGGGGAAGCCCGGTGGCAGACCCGTGGGATAAGGCGCAGGGGTGCGGGGCGCGGGAGTCTGGGCACCGCGGCAGAAGCCGGCGACGATGGCGGTGTGGGCCGCCCGAGCCCGAAGGTGCTTGAGGCGGCGCTCCTGGAGGCGCAGGTAGGCCACGGCCTGCTCGAAGGTGGGCGTGGTGAGGAGCGTGAGGTTGGAGGCGGTGTTGCTGAGATCCTCGCCGAGACCCGCTGACAGGGTGGAGAGCATGATCTTGTCATCGATCGGGAACTCCAAGTCACGGAGCTCGTCGGAGAGGCTCTTCAGCTTGAGGGCGTAGTTTTCGAGAGACAGGTCGTTCTGGTGGGTGCCGAAGAATTCCTGCTGGAGGAAGGTGACCTGCTGGATTTTTTTGTCGGTGAAGAGACCGGTGATCTTGGCCCAGACCGTGTGGGCGGAGTCGCCGTCGCGGACGACGGTGCGGAAGATGCCGTTGGAGACGGTCTGGTAGAACCAGCGGATGATGGTGGCGTCGATCACGAGCCACTCGGGGTCGTGCGGCATGGCGAGGAGGTCGATGGTGTCGTCGACGTGATCGAGGAGATCATACTCGCGGAAGAGCAGCCCGAAGTACGTCTTCCACGGGAAGAAGTTGGCAGCGGTGGTGGAGAGCTTCACCGGCACGCGCTCGGCGATGGGGATGTCGCGGATGACGGCGACGGAGGGGCCGGCGAAGGGGTTGCTGCTACCGGAGCGGGAGGAGTTGAAGGGGTCAGAGCCGGAGGAGGAGAAACCGGCCATGGCGGAAGCGGTGGTGGGAGGCGGAAGCGGCTAGGGTTGGGGTGGAGGCCAGCGGCGCCCAAGGCGGGGAAGGCGGCGGCTAGGGGTAGGGTTGGTGTGAGGCCGGCGGCGCCCAAGGGGGGGCGGCGGCTAGGGCTAGGGGGGAGAGGAGCCGGTGGCACCCAAGGGAGGTGGGGCGGCGGCTAGGTCAGGGCCGGAGGGCCTCTGATACCATGTAGAAGAGTTATTGGAGATTGCACAGCACCAATAGGGCCGGCTGCTCATATATATATAGGCGGACACATGTACAATTACAGGTACAACCCTGAGAAAACACGGGGACCTATACCTATACAATATGTTACTCAACAGTGTGTAATGCTGCTCAGATCACATGCTTTCTCAACTTTGTTTCCTATAATTTCAGCAAACCAACTTTAGAGCAAGTTTTACACTGAACACAACCAAATAACAAAACATGTCAATTAAATCTGCTATGCATACCCGAGCCAAGAGGGCCAAGATCGCAGAGAATAAGGTGGTTCTCTGTTCCATCAGTGACCAGCTTGTAGCCCTTTCTCATCAAATGGTTGGTAATGGCAACAGCATTGGCCATGACCT
This sequence comes from Lolium perenne, assembly GCF_019359855.2. Taxonomy (NCBI): domain Eukaryota; kingdom Viridiplantae; phylum Streptophyta; class Magnoliopsida; order Poales; family Poaceae; genus Lolium; species Lolium perenne. Next base: position 218,279,444 of record NC_067248.2, on the reverse strand, counting down.
ACTGAATATGGGCGTGAGGCTGAAGCAGGCTGGTGTAGGCGGGGGAGCTGAAGTAGGGCTGCACGTTGACGCCCCAGGAGGCCAGGTGCAGGCCTTGAGTGCGCGGGCGCGACAGATCCCCTCGACCTCGCTGATGATCTTGTTGCCGCCGTAGTAGCGCGCCCCCGGCATGCCCTCCGGTGGGGAGCTGAGTGCCTCCATGACGGCGCGCGAGGTGAAGTTCTCGGGCGCGATGAACTCGATGCCCGTGCGCCGGCGCCGCTTCTCCCACTGGATGAGCTCGTACACCTTCGGGTGGGTCTCCGCGAGTGGGGTCAAGCCCCAGTCGGCTATGGCCTCCATCGCGATGGCGGAGGCGGGAGATCCTGTTATAAAAGCGACAAGCAAATAACGAAGAACGAAACAAGAACACGCGCAGGGGACACAAGATTTAACGTGGAAAACCCCTTCCAACACAGAAGGGGGAAAAACCACGGGCGCCAGCCAGCAAAACATCACTATATCGGGGAGTGTTTACAAACGCCGTGGGTTATCTTATAATCTGATAAACCCTAGCCGGCGGCTTACAAGATGTATATATAGACGGTGCCAACGATCCGTACCGTACCGCGGGGGGCTGCAGCACCCCCCTTCGCAGGCGTCCCGGCAACGGGCCTCGCTCCGCTCGTCAGAAGTTAGCCTCCCTTTAGTATATGAATTTTGATCACAATACAACAAACTCCACCTTGAGACAAATTCCATCTTGTAGCATGAACTTCAACAATCTCCTGAACAACAAAGAAAAATACTTGCTGGCGCCAACAGCCACTTGGGCTAAACAGTTATACCAACCAAGCTCGAGCAAAGCTCAAACTTGAAAATAGGAACTGACTTTGTCATCATATCAGCAGGATTATCATGAGTACTTATCTTGCATACCTTCAGTTTACCTTGAGCAACAATGTCGCGAACATAATGGTACTTGATATCAATGTGCTTTGTCCTCTCATGGAACATTTGATCTTTAGTAAGGTATATTGCACTTTGACTATCATAAAACAAGTTAATGCAAGAATCATCTCCACAAAGCTCAGCATACAGACATTTCAACCAAATAGACTCTCTGTATGCTTCATTAATTGCTATATATTCTGTTTCGGTTGTAGATTGGGCAACAACAGATTGTAACGTTGCCTTCCAACTTACAGCACATCCACCAACAGTGAACACATAACCTGTGAGGGATCTTCTCTTATCCAAATCGGCAGAAAAATCTGAATCCACATAGCCTACGAGTCCCTCACCGGTCTTGCCAAACTTTAAGCAAGCTTTGGATGTACCACGAAGGTACCTGAAAATCCACTGAACAGCTCTCCAATGTTCTTTACCAGGATCAGCTAGGTATCGACTGACCAAACTCATAGCATATGAAAAATCAGGATAAGAACAAACCATGGCATACATCAAGGAACCAACAGCACTAGAATATGGAACTCGAGACATGTACTCAATATCTTCATCAGTACTAGGACATTGCAATGCTGACAATTTGAAGTGAGAAGCAATTGGTGTACTAACAGACTTTGCATCATGCATATTAAAACGATGAAGAACTTTCTGAATGTAATTTTGCCGCCTAAGAAATAACACACTAGATTTTTTGTCTCTTGTAATTTCCATACCTAGTATTTTCTTAGCAGCACCAAGATCCTTCATCTCAAATTCACTACTTAACTGTGACTTTAAAGTAGTGATCTCTTTCTTGTTCTTGGCAGCAATCAACATATCATCAACATATTACAGCAAGTATATTGGTGATCCATTAACAAACTTGATATAAACACAACTATCATACTTAGATCTCTTAAACTCATGTGCAAGCATAAATGAATCAAACCTTTTATACCACTGTCTTGGAGACTGTTTCAGACCATAAAGGAACATCTTCAACTTGCAAACAAGATCCTCCTTACCAGGCACAACAAAACCTTCAGGTTGGTCCATGTATATCTCCTCCTCAAGCTCACCATGCAGAAAAGCAGTCTTCACATCTAACTGCTCAAGCTCAAGATCATGCATAGCCACAATACCAAAGAATGCACGAATGAAACTATGCTTCACAACCGGAGAGAATACATCATTATAGTCAATACCTGGAATTTGGCTGAAACCTTTTGCTACTAACCTTGCCTTAAACCTCGGAGGCTCATTAGGAGACAATCCTTCCTTTCTTTTAAATATCCACTTACAGCGGACAGCCTTATTTTGTTTAGGCAAGGGCACAACATCCCATGTGCCATTCTTGTCAAGCGACTACATCTCCTCTTGTATAGCAGAAATCCACTTCACGCGGTCAACGGATGCAACGGCCTCAGTATATGTAACAGGTTCAGTATCATGCTCCACCTATTCAGCACAACTCAAAGCATGATGAACAAGATTACATTCTTCAATTAAACGAGGCCGTGGACCTTTGTTACGCCTCGGTCTATCAGCAGCAATGGAACCATTTGTTTGCTGCAAAACAGGTGGTGAGTGCTGAACAACAGTGTTATCATTTTCAGCAACATCATTTTCTTTCTCCTCCACATGCTCCACCTGCACGCTGATCGTCTGCTGCTCATCATCAGAACTATCAGAAAAATCAACAGCATCAGTAACATCTGTAGATGAACTCTTATAAAACATGACAGCCTCATTAAAGACTACATTCCTGCTATGCAAAATTTTCTTAGTTTCAGGATTCCATAACTTGTATGCCTTAACTCCTGAACCATAACCAAGAAACACACACTTAACAGCCCTAGGCTCTAGCTTTCCATTATCAACATGAGCATAAGAAGTGCAACCGAAAACTCTCAAATGTGAATAATCAGCAGGTGAACCAGACCATACCTCAATAGGAGTTTTCTTATCAAGCGGAATACAAGGTGACCTGTTTATCAAGTAACAGGCGGTGGAGGCTGCTTCAGCCCAGAAACGTCTATGCATACCAGCATTGGACAACATGCAGCGAGCCTTGGAGATGATGGTTCTGTTCATCCTCTCCGCCACACCATTCTGCTGAGGAGTATATGGGATGGTGTGGTGCCTAACAATGCCTTCATCGCTGCAATAATCATTGAAAACTGTAGAAAAAAACTCCATGCCATTGTCAGTACGAAGCAATTTAACTTTCTTTTCTGTTTGCTTCTCTACCATAAGTTTCCACTTTATAAAAGCATCAAACACATCAGATTTATGTTTCAGAAAGAAATGCCACACTTTTCGGGAGTAATCATCTATGATAGTAAGCATGTAATTTGCACCACCAAGAGAAGTCTTGCGGGAAGGTCCCCACACATCAGCATGCACATAATCTAGTATCCCTTTAGTGGTATGAACGGAAGCATTGAATTTAACTCTTTTATGCTTACAAAAAATGCAGTGCTCACAGAACTCAAACTTACTCAAATTGCAGCCATCTAGCAGGTCTCTCCTGTGCAATTCTGCCATGCCATGTTCACTCATATGTCCAAGACGCATATGCCACAGATTAGATTTACCAGGTTCATCAGGAACAACAGCAACAACAATACCAGACAAAGTGCTACCTCTAAGAACATATAACTTTGCAGAATTCATATCACCAATCATGTGAACGAGAGAACCTTTTGATACATTCAGAACTCCGCGAGAACCGGAGTGTTTGTACCCGTCAACATCAAGGGTACTGAGAGAGATCAGATTTCTGGCCATGCCAGGTATGTGTCTCACATCTGTCAGAGTGCGTGTCATGCCATCATGCATCTTGATCTGAACGGAGCCAATGCCCACGATCTCACGTGGGTTGTTATCTCCCATACGCACAACATCTCCACTCTGCACAAACTCATAAGAACTGAACCAGTCTTTGTTACAGCAAATATGAAACGAACATGCAGAATCAAGGATCCACTCCTCGCTCCGCTCGTCAGAAGTTAGCCTCCCTTTAGTATATGAATTTGGATCACAATACAACAGATCCGGCACCCAAGTCCTTTTGTGAGGCCACCGCAACAATGCCTCGCCTCCGTCCTGGATGTCGTGCTCGCCCTAACTCCTCCATCAAGCCGCCACAGCAGTCGCCTCCGCCCCGGACGTCGTGCTCGCCCAAGTCCCAGGCGCTGGTGGCCAGGAGATCCATTGCCTCCTAACTCCTCCTTCAGACCACCATAGAAGCGCCTCGCCTCCGTCCCGGACATCGTGCTCGCCCGCCGGAGACAAGGCCGCGCATGAGTACCCGGAGCTCAGCGGCGGCGGGGTCGTACTGTCGTCTCGTCGGGTGGAGATGGGGACAAAATGATAGGTTACAAAATGAATAGGCTCTATTGGGCCAGGCCTCTCTTTGGCCTGTTTCCGGACTTGCATGATTTCGCCTCGTGGAGGTGAGCAGTAGGATTTCTACTGCTCTTCTGTTTGCCACAAGTATAAACAGCTACAGGCCATTGGATTGATCAAAATAAACAGCTGTGGTTTATTTGAGGGTACGACAAAAGGCCGGTTTATAGCCATGTGTGTAAGCATGTTGTGTATTAGTGACGAGTTCAAAAACATTGATTGTAGTACTAGCTGTGAATATTGCACATGTCCACTACAAACTGCACGACACTGCTAGAACATATATTGACAAATCATGTAGCTTATGGCCAGCCTACAAACTAATTACATTTCTGTAAAGAATAATGATCATATCGTTCTGCCAATGCGAATTTGACAAGATTTCATACTCAAATACACCGCCGAACACTAAGACTGCATGACACTCAGTTCATTCATTTTCTAAAGTGACCTCCTCTGCATACAAAACCATCTTGCTCTCTAAGATCTTTGCATCATGGGCTACCAGAGCCATTCTGGGCGACGTGGACAGATGGCTGGGTGCTCCTGAACCTGAGCCCCTTAACCATGGGCTTCACCTTCTCGGTAGTCTTCATGATGGCCAAGAAAAGCACCCTGTACAGTATAACCATCCCGAACAGGATGGCAAGGTCCACCCACTTGCTGTACCCCATCTCCACTTGCCAATAGTCCCTGAGGATCTCGCCACCGGTGATGGTGGCGGCACTGCCGGCCTGATTGTTGGGGAAGGTGAGGCCCAGAAACTCGTTCTTGTAGAAGCCCTGGTTGGCGTACTTGTGGAAGGCGACATAGTACATTGGGTACCGCCACACGGGCTTGGGCAGGTCGTGGGGCAGGCGGAAGAAGCCGCCGTTGAGCATCATGACGCCCTGGATGCCGGCGCCGGTGATGATGCCCATGAGGAAGTCAGGGACCGCGCTGGCCACGATCATCATCAGGCCCTCCACTAGCATCATGGTCGTGAAGAGCACCAACGCGAAGTAGGCGAAGTGGTCGAAGCTTCTCTGCAGGCCCACTAGGTAGTAGGCCAGCGCACCCGGCACCACGGAGATAAGCAGCAGGTAGGGCGTCGACGACACGGTGTTGGCGATCACAAACGACGACACGCCGTAGTGCCCGTTTAGCCTCTCCCTCCCGAATATCTGCATTGCGGATGCACACAAACATCAGATCGATGTACATTGTATTGTGAGTTGAGATAGATCGTCCGCTTGCTAAACTCGAGAACAAAAAGTTCACCTTCATATCCTCCACGAAAGACGGGAAACCTCCTATAGCCATGAAGGTGAGGAAGGCGGCGACGAACATGAGCATGGAGCCACGAGCCTGCAGATATTTCCACGGTCAGCATTAGAAGTTTAGAACCAAGAGAAATGAGTTTGTCCTGTGCAAGGAACATCGTGTGCATGAAACAACTTTGTTTCGTACGCTGTGTTCCAATACGTTTGAGATATCTGAAACATGACAAATCTTAATACTACTTATCGACACGAATCGCAAAGCAAGAAAGCAATTTGAATGTGGCGGCAATTGTCCCGTGCACTACGCTTGTGTATGGTTGTGGAGAGTCACCTGGATGGACCCGTAGCTGTGTCCGATGTCGTAGAAAATGGTGCCACAGCAGAGACAGAGCGCGACGTAGATTCCAAACCGGAGCCAGTAGTAGCCGAGGTCCCTGTACATGTTGACGAAGGACCTCTTGGTCAGCACGAAGGACTGCGTGAGGAAGCTCGGCTGCTGCCCTTCCATCTTCACCACCTCTCCTCCCTGAAACCAAACAGATCATGCATGTACACGCGCCATAGTTAAAATCGGGAAAATCCAGTGCTCCAATCAGAAGCTTCAGAGTGTGGTGGGCAGCGGGCCACTTACGGTGCTGCGTATGTCAACGATCTGTCGTGTCACCTTCTCCATGTGCACGGAGGATTTGTATGCGGTCGCCAGCGTGTCGATGGCCTGGGCGGTGGTCGTCTTCTTCCCGCCAAGGCCTTCTTCAATGTCCTGAGGAATTGATGGAGTGCGTGGTTAGGATTTTAAATTCATCAATATTTCATATAGACAGTCAAGAAGGCAAATAGTGGTGATGTGCTCACATTGTCGAAGTCCTTGTTGATGGTCCTCAAGAAGTGGTCAGATGGGTTCATCAGTGACGGACAGGGGAACCCACTCAGAGCGAAGAACTGCGGAAATCAAATGAAGTGAACAAAATTCAGTACTCCAATCAAATAAAAGTTTCTTTTGTACTTCTACCATCGTTGTAATCCGATTGTAGAACTCAAGCAAGTCTGAGATGCTAGATGTTTTTTCAAACACTGGCCGACCAGGACATTTTTCCCTTCGGTGCTTATACGCCTACTTCAAAGTTGTTCAAGGGTAGCGCTGAGCGTCCCCCGGGGGATCAAAACGCGCGATCCCCCGCCTCGGTAGCCGTCCGATCAAGCAGCGGTTAGATGGGAGAGAAGCAGATGTCACTTTCCCCGTTCCCACGTGGGTGGACCCGCACTGTCTCCTTCTTGCTTCGTCTCCCCGATGGTAAAATTCAACCCACCCACCTGCACGCTTCCCCAGAGGGTTCGACCGCTGCATCACCGAAGAACTCCGGCGAGGAGTCCTCCAACTGCCGCATCCCCTAGAACTCCGGCGAGGAGTCCTCCGCCGTCTGGCACCAACGTCTGTGGCTCCCAGCAGTACCTCCCTTCCCGATTGAAGCACCGACGCCGGCCAGAGCTTCCAGATTGAAGAACCGAACAGAGATAGTCTGACCGCATGCAGCTTCGTCTTGGCAGCACCGCCCTCCCTTGGTAGCACGGCCGCCCTCCCTTTGTAGCAGCACCGTCCTCCCATGGTAGCACCACTGCCCCTCCTTTGAAGCACAGCCGCCCACAGCTAGCAGCTTTGTCACCTAGCACCGCCGGCCTCCCCCTGTAGTAACGGCGATGTGGCTTGGTAGCAAGGACGGCGGCCGCTGACAGCAACACAGCCGTGCCATTGTAGCACCGCCGCCAACTTAATGTACCAACGCCGGCCTCCCCTTGTAGCAACACCGGTCCTTGATTGTAGCGAAGTCGGTCGCCTATTGTAGCAACGCCGGTTGGGCCGGCAGCCGCTGGTAGCAAGACCAACCGCTGGTGGCAGCAACCCCATGCCACCAAGGTAGCATCGCCACCTCTCATGGCAATACTGCCGTCGCCGGAGAAGATGCCAACATGGTCGCTTGTAGCAACGATGCCGGCCTTTGGCAGCAACGCTGGCGACCTATGGCAGCTACGTCAACGGCTGCTTGAAGCAACATCGCCGGACTACGCCAGCGGCCTATGGTAGCACCGCCGCCCTGGGCTTGTAGCATCGCCGGCGGCAGGTCGTAGCACCGCGCCCTGGGCTTGTAGCATAGCCGGCGGCAAGTCGTAGCACTGCCGCGGGTTCGCCGCTCTCCTTGCAGCAGGGCGGCAGCAGCACCGCCCGCGCCAGCACCACCATGACCACCCGCCATGGCCCGCAGCATCCTCCATGGCAAGGGCGGAGCGTCGTCCTTGCCGCGTCCCAGCTCTCCTGGAGGCCGAGACCACCTCCTCCTAGCTAGCCTGTTACGGCGCGGCGTACCTGTCCGGCCTCTCAGCCTGCCTCGCCGGGCGGCCGGCGGTCGACTGCGTCGACTCTGGATAGCTTAAATCGGTCGTAGTATTTGGGGGAAATATGATAGTCGCGGCGAGGAAAATCGACAGGGCAGCGGAGGCGTCGGAAAACCGGCGTGGCAGCGGCGAGCTGAGGCGGCGGCGGGTTGCAGGAACGGGGAGATGAGGAGAATCAGCGTGGTGAGCTGAGCTGTTGGTGCTACAATCTATGAGGAGGATGGGGAAAAGTATCGAAAGGAAAGGGAAGAAGATAGGGACGGGAGAACGTGGTGGGACCCAGAACGTGGACGCGTGGCGTGCAACGCGGGCGGAGGAAGAGACGATGGGATCGTCCGGGGGATTGCCAGGCTTTTCCTTCAAAGTTTCAAACGGGGTGGTCAATTAATTACCACATAAAATCACTTTCTTATTCATACGAGTAACCTAATATGCACTTCCCGATTTAGTCGGACACTCTAGTTTGTGTTGTATCAGGACTTGCACAGTGGTATACCTATTACGAGTACTATACGATCTCTGCAGGGCCGAGCCATCTCCAAACTTAGCTTTCAGAAAATAAAATAAAAGAAGAACTGAGCTTTCAGCCTCAGCTGTCAGCACTGAAAAACTGCTAAACGAGCGCATCTTCATCTCTGTACATGGTACTGTACTACGAACGTGATGCCGCAGGCCTGCGCGTCATAGCCGGCACCGGCAGAGCCAACACGTACATGCACCAAGTCAAACGCAATTAAGCGGCAAAGATCGCGATGCACGCAGCTAGCGACATTTGCTAATGTTGATTCTGTTGGAAGTAAGTAAGCTTAGCTTAATTAGCGTCATAAATAAATGTGTTGATGCCAAAACAAATGTTGCCCGTGCTTGTATGTAATCCAGTCTTCGATGGGATTGTGTGCAGTGTTCTCCATTCGGCTGTTGTACCTACCAGTGACTTGACTACAGTTCTTGTTTGGTCACTACAGTGCTAGTTTTGTACCGACTGATTAAGTGTGATCGTTACACGGAGTACTACGTACGTGCATGCGTTGCTTATGCACGTTTTCTACTCATTTTTCAAGTATATAGTTAAGTGTCGACGTGCCGTACGGTAGATTTACAAATAACTGACAATATATACAACGTCTAGATCAAGACGTTCCCGTCGACAGCGAGGTGCCTGTGGTGACTTCGTTAATTTCAAGATCCAATCCACCGGCTCAGTCTTTTGGAGGTGCTCATAGAGGTAGGGTGTGCGTGTGTATGTTCATAGGGATGATTGTATGCACGTTATGAGCGTCAGCGTTTGTACTGTGTTTCTCACAAAAAAAGGCGTATGACTAAGAGGGACCTCATGCATGGATTCATCTAATATAAAGTGTAAGTGAAGTGGTCTTAACTATAATAACTAATAGTTGAACCAACTAATTATTGGATAGTTAGAAGTGTGTGGTATTTTTAACCTACCTACTAAGGATTAAATCATAGGTTTGATGCAGATTTAAAAAAATAGAATTTTTAGCGGAGATCGACATTTTCGGGGATAGAACTTCAATCTTAAGTAGCCGTTGTGTGAGTGCGTGTATGTGATAAAATATGTGTGCATCTAAGTATGTCCAAAAATAAAGATTGAGTTTTTGGTGTGGAACTTGTTGTGATCATTGTCATTGCTGATTTGTCTCCCTCAAGTTGCCGCTAGTCGACGGGGGCATTTATGTGATGCTGCGACTTAGGCCATTAGGCTGGCCATAGTGGGTAGTATCATATAGTAGTATCATGTATATGATACTTTTCTATGATACTAGATTCATAATGCATAGTATCATAGATTAGTACTATCATAGTTTTGCTATATTAATTGATTTGTAGAATCTCAATACAAATTTGTGTACAAGATTTATTTGATACTAACTTTTCTCGTGATGTGCGCTATGATACAGTATCTACCTATGATACTCTAATCTTCTCTCCCATCCATAATTATCTGCCACATCAACATTTTTGGTGGGGCTAGGATGCATGATACTAGCTATGATACTAGCACTATGGCTAGCCTTAGGCGTCGAGTGTTCATAGAAGTGGCGTGTTGTGGGTGCTAGCATCTCTACACCTATTGTCTTGTTGTTTAAACATTTTTTGTAATAGTCACATGTCATGTGGGTTTTTTCTTCTTCTTGTCCCCCGAAGTTTGTGTGATTTTTATCTGATTTTCCGTATAAAGTAGATCAATGTTTTATTCTTGCTAAATATCCTGAGCTCCCAGCGGTTGTACGAAGAAAAATTCACTAATAGTGTGGTAGGCAATGAAATGTTCATAGAATAATCTACGAATTAACTTAAAAAGTGATGATCCATGTTTTACAGATAAACAATATGTGTATGTCTCACTTGACTAAGACAATATTATTTCCCAACCCATATCAAAACGTATTCTTTAAAAACAAAGATTATCCACCGTGTGGTGTTTAACTTGTTCATATGCCGCGAAAATAAAAATCTCTGAGAGAATCTTATTTTGGCCTACTTTAAAACGTTGCTTCCGCACGTTTGACACACTCATTGGAGTGTCCATGCGAATTTCTAGTTTGCCAAGAGGTGAGATATCAATGTCTCAATCCTTTGTGGCTATTAAAATATATAGGCCAACCTGTCCGTTAGTATTGACATTTGACATTCGGAATGCACCTCCTTTTATCACTTGTTTAATCCAACCTCTCCACTAGGTTCTCACTAAATAAAACCCTTTTTAACAAAGCCTCTTGCAAAAAAAAAAAAAAAAAAAAAAATTCAAGGTTATCTTTAGTATGACCCCCTCTTGTTTCCTTCTCCTAAGCTCAAGAGACATCTCATGGATAATGACCACTCCATCTAAAATATTTTCGTTTTTCATAGATGACGTCTCACTCAAGCATATTCAATGGCAAGATTTGTATTCTACTTTTATCGCCTAGCGGGGCATACCTAAATTCGTCGCACGTTTGGAGAGGACGGCATAAAGATTACCAGAAAATAACCCGAAAATCAAATTGGCCTTGAACAACTAGTAGCATTAAGGAATGAACAGGTGTATTAAGGACTTCAAAATTCAGAAACAATCTGATGCACCTACTATGCAACTCACTTAAACCTATTTTCTCAACAAAAAAAATCCACTTAGACCTATTATTCAAAATTTTGAATTGTACTTGTCATGACCCAGTAGGACTACCGGGTGCGTACCTAGAAGGCTAGAATTCCTTTCGCTCCCAAAAGGGAAGACCTAAATATGACCGAGAACGTACATGGCTTGAAATGCAAATTGGACTTGAACAACTAGATAGTAGCATTAAGGAGTGAACAGGTATATTATGGACTTAAAAAGGACTCTAGATGGGTTATGTGTACATGATGCGACTTGCCTACCCGTTTGTGCGAGACCTACTTGCTAGGATGGCAACCATGCATGTCCAAAGTTCTAACACGTCTAATACTTGACGCCGCTGACGAGACACGATAGCAACAAGGTACAATCCCTAGAAAACTCGGTAGCAACAAAAACAATCAAGCATCAACAACACTGTACTCGTATATTACTCACATGTACGCACGTGATACAAACGTAATGTTGGAGTATATACGTATAGCCGGCGTACCTGGTTGGTGTCGGAGGCTGGGCCGAAGAAGACTGTCCTGCCGTAGGCGAGGAGGCAGAGGCCGTGGAAGAGGCCGTAGACCTCGGTGCTGGGCTGGTGCACGGCGGCGACGACGGTCATCCCCTCATGGCGCGCTAGCCTGGCGATCCGGCTGACGACGTGGTAGGAGGCGGCGCTGTCGAGGCCGCTGGTGGGCTCGTCGAGGAATAGCAGCGCCGGGCGCGTCAGGATCTCGATGCAGATGCTGACGCGCCGCCGCTGGCCCCCGCTGATCCCCTTGTGCATCCACCCGCCGATGCGCGTATCCGCCGCCCCCTCCAGCCCCATCTCCCGCAGCGTCTCCTCGGCGCGGTCGCGCTTGGCGGCCGTCGACATGGAGCTCGGCAGCTGCAGCTGCGCAGAGTACAGCACCGCCTCGCGCACCGTCAGCGTCGTCATCAGCACGTCGTCCTGCGTCACGTACGCCTGCACACATACACGCGTACACGTTGGATAAATTAGTATTGATTCATTCATCCCTCGCAGAAAACATTTTGTTGATTCACGATCGATAAAGCATTAATCTAATGAAAATGAGATTCTCCGAACGATATAGTAGTTTGGACGAAGCATTAACCTAATTAGAATGAGATTCTCCGAACTATATAGTTATGTAGTTGTATGCATGATTACATTTACTAGCTAGCTAGGCTTACCGATGTTCCGTAGGATAGTTTCTGTCTCCGGCCATTGATCAGGATGTCTCCCTTTTGGCTAACATTGGAGCCTAGACGTCCTGTGTTCCACAGAAAACACGCACGAATTAGTTAATTCTTCGTCTCCTCACCAGGAAAAACAGGTAGAGTACAAGAATATCAGATCATCTCGCTACGTACGCTAGCTCGCTAGCTAACAAAAATCTCTCTATTAGTTTATCATGGAAGCTGATCGGAAGACCAGCTCGGACACGGGTATATTAAGATTCTCGTGCATGTATACCTGCTAGAGCGTCGAGAAGGGTGGATTTGCCGCAGCCAGAGGGCCCCATGATGGCGAGGACCTCGCCAGGGCGCGCGTAGCCGTTGACGCCGCAGAGGATGGGGACGCGGCCGGCTTTGCCGCCGTCCGCCGACACCCACAGGTCCTCCCAAGAAAGCACCACGCCCTGGTCCACTCGCCGCAGCGACGGCTCGCGGGCCACGGCGGCGCCGCGCCCTGGGCCGTCCGCGCCGTTCTCCACGCTGATCTCCAGCGAGGAGCTCGTCGGCAGCACGGGCACGAACGAAGGAGGCGGGAACGATGAACTCCCGCTGCCGAAGGGGAAAGAGGCGCCGTCGGTGCTGCGCAGGGAGCCGCCTAGGTCGGACGCCGCCTCGTCGCCGGCAGCGTCGTCCGGCTGGCTCTGCCGTCGCGGCGGGCTCGGCTTCCACCTCGGCACCGCGGGCAGCAGCTGCTGGTCCGCCATGTGCGAATGCTTAGCCGGCTCGATGAGGTTAGGAGCTAGCGCTGGATGGTGTGAAAATGGGTTCTTTGCTCGTCCTTGGATGGATCAGGGTGGTCGTGAAGGATGAGTGTGAAGAAAGGGGGTGCTTAAATAGAGAGGAGATGAGCTGGTCGAGTGCATGATTTACTCAAGTCGCAAGTGGGTTTAGAATTAGTTTCCTTGAACGCCTTTTTGAACACGGGAGCGGGTCAAGCGGGAAGGGTGTGCTTTCCTTACACCTGTGTGTTGTCCTGTACGTGTAGTTTTGAACTTCCTTTTCTTTTGGGAGATGGTGTTCAACTTTTTGCAGACAAATCAAATTGTTGCCTTGTTGCGACAAGTTCAAGACTTCTGCCTTTAGTCATGCACTTATACTGGTGCTCATGTTCAGACTTCAGACACTTCTGCTGGATTGCCTCTTGGTTCCTCCATTCATTCCATATTTGTTGTCACAGATTCTAATGTCTCTAGATGCATTTGAATCGGCGACAATAAATATGAAATCGAGGGAGAATATCTCTTCAGCGGAGCGGCGATTTGGCTCCCGGGAGCATTTGCTCCCGGTTTTTTCAAAAAATCAGAACAAATCAAAAACTTATCAAAAAAATCAGCAAAAAATCATGCACGTACCTGACCATGGCGCGCACCACCGTGTAAAATTTCGTTGCAAAATGTTATCGTATGCGCCCTGGACAAAAATGACAAATTTCTGACATGAAATGAGATCCAAAAATTTGAATCTCAGATCTGGAAATTTGTCATTTTTTCCCAGAACGCATACGATGACATTTCGCAGCGAAATTTCACAAGGTAGTGCGTGCCATGGTCAGGTATGTGCATAATTTTTTTCGGAATTTTTTGAAAAGTTTTGAAAAAGAAAAATTTGCTCCCCAAAAATCCGGGAGCAAATGCTCCCGGGAGCCAAGACGAATTTCCGTCTCTTCAGTTACAATTAAATTTCGACGCATTCAAGCCATCACGTCAAATTGTAATTTTGCATCGTGTATATTTATATTCTCACATTGATGAACACTTTGCATTTAGTGTGGTGCTGACATTGTGTGGTCACCTGTACTCGTTTATCCTGTAAGGAGAGATCGGAAGGATGTTCTAGAAACAGTGGTACGTGTGTGCGTCGACATGACCAACAAATCAATGATTTTTATATTTGCAACTTATTTTTCGAACTGTCATTTCAATGAATGGTAGCAATATTCAAGTTTGTAAGTGTGGACATATGAATTGTGTTTTCTACACAATATGAATGACATGAATTTGAGATTTGTTTTTGTTGTGAAAGTATAAGTCTTAACTTGAAATATGATGTGACAAGGTTAATGTGAAAGTTTCTCCAAACTGGGTTGTTAAGCAACTGTCACCTAGGTGGCCTTAATGCACACAGTTAGACAAAAGTCTCTTTGTGCACTATGGCCTCAAGAACCATAGTCGAGGCTGAAGCATCGACTCCTCTGTGGACTACGTCACCAATCAAGAATGGTAGAATTCTATTTCCAATGAGGGACACATTAGAAAGGGTTGTGTCCATGTTGTGTCTCCCATATCAACGAAAGGAATTTAGAGAACAACCCCCCATCTCCATGGATGAAGAGGGTTCTCGTACCCTTAGGTTCATTATATGCTCATCTAGGGAGCATGGTGTGTGTTCCACAACTCTTTGCTTTGATCGCCAACTTCTATGTCACGTTATTTCCACTTTCCCACTATGTTACGGTTGGTGCTGATTCTAGGTGTGCTTTTGCAAAAAAAAAAAAAAGTATGTCCCGCAAGGTTGATTGGCTCTGCCATGGCTTGGTGTTGTAGGGGCTTAGCATACTATTCTCGTTCTAGCACGGTTAGATGTCAAGCCTCAAGCACGCGCAAAGATCGGCAGGGCCATAGAAATGTGTGAAGGTCCAAGTAGGGAATGGCTAGGTGGCATGGTCGTTCCGTGTGGCGAAGCTCTGACTGGACGAATAATGTTTTCTATGATTTTGTTGTATCGTGTGCCACCATTGTGCCTTAGACTTCGGGAAGCGCAGACAAGTCTTTGCAGTTGGATCACTCCTCCGGTACGATGGGCTTGTGCCATGAGCTGGTGGGAGTAGAGCATACTCGTGCGCAAGCACTGGTCTCTATGAAAAATGAGGGAGATATGGAAGTTGCGCGCATGTCTGGACATAGAAGTTGTAGGGTAGGTTAGCGATGTTTGGCAACCATTGATTTAGGATGACTCCGGGCAGGAGCAAGCATTATGAGGCTCCCATGTGGATGCAACTCGAGGGGTTTTACGTCTTGGATACTAAACACAGAAGCAATCTCTCGGAACGTTGGCAACCTGATATGGTTTGTATATAGCTCTTTATTAGCATGTGTTTTTGTTAGCGGCAGAAGGAGCTCATGGTGTAGCATCCGAAGACGTGGCTTGGATCGGTGTCTTATTGTATCATCAATGCAAGGTTGACCATTGGTCATTCCCCTTACAGTTATGTGCCATGGGGTGGTGGGCATACAACATTGGTAGGTTGGATGTTCGTTACACATGTAGTGGTCGTGGTGGTGTGGTGTTTAGGGCATGAGTGATTTTTTTTGATAATGGACGCTTTATTACTTATGAAAGCATTTACACCCGACCTCTGCACAGCTAAGATGCACACAACTGTTTAAAAAGTCTCAAAATCTGGAGTGCTAAAACAAGGCAAATTACATATCAGACTTGAGTAAATGTAAAGCGCCTAAGGTGACGGCGGAGGCGTAATCCATAGATTATGCTGCCACCCATGTAGGGAAAAAATATCCATCGCCGTGTCCTCCAACCGTATATAGACCTTCGTAAACAGGTCATGGTTCTCCACATTCTGCAATGCAGATCACGAACGGAGAGTAGCGGTACCTCTGTAGATAACCTGCAAGAGAGAACAATTCTTGTCATTAAAAACTTTGTCATTTCTACACAGTTATAGCAACCATATAATGGCAAGCGCCCCCACCCTAATAAATGTTCTAAATCTATGATCGATACCATGAAGCCAATTACCGAAGATATTGGCAACACTAGTCGGATGATACAGATCAGAAGCTACTTGGATGCATGACCATATAGACCTGGCAAAGCGGCATTGGAAGAACAAGTGTTTAATTGTGTTGTTGTGTTGAAAAAAAACACATTGCGTACTCCCCTGCCAATTGCGTTTCGCAAGATTATCTTTGGTTAGAATTACTCCTCGACGCAAATACCAGGCAAAATTTTTAATTTTGAGTGGTATTTTCATCTTCCAAATCTTCTTGTTTTTATCAACTAGTATTTCCGGTTGGATAATGGCATTGTACAAAGAACTTACAGAGAATTCCCAATGGGATGTAAGCTCCAACGAAATTCATCATGCCCCTCAGACAACTGAATGGATTCTAAACGTAACAGTAAAGCATTCCATGCGTGAAGTCTCGGACCGATTAAATTACGTCTAAACTGTAATGTCCCAGGTTTAGAGACAATCGAGGGGTAGATTTTAGAAAGGGATGTGCATTGCATAGTAAATTCTGGGGAAATTTCGCGCTTTTAAACAAAAACTGCATCGAAGGGGGACAAGTTTCTCTCTCGATACCTTACAGGGTTAGGGTTTCGAGAGTGCGACAAACTTGCATCTCACTTTATTAGTTTAGGGTTTTAAGAAGAGAGGGGAGAGTTGCATGATTGAATTCTTGACAAGTGCCATGGTTGAATTTAAACCAATGTTGAGTTTGAATTCAAACATTAAATAATTACCCTAAATAATTCAATTGAGGAAATTCATTAAGTAAATAATCAATAATAACCAAGATGAACAATTATAATAAAGTAAAGCTCATTAGAGAAAACTTTGAGCTTTATTGATCATCACACAATATACATTGTCATTACAATATTCATAAGTGAAATAAATGATTAATACAACACATTACATAAATGGCTGAATAGAAGAAAGAAAAATAAAGAAAAATTACAAGTTAATGATCTATCCTAAACTACACAAGATGATCATCATGGAGATCTTGCCAAGAGGATCTTGATCTTCATCCAGAGCATCACATTGTTCCCTGTAATCACACAAACAAAGACAAAGACAAGTGTTATGCCAAGTGGCATTGCCACTTGGCAGGTTAGCAAGAAAATGTGAAGTTGAGAGGATATTATCAAGATCAGCCGAGCTGATCCACCAAATGGACCAAGTTCCAACCAGGAACTACACAAGCAGCTCACAAGGCAGTGTGCATGTCTACCAGCACATACACAGCCAGGGAGAGTCACCAAAGTGACCAGGCCAAGCTGTCGACCAGAGAGAGCAAGAGGGCATCATATATAACCTTTTTGAGCCAAACCCTAGCTCATTCATCGGCAGGCATCTTGGTAAGTCATCAGAAAACAAGAACACTTAGAACAGAAGAACACATAGCCGTAACTTCATCCAGGAACAGCTCAAGCAAAGAAGCTGTTTCTGTTGAGAAGTAAACCATGGAGTAGATCAAGCACAAGCCACAAGGAGGAGCAGGGCAAGCCAAGAAAGCAGCACAGAAGCAAAACCTCTACACCAACACACCATTTTCTAGGAGCTGGAGTGAGGTATAAACAGATCAACCTGAGCAAAACCCTGTTTTGCTCATAAATAAGCATACAATGCATCACAGAACACGAAGGGTAGAATACCCAGATTGTATCATCATCTGGCTACCAAGTCAGTTGGTGCAAGCAAAAATGGGTGAAGCCAATAGGAAATCACCAAGGGAACACTGGCTAGACCAAAACAGTGGCATAACCAAGGCAATCCAGCAAGGAAATGATCCTATCTATTCAACCAAAGCCACTTAGCACCTAAAACCTAGCACACCGTCAGATAGATAGACAATATGTGTCTATTCTTGTTTGTCAACATCAAAGATCACTGGAAATCCAACAAGGAATTACCCAGTGATGCATTCACTAAGCCATAGCAAGCCAACAAGGGTGGGAGCTACCTAAACAGCAATGAATTGCTGTCAAGGTCACCTCAACCACTGAACCAGCCCAAACTAATAAGCCATGCACAGTTATCATCACCCAGATGGATTCAAAAGGAGGGCTAGGGTATCAACCAAGTGGTGGCATCCATCTAGTCCTGCCAAACTCAATGAAATGATCATTACTGCAAGCAGTTCACATCACTTATCCATTTTAGTAAATCCAGTAAATACAGATAAGTGAATCCTATAAGGAATCAAAGCACCAGAGTCTTGCACTGATCCAATGGATCATTGCAAGCATCACCAATCGCTTGAGCAAGCAAAAGCATGCATCGGTACAGATTTTGGTGTCACACGGACACAAAGATGAGCAGAAGAGAGGCACAGTCATATCACAGCAGATTTTACAAGCAACTGATGATCATATGATCATCAGAAGCTTGCTAGAGCATGCTAAGACATGATAGAGCCAAGCCTAGCAACCACATATTTAACCAGATCAACTATATAGCCACATCTCATAAACAATTGCACCACAGATAAGTAAATAAATTAAATACAATTGTATTCAGAAGCACACCAATGAGGGATGGTGTTATTTAGTCAGTAACAATGCTCAATTGAGCATAATCATGTAATTATAGCACACAGAAGAGCACACTGGGGTACTGGCATTTGTAAATTTACAAGAATTTCACACAGTAAACAAGCCAGAACACCATAAATGAATACACTTGAGTAATTGGTGAAGATAGCATCAGGAACAGAGACACTGGCACTTGCATACTACAAGGATCATGCATAATAATCAAGCCAGGGACAAGATTATGCACATACAGAATATCCTAGTAGCAATAATGATCACAGGAGCCAGCCAAAGCGGGCCATGAGCATCACCGGATGTTCATGAACAATCACAGAAAGGCCACAGTAGGAATTGAGCATGCAACAGAAGTGCATAGAACAAAATAGAAGAGCAGCAGCAACTAGAATCCATGGCTAATGCACAGCAGCAACATACGCATGGCAGCAGCCAGCATAGCACCAGGGCTGGCTTGGCGCAAGGCACTTAGAGGCGCAGAAGCAACAGCAGCAGGCAGTGCCAGCATCCCCATGAGGAGAGGCATGCGAGTAATTAGAGCATGGCATAGAGGAGGATGAAGAGAGGGAGAAGATGGAGGCGCATGTACCGAGCGAAGCGGACGGCAAGCGTGGCCGTGGCGGCCACGGCGGCGCGCGCCGAAGGCACGGCGGCACCTGGCCAGGCCATGCCAGGCCCGACTAGCGCCGCAGCGCTCCGCACCACGGCGGCGCAGGCCGGCGGCGTCATCACGCCATGGCGCCAGGCTCGTCGCCAACGATGAGATCACGGCGATTCGCCGCGGTCATACCACGGGAATGATGGGGAAGAACGGCGGCGGCGAGGAAAAGCAGATCGATGCGGATCAATCGAAGCGCCGTCGAACGGCGGTTCGATTGATACCCATCTCACCGCCGGCGATGGCCGGAGTCGGCCGGAGAAAATCGGCGAAGGCGGCGGCGACGCGGGTGTCGCCAGAGCTCAGAGGGTTAGGGTTAGCGCGTGCGCGAGAGGAAGGGGACGGGTGCGTCCGACCGAGCCGGACGAGCGGCTCGGGTTAGGGTTAACCCACTGGGCCACCCTGACAGGTGGGCCCAGGGGCAAAAAGGACCTTTTACAATTTAATAAAAATATGAAACTTTGAAATTCAATAGAAAATTATTAAAAGCTCTTAAAAATAACTTAAAAATATGAAAAATGATCAGCATAAAATTCTCTATTTAAATAAAATATCAAAGAGAATTTTGAAAGACAATTAAGAATAAGTCCTATTTTGATGATTTAAATAATCATTTAAATCACACACCTAATTTTCTATAAATGAAATTAAGTCCATTAATGTATTTGGACTTTAAAAACACCTTGACAACATTTCAAGGTTGTATTTTACTTGGAATGAAGTATCCTCAAATTATTCTTAGTATTAACCTCTTACATGAAATAATAACGACATCGGAAGGAGGGAACAAACCCTAAAAATGGAATCATGCATAATTGCCTCTTTAACCATTGCCCTTATCGGACAATGATGCTATTTTTCGTAAGCGAGAGGATAAGGGTCAGTCCACACCTTCCAACTGCAAAACTTTGCAGTGTTCAGGCAAGTTCATCACTTGCTCATGTCATTTGAGTATTTCTATCAAATTACTTGCAAAGTATTATGGTTATCACTATTGCATAAAAACCAAAACCACTACTTTCATAACTATGAATATGACTATGTGGTGGGCAATGGAACCATGGATTGTGTTGATATGGTGGAGGTTCCATTGCACGGGTTTATATCCATCTAGGATAAAACAACAAATGTCGCCAGTGATTCTTGTGCCGTAATACCCGTGTTAACCATAAGATCCGGAGTGGGACGGAATAGTCAAAAGTGTTTCCACCTCTCGTTCATCAACGGATGCTCATTACCGGGTGCTCATGATCTTGCGAGACTTGATGCAGGGGTGGGAACCCGTAGAAGTCCCAACGGTAATGAGGTCTATGATGGGTTGCATCTGCCGGCGTAGGAATGTATGGTAGAGCCCTGCATTGACGTCGTGGTCGGAGTCCACCCTGAAATATATGGGAATAATGGGGCCGGCGTGGACCCAGGGTCGGAGTATGCAACAAAGGGTGGGTGTTCGAGGTAGCGGAGGAACATGATTGGCTAGACCTTATACCGGGCCTCACACCTAAGGAAGTGTGGACGGGAAAGCTGCCCGGTTGGCATCAAGGTTAAGATCTCTTATGGGTAAAGCAACACACCTCTGCAGAGTGTAAAGAACTGTGACCCGTCACTCCCTGTTCCGGGATAAGGAACTGCGAACGCGGCCGGAAAGGAGCTCCATGAAGTTCTAGTAAACCGGTGAAGGCTGACGGACATAGCTCTTTGAAATAAAAGCAATCTCTTGAAGAAATGTTTGTCAAAACTTGCATTGGTATTAGACTTTCTGGTCTAATATCGTAGCTAGTGCATTAAACACCTCTTATCTATAATGAACTTGTTGAGTACGCTCGTACTCATACCACTCTTAAATCCCATGCTTAGATTGTCTGAACCGTCTGGAGGAGGACTACGACAACAATGAAGGAGCCGAGATTATCGGCTATGATGAACCTGACCTCTCAGGAGGAGTTGAAGGCATAGACTATCTCATAGTCTACGGATCCGGGGAGGCTTCTGGAGGAGAACAAGCCTAGAGATATCTGAGGAGTAGTTGAAGCCGAGCAGCACAAACTCTTAATATATAGCTGCTCGAGGAAATAAATGTTTAGCTTAATGAGACACTTATATTGTAAGTTAAGTTGGGTTCGCCTCGAACCCAGGAGTATTCCTCTTAGGACCCAAGAGGAGCTCCGAGACGACATGTGTATATTAATTGTAATAATATGTGAATGAGGTATGGACCTTGCTATGTTCTGTTGTACTACTCTGAGGGATGTAATATTTGCGGAATGGTACTTCGTGAATGTTATATCAACGACTGGCATACTACAACATGCAGTGGTATGCATGGTCACCACAGTTGGTATCAGAGCAAAAGCTTTGACCTTAGGTTGGAACCTAGTAAATGGGACCAAACGTTAGGAGTCAAATAGGATTAGTAAAGAATTCTCTAAAAATATGGTGTATATTCAATTGAGAATACAACAATCATATCTTTTAGTGCGATAATTCTTTATTATCTCTATTATGATGCATTATTACTAATCTTATAATCTTTCTATTTCAACAGCCAACATGGCAAGTTCACGACCGAGAAGAAACGTGAAAGTTATGGATTCCACACTGAACGAATACCAAGGAGGACTTGCAGATATCCTACGAGCCATGTTATTGGAATTTGGGTGCGATCCCCAGATTCCAGTAAAGAAGTACATGTTTTATGATGGACCGGTGTTGGCCAAGTGCAGGGTAGGACTGCGACTTCCCGAATCTTTGGGAATGAGCGTAGTCATGCCGGCTGGAGAAGCTAGGACAACCAACACAGCCTACCATATAGCTGTTATGAGAGCCATAACCGACATACGGGAACATAAGACGAAGGAGCTTATGGATTCCGAGTTCTCCCATATTCCTCATAATCAGGAGGAAGAAGATCCCATGCTCAACCACTACAAATATGCCAAACGCAAACCCATAGCAGCGGCAAAATATATGGATAATAGCCGCAACTTCATATCATTACTCTTTCAGTTGAACCATCATCTGATAGGAGCAATTGATACGATGCTTGAGGAATTTACTGAACCCAAGGAGGAGAGTAGGGGGAAAGAACCTATGGAGAATGTAGTGCACACACCAGTTTATTCAGCTGGTGACTACATCAGTATTGATCCACTTGCACGTGAACCTACACCTGTTACACCTGGGAACTACCTGGGTAGTTCCTATGGGGGATATGAAGGCGGAGAGGAATCCGGAAACAACCAGCATTCCGAGACTCCTATCGAGAATTCCAGGGGTTGGCGTTGGGGAGATGATACAGGAACTCATAGTACTTCTGTGTATTATGATGGGGGTATGAATGATGACGCAACAACCCAGAACCAGAGTTATCCTAGTAATGAAGGAGTGGATGGAGGATATCCGACACAAGTTGAGTCGGGTATGAGTTTTGGTAACCCTTATGGTGGGGCTACAGGAGAGTACACCCGATGGGTGGACTATGATGCACTCAACGATCAGTTTGTAAACACTGATTTCTCCCTAGGATCATCATCGGATTCGGATTACCAGCCAACGGGGAGACCTTATGTTCCAGGGTCTATCAGGAGGACGACACGTTCGACCGGATGGAAGCCTGGGATGTACCGGGAGTGAAGATCAACTAGAGTCCACCAAGGGAGGCGAGGCTATAATACACAAGTACCATGTGTATTATAGTTTGTAATATTGTATAAATTTGTACATATACTTTAATAAGTGAGTTTGCATACTCACATCGACTTGAGTATTGTAATAAGACCACTTAAGTATATATATACAGGGTATATGTTTTGTATGATTTGGATTTGCTTCTTGATTTCCATTGCGTGACTAGTTCTGTGCACAAAGTTGAGCTCAGAAAACTTGCGCATGGAGTAATTATGAGTATCATCTTGTGTTGCAGAACTAGGGGGATTATGTCGGGAACGTTAGGAAACGAGACTGAAGCGCAGCGCATGGAGCGCGAAGCAAAAGAAAAGGAAGAGGCTGAGGGTGCAGCCAGAGATCAGTTTCCACCACCACCACCACCCATGACGCAGCAAAACTTTATCCAGTACATGCAGCTGGTGGAGGAGCGACAGCGTGTAACGCTGGAGCAGCAGAATAAATTCTTTCAAGAGTTGCTGCAGCAGAACAGGGTGGAGAGACCTGAGAATCCGGGAGTCACATTAGCGGACTTCCAAAACACCAAGCCGATATCTTTCGCATACGTGCCCGAGCCAATGGACGCGGAAGATTGGCAGATGGATACAGAGCGCAAGCTCAACACCGTTGGATGTAACGACCAAGAGAAGGTTCGTTATGCTACCCATCTGCTATGTGGACCTGCCGCATCATGGTGGGACAATATTGTAGCCGTTTACCCGGCTGGAAAGGTATTTACCTGGGAGGAATTCACGAGGAAGTTCAGGGAATCCAATGTCCCTGAAAGTATTGTGGAGCTGAAGCGTCGAGAATTTGAGAGTCTCGAGCAGAAGGACAAGGCAATCCTGACCTATGTCAGGGAGTTCTCTAAACTGTCCCGGTACGCTGTTGAGGAAGTCAACACCGAGGACAAGAAGAAAAAGAGATTTCTGAGGGGGTTAAGTCCCCAGTTCAAGGTACAGCTCCGTATGATGAGAGCAACGGAGTTTCAAGAGTTGGTGGATGCAGCCATCACTCTAGAAGATGATTTCAAGCAACTACAGGAGGAGAAGAGGAAAAAGGCCAAGTTTGAGCCTAAGAGGTTTGTTAGTAACAAGCCTAATACCAGCTTGAGTTTCAAGCCCAGATACAACAACAACAACAACAACAACAGCAACTACTACGGTAGTAGGAAGAACCAAGCATTCCAAACTGCAAATCAAATAGTTTGCAGAAGCTGTGGAGGTACGGGGCATTTCTCCAAGGACTGTAAGAAACCCAGAATCATATGCTTCGGGTGCCGTGAGGAAGGACACATGCTTAGGGATTGCCCTAAGAATAGGAATAAAGGAGGTCAGACAGGAGGAGGAGGAGGTCGAGGAGGAAACACCGGAGGCAACTGGAAGAATAAGAAGCCCTTCGGCAAGCTGAACTGTACCAGTCTGGAAGAGGTGGTCAACTCTGACCAGGCGGTGATAGGTACGCTCCAGATACTCACTCATCCTGGCAAAGTACTTTTTGATACTGGTGCAACTACATCATTCATTTCTCAACAATTCATCACCAAACATGGGATTAGTTGCACTAAGTTAGATACACCCATAACCATACTTTCTGCGGGGGGAACGATCGTAGTAACCCATGCCAAACAAAAACAAGTCATTATGATCAATAAGTGCGCATTTGACGCGGACCTGTTCATTTTACCGATGAAGGACATTGATGTCATTCTTGGTATGAACTGGTTAGAAGCTAATGGAGCATTGATCGACTGTGTAAACAAGACGGTATCATTGAAAAGCCCCGATGGAAGTAGAATGATCTACCAAGGCGACAAACATACACAGATTGAAGTTGAGTTACAGCTTAACAGCATGAAGGAGGTGAAGTTAGAAGATATACCTGTAGTAAATGAATTCCAGGATGTGTTTCTTGCGGAATTACCTGGTATGCCACCAGATAGGGAGATAGAATTCACTATCGACCTAATCCCAGGAACAGCTCCGATTGCCAAAGCACCATATAAGATGGGGCCTAAGGAGTTGAAAGAACTTAAGGAGCAACTGGATGACTTGGAACAAAAGGGATTCATTCAGGAGAGTGTTTCACCATGGGGATCACCTGTGATCTTCGTGGATAAAAGAGATGGAGGAAGAAGGATGTGCGGAGACTACAGGAATCTGAACAACGTCACCATCAAGAACAAGTATCCACTTCCAAGAATACAAGATCTATTTGATCAAGTGAGAGGCGCGGGAGTCTTTTCCAAGATTGATCTAAGATCGGGTTATCACCAGATAAAGATCAAGAAGGAGGACGTTCCGAAAACTGCCTTTGTCTCAAGGTATGGACACCATGAATACCTTGTAGTACCTTTTGGATTGACCAATGCCCCAGCAATATTTATGAATCTCATGAATAAGATTTTCATGCCATATCTAGACAAGTTTGTCATCGTATTTATCGATGATATCTTGATATATTCCAAGAACAAGGCTGAACATGCTGAACATTTGAGATTAGTGTTGCAAACACTAAGAGAACATCAACTTTATGCCAAACTTAGTAAGAGTGAATTTTGGCTAGATCAAGTGGAATTTCTTGGCCATGTCATTAGTAAAGATGGAATAGCTGTTAACCCGAGTAAGGTAGCAGCAGTTCTAGAATGGGAAGCACCCAAGACTGTTAAGGAAATCCGAGGATTCCTAGGAATGGCAGGATATTATCGGAGATTCATTGAAGGATTCTCTAAGATAGCAGGACCAATGACAAAGTTGCTAAGGAAGAACACACCATTCGTGTGGTCAGAGGAGTGTGAGAAGAGTTTTCAAACTCTGAAGGAGAAACTCACCACGGCACCGGTGTTAGCAGTTCCGGAAGTTGGCAAGGATTACACCGTGTACTGTGACGCATCCAAGCATGGATTGGGTTGCGTACTCATGCAAGATCGGAAAGTGATATCTTATGGATCGAGGCAACTCAGACCTCATGAAGTGAACTATCCAACACATGACTTGGAATTAGCAGCGGTCGTATTTGCACTCAAAACTTGGAGACATTTTCTCTATGGAGCTAAGTGTGAGCTCTATACAGATCATAAAAGCCTCAAATATTTCTTCACTCAGAAGGAACTCAACATGAGACAGAAAAGATGGCTAGAATTGATCAAGGATTATGATCTGACAATCAATTACACACCAGGGAAGGCTAATGTTGTAGCAGATGCCCTGAGTAGGAAAAGCACCGGAGGAGTGGAACAAGAAATATCACCGGAGTTGAGGAAGGAAATAAGTCAAGCCCAAATACAACTTTGGGAGAAGGAAGCCCATGAAGGATTATCGGCATTGCAAGTAGCCGATGAGCTTAATGTCAACTTGAAGAATGAGATAATGATGGGTCAGTTGGACGATCCATTCATTGTAGAAGAGATGAGAAGAATAGATGAGGGAAGACCATCAGAATTTCACCGCGGAGAATCTGGATCATTATGGTTTCAGAAAAGAATTTGCGCTCCCGATATTGCTGAAATTAAGGAAGTAATACTCCGGGAAGCTCATCAAACACCATATTCCATACATCCGGGAAGTACAAAGATGTACATGGACCTAAAGGAACTATTCTGGTGGAATAACATGAAGAGGGAGATAGCACAATATGTGGCAGAATGCCATACATGCCAGCGAGTGAAGGCTGAACACCAGAGTCCGGCAGGGAAGTTACAACCTTTACCTATTCCAGAGTGGAAATGGGAGGAAATAGGGATGGATTTCATCACCGGACTACCCATGACCAATAAAAAGAAGGACATGATATGGGTAATCGTGGACCGGTTGACGAAAAGTGCACACTTCTTAGTGGTAAACCAGCAGGATAAAGGAGAGAAACTTATCGATCTTTACATCAAAGAGATCGTGAGTAAGCATGGAGTGCCTAAGAAGATAGTATCGGATCGAGGATCCGTGTTCACATCAGCATTCTGGAAGCAACTTCACGAAGCTTTAGGATCCAATTTGGATTATAGTACCGCTTATCATCCCCAGACCGGTGGACAAACCGAGAGAACCAACCAGATCTTAGAAGATATGCTTAGGGCTTGTGCCCTAGACTTCGGAGGATCATGGGAGGAGCATCTACCTTTAGCAGAGTTCTCATACAATAATAGTTATCAAAGCAGTATCAAAATGGCACCATTTGAAGCTCTGTATGGAAGGAAGTGCAGATCACCGATATGTTGGTATGAAGCCGGAGCAAGCAAGGAGTTCAACCCTGATTATGTCAAGGAAAAACAACAAATCATTGACATTATCAGAGACAGGCTTAAGATAGCCCAAAGTCGGCAAAAGAGTTATGCCGATCAGAAGAGAAGGACATGGGAGCCACGAGTTGGAGACATGGTTTATCTTAAGGTAAGCCCGATGAAAGGACTCCAGAGGTTTGGAGTAAAAGGGAAACTCAGTCCTAGATATATAGGACCTTTCAAGATACTGAGTCAGAACCGAGGCTTAGCCTTTGAATTGGATCTACCGGGAAGATTAGCTCAAGTTCACAATGTATTCCATGTGTCACAACTGCGGAAATGTTTGAAGACCCCAGATGAACCAATATCACATGATGAGCTTGAATTACAACCAGACTTAATATATATCGAGAAGCCAGCCAAGATTCTCGAGGAGAGCTGGAAACAACTCAGAAATAAGGCGATCAAGTATTGCAAGATACAATGGAAGCATCACCCCGAGAGGGAAGCTACCTGGGAAAAAGAGGAAGACCTGAGGAAAACATACCCCGAGCTGTTCAGGTATTACAACCACAACTTCGGGGCGAAGTTTTCTTTAAGGGGGAAAGGCTGTAATGTCCCAGGTTTAGAGACAATCGAGAGGTAGATTTTAGAAAGGGATGTGCATTGCATAGTAAATTCTGGGGAAATTTCGCGCTTTTAAACAAAAACTGCATCGAAGGGGGACAAGTTTCTCTCTCGATACCTTACAGGGTTAGGGTTTCGAGAGTGCGACAAACTTGCATCTCACTTTATTAGTTTAGGGTTTTAAGAAGAGAGGGGAGAGTTGCATGATTGAATTCTTGACAAGTGACATGGTTGAATTTAAACCAATGTTGAATTTGAATTCAAACATTAAATAATTATCCTAAATAATTCAATTGAGGAAATTCATTAAGTAAATAATCAATAATAACCAAGATGAACAATTATAATAAAGTAAAGCTCATTAGAGAAAACTTTGAGCTTTATTGATCATCACACAATATACATTGTCATTACAATATTCATAAGTGAAATAAATGATTAATACAACACATTACATAAATGGCTCAATAGAAGAAAGAAAAATAAAGAAAAATTACAAGTTAATGATCTATCCTAAACTACACAAGATGATCATCATGGAGATCTTGCCAAGAGGATCTTGATCTTCATCCAGAGCATCACATTGTTCCCTGTAATCACACAAACAAAGACAAAGACAAGTGTTATGCCAAGTGGCATTGCCACTTGGCAGGTTAGCAAGAAAATGTGAAGTTGAGAGGATATTATCAAGATCAGCCGAGCTGATCCACCAAATGGACCAAGTTCCAACCAGGAACTACACAAGCAGCTCACAAGGCAGTGTGCATGTCTACCAGCACATACACAGCCAGGGAGAGTCACCAAAGTGACCAGGCCAAGCTGTCGACCAGAGAGAGCAAGAGGGCATCATATATAACCTTTTTGAGCCAAACCCTAGCTCATTCATCGGCAGGCATCTTGGTAAGTCATCAGAAAACAAGAACACTTAGAACAGGAAGAACACATAGCCAGAACTTCATCCAGGAACAGCTCAAGCAAAGAACTGTTTCCTGTTGAGAAGTAAACCATGGAGTAGATCAAGCACAAGCCACAAGGAGGAGCAGGGCAAGCCAAGAAAGCAGCACAGAAGCAAAACCTCTACACCAACACACCATTTTCTAGGAGCTGGAGTGAGGTATAAACAGATCAACCTGAGCAAAACCCTGTTTTGCTCATAAATAAGCATACAATGCATCACAGGAACACAGAAGGGTAGAATACCCAGATTGTATCATCATCTGGCTACCAAGTCAGTTGGTGCAAGCAAAAATGGGTGAAGCCAATAGGAAATCACCAAGGGAACACTGGCTAGACCAAAACAGTGGCATAACCAAGGCAATCCAGCAAGGAAATGATCCTATCTATTCAACCAAAGCCACTTAGCACCTAAAACCTAGCACACCGTCAGATAGATAGACAATATGTGTCTATTCTTGTTTGTCAACATCAAAGATCACTGGAAATCCAACAAGGAATTACCCAGTGATGCATTCACTAAGCCATAGCAAGCCAACAAGGGTGGGAGCTACCTAAACAGCAATGAATTGCTGTCAAGGTCACCTCAACCACTGAACCAGCCCAAACTAATAAGCCATGCACAGTTATCATCACCCAGATGGATTCAAAAGGAGGGCTAGGGTATCAACCAAGTGGTGGCATCCATCTAGTCCTGCCAAACTCAATGAAATGATCATTACTGCAAGCAGTTCACATCACTTATCCATTTTAGTAAATCCAGTAAATACAGATAAGTGAATCCTATAAGGAATCAAAGCACCAGAGTCTTGCAGCTGATCCAATGGATCATTGCAAGCATCACCAACTGCTTGAGCAAGCAAAAGCATGCATCAGTACAGATTTTGGTGTCACACAGACACAAAGATGAGCAGAAGAGAGGCACAGTCATATCACAGCAGATTTTACAAGCAACTGATGATCATATGATCATCAGAAGCTTGCTAGAGCATGCTAAGACATGATAGAGCCAAGCCTAGCAACCACATATTTAACCAGATCAACTATATAGCCACATCTCATAAACAATTGCACCACAGATAAGTAAATAAATTAAATACAATTGTATTCAGAAGCACACCAATGAGGGATGGTGTTATTTAGTCAGTAACAATGCTCAATTGAGCATAATCATGTAATTATAGCACACAGAAGAGCACACTGGGGTACTGGCATTTGTAAATTTACAAGAATTTCACACAGTAAACAAGCCAGAACACCATAAATGAATACACTTGAGTAATTGGTGAAGATAGCATCAGGAACAGAGACACTGGCACTTGCATACTACAAGGATCATGCATAATGATCAAGCCAGGGACAAGATTATGCACATACAGAATATCCTAGTAGCAATAATGATCACAGGAGCCAGCCAGCAGGCCATGAGCATCACTGGATGTTCATGAACAATCACAGAAAGGCCACAGTAGGAATTGAGCATGCAACAGAAGTGCATAGAACAAAATAGAAGAGCAGCAGCAACTAGAATCCATGGCTAATGCACAGCAGCAACATACGCATGGCAGCAGCCAGCATAGCACTAGGGCTGGCTTGGCGCAAGGCACTCAGAGGCGCAGAAGCAACAGCAGCAGGCAGTGCCAGCATCCCCATGAGGAGAGGCATGCGAGTAATTAGAGCATGGCATAGAGGAGGATGAAGAGAGGGAGAAGATGGAGGCGCATGTACCTGGAGCGAAGCAGACGGCAGGCGTGGCCGTGGCGGCCACGGCGGCGCGCGCCGAAGGCACGGCGGCACCTGGCCAGGCCATGCCAGGCCCGACTAGCGCCGCAGC
The DNA here is from genome assembly GCF_019359855.2 of Lolium perenne. Classification (NCBI taxonomy): domain Eukaryota; kingdom Viridiplantae; phylum Streptophyta; class Magnoliopsida; order Poales; family Poaceae; genus Lolium; species Lolium perenne. The sequence continues at coordinate 218,248,856 of NC_067248.2, read as the reverse complement.
GCTCCGCACCACGGCGGCGCAGACCGGCGGCGTCATCACGCCATGGCGCCAGGCTCATCGGCAACGATGAGATCACGGCGATTCGCCGCGGTCATACCACGGGAATGATGGGGAAGAATGGCGGCGGCGAGGAAAAGCAGATCGATGCGGATCAATTGAAGCGCCGTCGAACGGCGGTTCGATTGATACCCATCTCACCGCCGGCGATGGCCGGAGTCGGCCGGAGAAAATCGGCGAAGGCGGCGGCGACGCGGGTGTCGCCAGAGCTCAGAGGGTTAGGGTTAGCGCGTGCGCGAGAGGAAGGGGACGGGTGCATCCGACCGAGCCGGACGAGCGGCTCGGGTTAGGGTTAACCCACTGGGCCACCCTGATAGGTGGGCCCAGGGGCAAAAAGGACCTTTTACAATTTAATAAAAATATGAAACTTTGAAATTCAATAGAAAATTATTAAAAGCTCTTAAAAATAACTTAAAAATATGAAAAATGATCAGCATAAAATTCTCTATTTAAATAAAATATCAAAGAGAATTTTGAAAGACAATTAAGAATAAGTCCTATTTTGATGATTTAAATAATCATTTAAATCACACACCTAATTTTCTATAAATGAAATTAAGTCCATTAATGTATTTGGACTTTAAAAACACCTTGACAACATTTCAAGGTTGTATTTTACTTGGAATGAAGTATCCTCAAATTATTCTTAGTATTAACCTCTTACATGAAATAATAACGACATCGGAAGGAGGGAACAAACCCTAAAAATGGAATCATGCATAATTGCCTCTTTAACCATTGCCCTTATCGGACAATGATGCTATTTTTCAGAAGCAGAGGACAAGGGTCAGTCCACACCTTCCAACTGCAAAACTTTGCAGTGTTCAGGCAAGTTCATCACTTGCTCATGTCATTTGAGTATTTCTATCAAATTACTTGCAAAGTATTATGGTTATCACTATTGCATAAAAACCAAAACCACTACTTTCATAACTATGAATATGACTATGTGGTGGGCAATGGAACCATGGATTGTGTTGATATGGTGGAGGTTCCATTGCACGGGTTTATATCCATCTAGGATAAAACAACAAATGTCGCCAGTGATTCTTGTGCCGTAATACCCGTGTTAACCATAAGATCCGGAGTGGGACGGAATAGTCAAAAGTGTTTCCACCTCTCGTTCATCAACGGATGCTCATTACCGGGTGCTCATGATCTTGCGAGACTTGATGCAGGGGTGGGAACCCGTAGAAGTCCCAACGGTAATGAGGTCTATGATGGGTTGCATCTGCCGGCGTAGGAATGTATGGTAGAGCCCTGCATTGACGTCGTGGTCGGAGTCCACCCTGAAATATATGGGAATAATGGGGCCGGCGTGGACCCAGGGTTGGAGTATGCAACAAAGGGTGGGTGTTCGAGGTAGCGGAGGAACATGATTGGCTAGACCTTATACCGGGCCTCACACCTAAGGAAGTGTGGACGGGAAAGCTGCCCGGTTGGCATCAAGGTTAAGATCTCTTATGGGTAAAGCAACACACCTCTGCAGAGTGTAAAGAACTGTGACCCGTCACTCCCTGTTCCGGGATAAGGAACTGCGAACGCGGCCGGAAAGGAGCTCCATGAAGTTCTAGTAAACCGGTGAAGGCTGACGGACATAGCTCTTTGAAATAAAAGCAATCTCTTGAAGAAATGTTTGTCAAAACTTGCATTGGTATTAGACTTTCTGGTCTAATATCGTAGCTAGTGCATTAAACACCTCTTATCTATAATGAACTTGTTGAGTACGCTCGTACTCATACCACTCTTAAATCCCATGCTTAGATTGTCTGAACCGTCTGGAGGAGGACTACGACAACAATGAAGGAGCCGAGATTATCGGCTATGATGAACCTGACCTCTCAGGAGGAGTTGAAGGCGTAGACTATCTCATAGTCTACGGATCCGGGGAGGCTTCTGGAGGAGAACAAGCCTAGAGATATCTGAGGAGTAGTTGAAGCCGAGCAGCACAAACTCTTAATATATAGCTGCTCGAGGAAATAAATGTTTAGCTTAATGAGACACTTATATTGTAAGTTAAGTTGGGTTCGCCTCGAACCCAGGAGTATTCCTCTTAGGACCCAAGAGGAGCTCCGAGACGACATGTGTATATTAATTGTAATAATATGTGAATGAGGTATGGACCTTGCTATGTTCTGTTGTACTACTCTGAGGGATGTAATATTTGCGGAATGGTACTTCGTGAATGTTATATCAACGACTGGCATACTACAACATGCAGTGGTATGCATGGTCACCACATAAACGTCACAGTCGGAGGTGAGGTTGTCATTACTAATGCAATGGTATCACTTTTGCGATGAACAATGCTATATAACGCGGGATATTGTTCAGAGAGGGGCCTATTACCTAGCCAAGTATCCTCCCAGAACATTATCTGCGATTCATCCTTAATATTGAAAGTACCATATCTGAAGAAGAATTTCTTTGTTGCCATTAGGCCAGCCCAAAAATGCGAGTCTCCCGGTTTCCAAATGATCTGGGATAACGCTTTGGTGCCTATGTACTTTCTTCTAACCATGGTTTGCCATACGCAATCTTCGGTTAGTAGCTTATAAATCCACTTACCTAGCAAGGTTGAGTTCTTGACTTCGAGATCGTGAACTCCTAGCCCACCCATATCCTCGGGTCGGCATACGACAGACCACTTGACCAGTCGATATTTTTTTCTTACTATCCCCTTGCCAAAAGAATCTCGATCTATATAATAATCAAGATTATGTAATACACCTTTTGGTAGGATGAAGAAGGGTATCATATACAACACCATATTGGTGAGAACTACATTAATGAGGATCAATCTTCCTCCTAGGGATGGCCTTTTACCTTTCCAACTACTAAGTCTTTTTTGAAGTATTTCCTCGACTAATTTCCACTTAGCCATCGTTAATCTCTGATAATGAATCGGGATACCCAAATAGTTGATAGGAAATTGGCCTTGCCCACAAACAAACAGTTCCGAATACTCGGCAACTGAGTCCTGAGCGTCGCCAAAACAATTCAATTTTATGGAAGTTTATTTTTAGTCCCGATAAATGCTCAAAAGTTTCTAAGATTAGCTTTAGATTTCGAGCTTTAATGAGATCATGTTCCATAAATAAAATTGTATCATCGGCGTATTGAAGAATTAATAAACCCCATCTACTGGATGTGGGATCACTCCTTCAATTTGACCATCAGATTTAGCACGTTCAATCAAGATAGCGAGCATATCCGCCACAATGTTGAATAAAAGTGGTGATAGAGGATCGCCTTGGTGTAAACCTTTTCGTGTCCGGAAAAAGCGTCATGTATCATCATTGACACGAATCACTACACTTCCTCCCTGCACAAAATTATTGATCAACGCTCTCCAATCTGGTGAAAAACCTTTCATTCTGAGTGTGTGATTGAGAAAAGACCAATTGACTTCATCATAAACTTTCTCGAAATCAAGTTTCAAGATTACCCCATTCATCTTTTTGGTATGCAGTTCATGAACTGCCTCATGTAGAACGACAAATCCATCTAGGATATTGCTTCCTTGCATGAAAGCGGTTTGTGACGGCCTGACCACATGATCAGCCACTGTATTCAGTCTAATGGTGGCCACTTTCGTGAATATCTTGAAATTTATATTTAAGAGGCAAATAGTTCTATATTGTTGGATCCTTTCTGCCTCTCCTTAACTTTGGGTAACAAGATTACCTCACCAAAATTTAGACGGAATAATTCTAGCTGTCCAGCGTGTAAAACACTAAAAATTTCTAGAAGGTCGTCTTTAATGGTATCCCAAAAAGTCTAGACCCGGGGCTTTATTGTGTTCCATTTGAAAAATAGCCTTATTAACTTCATCCTCCGAGTAGGGAGCTGTTAAAATAGCATTCTCATCATGAGATACTTGGGGTATATCTGCTATTTGGGTCTCATCTAGAGAGAAGGAACTCTCATCTGGCGGACCAAATAGACCTTTGTAATAATTAGTAATATAGGATTTGAGTTGCTCATGGCCTTCAATTAAACCCTCATCTTAAACAAGAGAATGAATAGGCTTTTTCCTGTGACGGCCGTTGGCAATCCCATGAAAATATCTCGTATTCAAATCTTCTTCCAGAATGAATTGGGATTTTAAACACTAGTACCATTTTAACTCTTCTTACCGAAGAAGACCATCTATTTGAGCATTAGATTGATTTTTCAATTGCAATTCTATGCTCGATAGTGGTCTCACTTCAGCAAGCTCTTCTAACTCATCAATGATTGTCGATAAGCAAAGCTTCTCCATTTTAAGAATACCAACTGTATGTCTCGCCCATCCAGAAAGGTGTTTGCGAATAGCTCGCATCTTTTTATTCCACCTTATAACTGGATTGTCGGCATACACTGGTCTTTCCCATATATTTTAAACCATCTCGTGGAAACCTTCCCGCTGTAACCATCCAAGTTCAAACTTAAATGGTTTCTTAGACAACGGTCTTGTTAACCCAGTAGTTAGGAATATGCATGGGAGCATGATCCGACAGCTTTTGAATACGTTCGAGGGCGCGGACTGACACCATTGGGTATTTATCCTCCCATCTGGTGTCCATCAACACGCGATCTAATTTTTCGTATGTTGGGTCAGGTAAACTGTTAGCCCATGTAAACTGTCGGCCAGCCATCTCCACCTCTCTCAAGTCTAAGCTATCTATGACAGCATTAAATAAGAAAGGCCAATGGCCAGGAAAATGCCTTCACTTTTCTCATGGCGGAATCTCAACAAATTGAAATCTCCTTGTCAACACCCGGATTTTTAAGTCCAGATGCCTATTATGCCATTCATCGCAATCCCAGGAATATTGTTTTTGTGAGACATAACAGATTGATATCACAGAACATCATTCATTACAATATCATAATAGTCTTACAAATAAAGGATCACATGATCCAGTCTCATTACAATAGTAGTCGATCTATTGATCAATTACAAAACACATAGCGGAAGCGAAGTAGCGGTTGTGGTCCATCTGTTCCACAGGCAACTGTTGACGTCAGGAGTAGTCCTAGTTGCCGTAGACGTCCTGCTGTCCTTCACCTTTGTACTGGGGCTCATCTTCATAGTCTAGCCATTTGAATAGCCAGGGACAAAGCCATGAGTACTTTTAAAGTACTCGCAAACTAATAGTAGTGTAAGCACTATCAACTATAGTAAGGAGGTTCTAAGCTCTAGGTTTATTTGCATAAAGCCAGTTTTATTTCATAAGCATTTAGTAGTAAAAGACTATTCATTTGCTTAACTAAACTTAAGTGGGAACATTAGTGTCATTCCCACCACTCTGGTGTGATTCAAAGCCAAAGTCACCATTCACCTTTCAAGTTCAAGTCACAAGTCACAATTTTGAAAATGGTCTGATGACGGAACAGTATGGCCTTTCCAACTGACCATGACCGCGGACGCGGCTATTCGAATAGGTTAAACTCTGCAGAGGTTGTACACTTGTACCACAACAATTGCAATAGTTCGTCAGGGGTAACTGGCCCTGATTTATCGCACTCAGTGCGCGAACTACCAATCCTAACCTTTCATTTACATACCCTAGTATAGGCACCTCTCCCCATGAGCTTGGCCTCCCGGTGAGAGCAAAACCGCCAACCCGGGAACTGCACAGGGCTTGGGTAGGACATTCACCTCATTTCACGTCATTTCACTTTCAATGGAGGCAGCCTCGGCATAACCCCGATGACGCTTGTTCAGAGGGAACCCATACTAAAATACATAAGTTTCCAGCTAAGCCTTACCTAGATTCAGGTATTGTGGGGGTACTTAAGAATTGGAATGGTATCGCATCCGAACCCAACCATCAGTTTTGTAAAATTCACCAAGTCATTCACAAGTCATATTCACCTTCAAAATCTTTCAATAGAATGACTCATCCTTCCAAGGTTTTCAAAGTCATTGGTTTTCACAAGTTCCCATCTAAAGTAGTCACTTTTAGTATTAGCACTAGCAACTAGTCATGAGGGGTGCTACCTAGCTTATAGCTTTCTAGGCTAAGTGTGATGCTCTATTACCACTTCATAACCAAACCAATTGAATCATGAATCAAAAATAAGCTTTGATAAATTAGATTCAATAAAGCTTGTAAAGTAAAAACTTGGGATAGGACCATTAAGCGTAAAGTAAAATGTAATGGTGCCTTGCTCTTGTAGAGCTTTGCACTTTGCAAGAATATTAGCTTGCAACAATATAGCTTGCATTAGTCTAGCTTGCCTTGATTGGTGTAGTGATCAAAGTTCTCTTCTTCTTCCTCTTGGTAGAAGACCTCCTCCTCTTCACTAGTAGGAAAATCCTCATCAGTGGCGCACGAAAACATGATTATGTGGCACATGCGCGGTGCGCCACAGTAACTTCGCCACAAAAATAGGGTTTCTGTGGCGCACTGGACCATGCGCCACCGAATTAAGGTGTTCTGTGGCGCATATGGATCTTCTGCGCCACAGAAATAGGTGTGCCACTGAATTCTATTTTGGTGCGCCACAGAACAATGTACAGGTATACTCGATTTTGTGCTCCCTGGTGTATTATACAGGTTTTATACAGGTTTTGTACATAGTAAACAGGTATAATATAGACAGATAGACAGATATAATATGGACACATATAACATAGCAACATTATACATCATCATCACAGTACTTAGAGCCCGATCGAGATACATATATAGTGGCAAGTGTCAAATGTTTTGCATACAACTCTTAATTCATAAAAAATTCACAATTTCGAGATACAAAATAGTCTTCATCCGGTTCCTCCTTTGCTCCCTCCTCTCTACCCACCAGGCTCGCTTGCATCGGGGTCTTCATCCGGTTCCTACTATGATTAAAATGGAAGAAAGTGAGACCAACAAGTCCGATGCACAAGAGAAATGGAATAAATGCCTCATACATTGTTGGTCAACACAAATATTGACATTCAGGGATGGCGTAAGTGAGACCAAGTCCGATGCACAAGAGATTGATATTTGTGCTATCTTACCAGGCTCACTTACACCACCCCCAAGTGTACGGTGACCAAACCTTTTAATCATCGGCATTTTGAAAATACCAAAGCAAATGGAATGACAAAATGGAATAAGTGCCTCATACATTGTTGGTCAACACAAATACTATGGTCAGAAACCATAGTTGCAGTATACGCCGTAGTATACTTTGCAGAAGGGCCCCCTTTCCCCAGCCGCCATTCCGTGAACGGGTCCTTGACGAGACAACAACGCCGATCTACCTCTCCGGCGCAGAACCACGGCAGTCTCAGCCACCTCCCTTGCGGCCACAAGGGAGGCGGCTGGGACTAGCGTGGTTCTGCGCCGGAGAGGCAGGTTGGCATTGTTGTCTCATCAAGGACTCGTTCACGGAACGGCGGCCGGGGAAAGGGGGCCCGTCTACAAAGTATATTGTGGCATATAGGTGACCAAACATTCTAATCATCGGCACTAAAATGGAAGAAAGAGCCAAGTGGTATCTCAACTAGATATCATATGCCTCATACTTTGTTGGTCGAAAGAAATATTAACATTCAGGGATGGGGTCAGCGAGGCCAGGTAGGATGCACAAGAGATTGATATTTGTGCCATACCACCAGGCTCACTGGCCCCACCCCAGAGTGTACAAGTGACTAAACAATTTAATCATCATCACTAAAATGGAAGAAAAGCCAATGCAATTAAGAAGTAGCTAGTATGAACTAAATGGAATGCCTCATACTTTGTCGGTCGAAACAAATATTAACATCCAGGGATGGAGTAAGTGAGGCCAGGTAGGATGCACAAGATATTGATATTAGTGCCATCACACCAGGCTCACTTGCTCCACCCCCGAGTGTACGAGTGATCGACCAACCATCTAATCATCGGCAAGTACAAAAACACGAATAAACCAGCAACCATGGTGACATAAGTCAAGATGCTCAAACACACATAGCATGCATGGAGCAGATGCTCCAAAGGGATTATTCATCACTTGGTATATAGACCAAGTGATGCTGGCAAAAGAGAGGCCAATCAAGAACCAGTAAATCCAGTAAATGATAGATATGCCTAAACAAGCAACAACACATAGCATATCCCAGCTAGCCAGATGAGACAAGTCTTGGTAGCCAACTTAATCACCTAGCACCACCTAGCCTTTTAAAACCATCAGAAATAGTCCATTTTCTTCAAAGGATACCACAGTGACATTCATTTACATGATCCCCTACTGTGGATATCTCTATTTTCATCAAAGCCAACAAGAAATAGAAATTTATCATTACTCAGTTGAGTTCAAAACAAAGCTAATGGAAATCAAGAACTAGTCTTGATCTCCAAATGGTGATTAGAGGGAATTTATTCATCTTAAGCAACATTAGGGACAACTGGGATCATGCAAGGGACTTGGGTCATTTGGATCATAATGCATCAATTAAGGAGGCAACCAGGGACAAAGAGAAACATTTGATGATCCATTATCATAGGCAACAAATCAGCAATCTTTTTCTCCACTAATCTAGCTAGAGTCCTTAAAAGAGATTACCAACAGGAACTCAAGCCACTACTTGATCTTACTAATTCAACATCTAACTAATTAAGCATAAGCTTATTTAGTTACTGTCAGCCACCGAGAGATTAACAAAAGACAAACAGATAATTTAACCATATAGTTAAATAGGAGAGGCCCAGAATAATAGTACACACATAAGGTAAAAGCCACATGTGCATGACACTTTGAGCTACCAAGAATAAAGGCCAACATTGAAACTTGAACAGTCACTAGATATTCATGGGTACTTAGGATCAGTAGGGAATTGATAAAGCAGTGAGGAGCAAGCATACCATCAGAAACTATCCACTTGAGAGAAATAACATTGGGGTAATGTTAAAATGTTTGTCTCCATATTTGGGAGACATTTTTAGTATTGGAGTCTAGCTAATGGAAATCAAGAACTAGTCTTGATCTCCAAATGGTGATTAGAGGGAATTTATTCATCTTAAGCAACATTAGGGACAAATGGGATCATGCAAGGGACTTGGATCATTTGGATCATAAGGCATCAATTAAGGAGGCAACCAGGGACAAAGGGAAACATTTGATGATCCATTATCATAGGCAACAAAGTAGCAATCTTTTTCCCCTCTAATCTAGCTAGAGTCCTTAAAAGAAATTCTACTTAAAATGAAGTAGCTCTTTGTTGGTATTGATTACCAACAGGAACTCAAGCCACTACTTGATCTTACTAATTCAAAGCAGGACCAGTGCAGGAACGGTTCTGATGTTGCCATCATCTCTGACCCCAAGAACTCTCTCATGTTCTCTCTCACATGCCATGCCAGCTGCTTGCTCCAAACTTACAACAACACAAACACAAGCATCTTCAATCAGCAGTAACCACTTGTGCTAATACTGGCAAACAACTAGTAGTACTATTTCTGCATTCTGTAGAATCTTAGAGCAAGCTAGGACTATAAATTGCTGCCAATTCAATACAAGAGGCTCATCATACACATGATTCATCATCACAGATAGAGAATGGAAATAATATATCCAGATCGAGCACAACAACATCCAGAGCACAACAGCAGCACAACAGCATCCAGATCGAGCACAACAACATCCAGGAGACAACAACAACACATCCAGAGCAGGGGTAGAGGAAGAGGGAGGGGAGGGGAGAGGTGGAGCTCACCGATGATAGGGGTGGAGGAGGAGGTTGACGATGACGGCAGAGGTGGAGGAGGAGGAAGACGCGGTGGCTCCTCCTCCTTAACGCAGAGCCGGCCCCTCCTCCTTGATGTGGCGGCCCCTCCTCCTCCACGCCGCAGCGGCTTGTGCTGCTGGTGGCGGAGATGGGTGGAGCGTGGCGGCATGCGGCCCTCGCGGAGGAAGGCGGCGGCGGTGAAGCTCACCATGGAAGGCGGCGGCGCGCGGCGGTAGCAAGGGAGAGGAAGAGGGGTGGAGGAGGAAGAAGTACGGGCGGGGGAGGGGGTACGGTATGATATAAAAGGCGCTATTTCTGTGGCGCACTAGCACATGTGCACCACAGAAACAATTATTTCTATGGCGCACCGGAACCAGTGCGCCACAGAAACACTTATTTCTGTGGCGCAGCACGCCATGTGCGCCACAGAAATAACTACACTAATTATTGGTGGTGGCAGGATGTGGGCCCCACATAATTTTTCCGGTGCACGGTTTAGTGGTGCGCCACAAAAATAAGCTATTTTTGTGGCGCATCCTGTCTGGTGCGCCACAAAAAACCATTCTGCGGCGCATTTTTAGTGGTGCGCCACAGAACTAAGCTCCACCTATAAGCATTTCCCTACTAGTGCTTGAAAGTCTTCGGTACTAGCGTCTATAAATGAATACGAGGATACAATCACCAAACAATACTTAAGTAGACTTAATTACCCTTAATGGCTCACACAAATGATCTAGCATCATCACCTAACATTTCTCAACATTAAGATAGGGTTTTCTTACTTAGTGTTAGAGAAATAATTTCCTCTCATTGAAATGTGGATTAGGGTTTCTCTTTAGTTTGGAGAAATAATTTCCTCTCATTGAAATGTGGATTAGGGTTTCTCTTTAGTTTGGAGAAATAATTTCCGCTCATTGAACCTTGTTAAGATTTAACCTCCTCAAATAACAATGTATGATCACATGTTGACCAAGGTCAACACCTCACACTTATCATTTGAGAAACATGATTTAAATGAGGTTCTATACCTCATGCGATTTAAATCCTATTTGATTTAATATCCTCAAGTGAGCAAGTGTGAGACCATGCAATAGAGGTCATCACCTTACTTCATAGCACTTGGGAAAATGATTTAAAGGATGTGCTACACCTCATAGATTTGAAATCCTAAATTTGAAATAGTTTAAATGGGCTAGAATTGACTACATAGCCAATATTTTGCTCTAGCCCATGGTCATACACAGTACCCATATCATATTTTTTCATAATCAATTAGAGTTTTTGAAATGTAAATTATGAGAGGTGGAATCACCTCAAAATTCCTTATGGTTGATTTTATAAATTTATTTGAATTCTGAAAACTCTCTGACTAGTTTTTTTACTATTCAAATTCTACAACCGATCTTGGTTTAAATCCAGTGTGGTTGGATGGAGCATTTCATGAGCTTTACAAAAATATAAAGTTGTTCAAATTTGGTTGAGTGGATTGAAAATTATTCAAAATCTAAGTGAGCCCCAGTCTTGAATTTGAAACTAAAATGAATTAAACGAATTCGAAGTTTTGGGCTCTGGCGGGAAACCAAACGGGCCAGAAGAGGAGAAACGAGTTGGGCTGGCCCAACTAGCGCGTCTCGCACGCAGCGGGCCACCTGACAGGTGGGACCTATGCGTCAGTGTGTTTTAAACGCCGAAGCGGTACGTGCGCGGTGAGCTGTCGGATTAGATGACGATCGAGCGGCGCACGGCCGTCGTCGTCTCCGACGAGAAGCGAGGGTACTGGCGGCACGGGTAGGGGGTCGATGGCTTACCGGAGCTCCGGCGAGGATCGAGGAGGGTTGCAGACGAACGAGGAGTCGACGGCGAGGGCAGCGGTGGTCGTGGGAGCGCTTGAGGTGGCCGAAATCGATGGAAGCTTCTGCGGCTGTGCTACGGGACTCCGGCGTGCAATTGGGTGGCTACCGGTGATAATGTGGAGAAGCAAGGGTTCGAGGAGGATCAGAGAGGAGAGGAAGGCAAGCTGGTGTGAAGATTTGAGGCACGGGAGTCCTCCTTTTATAGGGGCGAGGAGGTCTGCGAGGGTGTGCGTCGGGTCGATCATGGCGACGGCGACTGGAGCAGCGATGGTGCAGGCGTGTTGGCGACATTATGGCGATGCTCAAGGACGTGCTGGCGCGGCAAAAGGGAGACGGGATAGCTCGGGTGGCTTCCATGTTTGCCACGGGTACGGCGGAGGTCCTTTGAAGGGGACGACGGCGACGGGGCCTCCGCTGCAGATGGGCGTGTCCAGGCGCTAGCAGGTGGTGCAGTGTGATACGTCTCCGACGTATCGATAATTTCTTATGTTCCATGCCACATTATTGATGATATCTACATGTTTTATGCATACTTTATGTCATATTTATGCATTTTCCGGCACTAACCTATTAACGAGATGCCGAAGAGCCAGTTGCTGTTTTCTGCTGTTTTTGGTTTCAGAAATCTTAGTAAGGAAATATTCTCGAAATTGGACGAAATCAACGCCCAGGGGCCTATTTTCACACGAAGCTTCCAGAAGACCGAAGGGAAGACGAAGTGGGGCCACGGGGCACCGCCACACTAGGGCGGCGCGGCCCAAGGGGGGCCCGCGCCGGCCTAGCGTGTGGGGCCCCCGTGTGGCCCCCTGACCTGCCCTTCCGCCTACATATAGTCTTCGTCGCGAAACCCCCAGTACCAAGAGCCACGATACGGAAAACCTTCCAGAGACGCCGCCGCCGCCAATCCCTTCTCGGGGGATTCAGGAGATCGCCTCCGGCACCCTGCCGGAGAGGGGAATCATCTCCCGGAGGACTCTACACCGCCATGGTCGCCTCCGGAGTGATGAGTGAGTAGTTCACCCCTGGACTATGGGTCCATAGCAGTAGCTAGATGGTTGTCTTCTCCTCATTATGCTTCATTGTCGGGTCTTGTGAGCTGCCTAACATGATCAAGATCATCTATCTGTAATGCTATATGTTGTGTTTGTTGGGATCCGATGGATAGAGAATACTATGTTATGTTGATTATCAATCTATTACCTATGTGTTGTTTATGATCTTGCATGCTCTCCGTTATTAGTAGAGGCTCTGGCCAAGTTTTTACTCTTAACTCCAAGAGGGAGTATTTATGCTCGATAGTGGGTTCATGCCTCCATTAAATCTGGGACAGTGACAGAAAGTTCTAAGGTTGTGGATGTGATGTTGCCACTAGGGATAAAATATTGATGCTATGTCCGAGGATGTAGTTATTGATTACATTACGCACCATACTTAATGCAATTGTCTGTTGTTTTCAACTTAATACTGGAAGGGGTTCGGATGATAACCTGAAGGTGGGCTTTTTAGGCATAGATGCATGCTGGATAGCGGTCTATGTACTTTGTCGTAATGCCCAATTAAATCTCACAATATTCATCATATCATGTATGTGCATTGTCATGCCCTCTCTATTTGTCAATTGCCCAACTGTAATTTGTTCACCCAACATGCTATTTATCTTATGGGAGAGACACCACTAGTGAACTGTGGACCCCGGTCCATTCTTTTAATCAAATACAATCTACTGCAATACTTGTTCTACTATTTTCTGCAAACAATCATCATCCACACTATACATCTAATCCTTTGTTACAGCAAGCCGGTGAGATTGACAACCTCACTGTTTCGTTGGGGCAAAGTACTTTGGTTGTGTTGTGCGGGTTCCACGTTGGCGCCGGAATCCCTGGTGTTGTGCCGCACTACATCTCGCCGCCATCAACCTTCAACGTGCTTCTTGGCTCCTACTGGTTTGATAAACCTTGGTTTCTTACTGAGGGAAAACTTGCCGTTGTACGCATCACACCTTCCTCTTGGGGTTCTCAACGGTCGCGTGCTGTACGCGTATCAAGACTGTTTTCTGGCGCCGTTGCCGGGGAGATCAAGACACGCTGCAAGGGGAGTCTCCACAATCCAATCTCTTTACTTTGTTTTTGTCTTGCTTTATTTTATTTACTTTGTTTGCTGCATTATATCAAAATACAAAAAAAATTAGTTGCTAGTTTTACTTTATTTGCTATCTTGTTTGCCATATTAAAAACACAAAAAAATTAGTTACTTGCATTTTACTTTTGTTACCATGTCTAGTTCTGCACTTGTTACTTCTTCACCTGAAGAATTAGTCTTCACTTTTAAACAAGGGGATGAGGAGAGTTTTAAAGATGCTTGGTCCAGAATTTTTACTTCTTATCGTAAAGCTGAACCTCAAATGACTCTAAGTTTGCTCCTTAGTAACTTTTATTTTGGTCTTATGATTCGCTATAGATATGCCTTGGATGCTTTAGTGGGAGGAGATTTCCTTCATTGCAATGGGGATCAAGTTTTTAATGCCATAAAGAAGTTGGTTGCATCACATGATTCAGCTAATAACTTTGATTCAGCCCTTATTAGCATTTATAATAGATTAAACACTCTTGAGACAAGTGCATCTCGCTTGAATGACAACTATCGCTATGTTCGTAACCGTCTTGAACAAGTTTTAGTGAACTCTGAAACTTCATTATGGGATCCTACTATTAAAATTGTTATTGGTGATCAAACTCTTCATGCCAATTGTGATATTATGTCTGAATTTTGCCTTATGCCTAAGAGTATTCATGAATCTTTGAAACTTTGGGGATTCGTCGAAGGGGGAGAAGGAATAACTCTTATTGATAACTCTGTTATAATCCCTAAGGGAATAGCCGCAGGTGTGCATACAACCATTCTTGGAAGAACAATATCCATTGATTATCTTGTTATTGAATGTGCAGGAACAGGACAAATCACACTCGGAAGATCCCTGCTGAAACTATTGGGAGCAGTCATAGATATGGGAGAAGGCACCCTGAAATTCACCTCTACACCGGGGGGTGATAACCCACAAGTATAGGGGATCGCAGCAGTCTTCGCAGGTAGTATTACCCAATTTATTGATTCGACACAAGGGGAGACAAAGAACACTTGGAAGCCTTAACAGCGGAGTTGTCAATTCAGCTGCACCTGGAAACAGACTTGCTCGCAAGAGTTTATCAGTAGTAACAGTTTTATAGCAGTAGCAGTAGTGAAAGAACAGCAGCAGAGTAACAGAGACAGCAGTAGTGATTATAGTAAACAGCAGGATTAAAATACTGTAGGCACGGGGACGGATGACGGGCGTTGCATGGATGAGAGAAACTCATGTAACAATCATAGCAGGGCATTTGCAGATAATAATAAAATGGTGTCCAAGTACAAAGCAATCAATAGGCATCTGTTCCAATTATAGTCGTACGTGCTCGCAATGAGAAACTTGCACAACATCTTTTGTCCTACCAGCCGGTGGCAGCCGGGCCTCAAGGGAAACTACTGGATATTAAGGTACTCCTTTTAATAGAGTACCGGAGCAAAGCATTAACACTCCGTGAACACATGTGATCCTCACATCACTACCATCCCCTCCGGTTGTCCCGATTTCTGTCACTTCGGGGCCATTGGTTCCGGACAGCGACATGTGTATACAACTTGCAGGTAAGACCATAAACAATGAATATCATGATGAAATAATAACATGTTCAGATCTGAGATCATGGCACTCGGGCCCTAGTGACAAGCATTAAGCATAACAAGTTGCAACAATATCATCAAAGTACCAATTACGGACACTAGGCACTATGCCCTAACAATCTTATGCTATTACATGACCAATCTCATCCAATCCCTACCATCCCCTTCGGCCTACAGCGGGGGAATTACTCACACATGGATGGGGGAAACATGGCTGGTTGATGGAGAGGCGTCGGTGGTGATGATGGCGATGATCTCCTCCAATTCCCCGTCCCGGCGGAGTGCTAGAACGGAGACTTCTGGCTCCCGCGATGGAGTTTCGCGATGTGGCGGCGTTCTGGAGGCTTTCTGGCGACTTCGACTTCTCCCCGTGCGTTTTTAGGTCGAAGGCAATATATAGTCCGAAGGAGGGCGTCGGAGGCCGGCCGAGGGGGCCACACCACATGGCCGCGCGGCCCCCCCTGGGCCGCGCCACCCTATGGTGTGGGGCCCTCGGGCCTCCACCTGACTTGTCCTTCTGGCTCCGTCAGTTTTCTGGGAAAATAGGGCCTTCTGCATAAATTCCGAGGATTTTCCCGAAAGTTGGATTTCTGCACAAAAACGAGACACCAGAGCAGTTCTGCTGAAAACAGCGTTAGTCCGCGTTAGTTGCATCCAAAACACACAAATTAGAGGCAAAACAATAGCAAAAGTGTTCGGGAAAGTAGATACGTTTTGGACGTATCAACTCCCCCCAAGCTTAGCTTATTGCTTGTCCTCAAGCAATTCAGTTAACAACTGAGCGATAAAAGAACTTTCACGAACACATTTGCTCATATGATGTATATATTCTCATGCTATGGCTAATACTTAAGCAGTTCATAATGAGATACATGCAAATAAGATCATCTAACAGCTATGTCAATCATGGAGAGGTACCAACAATTAATAATAAGCATCATGAATCATGTCTATGAGCAGGATTGCAATGTTCATAAGAGAGTATGATAAAGTGGTATCTCGCTTGCCCGTATTTGATCGGCAAAACATAAATGCCCAGGCACCTCTGGAGTTCATAGAAAGACTAGAAGTAGTGATTGTCAAAGATAAAAGCATCAAAGTTATACCACAATCAATCATATTTTGAGACAAGCATATTATACTAAGAATGACAGTTGTGCTCTCAAGATAGTGCTCAAAGAAAGAATGGAGACACAACACAAAAGTAAAAGATTGACCATTCGCAGAGGGAAGCAGGGATTAACATGCGCTAGAGCTTTTCATTTTTAAAACAGGAGTAAAATTACTTTGAGAGGTGTTTGTTGTTGTCAACGAATGGTAATGGGTACACTAACTACCTCGCCAACCGGACTCCCAAGAGCGGCTCCCATGAATTATTTGCATATTTATGTGGCACTCCTTCCAACCTTTCTTACACAAACCATGGCTAACCGAATCCTCGGGTGCCTGCCAACAATCACATACCATGAAGGAGTGCCTTTTTTATTTTAGTTTTATTATGATGATGGCACTCCCCCCAACCTTTGCTTACACAAGCCATGGCTAACCGAATCCTTCGGGTGCCGTCCAACAATCACAAACCATGGAGGAGTGTCTATTTAAGTTAATTAATTTGGGACTGGGAATCCCATTGCCAGCTCTTTTTGCAAAATTATTGGATAAGCGGATGTGCCACTAGTCCATGTGAGAGTCCGTCAAAAGTAAATGACAAGGTTGAAAGCTAAACACGACATACTTCCTCATGAGCTATGAAACATTAACACAAATTGAGAAGCAATTTGAAGGTTTTAAAGGTAGCGCATGAGAATTTACTTGGAATGGTTTGAAATGCCATGCATAGGTATTTATGGTGGACACTTTGGAACAACTTGGTTTTCAGGTGTTTGGAAGCACGAGCAGCGTTCCCGCTCAGTACAAGTGAAGGCTAGCAAAAGACTGGGGAGCGACAAATCAAGAGAGCAATAACTGTCATAATCATGCTTGCGGCAAAATAAATTAACGGAGGCATAAAAGTGATACAAGAACTCTGAAGCAATATAAATCATTGAGGCTTAATTGACTTTTGTTCAGTCATATGCATGCGTGAGCATGTGCCAAGTCGATATAAATGAATTATTCAGAGGAGGATACCACAATGCCATACTTACTTATGAATAAAACAATGCAAGCAAACATCCATGACATGCTACTCATATTAATAAATTGGAGCTAAACATGAGAGATCATAAACTACTAGACTTTCTCAAATGACATATACCTCACATGAACCAACTAAGCATGCTCACATGGATGAGTATATGTACAAAATGAAAACAAATAGAGTTCATACCAGCCTCTCACCACAATCCAATTGTCGTAGATCGTCATTATTGCCTTTCACTTGTGTAGCTTGGATAATATGAAATGAAAACCATGCTCCAGCCACCGAAGACCATTGAACTCATGATGAACTTTACAAACCAAAGAAGAACAGCAAATATTTTTGGTGTTTTCGAATTGGAAACAAGAACAAAAGGAAACAAGCAAACAAAGCAAAATCTTTTTGGGTTTTCTTGTAGCAAACTAGCAATAGCAAATAAAACGAAACAAATGCAAGAAATCAAAATAAACAAATGATAAAGAGAAACAACAGAAATATTTTTGGTCTTTTTGTGTTTTGGGAAGGAAACAAAGCAAAAACAAGAAACGGCAAACTAGAAAAGTCACATAAACACAAAGCAGCAGAAATTCGTCAAACTTGACAGCAGTACAGTACCGATTTTTAATAAATTCTTCCACTGCTCAAATCGAAAAGTGTTCAACTAATGAAAGTTATATAACAACCTGGGGAACATGCACAAAAATTGGCTTCGCAAAATACTGTTCTGGCTATTTTTGGGAATGTTTTCGGTAACAGTCCAGAATCTGTTTTCAGGCAGCACTTCCCCAAATATCATCCCCCTCTCATTAGAAAACCACTCAAACAAACTAAACAAGTATATACAAGTATCCAGCAATCATAATATGCAAGGAATGAGTGATGCCGGTATACCTCCCCCCAAGCTTAGGCTTTTGGCCTAAGTGGAGTTCAATCCCATCGAGCCCATGAGGTAGTATCTCCGTAGTACGACGAAGATGGATCATATTCCGGGTATGTGCTAGAAGAAGCACCCGGATACGTGACGGTGTAGTCGTAGGAGGGCTCGACGTCCTCGGAGTCATGCTGCTGGTGGAAGTCTTGTATCTTCATATGTTCATCCACCTCCTCCTTAGTGCGCGACCATGGTTCCTTGTCAATACTGAACAAACCCGGCTGGGGAAGAGGGATTTCCTTCTCATCCCCGTCAGCAAACAACATTCTATAGACCATGTTATCTAAAGTGGAATCAGTGGTAACAAAATGATGGCTTTTCATAGCAGCAATATCAAGCCTCCTAGGGGTTAATGGCACATCATTAGGATCAAGAGGAAGTCTTAAATGTGTTAAAACGCGTAGTGCAATAGTTCCTCCAAAAATAGGCCCCCTATTAGACAGGCGGCGAGCAATAAGAGAACCAAGATGATAAGATGTCCGACCAGTAAGTGCAATATTCAAGAAAGCAAGATGGTAACTAGAAATATTGCTAGTGTTCTCCCTACCAAGAATGCTAGTAGCAATGTAATAGGCAAAGTACTTAATGGCGGGGAGTTGGATGTTTCTTATCTTGCCACGCTGAATGGTGCGACAATCATCATCGGTGATCCCTCGATAGAGCTCCAACAGGTCCCGAGGGTTGTCATCAATCCTCCTTGCTGTACCTACAGGGGCAATATCCAATGCAACACAAAATTCTTCTAATTCAATAGTAATAGGATTACCATAGATCTTGAATGCAACTGTCGGCCCATATTGCTTGTTGTGGAACTTGAAGCTCTCGACGAAGATTTTGGTGAGCATGTAGTATTGCTCCCTTTCATCTCCCACATAGGCGGCTAAGCCCGCCCTGTTGACGAGGGTGAAGAAATCATCCAATAACCCTGCATTTCTCAGAAAATCATAACATGGGAAAGATGAAGCATTAGGAGCCCCATTATCTTCTTCGGGCGCGAATCTTGGCGCGATGATATCCTCATGTAGGATCGCCTGAGTCGGGTGGCGGTCCTAGAGGGCCTTCCGGTGCTGGTTGTCCCCCTCCAAAACAATTCTCCAAAGTTGAAGTTCTTCATCCTCCCTTTCTGAAATTTTTCAACAAATGATATAAAACTTGATTTGGTGACATATAATCAAGGGGAACTACTATAGGAACTTGCTAGAGTACTAATCATGCATCAAAACTAGTTTATACAACTTAGAACAAACATGCAAGCTCACTAAACATGTTACCTACAGCAGCAAAATATTCAAGATATACTCAACCAAACAAAATTCTACTTGGATAATCGGAGGAGTCACATACCGGAGAGCAAATGTGCCAAATTTCAGACAGAAATCTGGGCTGAGCAAAGAGATCGAAAAATCCTGAGCTCTTGAGCAAAAACGCGAGTGAGAGGAAGCTGGTGTCGATTTTTTCGGGAGAGAGAAGAGAGTGGGAGGAAAAGATGCTGAAGTGGGGTAAAGGGGGGCCACACGCCAGGGTGGCGCGCCCCCCTTCCAGGCCGCGCCGGCCTATGGGGTGCCACCCTGGTGTGCCCCACTGGTCATCCCCAGGTGCTCCCAGGTGCATTTTCGAAAAATAGGACCAACGGTATAATTTTTGTGAATTTTTGAAAACTTTGAAAAATGCACATTTCTGGGTATTAAGTTTATTATTACTGGCCAGGAAAATTTTTGAAATCTCTAATTAACTAAGGAACTTTGCAAAACAAAAGTGCTACAGCAAATAAGGCAAGTGGAGGAAGAAAGAGATGTTGTTTACCGCCTCTATGCATATAAAAAGTATTCGTTAGCAAGGTTAATCAAGTCTTGCCACCGAATAATTTTTACATAGCATAAGAAGAAATAAACCTCAAATCAATCATGTTACCTTGAATTGTATTCATATGGATCCAATCATAAGATTTTGATATCCTTCTTTAGGCTCATATATAGGACAATCAATAGTTCCAATTTTGATAGTTCTCACATTAGAGATAGTATTGACTCCGCATACTTTATCAATCCTCTTGGGGAAATAGACGGTATGCTCCTTATCATCAACATTGAAAGTAACCTTTCCTTTATTGCAATCAATAACAGCCCCTGCGGTGTTAAGAAAAGGTCTCCCAAGAATAATAGACATATTATCATCTTCAGGCATTTCCAACACAACAAAATCAGTTAATATCAAGCAGTTATTGGTGACTTGAACAGGAACATCCTCACATATACCAACAGGAATAGCAGTAGATTTATCAGCCATTTGCAAAGATATATCAGTAGGTATCAACTTATCTAAATAAAGTCTCTTGTAAAGAGAAAAAGGCATAACACTAACACCGGCTCCCAAGTCACATAGAGCAGTTTTAACATAATTATTCTTAATAGAACAAGGAATAGTAGGTATACCTGGGTCGCCCAACTTCTTTGGCACTTTGCCATTGAAAGAGTAATTAGCAAGCATAGTGAAAATTTCCTCATTGGGGATTTTCCTTTTGTTAGTAACAATATCTTTCATATACTTTGAATAAGGAGGCAATTTAATAGCATCAGTCAAAGGGATTTGCAAGAATAAAGGTTTCATCCAATCGCAAAATTTATTATAGTGTTCTTCTTCCTTTGATTTTAATTTCTTAGCAGGAAAAGGCATTTGCTTTTGCACCCAAGGTTCTCTTTCATTACCATGTTTCTTAGCAATAAAATCTTCTTTAGTATACTTTTTATTTTTAGCATGCTTTTCAGGTTCATCTTCTACCTCTTCTTTATCAGAAGCATCATTCTTATTATTATCATTATCATTATCATGTTCATTACCACTTTCAGTTTCAGCATCGGAAATAGAAACACTATTAGGATCATTAACAGGTTCAGAGAATTCTACAACATTTTTATGTTTCTTCTTCTTTTTCTTCTTAGAATGAGCACTAGGTTCAATACGTTGAGAATCTTGTTCAATTCTTTTGGGGTGCCCTTCAGGATATAGAGGATCCTGGGTAGAGACACCACCTCTAGTTGTTACTTCATAAGCATGTTTCTCTTTAGAATTATTATTTAGCAAATCATTTTGCACTTTAGTGAGTTGATCAATTTGAGTTTGAATCATTTGAAAATGTTTAACAAGCACCTTAACATCATTGGAGGTTCTCTCCACAATATCATGCAAATTGCTAATAGCTTGGGAATTTTCCATTAGATGATTCTCTACTCTCATATTAAAATTTTCTTGCTTAACAATATAATTATCAAACTCATCTAAGCATTGCGCAGGAGGTTTTGAATACGGAATATCTTCCCTAGTAAAGCGTTGAAGGGAGTTTACCTCAATCATGGGTGAAGGGGGAATTATCTCACATATATCTTCTATGGGAGGTAGATTCTTCACATCTTCGGATTTAATACCTTTCTCCTTGAGAGACTTCTTAGCTTCCCGCATATCTTCATCATTCAATTCAATTAAACCCCTCTTCTTCAATATTGGCGTTGGAGTTGGTTCAGGTGTTTCCCAATCATCATGATTCCGGCTTATTCTAGCCAATAAATCTTCAGCTTCTTCTGGAGTTCTTTTCTTGAAAACACAACAAGCACAACTATCCAAATATGCTCTAGATTCAATGGTTAGTCCACTATAAAATATATCAAGTAGATCATTCTTTTCTAAATCATGTCCAGGTCTAGCTCTGATAAGAGAACAAAATCTTGCCCATGCCGCAGGCAATTTCTCTTCATCTCCCTGATCAAATATGTAAATTCTCTGTAAAGCAGCATGTTGAGCACTAGCAGGAAAGTATTTTCGAAAGAAAACATCACGCAAATCAGATGGACTTTTAATAGAACCAGGAGGCAAATTATTATACCAAGTTTTAGCATCATCCTTTAATGAGAAAGAAATTTTTTTAATGACAAAGTAAGTACGCATCTTGATATCATCAGAAAACAAACTACTCATAGAAGAAAGTTCATTCATGTGTTCTACAGCACTTTCTTTTTCAGTACCACAAAAGGGTGCTTTCTCTACAATAGCTATATGAGATAGATCAAGAGAAAAATCATAATCTTTATCCTTAATGCATATAGGAGATGTGGCAAATTTAGGATCAGGAGATAGCTTATGTTTAACAGTATATTGTGTGAGAAACTTTTTAATGTTTCTTGCATCAGCAGTAGCATTGCATCTATTAATAAGATCATCATTAAGTTCCACATAATCTTCATCAGGATCATCACTAGAATAATCAAGTTCAGGTGAACTAACAGGTGTAGTGGCATTTTCATTAGGAGTTTCAGCATTTTCAATTTGTCTAGACCTAGCAATTGTAGCATCTAGAAAGGATCCCAATGAACCACTATCATCAAGCACAGCAGAAACATTATCAATATTATGAGAGTTTTCAGATTCAGCAGACGTACCACCAAGCGAAGCTTGTGGCGGTGAAACAAGTTGACTTATCACAGATGGTGAATCAAGTGTAGCAGAGGTACTCAGAGTTGTACCTTTTCTTGTAGTGGATAGTAATATGGCGACTTTAGAATCGCGAGCTTTACCCATGATGGAGAATTTGCAGCGAACAATATCAATCCAAGTGAACTTCCAAATAAAGCTATGCTCCCCGGCAACGGCGCCAGAAAACAGTCTTGATAACCCACAAGTATAGGGGATCGCAGCAGTCTTCGCGGGTAGTATAACCCAATTTATTGATTCGACACAAGGGGAGACAAAGAACACTTGGAAGCCTTAACAGCGGAGTTGTCAATTCAGCTGCACCTGGAAACAGACTTGCTCGCAAGAGTTTATCAGTAGTAAGAGTTTTATAGCAGTAGCGATAGTGAAATAACAAGATAGCGAGTAACAGAGACAGCAGTAGTGATTATAGTAAACAGCAGGATTAAAATACTGTAGGCACGGGGACGGATGACGGGCGTTGCATGGATGAGAGAAACTCATGTAACAATCATAGCAGGGCATTTGCAGATAATAATAAAACGGTGTCCAAGTACAAAGCAATCAATAGGCATGTGTTCCAATTATAGTCGTACGTGCTCGCAATGAGTAACTTGCACAACATCTTTTGTCCTACCAGCCGGTGGCAGCCGGGCCTCAAGGGAAACTACTGGATATTAAGGTACTCCTTTTAATAGAGTACCGGAGCAAAGCATTAACACTCCGTGAACACATGTGATCCTCACATCACTACCATCCCCTCCGGTTGTCCCGATTTCTGTCACTTCGGGGCCATTGGTTCCGGACAGCGACATGTGTATACAACTTGCAGGTAAGACCATAAACAATGAATATCATGATGAAATAATAACATGTTCAGATCTGAGGTCATGGCACTCGGGCCCTAGTGACAAGCATTAAGCATAACAAGTTACAACAATATCATCAAAGTACCAATTACGGACACTAGGCACTATGCCCTAACAATCTTATGCTATTACATGACCAATCTCATCCAATCCCTACCATCCCCTTCGGCCTACAGCGGGGGAATTACTCACACATGGATGGGGGAAACATGGCTGGTTGATGGAGAGGCGTCGGTGGTGATGATGGCGATGATCTCCTCCAATTCCCCGTCCCGGCGGAGTGCCAGAACAGAGACTTCTGGCTCCCGCGACGGAGTTTCGCGATGTGGCGGCGTTCTGGAGGCTTTCTGGCGACTTCGACTTCTCCCCGTGCGTTTTTAGGTCGAAGGCAATATATAGTCCGAAGGAGGGCGTCGGAGGCCGGCCGAGGGGGCCACACCACATGGCCGCGCAGGCCCCCCTGGGCCGCGCCGCCCTATGGTGTGGGGCCCTCGGGCCTCCACCTGACTTGTCCTTCTGGCTCCGTCAGTTTTCTGGGAAAATAGGGCCTTCTGCATAAATTCCGAGGATTTTCCCGAAAGTTGGATTTCTGCACAAAAACGAGACACCAGAGCAGTTCTGCTGAAAACAGCGTTAGTCCGCGTTAGTTGCATCCAAAACACACAAATTAGAGGCAAAACAATAGCAAAAGTGTTCAGGAAAGTAGATACGTTTTGGACGTATCAGGGGGAAGACATGTATTCCCTAAATCAAAGGGTAAGAAAAAGAACAAGAAAGGTAAGGGCAAAGCCCAAGGTAATGTTGATACACCATCTCTTGATAACACTTGATATACACTTTCTGCGCCTAGCTGAAAGGCGTTAAAGAAAAGCGCTTATGGGAGACAACCCATGTTTTTACTACAGTACTTTTATTTTATATTTGAGTCTTGGAAGTTGTTACTACTGTAGAAACCTCTCCTTATCTTAGTTTTGTGCATTGTTGTGCCAAGTAAAGTCGTTGATAGTAAGGTTCATACTAGATTTGGATTACTGCGCAGAAACAGATTTCTTTGCTGTCACGAATCTGGGCCTAATTCTCTGTAGGTAACTCAGAAAATTATGCCAATTTACGTGAGTGATCCTAAGATATGTACGCAACTTTCATTCAATTTGAGCATTTTCATTTGAGCAAGTCTGGTGCCTCAATAAAATTCGTCTTTACGAACTGTTCTGTTTTGACAGATTCTGCCTTTTATTTCGCATTGCCCGTTTTGCTATGCTTGATAGATTTTTCGATTCCATTGACTTTCAGTAGCTTTGTGCAATGTCCAGAAGTGTTAAGAATGATTGTGTCACCTCTGAACATGTAAATTTTAATTGTGCACTAACCCTCTAATGAGTTGTTTTGAGTTTGGTGTGGAGGAAGTTTTCAAGGATCAAGAGAGGGAGATGATACAATATGATCAAGGAGAGTGAAAGCTCTAATCTTGGGGATGCCCCGGTGGTTCACCCCTGCATATATCAAGAAGACTCAAGCGCCTAAGCTTGGGGATGCCCAAGGCATCCCCTTCTTCATCGACAACATTATCAGGTTCCTCTAGTGAAACTATATTTTTATACCATCACATCTTATGTACTTTGCTTGGAGCGTCGGTTTGTTTTTGTTTTTGTTTTGTTTGAATAAAATGGATCCTAGCATTGTTTGTGTAGGAGAGAGACACGCTCCGCTGTTGCATATGGACAAATATGTCCTTAGGCTTTACTCATAGTATTCAAGGTGAAGGTTGAATCTTCTTCGTTAAATTGTTATATGGTTGGAATTGGAAAATGATACATGTAGTAATTGCTAAAATGTCTTGGATAATGTGATACTTGGCAATTATTGTGCTCATGTTTAAGCTCTTGCATCATGTACTTTTCACTTATTAATGAAGAAATACATAGAGCTTGCTAAAATTTGGTTTGCATAATTGGTCTCTCTAAGGTCTAGATAATTTCTAGTATTGGGTTGAACAATAAGGAAGACGGTGTAGAGTCTTATAATGTTTACAATATGTCTTTTATGTGAGTTTTGCTGCACCGGTTCATCCTTGTGTTTGTTTCAAATAACCTTGCTAGCCTAAGCCTTGTATCGAGAGGGAATACTTCTCATGCATCCAAAATACTTGAGCCAACCACTATGCCATTTGTGTCCACCATACCTACCTACTACATGGTATTTCTCCGCCATTCCAAAGTAAATTGCTTGAGTGCTACCTTTAAAATTTCTATCCTCTACCTTTACAATATATAGCTCATGGGACAAATAGCCTGAAAAACTATTGTGGTATTGAATATGTACTTATGCACTTTATCTCTTATTAAGTTGCTTGTTGTGCGATAACCATGTTCCTGGGGACGCCATCAACTACTCTTTGTTGAATATCATGTGAGTTGCTATGCATGTCCATCTTGTCTGAAGTAAGGGAGATTTACCACTAAAATGGTTAGAGCATGCATAATGTTAGAGAAGAACATTGGGCCGCTAACTAAAGCCATGATCCATGGTGGAAGTTTCAGTTTTGGACAAATATCCTCAATCTCATATGAGAAAATTAATTGTTGCTACATGCTTATGCATAAAAGAGGAGTCCATTATTTGTTGTCTATGTTGTCCCGGTATGGATGTCTAAGTTGAGAATAATCAATAGCGAGAAATCCGATGCGAGCTTTCTCCTTAGACCTTTGTACAGGCGGCATAGAGGTACCCCTTTGTGACACTTGGTTAAAACATATGCATTGCGATGATAATCCAGGTAATCCGAGCTAATTAGGACAAGGTGCGGGCACTATTAGTATACTATGCATGAGGCTTGCAACTTGTAAGATATAATTTACATAACACATATGCTTTATTACTACCGTTGACAAAATTGTTTCTTGTTTTCAAAATCAAAGCTCTAGCACAAATATAGCAATCGATGCTTCCCTCTGCGAAGGGCCATTCTTTTACTTTTATGTTGAGTCAGTTCACCTATCTCTCTCCACCTCAAGAAGCAAACACTTGTGTGAACTGTGCATTGATTCCTACATACTTGCATATTGCACTTGTTATATTACTTTGCATTGACAACTATCCATGAGATATACATGTTACAAGTTGAAAGCAACCACTGAAACTTAATCTTCCTTTGTGTTGCTTCAATACCTTTACTTTGAATTATTGCTTTATGAGTTAACTCTTATGCAAGACTTATTGATGCTTGTCTTGAAGTACTATTCATGAAAAGTCTTTGCTATATGATTCATTTGTTTACTCATGTCATTTACATTGTTTGGATCGCTGCATTCATTACATATGCTTACAATAGTATGATCAAGGTTATGATGGCATGTCACTCCAGAAATTATCTTTGTTATCGTTTACCTGCTCGGGACGAGCAGAAACTAAGCTTGGGGATGCTGATACGTCTCGGACGTATCGATAATTTCTTATGTTCCATGCCACATTATTGATGATATCTACATGTTTTACGCATACTTTATGTCATATTTATGCATTTTCCGGCACTAACCTATTAACGAGATGCCGAAGAGCCAGTTGTTGTTTTCTGCTGTTTTTGGTTTCGGAAATCCTAGTAAGGAAATATTCTCGGAATTGGACGAAATCAACGCCCAGGGGCCTATTTTCACACGAAGCTTCCAGAAGACCGAAGGGAAGACGAAGTGGGGCCACGGGGCGCCGCCACACTAGGGCGGCGCGGCCCAAGGGGGGCCCGCGCCGGCCTAGCATGTGGGGCCCCCGTGTGGCCCCCTGACCTACCCTTCCGCCTACATATAGTCTTCATCGCGAAACCCCCAGTACCGAGAGCCACGATACGGAAAACCTTCCAGAGACGCCGCCGCCACCAATCCCATCTCGGGGGATTCAGGAGATCGCCTCCGGCACCCTGCCGGAGAGGGGAATCATCTCCCGGAGGACTCTACACCGCCATGGTCGCCTCTGGAGTGATGAGTGAGTAGTTCACCCCTGGACTATGGGTCCATAGCAGTAGCTAGATGGTTGTCTTCTCCTCATTATGCTTCATTGTCGGGTCTTGTGAGCTGCCTAACATGATCAAGATCATCTATCTGTAATGCTATATGTTGTGTTTGGTGGGATCCGATGGATAGAGAATACTATTTTATGTTGATTATCAATCTATTACCTATGTGTTGTTTATGATCTTGCATGCTCTCCGTTATTAGTAGAGGCTCTGGCCAAGTTTTTACTCTTAACTCCAAGAGGGAGTATTTATGCTCGATAGTGGGTTCATGCCTCCATTAAATCTGGGACAGTGACAGAAAGTTCTAAGGTTGTGGATGTGCTGTTGCCACTAGGGATAAAACATTGATGCTATGTCTGAGGATGTAGTTATTGATTACATTACGCACCATACTTAATGCAATTGTCTGTTGTTTTCAATTTAATACTGGAAGGGGTTCGGATGATAACCTGAAGGTGGACTTTTTAGGCATAGATGCATGCTGGATAGTGGTCTATGTACTTTGTCGTAATGCCCAATTAAATCTCACAATATTCATCATATCATGTATGTGCATTGTCATGCCCTCTCTATTTGTCAATTGCCCAACTGTAATTTGTTCACCCAACATGCTATTTATCTTATGGGAGAGACACCACTAGTGAACTGTGGACCCCGGTCCATTCTTTTAATCGAATACAATCTACTGCAATACTTGTTCTACTATTTTCTGCAAACAATCATCATCCACATTATACATCTAATCCTTTGTTACAGCAAGCCGGTGAGATTGACAACCTCACTGTTTCGTTGGGGAAAAGTACTTTGGTTGTGTTGTGCAGATTCCACGTTGGCGCCGGAATCCCTAGTGTTGTGCCGCATTACATCTCGCCGCCATCAACCTTCAACGTGCTTCTTGGCTCCTACTGGTTCGATAAACCTTGGTTTCTTACTGAGGGAAAACTTGCCGCTGTATGCATCACACCTTCCTCTTGGGGTTCCCAATGGTCGCGTGCTGTACGCGTATCACGGTGAAGCTTGATGCAGGAGTAGGGGAGTAGGGGTTGACGGAGGCGACGGCGCACGCGTGAGCTCTGGCGCGTCCAGGGCTGTGCCCGTGCGCATTCTGGCGTGTACTGGGCATCCTAGGCGCGTCTGGGCATGTCAACTGCTGGCCAATGTCGTGCGCGTCTTCAGCTAGGGATGGTACCAGCAGGCTCAGTGGAGTGTGGGCTACCTCGGTGACATGGTGGAGGGGACCAGAGGTGAAGGGAGAGGATGAGTGGCATGAGAGTGGCAAAGGGGCACGGCATGGTGATCTTTTCATCATGTCTCCACTTTTCTCAGTGTTGCAGTGCTTGGTTGGGTGCAGAGGAGGTACCATGGTGTTGATGATCACAAAGCAAAAGAGGTTTAGGCAAGAATCCGTTGGATAATAGCATGTGTCTACTTTACTGATTTTTGCATACAAGGTGCTCGACCAAATGGCCGCATGAACTTTTTATTTGAATTTTGCAGAGATTTTTGGTGGAGTGGATTTGAATAATATATGGAGTAGAGTGGTGGTGGTGGTGTGCATTTTGTTGCTGATTTGCAAAGTTTCAAAATTAAGGTGATCTTCTCTTTGTTTGAATGTTGCAACTTGTAGAAAAACACCTAAACAAGGTAGAAAAACCTAGGTAAAAGTTTTACCAAAAATAGTCATAGGCACATAGGCCCTTTTCTTATTTAATTTCTTTTTTCTTTTGTTTTACCTTGGATGGTGACAAGAAGGGTGAGGTTTAGGGTTTTGGAACATTTCAAAGTAGTTCACACAAGCATCATGGCAATATCACAACCTATAAGCATGATCACTATGTATCAAACTTAATTTAATAAAAGTTTTTGTTGGTTCCAAATTTTGGAAATAGGGAAATTCATTTTCTTTGTTTTGAAATTTTTGGGATGTTACAAACCCTTCCCCCTTAAACAAATCTCGTCCCAAGATTTTAAGAAAAGTTAGGTTCCTAAGAGAGATTGAGTAATTTGATTAACATGAAAACATACTTGGCATGGCCTGGGGTGCTTCCTGGGCTTCAGTGGCATTCATGTGGTAGAGACGACCGTTGTGGTTGTTCTGGTTCCTTCTGGCTGCGAAGCGGCGCTGTTGCTGGGCAGGTGCAGCAGTATTGGGGGCAGTCTTGGCAAGTTTCTTGGGGCATTCATTTGAGTAGTGGCCCACAGTGGCACATTCATAGCAGGTTATTGTTGACTTGTCCTTTGGGGCAATGGGGTAGCATTGCTCCCAGTCCTTGGGGCAGTATTGGTGTTGTTGTTGTTACCATTGTTGTTGTTGCTGTTGTGGTGGTTGTTGTTGTTGTTGTTGTTGCCTCCGGGCTTCGGGGGTCCTCCATTGTTGTTGGAATAGTTTGGGCGATACGTCTGAGCAGTTGGCTTGTTGTGTCTTGGAGTAAATCCTCCAGAGGAGTTGTTGCGGTACTTCTGGGCATTGTTGGGCCCATTCTGATTCAGCATCCTTAGCTTGCGGTTCTCATTGGCTTGATGCAGCTTTCCTTCCATCTGTATGGCTGAGTCCACAAGGGCTTTGAGGTCAGCAAACGGAATGTTCACTAACACAGTTTTCATCTCATCGTGCAGTCCATTCAAAATTCTTTCCTTTCTCTTCTCATTGGTGTCGGTTTCATCCAGGGCGTACCTTGACAGAGTGAGGAATCTGTCGCGGTATTCCACCACGGAGATCCTTCCTTGTTTGAGTTCGCGGAACTCGTCTCTCATCTTCTTGATCAGTCCTTGGGGCACATGATATTTGCTAAACTTCAGTTTGAAGTCCTCCCAAGTCTTCATTTGTCCCGCATTCATTGCACAGACACTTGTCCACCAGGCTCTGGCAGGTCCTGACAGGTAGTGGGTAGCAAACAGTACTTTTTCTGCGGCTTCTACTCCCGCAACTTCTAGGTTGTTCTCCATGGTTTGGAGCCAGTCATCAGCATCAAGTGGCTCTTCGGTCTTGCTGAACATGGGTGGGTTGGTGTTCTGAAAGTTCTTCAGCTTCGATCCAGGGTGATCGTGGTTTCCATGACCTTGATTGTTCTAAGCTATCTGTTGCAGTGCAACAATGTTGGCTTGTTGTTCAGCTCTCTCGGCTTCGCGGTCTGCCATCATCATCTGCAGCATTTGCATCATTGCGTCCTGGTTGGTGCTGCGGGTTGGTGGGGCCATCTGAACATTGAGGTAGATGATAAGATAAGAGGGAAATTTCTATGGTTTGTTTGGTTAAAGTTTAAAAGTTCATAACTTGAAAATTTGAGTAGTGTTGAGGGGGTAAAACCAACAAAACTTTTTCATTCATTCCAAACATCACACATTACAAAGCTAACACACCGTTGGTTTGAAGAACCATTCATTCGTTCTACGATACAAGGGGATCCTGATACAAACTCACACCTACGATAGTGATTTAATGATACTACTCTTCAGGGTGGATTCTTCGTCTTCACGGGTAATGTGCTTGGCGAAAGGCGAGGGCGTTGTCCAACTCCTTGCGGGTCTTCTACAGCATGAAATCCAGATAGGCCACATAGTGGTTCATCTCCGGATGCGGTGGCATGCTTATTGGTCTTCCCATGGGGTCATGTCTTGGGTAGTAAATGAAGCAAGTGTTCTTGAGCTTGTTCACATTTTGTCCACACAAACGGGCAATTGCTTCTTGCATGGCTCTAGCTATTCCCTCCTTCCAAGTGTTTCCCGTTACAGAAAACCATATGGTTTCCCATATTGGGGCTCCAAGCTTTCCTCTCAGATCTGCAGTAACTTCCCACCGAGGTTGTCCTCCCGATGGATGGTTGAGGGGTATTCCGAAGAACTCGGGATACGGGCGTCCTAGATATTCAACCAGTTGTTTCAAATCCTTCTCGAACATTAGGTTTCCTCCGTGGCCAAGCTAATAGGACTTGCAGGTGTACTCCATCTGTGAGCAATTTGGATGAGTAGGTTAGAGATGTGATCAAGGGTGCAAACTTTTATGTAGAATTTTCAAGTAAAAGTAGAGCATGAATTTCTTATTTTGAAGAAGATCTCAAGGATAAGAGTGAGAATAAGTTTTCATAAATATTCACTTCCTTTGTTTTCAAACTAAGTTTTTCGGACGTCCATTCTAACTAGGGTCTCCTAAGGTCAAACAATGGCTCTGATACCAACTTGTCAACACCCGGATTTTTAAGTCCAGATGCATATTATGCCATTCATCGCAATCCCAGGAATATTGTTTTTGCGAGACATAACAGATTGATATCACAGAACATCATTCATTACAACATCATAATAGTCTTACAAATAAAGGATCACATGATCCAGTCTCATTACAATAGTAGTGGATCTATTGATCAATTACAAAACACATAGCGGAAGCGAAGTAGCGGTTGTGGTCCATCTGTTCCACAGGCAACTGTTGACGTCAGGAGTAGTCCTAGTTGTCGTAGACGTCCTGCTGTCCTTCACCTTGGTACTGGGGCTCATCTTCATAGTCTGGCCATTTGAATAGCCAGGGACAAAGCCATGAGTACTTTTAAAGTACTCGCAAACTAATACTAGTGTAAGCACTATCAACTATAGTAAGGAGGTTCTAAGCTCTAGGTTTATTTGCATAAAGCCAGTTTTATTTCATAAGCATTTAGTAGTAAAAGACTATTCATTTGCTTAACTAAACTTAAGTGGGAACATTAGTGTCATTCCCACCACTCTGGTGTGATTCAAAGTCAAAGTCACCATTCACCTTTCAAGTTCAAGTCACAAGTCACAATTTTTAAAATGGTCTGATGATGGAACAGTATGTCCTTTCCAACTGTCCATGACCGCGGACGCGGCTATTCGAATAGGTTAAACTCTGCAGAGGTTGTACACTTGTGCCACAACAATTGCAATAGTTCATCAGGGGTAACTGGCCCTGATTTATCGCACTCAGTGCGCGAACTACCAATCCTAACCTTTCATTTACATACCCTAGTATAGACACCTCTCCCCATGAGCTTGGCCTCACGGTGAGAGCAAACCGCCAACCCGGGAACTGCACAGGGCTTGGGTAGGACATTCACCTCATTTCACGGCATTTAACTTTCAATGGAGGCAGCCTCGGCATAACCCCGATGACGCTTGTTCAGAGGGAACCCATACTAAAATACATAAGTTTCCAGCTAAGCCTTACCCAGATTCAGGTATTGTGGGGGTACTTAACAATTGGACTGGTATCGCATCCGAACCCAACCATCAGTTTTGTAAAATTCACCAAGTCATTCACAAGTCATATTCACCTTCAAAATCTTTCAATAGAATGACTCATCCTTCCAAGGTTTTCAAAGTCATTGGTTTTCACAAGTTCCCATATAAAGTAGTCACTTTTAGTATTAGCACTAGCAACTAGTCATGAGGGGTGCTACCTAGCTTATAGCTTTCTAGGCTAAGTGTGATGCTCTTGTACCACTTCATAACTAAACCAATTGAATCATGAATCAAAAATAAGCTTTGATAAATTAGATTCAATAAAGCTTGTAAAGTAAAAAACTTGGGATATGACCATTAAGCGTAAAGTAAAATGTAATGGTGCCTTGCTCTTGTAGAGCTTTGCACTTTGCAAGAATATTAGCTTGCAACAATATAGCTTGCATTAGTCTAGCTTGCCTTGATTGGTGTAGTGATCAAAGTTCTCTTCTTCTTCCTCTTGGTAGAAGACCTCCTCCTCTTGATAGTCTTCGGTACTAGCGTCTATAAATGAATACGAGGATACAATCACCAAACAATACTTAAGTAGACTTAATTACCCTTAATGGCTCACACAAATGATCTAGCATCATCACCTAACATTTCTCAACATTAAGCTAGGGTTTTCTTACTTAGTGTTAGAGAAATAATTTCCTCTCATTGAAATGTGGATTAGGGTTTCTCTTTAGTTTGGAGAAATAATTTCCTCTCATTGAAATGTGGATTAGGGTTTCTCTTTAGTTTGGAGAAATAATTTCCGCTCATTGAACCTTGTTAAGATTTAACCTCCTCAAATAACAATGTATGATCACATGTTGACCAAGGTCAACACCTCACACTTATCATTTGAGAAACATGATTTAAATGAGGTTCTATACCTCATGCAATTTAAATCCTATTTGATTTAATATCCTCAAGTGAGCAAGTGTGAGACCATGCAATAGAGGTCATCACCTTACTTCATAACACTTGGGAAAATGATTTAAAGGAGGTGCTACACCTCATAGATTTGAAATCCTAAATTTGAAATAGTTTAAATGGGCTAGAATTGACTACATAGCCAATATTTTGCTCTAGCCCATGATCATACACAGTACCCATATCATATTTTTGCATAATCAATTAGATTTTTTTAAATGTAAATTATGAGAGGTGGAATCACCTCAAAATACCTTATGGTTGATTTTCTAAATTTATTTGAATTCTGAAAACTCTCTGACTTGTTATTTTTACTACTCAAATTCTACAACTGATCTCGTTTGAATCCGGTGTGGTTGGATGGAGCATTTCATGGGCTTTCCAACAATATAAAGTTGTTCAAATTTGGTTGAGTGGATTGAAAATTATTCAAAATCTAAGTGAGCCCCGGTCTTGAATTTGAAACTAAAATGAACTAAACGAATTCATAATTTTGGGCTCTGGCGGGAAAGAAAACGGGCCAGAAGAGGAGAAACGAGTTGGGCTGGCCCAACTAGCGCGTCTCGCACGCAGCGGGCCGCCTGACAGGTGGGACCTACGCGTCAGTGTGTTTTAAACGCCGAAGCGGTACGTGCGCGGTGAGCCGTCGGATTAGATGACGATCGAGCGGCGCACGGCCGTCGTCGTCTCCGACGAGAAGCGAGGGTACTGGCGGCACGGGCAGGGGGTTGACGGCTTACCGGAGCTCCGGCGAGGATCGAGGAGGTTTGTAGACGAACAAGGAGTCGACGGCGAGGGTAGCGGTGGTCGTGGGAGCGCTTGAGGTGGCCGAAATCGACGGAAGCTTCTGCGGCGGTGCTACAAGACTCCGGCGTGCAATTGGGTGGCTACCGGCGATAATGTGGAGAAGCACGGGTTCGAGGAGGATCAGAGAGGAGAGGAGGGCGAGCTGGTGTGAAGATTGGAGGCGCGGGAGTCCTCCTTTTATAGGGGCGAGGAGGTCTGCGAGGGTGCGCGTCGGGTCGATCATGGCGACGGCGATTGGAGCGGCGAAGGGGCAAGGCGATGGTGCAGGCGTGTTGGCGACATCATGGCGATGCTCAAGGACGTGCTGGCGCGGCAAAAGGGAGACGGGACAGCTCGGGTGGCTTCCATGTCTGCCACGGGTACGGCGGAGGTCCTTTGAAGGGGACGACGGCGACGGGGACTCCGCGTGCCGATGGGCGTGTCCAGGCGCTAGCAGGTGGTGCAGTGAAGCTTGATGCAGGAGTAGGGGAGTAGGGGTTGACGGAGGCGACGGCGCACGCGTGTGCTCTGGCGCGTCCAAGGCTCTGCCTGTGCGCGTTCTGGCGTGTACTGGGCGTCCTGGGCGCGTCTGGGCATGTCAACTGCTGGCCAATGTCATGCGCGTCTTCAGCCAGGGATGGTACCAGCAGGCTCAGTGGAGTGTGGGCTACCTCTGTGACATGGTGGAGGGGACCAGAGGTGAAGGGAGAGGATGAGTGGCATGAGAGTGGCAAAGGGGCACGACATGGTGATCTTTTCATCATGTCTCCACTTTTCTCAGTGTTGCAGTGCTTGGTTGGGTGCAGAGGAGGTACCATGGTGTTGATGATCACAAAGCAAAAGAGGTTTAGGCAAGAATCCGTTGGATAATAGAATGTGTCTACTTTACTGATTTTTTGCACACAAGGTGCTCGACCAAATGGCCGCATGAACTTTTTATTTGAATTTTGCAGAGATTTTTGGTGGAGTGGATTTGAATAATATATGGAGTAGAGTGGTGGTGGTGGTGTGCATTTTGGTGCTGATTTGCAAAGTTTCAAAATTGAGGTGATCTTCTCCTTGTTTGAATGTTGCAACTTGTCTCATTTATAATGGTCAAACTAGGCAGAGTCAACCCTAATGGTCAACACCAAAAATGTTCACCTTGCTATGGTCTTGGATAAGGTGGAAAGAGTTGGCCAGGTTTAGTTTAAGAATCTCTCAAACCAGGGGCTCAAAGTGGGCATTATGTTAAGAAAGTGCAAAGTGACCATTATCATATGTAACAAGGATTTGATTTTTCCTTTGATTTGATTTGTGTTTCTTTGATGCAAATGTGTTTGTTATTGATATATTAATGTTTCACAAGCAATGGCACAAGCAATGGTGGCCTTGGTTGATGATTTGCAAAAATGGCCATTTGTGTATGTGAGTGAGATTTGCATTTTTCTCATTAATTTTATTTCTCTCTATTTGATTTGGGTTTTCTTGATTCAAAAGTGATTCTTATTGGTTTAGGAACATTTCCAAACCATTGAAACAATTCCAAAAGTCCTAGTTCAAAGATTTGCAAAAATGGCCATAACACATAAGAGGTGATATTTCAATTTTTCTTATTCTTCTATTTTGTTCCTCTTGCTTTACTTGGGCATGTTCTAGGGTCCATTTAGGGTTAGATTAGGTTTAGAGATGGTTTCAACCCATTTGGGTAGAGTAGGAGGGCATAGGGCAAGATTGGGTAATATGGCTATGTGTCACATATGCCTCTATGCAAAGTTTATTTTATTTTTGTTTCTCACTTGAATTAGTTGGTAAGTACTAGGTTAGGTTTGTTGATGTTTTAAAAACACCTATACAAGGTAGAAAAGCCTAGGTAAAAGTTTTACCAAAAATAGCCATAGGCACATAGGCCCTTTTCTTATTTAATTTCTTTTTTATTTTGTTTTACCTTGGATGGTGACAAGAAGGGTGGTGAGGTTTAGGGTTTTGGAACATTTCAAAGTAGTTCACACAAGAATCGTGGCAATATCACAACCTATAAGCATGATCACTATGTATCAAACTTAATTTAATAAAAGTTTTTGTTGGTTCCAAATTTTGGAAATAGGGAAATTCATTTTCTTCGTTTTGAAATTTTTGGGATGTTACACTCCCCCTATGAGAATAGGGTGTGGATTCACAAACTCACGTAAAAAAGTCAGCCTTAAATTTGTCTTGAGCCGCACCATAAACGAAGACCAGACACTAAATGAAATTATGAGCTCTATTTCGGATAGTGAGTTTGATGTGATACTCACCATCAGAATGAGCCAAAACTTTCACAGAATCTCTCCGGACTCCAATGAGCAAGCCGCCAGACCTACCTCGAGGTGGGCGCGAAAACCAATCAAATTCTATGCCACCGGATAGCCGGTTTAAGAAACTTTGAGAGTAATCGCGCTTACCCATCTCAGAGATAGCAACAAAATCTAAACTATAGTCCTTACAACAATCGGCAATATGAGAATGCTTAGCCAAGTCACGAAGACCTCTGCTATTCCTAAACGTGCCATTCATTTGGAAACTTTCTTAGATTTTGTAGCTAAACCTCTATGCTTCTTCTTATTTTCGGCAGAGGACTTAGAAGACCGTCTAGAGGCTTTTAGGTCATAAAATGACTCTAACCCCGATTGTTCTAAGTCCACCTCCGAAATACCACCTACTAGAGTAGAAAGAAGACGACCATCTGAGATGACATCGTTTTCCTCCTCCTCTAAAGTAGATAAGTCAGCCCCCGCCGAAGTTTTCGGAATTACCGTAATACGGTTATATTCCAAATGCCTCAAGACATTGGCTGAAACCGAAATCTCCTCAGAAGTGCATCCCAAAAAAACACCTACACTACCCAAAGTAGAAGAAATTTTGGAATCTGAAAAACTAGTGAAAGATGTGGAGGAACTTTTCGTACCTGACGCATCCAAATTCTTCGCCGCCTTACGGCGCATCGCCCTCTGCATCATATCCTCGTCCGTAACCCCAGCCCCGTCCTCTGTTATCGCATACCGCCCACTCAATGGTTTCTTGTCTGACGTCTTTCTACCATTGGATTGATGTCTTATGTGCCCTTTCTCATGCCTATTGCACCGACATTATCTTGTTCGTGTAGGTCACACCGATTTTTGCCCTAGTCCAGAAATGTGAGGTTTGAGTACTCCGTGTCTACACGGAATATTTTTGGAATATTTCGAACAGTGGTATAGGATATATTGGGCATTGTACTACGTTAGTCGCCTCTAGAGCTAGTTCATCATAGTTCTTCCTTTTGTGAAATTAGACTTCCATCCCCATGATGATGGTTTGGACTGGATTTTGGGGTCTTATGAGTGAGCTTGAAAGACAGCCCAGCCACAGTATGTTTTAGCAGATGTATAGTACATAGGAATGCAAGTGGGTCAATATTAAAGTAACCTATGCCATTTTTACTGTAAAATTTTGCACTAACTTTTGTATTGTACCCTAATTCTGACCTAGTTGCACCTGCAAAATTGGTATGCCCTCGTCGTAGTCTAGATATCTAGATGTATTTTCAGTACTCTCTCCATACCGATTTAGAGGGCATTTACGTATTTTGAGAAAAAATTAAGTACAAATTTGGTTAGAAAAATATAAGATGTATGTCACAAAAATTATACCATTGTTTGTTGACTAAATCCAGTAATTATTTTTTCTCAAAATACGTAATTACCCGTAAACCGGTATGGAGGAAGTAACATGGATACATCCATATTTATAAGAAATCACATTGGCATCAACAATCAGCATGTCACGTCAGCCCAAAAAAATGCTTTGTGAATCAGAACTAGTTGGCGCGGATTATTGAGCATGGACTCCCAGCGGTCCACTCAACGTGCTTGACGATTTAAATGTGTATGATACAGTCACCTAGCTAGTGATAAAATACTCCAGCTTAATCCTCCTGGTATAGTGAAACCCGTGTGCCGTGCGCGAAGGCGAAGCAAACCGTACGCACGATTCGTGGTTAGCCAGCCGAAGCTCTCCCCAAACGGAAGGGAAGATTCGTGTCGTGTGGCTACTGGCTAGCCTAGCTGCCCACGGTGTCTGCCTGCCTGCCGGCGGCTTGCTTCGCTTGACCGTCGTCGTTTGGGGATCGCCACCAACACGCTGATCGCCGTTGACTATCAGTCCGTGCACGTGACACCGCCGGTGATCAAGCTGCCACCTCGGACGCATCGGATTACAATCGTCTCCAAGACGGTGAATTGTTATTTTTCTTTCTTCTCTGACTTTGAGTAACCATAACGAATAACGATGACTTGTCCAAATCAAAAAGGTAAATAAAGGTAGTACTAGTACGAGTGAGTCCGTGGAGGATTAATTCTGGTCCATCTTCTTACCGCTCCTCCCGGTCCTGCCGGCGCCGCTCGTCCCACCACGACAGCGAACCATACGTCTCCTCTGTAGATACATCCTATATCGACCGTATACATCCTCCTGGATACATCCTCTTAGACCTTTTCATTTCATGTAGTATACGGATATTTACGTACGCCTGGCTACATCTCTCCTTCCCAAGACAGCGAGACGTGGATCAAGTTAAAGGGTAGATAGCTCCATCCACCGGCGCCGGTGTCCGTACGCGCGCCCATTTTTACATCCAATGCGTGCACCCCCCGACCTGTACAGCCCAGCGCCATGTGCGCAGTGCATCATTGCGTTGCTGTTGCTGTTGCACTTGCCGCCGCACTCATCACATAATTTCTGATAAGTAGAAAAATGCTGATGATCGTGATTCATGCATGATCATTTTGGTCACTCCGATAGCCGCCTCTAATGTAATAACTTCATCAACTCTAAAAGTCCACACCTGTAGTGTAGTCGTCCGTAAACATTTTGTTAATTTTTGCGTCGTGTATACGTACTATCCGTATAACAATATGTTTACATGCATCTGTATTACACTCGATGTTTCAAGTAAAACAAGTACACCTAGGTACAATTGGCTGGCTGGCGATAGTTAAGAGTCGACCAGCACGTCCAACAGAAACCAGTGACTGAGTATGCATGTAACTCCGTATCTGCTCTGGTTTGGTCAATCTTTTGTAGTCGAAGTTCGTTGAGTTGACCTCGGGATTAACTCGTAATCAGGTTGATTACATTAGCCCCTCTAGTTCATATCAGATCGAATAATTACTACAAGTTGAGCAAGTAGGGTTGATTAAGCAAATGGTGCAGTAGTGTATATGCACGCATCTTAACTTTCGGTTCCTACTTAGGATGGGTAATACTGTCCATATTAAGTTCTTAGCATCAAACTACCACTTTACCCACGTAATGTTCGAAACACCGGTATGAGCGATTAGGAGAAGGGGGCTAAATAGCAAATTTGTAGTCCTTTTCAATTTAGGCTTAACACGAAAAGAAAGGTCTTTAATGCAATGCAAAGGTTGGATGTAACTGCCGAAGTAGACACGAAATGCAATATTTGGTTTCCATAGTTTCTTCATTTTGAGAGTAAGTACGTCTACGTTGGATAGGTGTTGCGTTGCTGTTGCACTCGCCGCCGCACTCATCACATAATTTCAGATAAGTAGAAAAATGCTGATGATCGTGATTCATGCATGACCATTTTGGTCACTCCTATAGCCGCCTCTAATGTAATAACTTCATCGACGGAAAAGTCCGGTTTGAACTTGGGTGCATGTGAACCCTAGTTGGAAATGCATTTTCCAAATGTTAAAAAAAAATTGAAATAAAAATATCCGGGTACGTACGCATGTTCCATGTGTGCGTAGAAAGTTTTCGCGGAGAAACCACTTTTTTATTTCAGAATCTAAAAAAGACAAAATACATCACATATATAGCCCTGCAAAATTTCATTTTTTTGCCGAGACAAAATAAAAGATTTTTTCGTCACGAAACTCATGTCCAGGGCACATATTTGAGATCATCTGGGAAATCATTTTGTGTTCGATTTTTAAAACATGTTTTGAGATCACAAACGGAACTTTTCAAAAAGTTGGTTCACATGCCCCCATGTTCCATATATGCACACTCTCGACCCCTTCATCGACTCTAAAAGTCCACGCCTGTAGTGTAGTCGTCCGTAAACATTTTGTTAACTTTTGCGTCGTGTGCGTACTATCGATCCGTATAACAATATGTGTACATCTGTACTGCTCTCGATGTTTCAAATAAAACAAGTACACCTACGTACAATTGGCTGGCTGACGATAGTTAAGAGTCGACCAGGCACGTCCAACAAAAACCAGTGACTGAGTATGCATGTAACTCCGTATCTGGTGGTCTGGTCTGGTCAATCTTGTGTAGTCGAAGTTCTTTGAATTGACCTCGATCGGGATTAACTCGTAATCAGGTTTATTAAATTAGCCCCTCTAGTTGATGTCAGATCGAATTAATAATTACTACAAGTTGAGCAAGTAGAGTTAAGTAAGTAAATGGTGGAGTATTGCATATGCATGCGTCTTAACTTTCGGTTCCTACCTAGGATGGGTCATGGGTGATACTGCCCATATCAAATTTCTTAGCATTAAACTACCACTTTATATCATGTAATGTTCGAAAGACCGGTACTAGAGATGAGGGAGAGGGTGCCTGAATAGGAGCTATCAAATTTGTAGTCCTTTTCAATTTAGGCTCAACAAAAAAGGAAAGTTCTTTAATGCAATGCAAAGGTTCGACGTAATCGCCGAAGTAGACATGAGACCCAAGATTTGTTTTCCGTAGTTTCTTCGTTTTGAGAGAAAGTGTGTCTACGTTGTAGATGTATGGCGCCACAAAGGCCATTAACGCCATAAAGGCTTCACCTTGTTCTCCGGTGAACCACCAAGGTGAATACATGCTCCACTAGGCGGTGCCGGTAGATGTGGCAAACAAGCACACTCCCCATTTCAATTGGAGGATCCCAACACCATCTTCAAGCTCTTACAAACACTAAGCAAGCCTCATAATGGTCTCTCAACAAGGGCTCTCCACTATGAAGACATAGGGTTACAAGTTCCACAATGGAATCAAAGGGAAATTCAAATACCTATGGTGAGAGGGTAGATCTAGCCCTCCTCTTTTGATTTCCAAAGGGGATCTTCATTAGTTAACAAAAGAGGGAGATCTACCAAAATTTGCATTAATGAAGGAGAGAAGAAAGAAATTGAGAAGCTTGCTTTGGGAAGAAGGGATGCCTATTTATTACAGCTGGGCATGGGCAGCCCTGCATGACCCGGCCCGAAAATCCCGGGTTGGGCCGGGCTTGGGCATGATATTTGAGCCCGAACGTCAGGCCGGGTCGGGCTCGGGCTTTCTATTTTACGTGTTTTAGATGGGATCAGGGACGAGCTTCTCGGATCGGGCCGTGCTTTTTTTCATTCGGGCCGGGATCGGGCCAAAATTTTAGGCTCGGCAGTTGGGCTGGGCTCGGGCCTGACTTTTTATCAAATGAATTTTTTAGGCCTGGCCCGAAGCCCAGCCCAGCCCGAACTTTGCCCAGGTGTACTATTTATAGAGACCCCCCCGAGCCCGCCATGGCCGATCCAAATCAATGGAGCACCTCTCGTGCGTTACGCCGTTACCCATGGTCGAAGGAAGGAATCGGTGGTGTGCGTGAGGGCGGCAGAGGAAGGAGTCAGTGGTGTGCGTGCAATGTAAAGTGCTGGTTTCATACTAAGAAATTTTCGTAGTAGCACACTCTCAAAGTGCAGTACAAAATAAAATAAAAAAAAAGGGCTAAACGTGGAATAAGCATCATTCATCATGAAACTGAAGACTAGGAACTTAGGTTATTACACATT
Organism: Lolium perenne; assembly: GCF_019359855.2. Taxonomy (NCBI): domain Eukaryota; kingdom Viridiplantae; phylum Streptophyta; class Magnoliopsida; order Poales; family Poaceae; genus Lolium; species Lolium perenne. The sequence goes on along the minus strand of NC_067248.2, from coordinate 218,206,414 downwards.
TTCCGAATGATTTTATTTACCGAGATCACCACCACATAAACAATAGCAGAGTTAACACATGCATAAGATTGAACACATCTGGAAGATCTATATATAGAGCAAATACTAGTGCAGGCAAAGATAGAAGAAATACGTTTGTCGGGTCTGCATTCTTGTTCGAAGTACTAACACAAGAATCGTGATGAGCCAGGTCAAATCATTCAACACCTTCCATAGCGAAACAAAGAATTAATTAACGCATACCTAATCTTTTCTATCTAAATAGGAGACCCCCACTACATGATATATCTCAACATGCAAGCATGCCACATCATCTTGCCAACTCAGCTACAGTTTCATCCAGCTTCCGTTCGGTGGGTACATTCCATTCTAAGAAAAAACCTAGATCAGGGCATTACTATTGATCTATTAACTAGCAGCGAACTCCATGCAATGAAACGAAGAGATGTGACGCACTCTTCCTCTCCCCCACGAACTGAAATTAATGAATGGGAACTGAAAAGTTCACTGGTCCTATTAAATAATGCCTCAACTCAGTTCATGCCCATCGTCACAGCTGCATCCAGTTTCCCGTAAGTTTCATGTGCATGCATGAACATAGAACTCCCAGCCCTAGGCTGTACACACAAGGGTGAATGTGGGAGCTAGCTAGCATCTACCACCTGAAGGCCCAAGGTACTCATCGAGGTGGCTGGCGAGCAAGGCCGGAGGCCCCTCCCCTCAAGTCTCTTCTCTCTCTACATGCCTCTTTGCTTCACCTTCCCTCACATAAGTACTGCCGCATCTAAATCCTTTGATCTCTCCGGTAATTGCTCATTAACAGGTTTGCATATCTCTCTGTCTTCCCAGTTCTCCGGCCGGCCGACTGCATGCTCGTGGATTCCAGGTTCTTTCATTCTTTTTGTGTGGAAGTGAAACTAAGGTTTACAATTCCCATTGGATAACGTAACTTATCGATTTCGTATGAGTTCTACAGATCATTGGATTCTAGGTGGCTAATTCTCCTGATCTAAGTCTCTTCTTGAAACAATCTGTTACTACTACGTTGTGCTGGTTTCTGCAGCTTACTTTTTACTGGTCTCTTTTGCCATATTAAGATCACTACATGTTTTTTAAAGGGGAACCACATGGCTACGTATTAATCGGATTTATTGCAGCATTGGAGGACAAAAGTAGAAGGACACTTATTCTCTATTCTGATTGCTGTATATCCACAGAAGAAGGTAAAGGATCCAATTCAGATACCAACATAATTTTTTCTTATTTCTGTATGGTCATATGTATATCATGTAATCCGAATTTTTTAAGGCCTACAAGGCACTGGTCTCAATGACTCAATCGCTTAGGTCACATTTTGATGCGTGTTGTTTCTGTGGTTCAAGGTTCAGAATAAATCAAAGCATGTTGGTTACATTTTTATGCGTGTCTATTATGAGATCTTATACGATGAAGGTAATGTGCTATCCATACGAAAAATTGATGTAACGATAATATGGTTTTACCATCATCGTGCGTTTATATATAGTTTATTCGAGCCAAATATGTGTTCATCTATTATTTCGAAATCATTTTACATCCAAGAAGTGGTTTTCTAAGATCCAATACAGAAAATAATTTTTCTACATGGTTCATTCATTTTCTTGAAATACCAACAATCCAATTCGCATGCAAGGGTAAAGAGACAATGAAGGATTGGATTTTAATATAATGTTGAAATCCATTGACACAATTATTTATGTATTTGGCTATAACTGACAATTCTTAAACATGTTTACTTCCAGTATGCTGCTGGGAAGTTCATTTTATAGTGGATTAACATACCCATAATCTGCCAATTGATCGGTACAATAATACAAAATTGTTAACTCATGTGCTTTTTTATGAATAAAAGCTCATTACTATACCTTTGTCAACAAATGCGTCTTATGTATAAAACATGTTCACTTCTATACCATTTTGTTTTCACATATGTTCCGCAGCAACGCGCGGGGTATCATCTAGTTCAGTTAATGTTAGTTGTACCTTGACTCGACTCGATTAGGTGAAATGTAGAACTTGTATCCCAGGAGTATATATGTGCACAGTTTGTACCGTTGTGGGAAATTTCAGCTGTCGCGAAAGAGATCTTCAAAAGATTTAGGTATGTACATGATAATATATATGAAGAATGAATCATCCATGACATTTGACTTGTTGACGCAAAAATAAAATCCCTAGTTCGATCAGCACCCAGTGTGTTTATCATGACACAGGTACATGTCAATAATCAAAAACCAAAATGTAGTAGACCAAGAGTAGCCAATGTCCTTTCATGAATATGTAATTGCTGATAGAGACATTCTTCCGTGAGACAACTACATTGCACGTACACTGCTTGCATCACAAGTCACAAACAACTTTTTTTTCATGATAATGGTGATTTTGGCATAGGCGACAGCCTAGTTGGTTAAAAAAGACAAATAGATGTAATAATCATGAAAATCTGAAATTAGTTGAAAAATAATACTTCCCCGTCCATAAATAGTGTCTAAATTAGTGACTAGATACATCTAGATTTTAGCAACTAAGACATCTATTTATGGATAGACGTAATATTAAAAAAGAAAATAAGATATGGACAAAATGAATTGTAATTTTTTTCAGAAGAATCGAGTTGAAATAAATGCATGCGCACCACCACATCGTATATACACTCACAAAGTATCGTTTAGAACACTAAATCGTCTTAAAGTTTGACGAAGTCACCACGGATTCATTGCTATTGACAATAACTTTACCTTTCAGTAAAAGATACTACACGGTTAGTGAGACACACATGACATTAAACATGGACATTGCTCCCACCCTTATGACCATCCAACCCCAGCTGGTTAGCTTATATAAAAATTCTGCCAAAAATAAGAAATTGCATAATACTTAGAATAAACTAGGACTTAGCATTCATGAAAAAATTAGGAATTTCTAGACTTATTATAAATTTTCTGTAACATTTTCACAAAAAATATAATTTATCAATAAATCTCTTGAATATCTATGTGTTATTATATATTTATTGTTATTGTATAACTTAAGTTGGAAGTTATGAGTTTGTCATTATATATATTTTATTTTATTTAAAAATATTTGTTTTCATTGGTTCTAGTTTGTTTCGAGGTTGTTTTTCTCACTTTGCCTCGTGTGTGAAACCATCACCAGGTAAGTTGCCCTATCCTTCTGTTCTAAGACAGTAAGACATGGTTCAAATTTGTATTATATTGGACGTTATGGTTAAAACAGGTAAAAGGTTTTGGGGTTTAGTGACTAAAACAAACTCAGCTAGTAATTGACTGAACTAAATTGGGCATATTCGAACCTTTTAAACCTGTGCGCCTCTTCTACACCATGCAATTATATATAGTACATCTTCAACAAATATATAGTTAATGACAAGCATGATAGCTATTGTGCTTTCTTACACGTACTTAATTTACTGTTCATTAACTTGGAATTGGTACAAAACAAATGCAGCAAAGTATGTAACTAGCTTGGCATATGTCATATTTATATGGTTCATATATGCCAAGTATATTCAAAAGTAGCCTACCATTCAAAATGTTGCTAAAAATATGGTTGTTATGATCTTGACACGAATGATGGATTGCATGGTGTAACATCCCAAATTTCAATAAAAGGAAGAAGAAGAATTCCATAGATCCAAAATTTAGAACCAACAAAAACTTTTATTTGCATATAGAGCTATGCATAGGACTTGTGCATTTTGAGTGATATGCCATGATGATTGTTATAGTGCTTATATGATAAACCCTAAAACCCTAAAGTGATCAAGAGATGATCACAAATCAAATCAAATAAAAAAGAGAAAGAAATCAAATAAGAAAAACCCTAAAACCCTCACATATGGTTTATACCATTTTTGCAAATCTTTACCCTGGATCAATTTGACCTTCACCATTAGTTGTAATATGTTACTAAACACTTATTACAACTTTTGGAATCAAATAAACACAAATCAAATCAAATCCAAACTCAAATTGTGCTCACATAGAATAATGGTCAAATCTGCCATTTATATTATGGTCACTACTTTGAGCCCCTGGATTTCAAGATTTTCAAACCAAACTTTCCCAATTCTTTGCACCACATCCAAGTACACATCAAGGTGAACAACTTTTGTAGAGACCACCATATCAAAATCATCTTGGATCAAAATCTATGCTCATGCAAAGTTGAGTCTTTTTAACAAGTGCAACAATCTCACACTTTGCATTTTTGCATTTCTTCTATTTTTAAATTCCACCACCACCTATGTTTGTCTCTGGTCATTTGAAACTCATCCAATCCAACCATTTTCAAATTTTGGGACCACTTGACCTAAACCAAATTTGGCAAGAATTTGAATTTTTCAATTAGATCAAATCCCAACACTATTTGAAATAGTGATTGCCTAACTCTAAAACTCCACCACTTGACACCTACTTGTCCCCTGGTCCCCTCTCTCTCTCTTACCTGCATAGCAACCCTAAGGAGAAGCCCTAGCATGCATGGACATGGCCATGCCGGCCATGTTCCACCTTGTCCCTTCTCCTCTCTTCTCCTTCTTCCCCAACCCTGGCCCTGGTGCCATTTCACTCCACCTCGACCACCCGCGCCTGCCTATGCCCGCCATCTTTTCAGAGAGAACGCCACCACTCGCCGGAACGCGCGCGCCCAGAACGGCCCAAGCATGCCGACGACGTCGCACCTGCGCGCGCCACGGACACCACTAGCCACCTGTCGCCTCGCCACCCTGCGCCTCGCCTGGACCCTCTCTCGACAGGTTGAGCATCACCGCACGACCATGAACCCGCCATACATGGAGACGACCGCGACCCGTGACCGCCGCCACCGGAGACGGAGAAGGAATCCCGCCGCAGACGCCGCCAGACCTCGCCGCGCCCCGACCGCGTTAGGCACCGCTTAGCCTACCTGTCGCCAACCAGAGGACCACCGTGATGCACTGAACACCGCCGCGCCCTCGCCTAGCTTGCTAGACCGCCGGAGACGCCGCGCCCTTGTCGAGTTCGTCACAGCACCACGGTGCCCTTGCGCGCCTATAAATAGAAGCGCCCATTCGACGATCTGAGCACACCGCAGCACTCCCCTCTTCTCCCTCAAGCTCCTCGACCACCTTACTGCTCCGATTAGTCGTCGTATCTCACCAATCGCCACCTCACTGCCGCACGCCGCCGCGGAAGCTCGTCGCCGATTGGAGCCTCCCCAGGATGTGCCGCTGCTACCAGGAGGATCGTCGTCGTCCACCGCTTCACCGAGCACACTGCCCACCATCGCTGGATCCCCGGTGAGCCCTCCGAACCCCTAATGCCGCCGCGCCAGTGCGAGCTTCTCGCCGGCGACGACGATGACCCTCGACCGTTAGATCTTGATCTAATCCTACGCTCCACGTTCACCGTACCGTTTCGGGTTTGATGAGTGACTGACTGGTGGAGCCCACCGTCAGACAGCCCACGCGTCTATGGACCGTGGTGGGCTGGACTCTGCCCGTTTAATTCATTTCGGCCCAGTAGTTTTTCCCGCCAGGCCCATTGATTCAAATTCGATTTTCCAGATTTAGTTTGAATTCAATACTGGCCCTGTGTTTGAAATTCAATGGATTCAAATTGGCTTGGCCAAATTTAGCAAACTTTATATTGTTGGAAAGCTAGCAAAAAGATCTACAAAACTACACTGGTCTCACTGGGAGATTCTTTGTAGAAATAATTTGACAAAAAGAACAAGTCAGGGACTTTTGCACATTCAAACAATTCTTAAAAATCAACCAAAAGTGCTATTAAGTTGATTTCAACTCTCATAGCTCACATTTCACTTACACTAATTGCTTCTGCAAAAATATGGTGTGGTCACTTTGAGTGATCATGGCCTAGTTTAAATAAAGGTCTATATGGCTAGTTTAGTCAATTGATATTATCCAAAACTATTATGTAAATCATATGAAGTGTTTCGCTTCATTTAAATCTTGTCCCAAGTACTTTCATATGAAATTTGGACCCTGGTCAAATTACTCTCACATGAAATACTTGGTGATATTAAATCATAATTAGCATTGTTAAATAGTATGAGGTATTCTACCTTATTTAAATCATTTTCTTAAATGATGATGATGAATGGTTGACCTAGATCAACATGATTTCATGCATAACTGTTTGAGGAAGTTAAATCTTAAGAAGATTCAATGAGAGGAAATTATTTCCTCAAGAACTAAATGGAAACTATCATTTACATATGTAATGAGAGGAAATTATTTTTCCTCAAGAAAGAAAACCAATGCACCTAATTGTGTTATGTGTGTAATTAGAATAGTTTGTGTGAAGTCATGTTGTGCTTAGTATAGCTCTTGAACCTTGTTGAGTGATTGTATCTCATATTCGAATTTAGACGCTAGCACCGGAGAATACCAGGAAGAGGAAGGATTCTACCAAGAGGAGGAAGAGGAGAACTTTGACCACTACCAAGGCAAGCTAATATTCTTGCAAAGTGAAAAGCCCTTTGGGTCAAGGCACCATTAGTCTTACCTTACTTACAACAATCCTATCCCAAGTTTTACCTTACAAGTTTTTTGTTTTATGAAGAAGTTACTTTTATAGTTAACTTTGGTCTAAGTTTAGTGTGTTACTAGAGTAGCAAAGTTAGTCTCAAAGCTAGCCAAGCAAGATAGCACCCCTCATGATTAGTGCTAGTGCTAATACTAAAATTGACTACTCTAGATGGGAACTTGTGATTTTGGAATTGAATTTGAAACCTTGGAATGATGAGTCATTCCATTGAATGATTTTTGAAGGTGAATATGACTTGAAGGAGATGGTGAATTTTGACTAAAACTGATATTGGTTTGGATGCGATACCTTTCCAATTTTTGAGTACCCCCACAATACCTGATTATGGGTAGGGCTTAACTGGAAGTTTATACATCTTAGTATGGGTTCCCTCTAAACAAGCATCATAGGGGTTATGCCGAGGCTGCCTCCGTTGTATGAGAAATGATGTGAAATGAGGTGAATTTTACGGCCAAGCCCTGTGCAGTTCCCAGGTTGACAGTTGGTATTCACTGGGAGACCAAGCTCATGGGGAGAGGTACCTATACTAGGGTTTGTAAGGGAAAGGTTATGGTTGATGATCCGCGTACTGTGTTACGATGATTCGGGGTTATCCTCGACGGATGAAATCAAATGTTGTGGCACAAGTGTGCAACCTCTGCAGAGTGTAAACCTATTCGAATAGCTGTGTCCACGGTTACGAACGGTTGGAAAGGCCATACAGTTTCCGGTGTCAGATTCTTGAAAATATTGGTGAAGTGAATGGTGAATGGTGACTTGTTTTTGAATCACAACTGAGTTGTGGGAATGACACTAATGTTCCCACTTGAGTTAGTTAGCACATTAAAGAGTCTTTATCAAATACTTGTGAACTAAAATTGGCTTTATGCAAATAAACTAGAGCTTAGTACCCCTTACTAGAATTGTTAGCACTTACACTAGTATTAGTTTGCGAGTACTTAAAGTACTCACGGCTGTGTCCCTGGCTATTCAAATGGCCAGAGTATGAAGATGAACAGAACTACCAAGGTGATGACCAGCAGGACGCCTACGATAACTAGGAGTCTTCCGACGTCAAGCGTTGGCCTGTGGACTAGAGAGTCCATTTTATTTACGCTTCCGCTATGAACTTGTGTTTGTTCGTTGATCAATAGATCAACTATTTGTGTAATATGGATCATGTGATCTGAATTTGTAAGACAATATGGTTTGTAATGAATGATGACTATGATATTCGACTATTATGCCTCGCAACAACAATATTCCTGGGATTGCGATGAATGACATAATAGGCATCTGGACTTAAAAATCCGGGTGTTGACAAGTTGGTATCAGAGCCATTGTTTGACCTTAGAAGACCCTAGTTAGAATGGACGTTCAGAAAAACTTAACTTTGAAATCAAATGAAGGAAATATTTATGAAAATTTATTCACACTCTTGTCTTTGAGATCTTTTCCAAAAACTGATGAATCATGCTCTTTCTTATTGAATCTACTTAAAATTTTGCCACACTTGTTCACTCTCTAACTTACTTATCCATTTCGCTTTCAGATGGAGCCGAATGAACCCATCAACACCAAGTTCTACCAGCTTGGGAATGGAGGAAGCTTGATCTTCGAGCACGACCTCAACGCCCTCTCGGACTTTCTTGGACGCCCTCACCCCGAGTTCCACGGAATCGAGGTGAACGACCAGCCCGGAGGAGAGTTGCAGTGGATCATCACCGCTGACTTGAGGGGCAAGATGGAGCCTCCCACCTCGGAGAGGATCCTCTTCTCTTTTAGGGAGAGCAACTGGCTCGACGAACTCGTACGTGCCCTTCAGGAGGCACTTGCGCGTCTATGTGGACAGAACATGGTGCGCATACTCGCGTCCCTCTTTGCGCATCTCGTGAGGCGTGATGCTATGGGAGTGCCCATGGAGCTACAGACGCACCCTGAGCTGAGGCACCATGCAGAGTACCTTGACTTCATGTTGTACCAGACTCAGAAGGATTTGGACGCCTCCCGCGCGTACGCCAACCAGACCCACGCTCACATCACCGAGCAGGGTGAGGCAATCAAGCTACTTACCCGTGATACGTCTCCGACGTATCGATAATTTCTTATGTTCCATGCCACATTATTGATGATATCTACATGTTTTATGCATACTTTATGTCATATTTGTGCATTTTCTGGAACTAACCTATTAATGAGATGCCGAAGAGCCAGTTGTTGTTTTCTGCTGTTTTTGGTTTCAGAAATCCTAGTAAGGAAATATTCTCGGAATTGGACGAAATCAACGCCCAGGGGCCTATTTTCACACGAAGCTTCCAGAAGACCGGAGAGCTAACGAAGTGGGGCCACGAGGCGGCTAGATGATAGGGCGGCGCAGCCCAGCCCTTGGCCGCGCCGACCTATGGTGTGGGCCCCTCTTGTGGCCCCCTGACCTGCCCTTCCGCCTACAAATAGCCTTCATCGCGAAACCCCCAGTACCGAGAGCCACGATACGGAAAACCTTCCAGAGACGCCGCCGCCGCCAATCCCATCTCGGGGGATTCAGGAGATCGCCTCCAGCACCCTACCGGAGAGGGGATTCATCTCCCGGAGGACTCTACACCGCCATGGTCGCCTCCGGAGTGATGAGTGAGTAGTCTACCCCTGGACTATGGGTCCATAGCAGTAGCTAGATGGTTGTCTTCTCCTTATGTGCTTCATTGTCGGATCTTGTGAGCTGCCGAACATGATCAAGATCATCTATCTGTAATGCTATATGTTGTGTTTGTTGGGATCCGATGAATAGAGAATACTATGTTATGTTGATTATCAATTTATATCTATGTGTTGTTTATGATCTTGCATGCTCTCCGTTATTAGTAGAGGCTCTGGCCAAGTTTTTGCTAGTAGCTCCAAGAGGGAGTATTTATGCTCGATAGTGGGTTCATGTCTCCGTGAATCTGGGGGAGTGACAGAAACCTCTAAGGTTATGGATGTACTGTTGCCACTAGGGATAAAACATTGATGCTATGTCCGAGGATGTAGTTATTGATTACATTACGCACCATACTTAATGCAATTGTCTGTTGTTTGCAACTTAATACTGGAAGGGGTTCGGATGATAACCTGAAGGAGGACTTTTTAGGCATAGATGCATGCTGGATAGCGGTCTATGTACTTTGTCGTAATGCCCAATTAAATCTCACAATACTCATCATATCATGTATGTGCATGGTCATGCCCTCTCTATTTGTCAATTGCCCAACTGTAATTTGTTCACCCAACATGCTATTTATCTTATGGGAGAGACACCACTAGTGAACTGTGGACCCCGGTCCATTCTTTTACATCGAATACAATCTACTGCAATTGTTCTACTGTTCTCTGCAAACAATCATCATCCACACTATACATCTAATCCTTTGTTACAGCAAGCCGGTGAGATTGACAACCTCACTGTTTCGTTGGGGCAAAGTACTTTGGTTGTGTTGTGCAGGTTCCACGTTGGCGCCGGAATCCCTGGTGTTGCGCCGCACTACATCTCGCCGTCATCAACCTTCAACGTGCTTCTTGACTCCTACTGGTTCGATAAACCTTGGTTTCATACTGAGGGAAAACTTCCCGCTGTACGCATCACACCTTCCTCTTGGGGTTCCCAACGGACGCGTGCTGTACGCGTGTCAAGCAGATTTTCTGGCGCCGTTGCCGGGGAGATCAAGACACGCTGCAAGGGAGTCTCCACATCGCAATCTCTTTACTTTGTTTTTGTCTTGCTTTATTTTATTTACTACTTTGTTTGCTGCACTAAAACAAAACACAAAAAAATTAGTTGCTAGTTTTACTTTATTTGCTATCTTGTTTGCTATATCAAAAACACAAAAAAATTAGTTACTTGCATTTACTTTATCTAGTTTGCTTTATTTACTGTTGCTAAAATGGGTACTCCTAAAAATACTAAGTTGTGTGACTTCACAACCACAAATAATAATGATTTCTTATGCACACCTATTGCTCCACCTGCTACTACAGCAGAATTCTTTGAAATTAAACCTGCTCTACTGAATCTTGTTATGCGAGAACAATTTTCTGGTGTTAGTTCTGATGATGCTGCTGCCCATCTCAATAATTTTGTTGAATTGTGTGAAATGCAAAAGTATAAAGATGTAGATGGTGAAATTATAAAATTAAAATTGTTCCCTTTCTCATTAAGAGGAAGAGCTAAAGATTGGTTGCTATCTCTGCCTAAGAATAGTATTGATTCATGGACTAAATGCAAGGATGCTTTTATTGGTAGATATTATCCCCCTGCTAAAATTATATCTTTGACGAGTAGCATAATGAATTTTAAACAATTGGATAATGAGCATGTTGCACAAGCATGGGAAAGAATGAAATCTTTGGTTAAAAATTGCCCAACCCATGGACTGACTACTTGGATGATCATCCAAACCTTTTATGCAGGACTGAATTTTTCTTCACGGAACCTATTGGATTCAGCTACTGGAGGTACCTTTATGTCCATTACTCTTGGTGAAGCAACAAAGCTTCTTGATAATATAATGATTAATTACTCTGAATGGCACACGGAAAGAGCTCCACAAGGTAAGAAGGTAAATTCTGTCGAAGAAGCCTCTTCCTTGAGTGATAAGATTGATGCTATTATGTCTATGCTTGTGAATGATAGGACTAATGTTGATCCTAATAATGTTCCGTTAGCTTCATTGGTTGCCCAAGAAGAACATGTTGATGTAAACTTCATTAAAAATAATAATTTCAACAACAATGCTTACCGGAACAATTCTAGTAACAACTATAGGCCATATCCTTATAATAATGGCAACGGCTATGGTAATTCTTATGGGAATTCTTACAACAATAATAGGAACACACCCCCTGGACTTGAAGCCATGCTTAAAGAATTTATTAGTACACAAACTGCTTTTAACAAATCTGTTGAAGAAAAGCTTGGGAAAATTGATATACTTGCTTCTAAAGTCGATAGTCTTGCTGCTGATGTTGATCTTTTGAAATCGAAAGTTATGCCTAATGAAAATCATAATAATAAAATTGTTACTACAGCAAATGCCATCCAAGTTAGAATTAATGAGAATATAAGATTGATGGCTGAATTGTGTGCTAGGTGGGAAAGAGAAGAAAATGAAAAAGAAGATAATATAGCTAAAGTTTGGACTATTACCACCACTAGCAATGCTAATGCTACACATGTTGCTGCACCTCCTACTATTAATGGTAAAATAATTGGTGTTGTCAATGTTTCCACTTCTAATGCAAAGGGCGAAAAACTGCGTGAAACTGCTAAAACTGCTGAAACTGCCTGTGATAAAACTGCTAAAAAAATTTCCAACATTGGGGATGATGATCCCATTGCTTTAGATTATAATGGTTTAAATTTTGATGATTGCCACATCTCTGAAGTTATAAAGTTCTTACAAAAACTTGCTAAAAGTCCTAATGCTAGTGCTATAAATTTGGCTTTCACGAAACATATTACAAATGCTCTCATAAAAGCTAGAGAAGAGAAACTAGAACGTGAAGCTTCTATTCCTAGGAAGCTAGAGGATGGTTGGGAGCCCATCATTAAGATGAAGGTCAATGACTTTGATTGTAATGCTTTATGTGATCTTGGTGCAAGTATTTCCGTTATGCCTAAGAAAATCTATAATATGCTTGACGTGCCACCATTGAAAAATTGTTATTTGGATGTTAATCTTGCTGATCATTCTACAAAGAAACCTTTGGGGAAAGTTGATAATGTTCGCATTACCGTTAACAATAACCTTGTCCCCGTTGATTTTGTTGTCTTGGATATTGAATGCAATGCATCCTGTCCCATCATATTGGGAAGACCTTTTCTTCGAACTGTTGGTGCTATCATTGATATGAAGGAAGGTAATATTAAATATCAATTTCCTCTCAAGAAAGGTATGGAACACTTCCCTAGAAAGAGAATGAAGTTACCTTTTGATTCTATCATTAGAACAAATTATGATGTTGACACTTCGTCTCTTGATAACACTTGATACACACTTTCTGCGCCTAGCTGAAAGGCGTTAAAGAAAAGCGCTTATGGGAGACAACCCATGTTTTTACTACAGTAATTTTATTTTTATTTTGTGTCTTGGAAGTTTTTTACTACTGTAGCAACCTCTCCTTATCTTAGTTTTGTGCATTGTTGTGCCAAATAAAGTCGTTGATAGTAAGATTCATACTAGATTAGGATTACTGCGCAGAAACAGATTTCTTTGCTGTCACGAATCTGGGCCTAATTCTCTGTAGGTAACTCAGAAAATTATGCCAATTTACGTGAGTGATCCTCAGATATGTACGCAACTTTAATTCAATTTGAGCATTTTCATTTGAGCAAGTCTGGTGCCTCAATAAAATTCGTCTTTACAAACTGTTCTGTTTTGATGGATTCTACCTTTTATTTCGCATTGCCTGTTTTGATATGCTCGATGGATATTTTGATTCCATTGACTTTCAGTAGCTTTGTGCAATGTCCAGAAGTGTTAAGAATGATTATGTCACCTCTGAACATGTATATTTTAATTGTGCACTAACCCTCTAATGAGTTGTTTTGAGTTTGGTGTGGAGGAAGTTTTCAAGGATCAAGAGAGGGAGATGATACAACATGATCAAGGAGAGTGAAAGCTCTAAGCTTGGGGATGCCCCGGTGGTTCACCCCTGCATATATCAAGAATACTCAAGCGTCTAAGCTTGGGGATGCCCAAGGCATCCCCTTCTTCATCGACAACATTATCAGGTTCCTCCCCTGAAACTATATTTTTATTCCATCACATCTTATGCACTTTGCTTGGAGCATCGGTTTGTTTTTGTTTTTGTTTTGTTTGAATAAAATGGATCCTAGCATTCATTGTGTGGGAGAGAGACACGCTCTGCTGTTGCATATGGACAAATATGTCCTTAGGCTTTACTCATAATATTCATGGCGAAGTTTCTTCTTCGTTAAATTGTTATATGGTTGAAGTTGGAAAATGATACATGTAGTAATTGCTAAAATGTCTTGGATAATGTGATACTTGGCAATTGTTGTGCTCATGTTTAAGCTCTTGCATCATATACTTTGCACCTATTAATGAAGAAATACATAGATCTTGCTAAAATTTGGTTTGCATAATTGGTCTCTCTAAAAGTCTAGATAATTTCTAGTATTGAGTTTGAACAACAAGGAAGACGGTGTAGAGTCTTATAATGTTTACAATATGTCTTTTATGTGAGTTTTGCTGCACCGCTTCATCCTTGTGTTTGTTTCAAATAAACCTTGCTAGCCTAAACCTTGTATCGAGAGGGAATACTTCTCATGCATCCAAAATCCTTGAGCCAACCACTATGCCATTTGTGTCCAGCATACCTACCTACTACATGGTATTTCTCCTCCATTCCAAAGTAAATTGCTTGAGTGCTACCTTTAAAATTTCTAATCCTCTACCTTTACAATATATAGCTCATGGGACAAATAGCCTAAAAACTATTGTGGAATTGAATATGTACTTATGCACTTTATCTCTTATTAAGTTGCTTGTTGTGCGATAACCATCTTCCTGGGGACGCCATCAACTACTCTTTGTTGAATATCATGTGAGTTGCTATGCATGTCCATCTTGTCTGAAGTAAGGGAGATTTACCACTCATTTAATGGTTAGAGCATGCATATTGTTAGAGAAGAACATTGGGCCGCTAACTAAAGCCATGAATCATGGTGGAAGTTTCAGTTTTGGACATATATCCTCAATCTCATATGAGAAAATTAATTGTTGCTACAAGCTTATGCATTAAAGAGGAGTCCATTATCTGTTGTCTATGTTGTCCCGGTATGGATGTCTAAGTTGAGAATAATCAATAGCGAGAAATCCAATGCGAGCTTTCTCCTTAGACCTTTGTACAGGCGGCATAGAGGTACCCCTTTGTGACACTTGGTTAAAACATGTGCATTGCGATAATCCCGGTAATCCAAGCTAATTAGGACAAGGTGCGGGCACTATTAGTATACTATGCATGAGGCTTTCAACTTGTAAGATATAATTTACATAACACATATGCTTTATTACTACCGTTGACAAAATTGTTTCTTGTTTTCAAAACCAAAGCTCTAGCACAAATATAGCAATCGATGCTTTCCTCTTTGAAGGCCCTTTCTTTTACTTTTATGTTGAGTCAGTTCACCTATCTCTCTCCACCTCAAGAAGCAAACACTTGTGTGAACTGTGCATTGATTCCTACATACTTGCATATTGCACTTGTTATATTACTTTACATTGACAATTATCCATGAGATATACATGTTATAAGTTGAAAGCAACCGCTGAAACTTAATCTTCCTTTGTGTTGCTTCAATACCTCTACTTTGAATTATTGCTTTATGAGTTAACTCTTATGCAAGACTTATTGATGCTTGTCTTGAAGTACTATTCATGAAAAGTCTTTGCTTTATGATTCATTTGTTTACTCATGTCATTTACATTGTTTTGATCGCTGCATTCATTACATATGCTTACAATAGTATGATCAAGGTTATGATGGCATGTCACTCCAGAAATTATCTTTGTTATCGTTTACCTGCTCGGGACGAGCAGAAACTAAGCTTGGGGATGCTGATACGTCTCCGACGTATCGATAATTTCTTATGTCCCATGCCACATTATTGATGATATCTACATGTTTTATGCATACTTTATGTCATATTTATGCATTTTCTGGAACTAACCTATTAACGAGATGCCGAAGAGCCAGTTGCTGTTTTCTGCTGTTTTTGGTTTCAGAAATCCTAGTAAGGAAAGATTCTCGGAATTGGACGAAATCAACGCCCAGGGGCCTATTTTCACACGAAGCTTCCAGAACACCGGAGAGCTAACGAAGTGGGGCCATGAGGCGGCCAGATGATAGGGTGGCGCGGCCCAGCCCTTGGCCGCGCCGACCTATGGTGTGGGCCCCTCGTGTGGCCCCCTGACCTGCCCTTCCGCCTACAAATAGCCTTTGTCGCGAAACCCCCAGTACCGAGAGCCACGATACGGAAAACCTTCCAGAGACGCCGCCGCCGCCAATCCCATCTCGGGGGATTCAGGAGATCGCCTCCAGCACCCTACCGGAGAGGGGATTCATCTCCCGGAGGACTCTACACCGCCATGGTCGCCTCCGGAGTGATGAGTGAGTAGTCTACCCCTGGACTATGGGTCCATAGCAGTAGCTAGATGGTTGTCTTCTCCTTATGTGCTTCATTGTCGGATCTTATGAGCTGCCGAACATGATCAAGATCATCTATCTGTAATGCTATATGTTGTGTTTGTTGGGATCCGATGAATAGAGAATACTATGTTATGTTGATTATCAATTTATATCTATGTGTTGTTTATGATCTTGCATGCTCTCCGTTATTAGTAGAGGCTCTGGCCAAGTTTTTGCTAGTAACTCCAAGAGGGAGTATTTATGCTCGATAGTGGGTTCATGTCTCCGTGAATCTGGGGGAGTGACAGAAACCTCTAAGGTTATGGATGTACTGTTGCCACTAGGGATAAAACATTGATGCTATGTCCGAGGATGTAGTTATTGATTACATTACACACAATACTTAATGCAATTGTCTGTTGTTTGCAACTTAATACTGGAAGGGGTTCGGATGATAACCTGAAGGTGGACTTTTTAGGCATAGATGCATGCTGGATAGCGGTCTATGTACTTTGTCGTAATGCCCAATTAAATCTCACAATACTCATCATATCATGTATGTGCATGGTCATGCCCTCTCTATTTGTCAATTGCCCAACTGTAATTTGTTCACCCAACATGCTATTTATCTTATGGGAGAGACACCACTAGTGAACTGTGGACCCCGGTCCATTCTTTTACATCGAATACAATCTACTGCAATTGTTCTACTGTTCTCTGCAAACAAGCATCATCCACACTATACATCTAATCCTTTGTTACGGCAAGCCGGTGAGATTGACAACCTCACTGTTTCGTTGGGGCAAAGTACTTTGGTTGTGTTGTGCAGGTTCCATGTTGGCGCCGGAATCCCTGGTGTTGCGCCGCACTACATCTCGCCGTCATCAACCTTCAACGTGCTTCTTGACTCCTACTGGTTCGATAAACCTTGGTTTCATACTGAGGGAAAACTTGCCGCTGTACGCATCACACCTTCCTCTTGGGGTTCCCAACGGACGCGTGCTGTACGCGTGTCAGCCCGCGACCGCAAGACACTCCGCCAGCAGCGTGCCAAGAAGGACGCTACTATTGTGCGCCTTCGCGCCAAGATAGCATGTCTGGAGGCCACTGT
Source organism: Lolium perenne (assembly GCF_019359855.2). NCBI lineage: Eukaryota > Viridiplantae > Streptophyta > Magnoliopsida > Poales > Poaceae > Lolium > Lolium perenne. The sequence goes on along the minus strand of NC_067248.2, from coordinate 218,189,530 downwards.
CAAGGCCCAGGAGGACCAGCTGAGAGAGATGGAGGAAGATGATGGAGGTGAAGACCTTCAGGGAGGAGGAGCCTTCCTGAGCGACGACGACGACTTTGAGGAGGACGAGTTCACCGAGGAGGAGGACTACGAGTTCCTGGAGGCCGGACCAGACGACTTCGTCCCGATCGATGTTGATGACGAGGAGTAGTTGCACTTGATCACTTATGTAGGTGTGAGTTGTATCCCGCCCGTTGTATCGTAGCATGAGAGAATGGTTCTTAAAACCATGGGAAGTGTTAGTTTGTAATGTGTGATGTTGAATGAATGAATGAATGTTTGTGTTTGTCATCAAAAGAATTCAAGTTTTAAATTTATGAACTTACTCAAAATAAACCATAGAAATTTCCCTCTTATCTCATGATCTTCTCTATGTTCAGATGGCCCCTCCCAATCGCAACAACGACAATGCCATGATGCAACTGCTGCAAACCCTGATGGCCGACATGGAGACTGACAGAGCTGAACGCCAAGCCAACATCGCAGCACTGCAAAACCTTGCCAACCAAGGCCATGGAAATCATGACCACCCCGGATCGAAGCTCAAGAACTTCCAGAACACCAACCCTCCGGTATTTAGCAATACCGAAGAACCCCTCGACGCTGACGACTCGCTCCAGACTATGGAGAACAACTTGGAAGTAGCTGGAGTGGAAGCCGCCGAGAAGGTCCTGTTCGCAACCCACTACCTTGCTGGACCAGCCCGAGCCTGGTGGACTAGCACCCATGCCATGAACGCAGGTCAATTCATGACTTGGGCAGACTTCAAGATCAAGTTTAGCAAGTACCACGTGCCCCCGGGTTTAATCAAGAAGATGAGGGATGAGTTCCGTGAACTTAAGCAAGGACGGATGACGGTGGTAGAATACCGCGACAGGTTCCTTACCCTGTCAAGGTACGCCCCCGACGAGACCGACACCACCGAGAAGAGGCAAGAGAGATTCCTGAACGGACTGCATGATGAGATGCAGACAGTACTCGTCAACATCCCCTTTGCCGACCTTGAAGCCTTAGTGGATTCCGCCATCCAGATGGAAGGCAAGCTGAACCAAGCCAACGAGAACCGCAAATGCCGCATGATGCACCAGAGTGGGCCCAACAATGCTCCAAAGTATCGCCCCAGCTCAAGCGGAGGTTTCACTCCCAGAAACAACAACAAGCCCCAGATGCAGACTTCACGCCCGGTTTATCAGAACCGGAGTGGAGGAAACTCCAGGCCAGGAGGCCACCACAACAACAGCAACTACAACAACAACAACAACAACTTCAACCGCGCTCCGCCCAGAGCCCCCAACAACAACAACAACAACAACACCAACACCGCTCCAAGGACTGGGAGCAACGCCATCCCCGTCGCAACCAAGGAGAAGGCCACCATCACTTGTTATGAGTGTGGTGTGGTGGGACACTACTCCAACGAGTGCCCCAAGAGGTTAGCTAAGAATGCCGCCAACACCGCTGCACCTGCTCAGTAGAAGTTCGCCCCCAACAATCCCAATAACCGCAACGGCCGTCTCTTCCACATGAACGCCGAAGAAGCCCAGGAAGCATCAGATGTTGTACTGGGTATGTTTTCTGTCAACTCCGTACCTGCCAGAGTGTTGTTTGATTCTGGAGCATCGCACTCTTTTGTCACTGAAGACTTTGCATGCACAAGTAAAATCCAACCTATCAGTTTGAAGCATGTTATGATAGTTCAAATCCCGGGATCAACCACCAAAGCCAGAAAATTTTGCAAAAATGTACCCATCAGAATCCATGAAGTAGATTTTTATGCAAATCTGATTATTCTGGGAACCAAAGGTTTGGAAGTCGTACTAGGAATGGACTGGATGTCAAAACACCATGGACTGATTGACTGTGCCAAGAAAGCCATCACCATGACTAGCAGCACCGGTATCCTAGTAGAACATGTATCTGAAAGACTACCCAGAAAATTTACTTGCAACCAAAGTGTAGCCAAGCCAACTCTGGATCAGATCACGGTCGTTTGTCGATACCCTGATGTGTTTCCGGATGATCTACCCGGTATGCCCCCGGATCGGGATATCGAGTTCATCATCGAGTTAATCCCCGGAACTGGACCTATAGCCCAGAGAGCCTATAGTATGAACCCAACAGAACTTGTCGAGCTGAAGAAGAAAATTGATGATATGTTAGCCAAAGGTTTGATTCGACCTAGTGCATCACCCTGGAGATCACCAGTTTTTTTTGTGGATAAGAAGGATGGTGCCACTCGTTTATGTACGGATTACCGTAAGCTTAACGATGTCACCGTCAAGAACAAATACCCCCTACCCAAGATAGAATACCTGTTCGATCAGTTGGCCGGTGCCAAAGTGTTCTCTAAGATTGATCTTAGGACTGGTTATCATCAGCTAAAGATTCGCGCCACCGATATCCCCAAGACTGCCTTTACCACCAGATATGGGTTGTACGAGTACAACGTCATGTCATTTGGATTAACCAATGCCCCAGCTTATTTCATGAACCTCATGAATAAGATCTTCATGAACTTTTTTGACAAGTTTGTCGTTGTCTTCATCGACGACATCCTTATCTACTCCAAATCCGAAGAACATGAACAACATTTGGAGACTGTCCTAGAAACCCTTAGACACCACCAAGTTCAGCAAATGTGAGTTTTGGTTGAAGGAAGTAGGATTCCTGGGACATATCTTGTCTGCAGGAGGAATTGCCGTAGATCCCGCCAAGATCAAAACTGTTACAGAATGGCAAGCCCCAACCACCCAGACCGAGGTCCGCGCTTTTCTTGGATTAGCCGGATATTACCGCAGATTTGTCGAAGGCTTTTCAAGCATCGCTAGACCGATGACCCAACTATTGAAGAAGGACAAGAAATTTGAGTGGACTGACAAATGCGAAGAGAGTTCCCAACAACTCAAGAGTAGACTGACCTCAGCCCCAATTCTGATCATGCCGGACATCACCAAGCCCTTTGACGTCTATTGCGACGCCTCCAAGATTGGTCTTGGATGTGTGCTTATACAAGAAGGCAAAGTGATATCATACCTATCAGGACAGCTGAAGCAACATGAGCAGAATTATCCAACCCATGACTTAGAGCTTGCAGCCGTAGTCCTAGCCTTGAAAGTTTGGCGTCATCACCTCATGGGTAATCGATGCGAGATCTACTCCGACCACAAGAGCCTGAAATATATCTTCACCCAGAAAGAGCTGAATATGAGGCAGCGCAGATGGATAGAATTAATCAAGGATTATGACATGGAGATTCACTACCACCCCGACAAGGCCAATGTGGTAGCGGATGCTTTGAGTCGACTGCCGTGTCAGTTGAACTCCATGATCGCAATCGAGCAACCCAGCCTGTTTCATGAGTTTGAACAGTTTAGACTGGAACTCGTTAGTGAAGGATTCCTAGCCAGCATCGAGCTTCAACCCACCTTGATTAGTCAGATCAAGGAAGCTCAGAAAGGAAACGCTAGCATCAACGGAATCAGGAACCAGATAGCTGCAGGGAAAGCACCAGGATTCACCATAGATGAAGCCGGAGTTCTTTGGTACAAAGGACTGTAACCCACAAGTATAGGGGATCGCAACAGTCTTCGAGGGAAGTAAAACCCAAATTTATTGATTCGACACAAGGGGAGGTAAAGAATACTTATAAGCCTTAACAACTGAGTTGTCAATTCAGCTGCACCTGGAAAAGCACTAGTAACAGGGGTGATGTGAAAGCAACATTAATATGAGAGCAATAGTAACAGTAACACAGCAGCGATGCAGATAACAGAGGCAATGGCACCAGAAAATAGTTGATACTACTTCCAATGTCATATAGAAACGAGTATATGATGATGAGAGATGGACCGGGGTTCCCAGCGATCTACACTAGTGGTAACTCTCCAATAACAAGTGACAAGTGTTGGGTGAACAAATTACAGTTGGGCAATTGATAGGATTGAAAGCATTAAGATAGAACATCAAGATTATTAATCATGTAGGCATGTTTTCCATATATAGTCGTACGTGCTCGCAATGAGAAACTTGCACAACATCTTTTGTCCTACCAGCCGGTGGCAGCCGGGCCTCAAGGGAATCTAGTGGCTATTAAGGTACTCCTTTTAATAGAGCACCGGAGAAAAGCATTAACACTTGGTGAAAACATGTGATCCTCATACCTACGCCTTCCCCTCCAGTTGTCCCAGTTGCTGTCACTCTGGGGCCTTTGGTTCCGGACATAGACATGTGCATACAACTTGTAGATACAATCTAAGCAATAATTATAGAGCTTAAATCTAAGATCATGCCACTCGGGCCCTAGTGACAAGCATTAAGCATAACAAGATTGCAGCAACAATAACTTCACAAACTTTATAGATAGACTAATCATAATGTATCATCCATTGTATTGAAGTACATGGGATAGAGAGTACCAACTAGCTACAGATAGAACCCGTAGTCCATGGGGGAACTACTCACGGAGCATGATGGAGGCGGTGGCGTCGATGGAGATGGCTTCCGGGGGCACTTCCCCGTCCCGGCAGGGTGCCGGAACAGAGACTTCTGTCCCCCGAATTGGAGTTTCGCGATGGCGGCGGCGCCCCTGGAGTCTTTCTGGAGTTTCGTCAATTGGTATCGAGTTTTTAGGTCGAAAGGGCTTATATAGGCGAAGAGGCGGAGTCGGAGGGGTTACGGAGGCGCCACACAACAGGGCGGCGCGCTCCCCTCCTGGGCCGCGCCAGCCACATGTGTGGGCCCCTGTGGCCCTCCTCTGGTCCCCCTTTGACTTTCTGGAAGGTTCCGGGAAAATAAGATGTTGGGTCTTTGTTTCGTCGAATTCCGAGAATATTGCCCGAACAGCCTTTCTGGAACCAAAAACAACAGAAAACAGGAACTGGCACTGTGGCATTTTGTTAATAGGTTAGTTCCGGAAAACGCATAAAAACATTATAAAGTGTGAGCAAAACATGTATGTATTGTCATAAAACAAGCATGGAACGTCAGAAATTATGGATACGTTGGAGACGTATCAGCATCCCCAAGCTTAGTTCCTACTCGTCCTCGAGTAGGTAAACGATAAAAGATAATTTCTGAAGTGACATGCTACCAACATGATCTTAATCATACTATTGTAAAGCATATGAGATGAATGAAGTGACACAAGGCAATGATCTATAGTTGCTAACAAATAGATAACATATGGCAAAACTTTTCATGAATAGTACTTTCAAGACAAGTATCAAAAGTCTTGCATAAGAGTTAACCCATAAAGCAATAGATTCAAAGTAAAAGCATCGAAGCAACACAAAGGAAGATATAAGTTTCAGCAGTTGTTTTCAACTTTCAACATGCATATCTCATGGATAATTGTCAACACAAAGTAGAATAATAAGTGCAATAAGCAAGTATGTAAGAATCAATGCACAGTTGACACAAGTGTTTGCTTCTAAGATGGAAGGAAGTAGGTAAACTGACTCGACATAAAGTAAAAGAAAGGCCCTTCGTAGAGGGAAGCAGGGATTAAATCATGTGCTAGAGCTTTTTAAGTTTTGAAATCATATAGAGGGCATAAAAGTAAAGTTTTGAGAGGTGTTTGTTGTTGTCAACGAATGGTAATGGGTACTCCAACTACCTCGCCAACCAGACTTTCAAGAGCGGCTCCCATGAAGGACGTTATTTCTACCAGCAAGGTAGATCATCCCTCTTCTCTTTTGTTTACACACGTATTTTAGTTTTATTATGAGTGACACTCCTCCCAACCTTTGCTTACACAAGCCATGGCTAACCGAATCCTCGGGTGCCTTCCATCAATCTCATACCATGGAGGAGTGTCTATTTGCAAAATTAAGTTGCTTACTGATGAATCAGAGCAAAACATGTGAAGAGAATTATTAATGAAGTTTGATTAATTGGGGCTGGGAACCCCGTTGCCAGCTCTTTTTGCAAAATTATTGGATAAGCGGATGTGCCACTAGTCCATTATGAAAGTCCGTCAAGAGTAAATGACAAGGTTGAAAGATAAACACCACATACTTCCTCATGAGCTATAAAACATTGACACAAATTGAGGAGCATTTTGAAGGTTTAAAGGTAGCACATGAAGTATTTACTTGGAATGGCAGGAAATACCACATAGTAGGTAGGTATGGTGGACACACATGGCATAGGTTTTGGCTCAAGGTTTTGGATGCACGAGAAGCATTCCCTCTCAGTACAAGGCTTTGGGCTAGCAAGGTTATTTGAAGCAAACACAAGTATGAACCGGTACAGCAAAACTTACATAAGAACATATTGCAAGCATTATAAGACTCTACGCTGTCTTCCTTGTTGCTCAAACACTTTTACCAGAAAATATCTAGACCTTAGAGAGACCAATCATGCAAACCAATTTCAACAAGCTCTATGGTAGTTCTCCACTAATAGGTTTAAGCTACATGATGCAAGAACTTAATCATGATCTACTTGAGAGCTCAAAACAATTTCCAAGTATCAAATTATTCAAGACAATATGAGGCATTTTCTGTTTCCAACCAAATAACAACAAGTGCAATAGCTTCCAACTTTTATCATTGAACATTAAAAGTAAAACGAAGAACACCAGTGTTCATATGAAAAAGCGGAGCGTGTCTCTCTCCCAAACAAGGATTGCTAGGATCCAATCTTATTCAAACACAAAAAAAACACACAGACGCTCCAAGTAAATCACATAAGATGTGACCGAATAAAAATATAGTTTCAACAGAAGTGACCTGATAAATTGATCAAGAAGGGGATGCCTTGGGCATCCCCAAGCTTAGACGCTTGAGTCTTCTTGAAATATGCAGGGATGAACCACGGGGGCATCCCCAAGCTTAGATTTTTCACTCTTCTTGATCATATATCATCCTCCTCTCTTGACCCTTGAAAACTTCCTTCACACCAAACTTCTCATAAACTTCATTAGAGGGGTTAGTACTCAAAAAACTTTAATTCACCTTAGTCCTGTAGTGACACATTGCAAGAACTCAATAAAACATTAGCTACAGCCCTCTACGTCTAGAAAGCCTTGCTTAAAGTCCACAAGATAGACAATGCAAAAAAACAGAGACAGAATCTGTCAAAACAAAACAGCCAGTAAAGACAAATTTTTAAGAGGTACTTCCGTTGCTCAAATCAGAAAACTCAAAACTAATAAAATTTGCATACGTATCTGAGGAACACGCATGTAAATTGGCAGATTTTTTTGAGTTACCTACAGAGAACCCTGCCCAAATTCGTGACAGATAGAAATCTGTTTCTGCGCAGAAATCCAAATCTAGTATCAACCTTCTATTAGAGACTTTACTTGGCACAACAATGCAATAAAATAAAGATAAGGAGAGGTTTCTACAGTAGTAACAACTTCCAAGACACAACAAAACAGTAGCAAAATAAAGACATGGGTTATCTCCCAAGAAGTGCTTTCTTTATAGCCATTAAGATGGGCTCTGCAATTTTAATGATGCTCACATGGAAAATAGAAAATGAAGCAAAAGGAGCATCAAGAAGCAAATTCAAAAAACATTTAAGTCTAACCCACTTCCTATGCATAGGAATCTTGTTCACAAATAAATTCATGAAGAACAAAGTGACAAGAATAGGAAGATAAAACAAGAGTAACTTCAAAATTTTCAGCATATAGAGAGGTGTTTTAGTACCATACAAATTTCTACAACCATATTTTCCTCTCTCATAATAATTTTCAGTAGCTTCATGAACAAACTCAACAATATAACTATCACATAAAGCATGTTTTTCATGATCCATAAACACATAATTTTTATCAATCTCAAAAATAATGGGATTAAAACTTTCAAACCAACTTTTATCAATAATATAACAAGATGTTTGATCATTCTCAAGAGATATGGGACTCCTAGATAAAGTCAAGAACTCTCCAATCCCATTTTCATTAGTAGTACAATTAATATTATCAAGAAACATAGGACCATCATCTAGAGCTTTACAATAAACATTTGCCAACAAAAATTCTTTAGTACCATGCATTTCGACATCAGGCACAAACAAAGCATTATCATAAGATTTATCAAAATAGCATGGATTATCATAGATAAGAGTAGCATAATTATTCTCACAAGTTTTACATACAGGTAATATTTCAAGAGAATCCACAGGAACATAACATTCATCCTTCTTCGGTAAGCATGGAGGACAATCAAATAGTGTAAGAGATAAAGAGTTACTCTCATTAGAAGGTTGGCATGGGTAGCTAATCCATTCTTCCTCCTTTTGTTCATCACTCTCCTCTTCTTTTTCATCCAATGAGCTTTTAGGTTCATCAATTTCTTCTTTCACAGGTTCCTGCAAATTGTGAGTGCATTCTCGTGCATTAATGAGTCTCTCTTTATAATCAATGATATAAGGATTATCACTGTAACTTTCTATGCAAAAATTAAGGATAGAAGAGACATAATCTTTAAGGTCCTTACAAACAACACAAGTTTCATAATTCTTAACAATGAAGGATTCGATCTCAGAGGCTCCCATAAATAAAACAAATTGTTCTACCTCTTCGAACCCAAGATGAATATAGTTATTCCAATTGTAGTTCTTAATTAAAGCTTCCTCACTAAAGCCACATTGGAATTTCAGGTGTTTAGTATCCTCTTTAGAGCAACAATTTATATCATGGCGTTTAAGCAAGATTTTAGCAATTGTATTCAATTTTTCTATCACAGCACTCATGACTTTACCCGTTCTTGATTCTCTATAATTATTATATAATTCTATGAGCTCCAAATAGGTTGTGGGTTCTCCCATAACAACAGTTTTTAATTTTTAGGTTTTTCAAATTTTTATGGATTTTTGGGTATATGAGAAAAATAAAACAAGACAAAAACAAACTAGACAAAAGTAAACTAAGCAAAATAATACTAAACAGAAATAAACTAAGCACAAATAAACTAGACAAAATTAAACTAAGCAAAACAAAATAAAATAAAATAAAAACAGAGAGAGCGGTAGAGTGTACTCCCCAGGTGAACTTATGAGTAGAGCTATGCCTCCCCGGCAACGGCGCCAGAAAATAGTCTTGATAACCCACAAGTATAGGGGATCGCAACAGTCTTCGAGGGAAGTAAAACCCAAATTTATTGATTCGACACAAGGGGAGGTAAACAATACTTATAAGCCTTAACAACTGAGTTGTCAATTCAGCTGCACCTGGAAAAGCACTAGTAACAGGGGTGATGTGAAAGCAACAGTAATATGAGAGCAATAGTAACAGTAACACAGCAGCAGTATCAGTAACACAGAGGCAATGGCACTAGAAAATAGTTGATACTACTTCCAATGTCATATAGAAACGAGTATATGATGATGAGAGATGGATCGGGGTTCCCAGCGATCTACACTAGTGGTAACTCTCCAATAACAAATGACAAGTGTTGGGTGAACAAACTACAGTTGGGCAATTGATAGGATTGAAAGCATTAATACAGAACATCAAGATTATTAATCATGTAGGCATGTTTTCTATATATAGTCGTACGTGCTCGCAATGAGAAACTTGCACAACATCTTTTGTCCTACCAGCCGGTGGCAGCCGGGCCTCAAGGGAATCTACTGGCTATTAAGGTACTCCTTTTAATAGAGCACTGGAGCAAAGCATTAACACTTGGTGAAAACATGTGATCCTCATATCTACGCCTTCCCCTCCAGTTGTCCCAGTTGCTGTCACTCTGGGGCCTTTGGTTCCGGACATAGACATGTGCATACAACTTGTAGATACAATCTAAGCAATAATTATAGAGCTTAAATCTAAGATCATGCCACTCGGGCCCTAGTGACAAGCATTAAGCATAACAAGATTGCAGCAACAATAACTTCACAAACTTTATAGATAGACTAATCATAATGTATCATCCATCGGATCCCAACAAACACAACACCGATTACATCAGATGGATCTCAATCATGTAAGGCAGCTCATGAGATCATTGTATTGAAGTACATGGGATAGAGAGTACCAACTAGCTACAGCTAGAACCCGTAGTCCATGGGGGAACTACTCACGGAGCATGATGGAGGTGGTGGCGTCGATGGAGATGGCTTCCGGGGGCACTTCCCCATCCCGGCAGGGTGCCGGAACAGAGACTTCTGTCCCCCGAATTGGAGTTTCGCGATGGCGGCGGCGCCCCTGGAGTCTTTCTGGAGTTTCGTCAATTGGTATCGAGTTTTTAGGTTGAAAGGGCTTATATAGGCGAAGAGGCGGAGTCGGAGGGGTTACGGAGGTGCCACACAACAGGGCGGCGCGCCCCCCTCCTGGGCCGCGCCAGCCACATGTGTGGGCCCCCTGTGGCCCTCCTCTGGTCCCCCTTTGACTTTCTGGAAGGTTCCGGGAAAAATAAGATGTTGGGTCTTTGTTTCGTCGAATTCCGAGAATATTGCCCGAACAGCCTTTCTGGAACCAAAAACAGCAGAAAACAGGAACTAGCACTGTGGCATCTTGTTAATAGGTTAGTTCCGGAAAATGCATAAAAACATTATAAAGTGTGAGCAAAACATGTAGGTATTGTCATAAAACAAGCATGGAACGTCAGAAATTATGGATACGTTGGAGACGTATCAAGGACGCCTATGTGTGCCAGCAGATTCTGAACTGAAGCAAGTCATCCTGAAAGAAGCCCATGACACCCTTTACTCAATTCATCCCGGAGTTACCAAGATGTATCAAGATCTGAAGGAGCAATTTTGGTGGCATGGAATGAAGAGAGAAATCAGAAGCTACATCGCCAAGTGTGACATATGTCAACGAGTCAAGGCAGAACATCAACGACCCGCAGGATTGCTGCAGCCACTGCAGATTCCAGAATGGAAGTGGGACTCGGTAGGAATGGACTTTATCACAGGTATGCCCAAATCCAGCAAAGGAAATGATTCTATATGGGTAGTTGTGGATAGATTAACCAAGGTAGCCCATTTCATCCCCGTCAAGACCACATACCAAGGCCCAAAGTTAGCTGAATTGTATATCTCCAGAATAGTCGCCCTGCACGGAACCCCGAAGTCGATAGCGTTAGATAGAGGATCTCAATTTACCTCAAGATTCTGGCAGAAAGTGCACGAAGGACTAGGAACCCGGCTGAATTTCAGCACCGCCTACCACCCGCAGACCGATGGACAGACGGAAAGAGTCAACCAGATACTGGAGGACATGCTGAGAGCATGTGTACTGGAATATGGATCCAAATGGGAAGACTGCCTGCCTTACGCAGAATTCTCTTACAACAACAGCTACCAAGCCAGCTTACAGATGGCCCCCTTTGAAGCCTTGTACGGAAGGAAATGCCGTACCCCTCTGAATTGGTCAGAAGTCGGAGAAAGCCAAGTCTTTGGACCAGATGTTCTTCGTGAAGCCGAATAGAAAGTTCACAAGATCCGCGAATACCTCAAGACGGCGCAATCAAGACAGAAGAGCTACATCGACAAGAGACGCCGAGAGATGACCTTCGAGATCGGAGATTTTGTCTATCTCAAAGTATCCCCCTGAAACGAATGCAGAGATTCCAGCTGAAAGGAAAGCTTCCACCCTGATATGTCGGACCCTTCAAAGTTCTGAGTCGCTGAGGCGAAGTATCTTACCAACTGGAGCTACCAGAAGAAATGTCGGCTGTGCACGACGTGTTTCACATCTCACTCCTCCGGAAGTTCCTAGAAGTCCCCGAGAAGACCGAAGTGTTCAAGAACATCGATCACCGCTCGGTGGACATCAACAAGGACTTGACGTACCGCGAAGTGCCGATTCGCATCCTGGAGGAAGCTTACAGAACCACCCGTACCCGAAGCATCAAGTTTCTGAAGATTCAGTGGAGCAACCATACTGAAGACGAAGCCACTTGGGAACGCGAAGACTATATGAAGGATTACCCAGATCTCTTTAGTACCTAATTTTCTTTTAGATCTCGGGACAAGATCTTTTGTAAGGGGGAAGGGTTTGTAACATCCCAAATTTCAATAAAAGGAAGAAGAATTCAAGAGATCCAAAATTTAGAACCAACAAAAACTTTTATTTGCATATAGAGCTATGCATAGGACTTGTGCATTTTGAGTGATATGCCATGATGATTGTTATAGTGCTTATATGATAAACCCTAAAACCCTAAAGTGATCAAGAGATGATCACAAATCAAATCAAATAAAACAGAGAAAGAAATCAAATAAGAAAAACCCTAAAACCCTCACATATGGTTTATACCATTTTTGCAAATCTTTACCCTAGACCAATTTGACCTTCACCATTAGTTGTAATATGTTACTAAACACTTATTACAACTTTTGGAATCAAAGAAACACAAATCAAATCAAATCCAAACTCGAATTGTGCTCACATAGAATAATGGTCAAATCTGCCATTTATATTCTGGTCACTACTTTGAGCCCCTGGATTTCAAGATTTTCAAACTAAACTTTCCCAATTCTTTGCACCACATCCAAGTACACATCAAGGTGAACAACTTTTGTAAAGACCACCATATCAAAATCATCTTGGATCAAAATCTATGCTCATGCAAAGTTGAGACTTTTTAACAAGTGCAACAATCTCACACTTTGCATTTTTGCATTTCTTCTATTTTTAAAATTCCACCACCACCTATGTTTGTTTCTGGTCATTTGAAACTCATCCAATCCAACCATTTTCAAATTTTGGGACCACTTGACCTAAACCAAATTTGGCAAGAATTTGAATTTTTTTCAATTAGATCAAATCCCAACACTATTTGAAATAGTGATTGCCTAACTCTAAAACTCCACCACTTGACACCTACTTGTCCCCTGGTCCCCTCTCTCTTACCTGCATAGCAACCCTAAGGAGAAGCCCTAGCATGCATGGACATGGCCATGCCGGCCATGTTCCACCTTGTCCCTTCTCCTCTCTTCTCCTTCTTCCCCAACCCTGGCCCTGGTGCCATTTCACTCCACCTCAACCACCTGCACCTGCCTATGCCCCCCATCGTCGGAGAGAACGCCGCCACTCGCCGGAACGCGCGCGCCCAGAACGGCCCAGGCATGCCGACGACGTCGCACCTGCGCGCGCCACGGACACCACTGGCCACCTGTCGCCTCGCCATCTTGTGCCCCGCCTGGACCCTCTCTCGACAGGTTGAGCATCACCGCACGACCACGAACCCGCCAGACATGGAGACGACCGGGACCCGTGACCGCCGCCGCCGGAGACGGAGAAGGAATCCCGCCAGAGACGCTGCCAGACCTCGCCGCGCCCCGACCGCGTTAGGCACCGCCTAGCCTACCTGTCGCCACCCAGAGGACCACCGTGATGCACCGAACACCGCCGCGCCCTCGCCTAGCTCTCTAGACCGCCGGAGACGCCGCGCCCTTGTCGAGTTCGCCGCAGCACCACGGTGCCCTTGCGCGCCTATAAATAGAAGCGCCCATTCGACGATCTGAGCACACCGCAGCACTCCCCTCTTCTCCCTCAAGCTCCTCGACCACCTCACTGCTCCGATTAGTCGTCGTAGCTTACCAATCACCACCTCACTGCCGCACGCCGCCGCGGAAGCTCGCCGCCGATTGGAGCCTCCCCAGGACGTGCCGCTGCTACCAGGAGGATCGCCGTCGTCCACCGCTTCACCGAGCACACTGCCCACCATCGCTGGAGCCCCGGTGAGCCCTCCGACCCCCTACTGCCACTGCGCCAGTGCGAGCTTCTCGCCGGCGACGACGATGACCCTCGACCGTTAGAGCTTGATCTAATCCTACGCTCCACGTTCACCGTACCGTTTCGGGTTTGATGAGTGACTGACTGGTGGAGCCCACCGTCAGACAGCCCACGCGTCTGTGGACCGTGGTGGGCTGGACTCTGCCCGTTTAATTCATTTCGGCCCAGTAGTTTTTCCCGCCAGGCCCATTGATTCAAATTCGATTTTCCAGATTTAGTTTGAATTCAATACGGGCCCTGTGTTTGAAATTAAATAGATTCAATTTGGCTTGGCCAAATTTAGCAAACTTTATATTGTTGGAAAGCTAGCAAAAAGATCTACAAAATTACACTGGTCTCACTGGGAGATTCTTTGTAGAAATAATTTGACAAAAAGAACAATTCAGGGACTTTTGCACATTCAAACAATTCTTAAAAATCAACCAAAAGTTCTATTAAGTTGATTTCAACTCTCATAGCTCACATTTCACTTACACTAATTGTTTCTGCGAAAATATGGTGTGGTCACTTTGAGTGATCATGGCCTAGTTTAAATAAAGGACTATATGGCTAGTTTAGTCAATTGATATTGTCCAAAACTATTATGTAAATCATATGAAGTGTTTTGCTTCATTTAAATCTTGTCCCCATTTACTTTCATATGAAGTTTGGACCCTGGTCAAATTACTCTCACATGAAATACTTGGTGATATTAAATTATAATTAGCATTGTTAAATAGTATGAGGTATTCTACCTCATTAAATCATTTTCCCAAATGATGATGATGAATGGTTGACCTAGGTCAACATGATTTCATGCATAATTGTTTGAGGAAGTTAAATCTTAAGAAGATTCAATGAGAGTAAATTATTTCCTCAAGAACTAAATGGAAACTATCATTTACATATGTAATGAGAGGAAATTATTTTTCCTCAAGAAAGAAAACCAATGCACCTAATTGTGTTATGTGTGTGATTAGAATAGTTTGTGTGAAGTCATGTTGTGCTTAGTATAGCTCTTGAACCTTGTTGAGTGATTGTATCTCGTATTCGAATTTAGACGTTAGCACCGGAGAATACCAGGAAGAGGAAGGATTCTACCAAGAGGAGGAAGAGGAGAACTTTGACCACTACCAAGGCAAGCTAATATTCTTGCAAAGTGCAAAGCCCTTTGGGGCAAGGCACCATTAGTCTTACCTTACTTACAACAATCCTATCCCAAGTTTTTACCTTACAAGTTTTTTGTTTTATGAAGAAGTTACTTTTATAGTTAACTTTGGTCTAAGTTTAGTGTGTTACTAGAGTAGCAAAGTTAGTCTCAAAGCTAGCCAAGCAAGATAGCACCCCTCATGATTAGTGCCAGTGCTAATACTAAAACTGACTACTCTAGATGGGAACTTTTGATTTTGGAATTGAATTTGAAACCTTGGAATGATGAGTCATTCCATTGAATGATTTTTGAAGGTGAATATGACTTGAAGGAGATGGTGAATTTTGACTAAAACTGATATTGGTTTGGATGCGATACCTTTCCAATTTTTGAGTACCCCCACAATACCTGATTATGGGTAGGGCTTAACTGGAAGTTTATAAATCTTAGTATGGGTTCCCTCTAAACAAGCATCATAGGGGTTATGCCGAGGCTGCCTCCGTTGTATGAGAAATGATGTGAAATGAGGTGAATTGTACGGCCAAACCCTGTGCAGTTCCCAGGTTGACTGTTGGTCTTCACTGGAAGGCCAAGCTCATGGGGAGAGGTACCTATACTAGGGTTTGTAAGTGAAAGGTTATGGTTGATGATCCGCGTACTGTGTTACGATGATTCGGGGTTATCCTCGACGGATGAAATCAAATGTTGTGGCACAAGTGTGCAACCTCTGCAGAGTGTAAACCTATTCGAATAGCCGTGTCCACGGTTACAGATGGTTGGAAAGACCATACAGTTTCCGGTGTCAGATTTTTGAAAATATTGGTGAAGTGAATGGTGAATGGTGACTTGTTTTTGAATCACAACTGGGTTGTGGGAATGACACTAATGTTCCCACTTGAGTTAGTTAGCACATTAAAGAGTCTTTATCAAATACGTGTGAACTAAAATTGGCTTTATGCAAATAAACTAGAGCTTAGTACCCCTTACTAGAATTGTTAGCACTTACACTAGTATTAGTTTGCGAGTACTTAAAGTACTCACGGCTGTGTCCCTGGCTATTCAAATGGCCAGAGTATGAAGATGAACAGAACTACCAAGGTGATAACCAGCAGGACGCCTACGACAACTAGGAGTCTTCCGACGTCAAGCGTTGGCCTGTGGACTAGAGAGTCCATTTTATTTACGCTTCCGCTATTAACTTATGTTTGTTCGTTGATCAATAGATCAACTATTTGTGTAATATGGATCATGTGATCTGAATTTGTAAGACAATATGGTTTGTAATGAATGATGACTATGATATTCGACTATTATGCCTCGCAACAATAATATTCCTGGGATTGCGATAAATGACATAATAGGCATCTGGACTTAAAAATCCGGGTGTTGACACTGTAGGATAACGTTGCATAGAAAACAAAAATTTTCCTACGGCGAACACGCAATCCAAGCCAAGATGCAATCTAGAAGACGGTAGCAACGAGGGGGTATCGAGTCTCACCCTTGAAGAGATTCCAAAGCCTACAAGATGAGGCTCTTGTTGCTGCGGTAGACGATCACTTGCCGCTTGCAAAAGCGCGTAGAAGATCTTGATCACGATCGGTTCCGGCGCCACGAACGGGCAGCACCTCCGTACTCGGTCACACGTTCGGTTGTTGATGAAGACGACGTCCACCTCCCCGTTCCAGCGGGCAGCGGAAGTAGTAGCTCCTCTTGAATCCGACAGCACGACGGCGTGGTGTCGGTGGTGGTGGAGAAATCCGGCGGAGCTTCGCTTAAGCGTGCGGGATGTGGTGGAGGAGAGAGACCGCTAGGGTTTGGGGAGAGAGGGGGGTTGGGCGCCGGCCCTCTAAGGGGTGCGGCCAAGGCTGAGCCAAAGAGTGGCTGCCCCCCTCCCTCTCCTCCTCATTATATAGGTGGAAGCCCCAAGAGTTCTAGTCCAAGTCTTCGAATAAGACCCCAACACTAAAACCTCCCAAAAGTGGGAAACCTACTCAAGGGGGGAGTCCTACTCAAGGTGGGACTCCCACCTTTCCTTGAGGTGGGGCTGGCCGGCCACCAAGGTGGAGTCCACCTTGGACTCCTCCCCTTTAGGGTTTGGCCGGCCATGCTAGTGGAGTCCCTCCGGGACTCCACCTTCCATAGTGCCATTTTTCCGGACTTTTCTAGAACCTTCTAGAACCTGCCATAAATGCACCGGATCATTTCCAAACTTGGAATATGACTTCCTATATATGAATCTTATTCTCCGGACCATTCCAGAACTCCTCGTGATGTCCGGGATCTCATCCGGGACTTCGAACAAATATTCGAACTCCATTCCATATTTCAAGTGCTACCATTTCAACATCCAACTTTAAGTGTGTCACCCTACGGTTCGAGAACTATGCGGACATGGTTGAGTACTCACTCCGACCAATAACCAATAGCGGGATCTGGAGATCCATAATGGCTCCCACATATTCAACGATGACTTTAGTGATCGAATGAACCATTCACATATATTACCAATTCCCTTTGTCTCGCGATATTTTACTTGTCCGAGGTTTGATCTTCGGTATCACTCTATACCTTGTTCAACCTCGTCTCCTGACAAGTACTCTTTACTCGTACCGTGGTATGTGGTCTCTTATGAACTCATTCATATGCTTGCAAGACATTAGACGACATTCCACCGAGAGGGCCCAGAGTATATCTATCCGTCATTGGGATGGACAAATCCCACTGTTGATCCATATGCCTCAACTCATACTTTCCGGATACTTAATCCCACCTTTATAACCACCCATTTACGCAGTGGTGTTTGGTGTAATCAAAGTACCTTTCCGGTATAAGTGATTTACATGATCTCATGGTCATAAGGACTAGGTAACTATGTATCGAAAGCTTATAGCAAATAACTTAATGACGAGATCTTATGCTACGCTTAATTGGGTGTGTCCATTATATCATTCACACAATGACATAACCTTGTTATTAATAACATCCAATGTTCATGATTATGAAACTAATCATCCATTAATCAACAAGCTAGTTTAAGAGGCATACTAGGGACTTCTTGTTTGTCTACATATCACACATGTACTAATGTTTCGGTTAATACAATTCTAGCATGATATATAAACATTTATCATAAACATAAAGATATAAATAATAACCACTTTATTATTGCCTCTAGGGCATATCTCCTTCAGTCTCCCACTTGCACTAGAGTCAATAATCTAGTTTACATTTGTAAAGATATAACACCTTGGCCTTCCGGTGTTTTATCATGTATTGCTCACGGGAGAGGTTTTTAGTCAACGGATCTGACACGCTCAGAAACGTATGTATTTTGTAATTCATTTGCGTCTCAACGCATCACTCATTTCCAAATGAGTCGGCATTAAATATGTTTGGTCTTCTGGTGGAACCTTAATTCCGCGGTCTGAAATATGTCACTAATATTGTCATATACAATATAGCTTCAAAGTTCTGATTCCGTCGGAACTACACCATGTTCTCAAAGAACCTCTTGACTTAACATCCTTTGTCATTGTCAAAACAATGACATACTCTGCCTTCTTTTGTAGAATCCATCACAATATTTAGAACTCTTCTAAATCTAGCATAGACAACTTCTAGCTCATTATGCTACCTTTTAAACAACACTTAGTCTAATTTGAGATTGAAATTATATTTTATATGTGACAAAACCAATATCGGTGTAACACCTTACAGCGATTTGTTTGTCATTTCTTCATACAAAAATATATATATATCCTTAGTTCTTCTAAAGTACTCAAGGATATTCTTACTGTCGTCCAATGATCATCATATGAATCATTCTGGTATATGCTCATAACACTTTATAGCACATGATATCTGATTGTGTACATATTATTCGTGATCTATAATCACTCATGTGTTTTTACTCATTGAGTGTCAGATACACTCAAGTCTTGTTAAACCTTCACATGACAAGAACATTTTCTTAATATTTCTATATTGAACTACTTCAATATCCATCATATGTACTTTGACTTAAACTTATTTATGTGTTTCAATCTATCTTCATAGATCTTGACACTAAATTTGTTTCAGTCCATATCCTTTCATTGAAGTTAATTCTCAATGAAACCTTTTAATCAAGTATATAATTACATCATTTATAACCAACTATATGTCACCTACATAAAGTATTATAAATGTGTCTTAGCGCTCCCACTTAATTTCTTGCAAATGCAAGCCTCCTCATCGTCTCTGATGAAATCAAAAACTCCTTGACTATTTCATCTGGTGAAGATTCCAACTCCGTGATACTTACTTCATCCAATTGAAGCTTGTATAGCTATCTAGTATTCCACGGACCAGCAAAACTCTTGGTTGTATCTTGTATACATACTTCTGTTAAGTAGTGTATTTTGCCATCCTACTAGCATATCTCATAAAAGAAATATGTAGTGATTACTAGAATAATCCACATAGACTATAAGCATTGCTACGGAAGATCTAATCTTATCGTATTCAACTCTTTGAATTTTGTCGTAAACAATTTTTCGACAAGTCAAGCTTTCTTCAAGGATATTTCATCCAAGTCTATCAATTTCATAGATCTATTTACTTTCATAAAGTATTCATCTATCTTGGATTTCATGGCGTATAGCCATTTTAACGGAGTCAGGGCCCATCATAACTTCTTTGTTTGTAGTTGGTTTATCATTGTTCAAAATCAATCCTTTGTTCACAAATCATTTATTTGATCACAAAGTAAACCATACCTACAAGGTTCAATATGTACTTCGATCTCCATGGCTAAAACACTTTGTAGTCATGGGAGCCATGATCGTCGTGGCCGCTTCCGAAACAAATTCCGATGCTGCGCTACTCTGATCATTATGCTCAGGTTCATAAACCTTATCAAACTATATTGTCCTCCCACTCAAAAACTTCACTAGAAACAATTTCTTGGAAATAAGAAACATTGACAAACACTTTTGTCTTTGTCTCCATAGTGGGAAGAATTCCCAATCAATTCTCTGGGATAACCAAAAAAGACATTCATCCGATTTTTGGTTGTAAACTTATTTACTTATGCTATGCATACCAAAATTTAAGAAAAGACTATCAGGTTTCATACCCATGCCATAACTCGTATGGTGTCATTTCAACGGATCATGATGATGCTCTATTCAGTGTAAAAGCGGTAGTCACTAAAGCATAATCCACAAAAATATAATGGCATCAATATTTTATCTCATCATTGATCCAACAAAGTTTGGATATATCTCTTGGATACTTCATCATCACTATGATACTCCAAGAAACGTAAGTTGTAGAACAATTTCATAACTCTCTTAGATGTTCGCTAAAACTCGTAATTCAAATATTTTCACCATGATCCAATCATAGATATTTGACTTTTCTATTACGATGATTTTCACTTCATGCTGAAATTTATTTGAAACCATTCAAATGTTTCAAACTTCTTTCTTATTGAATATATCCACATATATATACTCAATTTATTGTTGAAAGTTTTCATGAAGTAGAAGAATCTCCCGCACACAACTATGCCCAGTGAACCACATACATCATCATGTATTTTTCCACTAAGTTTGTTGCCCGTTCAACTCTTCGGCCTATGAACGGTATTTCAGTCATTACCTTTTAGAAAAGATTTTGCAATTGCCAAATGATTCAAAAATCAAATGACTCCAAAATCCATTTTCATGGAGTTCCTTCATGCATTCCTTTCTAACATGACCTAAATGGCGGTTCCACAAATAAGTGGAATTCAAATCATTTGCCTTATGGCATTTTAGCGTCAGTGTTATGTATGTGTGTTTCACCATTAAGATTTATAATAACTTATCCATCGTACATGGAGTAATGTCATAATTTGAACAACCCATTGTTTTCATTTGACCAGAGCAAAATAACAATTATTTAGTTCTTTATTATAAATTCTAAGGGCTAGATAGAATGCTAACGACGAACATAATAACACTTTATTTTGTTCCAGACGTGTATCCTTATCATATTCCTTGTCAGTCACTTAGGCCATTGTATTCTTGTATTGCGTTGTTTAGTATGACACTTCATACCAACCAATATAGTACTAATACCCAAGAATTTCATAGTGTGACTTAACTAGGAATACAACCATAACATGTATATCATTTATATACACCTGAGCTAGACTTTCTAGTCTTTTCTTTTCTTTTTGCCAAAATATCTTTTGCAGTTTCTCTTTTAGCTTTCCTCATTATTCAGAAAAACACTTCAACATTAATAACTTCTAGGTTTGTTGGTCAAATACCAATAACCTTGAGGTTCTTACTTTGAAGTTGATCATCATATGACAAGTGTTCCAGATTTCACTATTAGTAACTTTGTAATATGATGAACAATTTCACTCATAATTTTATCTATCATATCATGACGACTTTCCGAGACCATGTCTGTACATGCTAGGCTCGTAAAGTTTTAACCTTGGTATTTGCATGTGCAAATCTAGCTTGCACCCGTTTTATGCACACGTAGAATCTATCACACCCGATCATCACGTGATGCTTCGAAACGACGAGTCTTAGTAACGGTGCATATTTAAGGATGGTCACTTCATGGATATGCGAATATCGTTAGTGCCCCAATAGTTGGAGGATTGTGACGCCTTGCGTCTTCAACCTTCGTACATTCCCATAAAACTTATGAGTTTATGTAGTCTCACCAAACTTTATTCTATCATCTTGCAATAAGGTCTTAGATATCACATATATCTCATACCTTGATTATTTCTGAAAACTAAATTTTCAGCTCCTTACTTTTCAAACAGATTTGAACTTCAAGTTTCACGGAGACAAGATAACTTTAGGTACTAATTGAAACCATAGCTCTTTGAATCAACAATGTGAGGTTTACTAAAAGTTTGCAATAGGACTTAATCAATTCTTGATTCTTTAACAATACGGTACCAATCCGTAAAGTTTCTTGTCAGATTTTAACAGTATTTCTATCTCAATTACAAGACTAGCGCATGGTAGAAAACGGATGCCAATACTACAAAATTAATTCAAAATACTACTCAGACTATGTTTATGATAATTAGTTCATGTTTTAATCTAATTACTAATGAACTCCCACTTAATACAACATCCCTCATAGTTGTTAAGTGGTACACGATCCAAATTCACTACACCAAAAACCGATCATCACGTGAGATGATGTAGCTTCAATGGTGAACATCAACATGTTGATCATATCATCCATATGACTCGTGTTCAACCTTTCGGTTTCCGTTGTCCCGAGGCCATGTCTGTACATGCTAGGCTCGTCAAGCAAACCCAAGTATTCCGCGTGTGCAACATGGCTTACACCCGTTGTATGTCGAGTTTATCACACCCGATCATCACGAGATGCTTCAAAACGTCGAACAATGCAACGGTGCATACGAGGGAAGAACACTTTATTATCTTGATATTAATGTGAGGGATCATCTTATAATGCTACCGTCGCGATCTAAGCAAAATAAGATGCATAAAAGGATTAACATCACATGCAGTTCATATGTGATATGATATGGCCCTTTTGTCTTTGCGCCTTCGATCTTCATCTCTAAAGCACGGACATGATCTCCATCATCAACGGGCATGATCTCCATCATCGTCGGCGTAGCGTCAAGGTTCATGGCGCCGTCTTCATGGTTGTTCACCTCATGTAGCAACTATTACAACTACTTTGAAATACTACTCAACATGAAATTTAAAGACAACCATAAGGCTCCTGCCGGTTGTCACAATACAATAATGATCATCTCATACATATTCATCATCATATCATGGCCATATCACATCACCAAACCCTGCAAAAACAAGTTAGACGTCTCTAATTTGGTTTGCATATTTTACGTGGTTTAGGGTTTTCGTGTGAGATCTAATCTACCTACGAACATGAACCACAACGGTGATACTAGTGTTGTCAATAGAAGAGTAAGTTGAATCTTCACTATAGTAGGAGAGACAGACACCCGCAAAGCCTCTTATGCAATACAAGTTGCATGTCGAACGAGGAACAAGTCTCATGAACGCGGTCATGTAAAGTTAGTCCGAGCCGCTTCATCCCACTATGCCACAAAGATGCAAAGTACTCAAACTAAAGATAACAAGAGCATCAACGCCCACAAACCATTGTGTTCTACTCGTGCAACCATCTACGCATAGACACGGCTCTGATACCACTGTAGGATAACGTTGCATAGAAAACAAAAATTTTCCTACGGCGAACACGCAATCCAAGCCAAGATGCAATCTAGAAGACGGTAGCAACGAGGGGGTATCGAGTCTCACCCTTGAAGAGATTCCAAAGCCTACAAGATGAGGCTCTTGTTGCTGCGGTAGACGATCACTTGCCGCTTGCAAAAGCGCGTAGAAGATCTTGATCACGATCGGTTCCGGCGCCACGAACGGGCAGCACCTCCGTACTCGGTCACACGTTCGGTTGTTGATGAAGACGACGTCCACCTCCCCGTTCCAGCGGGCAGCGGAAGTAGTAGCTCCTCTTGAATCCGACAGCACGACGGCGTGGTGTCGGTGGTGGTGGAGAAATCCGGCGGAGCTTCGCTTAAGCGTGCGGGATGTGGTGGAGGAGAGAGACCGCTAGGGTTTGGGGAGAGAGGGGGGTTGGGCGCCGGCCCTCTAAGGGGTGCGGCCAAGGCTGAGCCAAAGAGTGGCTGCCCCCCTCCCTCTCCTCCTCATTATATAGGTGGAAGCCCCAAGAGTTCTAGTCCAAGTCTTCGAATAAGACCCCAACACTAAAACCTCCCAAAAGTGGGAAACCTACTCAAGGGGGGAGTCCTACTCAAGGTGGGACTCCCACCTTTCCTTGAGGTGGGGCTGGCCGGCCACCAAGGTGGAGTCCACCTTGGACTCCTCCCCTTTAGGGTTTGGCCGGCCATGCTAGTGGAGTCCCTCCGGGACTCCACCTTCCATAGTGCCATTTTTCCGGACTTTTCTAGAACCTTCTAGAACCTGCCATAAATGCACCGGATCATTTCCAAACTTGGAATATGACTTCCTATATATGAATCTTATTCTCCGGACCATTCCAGAACTCCTCGTGATGTCCGGGATCTCATCCGGGACTTCGAACAAATATTCGAACTCCATTCCATATTTCAAGTGCTACCATTTCAACATCCAACTTTAAGTGTGTCACCCTACGGTTCGAGAACTATGCGGACATGGTTGAGTACTCACTCCGACCAATAACCAATAGCGGGATCTGGAGATCCATAATGGCTCCCACATATTCAACGATGACTTTAGTGATCGAATGAACCATTCACATATATTACCAATTCCCTTTGTCTCGCGATATTTTACTTGTCCGAGGTTTGATCTTCGGTATCACTCTATACCTTGTTCAACCTCGTCTCCTGACAAGTACTCTTTACTCGTACCGTGGTATGTGGTCTCTTATGAACTCATTCATATGCTTGCAAGACATTAGACGACATTCCACCGAGAGGGCCCAGAGTATATCTATCCGTCATTGGGATGGACAAATCCCACTGTTGATCCATATGCCTCAACTCATACTTTCCGGATACTTAATCCCACCTTTATAACCACCCATTTACGCAGTGGTGTTTGGTGTAATCAAAGTACCTTTCCGGTATAAGTGATTTACATGATCTCATGGTCATAAGGACTAGGTAACTATGTATCGAAAGCTTATAGCAAATAACTTAATGACGAGATCTTATGCTACGCTTAATTGGGTGTGTCCATTATATCATTCACACAATGACATAACCTTGTTATTAATAACATCCAATGTTCATGATTATGAAACTAATCATCCATTAATCAACAAGCTAGTTTAAGAGGCATACTAGGGACTTCTTGTTTGTCTACATATCACACATGTACTAATGTTTCGGTTAATACAATTCTAGCATGATATATAAACATTTATCATAAACATAAAGATATAAATAATAACCACTTTATTATTGCCTCTAGGGCATATCTCCTTCAGACACATGGTAAATGTGATGTTTCTATTGGAAAGAGTGATTTAATTATGGGTGAAAATCCACATTTACCCCTAAATGTACATTTGTGACCCTATTACCCCATTCAGTGGAAAACAATACTACCACAATATCTCATCTAAGAATATTTGAACTCGGTTTTACCATATTTTAGCATTTTGCCCATTTTGTTAGATAGGACCGGCATGTATGTTAGGTCGATGTGGCACAAAAATAATGTGTCAATCTTGGATGGTGTAATCGACGATCATGTGGGGTAATCTAAAAAAAATTATACTAGATGACATACATGATGTCACCAATGCACAAGTGGAATTCACTCTTTAATTATTGTCATTTGAAAAATATATGCACACATCTTTGTAATTGTAAACTTGATCTACAACTTAATTGACTCGGAAATTAATATTTCTCAAACGACTTAAATTATACTCGGCATTGGGCCCGAGAAAATGTGTAGTGTTGAGGTTCACTTGGTGAAACTCGTAAAATTGGCATGTTTTCTTGATATATATATATATTGGGGGTGGGGGTTAAATTAGGAAAGGAAAGTAACGTATATCTATATTTTAATCCAAGTCCAAGTATAAGACACAACTCCACAAAGAAGAGAAATGTATTGTTGATAATAATAATGGGCCAAATTATAACACCAAATCGCATTAGCTACTATTGATTTTGAGTATCGAAAATACTTTTGTACACCCACGCATGGGTGTGGGTGTTTCCGTCACCATTAATTTATTCCTCGAGATTTGTGCCCATCATGGTAGATGAAAAGATTCCTTTCTATTTCCTATTTTTATCCGAATCTCAAAGCACAATGGACGGTGACGGAAACACTCACACCCATACGTGGGTGTATAAAGTTTATTTCTATATCTTTGTTTCTGACCGAGATCTCAATTTGGCACATGGGAGGATATGCTCCTGCCATTTGAAAAACATTTTGAAATGTCAAAAAAAATTCAAACTAAAACTTTCACGCTTACGTATCGATATTCTATGTGCGCACATCACGTTTTGCGAAAAAACGATATTTTTTGTGACTTGTGTGAAAAAGACAAAAAACAACGTCACCTAGACAACGTTTTTTACACCAAAATTTATCTTTTTTACACATGACACTAAAAATGTCGGTTTTCCGTGGAACGACTTTGTGTGCGTGTAGAATTTTGAGATGTACTCATTAAATTTTATTTATGAATTTTAATATTTTAAAAGTGTATTTAAAACGAAATTTAAAAACCGGGAGCACACGCTCCGGGTGCCAAAACACCACTCCCGTTTGTGACTATTCTTCAAATTTTTGTGCCATATTATATGTGAGTTGTGTCTATGTCCTAGCTATTGTCATAGTATTCTAAATTTTTTGGGTTTGATAAAGGTCGGTGTATCTGTGATGATGAGCTAGAGTTTATATTTCTTCACAAAAATAAGACTAATATGCACAATCTTTGATGTCACTTGACACTAGGGGTGTAAACGGATAGGATAATTTCCGCACCAAATTTGTTTTCTTATCCGTTTTAGAGAATTCATATCCGGTTTGAAGGAATATGATAGATAAAGATATCTAATACTGAACGTGTCACTGAATAAGGTATAGGATATGGTATGTCAAATAGCACCCGCATACCTGTATCTAAAAATTATTTAGGATTACCCAATGGTTTTTATCCGAATAATCCAATTTTGATCTGAATCTTCAAAGCTAATAGTATGTAATAGTTAGTGGGTTGCCAACTTCGTCCATTAAACAATAGCTCACATATATTGCCACTATGTTGAATATGAGTGTTTTGTTGAATCATTTTATCAATAATTTTCAGTTGTACAGTTTGCGGACATGTTAATGCGCCTATATATCCGATTAATTTTGTTTCTATCTTGAGTCTGCTCTCTTCCGAATTTGCGGTCTCATATTTCCGAATTCGGAATTCTGAATTGATCATTATCCGATCCGCTCTGAATCCAACGTGAAAACTAGATATATTATATAATGATAGAAAAATCGATCTGATTCCGTTTACATCCCTAGGGAACACCACAAATATGTGTGTAGTGCCGCGATTAGGATGAGCCACATGTCCGGGTGCACGAGATATCCTCCCCCATTGGGAGGAGTAGTTACCCCCATAACGTACTTGGTTTTTTGATCTCCTTTTTCTCTGTAGGGAATGGATTTAGTTCGTGGCCAAATGATCAGCATTTATTTGACTTCGTACAAACGGTCTCTTATTCCAGTTCGTTCTTCGTTTACTTAAGACATGTGAAACACGTGGTGTCATCAAGTCGTGTACCGTACACACACCCAAATCGAGATAGCAACGCGCGTTCAATCCTATCTTTGATTTGAAGAGAATCGTTATCTAAAAATAGTTCTTTCTTTGAAATAGAACCAAGTGAAGAATGGACAGCTCATGAGTGAGTACGTAGGTAGAATAGTAACTCAAGGGATCGAGCAGATTCATTTTGACATTTGCGCCTCTCGTGTAAAATTTCAAAGGTTACGTGAGAACCTGTGATTCGTAGCTAGCTAGCCAGGGAACGATCGATACGACAAATTTGACCCTGGCATATACGCACAAATTCGAACATTGCTGGTTAGCTGCTTGAGAGTTCAGACATACCCATACGCATCTCGCTTAGGAAAACCACGGGTAATTCACCGCAAATTTCAGGTACAAACCGTCCCAACAATAATACAAACGACGAACAAGAGTGCTATTTTGTTCTGCTCGCAGATTTGGATGTATTCAGGAGAAAGTGTCGCTGGAAGTAGCTAAGAATTGTTATCCATGTTTGCCTAGGTGCAAATAATGTAAGTAAGCGAGACTTGACGAGGATTTCTTAGTTTGACACCGTGTTTTCTTAGCATATGACATGACACGCACCAAATTGATTTATCAATGGAAAGGGAAGTAAGTACTAGATTAATAGCTGTACGTCTTGTACTTGCATGCATGCATAAATGATGGTAGTGACAATGATAAGACAGCTAACTTCATGCAGTGTGTGCAAAGAGACTGTGTGAATCATATGTGAATATACATTCTTCTATAGTATTCTTCAACTGAAATACATATGAACCACACACTAGAAACTGTATGGTACGATACTACACTAGTTGATTGGAATTGGACTGACGCGTTCCAGTTAATTTGTACACAAACAATACATCAACAATTCGTGAATAACTAGCATACGTACCACCTACGTAGCCAAGGGTATCATACGTAGGCAAAATATGTGCATCGCTGCGTAAATAATTAGGCTAGTCATAGCGGAGAATAATATCGACATGTTACTAATCTATACTACTATCTTCATATTAGAAAAATCATAGATATTATAACATTGAAATATGTCTTCGACATATTTTGAACTATCAAAAAAATTGAAACAAAAAATTCGTACGTACATCTTTAGATGCTACACGCTCACAAAGTTGTTTCATGAAAAATCGACTTGCCGTGTGGCGCGTGTAAAAAAGACAAAATCTGGTGCTGGAAAGAAGACTTTTCAGAAGATAAATTTTCTTATTTTACATAGACCACAAAAATATCTGTTTTTCACGAAACTTGACTAACGCACATATATTGTGGAGATGTATATGTAGAAATTTTCGTCAAAATTTTTTGACACTTCGAAATGTGCCTTTTCGGTAGCGGAAGCATATGCACCTGGAGCCGAATTGATTTTTCGTTGGTGTTTTGGAACATGGGAGCATATGCTTCCTCTATTTTGAAATGCATGTTACACACATCTTGAATTAAAAAAAATTGAAACAAAAAATTCACACGTACATTTTCACGTGCTACGCGCTCACAAAGTCGTTTCACAAAAAATCAACTTGTCATGTGATGTGTGTAAAAAACACAAAATTCAATGCTAAATATAATGCTTTTCACAAGATATTTTTTCTCTTTTTTATATAGTTTATAAAAAATATTAATTTTTCGTGAAACTTGACGAACACACATATACTATGGAGATGTACATGTAGAATGTTTTGTCAAAAATAGTTCAATACTACAAAATGTGATTTTTTTTATAGAGGGAGCATACGCATCCGGGAGCCGAATTGAATTTCTATGAAAGGCTCAATTATTATATCGTAAACTTACTTTATCATAGGACGTGCTGCTATAGTAACATAATATGCTATCATAATATCGGACTCGTGTGGTTGTATGTTAGTACTACCTCTGTTCCAATAAAAAAAAATTATACATTTTATTAAAAGTCAAACTTCATAAATTTTGACTAACTTTTTTAAAAACTCATTAACAAGTACAATCTGAAATCAACATCATTAAATATCAATATAATATCATAATTCTTGGTTGTCTTTTCTAAATTTTTAGTCAAAGTTAACTTGGCTTGACTTTTTTTAAAAAAATATAGGCATCATTTATTGGGACGGAGGGAATACTACATATGTTAATCGCAGTATAACTAGTCTTGGGAGACTTAAACATCTACTTGATGGCCAATATATGGTGCCATGATGACTTAGCAGGAGGTGTGGATTGGCACTTTGCAGGAAAAAAATATAATAAACAGAAAATTTTGGGAGAGGGGGAGAATATAAACTATAAATTAATAAAACAAACAGGCAACTTATTTTTCAATAGAACTAAAATATTATTTAAAATTTATGGAAAAAATAATTGCTCACGCTAGGCTACAGCCGGCTGTAAAAACGCACATCAGCAGCCTCCTCCCGAGTCATCCGTAAGTGATCAGATCATGCGCATTCGATTATGTAACAAAACCGTTTCCTATTTAACCAAATATTTATGTGTTTGTATCATCCATCTGTAGCACTTTTTCCTGAAAACTGCAAAACTTGTGACATATGTCAAAACATTTGTAGCACTTTAAACATCATGTAAAAATGGTACACTATGTAGCGAATCCCTATTTTTTAGAGAAAAAACAGAAAATTATGTTACTATCTTCAACAAAAGAAACCAGCACATCAAACATTTTTGTCTAAACTCATCCAACATTCCAGGAACACGTATGTAACATTGGTCCAATCCATCGACAACGCACATACAAAAGTTATTGTAGCAGTTTTCTCATACTGGCACAACAAAAATGATGGACACGTGAACCAAAATGCCACGCCATATGTAACATCAACAACATTTCCAGAACAAAAAAAGGACGTTCGCTAGGCATCGTCTTCTTCGAGTCTGGTGGCCAGTGGGGGAATTCCCCATCCATGTCGGAGGTCCTGGACTGAGCTCACCGGCCAGACATCTGGCTCGTAGAGAGATTCCCTGTAGGCAGATCCCGTGACCCTCATGACTAATCCATTCCTGGGGTCATCTTCTCCGTAGGCAAATTTTGTTCCTTCAATGAGCTTTCCCTGGTCGATACGTCCAGCATCTGGGCTTCGCGCGCCTTGCAAGTGATGATTTCTCTCTTGGGCTTCAAGGCCCATCATATATTTCGAATTGTTTGTTGACACGGACAAAGTAAGGGAAAACCTCTGAAAGAATTTCCATATTGACCTTGGACATATAAGAGTTCCGAATCGAATCTCTTTAGAAAGAGGATCTTTTGTCTCATGGTAGCCTGCTCTCGAAGAGTTAGCAATGGTTTAGCTGAAAATCTTAGTTTATCAGAAGCTTGGTCTAAAATTCCCGAAAAATTAGCCTTTTATGATTATATTGGTAATAATCCGGCAAAAGGGGGATTATTCAGAGCAGGTTCAATGGACAATGGGGATGGAATAGCTGTTGGATGGTTAGGACATCCTGTCTTTAGAGATAAAGAAGGACGTGAGCTTTTTGTACGTCGTATGCCCACTTTTTTTGATATCACTATTCCACAGATCTCAAGAAAACGAATTGAACAAGTTTGATGGCTGGAAGAAGCCTCTCCTTCCTCCGGCTTAACACCGGCGGTCTGTTCAGGGTTCCAAACTCATAGTGGCAACTAAACACGAGGGTTGCGCTCGTTGCGAGACTTAACCCAACACCTTACGGCACGAGCTGACGACAGCCATGCACCACCTGTGTCCGCGTTCCCAAGGGCACCCCCCTCTTTCAAGAGGATTCGCGGCATGTCAAGCCCTGGTAAGGTTCTTCGCTTTGCATCGAATTAAACCACATGCTCCACCGCTTGTGCGGGCCCCCGTCATTCTTTGAATCACACCAGGTGTACTAATGTCGGGTACCCAATAAATGGTGCCCACATCACTCACCGGCCAGGCATCCGGCTCGTAGAGACGTTACCCGTAGACAGATCATGTGACCCCCAGCACCAATCCATTGTTGGGGTCATCTTCTCCAGGTCTAGCAGCAAGATCTGGACGCTCGAAGGAGCTCTGGTGGAGGAGGCACACGGAAGAGCACCAGCGTGAGGCGATGAGAGGTGTTTGATGAGCAGCAGTAGAGCATGGCCGGTGAGCTTTGGCCGTCGGCAGCGTGTGGAGGAGCTCCAGCGAAGGACCGGCAGTTGGCACATTGGGGAGCAGTCGGAGAGTCTGTCGGCAAGCAGGAGGAGACGCTGCTGACGAGCAGCACAAAATTGCCCAGCCAGCGAGAGCAACATCAAGCAGAATCACACCAGCAACATCAAGCAGAATAACACAGAGAAGAGAAAAGGCCGCTCTGCACAACTGCATCTTGTGATGGATGTAACCGCCTGTACGTAGTTACAGCCGGCTGGTGAATAGAGTTCTTCATAAATAATGGATATCATGTTTCCCCAAGAATCAGGGGAAAAAAACTGGGCACGCTTCAGTTGCTTGAATTTTCATTTCTGGCGCAAACAAATCATTGGCGTGGTCACTGGTGAAGTAATGAATAGACCTTAACTTTGACCTGTCATTTACGAGAGCGTTCATATTTCCAAGCACAATCGTCATGCAATTGCTGCCGTCCACGATCGACGGTTTCTAGCGCGACCGCGTGAAACCGTCACACCGTGTCCACGCTCGACGTCTAAAAAACGGTATATGCCCAGCATTTTCAGAGCAGACGGTGTAACGAGCGCTTTAAAAAAAAAACTCATAATTACGTCAGCAACGTAGGGATCCGGCCAACACAAGAGTCGTACCGTTTTTTATGCATGAACTGGTATTACAGGTTCGTAAGGTATTTACTGATTTGGTCTTGTGGAGTGGCACACTTTTGTCATCGATGATAACCTACGGAACCATAATTAACCAGCTTCACATCATGTCATGTTGTGTGCCGTATCAAAGCAACCAGATATTCAGATCACTCCAAGTACTCAACGGCCTTGTTTGTACCTGTCTACGACCGTGCATGCATTGCTATATGAGCACAAACCGGCTAATTCAGGACTTTCAGATAGGATCGGCATGACCAGCTTCACATCATGTCATGACCATGCATGCATTGCCATATTTTAGCAATTTTCCCGTTCTATTAGATAGGATCGGCATAAAAATATGTGTCAATCATGGAGGGTGTAATCGACGATCATGTGGAGTAATCTAAGGAATTTTGTACTACATGACATAAATGATGTCATAAACGCACAAGTGAAATTCATTCTTAATTTAATTATTGTTATTTGGAAAATTGCCTTCAAAAATATATGCACACATCTTTCTAATTGTAAACTTTATCTGCAACTTAATTGACTCTGAAACTAATATTTATCAGCGACTTAAAAATATTATACTGGGCATTGCAAAAGGAAAAAAAATGTGTAGTTTTGTGGTGCACTTGGTGCACCTGAAAAAGTCGGCATATTTTCTTGATAAATTAAGGGGGAAATTAATTAGGAAAGGAAACCAACATATCTATATTGTCACAGTAATCCAAGTCTAGGTATAAAACACAGCCCCACAAAGAAGAGTAATGTACCGTTGTTAATAATATTGGACCAAATTCTAACACCAAATTGCATTAGCTACTATTGATGTTGAGCATATGGCTTATTTCTAGATCTTTGTTTCTGACTCTTTGTTCAAATTTGTGTGGCATGTTTTATGTGAGTTGTGTCGATGTCCTAGCTACTGTCATATATTCTAAAATGTGTGGGTTTGATAATCGAGTCGGGTGCATATGTGATGATGAGCTAGAGTTGGTAACATGTCATGTCAATCCACTATATTTCTTCACAAAAATAGGACTAATTTGAAAAACCTTTGATGTCACTTGACACTAGGGGTCTAAACGGATAGGATAATTTTCACAAAGAATTCCTTTCCATGTCCATTTCAGAGGATCCATATCATGTTTGAAGGAATCTGAGAGATAAGGACATAAGTGAGTTGTTGAGTTCGTCCATTAAACAATAGCTTACCTATATAGTCACTCTATCGAATATGAATGTTTTGTTGAATCGTTTTATCAATTATTTTTGGTTGTATAGTCTGCAGACTTACTTATGTGTGTACATGTTTGATTAATTTTGTTTCTATCCCGAGTCGGTCACATATTTCCGGATTCGAATCCATAGCCGGTCATTATCCGACCCGCTCTGAATCCTCGTGAAAACATGGTTTATGATATGATAATAGGAAAATCCGATCAGATCCGCTCCCTACTTGACACGACAAATATGTGTGTAGTACCGCCACTAGGGTGCGCCACATGTCCCGGTGCACGAGATATTCTCCCCCATTGGGACAAGTAGTTACATATCCACATAACGTATTTGGGTTATTTTGCTCTCTTTTTTCCCCACAGGGAGTGGATTTAATTCGTGGCAAAATGATCAGCCTATTTCGTTCTTCGTTTACTTAACACGTGTGTAACACGTGGGGTCATCAAGTCTACGATCTCATATTTCCGGATTCAAATCCGTAACCAGTCATTATCCTATCCGCTCTGAATTCACCGAAAACATGGTATATCATATGGTAACAGATAACTCGGATCCGATCCGATCAATTTACGTCCCTACATGACAACCGCAAATATGTGTTTAGGGTGGCTACTAGGATGCGCCACATGTCCTGGTGCATGAGATATTCTCGCCCATTGGGACAAGTAGTTACATGTCCATGTCACGTACTTGGGTTTTTTGCTCTTTTCTTCTATAGCAAGTTGATTTAATTTGTGGCCAAATGACTACCGTAGTTCGTTCTTCGTTTACTTTACACATGTGTAACACGTGGGTATCAAGTTTGCAATCTTATATTTTCATATGAAAATCCATAACCGGTTATTATCTGACCCGCTCCGAATCTAACGTAAAAACATAGTATATATATAATATGTAACAGAAAACTCTGATCTGGTCCATTTACGTCCCTACATGACACCGCAAATATGTGTAGTGCCGCGAGGGTGCGCTGGATATTCTCCCCCATTAGGACAACTAGTTACATGTTCACGTAGCGTATTTGGGTTTTTTTGCTCTCCTTTTTCTGCAGGGGGTGGATTTAATTCGTGCCCAAAATGATTAGCATCCTACGAACGGTCTCTCATCCCAGTTCGTTCTTCGTTTACTTAACACCCGTGTAACACGTGGGGTCAGTCATCAAGTGGTGTACCGTACACCCAAATGGAGATATGAACGCGCCTTCAGTCCTATCTTTGATTTGAAGAATCGTTATTCTCTCTTTGAAATAGAACCAGGTGAAGAATGGACAGCTGAGTGAGTACGTAGGTAGAATAGTAACTCAAGCGATCGAGCAGATTCATTTTGACATTTGAACCTCCGGTGTCAATTTTCTAAGGTTCCGTGAGAGAACCTGCGATTCGTAGCTAACCATGGAACGATCGATACGACGAATTTGACCTTTCATATAAGCACAAATTTGCAGCTTGTACCGTTGCTGGTTTAGCTGCTTGAGAGTTCAGACATACACATGCGCATCGCCGAGGGGAAAGAACGCGAAATTCACCGCAAAATTTAGTCACGGACCGTCGCAAAAATTAGGACGACGGTCGAGACTGCTATTTTGTTCTACTCGCAGTCGTGGATTTATTCGGACAGAGTGCCGCTAGAGGTAGCTAAGAATTGTTGTCTGTGTTTGCGTAGGCGCAAATAATATAAGTAGACGCGGAATTCTTAGTTTGACACCGTGTTTAGTTAGCATGGCATGACATGCGCCTACTTGATCTATCAATGGAAAGGGAAGTAAGTACAGATTAATAGCAGTCCGTCCTGTCCTTGCATGCATGCATAAATGCTGATAGTGACAATGATATGACAACTAGCTAACATCATGCAGTGTGGCGCAAAGAGACAGTGTGAATCATATGCGCATATACATCCATCAATAATATTCTTCAGCTGAAATACACACGGACCACACGTTAGAAACCGTTCGCTACGATATTACACTAGTTGATTAGAATTGGACTGACGCGTTCCAGCTAGTTTGTACATAATAATACAGCAATAATTCTTGTATAACTATACATACTTTAATACGTACCTGGCTACATATAAAAAAGTTAAGTTGGGTGCATCGCTACTCCCCAATAAGTAAGGTATTTTTTCCCTGAAGTTTTTTTAATATGATTTCAATCCTATATAAAAGAACAATTTTGTTAAGTTAGCGTTGGTTCAAGTTATACACCATTCGATTGTATCCTGATTCATGCATATAAGTTGTAAGTGGGGTTGTAACTGAGTTTATTTTTGAGTGAATTCTATTTTTTACCTCGTAGTTCTGCAGTTGTGACACTAATTGCTCCGTTTAATAAAAAAAATCATCTAGATTATGCATTTTAGACTATTTGGACCCTCGATTTCTGGTGCGTATTCATTGGGAAAGCTATAAGGTGATTACCTAAGTTCAAAAATATCAATACGGGAACAATGAATGAAACAATTGGA
Source organism: Lolium perenne (assembly GCF_019359855.2). Lineage (NCBI taxonomy): Eukaryota > Viridiplantae > Streptophyta > Magnoliopsida > Poales > Poaceae > Lolium > Lolium perenne. Next base: position 218,153,836 of record NC_067248.2, on the reverse strand, counting down.
TAAGAGAAGTCTGGACATAATCATAGACGAGGGCTTCCGATATTTACACATTTTGTCGCACCACATCGACGAAATACGTCGGCCCTATCTGACAAAAACAAACAAAACTCTAAATTGAGGTAAAACCATGTCTAAAAACTCCTGGATGGGATAGTTTTGTAAAAGTTGCACTAAATGGAGTAATATGTGTCACAAATACGCAACTATAGGGTAAAAAATGGAATTCTCTCTTTTTTTTTTAATTGCAAGTGAGAATGCACCTAGTAAAATGCTCGGACCTTGATATTGATTTATTATTCTTGCTAGTCATGAGTAATGAGTTGATGATGTTAAGTGGATTCTGGAAACTAGTCAAACTCATAAAAGAAAGGATGTTTATAATTTATCATTTCCATTTCTACATATCTCCTTCTCTCTAAATTATCGTCATTTAGATATTTTTTATGTTCAGTAGACTGAGATGCAACCAGATATATTCGTCACTAGATTGCCAACAACACGTGTGCTAAGTCATCATGACACCATATGTTGGTCATCGACTAAACCTATCTGATTCTCTAGCTACTCCCTCCATACCGGTTTACAAAGCAATTACGTATTTGGAGAAAAAACTTTGACCACTAATTTGATCAGCATATAAGATATATATCACAAAAATTATACTACTAGAAACTTCTTTTGAATATGAGTCCAATGGTATAATTTTTGTAACATATATCTTATATTTTGTTAATTAAATTTGTAGTCTAAACTTTTTCTCGAAATATGTAATTATCCTATAAACCGGTATGGAGGGAGTAGTAGAAGTTTAAATAATCAATATCATATTTATCCTTGATTCATGAAAAAATTCAGCACATCTCTCAGATGGGAACGTGCCTTCATATTTATAATTCTGCATTCGGCCAAAATTTCTTGTTTATCTAGTACGGAGTATTCAGGAAAAAGTCAGTAGCATAGACCTTAGACTGACATTGACGACAGAGCTCCCGGCCATTTCCATTTTCAAAGCACAATCGTCATGCAATTGCTAAGGTCCACGACCGACGATTTCTAGCGCGAGCACATCAACCGTCACGCCGTGTCCATGATCGACGTCTAAAAAACGGTTATCTGCCTAGCATTTTCAGACCAGACGGTGTCACAAGCACTTAAAAAATCATAATTACGTCTGCAACAACGGATCCAACACAAGAGTCGTATCAGCAATATTTTCCCGATTAATTGATCGTCTTGTGCTACCATGGACTTGTGTACCGTTTCTCCATTGTCAGTTTACCTCTTCTCCATGGACTGGCATTACAGATTTGGTCTAGGAGAGTACACTTTTGTCATCGGAGATAACCTGGGTAGTTATAATTAATCAGCTCCACATCATGCCTGCTGGGTGCCGTATCAATGCAACCAGATATTCAGATCAGTCCAAGTAATTAACCACCTCGTTCGTGCCCACCTATAACCGTCCATACATGCATTGCCATGTGAGCACAAACCGTTTAATTCAGGGCTTTCAGAGCATCTCCAGTCGCGTCCCCCAAACCGTCCCCCAAAGGGATTTGGGGCGCGCCGGACAAAAAAAGAGTTCCAGCCGCGTCCCCCAAAGCCCTTTTTTGTCCGGCGCGGCCCGATACGGTGTCCGGCGCCCCGAGTCCGTCCCCGTCCCACAGGGGACGCACCGGGGACGCCGGACACAACGAAATGAGAGGCGAGGAGGCGCGGGGCCGACCCGTCAGCGGCTCGGACGCTCAACCGCCACATACGTAGCGACGGTGCAGTTGACAGGAAGCGGAACCGTCGCATTGGCAACCGCGTCGACGACGCGCCAACCCCGCCGAAATGGAGCGCCGACTCCTCGGAAGAGCAACCGCTGCTCTCTTCGACTTCTGCGCCGCCGTTCATCCGCGCTCAATAAGACCCGTACGTACGCCGTCATTCATCCAAGCCTCCATCCGACACCTCCAGCGACGATGAGCTACATCTCCCAGCTCCCGTCCGACACCTCCAGCGAGGGAAAGCCTGCTGGCTGGCGCCATTGGTGGGACAAAGCCAGGACGCCGAGCAGCGGCGACGATTCCCCGCCGCCAGTTGACAGCGAGGAGGAATGGCTGGGCTGGGAGGAGGAGGAAGAAGAGAGCGAGGCCGCGGCGGCGGCGGTGGCCCGTGCGAAGGCGAAGGCGGCCAAGGCGAAGGCTGCCAAGGCCAAGGCCGCCAAGGCCAAGGCCAAGGCCAAGGCCAAGGCCAAGGCGCAGCCGACGAGCACCGGCGACGACGACGCGTCGAGCGCCGACACCGCCTCTTCGGAAGAGGTGGCGAGCAGGAAGCGCCACCGCGATGACGACGACGAGGCGGGGCCATCAGCGAAGAAGAAGAAGTAGATAGTTTATATGTATTTAATTATATTTTTTCGAAGTTTTATATATAATTTGTTTATGTTCAACCGATTTGAATATTATTAAATAGTTTCTTTCTAGCCAAAAAAAATACTTTTAATGTTTGGGGGCGGCGTTTGGGGGACGCGGCTGGGGAGCGACGTCCCCCAAACGCGGCACGAACAAAACACGTCCCCCAAACGCTCGATCCGGCGCGGTTTGGGGGACGGTTTGGGGGACGCGACTGGAGATGCTCTCAGAACCCTGGCCTGGGCTTTTTTTAGAGAAACAAGAGAAGCTTCTTTTTTACGGGGAAACAAAAAAAAGAACTGCAAACTCGTTTCGCACCCCTCATTTCATCTTACTTTGGCAAAAATGGAATGACATTGATATTTCATTTCATTTTTTAAATTTGAAATTCTAAGCTGAAAAAATCAAGTTTGGCTGCCACAATGATTTATGGAACGATTTCCAGAGGAATAACAGAGTTAAGCACATGAATTGATTTACCATACGATACCAATTCGTGAAATTTACAACTGAAATGATGGTTCCAATTCCATGGCAGCCAAACATGTTATGTATGGAACCTCGATTGAATTTCACAATTCTGGCACGAAATGATGGCTGTCAGATGAGCTCTACATGTTCCATTAACAGAAAGGATAGAAGGACCTGAATTCATGTCTACGAACACTTAATACTCGCACTTTCTCAAAGTGAGTTGGGCCAGCTAGCTAGCTCGGTAATGGTTAGAGTGTCCGAATTTGGAGAGATCAATGGATACCTAGACCTACATCTTATAAGCCAATATCAAGGAAAGGCAGGTGTAGATTACGCTTTGTTTTAGAGCTGCTTGATCAGCACGGCAGATGGAAAATGGATCTTCTGCAGAAATATTTCGTTCCAGCATATATTAGTAAAATCTTCAAAATCAAAACTTCTTGCTTGGCCCCAGACAAACATGGCTTATTTACGGTTCGTAGTGCCTACTGGTTCGCCATGGAGGATACATGGGTTTCATCATTGGTTTTTTCTTCAAGTATGGGAACATAACAGTGTGGGATTTAATTTGGAAATCAGACGTGCCACCCAAAGTGCAGCATTTTGCATGGAAGCTTGCAATAAATTCTCTCCCAACATGGTGTAACAAACAGAGATGGAATCTCGAGGTTTCTGATCGGTGACCTGTATGTGAAGTGGAAGCTGAGGACAGTTTCCACCCCTTTATTCGATGTTCCATTGCTAAGAATCTGTGGATTACTATGTCTGAGGTTTGGCATCTCCCTGATATTGACTCAGTTCAGAACACGTGCATTGAGTGGCTTCTCAGCTTTGTTATCTAATACTACAAGGTGTAGTATAAATATTGTGTTGATGACCTTGTGGAGATCCTGGCATGTTTGGAATGAGATTTTCCATGATAAACCACCTCCTCCAGTTGAAGCCTCCAAGAGATTTCTAGTAAATTATCTTGATTCGTTGATCCAAATTAAATATCATTCTGGGAGGAAATAATCAAGGGCAAGTACTTTTCAAATCCTGCGATGAGTGAGCATGACCAGAAGAACAAACGGAAAAACCAAAATCTGCAATGGGTCCTGCTTGCGATAGAGTTTTTTTTCGATAAAGGATGCTTTATTACTTTAATAAGCAATTACATCCAGCCTCTACATAACCAGGATGCACACAGCCGTTTTGTTGTCTCAAGTCCAAAAGGATAAATAATAAAAACTAGGCGAGATACATATCGGAACGATGAATCATATAACGCCTAAAGTGTAGGTGGGGCATCTATCCGTATACTATGCTGCCACCCATGTAGGGAAAAAGTATCCCTCGCCGTAGCCTCCAACCGTGTACAGACCTCCGTACATAGCTGTCGGTTCTCCACTCGCTGTAGAGGTAACCATGAACGGAGAATACTTGTACATCTGTAGATGACCTGCAACAAAGAACAATTTTTGTCATTAAAGATCTTGTCATTTCTACATAGCCAAAGCGCCCAGATAACTGCTAGCGCCCCCACCCTAAGAAGCATCTTAAACCTTGAATCTATACCATGAAGCCAATTGCCAAAGACATTAGCGACACTAGTCGGAGGATACAAGGTAGACGCTACTTGGATGACAGACCATATAGATCTCGCGAACTGGCACTGGAAGAATAAGTGTTTGATTGTTTCGTCCTGATGACAAAAAACACACCGTGTACTTCCATGCCAATTCCGCTTAACAAGATTACGCTTGCGATAGAGTGGTGCAAGGTAAATATTGATGGTTCGTTTGGAGCTAATGGAGATGCAGGTTGTGGCGTTGTTGTAACGGACCATGATGGTACAATTTGGTTGTTTGCTTGTAGACAGCTTTCGTCCTGCCGTGATGCTTTAGAAGCTGAGTTATATGCAGTGCTGGAAGGCTTATCTCTAGCCTTACATTAGTGCAATCAGTCACTGGTAACTGAAATAGATTGTCTGGAGTTGACAAGTCTGCTGAAGAAAGGGGACCTGGATAGATCATTCCATTCTACTATTATAGAGGAAATGAAAACCTTGCTTAAGATCAGACAAACTTGTGTTACTCATGTTAGTAGATCTTAGAATACTAGTAGCCATTTTATGGCTAACTATGCTAGAACTAGAAACCATACGGCAGTGTGGCTATCCTCCGGTCCGTAGGGTTTAGCGGACATTTGCAATAACTTTTGTAGTCTGATTCTCTCAAAAAAAAAAAAAAAACTTTTGTTGTCTGAGTATTTGAGTAATACAAGTAATTTTGCAAAAAGAAAAGCTAGCTAGGCACCCTTTGCCATGGACCGGAAGTAAGATTTCAGGCAACGGTGGAGTGGTACGGCGCGATCGATCTGACGAAGTCTATGTCCACGCCCCTCTCTCTCTCTCTCCGGACTCCGGAGAACCCAGCTGAGTTAGCACGAGCGAGTAGCTAACTAGCTGATGGCAACACGGAAATCAGCGGTCCACCGGCGGTGCACGCGGTCGTGGAAACTGGAAAGTGGTCAGGTCGGAGCGACGACGCATGACCACACCGGGCCCAAATCACGTGTCAACGTCCTCTTTTAGCTACTCCGTCTGTCAATTTATCCTTCTTCCTTCTTACCAAGGGTCTATCAATGTTTCTCATCAAAAGGTTAGTAGGCATGAACTTCTTATTTGACAGCATAGAGAATACAGACCACTGAGATTGGACATGCTGGATACGGCAAAATACTACTCCCTCAGATCTCGCCAGGGCTTTAGTTCAAATTTGGACTAAGCCCCCAACACTTATTATGTATCAGAGGGGGGTAGTAATGATCATCACCCACAAATGACTACCCCATCACAAGCACATAAGATCAAAATGTCTCAAGATAGTTTTGTAAAGAACTATCAATTTTCAAGTTCAGAGCTTAGCATGACACTGTTTGCCCCACATTACATCCTCTCAAGGAAAAAAAAAACTGACGTTCCTTTTCTTAAAAGTAAACTGATACGTTACAGGGGAGCAACTAGCAGTCTAGCACCATGTATGCGCTGTGGTTTTCATGGCATAGTAGCAGAACAGAATGCCTTGACAGAGGAACGGTGTAAAAGGCAGAACGAAGGATTGACAAACCCCACTCACCAGAGTAGTCATCAACTTGTATCAAAAGCCAAGTAGCAGGGCTCTGCTACATCATCCAGAAGTAACATGCCACCTTGTATAATGTCAACCAAGCTACTCAGCCTCCTTAACATCTGAAATCTCCATGTCTGATGCTTTGCTTTCAGGCACACATTCTGGGTCTACCGTCTCATTCCCACCATCGGGTTGCTCGTCTGATCCACCACTCTTCAGGCTGGGTTTCCCATCATCAACTTTTGGGATTTTGAGCCCAAAACGAAATGATATCCTGTCAAGAAGCTCCTTCCCGTCCATGGGAGTAAGCATGACACACAGATTGGTCTTTCCTTTCCAACAAACTATGGCGATTGCATTGGGATCCATGCCTATGGATTCTACATCCTGATGCCCTGGAATATTAACAACGAACGTTCAGTTTTCAGTAAATCGTGATATTCATCATTTTTAAGGGCCAAAATGAAAAGGAGTGTAATGTACCTTCTCGCAGTATTACGACACAACAGCCTCGTAGTAGAGCTGAAGCTTCCTCGCCGAATTTTGCATCCACAAAATCAGGAAATTTAATGATTCTGTACTGTAGAAGGTGCTGGAAGTCTATTGCCGATGCATATAGAATCTGCTTGGTGATGTAAGGAAGCAGCAGAGGCAATCCCTCGGATGACAACCTAAATGTGCATGGTGAATCCTCCTTTGTCGACTGCCTTTCCTGAAAGATAGGGGATGGATGAACGAGTTGCAGTGTTAAATGTAAGGTTTGCGTTCTGAGAAAAGCTTGAATAAATAAACATCACAAATTAGTGGGACACTTACAAATATCTTCAGGCCAAGCGAGGTAATCTTCAGCCGCTCCCCAACTTTTACATTGAGCTCCAACACTTCTTGAACTGATTTTGAGACATAGTATATTCTTTTAACATGACTAGTATCAGGGTTCCTAGTCACAAGATGACCTTCAAGTTTAAATGAATCCTTGATGCCGTAGTAAGATACTATGCTTCTGATTGTCGCTTCATCTTTAAAAAATATCACAGGATCAACCCCTCTCCATCTGGTTTGGTTTTGGTTCTTTCTCTTATCTCTCTTTGATGCTTGATCATTTTGTACCTCAGCAACAATCACCTTAGCTTCCTCGGAACTTCTATCTTCTGAAATTTCATTATCCATGTCTTTGTTTTTTTGTTCATTCAGAACATGGCTGTCATCAACCCCTTGCTGGTTAATAGAAGTTTCTTCAGAGAGCACCTTATCAGATCCTTGACCATTCAGACGATTCAAAGCACCGTCTTTCAAGATACCGTGCTCACCTTTAATCGCTTCTACCACCTGGCTCTCTGAAATTATGTCCAATGTATAGGGTACTTGAGTACTAAGAACCAGCATCCACTATGAGATATGATGCAATTATGATTTAAACATATGGAATAGATGGATGAAAAAAGTACCATTCAGAGGAGAGAGTTTCTGCAGTACGGCAATAAAAAATCCTCCACTGTTTTGGTCATGGGGAACAATTCTCATACAACGATGTAGTGGTAAACTTGAATGCTCTGTACGGATGGAGGTTGAATCTGACTTTTCATCAGAGCGCCTTGGAACTTTACCAGACTCAGATTCATCTTGTTTTATCTCTTCAGTATTGGCATTGTCACCATTATTGCTGCCATTGGTCGCTATCTTTGTTTCTTGTTTTCCTTCTACCATATCCCCTGACTCGTTCATTTCTGCATCGACCACATCTATGTTGACCACATCACTGCCACCCACTGTACAGCTGTCTGTGGCACCTTTACCTGAGGGGAACATACTTGGTGATATTACCTTCTTCCTGTAGTGAAGTACATCTTCATAAGTGCCCACCCAAGAACCACGATCCCGTACCTGTAATATACAGAAACAATCACGGAAAGGAGCAGAGTGCGAAGAATTATTAGATGTATAGAGGCTAACGGCGGTAGAATAATTGTGTCAGAGGATACCAAGAACAAAGAATAAACTAGGATCTGAAATAACAGCAGCTGGGTGTGGCAAGCTTCTTTTGTCTTTTAAGTGCATGATACACTAGAAAGGAATTATTCTTCCTAGTAGAATATTTACACGAATGGGAACATCCTCTCCTTACAGAACTTCTTCTACATCTCTTTACAGAAATTATATTACGAAGAAAAGAATTACATTCAATAAAACATATGAATAGAAAATGTTTGAGATATAGTTGTATAATGTGACATGGAAGTGCAAGTCCAGTTTCCACTTTATCCAGCGCACTAAGCTTTGATTATTGTTAGTGCATAAGGTGTCTAATTAGACCACGAAAAAGATGTAGAACATTACAGGTGATGCTATTCGGAAATAGATGGAATATGTTCTGTCTCATCTTACATGATTTGTTTGTACTATCCTCCACATAGGATGGCACGTTACAAGTTTACAAGAAGCCACGACTTATTAGGAAAAGAAACACCTGGTGGGCAAGATGAGGTACTGTAAACAAGAAAATATGCATGATATAGAAACATGTACACTAACCTTCCAGGTGCTAAGTCCAGGACGGCGGACCAATTCAGGTAGCTCGTTAGAAACATCCAGGAGTTCAACAGAATCCCCACATCTTCGCAGAATCTACATAATTGAAAAAAATGGTCAATGTTGCGAAAGGCACAAGACATACAAATCAACAACTATACAAGAACCTCAGAAAGCAATATGCTAAAAGATGAGGTGTCATGTTTGGACAAATCACAATGCATTTCTCTGACATCAATTTGCCGTGCACTGAACGGTGAACACCACTTTAAGATTTAATGAACCTATTCAGATATATAAAAATATATTACCTCGCCAACAACAGCTTCATTTTCAACAGGATTCAATGAACATGTTGAGTAGACCATCCTTCCACCCACTTTAAGCAAAGCGATACCTGAAACAACGAATATATAAGCCTAACTCCCTGGAGTAGTAAATCATTAACAGGGCAAGTAGCATATAATCAAATATCAAAAAAAAAAATCAATTGTGCAAGGGAGAGACCACCTTAAAGGTGACATAAAATGCTTAAATATGTTTCAAAAAATAAGACCCTAACTTAGAGAACCAACTTGACAATTTCGTGGAGCAGATAATTTGAATGGTGTATCTTTTAATCCTTACCACGCATAGCTATTTCCACTTGGAGACGATGAAGTCCATTACCCATGCCAATATTCCTGGGTAGCCAATTCAGTCGATAAGGAATTACAAAGAAAATGGAAGCAGCAAACAAGCTAAACGATACAGTGCTTACCACGTTCTCCACATATCAGGAGCCTTACGGACAGTTCCATCGCCACTGCATGGCACATCACACAATACACAATCAAATTCCAACCTCTGCGGCTTCGACTCATCTACACATGTTTCCGGACAGAACTTTGCAAGACTACAGCCAGGAAAATTTTGGGCTTCATGATTTGTCACTATCAGATTGGCTGTGCACATTCTTTTTGTCTGATGTATTAGAAGGTTGCATCTTTGCACATCGAGATCATTAGCTACCACCTAAGTTACAGAGTAAGAAGTGCAAAGTATTAATAACACATGATATAATCAACGTATTTTAGAATTGGCAGAAATAATATAATAATAACTATAGCTGTAGATAGATAAATCCACCATGGCATTTGGAAGCATCCCAGGCTTTGTTGACTGGTGGATCATCTCAAGTAACTGGAAAGTTTTAGACCCTGGAGCGGCACACACTGCATAAGGTCACAAAATTCATGAGATATATTAGTTTATTAAACAAGTCTTCCCTCGCAATAAAAATAACACTGTACTCAAATACTGTTCTCCCTTTAAGCTAGAGTTCTGCGTAAATAAGTTTAATCCAAAATCAACCAAAAAAGACCTGGCTTGAATAGAGATTCAACTACCTCATGGAGAGTTGTGTAGCTACAATTGCTAGGTGTTATGTTTTTTTCACTTGTTAGAGAATTCCATCCCTAGAAGATAAGGAGACACTGGAGATGAGAGAAACTGACTAGCATCGGTGCTGAGGGTGTGCAAAACTGAAACCAGCTCAAACAGTGGAAACTGTCCAGTTAGTATTTCATTTTCATTCACAGTTTGAATCTCAACTCCGAAGCTAGTACAAATTTTTGAACTAGCCCAAACCGGTCAAACAAACCAAACCGTGTTTGCACAGGCTTAACAGTTGCTAAGGGATGTGAGGTAGGTGTGAAGATAAATAAGTTTTGTACCACCACCAAGCTTATCACCCAACGCTAAGCTAAATAAGACATGTTTTTAAATTGTTATCGTACTCCTTAGAACCCATATATGGTGCTCAGGGATGAAAATAAGAGAGTTCAATGGACAGAGAACTCTGATTCGCCTACTTTAGCGTCTAATACATACGGATGTGAATGCTCTTATTGCAGTTAGAAAAAATCTTCATACTAGTACTTAAACCCTTTTTTAGCATCAACTTGTTTTATCGGGCATTTTGGCTATGGACATTATAAACCAGATTATTGGAGTAGCCGAAGTTAGGCAATGAGGCAGTTCAAATGAAAGAATTTTTGTTATGTAAATTGCATGCCGCAAACATGTGAAATGATGGACAAAACGTACTGTCAAGAATATGATGGTCAGGTTGCACTTTCAGAAACAAAGGTGGAACCTGCAAGAGCAATAAACATCATTTAGATAAGATCTGACCAAGACATCACAGATAAACAATTTAGGGCATCTAAGGAGTAAACTCAAAGCACCTACCATGCTGACAGCCTCTTGCCTAGTTATATTGCCAACTTCATTCTCTTGCTTCAAGAATTCATGGAAACTGTAAAGAAAACGAGGATGTTAAAATAAAAAATGATGTGTCACTAGAATATAGTCTGAGAACTTCCAGCATTACAAATTACAAATTGTAATCGCGGCACATTACTAAGCGTGCGAAGATTACACAATTTATTCTCCAAAGAAATTGAGGGGCAGGTGACAAACATGATCTTCTTTGCCTTTCATAATATGGTTTTACTTATTTGCCAATGCTTCAGCAAATCTAAGGTACTAGGAGCTACTCTATCAATTCAGTTAGCACTCTCAAAAATATAATGAGAAACTTCAAGAAGAAAGTAGAACATTGAATGTAGGATGCAATATGACATTACAAGTTTCCAAAGAGGTAATTGAAGAGTTTCAATGAGCCCTCAATTTCAGATCAAAAAATTCAAGGCAAATAATCGAAGGAGTGAGTTGGTTGACAGTTGATTCATGGGGAATTTCAATGTATTCAGCCAATCAGATTAAACACTTTGGATTAAACAACATTTAAGGGACAAGGAAATATCTCGACAGATCATGGATACATAACTTTATGTAAAAGGAAATTGCAAAATTCATTCCTTTTTTATCACACACCAGTTTAACAAGTACCCTATACTGCATAGAGTTCTCCTGTGGCCTCTGCTTTTCGACAGTTCTATTGCAGAAAGCCCAATGTGTTGGCACTTAATGCAACTAATGTTAAGGGAAGATTAGTAATCCTCATCATACAGGGCCCTCGCAGCCCATAGACAAAATCCATTTCAGTATGTTCCCAGGCGACTTTCTGCTAATAATGCCACAAGAACTCCTCCTCCAATGCCGCCGGCCAACCTCCCGGTGATCATCTTCATTAAGGAGTAAGACAGGAACGGCAAACGCATATCAGCATCACCGTTTGCATTGAGCGCATTCGACGACCTGGGAAATCAACTGCCTGGGCGCTGGATGATTTTTATTCCACTATGCGCCCAACTGGACGAAGCAAACAGCGTGGAGTACTCGCTACTAGAATGATTATTACATATACAAATCCCTTCTGTATTTTGCAGCCTGCATCATGGAGTAGAAGCTCAACACAAAGAAGCCTCGGCGAGACAACAGATCAGGCCGAAAGAACAGAGCCCCTCCTGCCGGCAAGGCAGGCGGAGGAGACAGAGCTGCCAGATATGCGGGAAGAACTGGGCTGTGTTTAGACTCATCAACGATTCTAACAAGTATGCAGTTTACTAAACTACCCTTCCACTAAGCAAAGCAGGTAGATTAGTAACACTAACCACATCTGTTAGTTTGCTCATGCAATTGAACTTCCAGAAAGCATAGAAGCACTTGTTGGCAAGGCTCATTCAAGATAAGCATCAAGCAGTACAAGGTGGGTTTACCTCTCAAGTGCCTGGTTTCTCCTCAGCTGCATCCGAGAAAAGTTCAAATGCCATGCGAGATTGCCAGGGTACCAAGGCAAAGGCCGAATAGCCTCTTTTTCATGCTCATCACTGACCTGTGCATGACAAAAGCATTACAATACAGAAAATATCAAGGGCATAAATTAAATTGATGAACAAGTTGTTTAGAAATAACCTCAGTCTCTAACGACTTCCTGAAGTCATTTTGTAACTGTGATTGTATGTCTTGATAAAACTGAGAGCTGGAAAGTAAATAAAAAGCATGAGCTTATTAGGATAGAAGAATCAAACCACAGAACTACGAATTAAGTTATCAGCAATTATTTCGGACATAAAAGGAATTAAAAAGGTTTTTTTGGTACAAATAACAGGCCATTTTATAAGAGTACATTCTGCTCTAACTATTAGGTTGGTTGTTCATATTCTTCCAAAGCAAACACATACGAAAAAGGTAACAGATGTATATAAACTATCTGATGAACCAAAGCAACCAGCAGGCAAACCAGAATACAGAGCATATCATCCTCTCCTACAGGTTTGATTACTGGGTCCCGATCCAATTGTTGTTTGATTATATGAGCATGCTTACGTTTCAGAGAAAGTAGCATTACCTCGCATTAATCCTGAAAGCGGCAGGCAATGGCTTCCGGAGCATGCTCATGAAGGTATCCCACTCTTCCTCTGGAACAATTTGCTGCCCCTGTAAGGCATACACATGTTTACACATCCAATAGGATCTTAGCAGAAGCCACATCAAAATTTTGCAAGTAATGCTACGCCCAGCTGAAAAACTGCAGCAGCTACAACTACTGAGAACAGAAGCAAAGGCAGCTTAGCCCAGCTGTGCTGCTATTAGTGCACGGTAGTCTACAGATCAATACTCGATACCTCAATCCATCCATAAAGCTGCGCCTTACAAATAATAACACATCCGCCCCTAAATCAACAAACTATATAACATTCTAAACTGAAATATACTTGCAAAAACCTAGGCGAGTAAGCTCCATGGCATAACGAAGCCAAAAAGTGCAGAAACAGGAAGCTGCACGTGATCTGAACCAAGAGGCCTGCACCTTGTAGTAATCCTCGAAAGCCGGGTTCTCGGTGGCGAAGGGCTGCCAGCCGCCCTCGCTTCCTTCGCCGCCGCCGCCGGCAGCGGCGGGAGGGCGCTTGGGGTTGTCCTTCCAGACGTTCTCGCGCTCCTCCTTGAAGTGGCGGCGCTGCGAGCGCCCTCGCTTCCTGCCGCCTCCCATCTCTTCCTCTAGCACACGGCCCGCAGATTCTTCTGCTGTTGCGGCCTCTCGGTGGCGGCGCGGAGGAAGGTGGCTGCGGCGGTGGTGGGGTTTAGGGAGTGGCGGCGATGGAGGGGGGAAGAAAGGTTAGGAGGTCGCGAGCAGTGGGGAATGTTAGGCGGGCTTTGGCTGGGCCCATTGCGAACTGGAGAGGTCTGGGCTGAAATGGGTCCATTTAGCATTCATGGGTCCGTTTTTCAAAATTACACCTGTTCATACAAATTGTTTCTCAAAACTATTTTCACCGTTTGTTTCTTGTTGCTAGATATTCTAAACTAGATCTCATATTATAATCTTAATGATTTGCATTGCTCTAATTGTCTTTGTCATTGTTTTATTTGGAGTGCCTGTATCTCATAGTGTACTACAGTACCGTAAATTGCTAATTTTGGATGGCTACAATTTTTTGGCTAATGTCATGCTCTAATTATTATTTTGGTACCGCCTTTCTCTCATAGTTGTATTGCACTTAGAGGCATTGAGACACTTCCTTGACAAATCTCGTTATGGGAAGCTTTGGGATGGTACATCGCTGTTGTGGGTTAGGGATTTGTATAATCCTCCACCTCCTCAAGATAAAAGTGTAATCCTACGCAATCAAATTCACAAAAGGCGAAGCCGGTGATAGGAGATGCGCAACTATATAGGGCGCGTTTGGTTGCCTGGGCCGAAATCGTGCACCACTGGCGCAACGAGATGGGCGCGCATGCGCATTGCGAACGGGCCGCCGACCACTTTTGGCCCATCATTTGGTATCATGTGCTGCACCGGCCCGAACAGAGTTGCAAATTATTTGGATGCCTGGAGACAGCGTTTTTTCTCTGTTCAGCCATAACACATGTGTTTGGTTGCCATTTTGGGCACCCTGACAAGAGCTTCTCCTCACCACATTCAAATATGGTGACCTTACCATCATATAACGGCACACAAACAACTCAAACACGATCATACTTCACAACAAACACTTATACACAACGAACAAAGTACTTCACAGGTCCTAATCTAGCGTCAGAGTGGTAAGACGCTTGCCTAAACCTGGGGGCAGACTCCCCAGGTCCAAAAGCAGTGTTCAAACGCCTCCTAGAGGCCAGCACAACAGTGAGCTATACACAAAAGTAGTGTTTATCAGCCTCCTAGAGGCTAGCACAACTAACAGGATCAGACATAAACATAGGCAGCGATGGAGCAGCAGCACCTTACTGGCGATTCATACAAATTGTTTCTCAAAACTATTTTCACCGTTTTTTTCTTGTTGCTAGATATTCAAAACTAGATCTCATATTATAATCTTAATGATTTGCATTGCTCTAATTGTCTTTGTCATTGTTTTATTTGGAGTGCATGTATCTCATAGTGTACTACAGTACCGTAAATTGCTAATTTTGGATGGCTTTAGTTATAGTACAATTTTTTGGCTAATGTCATGCTCTAATTATTATTTTGGTACCGCCTTTCTCTCATAGTTGTATTGCACTTAGAGGCATTGAGACACTTCCTTGACAAATCTCGTTATGGGAAGCTTTGGGATGGTACATCGCTGTTGTGGGTTAGGGATTTGTATAATCCTCCACCTCCTCAAGATAAAAGTGTAATCCTACGCAATCAAATTCACAAAAGGCGAAGCCGGTGATAGGAGATGCGCAACAATATAGTGATCTGGAAGACATAAACCACATTTTCTACTTGTGTATCTTAGCCAAATTCATTTGGAATACCTTGTGACTTGGTAGTAATATGGTTGGTTCAATAGTGCTTGTGTCTTACATTTCGTATTGTTTGTAGTATCTTCGCAGCTCAGAGTTGAGTGCTCTGGATCATTAGGAACAACCTCACTTGTCAAATGGTTTTTTTTCTAGTTGATTGCCTTTTTAAATTGATAACCATGCTGAAGCTGTCAATGCCATTGGCAAGAAAGACAAGGCGTTGCAAGGGGTGATGATGAGGATACAAGTGACATCTTCGTAAGCATCGTTGGGATAACATATTCCCCTATCTTATTTCCTGCTAACGGTGACCTTTGTTTAATACGCTTTCACTTGGTCAATGTGCCTTTATTATTACTTTGAAACCGGACTCGGCTCGAAGTGATGTCATTTCATAGGTACGTAGTAGCTACCAGCTATGACTATGAGAAAAATGTCTTTTTTTAGAGCTATGTTTGGATACGGTCATGAGGCTGGATTTGATATGATGTTGAGGCACCATTGGTGATGCTAGTGTTATCGCCAAGGAGTTACGAGAGAGGATTGCAATTAATTTACTTGTTGTTTATGGTGCAAGGAGATGAAACTTTGAGTGCTTAAGAGATGAAACTCGCTCGATTCTCCGGAGAACTGTATATATTTCTCATAAGAGATGCTAGCAATTTATAAGTATAATCAACCCACCGAAGAAAAGATGTGTTGTATCTTACGGTTGAATTGTCTATGACTCAGTTATGAGCTGCATGGATAACATTTGCATGCTCAGTCAGCCGTTGAGAGGGGCAGCCAATCCGCTGAATCATGCTCAGTGAAGCTACAATTGTCTTCCATTTAGATCCAGCAGCGCCGTCATCTTCGTGAGTAATGTAACAAAACTATCAATGACCACGAGACATGGAACTCATTGGAAAGAGGCTCACGGACTCACGGTGTGTCCCTGCGTGAATTCCATCGGTGTAACTGATAGGAGGTTTTAAGAGATACTGAATGAGCCCAAGGAGTAAACCAGGGGCGGAGCTCTACAGGCTGTACACGATGTAGATGCATTATGGTCCAAAGAAATCCTTTTAGCAGTACTTGTGCGATTAATAATGCCAATGCATCACGTTAAGCTAAAAAGTGTATCAGGGAGGCATCATTTGAACTTGCAAGGCTGCAAACTTAATCAATGCATGCATTAGGCGAATTTTCCTCTAGCTCCGCCCCTGCATGAGAAAACAGCGCGCCTGGTGTTGCTGAACTGTGGCGGTGATGTACTTTTACTCATTATATAAGTATAACAAATTGCCCGATGTACATCATGGTACATGAACCCATTCCCAACTTGGTTCATCGTGACCGGATGCCTGCAACTCGCAAGCAAAAAAATGCAGCGGGACGAATTCAAAATGCCATGATTGGCTGGTAACACGTTTGGTCAAAGTCAACACATGCAGCCTAGGTACCTGTTACTTGTGGAGACTTGGCAGGCTGTCACACCAGCCGGAAGCACCACAAGCAAAGTCTTACTCCTACGTATTTTCAAAACCAGAAGTCGTAATCTCGTTGCAAACTGAGGGCAGAAGCGTTGAGTAAACACCGAGTTCCGTTGGATTGGGCCTGCAAGTTGCGATAGTCTTCTCACCGGGTTGTACTAATTTGTAAGTTACCTAGGAGTAGAATAATCTCGTACGTTAGAGAAGACAACGAACGAGAGATTTTGAACAATATGCATCGAATCAAATGTCTGCAGGTTTGTACGTGATTTAATTACAGCTCTCTCCGATCCATAAAAGGTACTAAAATTTTAATTCGACTTTTGGGTGCATATGCTCTCTCTACAAAAAAAAAAACTATATTTCGAATTGTCAAAAAAACTACAAAAAATTCTACATCTGCATCTCCATAATATATGTGATTTCACAAAAATTCTTCAAAAACTAATATTTTTGTGGCCTATGTAAAAAGGAGAAAACTTATCTTGTGAATAGCCTTAGGGACACTTCTTTTGGGCTTAAGCTTATGAAGAAGCTAGCTTATAGAATTTGGTGGGGAGAAACTCCAGTGGGGTGAAGCTATGAGAAACTGTTTGTCCTATTCTTTTCAGCTTATGGAATATGGGCTTATTTTCTAGGTTCAGTCGTGCAAAGTCTATAATACCCCTAAACTGCTCTAAAAAAGATGAATTGCAGTTGTAATGAGAATATGAGATGTTGACGGTCGGTGAAGTCAAGATCGGGGTATGTAGCTTGGGGATGAGGTAGGTCGGGGACAAGCTGGATGTCGCCGGTCGGTGAAGACGAGATAGAGGTCGGAGTTCTTCCAGTGGGAGCGGAGAGCTTGGGCGCTGGCGGGTGGAGATGCGGAGGAGCGGCGGCTGCAGGGAAGCCGCGGCTATGGGTGAGTGGCGGCGGAGGAGATCCGGCGGCGGCCGAGGGGGAGCGGCGGAGATCCGGCGGCGGGAGCGAGGAACCCTACCTTGCCATGTCTAGGTCTTCGATGCGGGAGTCGCTCTGTGCCAGTGCGATGCAGGAGCAGTTTTCCTCGTAGCGTTATTTCTCTTTTTTTTTCTTTGATTGATTTGAGATGGCTGAATCGTTATCCGGTGGAGGGGCATTCTGCTGTAAATAGAATTGCAAACAGGGGCAATTTCCTATACTGTTTCGCTTTGCTAACCCAGAAGCTCGGGAAACTGGTGTCGGACAGTTTCTGCGATTGCACTACAAAGTAGCTTCCCGGTGAAAATAAGCTGGCAGGAAGCCAGACACTTCTTTTTAGCTTCGGCTGTTCCCGACCCCGAAGCCACGTAGGAAGCCTAAAAGAAGTCAGCCTTATTCTCCGCACTAAATTTTTTTTTTGCACACGCCACGTGACAAGTCAAATTATCTCGAAATGACTTTGTGAGGTGTAGCAGGTGAAGATGTATGTGTGAACTTTTTGTTTATCTTTTTTTAAATTTGAAAATATGTGTAAGATACATGTCCAAAACACCACTCCCTGTAGAACTTTTATACTTTGTACTAAGTAGAGATCTATGTTAGTGGACCGGAATGATTGGTACCTCGACTTATTGGCATGCATGTCGTGTGTGATGAACTTCCATGTGACCTACTCCAAAAATGACAGCAGTAGGATTTTGTTTGCCAATCAAGTGCCTAGCAACGTTCCAATCAACTAAAAATCTCCATAAGAGGTAATATTTTCCTTCATGCTTTCTCTGGTCTGTAATTGTGACAAAAGATAACTTTCTAGAAAAACAATCGCAAGGGGTATTTTTTTGTTTTGTTCTTTGACGATGACAGGACTATAT
This sequence comes from Lolium perenne, assembly GCF_019359855.2. Classification (NCBI taxonomy): domain Eukaryota; kingdom Viridiplantae; phylum Streptophyta; class Magnoliopsida; order Poales; family Poaceae; genus Lolium; species Lolium perenne. Next base: position 218,135,351 of record NC_067248.2, on the reverse strand, counting down.
ACATAGTTGTATGGTCAAAACATCCACATGCCATCCACCTTGTATCTATCTAAGAGTGTTATAAATATATTTTCACTACTGGGCACACGGTATTGATACAAAGCTGAGATGATCCCAGATACTAATCTGGGTGCCGCTCTACGTTGATTCTTATGGCTATACGGAAATTATGTTGTCAATGACATGTAAAAATCACATCATTTGATTGTGTGGAGATGGTTTATCTCATCGGAAAGGTTGAAGTCGAGCATTATTCCGATAGAGATGAACAACGCTGCGTATGAGATAGCTTGTTGTCGTCATAATATTTCGTGTCATTCGACGGGCCTATTAGATTTCTTTTGAAAAATCCGGTAAACCTTGTAATTATTATTCACAATCAATTAAAAATAGTATAGTGGTATTTTTCTTATAAAACAATAGAAGGATACCCGTGTGTTGCTGCGGAGATTTGTTGCATTATATTTAATTATATTAGGTTGTATGGGAGATAAATATATGAATGAATAGTATGAGAACTTAAACAAAAAATATCTATGGTATACTCTATTGGTTACTATAGTACTGTAAAACATTAACTGGATATAAGTAACTATTTGTTAAATTTACATGGAGTTGCCGGGTGAAAGAACAATTTGAATGTAGGGCTGCCAAACTCAAAGATATACTTGGCGCCCCCTAATGGATGATCCTCGGATAGTTGTGTGGTGTTGTCTTTACATGTGATGTTGCCTTTGAAAGTGATACACTACTGTGATTTCATAGTGCTGCTCATCTTTGCAGCAACCTCCATGCAATTTATACGAGCTTCTCTCGAAGAATGATGTGATGAGGATAGAATTTTTATTTGATGCATCATTTTGTTTCCCGTATAAGAAAAGATGTGCATTTCGTAAATAACAAGGGCATGTATAGTTGAGAAAAGAAACTACACATCAGTAGAAGAATTCTTTTACAGGAGAACGCTATGTTGCTTTTCATAGAGTCTTTAAGGGACAAATTTGTATTATTAGCAACTATCTACTAGAGCCGGATTGAAAACCCATCCCTAACTCATTGTGGGGAACCGTATCTAACTGTTGTTTTTGTGCTAGTGAAATAATTAAGATTGTAGGGAGAAATTTTAATGGTGAAGCTTTGTGAGAATGCCGAGGCATCGTGATTCGTGATGGCCGGGACAACATAAATAGACGGATAGATGGTGAGAATCGGATGGCCATGATTACGTAATAATATGGATAGGCTACATGTGTACATAGATTGTCATAAATAAATCATGGTGGTTTTTATTTTATAAGAGATATAGATAAAATGTAGTGTAGAACTATGCCTGGTGACTCTTTTCTATGGTGCTTATAGCATCTGCTAGTATCATTGGTTAGGTTATAGGGCCAAATCCAAGTCTTAATGTCTCTTCAAATAATCCAAAGGGCGAACATGTGTGAAAGATAAAAAAAACCATGAATATTTTTTAGAAGCTAATAATTGTTTGCCTTGATTAGGTATCATATTACATAAAAAATAAAACAAGGGGAAAGAAAGCCCTAATTTTGGAGTGGATTGCATAATTGGAGAGACTGCTAGAATTGGAGCAAAGCCGTGATCTAGTAGTGCTAGACTGAAGCTAGACAAGAAGCGTTGAGCAGGAACTTGAGCAATTCAAGAAACCTATTTTAATAGATAATGGAAGAATTCAAATAAGCAACAATATTGGTTCTAATCTCGTGCTGCACCCTCTTGTCCTAGAGTTGGTGGAAAAGGGTGGAATTTCTTATGCCCGGCAAAATCAAAAGATTAATAGCGTGAACAGCCAAGACTAGTTTTTTAAACAAAGTAAGAGAATAGCCATTTTCATTAATTTAGAAGTTTTTGGAACATTTGCCTAGGACAAGTTCTAGAACTTTGCCCATAAGCATGTTCTTGTGAAATTACATTACTCAAGAATTTTGCACCAACTGACCTCCGATTCCTTGCCCCCGTCTTTGATCTTACAGATGATAATGTATGTGGTTGAGGATTGCTGCCGGAAGACCCACGGGTTGGGTTCTTTCCAAATTTCTCATTACATAATCACAATCTTTGTTATATTGCGATTCAAATTTATTCTAAAGGGAGGCTAACTTTTGACAAGCGGAGCGAGGCCCGTTGTCGGTAGACTTGGACCGATGCCACCGCCTATATATACTTCTTGTAAGCCGACTACAGTTTATCAGACTATAAGATAATCCACGCTGTTTGTAAACACTCTCCGATATAGTAAAGTTTTGCTGGCTGACACTTGTGGTTTTTTCCCCTCCGTGTTGGAGGGGTTTTCCACGTTAAAACCTCGTGTCTTTGCTACGTTTCCTTTTTATTCTTTATTATTTGGTTGTCACGTTTATAACAATCTTGAGGCCGTTGCTTTCCTCGCAGATCGTAGATCGCTGTGCACCACTCTTCTACAGAAATCTCATGGGCCCATTGCGCAAAAAACATGTATGCGCACCACACCAGGATAGGACTAATTTAGGCCAAAATTCTTGTGGTGAAACGACAGGGAGCTCCTATGCGCCGCTTTAAGCGGGAGCGAGCCTCCCTCCCGCCTGAAGCAGCTCGTTTGTGGGCCTCCCTGCTGCGGCCCAATAAAAGGTAGTCTCTCTTTTTTCATTTTCTTTTTCTTTTTTCTGTTATCTGTTTTTTGTTCTAAGGCATTTTAAATCTGAAGTTTTAGAGAACTGAATTTATTTTTGAACAAAATTTATTTGAACATATTTTTCGAACAAAACATATATTTGAACAAAATTTATTTTTGAACAAATTTTGAATTCTTGCAAATTTCAAATTCTAACAAATTTCAAATTCGAACAAATTTCAAACATGAACATTTTTTAAATCTGAACAAAAACGGAACAAAATTCAAAATCGAAAAAATTAAAAACCAAAAAGTTTAAAACAAAAAGAATTTTACATCGAACAAAAAATATATTTGAAAAAAATTTATTTTTGAACAAATTTTGAATTTGAACAAATTTCAAATTCTAACAAATTTCAAATTCGAACAAATTTCAAACATGAACATTTTTTAAATCTGAACAAATTTTGGAATCAGTAAAACCAAAATAGCAAAAAACCATAAAAGAAATCATCCAAAAACTCAAAAAACCTGAGAAACCCTGAAAAAAAACGAAAAAACAAACTAAAACAGTACGTCCTAAGCGCTAATGGGCCGGCCCACCCAATCCGTCGCTTGAGCGGGAGCGAATCGCTCCCGCAATAAGCGGCGAATAGGGATTGCGGAAACGACATTTCAAGAGAAGGTGTGCAGCCAATTTTCGGACTTGGTTGTGTAGAAGGCAATTCCCACAATCCCACAGATGGGCCACGTATACTATTTTGCATGACCATCCAATCAAAAACAATCATTTTGAGGGAGCACAAGTTTGCCACATTGTGGCGTACTGGCGTTCAAGGATGTTAGAGCATCTCTAGCCACGTCTCTCAAAGCGGCCTTTAAAGGGATTTGGGACGCGTCGGACAAAAAGTTGTTTGCAGCCGCGCGTCCCAAAGGCCTTTTCGGTCCAACGCGGTCCAATACGGTATCCGGCGCCCCGAGCCCGTCTCCGCTACACAGGAAACGTTCCGGGCACGTCAGACACAACGAGAAGCGAGGTGAGGATGCGCGGGCCTGACGCGTCAGCGACTCACGAACGGACGCTCAATCGCCGCCTACCTAGCGACGGTGCAGTTACCGGAAAGGGGAACCATCGCAGTGGCAACCGCGTCGATGGACGCACGAACCGCCGGAATTGAGCGTGAACTCCGCGGAAGAGCAACCGCCGCTCTCTTCGATATCTGCGCCGACATTCATCCGCGCTCAATAAGACCCATGCGTATGCGCTTTCCGATCTACAACCGGCCAGCGCCATTCATCTCTCCTCTCATCTCTCACAATGAGCGACCTCTCTCAGCTACCATCAGACACCAACAGGGGTAAGCCGCCGGAATGGCGCCATTGGTGGGACAAAGTTGCAACGTCTAGCAGCGATGGTTCCCCGCCGCCGGACAACGAGGAGGAATGGGAGGCCGACGAGGAGGAGGGGGAGGAGGAGGAAGAGGCTAAGGAGGCGGCAGCCCGGGCGAAGGCGGAAGCGGAGGCGGAGGCGAAAGCGAAGGCGAAGCCGGCGAGCACCGTCGACGACGAGGAGGACACAAGTTCCGTCGACGCGTCGAACAACACAGCCTCTTCGGAAGAGGTGACGAGCAGAAGGCGCCACCGTGAGGACGATGAGGCGGGACCATCAAAGAAGAAGTATTTTAAAAAAAGATTCAAAGTTTTTATATGCATTTTTTTATGTTTTTTCGAAGTTTTTATATGTAATTTGCTCATGTTGCACCGCTTGGAATATTAGTACATCATTACCTACACCGTACCTACAAATTTCTTCTATCTATTAAAATAAAAATACAATATTTTAAAGTTTTGAGGGCGCGTTTGGAGGACACGGCTAGGGAGCAACGTCTCCCAAACGCGGCACGAAGGAAACATGTCCCTCAAATGATAAATCCGACGCCGTTTCGGGGCCGCTTTGGGGGACGCAGCTGGAGATGCTCTTAAACTAGTGCCTTTGGATTACGCTTCGTAGGTTGGCGACGCGGAGTAATTTTTCACCATTTCTGAATTTCCGAAGAATACAATCGGGGACCTTGTGAGATAGGTGGACAGTCTTGTGTCCAGTTGGTTCACCTAATAATTATCTTTACTATGACCAACAGAAACTGGTGGTCAATACACATATACTGCAACTGAAATATTCGTAGGATATTATAGTTTCAAAGACCTTGTCAATATCCAGAATGTCACGCCTCTCAAAAAAAAAAAAATCCAGAATGTCACCTTCGCGTAACGAAGAGACTAGTTCTCGTGAATTGCCGAGCGTACTGTGCTTTGTTCATTCGTCTATTTATGGCCCAAAATTGCACCATTAATTGTCAGCTAGGAGCTCAGAGGAACACAATACGCACGCTTCACGCACCCGTCACCGTCAATTATGAAGCTGGGGCGTTCTCCGCTTCTTCTCTCTGGTCATCTTCTTTGCCTTGCGGCGATTTGGGTGCTGGCCACTGCCGATGTAGCGGCCGGCCAGCGTCCCGGCTGCCCGGCAAAGTGCGGCGACGTCGACATCCCGTTCCCATTTGGCATCGGCCTGGGGTGTGCGTTGCACAGTGGCTTTAACATCAACTGCACGACCGTGGATGGCGCCACGAAGCCTCTTGCGGGTTCTGTCGAGGTGACCAAGATCTCCGTGCCAGAAAGCAAGGCCTGGATGTCCAGATGGGTCTCCTGGCAGTGCTATTCCCCGTCTAATGGGACGAACTACTTTGATGACTGGTTGGACCTCAACAATACACCTTTCTGGATATCTGAGGTGGATAACAAAATTATCGTCATCGGGTGCAATGCTCTTGCTTATATGATAAGCTCTTCTGTCCAAGAAGGAAGGAGCCGAGGAAGTCTCCGATTTCCGTCCCATAAGTCTTATCCATGCAATTGCTAAACTCATTGCGAAGATGATGGCTGCCCGCCTAGCCCCTCATATGAACAAGCTTGTTTCCAATGCTCAAAGTGCTTTCATCCAAAAGAGGAGCATCCATGACAATTTCTTATATGTAAAAAATCTTGCTAGAAAACTCCACAAGTCAAAAAAGGCGACTCTTCTATTCAAGCTTGACATCAAAAAAGCATTTGACTCGGTGAGATGGGATTACTTAATGGACCTCTTGTGCCATATGGGCTTCCCAAGTAAATTCCGTGATTGGATATCCGCCCTCCTCTCCACTTCCTCCTCAAGAGTGCTCCTAAATGGAATTGCCGGTGACCCAATAAAGCATGGTAGAGGCCTCCGACAAGGAGATCCTTTGTCGCCTCTTCTTTTTGTGATAGCCATTGATTCGCTTCATCATCTTCTACAAAAGGCCACCGATCAAGGGCTCTTGCACCGCCTTAGAGGTCGCGCCCCTACGGTTCGCACATCGCTATATGCCGATGATGCCGCCATTTTCATGAAGCCTATCAAGAGTGACATTTGTTTCCTTGCTTCCATGCTCGAGAAATTTGGAGAAGCTACCGGGCTTGTTACTAATTGTGCGAAGAGCCAAGTTGCCCCCATTCGTTGTGAAGGCCTTGACCTTGATGATATCCTCCAAGCCTTTCCGGCAACGCCCACTACTTTCCCTATGCGATATCTCGGGCTACCGTTGACGGTCACTCGTCTTAGGAGAATCCACTTCCAACCGCTTGAAGACAAAGTTGCCGGCAAGCTTATCCCATGGATGGGGAAACATGTCACAATGGCCGGCCGTGCTTCCCTAGTTAAATCCGTTCTTACAAGCGTTGTCACCTATTCCGCAACCGTCCTCGACATCCCCGTGGAGGTGCTCATGAAGATTGATAGTATTAGAAGGGCCTTTCTTTGGGCGGCTTGTGAGAAAATCACCGGTGGAAAATGTAAAGTCAATTGGGAGGCGGTTTGCAAGCCTAAAATCTTTGGGGGGCTCGGAATCCTCAACCTTGGGAAGTTTGCGGCGGCTTTGCGCTTGCGTTGGCTTTGGAACGAGTGGAGCGATGACCCAAAACCTTGGGTCGGCCTAGGATCACCATGCAATAACAATGATCGAGAGTTATTTGCGGCGGCTACAAAAGTTACAATAGGAAATGGAGAAAAGGCTTTATTTTGGGAGGCTCCTTGGTTAAATGGGACAAGGCCGAAGGATATTGCCCCTCTCATCTTTGAGCGGTCCAAAAAGAGAAACTCTTCGGTCAAGAAGGCTATGGCAAATGAGTTTTGGGTCACACAAATCGATATTCAAGGGGGGCTTTCCTTCGAGCATATTGCACAATTTACCCAACTTTGGGAGATGCTCCAAAACGTCCATTTGGTGGATAACAACAACGATGTCATCTCTTGGAAGTTGTCAAATGACGGATGCTATTCGGCCAAATCGGCCTACAAGATGCAATTTGAGGGGCACATCATTTCCACCATGCCCGACATGGTGTGGAGGCCATGGGCGCCTCCAAAATGTAAACTTTTTGCTTGGTTGATTATCCAAAACCGGGTGTGGACGGCGGATAGACTACAAAAGAGGGGTTGGCCAAGTTGCGTGCTTTGCAAGTTATGTAACCAAGTTCAAGAGTCCGCCGATCATCTTCTCTACAAATGCCGGTTCACCACTAGAATATGGATTGAGTTGAAGGAGTGGCTTGGCCTTCATGACGTGGACCCAAGGGCGTGGCACAATAGGAGGACGGTGAAGGAATGGTGGACAAAAAGTATCCTACAAAGAGGTCAATCAAGGAAAGCGATGGCCTCCTTAGCTATGTTGGTTTCTTGGGAGATTTGGAAAGAGAGGAACGCTCGTGTCTTTCAAAATAGTGCAACAACATCTTTCATGTTGATCGCGAAAATTAAGGACGAGATGGCAATGTGGTGCCACGCCGGGGCTAAGGCCTTGTGTATTTTAATGCCACGAGAGTAGGCTTTGGTTCTCGGGCTTGGCTTATGCCGAGTTGGTTTGTAAGACCTTTCTAAACTTCTCCTTAATCAATGGAAAATGGCAAATCTTTTGCCTTGTTTCAAAAAATAAGCTCTTCTGTAAGTATTTCGCCATTTTTTCTAGTATTATGTTCTACCTTTATTCTAAAATATATAAGCTTTTTTTACAAAGCTAAATTACCCTTCTAAAAACGCTTATATTTTAGACCGGAAGTAATACTGAACTGATGCGGGTGCAAATCCGTAAGGAAATCCGTTCACTTTATTAATTTACATGAAACCACATCAAGTTTCTTAAGTTCAATTAATGTCCGTTGTTACAGAGAACTACTACCTTTACACTTATCCTTAAATCGTAAATTTGGTATATTACTAAAAAAAATTATCATTACAAACCTAGAATATGTTATACTTTCTAATGATAAATTTTTTATTATATAATTTATATTAATTGGTTAAATTGATAATCTAGAGATACGCACAAGACCTATAAACCGATATAGAGGGAGTAGCCCCTTTACCACAGCATCGACCCTAACAAAAAAGAAACAAGCTAGACATTAACTTTTCACGAGTTGTTCTCAATAGAGACATCAAGGTTGTGCTGACCTTCGACTTGAAAGAAACGTTATGTACTTCTACCCACCAACCCCTAGATCTTCTCTCACCCTCAACAGATCAACCCTTGATTTTCCTTCTCTCAAATTAATTGTTTAGTTATACTACCTTCATTCCAAAGATTAAGGCTTATATTATTTTTAGAAAATCAAACTATGTCAAGTTTGACTAATTTTACCAAAAAACATTAACATGCAAAATACAAAATTAATATCGTTAAATATATAATGAAATATATTTTCGTATGGTATCTACAAAGTATTATATTTGTTGATAGATTATTTTAAAAGTTTGGTCAAACTTTACTTGATTTGACTTTTCAAATATATAAGCCTTAAGTTTTGTGATGGAGGTAGTATATTCTATTTATGTCTGTTTGTGAGGACTTCCAGATCCTCTTGTTGGTCATAATCATGTGTCCGCTTTCTTGTCATGTTATTCCACAATCCTTATATGACAATATCAATTACTGTACCAACAGTAACTTAATATACATCCCATGCAACCAATATTTTTTGATAAATATTCAAAGTTATGCATCCTCCACAAGTTTGACCCAAAACAGAACCAAATAGAACATGACTGCAACGAGTTGTCCCTAGTTGTCTCTGACCATTTTATTTTGAGGCACCATCAACAGAAAGAAACGAACTCTAGGCAAGATTTTAAGTTCATAATTGGATTAAATACATTAATTACATCTAAATCTAAAACATAGGGCACAATTTATTTTGTTTCCTCCAACTAGAAATCATCCTCTTGATTTATTCAAATTTCCACAAACAGTATTCATTAAATATTGTTAGTAGAACTAGCACAGTAGCCCTCGCAAATGCGAGGGCATGGTGTTAAGTTTCTAAGAGGAAATAGCATCACCTTTGGTATGTTCAAATTGACCATGAAATGGGTTTCCAAATTAATGGATATTCATAGGATGTGATAGTTAATGATATTAATTTATATGAACTAACATATAATGTGTTCGATCAAATCATATGAGAACCACAAACTCATGGACTGTCAATATTTTTTTCAAAAGTTTATTCTAAAAGAACTTTTTAATTTCTGACTCAATGTAGTACTAAAAAAAAATTAAAATCTATAGTCGATATATGAAATTCATCAGAATTAAAAAAATACGATAATTTATAAAAAATAGTAAAAAGGGTTAAGAGTAGATATTGATCGACAAACTTTCCATTTTCTTTCCATTGGTTGATCACTGATCAGTGTTGGATTTAGCTTCACCAGGGCCGGAGACCGGGAGGGGCGAGCAGGGTCAGACTCCCCCTAATTAATGCTTCGTCCCCCCCTAAACAAATCAAGCATGTATGCTTTTGTCAGTATTTGCCTCATGTTCATAGATAATTGTCTCATTAGTCTACAAGTCCTAGATTAGTCACCGTACAAATTCATGTGTTATATAACTATGAAGCCCAAGTAAGCAGATGTTCCTTCTTTCAAATTTTCAGCCATCGTCTTGGCTTGGTACTTGTCCGCTGTTTTAAGTAGACCAAGCGTTCGACTGGCAGTCGCTTGGTAATCTTGTCAATCAAGTCCATATAGTCTAGTTTTACATCCTCCTTCTGGGGTGTCTACTGGCGTTCGTGACCCTCACGCCCCAAGAAACTACCGTGGTGGTAGCCGCGCCAGCGACTGGGGTTGTGAGGTTGAACCATGGAGACCATAAGACTCAGACGGTTGATGCCCGTATGTATCTACATCTGGTTACTTGATTAAGCAGTCCAGTATACACGTGTTACCGCTGCTACTATTTGGTAGTTTTTTTTTTCTAATATACGAACACAACTAATTTGGATTATTATAACATGCAAGTCTGGTTACGTTAAGAGACGATGCATTCCTTTACTAATTAAATGTCATATATGTTAATTTTAAATATTTCGTGCATAAAGATGATGTGGGAAACACCACAAAAAACAATGAACTTGTTTATACTGTAATATATCTTTATTACGTTTATTTCAATTTCCATGTCTAAAGATGAAAAACAAAATTCAATCATCAAGTTTTTTTTAGAAAGCCCTTATATGTGACACACTCCACAATATTATGAAGTAATCGTTCACTGAATCTTAGGTGCATATTACATATCTAACAATTCAAAATAATTTTAATCATGTGGATTAACGTGGTGTTTCTATTTTGCACCGTTAGATTATGCTTTTAGTATATAATATAATATAATAGATAGATTGTGACGTTTGATCTACAGATAAATCACTATTATCTAAATTAGCTTAATACAAATGTGTTGCTCCTGGATAATAACTAAATTATGCAGGGAGTCATTGTTTAACTTGATTTTCTATTTGTGAATGTTTGTGGAGCTAGGTGTGATGTTTGGCTATGACAGTACAAACCACTTGTTTTCTATCCCTATTTCCCTCTATATGCCACGAAATCAGAAAAAATAAAATAAACATGCAATATTTAGATAGAAAACGTACTTGTATGAGAAAATAATGATATTTATTCAGCTAGCAATATTTATGAAGATTCAAAATGGAGTATAATTAATGGTTATTTACCTATTTATGGTTAATACAATGAGAATCAAGTCTACAACATATATAGCAAAATTAAAGGTTCATCATTTTTAGCAGATAAACTATAAAAATGAGAATAACACAAATGAAACAGTGTTCTTTCCATCCAACAAAGCATATACAAGAAAAACCTTATGAACACATATGTTATATATATATTGATCATTGCCATGATTTTCCCACCATTAGCATGTTAGAGAGGGGATTTGGCGACTAGGTGTATACGTGAGCACCATGTAGATGTCACACGATGTGCGTTGAGATCCGGTTCTTGTCAATTGGATCTGTTGCCTTGACGTTGTCTTATCCATCGCTAAGCGTACTTGGCGTGGGTCCTACGTGATTTGAAAGTGCATCTGGCCCACTATTTGAATTCAAAAAGGTGGGTCCTACGTGCTTTGAAATTGTTGTTAGTGCTGATGTGGTTTGCTAACTCAACAATGATGGTAACAGGGGATTGCTAGATGTGACATATGTCAACCAATGGATGCGTGCTCACGTATACACCCGGTCACCAGGCTTCTTCCGTAGCATGTTAGGATGTTTTTAAAAGGAAATATTATTATTTTGCACCATTTAAATAGCTTTTTCCCCTCTGTTGACTAAATTGGCACCTAAGTGGCCTACCCCATCATATGAAAGTTCAAGACTTTTTTTAAAGTAACAAAAAACCGAAATAGATATTCATTACCATGCGTGCAACTTTCGATCTATACTACGGCATGAATAATTTTTTGTTTTAGAAAATAAGATTTCTTCCTTGACTTGACTCAGATGTGAGAAAAATCCCACATGTATGGTGTGGGGGAGGGGGAAAGGTGGTATGAAGTGACTAACCACATTTCATTTTGTTGAAGGCACAAAAATTAAAATTTTCACTTCCACAAAAATATCAAATTGTAGAAAAGTGCAACTAAACATTAAAAATTGTAGTTTGATTTTTTTGATTGATCAACGAACTAATAAAAAATGAAAAATAGACACAATTTTTGTAGGTGACAAACGACTAACCAAATTCCATGCAAATACAAATAGAGAAATTTCTCTATGTACTTTAAATACTTTAGAGCCTAGTGGTAGTGCACCGACAAAGATGGCTATTACACGTTCGGTTCAAACCCCCAAAGACCTATCACTCCACAAATTAACTGTGAGTTACCAGAAAAACACTCACATGATGTCATGACATCTAATGCAATAGATGTACTAACAACACAATACAAAGAAACAAGATAGTTATAATCATATCATAATCATTCCATCTCACTAAGTACCAATTATCCATAAAAAATAGGTCAATGTTTATGTGGAAAGATTTTTTGATATATATTGTAACAGTGGTATTTTGCAAATCCATCCATGCACTAGCAAATCTTATTGGCTTAGAAAAATGACGTTTGGCGACAAAAAAAATGGCACCCTAGAGGTCACTTATGAGTACCTCTTCATGCAATAACTAATGTATCATAAATCTGTTTTTTTTGTAGATATTATTTTTGGTCACCAAGTGCAAAGGTTGTTAGGACAATATAAGTTTACCCTTAAGTGAGTGACCTAAGGTTAACAATCCACAAAAGTTAATACTGGAAGCTAGGATATCCCACTCCCAAGAAAACTATCACAAATACAAGATACAAATTTTGTACTTGTGCCCTCAACATCTAGCATAGTTGTCAATAGTATGATTGGTTTAGTTTGGGTATTAGTGAAGATGGTAATAAAGGTATTTTTGTATTTAGATCAACAAAGAACATAAAATTAAAATGCATCTAAAATTATTTTTAGGCGTTTACTCATGCTTGTCGTATGGCTAGGGTTCAACGTTCACTAGTAGCATATGTCATCATTGTAGAACAAGCTATATAGTCGGCATACTCACAAATCTATATAACTCAATAGCCATGAAATTATATGACTAATACTCCACTTATGTTTTCCAAGACCATGTAATACACCTATGAATTAATTGGAGGACCACAAAGAATTGTATTAACTACGGTGACATGAACTTGGGAATTAATTATACTCAGAGCATTGAGGAAATAGACAACTCCCTTTCGTATAATTAATGTCGTGATTCAACAAAGTACTAATGGGTAAAAGTGCATTTACATTTTATGCTGCTAGGCTAATATCACCCCATGTCACTCCATCTGGTGCATATGGTTCCACTATTGTCCCCTCATCACAAACTAGCTAGGTCTATACATAATACTTAAAGTAACATAATATCAAATCATAAGATGATTCATCACAAAAACAATAGTAGATATGTCATCACAAAGTAAATAGATGATCGTACTAATGTACACAGACGCGCACATAGAGAGACAGAGACACATACATACTAGTACAAACATGTAGTCCTATGTCGACTCGTGAATTATCAACAGAGCATCGTATCAACGATATTGGTGTAATGTTGTGGTGGAATTGCTCCGAGATAGCCTATAGAGGCAATGTCTACCTTTTTTATTTTAAAGTGTCTTGGTTGGGGTTAGTTCTTCCCCAACGAGTTCATTCGAAAGGGCATTTATCTTAGAGACTTCCCTGGTGTAGAAGGGCTAGATGTGTTTTTTTTTTTTCATGAAGCCAGATTTTTAGTGAAATAAATTTTAAACCAATTTTTTCATATGTTTGCGAGAAAAAATATTTTTTGCAATGCTTTCTTCCCAACATATGTACATAATGAAAATATTTTTTTTATTTCTCGAGAGGTATGGCTGTCTAGTTTATTTTATGTCTTGTATGTGTAGTTTGTACATCCCATAAGTGCAATACTCTAACCAAAAAGTTCGCGAGTCAACCATACCCTATAGGGGGAAAGTATGTGTTCTTGCAGTAGCAAACCATAGAGATATCCCCGTATACATGCTAGTGCGACCATAAAATGGACAAATAGAGATGGTCCCGACATTGCCACTCATTATGAAAAAAATGTCATTTCCATTCCACTCAGTTGGTTCATTAATTTAGGTTGTTTTGTAATATAAAAACAAAATTTTCCATTCTCACATAAGCTAACATTAATCCCCACCCCATCTATATGCATAGCTAAGCAATCATCAAGCAACCGTGGGTGACAAAGAAGAACAAGTCAAGAATTCATATGGTTATCCTACCTGGGTTTCATAGCATGGCTTAATAATATAAATAGACATACACATGCATTCTACGAGACATCTAAATTCATATGAAAATATTTGGGATCATGACCAAAGTGAACTTGCCTTGGTTGAGGTTTCTCGTATCACAATCCTCACAACAACAGTGGTACACTATGGGGAATCTACACATTAAAACAATATAGCAATAAAAGCCAAACACAAACAACACACATGCGTTGTATGCCAAACATGGCTTGAATGAACAAGGTTTTATTTTTATATTGAAAATGTCTGACTAAAAGCTTTCAGCATCCAAGATATAATTATGAACGCTTTGGTGCAAAAGAAAACACTAACTAGGGTTTAAACATTATTGTATAAGGCTTTCAAATGGCATAAATACATATATTATCAATTGACAGTTAGAATCTTTGATATGGTATTTCATAGACTTCTCTATACTCTAATGATAATTACAAAAGTAATGCAAAAGGTTTCATTCAATTTGGAAATGTAGATTTAAAATTATGCCAAATATACTCCAAAAAAATGCATTCCAATTGAGTAAATAAAACTTTATCAAAACTTAAATTTTCTGATTCTAATGTGTTTCTCTTGTTTCAAGGTCTCGACATAAAATTTATGATTTTTGGACTTACACACTCGAGTTATGGATTTATAGGTTTATGTCTATTTAAACACATTCTGAACACATTTAGATTTAAATCTGACACATGGCATGATCCAACTGGCGGGATTAAGTGATCTAATCATGGTGGTCCAGACCAGATCCAATGGGTGACAAGAAAAGGGGGAGAAGGGTCGCCGACGATGATGACTTTGTTGTCAGACAACTCGGGAAGTGACAATTTCATTGTAGTAGGGGCTCCTAGGGTTGGAGAAGTAGGGTACGAGTGTGTCTTGGCTCTGGGAAGTCAAAGACATCGTGCAAAGGATTGGCAAGGCTTCTAGCGACGGTGGTGGGTGACTGGAGGATATCTAGACGACGACAATTTATGGAAATCATCGCGGATGATGTTTGGCTGCGGCATATGCAAATTGAATGTGCAAGGATGTGTGCAAGTACAAGGGAGGAATAAAGAAAGAAAGAAAGAAAGAAAGGGCAGGGTAGGAAATCGATGACGGTGGCGCGACGATCCGATGAGAAATTTTTGTAGCCCTGCGGTGTAGTTTCGAGCAAGGGGTTAGGAGAGTATATAAGGCCACAAAGTTATAAAGGAGGGGTTGAGGAGAATTGGGAGCAACGAGGGGAGTGGGCAACATGGGTGTTGGTTCATGGGCGCGCTGAATGGACGGGTGGTTAGGAATAACCCCTGACGGATGGGGTTCATCGGCCACTGAGTTGGAGAGAGAGAGATAGATAGAGAGAGAGAGAGAGAGAGAGAGAGAGAGAGAGGACTGAGAGAGGGACTGAGAGAGGGACTGAGGGAGGGAGAGAGAGAGAGAGAGAGAGGAGGTGCTAGGCCATCTCGGTTGTCTGGGTCGGACTAGTTGGGCTGTTGGCTCTTATTTATTTTTGTTAAAACAATTTTCTATTTTCAGGTTTTAGTTTAGTCCCCAAAATGGCTCAATACATATTTTTAAAAAAGGCAAAAAATACCTAAAAGTTAAAACAAGTACTTTATATATAATGGAACCATTTACAATACAAAATAATATTGTAAAAAATCATTTAAATTCATCACGTACATTCATGCACGTTTAAAATTTCAGTTTGCTTTCCACAAACCCAAAACCCTAATGACTTTTTTGAAGCTTTAGACATATTTAGACATTCAAAATTTAAAACATATTGCCTATTTTGGCATTGAACTGCCTTATGTCACTAACAAAAATTGGAATTCCCACGGAGAAACGCTTATACCTTAAATAAACGTTAGGTTTTTGTATATAGTTACAGTTTGGTAATAACGGTTGGAGTGTAAGTACATACAAGAGACCAATGAATCATTAGGAAATATATCTACCCTATTCATTTACTTTATCCTGGTTTGGTGTAAGATATCTCATATATACATTTGTTCACGTGCAGTATGTAATAGGTTGCTCTACAACATGCACCGACGTCACCCTAGAGAATGGCATATGCTCTGGTGCCGGGTGCTGCCAAGCCGATGTCCCGAAAGACATTTCGTATTATCGTGTCTATTTCAACGAAGAATACAACACCACAAACATATGGCAAGACAGTCCTTGCAACTACATGGTAGTAATGGAAAAGGCTGCTTTCAGTTTCAACACCAGCTATGCCAATTCGACAGTGTTTTATGATACATACCAGGGTAAAGTTCCAATAGCCTTGAACTGGCAAATACAGCCGTGGTCTTGCGAGGTAGCTCGGAAGAACATGAGTTCCTATGCATGTATCAGCAAGGATAGCGAATGCGTTGATATCACCCACGGCAAAGAGAAAGGTTACCGCTGCAATTGCTCCCACGGATACAAAGGCAACCCTTACATCATGGGTGGATGCCAAGGTTCCTCCCCTTTTGCTACCTTGTACATTTTACATACATCTGTCACGAATCATTTGTGTGCACAGTTTAGCAACTCTGAAAACTATTGTTTTGTTTCAGATATCGATGAGTGCCACGCGAATGACAATCCCTGCGGCCATGAGATCTGCCAGAACACGCCGGGGAATTTCAGCTGCTCATGCCGCAAAGGATATTATATGACTAATGGCGTTTGCGTGCCAATTCAAAAGCGTTCCCGTTTTCAGCCCATGCCTGTCGTTGGTAAGTTCCTCTGTTAAGACAGTAATTTTTTTTAAGACAGTAGTAAGTTCCTCTGTTCAGTGAGCACTAAAGTGACTTCACTTGTAGAAAATTTATTGGATACCACACGGAAAGTAAATACGAAGTTTGTTTTCGGTAAAAGTAAGTCGTGGTTTGCCTGGTTGGCTGAATATGTACCTCCTGTGATCACAAATGTGTTCGTTGTTTTACCAGACAAACAGTACGTTTTAAGTTTGACCACCACTATGAAAATTGTATTGACACCAACAACATAAGATTGATATTATTAAATTTATTATAAATATACGTTTGCAAATTTAAAATTTGCATTATTTGATTTAATATGAAACATACAATTTAGAATGCATAAATTTGTGAAACAAAATATGTTAATTCAAAAAAAAACATCTGTCAAATATTTGCATTGGGAGACTACGTCGATATTTTCGAAGAGTATAGTCTATGTCGATATTCAAAACGATATACATGAGTCATCAGCGGGAGTAATTGGTATTTTTCTCTTACTCATCAGTAGTCTTTTTTTTTAATAGAAGATATACTGTGATCCTTCTGGAAAGAAAAAAAACAGTACTTTTATGTGGTTGCTACTAATGGAAATTTCATTCAATTGAACAAATCCTCGCCGCAGGTGCAAGTATTGGTTTTGTTGTCCTTGTGATTGTTGTAGCTTGTGCATGCTTGATCCAAGAGAGAAGGAAGCTACGGAAAATGAAACAGAGCTACTTTCGTCAGCACGGTGGCCTGATACTATTTAACGAGATGAAGTCAAAAGAGGGCAATGCATTCAAAATATTCACTGAGGAAGAACTGCAGCTGGGGACAAACAACTTCAGCGAAAAACAAGTCCTGGGCCACGGAGGCCATGGAACCGTTTACAAGGGACTTCTCAGGGGCAACGTGGAGGTGGCAGTCAAGAAATGCATGACGATCGACGAGCAACACAAGAAAGAGTTTGGTAAAGAGATGGTAATCCTATCCCAGATCAACCACAGAAACATCGTGAAGCTCCTCGGGTGTTGCCTCGAAGTGGAAGTCCCCATGCTGGTGTACGAGTTCGTCCCAAACGGTACGCTCTTCCATCTCATCCACGGCAACCATGGCCGGTCTATCTCGTTGGCTACTCGCTTGAGGATCGCCATCGAGTCCGCCGACGCTCTCACCTACCTCCACTCTTCGGCTTCAACGCCGATTATACATGGAGACGTCAAGTCCCCCAACATCCTCCTCGATAGCAACCATAGTGCTAAGGTCTCTGACTTTGGCGCCTCAATCCTGGCACCAACTGATGAGTCACAGTTTGTCACACTTGTACAAGGGACATGTGGGTACCTCGACCCGGAGTACATGCAAACATGTTATTTGACAGATAAGAGCGACGTGTACAGCTTTGGGGTTGTTCTTGTGGAGCTGCTCACGGGGAAAATTCCGTTCAATCTTGATGCCCCAGAGAAAGAGAAGAGTTTAGCAATGATGTTTATGTCCGCAATGAAGGAGAATAGACTAGCTGGCATATTGGATGACCAGGTCAAGGGTGAAGACAACATGGAGATTCTTGAAGAGATCGCAGAACTAGCAAAGCAGTGCTTGGATATGTGTGGTGATAATAGACCCTCGATGAAGGAGGTTACAGATAAGCTTGACGGACTAATGAAGGTGATGCAGCATCCATGGATGCAACAGGACCCTGAAGAGATGGAAGGCTTGCTTTCCGAGCCCATGGCGAACTCGGCGATTGGGAGTGCTGAATATTTCAGCATTGAGAAGAAAGCTATTAATGCTATGCAATCAGGTCGCTAAGTAATCACACTATACATTGTTTCTTCTTCTTTTTTAAAAAGGAGATTATTAATTGTTATATGTACCTTCCTTATTCCTTTGCTATTATATAAACAATTTTCAGTAATGTATGGTTTTATATATTTTTGCAATATGCAAATATACCATCTGTATGCTTTGGCTTTCAGACTCGATCTACCGTGGTAAACATGTAAATTTTTAGCACTGCCATGAGCATTACTCTCATGTTATCTATGATTATTTATGTATGTGGTGTCCTGCTTTCAACTGATTCAAGACCGCTAAGTTTCTCTATAAGCCTGGCCTACACTATGTTTAAACCAGGACTTGGTTACCTATCGGAAAATCCAGTTAGCGGCCGGTTGATACGCGTACAACACGCGTCCGTTGGGAACCCCAAGAGGAAGGTGTGATGCGTACAGCGGCAAGTTTTCCCTCAGTATGAAACCAAGGTTTATCGAACCAGTAGGAGCCAAGAAGCACGTTGAAGGTTGATGGCGGCGGGATGTAGTGCGGCGCAACACCAGAGATTCCGGCGCCAACGTGGAACCTGCACAACACAACCAAAGTACTTTGCCCCAACGAAACAGTGAGGTTGTCAATCTCACCGGCTTGCTGTAACAAAGGATTAGATGTATAGTGTGGATGATGATTGTTTGCAGAAAAACAAGAGAACAAGATTGCAGTAGATTGTATTTCAAGAAAGAGAATTGGACCGGGTCCAGTTCACTAGAGGTGTCTCTCCCATAAGATAAACAGCATGTTGGGTGAACAAATTACAGTTGGGCAATTGACAAATAGAGAGGGCATGACCATGCACATACATATTATGATGAGTATTGTGAGATTTAATTGGGCATTACGACAAAATACATAGACCGCTATCCAGCATGCATCTATGCCTAAAAAGTCCACCTTCAGGTTATCATCCGAACCCCCTCCAGTATTAAGTTGCTAACAACAGACAATTGCATTAAGTATTGCGCGTAATGTAATCAATAACTACATCCTTAGACATAGCATCAATGTTTTATCCCTAGTGGCAACAGCACATCCATAATCTTAGAACTTTCTGTCACTGTCCCAGATTCACGGAGACATGAACCCACTATCGAGCATAAATACTCCCTCTTGGAGTTACTAGCATCAACTTGGCCAGAGCCTCTACTAATAACGGAGAGCATGCAAGATCATAAACAACACATAGGTAATAGATTGATAATCAACATAACAAGTATTCTCTATTCATCGGATCCCAACAAACGCAACATATAGAATTACAGATAGATGATCTTGATCATGTTAGGCAGCTCACAAGATCCAACAATGAAGCACAATGAGGAGAAGACAACCATCTAGCTACTGCTATGGACCCATAGTCCAGGGGTGAACTACTCACTCATCACTCCGGAGGCGACCATGGCGGTGTAGAGTCCTCCGGGAGATGAATCCCCTCTCCGGTAGGGTGCCGGAGGAGATCTCCAGAATCCCCCGAGATGGGATTGGCGGCGGCGGCGTCTCAGTAAGGTTTTCCGTATCGTGGCTCTCGGTACTGGGGGTTTCGCGAGGGAGGCTTTAAGTAGGCGGAAGGGCAGGTCAGGAGGCGGCACGAGGGGCCCACACCACAGGGCCGCGCGGCCAAGGGGGGGGGGGGCGCGCCGCCCTAGGGTGTGGCCACCTTGTGGCCCCACTTCGTCTCCTCTTCGGTCTTCTGGAAGCTTCGTGGCAAAATAGGACCCTGGGCGTTGATTTCGTCCAATTCCGAGAATATTTCGTTACTAGGATTTCTGAAACCAAAAACAGCAGAAACAAAGAATCGGCACTTCGGCATCTTGTTAATAGGTTAGTTCCAGAAAATGCACGAATATGACATAAAGTGTGCATAAAACATGTAGATAACATCAATAATGTGGCATGGAACATAAGAAATTATCGATACGTTGGAGACGTATCAGCATCCCCAAGCTTAGTTCTGCTCGTCCCGAGCAGGTAAAACGATAACAAAGATAATTTCTGGAGTGACATGCCATCATAACCTTGATCATACTATTTGTAAAGCATATGTAGTGAATGCAGCGATCAAAACAATGGTAATGACATGAGTAAACAAGTGAATCATAAAGCAAAGACTTTTCATGAATAGTACTTCAAGACAAGCATCAATAAGTCTTGCATAAGAGTTAACTCATAAAGCAAAAATTCAAAGTAAAGGTGTTGAAGCAACACAAAGGAAGATTAAGTTTCAGCGGTTGCTTTCAACTTGTAACATGTATATCTCATGGATATTGTCAACATAGAGTAATATAATAAGTGCAATATGCAAGTATGTAGGAATCAATGCACAGTTCACACAAGTGTTTGCTTCTTGAGGTGGAGAGAAATAGGTGAACTGACTCAACAATGAAAGTAAAAGAATGGTCCTCCATAGAGGAAAAGCATCGATTGCTATATTTGTGCTAGAGCTTTGATTTTGAAAACATGAAACAATTTTGTCAACGGTAGTAATAAAGCATATGTATCATGTAAATTATATCTTACAAGTTGCAAGCCTCATGCATAGTATACTAATAGTGCCCGCACCTTGTCCTAATTAGCTTGGACTACCGGATCATCACAATGCACATGTTTTAACCAAGTGTCACAAAGGGGTACCTCTATGCCGCCTGTACAAAGGTCTAAGGAGAAAGCTCGCATTGGATTTCTCGCTATTGATTATTCTCAACTTAGACATCCATACCGGGACAACATAGACAACAGATAATGGACTCCTCTTTTATGCATAAGCATGTGGCAACAATTATTATTCTCATATGAGATTGAGGATATATGTCCAAAACTGAAACTTCCACCATGGATCATGGCTTTAGTTAGCGGCCCAATGTTCTTCTCTAACAATATGCATGCTTAACCATAAGGTGGTAGATCGCTCTTACTTCAAACAAGACGGACATGCATAGCAACTCACATGATATTCAACAAAGAATAGTTGATGGCGTCCCCAGAAACATGGTTATCGCACAACAAGCAACTTAATAAGAGATAAAGTGCATAAGTACATATTCAATATCACAATAGTTTTTAAGCTATTTGTCCCATGAGCTATATATTGCAAAGGTGAAGAATGGAATTTTAAAGGTAGCACTCAAGCAATTTACTTTGGAATGGCGAGAAATACCATGTAGTAGGTAGGTATGGTGGACACAAATGGCATGGTGGTTGGCTCAAGTATTTTGGATGCATGAGAAGTATTCCCTCTCGATACAAGGTTTAGGCTAGCAAGGTTATTTGAAACAAACACAAGGATGAACCGGTGCAGCAAAACTCACATAAAAGACATATTGTAAACATTATAAGAATCTACATCGTCTTCCTTGTTGTTCAAAACTCAATACTAGAAATTATCTAGACCTTAGAGAGACCAAATATGCAAACCAAATTTTAGCATGCTCTATGTATTTATTCATTAATGGGTGCAAAGTATATGATGCAAGAGCTTAAACATGAGCACAACAATTGCCAAGTATCACATTACCCAAGACATTTATAGCAATTACTACATGTATCATTTTCCAATTCCAACCATATAACAATATAACGAAGAAGAAACTTCGCCATGAATACTATGAGTAGAAACTAAGGACATACTTGTCCATATGCTACAGCGGAGCGTGTCTCTCTCCCACAAAGTGAATGCTAGGATCCATTTTATTCAAACAAAACAAAAACAAAAACAAACCGACGCTCCAAGCAAAGCACATGAGATGTGATGGAATAAAAATATAGTTTCAGGGGAGGAACCTGATAATGTTGTCGATGAAGAAGGGGATGCCTTGGGCATCCCCAAGCTTAGACGCTTGAGTCTTCTTAGAATATGCAGGGGTGAACCACCGGGGCATCCCCAAGCTTAGAGCTTTCACTCTCCTTGATCATGTTGCATCATACTCCTCTCTTGATCCTTGAAAACTTCCTCCACACCAAACTCGAAACAACTCATTAGAGGGTTAGTGCACAACAAAAATTAACATGTTCAGAGGTGACACAATCATTCTTAACACTTCTGGACATTGCATAAAGCTACTGGACATTAATGGATCAAAGAAATTCATCCAACATAGCAAAAGAGGCAATGCGAAATAAAAGGCAGAATCTGTCAAAACAGAACAGTTCGTATTGACGAATTTTAAAATGGCACCAGACTTGCTCAAATGAAAATGCCCAAATTGAATGAAAGTTGCGTACATATCTGAGGATCACGCACGTAAATTGGCATATTTTTCTGAGCTGCTGATACGTCTCCGACGTATCGATAATTTCTTATGTTCCATGCCACATTATTGATGTTATCTACATGTTTTATGCACACTTTATGTCATATTCGTGCATTTTCTGGAACTAACCTATTAACAAGATGCCGAAGTGCCAGTTCCTGTTTTCTGCTGTTTTTGGTTTCAGAAATCCTAGTAACGAAATATTCTCGGAATCGGACGAAATCAACTCCCAGGTTCCTATTTTTCCCGGAACCATCCAGAACACCCGAGAGCCGCCAGAGGGGAGCCCTGGGGGCCCCACACCACACCCTGGCGCGGCAGGGGGCCGCGCCGCCCTATGGTGTGGGCCCCCCAGAAGCCCTCCTGCGCCGCCTCTTCGCCTATATAAAGCCTCCGTCGCGAAAACCCTGATGCGTTCGACGAAACCCACAGAAACCTTCCAGAGCCGCCGCCATCGCGAAGCCAAGATCTGGGGGACAGGAGTCTCTGTTCCGGCACGCCGCCGGAACGGGGAAGTGCCCCCGGAAGGCTTCTCCATCGACACCGCTGCCATCTCCACCGCCATCTTCATCACCGCTGCTGCTCCCATGAGGAGGGAGTAGTTATCCATCGAGGCTCGGGGCTGTACCGGTAGCTATGTGGTTCATCTCTCTCCCATGTACCTCAATACAATAATCTCATGAGCTGCTTTACATGATTGAGATTCATATGAGTTTGTATCATAATTTATCTATGTGCTACTCTAGCAAAGTTATTAAAGTAGTTCTATTCCTCCTGCACGTGTGTAAAGGTGACAGTGTGTGCACCGTGTTAGTACTTGGTTTATGCTATGATCATGATCTCTTGTAGATTGCGAAGTTAACTATTGCTATGATAATATTGATGTGATCTATTCCTCCTACATATGCATGAAGGTGACAGTGTGCATGCTATGTTAGTACTTGGTTTAGTCTTTTGATCTATCTTACACTATAAGGTTACTTAAATATGAACAAATTGTGGAGCTTGTTAACTCCGGCATTGAGGGTTCGTGTAATCCTACGCAATGCGTTCATCATCCAACAAAAGTGTAGAGTATGCATTTATCTATTCTGTTATGTGATCAATGTTGAGAGTGTCCACTAGTGAAAGTCTAATCCCTAGGCCTTGTTCCTAAATACTGCTGCGTTACTACTGCTTGTTTACTGTTTCACTGTGTTACTACTGCTGCAATACTACCACCATCAACTACACGCCAGCAAGCTATTTTCTGGCACCGTTGCTACTGCTCATATATATTCATACCACCTGTATTTCACTATCTCTTCGCCGAACTAGTGCACCTATTAGGTGTGTTGGGGACACAAGAGACTTCTTGCTTTGTGGTTGCAGGGTTGCATGAGAGGGATATCTTTGACCTCTTCCTCCCTGAGTTCGATAAACCTTGGGTGATCCACTTAAGGGAAAACTTGCTGCTGTTCTACAAACCTCTGCTCTTGGAGGCCCAACACTGTCTATAGGAAAAGGAGGGGGAAGTAGACATCAAGCTATTTTTCTAGCGCCGTTGCCGGGGAGGAAAGGTAAAAGGTACTCACACTCCGGATCTCGGCTACTAAGCTATTTTCCCGGCGTTGTAAGTACTCAAAGCTATTTCCTTTAGATCCTGCAATTGCAACTTTTTGTTTCTTGTTTACACTAGTAAGGCATAATGGACAACATCTGTGAGCTTTTTATTCTATTTCCTGAGTCAAGACATGAATGGTTTAATGCGAAAATTAAAAAAACCATGGAATCTTATTTGCATGCTAGTAGCAATGATATTAGTATGAACGCTTTGAACACCATTGTTGCTAATGATATGGAAAATTCTAAGCTTGGGGAAGCTGGCTTTGATGAGCATGATATTTTTAGTCCCCCAAGCATTGAGGAGAAAATTTTCTTTGATGATACTTTGCCTCCTATATATGATGATTATAATGATATTGGTCTTTTAGTGCCGCCTACTATGGAGAGTAATTTTTATGATGATAATACTATGCCTCCTACACTTGATGAGAATAATAATGATAGCTACTTTGTTGAATTTGCTCCTACTACAATTAATAAGAATAACTATGCTTATGTTGGGAGTAGTAATAATTTTATGCATGAGACTCATGATAAGAATGCTTTATGTGATAGTTATATTGTTGAGTTTGCTCATGATGCTACTGAAAGTTATTATGAGAGAGAAAAATATGGTTGTAGAAATTTTCATGTTACTAAAATACCTCTCTATGTGCTGAAAATTTTGAAGCTACACTTGTTTTATCTTCCTATGCTTGTTACTTTGCTCTTCATGAACTTGTTTATCTACAAGATTCCTATGCATAGGAAGCATGTTAGACTTAAATGTGTTTTGAATTTGCCTCTGGATGCTCTCTTTCGCTTCAATTACTATTTCTTATGAGTGCATCATTAAAACTGCTGAGCCCATCTTAATGGCTATAAAGAAAGAACTTCTTGGGAGATAACCCATGTGTTATTTTGCTACAGTACTTTGTTTTATATTTGTGTCTTGGAAGTTGTTTACTACTGTAGCAACCTCTCCTTATCTTAGTTTTGTGTTTTGTTGTGCCAAGTAAAGTCTTTGATAGTAAAGTCAATACTAGATTTGGATTACTGCGCAGAAACTGTTTTCTTGCTGTCACGAATCTGGGCCTAATTCTCTGTAGGTAACACAGAAAATTATGCCAATTTACGTGAATGATCCTCAGATATGTACTCAACTTTCATTCAATTTGAGCATTTTCATCTGAGCAAGTCTGGTGCCATTTTAAAATTCGTCTTTACGGACTGTTCTGTTTTGACAGATTCTGCCTTTTATTTCGCATTGCTTCTTTCGCTGTGTTGGGTGGATTTCTTTGTTCCATTACCTTCCAGTAGCTTTGGGCAATGTCCAGAAGTGTTAAGAATAATTGTGTCACCTCTGAACATGTGAGTTTTTGATTATGCACTAACCCTCTAATGAGTTTGTTTCGAGTTTGGTGTGGAGAAAGTTTTCAAGGGTCAAGAGAGGAGGATGATATACTATGATCAAGAAGAGTGAAAGCTCTAAGCTTGGTGATGCCCCCGTGGTTCATCCCTGCATATTTCAAGAAGACTCAAGCGTCTAAGCTTGGGGATGCCCAAGGCATCCCCTTCTTCATCGACAAATTATCAGGTTCCTTCTCTTGAAACTATATTTTTATTCGGTCACATCTTATGTACTTTACTTGGAGCGTCTGTGTGCTTTTGTTTTTGTTTGTGTTTGAATAAATTGGATTACATCATGCTTGTGTGGGAGAGAGACACGCTCCGCTGGTTCGTATGAACACATGTGTTCTTAGCTCATAATATTCATGGCGAAGTTTCCTCTTCGTTAAATTGTTATATGGTTGGAAATGGAAAATGCTACATGTAGTAATTGCTATAATGTCTTGGGTAATGTGATACTTGGCAATTGTTGTGCTCATGTTTAAGCTCTTGCATCATATGCTTTGCACCCATTAATGAAGAAATACATAGAGCATGCTAAAATTTGGTTTGCATAATTGGTCTCTCTAAGGTCTAGATAATTTCTAGTAAGGTGTTTGAACAACAAGGAAGACGATGTATAGTCTTATAATGCTTGTAATATGTCTTTTATGTGAGTTTTGCTGTACTAGTTCATACTTGTGCTTGCTTCAAACAACCTTGCTAGCCTAAACCTTGTATCGAGAGGGAATACTTCTCATGCATCCAAATCCTTGAGCCAAACAACACTATGCCATTTGTGTCCACCATACCTACCTACTACATGGTATTTTCTGCCATTCCAAAGTAAATTGCTTGAGTGCTACCTTTAAACAATTCAAAATTTATCACCTCTGATTTGTGTCAATGTTTTATAGCTCATGAGGAAGTATGTGGTGTTTATCTTTCAATCTTGTTGGGCAACTTTCATCAATGGACTAGTGGCTTCATCCGCTTATCCAATAATTTTGCGAAAAGAGCTGGCAATGGGATTCCCAGTCCCAAATTAATTAACAAAAATAGACACTCCTCCATGGTATGTGATTGTTGGACGGCACCCGAAGGATTCGGTTAGCCATGGCTTGTGTAAGCAAAGGTTGGGAGGAGTGTCATCATAATAAAACTAAAATAAAAAGGCACTCCTTCATGGTATGAGATTGTTGGACGGCACCCGAGGATTCGGTTAGCCATGGTTTGTGTAAGAAATGTTGGAAGGAGTGCCATCCAAAAATAAAATAAAATGGGAGCCGCTCTTTGAAGGTTTGTCTGGCAAGGGGGTTAGAGTACCCGCTACCATTCGTTGACAACAACATACACCTCTCAAAACTTTATTTTTATGCTCTCTTTATGTTTTCAAAATCAAAGCTCTAGCACAAATATAGCAATCGATGCTTTCCTCTTTGAAGGGCCATTCTTTTACTTTTATTGTTGAGTCAGTTCACCTATCTCTCTCCACCCCAAGAAGCAAACATTTGTGTGAACGGTGCATTAATTCTTACATACTTGCTTATTGCACTTGTTATATTGCTTTGCATTGACAATTATCCATGAGATATACATGTTACAAGTTGAAAGCAACCGCTGAAACTTAATCTTCTTTTGTGTTGCTTCAATGCCTTTACTATGAATTATTGCTTTATGAGTTAACTCTTATGCAAGACTTATTGATGCTTGTCTTGAAGTGCTATTCATGAAAAGTCTTTGCTATATGATTCAGTTGTTTACTCATGTCATTACCATTGTTTTGATCGCTGCATTCACTACATATGCTTTACAAATAGTATGATCAAGGTTATGATGGCATGTCACTCCAGAAATTATCTGTGTTATCGTTTTACCTGCTCGGGACGAGCAGAACTAAGCTTGGGGATGCTGATACGTCTCCGACGTATCGATAATTTCTTATGTTCCATGCCACATTATTGATGTTATCTACATGTTTTATGCACACTTTATGTCATATTCGTGCATTTTCTGGAACTAACCTATTAACAAGATGCCGAAGTGCCGCTCGTTTTCTGCTGTTTTTGGTTTCAGAAATCCTAGTAACGAAATATTCTCGGAATCGGACGAAATCAACGCCCAGGTTCCTATTTTTCCCGGAACCATCCAGAACACCCGAGAGCCGCCAGAGGGGAGCCCTGGGGGCCCCACACCACACCCTGGCGTGGCCAGAGGGGGGCCGCGCCGCCCTATGGTGTGGGCCCCCCAGAAGCCCTCCTGCGCCGCCTCTTCGCCTATATAAAGCCTCCGTCGCGAAAACCCTGATGCGTTCGACGAAACCCACAGAAACCTTCCAGAGCCGCCGCCATCGCGAAGCCAAGATCTGGGGGACAGGAGTCTGTTCCGGCACGCCGCCGGAACGGGGAAGTGCCCCCGGAAGGCTTCTCCATCAACACCGCTGCCATCTCCACCGCCATCTTCATCACCGCTGCTGCTCCCATGAGGAGGGAGTAGTTCTCCATCGAGGCTCGGGGCTGTACCGGTAGCTATGTGGTTCATCTCTCTCCCATGTACCTCAATACAATAATCTCATGAGCTGCTTTACATGATTGAGATTCATATGAGTTTGTATCACAATTTATCTATGTGCTACTCTAGCAAAGTTATTAAAGTAGTTCTATTCCTCCTGCACGTGTGTAAAGGTGACAGTGTGTGCACCGTGTTAGTACTTGGTTTATGCTATGATCATGATCTCTTGTAGATTGCGAAGTTAACTATTGCTATGATAATATTGATGTGATCTATTCCTCCTACATATGCATGAAGGTGACAGTGTGCATGCTATGTTAGTACTTGGTTTAGTCTTTTGATCTATCTTACACTATAAGGTTACTTAAATATGAACAAATTGTGGAGCTTGTTAACTCCGGCATTGAGGGTTCGTGTAATCCTACGCAATGCGTTCATCATCCAACAAAAGTGTAGAGTATGCATTTATCTATTCTGTTATGTGATCAATGTTGAGAGTGTCCACTAGTGAAAGTCTAATCCCTAGGCCTTGTTCCTAAATACTGCTGCGTTACTACTGCTTGTTTACTGTTTCACTGTGTTACTACTGCTGCAATACTACCACCATCAACTACACGCCAGCAAGCTATTTTCTGGCACCGTTGCTACTGCTCATATATATTCATACCACTTGTATTTCACTATCTCTTCGCCGAACTAGTGCACCTATTAGGTGTGTTGGGGAGACAAGAGACTTCTTGCTTTGTGGTTGCAGGGTTGCATGAGAGGGATATCTTTGACCTCTTCCTCCCTGAGTTCGATAAACCTTGGGTGATCCACTTAAGGGAAAACTTGCTGCTGTTCTACAAACCTCTGCTCTTGGAGGCCCAACACTGTCTACAGGAAAAGGAGGGGGAAGTAGACATCAGCTACCTACAGAGAGGCAGGTCGAAATTCGTGACAGCAAAGAAATCTGAAACTGCGCAGTAATCCAAATCTAGTATGAACTTTACTATCAACGACTTTATTTGGCACAACAAAACACTAAACTAAGATAAGGAGAGGTTGCTACAGTAGTAAACAACTTCCAAGACACAAAATAAAAACAAAGTACTGTAGGTAAAAACATGGGTTGTCTCCCATAAGCGCTTTTCTTTAACGCCTTTCAGCTAGGCGCAGAAAGTGTATATCAAGTATTATCGAGAGACGAAGCATCAACATCATAATTTGTTCTAATAATAGAATCATAAGGTAACTTCATTCTCTTTCTAGGGAAGTGTTCCATACCTTTCTTGAGAGGAAATTGATATTTAATATTACCTTCCTTCATATCAATAGTGGCACCAACGGTTCGAAGAAAAGGTCTTCCCAATATAATGGGGCAAGATGCATTGCATTCAATATCCAAGACAACAAAATCAACGGGGACAAGGTTATTGTTAACCATAATATGAACATTATCAATTCTCCCCAAAGGTTTCTTTTTAGCATTATCAGCGAGATTAACATCCAAATAACAATTTTTCAATGGTGGTAAGTCAAGCATATCATAGACTTTCTTAGGCATAACAGAAATACTTGCACCAAGATCACATAAGGCATTACAATCAAAATCATTGACCCTCATTTTAATGATGGGTTCCCAACCATCCTCTAGCTTTCTAGGAATAGAAGTTTCAAGTTTTAGTTTTTCTTCTTGAGCTTTTATGAGAGCATTTGTAATATGTTTTGTGAAAGCCAAGTTTACAGCGCTAGCATTGGGACTCTTAGCAAGTTTTTGTAAGAACTTTATAACTTCAGAGATGTGGCAATCATCAAAATCTAAATCATTATGAGCTACAGCAATGGGATCATCATCCCCATGGTTGGAAAAAATTTCAGCAGTTTTATCACAGGCAGTTTCAGCAGTTTTAGCAGTTTCAGGCAGTTTCTCGCGCTTTGCATTAGAAGTGGAAACATTGCTAACACCAATTCTTTTATTAGTAATAGTAGGAGGTGCAGCAACATGTGTAGCATTAGCATTACTAGTGGTGGTTATAGTCCAAACTTTAGCTATATTTTTCTCTTTAGCTAGTTTTTCATTTTCTTCTCTATCCCACCTAGCACGCAATTCAGCCATTAATCTTATATTCTCATTAATTCTAACTTGGATGGTATTTGCTGTAGTAACAATTTTATTTTCAAT
Source organism: Lolium perenne (assembly GCF_019359855.2). Taxonomy (NCBI): domain Eukaryota; kingdom Viridiplantae; phylum Streptophyta; class Magnoliopsida; order Poales; family Poaceae; genus Lolium; species Lolium perenne. The sequence goes on along the minus strand of NC_067248.2, from coordinate 218,105,031 downwards.
ATCCTCAGGTTTAGCAGCCATTTTATTAATTAAAGAAGATTGTGACGCAGACATGTATGAGATTCGGTTTTCAGCATTTGCAAGTTTAGTTTGCAACCCAGAAATCTCCATATTCAGATTTTCAAGTTGATTTCCTATATTCTTCAACAAGGTAGATTGTTCATTCATGGTTTTAGTAAATAATTTATTTTGCTCATATTGTGATTGCATAAAGCTCTTGGTTGATCTTTCAATTTCTAACATCTTTTCCTCATTAGGTGAAACATATCTACCATAAGAATTACCATTAGCAGGATATGGCCTAGAATTTTGAGCAACCAATGAGGCTAACGGAACATTATTAGGATCAATATTAGTCCTATCATTCACAAGCATAGACATAATAGCATCAATCTTATCACTCAAGGAAGAGGTTTCTTCGACAGAATTTACCTTCTTACCTTGTGGAGCTCTTTCCGTGTGCCATTCAGAGTAGTTAATCATCATATTATCAAGAAGCTTTGTTGCTTCACCAAGAGTGATGGTCATAAAGGTACCTCCAGCAGCTAAATCCAATAAATTCCGCGAAGAAAAATTTAGTCCTGCATAGAAGGTTTGTATGATCATCCAAGTAGTCAGTCCATGTGTTGGGCAATTTTTAACCAGAGATTTCATTCTTTCCCAAGCTTGAGCAACATGTTCAGTATCTAATTGTTTAAAAGTCATTATGCTACTCCTCAAAGATATAATTTTAGCAGGGGGATAATATCTACCAATAAAAGCATCCTTGCATTTAGTCCATGAATCAATACTATTCTTAGGCAGAGATAACAACCAATCTTTAGCTCTTCCTCTTAATGAGAAAGGGAACAATTTTAATTTTATAATGTCACCATCAACATCCTTATACTTTTGCATTTCACATAGTTCAACAAAATTATTGAGATGGGCAGCAGCATCATCAGAACTAACACCAGAAAATTGCTCTCGCATAACAAGATTCAGTAAAGCAGGTTTAATTTCAAAGAATTATGCTGTAGTAGCAGGTGGAGCAATAGGTGTGCATAAGAAATCATTATTATTTGTGGTTGTGAAGTCACACAACTTAGTATTTTCAGCGGTAGCCATTTTAGCAACAATAAATAAAGCAAACTAGATAAAGTAAATGCAAGTAACTAATTTTTTTGTGTTTTTGATATAGCAAACAAGATAGCAAATAAAGTAAAACTAACAACTATTTTTTTTGTATTTTGATTTAGTGCAGCAAACAAAGTAGTAAATAAAACTAAGCAAGACAAAAACAAAGTAAAGAGATTGGGAAGTGGAGACTCCCCTTGCAGCGTGTCTTGATCTCCCCGGCAACGGCGCCAGAAAAAGAGCTTGATACGCGTACAACACACGTCCGTTGGGAACCCCAAGAGGAAGGTGTGATGCGTACAGCGGCAAGTTTTCCCTCAGTATGAAACCAAGGTTTATCGAACCAGTAGGAGCCAAGAAGCACGTTGAAGGTTGATGGCGGCGGGATGTAGTGCAGCGCAACACCAGAGATTCCGGCGCCAACGTGGAACCTGCACAACACAACCAAAGTACTTTGCCCCAACGAAACAGTGAGGTTGTCAATCTCACCGGCTTGCTGTAACAAAGGATTAGATGTATAGTGTGGATGATGATTGTTTGCAGAAAAACAGTAGAACAGTATTGCAGTAGATTGTATTTCAGTAAAGAGAATTGGACCGGGGTCCACAGTTCACTAGAGGTGTCTCTCCCATAAGATAAACAGCATGTTGGGTGAACAAATTACAGTTGGGCAATTGACAAATAGAGAGGGCATGACCATGCACATACATATTATGATGAGTATTGTGAGATTTAATTGGGCATTACGACAAAGTACATAGACCGCTATCCAGCATGCATCTATGCCTAAAAAGTCCACCTTCAAAGTTATCATCCGAACCCTCCAAAGGTATTAAGTTGCTAACAACAGACAATTGCATTAAGTATTGCGCGTAATGTAATCAATAACTACATCCTTAGACATAGCATCAATGTTTTATCCCTAGTGGCAACAGCACATCCATAATCTTAGAACTTTCTGTCACTGTCCCAGATTCACGGAGACATGAACCCACTATCGAGCATAAATACTCCCTCTTGGAGTTACTAGCATCAACTTGGCCAGAGCCTCTACTAATAACGGAGAGCATGCAAGATCATAAACAACACATAGGTAATAGATTGATAATCAACATAACAAGTATTCTCTATTCATCGGATCCCAACAAACGCAACATATAGAATTACAGATAGATGATCTTGATCATGTTAGGCAGCTCACAAGATCCAACAATGAAGCACAATGAGGAGAAGACAACCATCTAGCTACTGCTATGGACCCATAGTCCAGGGGTGAACTACTCACTCATCACTTCGGAGGCGACCATGGCGGTGTAGAGTCCTCCGGGAGATGAATCCCCTCTCCGGCAGGGTGCCGGAGGAGATCTCCAGAATCCCCCGAGATGGGATTGGCGGCGGCGGCGTCTCAGTAAGGTTTTCCGTATCGTGGCTCTCGGTACTGGGGGTTTCGCGAGGGAGGCTTTAAGTAGGCGGAAGGGCAGGTCAGGAGGCGGCACGAGGGGCCCACACCACAGGGCCGCGCGGCCAAGGGGTGGCCGCGCCGCCCTAGGGTGTGGCCACCTCGTGGCCCCACTTCGTCTCCTCTTCGGTCTTCTGGAAGCTTCATGGCAAAATAGGACCCTGGGCGTTGATTTCGTCCAATTCCGAGAATATTTCGTTACTAGGATTTCTGAAACCAAAACAGCAGAAAACAAGAATCGGCACTTCGGCATCTTGTTAATAGGTTAGTTCCAGAAAATGCACGAATATGACATAAAGTGTGCATAAAACATGTAGATAACATCAATAATGTGGCATGGAACATAAGAAATTATCGATACGTTGGAGACGTATCACCGGTCAATGGATTTACCAAGCACCCTTGGGAAATGGGCCCAGTGGGCTTTTTTTCAAGATTATTTGAATTCAAAAATTTTGAATGTAAAATTCAAGATTTCTTCGATTGCCGATCGGCCAATGTGATTTTAAAAATTAAAAAATATTAAATTTGATTTTATTGTTTCTGCTGACCATTCGGGATTTCGCGGTAAACGGGAATCCCGAGTCCCTTCGGAAAAAATAAATCGAGAGCCAAAATCTTGATTTAAACATGCACAACTTCAATCTTTTAAGCCCATCAAAACAAGCCCGACAACGTTTTCAAACTTAGGTGTGGCGTGGGCTATCATTAGGTAAGAGTAAAACTCACATAGCTAGAAGCTACCATAGCGTTTAGTGCCTGTTTGTTTGGGCTGCAGCTGAACGAAAAGTAGCTGGAGCTGGTAAGATCTGAGAAGCAGCTGGAGCTGGATGGCTAGTCAAAGTAAAATTGCTGTTTGGCAAACTGCATCTAGCTGGAGCTGGATGGCTGGTCAAATGTAAAATTGTTGTTTGGCAAACTGCACCCAGAACTGTTTGTAAACTGGTCAAATGTAAAATAGAAAATAATAAAAAAAATATTACTTTCCTTATTATTTAATAATAAAAAATATTATTTTACTTATTATTTAATAATAAAAAAAATATTATTTTCCTTATTATTTTCTATTTAAAAAGATTTTACTATAAAATATAAATTAACTAAGCATCTGAATTTTTTTCTCAAGATGCAATTTTTTTCTCGATTTGTAAGTGAGAAGCCACGGGAAGTTGCAGTAAGTACCCTGGGACGTGCTTATGGGTTTCAAGTGTAAATGTGAGAAGCGCTTGTAGAAGCCCATGCCTAGAAGTTAGGTGTTTGGCTGGGCTTGTGCTTTTAAAGACCCAAAAGCAGTAAAAGCTCAAGCTCCAGCCAAAATAAACAGGGCCTTAAACATCCTAGACCATCGGATCAGCTCATCCAAAGCTCCAGATCAGTGTTTTTTGAGATGCGCTCTAGATCAGTTCAGTAACCGAATCGGCAAAACCTATACACCGACCAGGTCGGTGGCTACTGTAACACCCCAAATTTCAATGAAAAGAAAGTTAGAGAATTCAGAAAGCAAAATTTCAAACCAACAAAAACTTTTCTTTTGCATATAGTACCATGCATAGGACTTGTGCATTTGAGTGATATGCCATGATGATTGTTGTTACTTGTATCTTGATGTGCTCTAAAACCCTAGAGTGATCATATGAAGATCACCAACCAAATAAATCAAAGTGGAAGAAAGTTCCAATAAATACAAAACCCTAAAAACCCTCACTTATGCTCTATGGCATTTTTATAAATTTTGACCCTAGACCTATTTGGTCTTCACCATTAGTTGAATAATGTTATTAAACACTTATTACAACTTTTGGAACCAGGGTTGCACAATTCAAATGAATTTCAAACACTTTTCCCACTCACATGTGATGATGGCCAAATCTGCCAATTTTAGTCTGATCACCACTTTGAGCCCCTGCAATTCAATTTTCCCAAACCAATCTTTGCTAACTCTTTGCACCATTTCAAAGCCAACATCAAGGTGAACAACTTTGATGAAGACCACCCTGCCAAATTCATCTTGGATCACTAGCTATGCTCATCCAAAGTCTGGACTTTTTAACATTGTCAACAATCTCCACTTAGCCATTTTGGCCAAATTTTGAAATCTAATTTTTCCACCACCACCTCAATTCATCTCTGGTCAATTACAACTTATCTCAACCTTCACATATCACAAACTTTCACCTTTTGAACTTTTTCCAATTTGGATAATTTTGCATTTTCCAAAATTGGGCACTATTTGCAACTATTGCAAATAGTGATCTACCTCATCCAAATTTAAACCAAAGCTATCCTACAATGCTCCCTGGTCCCCTTAAACCCTAAATAAAGCATAGTGGAGCTAAGGAGGGAGAGAGAGCAAGCATGGCATGGCCATGCCGGCCACATGCCGGCCATGCCGCACCACCCCCTCTCCCCTTGCTTCCCCAACCCTGGCCCCTGCGCCACCGTGTGCCACCACCTCTCCTACGCCACCCTAGCCCAGCCCTGGTCGAGGAGGAGCTCAACAACGCCGAGACCAGCACGCGTCCATGGCGCCCTGGACGCCGCGCACGTCGCGCATGTGCACGCCGCGGGCACACACTGGCCACGCGCCGCGCCGTCACCACGAGCACGCCCTGGACTCGCTGACCAGCCGTTGAGCATCGCCGCGTCGCCACGCAGCCACCAGACATGCCCTCGACCCCGACCCGTGCCCGCCGTCGCCGGAGACGACAACGCGATCCCGCGACCAACACGGCAGACACGGAAGCAATGCGACCAGTTTAGCCACCGCCCGACCCCGCTGTCGCCGCCAATAGCGTCGCCAGGAGCCGTAGAACACTGCCACCACCTCGCCTAGCTCGATCGCTTGCCAGAGAAGCCGCGCCATGGTCGACTTCTTCACGGCCACGCCGCACCCTTGGCCAGCTATAAATACAGCGTTCCCTGGACGAAGTTGAGCACACCATCTCGTTCACCATCCTCCACTGCTTCTCCTCCACCCAACCACTCACTCGATTGTCGCCGGAGTTGCTCCAATTTGAAGATCGGAGCCCGCCAGTGCCGCACCTCGCCGCCGTCGATTGGAGCCGATCCAGGAGACGCCGCCGGTGCCAGGAGCTGCGCCGTCGGCCCCATCGACATCACGCACACTGCCAGCCACCGCGGGAGCCCTGGTTAGCTCTCCCACCCCCTAGGCTCGCCGCCAGAACCTCAGCATCTCGCCGGAGAAGACGATGGCTCTGAGCCGTCGATCTACTCTCCAATCCTACGCTCCACGTCGCCCAGTACCGTTTCGGGTTTTAAAGGAGGCTGACGGGTGGACCCCACCCTGTCAGCAGGCCCGCGCGCACTGGATGCGCTGCTGGGCCGTTTTCCTCTTTTTAAACAGTTTCGGCCCACGTTGGTTTCCCGCCGGCCCTTTTATTCAAAATTCGTTTAAATCAATTTCACCCAATTTCAATACTGCCCAAACTTTGAAACTCAACCATTTCAAATTGGCTAAACCAAATTTAGTGAATTTGACATTGTTAGGAAGCCACTGAAATTCTCTATCCAATGCCACTGGCCTCATGGTCAATTTCTTTGTAGAATTAATGTGACAAAAATAACAAGCCAGGGACTTTTCCCTATTCAAATAATTCTTAAAAATCAACCAAAATAGATATTGAGTTAATTCCAACTCTAATAGCTCACTTTGGACTTACACTAATTGTTTATGCAATAAAATGGTGTGGTCACTTTGCATGATCATGCCATGGTTTAATGAGTGGATATTTTGACTAGTTTAACTAGTTGATATTATCCAAAACTATTAGAAATAAATGGTGTGAAGTCTTATACTTCATTTAAACTTGTCTCACATGAATTCATGGGATGTTTGGACCCCTGGTTCCAAACTCTCTTATATGAAATTCTTGAGATTTAAATCAAATGTAGTGTTAGTAAATGGTATGAGGTGTTCCACCTCATTTAAATCATTCTCCCAAATGATGATGATGATGAACATTTGATTTAGGTCAATATGAGTTCATCCATGATTGTTGGAGAAATTAAATCTTAAGAAGATTTCAATGAGAGGAAATTATTCCTCAAGAACCCTATGGAAACTATCATTTACATAGGGAATACAAATTCTACTTTAAATCCCACCACCCATGCACCCTAGTTTATTTATGTGTGTGCATAGAGTAGTTGTGTGTTTATTTGTGATGTGTGGAATAGCCATTGAATTAGGGAGTAATTATACTCGTATTCAAATTTAGACGGTAGCACCGGAGAGTACGCCGAAGAAGAAGGTTGCTACCAGGAGGAGGAGGAGGAACAGTTTGAGAACTACCAAGGCAAGCTAAATTACTATGCAAGCTTTTATCCTTGCAAAGTGCAAAGCCCCTTGGGGCATGGCACCATGTTTCTTATCTTTTCTTAGGTGAACCCACCCCAAGTTTTTTTACTTGTTTTCTAAATGATTTACTTTTATAGTTAACTTTGGTCGAAGTACAAGTTGGGTACTAGAGTAGTGAGTTAGTCTCTTCCACGCAAGGCAAGATAGCACCCCTCATGAATTAGAGCTAGTGCTAATAGACTAAATGTGACTACTCTAGATGGGAATCTTATGTTTTTGAAAGGATTTTGAAACCTTGGAATGAAGATGCATTCCATTGAATGATTTTTTTTTGAAGGTGAATATGACCAAGAGAAGATGGTGATTTTTGATAAAACATGATGTTGGTTTGAATGCGATACCTTTCCAATTCTCAAGTACCCCCACAATACCTGATTATGGGTAGGGCTTAACTGGAAGTTTATGCGTCTTAGTATGGGTTCCCTCTAAACAAGCGTCATCGGGGTTATGCCGAAAGCTGCCTCTACCACAAAAGAAACGATACGATATGATGCGAAATGAGGTGAATGTCCGGCCCAAGCCTCGTGGCAGCTCCTGTGCTGACAGTTGGTCTTCACTGGGAGGCCAAGCTCATGGGGAGAGGTGCTCATACTAGGGTTCGTAAGTGAAAGGTTATGGTTGATGATCCGCGTACTGTGTTACGATTATTCGGGGAAATCCCGACGGATGAAATCAAATGTTGTGGCACAAGTGTGCAACCTCTGCAGAGTGTAAACCTATTCGAATAGCCGCGTCCACGGTTACGGACGGTTGGAAAGGCCATACAGTTTCCGATGTCATATCTTTGAAAATGATGTTGAAAAGGTTGATGGTGAAATGACTTGTGGTGACTTGAATTGAAATCACCACTTGAATGGTGGGAATGACACTAATGTTCCCACTTGAGTTAGTTAGCACTTGAGTAAGCTTTTCTCAAAACTTTGTGAACTAAAATTAGCTTTATGCAAATAAACTAGAGCTTAGCAAACCCTACTAGATTGTCTAGCACTTACATTAGATTGAGTTTGCGAGTACTCAACGTACTCACGGCTTTGTCCCTGGCTATTCAAATGGCCAGAGTATGAAGATGAACAAGGAGATGACCAGCAGGATGCCTACGACAACTAAGCGCCTTCCGACGTCAAGCGTTGGCCTGTGGACTCGAGAGTCCTTGTATCTTACGCTTCCGCTATGTTGAACTATGAACTTGTGTTTGTTCGTTGATCAATAGATCACTATTCGTGTAATATGGATCATGTGATTCCAATTTGTAAGACTTATGGTTTGTAATGAATGATGACTGTGATACTTAACTATTATGCCTCGCAACAACAATATTCCTGGGATTGCGATGTATGACATAATAGGCATTCGGACTTAAAAATCCGGGTGTTGACAGCTACCGGCCACTGCACACCCCCTGGTCGGGTATGGGCCAGGCCCATTTGGGTCTGTTCAGCTTCGTTTTTTGCTTTTTCTTTTTTCTTGTCTGGTTTATTTTTTCTTTTTTCTGTTTTCGGTTTTATTTATATTTTTTCAGATTCGAAAATTTTAATTTTTAAAAATTGTTCAAAATGAGAAAATGTTTAAACTAAAAAATGTTCAACTCTGAAAATCGTTCAAATTTGAAAACCGCTCAAATTTGAAAACCGTTTAAATATGAAATTTGTTCAAATTCAAAAATTGTTTAAAATTTTAAAATGTCAAAATTTAAAATTTGTTCAAATTTAAAAAATGTTCAAATGTAAAACTGTTCAAATTGTTCAAATTTAAAACTGTTCAAATTTAAAATTATTCGAATTCTAAAATTTGTTCAGTTTTGAAAATGTTCAAAATTTACAGAATATTCTATCTCAAAAAATAGTTTTGTGTTTCCAATTTTTTTGTTAGATTTAAAAAACGGAAATATAAACAGAAAAGATAAAACAACAAAAAGGTAAGAAAAAAAAAAAGCTTACCTGTTGGGATGGGCCGCTGCCCACTGAACCGCCCCGAGTTGCTGGGGTGTGCGGTGCGTTGCACCGACCGACCAGGTCGGTGTATAGCACGTAGGGATGTAAATGGTATGGATAATTTCCGCTCCGAATCCGCTTCCATATCCGTTTTTGAGGGTATGGTGTGCATTTTTAGAAATCCGCCGGATATGGATACGGATGCGGATAGTGATCAAACGGATATCCGGCGGATATGGTAGAGGATATGGTATTGATACTATCCGACGGATACGGATTATCCGCCATTTTTTGCGGATTATCCGAGGTCTACAAAGAGGATAATCCGAGAAAATTAGCCCAACCCTAAATATTTAGACAATATAGTTAGTTCATTGGTCAAAATATGTATGCTATTAGTACATAAATTGCTTTGTTGTACGAAATAGTGTGTACATTTAGCTATATTCTATAATTACAAGCATATTTTACATAGAAAGGCACACTTTTAATTTTTTATGCGTATATTTTCTTAATAATCCGTTTCCGATCCGAGTCCGGTCCGAATCCGCTCCATATCCGTAATCCGATATAATCCGCATCCGAATCCGCATCCGACCATTATCCGCTCCGATCCGAATCCGTTACAAAAATATGGTAAAGGATATGGTAAGAGCAATATCCGATCCGATCCGATCCGTTTACATCCCTAATAGCACGTCCCACCCGAATCGTTGCTAATCGAATCTTGCTTCCTTGAATCGTGTTAAATGGGGCACGTACCGGACTGCTACTCCACGAAACTAGTTAGGACGCTCCGGGTTAACTGGGCCTCGTTCCTGAACTGCAGTCCACGAAAGTGGACGATCCATCTCATCCAAATCTCCACTTCTATGCGTTTCTCCCCAGCGCCTCCTTCCCTTCCCGGCCCGCTTTTGCGCCGCCTCCCTCCAGTTCTACCACCGCCGCCTCCCTCAGACCTCGCCTCGAGCAACGACGACACCGCAAAGCGTCTATGGAAGATCGCCTACCTCACCTGACATAGGGCGAACCCTAGGTGCTGCCGCCATGCCCAACTACTCGCCTCCTTTCCCTGTGTGACGGCAACAATTCCGGGAAACGGCCACCCCTCAGGCAACCAATCTCGCTACCACTTCGGCCGTGAGGTACGTCCGTACCTCTCCCTCCCCTGTGCGCCACCGCTATGTGATATTTGGAGGCGTGACATCAGATTTTTGTGGTGGTTAGGCGGATGATCTGTAGTTCGGCGCGCAACACGTGGAAATTTTGACATAAAGGATTACCTGCTCAGACGAATTGTCAAAAATGACCACCTGCGAATAAAATTGCCAAAAAAGACCACCGCATAGTGGCGGCAAGAGCTGCCAGGCGACACGTGGCACTTGCCGCTGGAGCCCGTGGCGGCATGTCCTGCCACCATAGCCTTTGGCGGCACGTTAGTCCATGCAACATCTCCGTTGCGCAGCTATGGAAGATGAGCCATGCCGCCTTAGCTGCCGGCGGCAGGGTGACATGGAAGGATGGCAGGCTCTGCCCCCATAGTCCTGGCGGCAACCTACGTGACTAACTTAGGAGTAACTCAGATCAACAAACTTTCCCTTATAAGAGTACTTCGACGAACTTTTTTGAAGTACACTAATTGGTGCTACGTACATACGATGACAGCAACCGTTCTGCATACATGTACACTGACAGCGCTCTCAGCAAATCATCTTCTATCAATCAATCTTTTAGGACATCTCCAACGGGGCAACGCATTTTGGATGATTAAAATGTCTGCGCGCGTCCGTTTGCGTCAATTGGACCGCGCGCCCGTTTGCGCCAGGGTGGCTCCACCAACACGACACTTTTTTTTTGATTTTGTATTTTTCAACATAAGAACATAATTTACATAGTAAAGAAAGGAAAATTAAAATATAAAAACTAACGCCTGCGCCTACTCGTCATCATCGATCACGATGAAATTCGGTACCGGCCACGACCAGTTGGGAACCGGCGGAACATACGCCGGTGCCGCCGGCGGTGGTGGTGGAGCCGCCCACGGCAGCGGAGTAGCAACGGCTGCACCGGTCGGCCCACCTTCGAGACGAGGACGATGAGCCTCTCGATCTTGTCGTCTGTCATCGTCGTCGGGTATTTGAACTTCCGGCCCTCCGCCATGGCCGCCTGCCATTCGTGGAAAATGCAGGTGATGAAGTCGTCGCTGTCATCCTTAGTCTCCTTGTTGTGGTAGGCCAGCGCGTCGCTGTCGTCGTTGTCCTATGGAGGCACCGGCGGCTCTCGTGTTCAACGACGAGGCGGCGGTGGATGGTCAAACAAGAAGTCACTGTCGCCGAGGAAGCCAGCCTTCCTCCTCGAATCCTCTTCGGTCTTGCGCCAGGTGCGCCAGCTGTCGAAGTCGAAGACGAAGGATGGACCAGTGCGGAGGTCCGGCGGTAGGTACCGCCACCTGCGCCGGATCTCGGCGCTCCTGGCACGGGCGGGACAGGCACCCGAAGGTGGCTGAGCTGCCAAGCAGGTGCACTTCCCGCCAGCCGGCGCACATCGTCCAGTTCTTCTGCGTGAGCCGCACCACCTCGACGGGCATCGGCACCCGTGCGTCCGCTCTGCCTTCTTGGTGCCGCTGTCGGATGCCTCAGAGTCGTGCTTCTTCTTTCCCAAGGTCATGCGGTGACGCGCGACGGTGAGAGGTGGGACTGGAGGTTTCGCTGGTGTGGGCAATGACAGAGACGATGCCGGTCGACTTTTAAGGCCAGGCGCGCGCGGAACACGATCCCAATGATGGCGGCGCAGAAGCCCAGCTGCCGCCCATCAATGCGCGTGTAGAAGAGGCAACCGCGACGCTTGGGGCGTCCGCGCAGCATCCACCGTGATGTATCCCAAGCGGAAATATGAGCCACGTGTCTGGTCAATATGCGTCGGGCCGCTGGACCTAATTCCTAACGTATTTGAGACCCGTACGGACACAAACAATTTCTGAGTTCGTTTACGTCGCCCCGTTAAAGATCCCCCTTAAAAATAGGAATATCTAACCGAACCCCGTGTACTATGAAAAAATATATAGGCAATCGAATGTGCACATTCTCAGTAACATGCATACAAGTTACAGGACCTCCTACAGTTTACAGCACAGCGTTACAGCCTTACAGGACACTCTGAAGCTAAAATATTATTTGGCTGAATTTGTTAGACAGCAGAGTGATGCCGCCAGGTACCGTGGCGGCAGGTCCCTCCACGCTTGCATGTCACCCTGCCGCCAGGAGCTGGGGCGGCATGGCCCTCACCTTCCGTCTCCACGCAACGGCGATACTGCCGGGACTAACGTGCCGCCACAGGCTATGGTGGCAGGACATGCCGCCACGAGCTCTGGCGGCAAGTGCCACGTGTCGCCTGGCAGGTCTTGCCGCCACTATGCGGTGGTCTTTTTTGGCAATTTCATTCGTAGGTGGTCTTTTTTGACAATTCATTGGGGCAGGTGGTCCTTTATGTCAAAATTTCGCAACACGTGGTGTTTTTTTTGAGAGACTGGGTGTGCTTTATTAATCAACCAGAAATAGAGTCATTACAAATTTCCACCTGGATATAATCCGGGGGCACACCACGCCATACAGACAAACAAGAAAATTCAGAAGCGCGAGCTAACTTGTGTGCTACAGAGTTTTGCACACGATTAACATGCTGAAAAGAACAAACCGAGAAGTTCAAAGCCAGCTTCTTGATATCAGCAATTACAGCTCGACAAGCAGAACGATCCCTGTCCTTGGAGATGATTCGCTGCACCACCGAAAGGCAGTCGGAGGCAATAATGAAATTATCGAGGCCTTCACCCCTTGCCCACGAGAGTGCCAATCTGATCGCCATCGCCTCAGCCAGCTCGGGGCAGACGACATCAGGGGAACTGTTACCTATACACGCAACGACCTCACCCATATCATCTCGCGCAACCACACCAGCGCCCATCCTGCCTGAAGAAGAAAACAAGGCAGCATCCACATTGAGCTGTAGCATACCATCCGGCGGCGGAGACCAAGAAATGGTTCGAGAGGTCTCACGCCTGTGAGCAGGTATTGGCTTGTATAAGTGTGTCAAAATGAGCTCAACATAGGCTTTAATTTTACTTACTTCGAATCAATAGGCCTATCATTTTTCATGAGGCGGGCCAAATAGAGAATGAAATGCAAAAATAGGGGAAGGGGGGATGGTCGCGCCTTTGATTTTGTTTAAGGGCTGCTCGCCTTACTAAAGTACCAAAGGCTTTCACGGCTGACACCCCTACCTTAGAATCTAAGCCCTTTGAAGCGCCAGAGGGCCCGCGCATTTGCGCGGCTAGAATCATAATTCATATCACGTGTGTCATGGTTCGCCTTTATCCATTATGTAGTTCTTTGGTGTTTGTAGAATCATAATTCATATCATATGTGTTATATATAACTTCCAAGATATATATACCAATTGAGACTTTATATGTGTATTTCTCATTCCATCACAGAATGCAACTCTTGTCGTATTTGTTAGGATCAGCAGTCATGATTTGTCCTAATGTTATTGTTGAGACATCCTAAATTGTATTCTGATCCAATAGATGCATCACTGGTTGCGCGAAGTGAGTCGGCAATATTTACTATTTATGGTCGTAAAGTATATTCATGGGTTTGATGTGTATATGGGTTTGCACAAACGTGTTTTGTCGCTCGAAAGAAACTGAGAGTACATTATTCTAGCGCAAACTGACTTTTGGCAGTGCCAAACAATCAATATAATAGTTCTAACGGAATAACAGAAGGCTTGTTAAGTCTGTTCAGTGGATTTTTCCTTTATTTTTTCACATTGTTGAGTGACATTAAGAACAATGTGATTTTCTATTAAATATTCACCTGAATGATAAGTGAAATCTAGTCATGATTTGAGTCTGTGTTTTCACTCTACATAATAAATTCTAAATTATAGGTTTACTGATAATCTTGAAGTACAAATTGACTCTCAATTTGCATCTTGGATATCTGACATTCATGGGTAAGCAATGCTATCATTGATTCTGTTGACTTAATCTTGGTGAGAATCTAGGACCATCTTCAAAGTAACCCAAATAATATATAAGTCGCTAATATCACATGGAAGTTATAAATGTAAATATGACTACTGTCATACCTGCTGACTTGGGGCACACTGCCAGGCAGCGCCTGCCCGCGTTTTTCGTGCAGTGATCAATGTTGGTCTTTCTGTGACTGTTCTTGTAGAGCATATTGATCCTTAGTGAATTCATAGAAACAACTGAAAAAATATATGATGATCATTTTCACATAATTTTATCTGTAGGAGCCGAAAATATATATCCTGGTAGTAATTTAACAATAGTCGAATTGGTCTAATCAAACAACCTCGCCGCCCTTCCTGTAATATTGCATGTTTGTCATCTTCTGTTAGCTCGCTTAATTTCTTTGTGGACATGTTGTTGTTTCCTTCAGAACTACGTTGAAGAATTTTTTGTTTATTGATAACATACACACATATGAATTTAGATCAGAAAATCAGAGATTACTACAGAAAATGAACATGGATTTTATTTTGTTAATAAGGAAGCTGCGGTAATGGTTAAGATGGAAACATCTAAACACACATGAAGACCTGTGGATATTACTCGTACTTGATTACTTCGTTCAGCTGTGGTGCTCCATCTCCTCGATCTGTGCATGTAGGCTGCATCTTATCACATCGGACGACCTCTTGCTCTTATATGGGCATATGAGCAAATCCAGTTTTAGATTTCTTTGCTTCACTGATTTTGATACTCCTCCATAAACCTGGGCATTCGCGGTTTAGCTGGTTTTGGACGGGTTACTGAAACCGGCATATAATCAGGGGTCTCGTACGGTTTGGTTTGGACGGGTTCAACGGTTTTGGCCGGTTTGCTACTTAGCATAACAGATAGCGCGCAGCGATGCATGTGTGTCAATAGAGATCAGAAAATAGCGAGCATGGATAGGTAACCCAGCAGCGATACATAGCTCGACGCCACGACGTAGGCCGTCCTGGACGTCGAGTGCTCATGCCGCCGCGGCGCAGCTCAACGCAACGATGTCGGCCGTCCTGGACGCTGCGTGCTCTGCCGCCGGGGCGCAGCTCAAGGCGACGACGCCGGCCGTCCTAGACGTAGAGTGCTAGTCCCGCATTGGCGCATCTCAAGTCGACGACGCTGGCCATCCTGGACGCCGCGTTCTCGTGCAACCGCCGCACAGCTCAAGGTGACGACGCCCGGCCAGCCAGGACGCCGCGTGTAGCTCAAGGCAACGACGTTGGCCGTCCTGGACACCGTGTTCTCATCATGACGGCGCGGTGCAGCTCAAGGTGTCGACGCCCGCCCGTTCCTGGACGCCGCGTGCTCGTGCCGCGACGGCGCAGATCAAGGCAACGATGCCCGGCCGGCCAGGACGCCGCGGCGCAGCTCAAGGCAACGACGTCCCGCAGACGTGGCCGAGTATCAATTATGCGAACTTGCAGGTTCTGCTTCGTACTGTGTGTTCATCGTCCTGCACCCATGCACTCATCCGGTGTTGATTCACTGCGCTGCCGCTCGCCGCCGGTGATCGATCAATCTAAGAATGTACGGCAGATCGACGGTACCTCGTTCCTTGCATCCATCCAAGGAGGGGGTCCTTGAAGAAGGTGGGGCGCATGATGACGACGGGGATGGCGCTGTGAAGCTCTGCGAGCAACATCTCGCCCATGGCCTCCTGAGTCCTGACAGCTTCAGCTTCTCGCACTTTGATGATGATCGTGTCCATCGCTCCGCACCTATGCACAGATCAACCGTTAGTTAAACATGAATGCTGCTCATGAGCCGCCGGCAATATCAATCTACCGAATATCAGGCCGACCGGCCGATCGATGGTCGTTCATTGCATCCATCCGTGGGAGATCATTGAAGCTTTTTTTTAGGCGCATGAGATGAGACGATGATGGCGTCGTGGACTCGAGCTGGCCTAGCAGCATAGCAGCACCTTGTTCACACGTTCGTGTTGTAACAACCGAAGTGCTGCCGTGCTGGGAGACCGTAGCAGGGGCAGCTCCTTCATGGATTTTTTCTGTCCTCTGGTCGTCGGCCGGAGCCTTGGCGTCATCGCCGGCGTCGTCCTGCAGGGTCGCCAACCGGCCGCAGCTCGTCCTGAGATATCCTGGTACCTGCCTTCCGCGAGATGCAAGCGATCCCGTCTCTCTATTTATTTCGATCGGTTATATATGCATCTCCTTTTAGATTGGACGTGCGTGCCTAGGCATCTATCGGTGTACCTTTTAAATTTGCTATCTTGTAGCTGAGTCATTTATCTAGATTTCAGATTGCTGTGCGGTATCTTTTAGATTGGACGTGACGTGTTGATCTTAGACACGTATCTGTGTACCATTGAAAATTTATTTCTTGAACCGTGTACATTTTATTTTGAGATTGCACGTGCCGCATCGTTTTAGATTGCAAATGTGCGGCCCTTTGAGTTGGCTCTCGTGCCATGCTATACATAATAAATCTCTACCGTTCCTTAATCTTTGTTTTGGGGGGATAAATCTAAACCATTGGTTTGTTGTTGTTTTAATAATATAATAGATACTGAGGGGATTAATGGAGCCACCCTCCTCTCTCAACTTGTTACGTGCATCCCATATATGCCAGAAAGTCACTGCCAAAACTGTTGCTTGGGTAGCTCCGTTGTTTACAAGAAATTCAGCTAACCAAGTTTTTGGAGAAATGAATCCTCTACGGTTCAGATGGACATCGTATCCTTTCTTCACTTCACTCCAAATCTCCCTTGCAACAGGGCAGAACAACATTGCATGCTCCACCGATTCCTGAAATGAGCAGTGAATACATGCAGGTGAGGCCGGAATCTGTCGACGTTGGAGTTGATCTCCACTTGGCAGGCAATTGTGTGCAAACCTCCACAATGTGATCCGCATTTTCCCAGGTGCAACAACCTTCCACAACGCCTTCCAGAATTGTTCCTCTGCAGCCGTGTTAGAGACCATGCCACGCCCCTTGGCGCTTCGTGCCACCAACGCCGATTCAGACTTTGCAAGATGATAAGCCGATTTGACAGTATAAGAGCATCTCCAGTCGCGTCCCCCAAAGCGTCCCCCAAAGGGATTTGGGGCGCGCCGGACAAAAAAACCGTTCCAGCCGCGTCCCCCAAAGCCCATTTTTGTCCGGCGCGCCCCCATACGGTGTCCGGCGCCCCGAGCCCGTCCCCGTCCCACAGGGGACTCACCGGGGACGCCGGACACAACGAAAAGCGAGGCGGGCTTCCACATGTCGGCGACTATTTGCATAAACCGTTGGTTTGCGCCTCTTTTCTCGTCGCTCCTTCCTTCCCGCGCCTCCCACCCCACCGCCGCCGCTGGATTTCCCGGCCGTTTGGGCGTCTGATCTCTGCTGAGAGTCGGCACCGTTGTCGCGGCTGGGGCTCCCGCCGGTCGTGGCGCCGCCGCCGCGTCGCCAGCGCGTCCCAGAACGCGCCATCAAATCCGCCCCACCTCCGCGCACAGAAGGTGCTCGACGACTTGCCAGGTAGGCGCGATTGGCCGCTGTTTGTTCCGTCGTCTGCCTCGGCGCAATTTTAACCATTGATTTTGCTGTAGCCATGGACAGCGACGATGAGATGGTTGCCCTGCTGCTGGAGGACGAGCAAGCCTTCGACGACGACGTGCAGGAGCATTTGCTGATCATCGCGTCCCTCCAGGACATGCTTGACGCTGAGGCGGAGAAGAGGAAGAGGCCGCGCCGCGGAGGATCAAGGCCGGGAAGAAGGAAGTCGAAGCCCCGGCAGAGGATGGAGGGGCATGCCATGCTGCACAACGACTACTTCGCCGACGACGCAACACATGCTGACAATTTAATTATGTTTTTTCGAAGTTTTATATGTATTTTGTTTATGTTGAACCGATTTGAATATTAGTAAAGAGTTTTATTCTATCTATTTAAATTATTTTTAATGTTTGGGAGCGGCGTTTGGGGGACGCGACTGGGGAGCGACGTCCCCCAAAGGCGGCACGAACAAAACACGTCCCCCAAACGCTCGATCCGGCGCGGTTTGGGGGACGCTTTAGGGGACGCGGCTGGAGATGCTCTAAACGCCAAAACGGCTATGTGGCCATGATAGAAAGTCTTCTCCACCATGACGACTGATGGGAATCTGCAGAACCTTTGTAGCGATCTCATCAACAAATGTGGACTTAACACGATCAGCATCCCATGATAAAGAGCCAGGCTCAAATAAGGAATCCACCGTCTGGTTCTCAGTAAGAGGGGTCAGGGTACTTAGCATTTCAGCCTTGGTTCCTGGAATCTAGTTGTCTTGCTCAATCTTAATAGTAGCACCATTACCAACACCCCAACGGGCACCCAGAT
Organism: Lolium perenne; assembly: GCF_019359855.2. Classification (NCBI taxonomy): domain Eukaryota; kingdom Viridiplantae; phylum Streptophyta; class Magnoliopsida; order Poales; family Poaceae; genus Lolium; species Lolium perenne. The sequence goes on along the minus strand of NC_067248.2, from coordinate 218,086,753 downwards.
GAATCAGTTTCCGCCCATGAAGAATACTCCTCCACGTGTATGAAGCAGACCGCGGGCACGGTGCATCCCAAAACGAATCATGGGGAAAGTATCTGCCTTTTAGAACACGGGCACACAGAGAATTAGGATCCGTAGCCATCCGCCAAGCTTGACGTCCAAGCATAGCCTGATTAAATATCTCCATGTCACGAAATCCCATCGCCCCCATAGACTTGGGAGATGATAGCCATTCCCATGATCTCCAGTGCAATTTGCGCTTCCCATTTTCCATTCCCCACCACTGATTGGCAATCAGCTTCCGCGTTTGCTCATAAATAGCCACTGGTAAAAGGAAGCAGCTCATCACATAAATCGGAATCGCCTGTATAACAGCTTTCAACATAGTTTCATTTCCTGCTCTCGACAAAGGCCTATCCGAATTGCCGCTGACCAGCCGCCGGTGATGTTGGCGGCAGGGCCTGCCGCCGCTATCACTGGCGGCACGTTAATAAGCTGGCCAGCTCCGTTAGCAGGCGTTGAGCCAGTGGGCCATGCCGCCGCCGGCGCTGGCGGCAAGACTGCATGGCGCCATTGCAGGTCTGCTGTCGTTGGCGCCATGGGCGGATCCACCATCCCTCCAGCCTGGGCGGCCGCCCGGGCTTGACGGTGGCGGCACCCCTAGTATCATATGGTGTTCTATAGCATTTTATCCTAAAAAATGGCATGTGAGGCATGTTTGCCCAGGCTTCTAGAAAGTTCTAGGTCCGCCACTGGTTGGCGCGGTCGTGTTTTTAATCCAGCCATCTCTTTGCATTTAAAGCGGACAAAACGGAGCAGCACTAGCTAACCAGGAATACTATCGATCCATATTAAATCTGCCCTTTCTCTATCTTCAGTGGCGCGACGTATTTTATTGTCCGCGAATGTTTGTTTGCGTCGCGGCGTGATGCTAAAATGTCCGTTTTTATCCATGCGTCCGTTTGCGTCTGGGGTTGGCTCCAGCGGGGCGACGCATTTTTTACTAGTTTATTTTCCTCTTCTCCATTTAAACATTAACGTGGCGTGGACGCGTGGCGTCGCCATTAACTTTGTTGGCGGAGGTGGGCCCGATTGGCAGCCGAGACATCGGCATTTCCCTGGCGCAGTCTGCGGAAGCAACACATCGGCGCCAGTCGCTGGCGCGTTCGAGAAGACTCATTTTTTGGCCCGACGGACGCAAACGGTCGCTCAGCGTCCGTTTGCGTAGCGCCGCTGGAGGCATCTCCAACAGGCCGACGCATTTCGGAGATCGCCAACGCCATGGACGAGCTCGCCGACGCCAGTACGGAGCTCGCGGAGGCGCGGGCGGCGATGGCAGCCCCTCCGGTGGCCCCACCAGCGGACGATGACGCCCCCGTGCCCCGCCGCTTCGAGTGCTTCGGCCACCAGCTCGTTCTGGTCGCGTCCTTGGACACCCTGGTTGGGGACGCCTTACGCCCGTCGAGGCTTGGTTGGCGGAGGAGGAGGCCAACAGCTCTGCAGGGCCGGTCCTGAGAATTTTGGGGCCCGGGGCGAAATCAAAACACGGGCCCCTATAAATACTAAAACTTATATTGCACATATGAAAAGTGCATGCGAAAACAATATTGATATGCTCCTTCCGTTCCATGAAATTTATTTTATCTCTATCTAAATTTAAATGTACAAAGTTAAGATAAGTTTCATGGGATAGCGGAAGTACAATAATTTATACAAATTATTTTGAAGAGTTGTTCTAACATTAGTAAGTACAAAGCCATGGCGATAATAATATATAAATATTGACGGTAAGGATAAACATGTAAACTCTAACAATGGCCTGAAATGTTTCCTTGGGAAACCATGAGACAAATCAACCAACGTGTTTGACTGAAAAGAACAATGTGCTATTCCCTTTTTTTTGACATGGATACATTTCCTTTCTTTCAAGTTTTTTTAGGGTGTTCTTTGAAGTGAAGAGTCTACATTCCTGCATCAACCTATTTGCCATGGTCTATCCCCAGAATCTATCCCACCGGCCCACCCTAGCCATCCTTTTACAGTTAACTAAAATTTAAAGGGCCCAAATGAACTGAAGAAGAAAAAAAGATCAAGCCAACAAACGGGAAATAATAGGCCCAACTTGCAGCCCACTAGAAAGCAGCATAACGTTTCGTCGTCGTCTTCCTTCGACAGAAACTTCTGTCTTACTCCAATGGCGCCGCCGCAAATCAGTCACATCTCCTCCACTTCAGCATAACCTGTAGAAAGCTGGGACTTGGGGCCCCTTGGATTTGAGGGCCCGGGGCGGCTGCCCCGCCCGCCCTCCCTCAGGGCCGGGCCTGCAGCTATGCGATCGACATGGCTCGGGGGTTACTGTGCTCCGACCTACCTGGACTCGCTCCAGCGGAGGGCCCCTTCTCCCGTGCGGGTCGAGCATGAGAACCAGGAGCTGGCGGGCGCCATCGCCGCCAGAGACGAAGCGGTGGTGGAGGCGGCTAGGGACAGAGCCCGCTTTCTCACCCAGCTGACGGGGTTGCACGCGGCGTCCGAGACGAACGATGAGGCGGCGGCGGCCCATGCGGCAGCGGAGGAGGCGGCGGCGGAGGAGGAAGCGGCGGCGATGGAGGAGGAGGCGGCGGCTATGGCCAGAACAGTCCTGTGGGACTCCTCTCTGGCCGAGGCCCTCGAACGCCGCATGCAGGACGGGGTGACCAATCTGTGGTGTGCCCGGCGTGTGGAGTGCGAGAAGCGCTCGCGCTTCGACAACGGCGTCGGCCCCTCCGCGGCCAGTAGTAGGCTGCGCGACTGCGAGTAACCGAGGCCGGTGCCGGATTTCGTCGTGATTGACGACAACGACGACGAGTAGCCGCAGACGTTAGTTTTTATATTTATATTTCCCTTTCTTTACTATGTAAATTATGTTTTTTTGCTGAAAAAATCGAAAAAAAATGTGTCGTGCCGCTGGAGCCACCCAACGAAAACAGACGCGCGATCGATTTCGACCATTTGAGCTAACGCAAAACGAAGGCGCGCGGACATTTAGGACGTCTAATTTGCGTCGTCCCGTTGGAGATACCCTTGATATGAGGAGTATGTAGAAAAAAGGCAGATTTAATATAGTACCGGTGAATGGATCAATTAGTGTTTGCACTCAGTACCTAGCTAGCTCGGTTCCGTCCGTTTTAAATGCAAGGAGATGGATAGATTAAAAACAGGACCGCTCAGGCCGGCCATGGCACCATGCAGTCTTGCCGCCAACGCCGATGGCGGTATGGCCCACTGCCTCAACGCCTGCTAACGGAGCTGGCCAGCTTACTAACGTGCTGCCAGGGACAGTGGCGGCAGGCCTTGCCGCCATTATCAACGGCGGCAGGTGCCACGTGTCGCTTGGCACGCCCTGCCGCCACAGGAAGGTGGTCTTTTTTGGCATTTTTTTTTGCAGGTGGTCTTTTCTGGCAATTCGTTGGTGCAGGTGATCCTTTTTATCAAAAATTCCCATGCCTGAGGCCTCCATTTAAATTTGGATTCGCTTCTCTTCTTTGCGTGCGAAGGATATATGCATGGCTTGTTGCTTACTCATTCCACAATGCTTCTAATGTTGTTCAGTGAAACCTATCCACAATTTTAGTTTTACACTGGTTGTTTGTACAACTGCTGTATGGTCGAGTAATATGCAAACCTCTGAAAAATACATGTTATGCAATCAGTCTTATAAGTTATTATATCATTTTGTTTCCATAGATGATTTAGAAATTCGTTCATAGTTTAACTATTCTTGTTCATTGGGAAGCTACTTTGTGTGAATTTTGACTGAATTATAGCGTGTGAAGATGTGTGTATTAACATTAGTATTGCATTTGGTAATCACTTGAAGTATTTGTTTCATTTCGCAGGTCAGAATGGATATGATGTGGAGAAATTAAACACTTGTTCACTTCATCTCTTAGTATATGACATCTTATGTATCTACCTACTGTCAGTGTGCAAAGTTCTGGACTATTGTTGATTGATTGGATCTCCAATCTTGGCTGTTCTTGGTACGGTACTATCACCACGATGGCTGCCCTGCTTCACTTTAAAATTTTGGCAAATTTTTTTTACTGTACTCACGGTTCGTGCTAAAATTTGTGTATGATACACTTATATTTGATAATCTTTTTTACGTTTTCTTAGACAGTGGAGCTGTTTTGATATCATTTTTTGGTTAAAAAGGTAGCTCACGCAGAGAAAGGGGATGCAGTTTATATGGAGATACAGGAAATTTCTGTTACTGACTTTTTCTGCAATGTTAAGACTATTGGAGGTAAATTATAATGAGATAGAAGTATGTAAGAAATTTTCTACTCTCATCATTGTTTTGCACAGTTTGATGTCATAAAGTCCAGTTGGCTCTAATAATGACTATCTGTTTTATTGACTATTGCCTGCAGGGGTTTTAATTGTATTGTGGAATTTATCAAGTGCTTCACATAGATGTTCAACTCTTCAAGGATCTTTTTTATCCAGCAGTTTGTTTCTTTTCTACTTGTTGTGACTGCGAGTCTGCGAGGTATATGTCTCCTTATTTCTAGAAGTTTTGTCTCGTTCTTGTACAGGACATTTCTGCAATGTCCATGCCTATCGTTTTGTGGTGTTTGCAGTGGTGGGCAAGAAATACACTATTTTACTTGTCTTGCATTTCCCTAAACGAAGTGCAGGCACTGGGCAGGTTAGCCTTTTCCCTTAGTTGTACTTATATTCTATCGATTGCTTGTATTTTGAACCTGTGTTCTTCACTTGTGTGTTTATATGTTAATGTAACTTCATTTGGTGCCTCTCTATGGTTTGGCCAATACTGTCAATGAGGTATGTGGCCTTTGTATGGTTTGCCCACTTTGTTTTGTTAACATGCACCGTCCTTTTGTATTTGCCCATGTCTTATTGCAGGTGGCTGATAATACACACTCAGGTCCTGGTCCAGGTTAAATGTGCTCATATTTGTGATATACAAAGAGTTGATAAGGTTTGCACTCTCGAAAATTGATCATATTAGAAATTTTTGTCGGTCTACTGTTTCTTACATTTTGTTCGTGGTTTGTCGTGAAATAGCTTCACTGAAGTTTTCAGTGGTTTACGAAATCTTTCCACATAATGTGTTTTATCATTTTCCTTGATCAAAAAGCATGACATGCTATCTATCACAACTCTCTCATACGAATTTATCTTCACAAGGTCTTGCAGTTTCTTGCTTTGAGAAATAGCTCCTAAACTAAGAATGAATATATTCCATGAATTATGAGTATGATGGTACCATCAAGACATCAATACTCATATTCTATGAAACTTCAAAGGATACCTCGGTTTAAAATTTTCACTTATCTACTTACATAAATAGGTGTTATGAACATAGTTTATATGATTTTCTTTCTTAATAATATCAAACATCCCATAGATAATATTTTAAGATGAGTAAGAACAGGCCTTCATGGTCTAGCGATGACTACAAGAACTCGAAAGAGCCGGAGGCGTGCCACCATCCTCGTCACCCCCTCATTGTAGTCGGGCAAAGCTTGTCGTAGTAAAACTTATTGTGGTAGACAAACGGGAAATCGTTGTGCTAACGTGCGGAAGGACCAACGCACAAAAGTAGCAGCCATCACCGATGAAGTGAAGCATATATCAGAAGCAACCGAGACCAAATCCAGTGAGATCCGCATGAGATAAGCCTTCACACGCCCTCCGACGATGCTACACGCGTCACTAGAAGGAGACTAGTAATGCTATTGTTCCTGCACAACTACCACAAACAAATTTATCTGCCATAGGCAAAAACATGGCCACACTTAGATCAGAATGCTAGAAGACGTTCCATGATAACTCAGAATTGAGCCGAATCCCGTAAGCTGGATGTATCAAAAACCTTCTTCAGAATATTTACATGCTTTACCATAACCTCAAGGTTACAAGGTGTCTGATTTTGCTAAATTTAATGGGGTGGATAGCAAAACAACTTTGGAACATGTTAATCAATAGTTAGCACAACTGGAAGAAGCTGGCAGGCAATAGCCTTTGAAAATGTGTTTACTTCCCTTGTGTTTAACTGGTGCCGTCTTTTCATGGTTTTCCCTTTTACCTTATGAATCTATTAATACTTGGTATCATCTAGAAAATAAATTCCATGAATGTTTTTATAGTGGTGATAATGAGATTAAGTTGTCACATCTTACATTGGTTAGGCAAAAACATGATGAATCGGTCACCGGTTACATCAAAAGATTTAGACATACTAAAAACCGGTGTTGTAGTTTAGTGATTACTGAAAGAGACATGGCGAAACTTGTTGTAGTAGATAAATGAGAAATTGCCGTGCTAAGGCGCAAAAGGACTAACACACGAGAGTACATCCATCGCCAATAAAAAAACATATATCGGAAGCAACACAGACCAAATCCATTGAGATCAGCCCGAGACAAATCTCTACACGCCCTCCGGCTAAGCTAGACGTGTCACCACCACATTTTCGTGAGTAGAACACAAACTGACAAAAACATTAAAAAAAATGGATCCCTCCCACCAACTAGAATCGGGATTCACCGTGCTTCCATGGCTCTAAGGCCATAGGATGCGAGACAGATTAGTAGCGACAGGAGGCAGGAAAACCTAATCACCTCTCTATCTCTTTATAGTATGGTACTCATCTTGTCAACGCTTTAAAATTCCAGAATTTTTAAATGGACCACATGCACACATGGACCTAGCCTGCTGAAAATCTAACATATTTGTACAGGCTTCTTTAAAAAAGAGCCGCAACCTTAAACCCTTGCCTTTGGATCTATTATACTCCCTCCGTCACGTTAAAATTGTCGGACCGGCGAATTTGCAGAAACGCCCTCGGGGAATCCCCGACACAACGTGCCATCCCTCCCCCACTCGCCCTTTTCTTCCTCCCTCATCCCAGTGGCTCGCTCGCTCCGCCCGCCGGTGATGCTCTCCCTCGCCGACGAGCGCCACCGCATAGCTCGCCATCGCTGCTCCCCTCCGCCAGATATCGCCCCCGCGACGCTCCCCTCTGACGTCTAGCTCGCCCCGCCGCTCCCGACTAAGAAGATTGGACTTTTCTGTCCAGGGTTGAACTTTTCTCGATTGCCTTGATTCCTCTTCCTCTGAGGAGGCCTCCGGTCGCCTGCTCCTGGCGGCAGCGTAGAGGATGTCGGTGACACCGTACTCTCCCTTGCCGAACACCAGCTGGCGAGGAGCTCTCGCACGAAGCCGGCGTCCCCGACCGCGATCGCCGTGTAGAGCAGCCACCCGCCGTACCCGGCCCGGATGAGGCGGTTCCCCCGGGCGGCGCGGGACTCGCAGTCCCGGAGCATAGCACACAACGGCGGCGCGGTTCGTTGCGGCGTCGGCGAAGGGCATGTCGTCGTCCCAGACGTACTTGAGGCGGCGGATGCGGCATATTCTTGACAAAAAGCCCATGTGCCAATCTTTCCATCAAATGTGACTACACCATCTTCACTATATCTTGGCTTGGCAACAGCCGTGAGGAACATCACTTTTCCAATGATATTTTTGTTCTTCGCACTGCATAATGGTTTCGGTTCTTCGGGGTATAGGTAGGATGTGTTCCTCATTCTCGTCGTATCGAACCATTTCTCGTCGATATGGACTATGTTGTCCATTTCCTTGAATTTGCTTGGCAACTTCTCATCAAAGTTCTCATCCAACATAGAGACGCATAATTGCAACCTCTGTATCTTGTTAGCTAGCGTCATCGAAGGCTTTAGAGTATCAACGATGCGCTTAACCTTACCCCACTTAAGCCTCCGGTGTAATGTTGAGCGGTTAACACCGAGAGCTTTTGCTAGAGATCAAATTGTCCTTCTTTTGTTTAGTGGTATTGTTTTTATCCTCGATAGTTCCAAATCTTTCCTTTTTCTACCACTATTGCCCTTCTTCGTGTTCGACACATCAACGGGTTGACCTTGTGCAAGCTGATCTTAAGCTTTTCTCTAAATTCGCTCGATTGTCCGTACACTTGTATTCTGCAAGCTTGCTACAAGTTCCTTGTCTTTTGTTTGAAAATCTCGGTCTCTACTCTTAATTACTTCCAAAGCAAAATAAGCAGCATATTTCTCTTCATTTGTCAGATTTTTTTTAGGATGCTCAACATGTAGAATTTGTTCAGCAGGTTGATGAACCACCATATCGTGAGCTCCATTAGGTTGGCCAGCTACTACATCTTGAGGAACATCGGGCTCATCATGTGCTGGGCTTGAGTTGAGATCTAGTACACCATCATGTGCTGGGCTTGAGTTGAGATCTAGTACACCATCGAGACCTCTGGTGATCTTGAGCTTCATCAGGTTCATCAGCCACCATATCTCGAGCTTCATCAGTTTCATCAGCTACCGTATCTTGAGCTTCATCAGGTTCATCAGCCACCGTATCTTGAGCTTCATCAGGTTCATCAACCGAGCTTCATCAGGTTCATCATCATATGTACTCATGGAATTAAGATACTACTGGAGTAGATAATGAGCAACCAACACATCTTGTAGATGGCTAAGCCAGACTTTTCTAGTATTGTTTTAGAGTACAGGAATGCATTCAGATTTAAATCAAGAGATGTGCTGCAAATTCTGTAGTGGTATGTTGTACACACACTTCTCCCAAGAACATTCTTCCTGTAGCCACCAACATACGCAAACACACAAGCACAAGAGCTGCAAGATTTAGCATTAAAACTTGGGAGATGCTACAGGCATCTACTTCCTCCTAGCAGTCAGGCAGATTCTACTCCCACTGTATGGAGAACATGTTCTTCAGATTTTTATTAGGCATGTTATACTGAAGCAAAACATGTTCTTCAGATTTTTATTCTGGTATTATTCAGCAATACCTGCCTAATGTTTACATGGTATAGGTTCTAGACATTGAGTGATTTAACGGCCTCGAAATAGGGTATCAGTTTACTGGCAGGTGAGAGGCAAGAAACCTGGTCATGAACCCATGGTACCCGTGGATGTGTTACAATATCATCAACTCCCAGGTTACTTCATGATATGCTCACACCACCCGTAGAAATTCTACAATATCAGTAACTCCCTAACAAAGATGGAATGGCTTGGAGCTGCCTGCAGTGTGAAGAAATCTCAGAAATTGGCTGAAGCTGTTTCTTTAAAATGAAGTGCAACATGACGTTTTCTTATCAGACTCAGGTTAGCCTGTTACAGTTTCTTTTACTAAAGCAGAAAAAGCTCCTTGGAGAGGGAAAAAAAGAACTGTTCGCTCGCTCGCCCCCCCGACGGGCGACGGGCGAACCCTAGCCGCCGCCAACTCCCAGGCCTCCTACCCTTCCTCTCCCGGCCGTCGCCGCCGGCGTGGGCCGCCGGGCGTTGCGCGCGTGGTGTCGGCGGCGGCGGGGCTGACTCTACCCGCGGCGCGGCGGGGGCTCCTTGGCGGCGCGGTGCTGCTCGGGTGGCGGCGGTCCGGCGCGGCGGCTGAGACCCGCGCGCCGGGTGGGAGGAGGGACGGCGGCGCTGCTGCTTGGCGGCGGAGATGCGCAGGCGGGCGGCGCGGGCGGTCCCTGCTCGACCCAGATCTGGCCCAGGCGGGGCCCAAATGGGCTCGGCGGGCTGCCTGCGTCTACGGTGCGCTGGCGGTGCTCCCTGGCGGCGGAGATGGTGTGGCGGCGGCGGATGGGTGGTGACGGCGCTGCGGCCGGCCTGCTGCAGCTTGGCAGCAGGGCTTTACGGGCCAGTTTGGGCCCGGCCAGGCCAGTTCGGGCCTGGTGTGCCCTCGTTGCCATGTCCGGCCGGCGACCGCGAAAGCGGTGGAGGTAGTTCCTCCCGCCCGGTTGCGGTACCGTTATCCCCGTCCCTGCTGCTTGTCATCTCTTCCTTGAGGCCCTGTCCCGGTGACCACAGTGCAACGGCGAGGGTGACTACAAGACCGTGGTGGCGTGTGCTGGTTGGTGGCTTGTTTGGTGGAGCACGTCGGGGCGTTCAGGGTGGTGGGTTTGGTGGTCAGGAGAAATCTGTGTCGGCATGCCCGACTCCGGCGCGGCGACGCCTGCGGGTGCCGCCTTCCTTCCTGAAGGGCGTCGGATGTATCCCTCCCCAATCCCTTCCGCGTACCGGGGGAAACCCTAGGCCTAGTCCGGGCAGCAGCGGCGTCGTCGCCGTTCCCTTGTTGAAGGTGCTGCTTGGTATGCGGCGTCTCGGCGTGCTAGGAGCGTGGTGGTACTTCTCCGGAGGGCGCAGCGGTTGCGGAGTCATCCCCGTTTTCGTCAATCTGCCGGTGTCGGCATTAGTTTCTTTTTCTTTTCTTTTTCTTTTTCGTTTGGGTTCGATTGTGCTGCGGCTCCAGCTGTCTCGTTGTATCGGTCGGTTGCTATATTAATATAGCGGGGCGAAAGCCTATTTCGAGGAGGCAGTTTCTTTTGCTGAAATGGCACTACAAGTCCAGAGCTGCTGCACATTGGAAATTCAATACTCTGAAATTTGTTAGATTATATGTTTCGGTTAAGCTAGACTTGTAACGCAAGCTAGGGTTTTAGGCTTAGTCGGTTGGCTCTACTATTTATATCCCTTGTACCCCAAACAGTTTTGCATCAATTTGTGAGACATAATACAATCTTACATGGTATCAGACTAATCGATCCTGACCTATGGCGCCGCCGCCTAAGCCGCCGCCGCCGCCGCCGCCTGGTTACTTCGACCAGCACGCCAAGGCCGCCGCCGCCGCCGAGGCCTCGGCCTCTTCTACCCCTCCCACGGCTACTCCTCTCTCCTACACAGACACCATAGCCGATGTCACCCCCTTCATACCTATTACTTTAGATCTTGCCCAACACAACTACTACCATTGGCGCCACCTCTTTGAGGTTCACCTCGGGCGCTGCAACCTCCGTCACCACGTCGCCGCCGACGCCGCCCCTCGTCCTGATGACGCTCGCTGGATCACAGATGATCTCGCCATCATCCAATGGATCTACACACGCGTGTCCACGGAGATTTTCAATCTCGTTTTCCGTGAGGCCGCCACCGCCGCCGCCCTCTGGGCGTCCCTGCGCCAGCTCTTCCAGGACAACGCTGACGCCCGGATCAACAACCTCCACTCCGCGATCCACAACACCCCTCAGGGGGACTCCTCGCTCAGCGTCTACTGTCAGCGCATCCAGATGATGGCGGATGAGCTCCGCGAACTAGGCGATCCTATGCCTGATCGCCAGCTTATCAACATCCTTCTCCAAGGGCTCAGCGACCGGTTCAAGACTCAAGCGGCCATGATTCCTTTCATGCGGCCTCGCCCTTCCTTCGCGGAGATCCGGTCCCTGCTGCAGAACGCCGATGATGACCTCACACGGCGGGAGGCGCGGCCTCACGTCTTCGCCGCCTCCACCCGGCCGCCCCTGCTGCCTACTCCTGCACCGGCAGGCCCGACGAGCCAGCCCACTGCCGCGGCAGGACCCCCGGTACCGTTTCCAGCCTCCGCCGGGCAGCCTCCTCCTGGCTGGCGTCCCAGCCCCAACTACAAGGGCAAGAATCCGATGTACTGGCCGCCGCGATCTGTCACTCCACCAGCCGCCTCGACGCCCGCGCCAGCGCCTGCCGCTCCTCCCGCTTGGCGCCCGCCACCGGCGGCACCGACGCCTGCGCCAGCACCTGCCGCGCCGCCTACCTGGAGCCCTCCTCATGATCCCTGGACCGGCATGGTTCAGGCTTGGTCCATGCCCTGGGCGGCCCCCTCTCCGATCGGTGCTCCTCCAGCTTACACAGGTGCCTGGGCGCTGGGTCTTCACCCCCACACTGGTTCCCCTGGACTCCTCGGCCAGCGTGCCCCGCCGAACGCCTACCACGCCGCCCCAGCCTACTACGACGGGGGGATGCCATACATGCCATATCAGCACCCCCAGATGTTTCAGCCTTCGCCTGTCCTCATGCCGCCTGCTCCAACTGCACCGCTGCATCAACCGACCTCCGCTCCCTCACCGAGCTGGGACCAATCTGCGTTCTTGCAGGCCATGAACAACTTCGCTGCCCAGGGAAACTCAGGTATGGACTGGATTTTCGATTCCGGTGCTTCTAGTCACATGTCTGCTTCTAGTAATATGCTGTCAAATTTTTCCACCACACAACTTTCATCCATAGTCCTAGGAAACGGCACTACTATACCTATATATTGCACCGGCCAAACCACCATCCCTACACCCACCAAACAACTCCTCCTACGTGATGTCCTTATTGCACCCGCGCTAATCAAAAACTTAATTTCTGTTCGTCAGTTCACCCATGACAATCTTGTTTCTATGGAATTTGATCCGTTTGGTTTATCTGTGAAGGACTACCAGACCAAAGTGGAGATCGCTCGGTTCAATAGCTCCGGCGACCTCTACACTCTCCATGGCGCCGCCACCCACGACCCACCCACCTCCATGGCGGCGTCCGTCGACCTCTGGCATCACCGTCTCGGCCACCCCCACAACGCTACCTTGTCTTCTATACTTAGCGAATTTTCAATAAATTGTAATAAGGATAGTCATAATACCTCCATATGTCCCTCTTGTCAGCAAGGAAAACATGTTCGCTTGCCCTTTAGTTCCTCTACTACTGTTAGTACCTTTCCTTTTGAACTTTTGCACTGCGATTTATGGACATCTCCCCATACTAGTGTCTCTGGCTTTAAATATTATCTAGTCGTTCTAGACGATTTCACACACTTTGTCTGGACTTTTCCTTTACGCAACAAATCAGACGTACACACCATTTTCCTAAACTTTCACAAATATGTCGCCACACACTTCTTTCTTCCCATTAAATTTATCCAATGTGACAACGGCAAAGAATTTGATAACTTTCAAAACCGAAACTTCTTTCTTCAACATGGCATTCTTCTCCGATTTTCATGCCCATACACTTCACCTCAAAACGGCAAGGCAGAACGCTCGCTTCGCACAATAAACGACATCATTCGCACCCTTTTAATCCACTCCTCAATGCCACCAAAATTTTGGGCCGAAGCCTTACGCACGGCCACCTACTTACTTAACATCCGGCCTCACAAGTCCAACCCAAACTCTACATCATTCTACTCTCTTTACCTTAGTCATCCCAACTACTCTGAACTTCGCGTCTTTGGCTGTCTTTGTTTTCCAAACACTGCCGCCATCTCCACCAACAAACTATCACCTCGCTCCATTCCCTGTGTCTTTCTAGGATACTCTGATGAACACAAGGGTTATCGCTGCTTGGATCTCGTCTCCGGCCGCGTCCACATCTCTCGGCACGTTACTTTTTCCGAGCATATCTTCCCTTTCTCCACACGGACACCCTCCCAAACTCCCATTGACCCATCGCCTACCCTACATCATCCCATCGCTCACCCCGCTAGGTTTCCTCACCACTACACCGCTCCTACTACACCCATACATCCGTCTCCTACCGCCACCCCAGTGCCCTCCTCGCCTGCCGCGGCAGACCCTTCAGCCGACTCCACTGCCGCGACAGCGGGGTCGGCTGCTTCCTCTGCCGCGTCCGCAGCTCCACCCGATACACCCATCTTCCCCGCCGCTCCTTCTCCACCTATTCCACCATCTTCGACGTCTGACTCATCCGCTGCGCCTGACGTCGTTGTTCATCCCACTCCACCTCTACCACCCCATGCTGTTCCTACCCAAGCTCCCACAAATGATCACACAATGCGCACTCGGGCCAAAACGGGATTTCACGTTCCAAAAAGGCCGTGTCTCAATCTTCATGCCACCACTTCTCCGATCTCCCCCATCCCTAAAACCTACAAAAGTGCTCTTCTCGATCCTAACTGGGCTGCTGCTATGCGTGATGAGTTTTCTGCTCTCATTCACAATGATACATGGCGCCTTGTTCCTCGCCCTGTCGGTGCAAATATTGTTTCCGGCAAATGGGTTTTCCGCCAAAAATTTCTCTCCGACGGAACTCTCTCTCGCTACAAGGCTCGCTGGGTTTGTCGTGGTTTCTCTCAGCAGCACGGCATCGACTACGACGAGACCTTCTCTCCTGTTGTCAAGCCTAGCACTATTCACACTGTTCTTAGCATCGCCACTTCCTCTTCTTGGCCCATTCACCAACTCGATGTCAAAAATGCCTTTCTTCATGGTGCTCTCCAAGAAACTGTTTATTGTCAACAACCTTTAGGCTTCGAAGACTCCTCTGCTCCCGATCATGTTTGTCTCCTTCAAAAATCTCTTTATGGCCTCAAACAAGCCCCTAGGGCTTGGTTCCAACGTTTTTCAACTTACATTCAAACAATCGGTTTCACTCCCTCTCTCACCGACACCTCTCTTTTTGTCTATCACACTTCCACACACACAGCTTATCTTCTTCTTTATGTTGATGATATCATTCTCACTGCTTCCACTAAGACTTTTCTTGATCATATTATTACACTGCTTAACTCTGAATTCTCTATGACTGATCTTGGTGTGCTTCATCATTTTCTTGGCATCGCTGTTACACGTGACTCTAATGGTCTTTTTCTTTCCCAACGTCAGTACATTCTAGATCTTCTCAACCGCGCAGGCATGATTGACTGTCAGCCTGCTCGTAGACCTGTTGACACTAGCGCCAAACTCTCTGCTGATGGCGAACCATTCTCAGACCCAACTCTCTACCGTAGCATTGCGGGTGCACTACAATACCTTACTCTAACACGCCCAGAAATATCTTATTCTGTCAAACAAGCCTGCCTATATATGCATGATCCACGAGTTCCTCACTACAATCACATGAAATGCACTCTTAGATATCTAAAAGGAACATTAGATTATGGCCTTCACATAAACACCACTTCACCTACCAGTTTGACAGCATACTCTGACGCGGACTGGGCTGGATGCCCCGACACTCGTCGGTCCACGTCCGGATACTGTGTTTTTATGGGTAACAATTTGCTTTCATGGTCTTCTAAGCGACAGGTTACGGTTTCACGCTCGTCTGCAGAAGCTGAGTATCGAGCTGTTGCACATGCAGTTGCTGAGACAGTTTGGCTACGGCAGTTGTTGGCTGAACTTCATCGTCCCATCCAGCAGGCCACTATGGTTTATTGTGATAATATTTCAGCGGTTTACATGTCCAGCAATCCAGTTCAGCATCGGAGGACAAAGCATATTGAGATAGATATTCACTTCGTCAGGGAGAAAGTTGCTTTGGGCCAAGTTCGAGTTCTTCATGTTCCCACTACAGCGCAGTTCGCCGACATCTTTACCAAGGGACTGCCGACACAGCCGTTTCATGACATTCGTTTCAGTCTCAACGTGATTGAACCCCACGTTGACACTGCGGGGGGATGTTAGATTATATGTTTCGGTTAAGCTAGACTTGTAACGCAAGCTAGGGTTTTAGGCTTAGTCGGTTGGCTCTACTATTTATATCCCTTGTACCCCAAACAGTTTTGCATCAATTTGTGAGACATAATACAATCTTACAAAATTCAATGCAGCTGAATTTTGGTCTCACTCTAATTGTTTGTTATTGTTGGATCTCCTAGAAATCAGCAAATCAGAAATCGTCTGACTCTTCTAGGTTAATTTATCTTACCTATGCTTAAAAAGAGTCACTTAACCTTTTCTCTCTCTGAACATTTGGATTCGTTTTGATCTTCTTAGAAGTTACTTTCCATTAGTATTCGTCATGATTATGAATTTTATGTTACCGTGAACGGAAAATTGTTAGCAGGTTACAATTTCAGTTGCATGATCTATAGGATAGTATTGTGTATTCCACATCTGCAGGAGTCGTCAGGAATGGGTACCTGCACGAGAAGGTAAGAGCGTGTGAAGGCGGCTCCGGCAGCGGTGGCACAGCGCGTGAGGCCGCTGGACCTGCGGCGCCAGGCGCGAGAAGTCGTCGGCGCGGAGGGAGGTCGCCGGCGCGGAGGGAGGGAGGGACTCTGAAGGCGCCAGGCTGCGACGGGCGTGTGACTCCGCCGGCGCCAGAGTGTGCGTGGCGCGGGAATCTGCCGGCGAGAGGTGCGGGAGTCCGCCGGCGCTCGACTCTGCTGCGACGTTCGCGCGAGTCCGCCGGCGCGAGTCCTCCGCGAGCAGGAAGATGGGAGATCCGATTGGGGACAAGATGGTAACGTTTTCGAAATATGAAGGGTTGAATTGCAAAATTGATTTTACACTACACCTTTTTTTTTGCGAATGATTTTTACACTACAGCTCCGACATGTTTTGTGTGACGGAGGGAGTATTAAGTTTTAAGGGCATGAGCAATGGTGGCATACACAACTAGCTGCTTCATGTAAAAAAGTTGTTAGAAACAACATGCTCAATTTTATATCTCCAATGAAAGCTACAACTTTAGTTAGAAAAAAGAGAAACGGGACCTCACAAATATGACTCTATGTATCTCTTTCTCTCTCTAAAAAGCATGCTTTTAAGTCTTAAGATCCCACTTCCTGAAGAGGAGACTGCCTCCTCATCCGAACCTACTTTAGACCACCCAAACCTAGTTAAAGGTGTGAAGCAGTAGCTCTAGAGCGGTGCATTGAACATGCCCTAAATATGGTCAGCAACGCGACGTCAAGCTACTATTATTTCTCAACACTGAGTGTTGCTCCATCGTGATGGCAACTCGGTAGGAAAAACTGCCGGCATGGACCAGATCAGGGTTTGGTCGGGTAACACGTGGTCTACAGTCTACAGACTACATGTCACTTACGGAGACTTGGGATGCGGTCATACAGAGCTGAAGCACCACACGTCAAGTCGTTAGACACCAATTTTGCTGTATTTTCGAACAAAAAAACTACTGTAATTTCGTTGCAACTAAGCACAACCACAAAAACATCTCGTGTCATTCGATGGGAAGATGAGTTGGGATTGCATTCACGGCTTGTAGTTGTAAGTTGGAATAATCTTCCGTGCATGGGAAAAAAGACAAGAAATCTCCGAATACAGACCAAAACAACGCATCAATTATCGACGACCTCACTATCGTGACGGATCACGGATAGCTGGGTCACAAGGATATAAGAAAAATCCTCTGGTTACTAACCCGTTACTCCTATATATGTCTTGGGCAACAATGACAGGAGAGTAAGTATAGGAGACAGTGTCGTTGAGTCGATGTAAACATCAGGCGACGGGTTTTTGCGAAGGAATGATATATGAAAAAATAAATGAAAGGATGAGATACGTCTCGCGAATCGGTCCTAGGATGCTTTTTCTCTAGGAACAACAAATGGATGAATGGAGTTGGAAGATTCCTTGTTCAAAAAAAGAGTTGGAAGATTCCCTCACAGACTAGCCAAGTCCAAGTCTACATGTCTCTCCAAGTCATTAGTCTGCAATGGATATCTGTCCAAATATTAGTGTGCTCACTAGTGGAAAACGGGGCAATAGGCCCGGTCCATTTGGGCCTTTAGACCCGGTTCCCGAACCGGGACCAACTAGGCGGGACTAAAGGGGGTACCCTTTAGTCCCGGTTCAAAGATAAACCGGGCCTAAAGGCCTCGACACGTGGTGCGGCCAGGGAGCTCGCAGTAGAAGGGCTTTGGTCCCGGTTCGTGGTACGAACCGGGCCTATGTTTCTCTGCCGCGGCAGAGAATTGCTATTTCTCTGCCGCGGCACAGATTTGGGCTGTACCAGCGTTTCTCTGCCGCGGCAGAGAAACAGGGCGTTTCTCTGCCGCGGCAGAGTTTCAGCAATGCATATATATATCATTCAAGAAACCACAAAAAATCGTCATGAATATATATAGACATCGTCAACAGTACACGACATAGTCAACACAGTACACGTAATGCATGCATATTTACAATACAACATGTCCTGAACGAATATCCTCCGCCGTCACGATCTTCCGATAGTGCTCTCCACCTGGGGTAAGGACCTCGGTAATAAAGAATCCCGCGATTTCCTCTTGAATTGCTTTTATTTGATCCGCTGTTATGAGAGTGTCCCGCAGGCGTGTCATCTATATTTAAAAAAGGAGATCAATATATGAATGGAACTCAATACAATAGATGGTACTAATTAAGATTAATTGTGAAAATTTGTTATCGTACACGAGTGTGTTGTATTTGGGCATCCCCACCCTTGGGACAGGACATGTCACGCATGAAGGTGCAGACGTAGTATCCACATAAGTTATTCCCTTGTTCCTGCCTCATACACTTTACGAAAAAATAGTTCGATCAAACTAATAATCAAGCATCGTATTGAAAGTAAATATCATATATAAAGTTTCACGGACATAGCTATATATATAGTACTACTTACAGGGTAATCTCTAAATGTAAGCTCCGGTTTCCATTCACCCGGAACAGTATTGATGAACCGTTTCCAAGCCCTGCCCGGCAAAAAATAATGAGTAAATGAGTAATTGATTAGTTGATGATATCTTCGAATTAGAGCAGATGAAGATGCCAATACGAAATTGATTGAAACTACCTCTGGAGGATGGCAGCCATGTCCGCCCATTCCGCATATTCTTTACGTTTCGAGTCCATGACGTTTACGACTCCAAGGTGAAGATCAATGATTAGGAGAATAAAGTGGAAACTGCACAAGCATAGCTCAATGATTACGAGAATAAAGTGGAAGGTGCACAAGCATAATGTATGTTATATATAACACTCACTTGAAGTTGTAGGGAAAGAATATATCCTCTTTGTCTGCCTAGCTTTTTATGGCCATCTTCGCAAGTTGGGTATAACAATTTGTTGTGATCTTCTATCATCTTGTCGAAGGCCAACCTTTCCTTTTCAGTTTCACATTCTCTCCTTGCATCAGCAATGGCCCGGCCAAGATCATCATCAGCAGGCTCATCTGGTGCCTCTTGATCTTCTACTTCATTGTCTTCATTGCCTTCTGCAGTATCATCGTATTCAGGGAAATTGGGATAACCGTCATCATCCTCTTCCTCTTCGTCATTGTCTTCCATCATAACCCCTCTTTCTCCGTGCTTGGTCCAACAATAGTAACTGGGCATGAAACCGGATCGCAGAAGGTGGCTGTGAATGAGACTCGAGCGAGCGTAATTTACGGTATTCTTGCAGTCCACACATGGACAATACATGAAGCCACCATGTTTGTTTGCCTCCGCCACGGCCATAAAATTATCCAGGCCTGCAGTGAACTCGTCAAACCGTCGGTCAATGTACATCCATTGCCGATTCATCTGCATGATATAATTAAGCGGATCAAAACCATTACAGAACATCACGATGTATATATACACATGCATTTTATCAATTGCAGATGAAAAGGATAAAGTTGTTAACCTCGATGAAGAAGAAAAAAGCAAGTTAAGTGTGGCTTGATTTGTGTAAACTCAAGTGGCAAATCCTCTTAAGCATTTCATCGAACACCTCTTGTGCATGTGAAGAAGAGAGGAAAGCAATACACCCCTCTTGTGAAGATAGTGAAAAAATGGCTAAGTGTGGCTCACACTTGGGCAGGGGCAAGGTTATATAGCCAGAGGGGGGCCTTTGGACCCGGTTTGTCATACAAACCGGGACTAAAGGGTTCCCCACGACTGACACGGCCTGCCGCGCCCTGCGGTGGACCCTTTAGTCCCGGTTTGTATGACAAACCGGGTCCAAAGGCCGCTACAGGACAGGCGCCAGCGGGTGGGGTCGTCCTGGGCAGAAACGAACCGGGTCCAATGGGGGCATTGGACCCGGTTTGGTTCAGCAGTGGGACATTTGCTTGGGACCAAAGGCCTCTTCTCCACTAGTGGCTACTGTAAAATTGAATGATTGATTACCAAGAAAACGAAGTTTTCCTTTTGCGAATCCAAGAAAACGATAGTATATGACCATAGTACTAGTCTTGACATGGTTCTAGAATTCGTCTTAAATTATGACAAATATCACACATTAAGATCAAAATGTCATTATCCCCTTCTGTTAATCGCCCCCATATTTTATCTTCAGTTAATAGACACAACTGTTGGTGTTGTATATATGCACTCCCTCTTTTCAAAATAATTGAGGTTTTAGGTTTATCACAAGTCAAACTATATTAAGTTTGCCAAATTTGTGCAAACATCGACATGTACCATATCAGTTTAGTTCCGTTAGATTCATCATACAATATACTTTCATCTCGTATAAGTTTCACGATATAAATATTAACACCATTTTAAAATATTTTTAGTTGAATGTAACGATGTTTGATTTTACATTTGATTAAAACCTAGAATTTTAGTTATTTTAATACGGAGGCAGTACATCACTTACCACAACTTCTCTTTTATCACATACTCCTAACCACGGTTTATAGTGTAAGTTCTTTCATAAATATCCAAACTAACATAATTAGCGCCCCCTAATAGCGCACACTTCCTACATAGAACACGCGTTAGCTTTTTGTTTTTGCAAAAAAGACCACTGATCTATTAATAATCATCAACAACAGTACAAGGAACATCAAAAGTAATAGAGATTACAAACATCTTAGGACCACCTAGCGACGACTACGAGCACTGAAGCGAGCCGAAGGGCCGCTGCCGTTCTCGCCCCTCCATTACCGGAGCTAAGCAAAGCTTGTCGAACTAGAGTTTGTTGTAGTAGATGGACGGAAAGTTATCGTGGTAAGACCCCAGAGGACCAACACAACAGATCAACACCATTGCCAATGATGAGAACCGTAGATCGAAAGAGCTAAAACTGTAACCACACCGACGAACACAAAGACGGACTGGATCGCATGAGATCCGCCGGACACACAACTCCACATGCCCTCCATCAATACTAGGCGCATCACCGGAGCGATGATAGGACATGGATGACCTTATTCTACCGCCAGGATGTAACTGCCGCCTCACCATTTCAAAAAAAGACACTGAAAAACAATCTAAACAAAAAACAGAAACCTCTCGCTAGCGGGGCGCCGTAGTTCACCACGCCTCCAAAGCTCCAAAGCAACCGAAGACGAAGCACACTATGAAAGTCGCCGGGAAGGGACGAAACCCTAGATGGGTTTTACCCTATGACCTATTCTCGTGTACGTACAGGTTGAGTTACTAATATTACGCGTCCGCATTCTTGAAAGTCAACCAATCGCTCAGAGCAAGTACAATAAGTTTTAGTCAGCTGACTACAATGATTAAAATAACATATTTGTGTCTAATTTGAGGAGACAGAAGAGGAGAGAGAATGTAAGAGCTAGCTCTAGCACGTGCTCCTAGAAAAATTGTATGAATGAAATATAGGTCATCTATTGAGAAAGTAATTTATACCAACTATTGTACTTGTTAGCTACATGTTGACTATAGATGACATGACATCTTATTTAAAAAAAACAACCAACTATACTAGAGTATTAAAGTTGCTCTCATGTGCGATAACTAATTGAATGATTCCCTTTTTATCCATCTATTTAAGTAGTTCCGGTGCACCCATCCATCCACACCACACTGCCACCCCGTTCACAGCAATTATGAAGCTGGGTTGTTCTCGGCCTCTTCTTTCTGGCCATATTTTTCTTTGCCTTACGGCGATTTGGGTGCTGGCCACTGCCAATGTATCGGCCGGCCAGCGTCTCGGCTGCCCAACCAAGTGCGGCGACGTGGACATCCCGTTCCCGTTCGGCATCGGCGATGACTGCTCGTTTCACCCCGGCTTTACCCTCAGCTGCAATACCACCGGGGGCGTCGCCATGAAGCCCTTTAAGTGGAATCTCGAGTTGACCAAGATCTCCGTGGCTGAGGGCATGGCCTGGGTGAAGGCCCCCACGATCTCCTCGCAGTGCTATGTCCCATCCACAGGCACCATGGAGATCAATAATGGTTGGCTGGACCTCACCGGCTCGCCTTTCTGGATATCTGAAGTGAATAACACAATTATCGTCGTCGGGTGCAATACTCTTGCTTATATGATGAGTTCCTCTGTAAGTATTTCTCCAGTTTCTCTTATCTACTGAGTTATTTTTTTCTAAAAAGAGGTTGAGACCCGGTATCTGCATCGAAAAGTAACACATACGTTCTCTTTTATTTCATTCATTCAAAACCTTACAATGAACATATAGACCGAAGCTGCCAAAAGAGGCAACAACACCGCCAACTAGCATAATGATAGAGGAGAAATAACTTTGTTTTGTGTACGGGACAACCGATGCACGAAACCAATATGTTTCGTTGCTTTTCAATACGTCTCACATATTCAAACGTGACAAACAAAATGATATTTGACAGTGGAATTATAAAGTACAGACACGGGGCAGTGTACCCATCCTTGTGTCGTGGCCCTTTCTTAATCGTCACACGATTGTGCTTTGTGTGCTCCTCTAACTTATTTTTTATTCAAAAAATGCAAAACCGTCCTAATGCATGCATGTCTCGTCGTAATCTTCTCCATCCTCCGTAGAAGGTAGTGTGATGGTGCGAGATCTTCCACAAAGTCGTGGGTGGTGAAGGTCATCTAATTGTGTCGGCCATGGGCATCTTCCACACCAGGGAGGGGAGAAGGGATTCTCTCATGCTTGGACCTCATGCGGACGTCACCGTGAGCAGGGATTTTCTTTCGAGGTGACGGCCAGCAAGGTCCAGCCTCAGAAGGATCCCTCATCATTGGTGTGGAAGACGTTGCTAGCCGCCACCATTCGATGACCATATCCATCGTCTGTGTTGCAGAAGGTATCATCACAGTCCCTTCTACGGAGGCGACATGTATTAGGGCATCTTCATCGGCCCGACGCAAACAGACCGACCATGTCTATTTTAGTCTGCGCGGACAAGAGAACATGAAAAACCTAGCCCCCGCACCCGATCCAAACAGACCAAGGTGTTCACGTCGACCCATTTCTAAGCACAAATTTAGGATGGGAATGCGTCAGCGCGGACACCTCGTGGAGGACCCTGCCTACGGCCTCAAGTCCCCTCTGTGGGACACATTCGAAAATGTAGATCAATTCAAAATGGAAACTTAGAAAATGTAAGTTGTGAGAAACTGTGAGATGAACCTACTCCTCGAAGAAAATTTTAAATGGTCTAATGCACGTGATGATTTTGACAAAATTGGTCCAAAAATCTCCATATATGAGCACGAAATAGACCTTCAAACACTCGGAGAAACTAGTGCCGGTAGTGGGAATGGAACCGCAACATCAAGGCGCGTCTTTTTCACATAGAACTCTTCTCGAATCGAAACATGGTTTGTTAGATTAGAGGAGGATTGTGATGAAATAGATTAGAAGCAAGGTCACGTTAGCGCGTTGCTAGCTAGAAACACATAGATCAAACGTGCCTACCGGGGCAAGGTTTTGGCTGCTTTAGGAATTGTGATTTTATAGCCAAATAAAATGGCGCACGCTCCGCGTCGGCCGACCGATCCATGCGCAGGGATTGGTCTACGACAGCCGTTTGATCGGTCATATCTGTTGGTCCAGAACAACGCTTTCGTCAAGTCGCTTTGCCCCGCTCCTGCTGCGCTCTCCGTCTGTATCGCTGCTGCATGCATGTGCGTTAACAAAGGGAGTGAATGACTTAATTGCTTGATTGCATGCAGGCTTACTCTTAGCTACTGCCTGCCCGCTAGCTAGCTGGGCACTACGTGTCAGTTCACTAAAAAAACGTCCACTATACTTCCACTCACAAGGTACACGAGTATCTCACAGGGTAGGCAGTAATGACTTGAAAACTGAAAATATAAGTTAAAACCATAGAAAAAGAATCGAAGTTGTACAACAGAAGATTATAAAATTGAACATTGTCATATGAATACAACATATTATACGCACTGGTGCACCAAAAGGCACAGTTGCAAGTTGTACGCAAGGCATAGGCCGCTCGATGCTAAACCTAAAAAATCATTTGTCCTTTTCAACATCCGATCAGCATCCAAAGCACATCATCACCTATGCCACGTATTTGCATTTTAGTTGCTCACTTTTTGCAAAATCAACCCGTGGTACAAAATTATCCACCTAAACCAATATAGTACTTCGTTATACACAAAAATTACACGAAAGTGACTTATCCCTAATATTGCAACAAAATCCCTCAACTTGCATACAGCAAATCTAATGTTACATCTGAAAAAACCATGTTACAAAAGTGGTTAAACAACATGTGTGTGCTAAAAATTGATTTACAACGCCTAGAAAACCTTACAACATCTCACATCTGATTTTACAACAAAATTGATAGGTTTTTGCTGCATTTTAAAAATACTTATACAACAAAGAAAAATCCGAGAAAAATACAACTTGTAGGAAACTTTCAGAAAACCTTACAACATCTCGCATCTGAGTATACAATAAAAATTAGTAGACTTTTGTTACATTCTAAAAACACTTATACAACATCGAAAAATCCAAGGAAAATACAACTTGTAGCAAACGCTCAGAAAACCTTACAACATCTCTCATGTTAGTTTACAATAAAAATTAATAGACTTTTGTTACATTTTAAAAACACTTATACAACATCAAAAAATTCGAGGATAAGACAACTTGTTGCAAACTCCTACAAAACCTTACATCATCTCGCTTGTTATATATAATTATTGACAATTCCAACAAAAAATGCCAATTTTTACAACAAAAATATATAGTTATTTCAACATTAACAATTCATAGTGTGAATTCTTTTGCGGTTGACAACAATAATCCTCACTGAGTCCACCAAAATTTACTAGCTATTTTCTACAAAAATAAATAATTAATACAACAATAAGAGTTTATAGTGCGAATTCTTTTGCGGTAGACTCGTTTCCAACAATAATCATTACCAATTCCAACAAAACCACCAATGTTTACAATAAAAATATATAACTATTACAACTTTAAGAATTCATCGTGTAAAATTTTCTACAGTTGATTAGTGATGCAAAAATATACATGTTCCAACAAAAATAACCAACTATTTTAAACAATAACAAGTACAACAATAAGAGTTCAACTCGGGACATCATTTAGGCGGGTGGTGGCACCGACGAGGCTGCTAAGGTGTGCCGTGGACGACAATTAAAAGACACGTATATAAAATTACGAAAAGGCCTCACAACAAAAACTAGCCAAAATTATTGTACTTCCTCTAATCTAAAAAAAAAGCGTTGGTGACTCCGCATAAACTTTGTACAAGGTTAGTGCGATATCCTCGACACTTTTACGGATAAGAGGAGTAGCTAAATTATTGGCTAATTTGTAGTTTTGCATCGAATCACAACATATAGTTGGCTAATATGTACTAGTAGCTAGCTAGCAGCAGCCATCACACGGTGCATACTTGCATGCAGAGCAGCAGGGCTGGAACATGACGTTCGGTGCTAGTTGTGCTAGTGCTATCTAGCAGCAGAGCATGCTGGGCCAACGGGTGCGTGTGAGGCAGCTGTCGATCGATGGGCTCAATGCGCGTAGGTTTTTTTTTTTTTGAGATACTCAATGCGCGTAGGTAAGTAGGTTCATTGATCAAAACAAAGGGAAAAGAGCGAGCGTCGGAGCACAGCAAGTGGTGGGCCACCATGAAACAGCGCCGTGAGTAGGAACAACCGATCGCTGCCGCGGATCGGTCACCCGATTAGAATCGTTTCCCAAATAAAATACCCTATTTTTGGTCCGGACAGACGTGCGAATGACTTGGCGAGCAATTAAATATGCCTTGGTAAAGTCATCCGAAACACATTCAAAGCGAAATCTTGACTCAACATTCAAAGCGAAATCTTGACTCAATAATACTAGACGTTGTGATATGTCGGATTAGTCAAAGCACACATATATAGCTACCACCCTTTGTAACTGTTGTGATGTTCTTTTTTTTTGCGGGGTCAAAGGGATTGTATTAAGAATATAAAGAAGTGTTACAATCCCTCAACACGGCATCCAGAATAGGCTCTGGCCCTATCCCTAACCATACAGCAGTATGGCCATTCAATCTACTATAACGAGCTAACAAATGACTTGCTACATTCTGTGATCTAGAAATCTTAACAATACCAGCCACTTGTTCTGAGTTCATCAGGGCATCTCCAACCGCGCGACCCAAACCGCGCCCGCGCGTCCGTTTGGGTCGAGCCGGACAAAAACGCGGTCCAGCGCGGGGACGCACCGCAAAAGCGGACGGCCGCGGCGTCCGGAACGACGCAAACCCGGCCCAAATCTGGGCTAGGTTTGCGTGGCCGCGGATGGCACGCGCCGTCCGCTCGCGTCCGCGCGCTGGTCGCCTCGTCTCCCTTGGGCCCACCTGTCGGTGACCAGGGAGACTATTAAATGGGGACTGGAGGGGATCTGGCCATCCACTCCAGTCCCCACTCCACTCCCCGAGCAAAACCGCCGCCATGGCCCCGAAGCGACGGTTCGCTCCCGGAGCGACGGTTCGCTCCCGGAGCGAACGACGACGAGGCGAGCAGCGGCCGCCGTCGGCCGCCGGGGTGGCGGCCATGGGTAGGAAACCACCGCGGCCTCCACATCGGAGAGGCCGCCCGCGGCGGTGCGGCATTGCCGCAACCGCCGCCTCTCCTCCTCGAGCCGAAGCCGGAGTCCTCGGAGGAGGACCCGGACCTCCGCGCCGCCCTGATGATCTCGGCGGCGGAGGAGGAGGCGAAATGGCCAGACCTCCATGAGGCCATTCGCACCTCCGAGATGGAGGAGGCGGCCCGGCAGGAGGTCGAGGAGGCGGAGGGCTGGGAGCTCTACGCCAGGCGCGACGGGAGGAGGAGGAGGCGGCGCGGCGGGAGGAGGCCAGGCGCCGCGCCGACGAGGAGCGCCGCGAGGAGCAGCGGCGGCAGGAGTGGCGGCGCCGGGTGGCCGAGCGCCGCGCCTGGCGGAGGGCGACAGCGCCTCGGGGAGGAGGCGCTGCTCCGTGCGCCGCCGCAGCCTCGGGTGGCTCCGGACCCCCACTCGCCGTGGGAGGAGGCCCTGTGGTCTCCGTGGCTGGAATCCCCGGCGCGGTCGAGCCACAACAGCGCCTCGCCGCCCGGGGACGTCGTCCACGACGACGACGCCCACAGGGGCTAGGCGGCGCACCGGCGGCCACCGCGCCGCCGACCAAACCCTAATAGAGGGTTTTTATATTAGTTTAAATTTAAAAGCCCATATAGGGGCTATGTACTAAATTTGCGCAAAATAGGGCATATGTTCAATGAAATTTCGTTTAAATTTGCCTCTTTTTTTGTTTTCGTTTTTCTCCGGTTTATGCGATGCGTCCGCGCGTTGAACGCAGCGCGCGACCCAAACGGACACGCGGACGCGGGGCGCTGTCCGCGTGTCCGGGCGGCGACCCAAACGGCCCAAAACGGACGGCCCAGCGCGTCCGTTTGGGTCGCGCGGTTGGAGATGCCCTCAGGGTCTGGCTTCAGCGACAATATGCCCCAAGGGTGAACGATCCCTTGCAGTAGTCGTGAGCATCCGCAAAACCTCCGCACTGTTTGTTTCGATCATGATTGGCTGCTGGCAACGTTCTACTGCTAGAGCGGTACCTTCCATAATGGCGCAAAGCTCCGCCTCCAGCGCGGAGTTACACTGCTCGAGGGATCTACATGCAGAGAAAATGATAGTCCCATCATGTGCCCGTAGGATCATACCAGCTCCTGCCTTGCCATCCGATGCCATGAACCTCCAATGATAGGTTATTAATAGACTTATTCATTGAAATAATTGCAGACATATATAGATGTGCACACCTGCTTCACGATGATGGGATCATCCCTGCTAAAATTGACGATATAATTAAGCAATGGATTCAGATTATCCCGAGCTGCAATGTATCCATATAACTCGACTGAGCCAAGCTCCACAGGAATTTTAGCCAACCTTAATGACAAAAACTGCAACATGTGACGACTTGAGTGTGACAAGCAGTTTCGATGAAGGATTCACTGTAAATGCTCACAGACAAGTATTCAGGGGGTTTTGATGTAACAGATGAATAAAGTACGAGTAAGTAAAGTGCGAGAGTAACAATTGCAGCGAGTAGCCCAATCCTTTTTAGCACAAAGGACAAGCCGGTTTGTTTACTTATAATGACCAAACGTTCCTGAGGACACACGGGATTTTAGTCTAGTGTTTTCGCTACATATGGCTAATTAATCTTCATTGTTTTGATAAGTGTTGTGTGGGTGAACCTATGCTAATGTACCGCCCTTCTTGGGACTAATACATACTTGTGATTATACCCCTTGCAAGCATCCGCAACTACAAGAAAGTAATTAAGATAAATCTAACCACAGCCTTAAATTCTGAGATCCTGCTATCCCTCCTGCATCGATATACCAACGGGGGTTTAGGTTTCTGTCACTCCAGCAACCCCGTAATTAGCAAACGAATACAAGATGCATTCCCCTAGGCCCATGAAGGTGAAGTGTCATGTAGTCGACGTTCACATGACACCACTAGAAGAATAACACCACAACTTAAATATCATAACATTGAATATTACTCAACCATGGTTCACTACTAACATTTAGACTTCACCCATGTCCTCAAGAACTAAACGAACTACTCACGAGACATCATATGGAACATGATCAGAGGTGATATGATGATGAATAACAATCTGAACATAAACCTTGGTTCAACGGTTTCACTCAATAGCATCAACAACAAGTAAAAATCAATACCGGGAGAGTTTCCCCTATCAAACAATCAAGATCAAACCCAAATTGCTACGGCGGTGACGATGTGCAGCGGTGGAGACGGCGGTGATGATGGTGGAGATGATGGTGATGGTGATGGAGATGATGTCCAGCTCGATGGCGGTGACGATGGCGTCGATTTCCCCCTCCGGGAGGGAATTCCCCCGGCGGATCTCAGCCGCCGGAGAGCTCTTTTCTCTCTGGTGTTCTCCGCCCCGCAGAGGCGGCTGTAACTCTTCGCGAGGTACCCTCTGTGGCTTAGGTCTTCGGGACGAAGGATTTCGCGAAGAAAAGGAGGCGAAAGAGGCTGTGGGGCCCCCTCACCACCAGGTGGCGCGGCCAGGCCATGGGCCGCGCCGCCCTGTGGTGTGGGCCCACCTTGGGTCCACCCGGCTCCCCCTTCTGGCTTCCTTCATCATCTGGGAAAATAGGATTTTTGGTATAATTTCCTTCTACAGTTGATCTTCCGAAATATTGCATTCTGACGGTGCTTTTTCCAGCAGAATCCTGGCTCCGGTGCTTGATCCTCCAATAATGATGAAACATGCAAAATAGATGAAATAACATAAGTATTGTGCCCAAACATGAAATATATCAATGAATAGTAGCAAATTATGATACAAAATAGTGATGCGAATTGGACGTATCAACTCCCCCCAAGCTTAGACTTCGCTTGTCCCCAAGCGGAACTGAACTCGGTAAACAGGACCACATATTTATGGAGTGAAGAGTCGATAAATAAAATACGGACAAGAGGCATCATATTCATTCACACAAGACATTCTAGTAAACAACTTCCTCATATAACTCAACTTGAAACAAGTATAAGGTAATCACAAATAAAGGTGCATAAGAAATCATAGTTGGTGATGGCAAACTTCGTTCTTGGTCAGAGAACAATTAACAGGTTATACTTATCTATCGAGCAATGCTCTCATATTAAAGTTTATATTGCACAACTTGCATACTCAATCATAATAGTCTCCTCATGATCATTGATAACTTGCAAAGCTATATTCATTCAGATAAAACTTGTACTAAACAAGGAAAAGTAAAAGACATGATGAAGTAAATCACAATATAATGGTTTGATCACAACTACTCAAATGCTTGCTTGAGATGGAGGGAAATAGGTTTACTGACTCAACATAAAGTAAAAGACAGGCCCTTCACAGAGGGAAGCAGGGATTAAATCATGTGCTAGAGCTTTTTCAGTTTTGAAATCATATAAAGAGAATAAAAGTAAAGTTTTGAGAGGTGTTTGTTGTTGTCAACGACTGGTAGCGGGTACTCTAACCCCCTTGCCAAACAGACCTCCAAAGAGCGGCTCCCATGAAGGACGTTATCTCTACCAGCAAGGTAGATCATCCCTCTTCTCTTTTGTTTACACATGTACTTTAGTTTATTTAAGGATGACACTCCCCCCAACCTTTGCTTACACAAGCCATGGCTAACCGAATCCTCGGGTGCCTTCCAACAATCTCATACCATGGAGGAGTGTCTATTGCAAAATTAAATTGCTTACTGATGAATCAGAGCAAAACATGTGAAGAGAATTATTAATGAAAGTTGATTAATTGGGGCTGGGAACCCCGTTGCCACCTCTTTTTGCAAAATTATAGGATAAGTGGATGAAGCCACTAGTCCATTAGTGGAAGCTGCCTAACAAGACTGAAAGATAAAACACCACATACTTCCTCATGAGCTATAAAACATTGACACAAATAAGAAGTAATAAATTTTGAATTGTTTAAAGGTAGCACATGAAGTATTTACTTGGAATGGCAGAAAATACCATGTAGTAGGTAGATATGGTGGACACAAATGACATAGGTTTGGGTTCAGGTTTGGATGCACGAGAAGTATTCCCTCTCAGTACAGGTCTTTGGCTAGCACGGCTAATTAGCAAGCATAAGAGTTGAAGGAAACAAACAAATATACATGTGATAGAAACAATCATGCATCTTCCTTGTAAGCACAAACAATTTTAGCTTCAGAATAATAAGCTATGAGCTAACAAGAAAGAAAGACAATGAAACAACTACATGTATTTCTCTTTTCTACTTAAACCTCAAAGTGTTGTTGCTATTGACCAATGTTAAGTTTGCCAAAACCAAATAGATTTATTCGATGCTCCCAAAGTGATACCAATACTAAGAACAAGGTAAATCATATAATAGAATTGCAAACTAAAATAAGGTGTGCAATATGTAAATGATAAGACTTCTCATTAATATTTCATAACGACAACTCACACCAAGGGATACATAGACAACCAACTAAAGGAGAGATACTTCCACACTGCAACCCATCTTATATGATAACTTCCCTACTCATGATATGACACTACTTGACAGTAAAAAGTAAAAGATAGTGATGATGTGATACCGCGGCACTCCCCCAAGCTTGGAACAAACCAAGGGGATGCCAATACCGATGATGAATTACTCCTTTGGCGATGGTGGTAATGAACTCCTCCCACGCTTCTTACAGATCTCCTTCAGCTTCAGTTTCTCATCTTGGCAATTCTGCACTAAGACTCGAAGATGTTCATTGTTATCTGAAGTTGTCGATATTGACCTTATGATGGGGATCGGATAGTATTCCAGCATCCTACAGAGACGGTAATTTTCTTCCTGGAGTATCTCCACTTCTCTTCTTAGAGCCCGGTATCGATCACAAAACTCATCAGTAGTCCGCAGAGCTTCTTCCAACACGGGGAAAGAGTTGAGGCTAAGAGCAGGTGGTAAGGATCCCTGCAAGTTATGAGAGAAAGAACGTCGAGTGTCAACAGATCCCACCAAGATTTGCTTACTCCCAACGGCTTGCTGCTCTTGTTTTGACGACACCCTTCTCACTTCCTCCTCCGGAAACCCCTTGTCCTTATTATTGGAGGCCATGGTGCTCCTAAACTGAAAACAGATCCTGGCAGGAACAGCTCGAAACAAAACACGTCGAGAAATCGATATACGGACCTCCAGGGGTCCGGGGGATTATATAGCAAAAAAATTCACGACAAAAGGAAAGTACCAGGTCGAACCAGAGTCGGAAAGGGGCGACGAGGCGGCCAGACCATAGGGCGGCGCGGGCCCAGGCCAGGCCGCGCCGGCCTATGGTGGCACGCCCTCGTGCGTCTTTTCCACTCCGTTTCGAACTCGTAATTTTTCATATTTTCCAAAAACAGCAAAAATATTGTTCGGAAAGTAAATTGCGAACTTTTCATTACCAGTACTGTTACCTATTCAAAGTCGAGTTCTGGTGGACTGTCAATTTGTCCTTTGATGAAAGCCTCCGGTGTTTCCACTCGAATAACATCAACATCTACATTGTAAGAATCACCTGAGATATAATGCTTGAGCCTTTGTCCATTCACCACTTGTGTGACATTGCCTTGGAGAGAGCTAATTTTTATTGCTCCTGAACGATACACCTCCTCAACAACATATGGTCCTTCCCATTTCGAGAGTAATTTCCCTGCAAAGAATCTGAGACGAGACCGATACAATAGGACTTTATCCCCAACATTAAATTCTCTTTTGATAATCCTTCTATCATGCCATTTTTTAACTTTCTCTTTAAAGAGTTTAGCATTTTCATAAGCTTCACTTCTCCATTCATCTAGAGAACTCAATTGCAGCAACCTCTTATTACCAGCTAGTTTAGGATCTTTATTTAATTCTCTAACAGCCCAATAAGCTTTGTGCTCTAGTTCTAAGGGTAAATGACAAGCTTTCCCATAAACCATTTTATAAGGTGACATTCCCATGGGGTTTTTATAAGCAGTTCTATAAGCCCATAATGCTTCCTTCAATTTACTTGCCCAATTCTTTCTAGTTTTATTAACGGTCTTTTGCAAGATAGATTTAATTTCTCTATTTGATAGTTCTACTTGCCCACTAGTTTGAGGATGATAAGCAGAAGCAATTCTATGATTAATGCCATATTTAGCAAGAGTTTTTCTAAAACCACCATGAATAAAATGAGAACCTCCATCAGTCATAATATATCTAGGAACTCCAAATTGAGGAAAAATAATATCTAAAAGCATTCTTAAAGAGGTCTCACCATCAGCACTTTTTGTAGGTATGGCTTCCACCCATTTAGTAACATAATCAACAGCAACAAGTATATGAGTGTTACCTTCTGAAGAGGGAAAAGGTCCCATGAAGTCAAATCCCCAACAGTCGAACGGTTCAATAACAAGAGTATAATTCATAGGCATTTCATTGCGTCTGGAGATATTACCAACCCTTTGGCATTCATCACAAGATAAAATAAACTTCCTTGCATCTTTGAAGAGAGTTGGCCAATAAAAACCTGATTGTAGAACCTTTTGCGCGGTTCTATCTCCGGCGTGATGTCCTCCATAAGCACTCCCATGACATTTACTCAATATCTCCTGCTGTTCATATTCGGGAACACATCTTCGCAGAATACCATCCACTCCTTCTTTATATAAGTGTGGGTCATCCCAGAAATAATGCCTCAAGTCATAAAAGAATTTCCTCCTTTGCTGAGCTGAAAAGGTCGAAGGCAAGTACTTGGAAACAATAAAGTTAGCATAACCAGCATACCAAGGACTGTCTCGCGAGCTCACCTTTATTACAGCCAATTGTTCATTTGGAAAACTATCATTAACAGGAACATGATCATAAGCAATATTTTCCAATCTAGACAAATTATCAGCAACAGGATTATCAGCACCTTTCCTATCTACAATATGTAAATCAAATTCTTGCAACAGAAGCACCCATCTAATAAGCCTTGGCTTAGCATCTTTCTTTTGCATAAGGTATCTGATTGCAGCATGATCAGTATGAATAGTAACTTTTGAATCAACAATATAAGATCTAAACTTATCACAAGCAAAGACTACAGCTAACAATTCTTTTTCAGTAGTAGCATAATTTCTTTGAGCATCATCAAGAGTTTTACTAGCATAATGAATAACATTCAATTTTTTATTTACTCGCTGTCCAAGAACAGCGCCTACAGCAAAATTACTAGCATCACACATAATTTCAAATGGTAAGTTCCAATCAGGAGGTTCAACTATAGGAGCAGTTGTTAAGGCTTTCTTTAGAGTTTCAAAAGCTTCCTTACAATCATCATCAAAAACAAAAGGTACATCTTTTTGAAGAAGATTAGTAAGAGGCTTTGAAATCTTAGAGAAGTCTTTAATAAACCTCCTATAAAATCCAGCATGACCAAGAACGCTACGAATACCTTTAACATCCCTAGGATAGGGCATCTTCTCTATTGCTTCAACTTTAGCTCTATCAACTTCAATACCTCTCTCGAAAATTTTATGTCCCAATACAATTCCTTCATTAACCATAAAGTGGCATTTCTCCCAATTAAGAACAAGGTTAGTTTCTTCGCATCTCTGCAAAACTTTATCAAGGTTCCGCAAACAATTATCAAAAGAATTCCCATAGACAGAAAAATCATCCATGAATACCTCTACAATACTCTCGCAAAAGCCATGAAAAATAGCAGACATGCATCTTTGAAAAGTAGCAGGAGCATTACATAAACCAAAAGGCATACGTCTATAAGCATAGGTTCCATAGGGACAAGTGAAAGTGGTTTTCTCTTGATCCTTAGTTTTAACAGCAATTTGTGAAAACCCAGAATAACCATCAAGAAAGCAAAAATGAGTATTTTTAGATAACCTTTCTAACTTTTGATCAATAAAAGGCAAAGGATAATGATCTTTCTTAGTAACTTTATTAACTTTACGAAAATCAATGCACATTCTATAACCTACAACTACTCTTTGAGGTATGAGCTCATCATTATCATTAGACACAACAGTCATTCCTCCTTTCTTAGGAACACAATGCACAGGACTAACCCATCTACTATCAGCAATAGGATATATAATACCAGCTTCAAGAAGTCGTAATACCTCATTTCTTACCACATCCTTCATCTTAGGAATTAGACGACGCTGAGGTTCAACAACAGGCTTCGCATCATCTTCCATATTAATGGCGTGTTGGCAAATAGAGGGAGAAATCCCCTTCAAGTCATCAAGAGTGTAGCCAATAGCATCTCGGTGTTTCTTCAATATTTCCAATAACCTTTCTTCTTCAAACTCTGTAAGTTTAGAACTAATAATAACAGGATATATTTTCTTATCATCAATATGAGCATATTTAAGATTATCAGACAAAGGTTTTAAATCAAAAACAGGATCTTCCTTTGGTGGCGGTGTTGTACCCAGATCTTCCACCGGTAAATCATGCTTAAGAAAAGGTTGGCGAAGAAAAATTTCCTCAAGCTCATCTCTTTCTTTCCTAAAAACTTCACTCTCGCTATTCTCCAAATGTTGCTGCAAAGGATTAGTAGGAACAAGAACAATAGATGCACACTGTTCCATTTTAAAATCATCATTAGGCGGATCAATTTTATAAGGAGTTTTGGTAAATTTAGAGAAGTTAAACTCATAAGATTCACCAGCAAATTTAGTCAAAATTTTCTCTTTCTTGCAATCTATAATAGCTCCACAAGTATTTAGAAAAGGTCTACCAAAAATGATAGGACAATAATTACTAGCAGCAGAACCAAGTACCAAAAAGTCAGCAGGATATTTAATCTTACCACATAGAACTTCCACATCTCGAACAATACCAATTGGAGAGATAGTTTCTCTATTAGCCAGCTGAATAACCACATCAATATCTTCAAGTTCACAAGAACCAATTTCGTGCATAATCTCCGTGTAAAGCTCATAAGGAATAGCACTAACACTTGCACCCATATCGCATAAACCATAATAGCAATGATCACCAATTCTAACAGATAGCATAGGAACACTAGCTTGCTTGGGTTTATTAGGATGTGAAAAAATATTAGAAGCATCTTCACAGAAAATAATATGACCATCCTCTACATTTTCAGTCACAAGATCTTTAACTATTGCAACAGCAGGTTCAACTTTTATTTGTTCTTCAGGTTCTATAGGTTTCTTTTCACTTTTATGAACCGCACTATTTATAACAGAGTACTCCTTCATTTTAGCAGGGAAAGGAGTTTTTTCAATATAAGCTTCAGGAATAACATGATCAACAGTTTCAATTACAACGCATTTATTAATAGATGCATCAATTTTTTCTTTATACGGTTCATGATACTTATCAAAATTCTTCTTAGGCAATTCATAATGAGAGGCAAAAACTTTATAAAGATTGGCAGCAACTTGAGAATCAAGACCATAAGTAGCACTCATATTACGAAATTTATCAGTATCCATAAAAGCTTCAATGCATTTGTAATCATAATTTATACCTGATTCTCTTTCTTTGTCGATTTCCCATCCTTCAGTATTTTCCTGGATCCGATTAAGAAGGTCCCTTTTAAACTTTTCCTTATTGCGCGTGAATGATCCAGAACAAGAAGTATCCAGCAGGGTCTTGTCTTCAAAAGAAAGTCTTGCATAGAAATTATCAATAATAACATTACCAGGAAGCTCATGAATGGGGCATTTGAGCATTAAAGACTTCAATCTCCCCCACGCTTGGGAAATACTCTCTCCATCATGAGGCCAAAAATTATATATGCGGTTCCGATCCTTATGAATTTCACTTGGAGGATAGAACTTAGAATAAAACCGGGGCACAATATCATTCCATTCAAGAGAATCCCCATTATCCAGTAATTTATACCAATGCGCCGCTTTACCAGACAGCGATATAGCGAATAGTTTCTTCCTCACTTCATCCATAGCAATACCTGCACACTTGAATAAACCGCATAATTCATGTAAAAACAGTAAATGATCTCCAGGGTGGACAGTTCCATCCCCTGTATAAAGGTTATCCACTACACGTTCAATAATTTTCATAGGTATTTTGTATGGTATCTCTTCCTCACCTGGCGCCTTATCCACTACCTTTGCAGTAGTAGTAGATTTTCCAAACAAACATTCGAGAGAAGATCTCTCCATAATGAATTATAGCAGCAGGCAGAAATAAAATCAGCACTAGCAGTAAAAGTTTCCCTTACCAATTCCACTTACCAATAGCGCTTCACTCCCCGGCAACGGCGCCAGAAAATAGTCTTGATGACCCACAAGTATAGGGGGTGTATCGTAGTATCTTCGATAAGTAAGAATGTCGATCCCAACGAGGAGCAGAAGGTGTTGACAAGCAGTTTCGATGAAGGATTCACTGTAAATGCTCACAGACAAGTATTCAGGGGGTTTTGATGTAACAGATGAATAAAGTACGAGTAAGTAAAGTGCGAGAGTAACAATTGCAGCGAGTAGCCCAATCCTTTTTAGCACAAAGGACAAGCCGGTTTGTTTACTTATAATGACCAAACGTTCCTGAGGACACACGGGATTTTAGTCTAGTGCTTTCGCTACATATGGCTAATTAATCTTCATTGTTTTGATAAGTGTTGTGTGAGTGAACCTATGCTAATGTACCGCCCTTCCTAGGACTAATACATACTTGTGATTATACCCCTTGCAAGCATCCGCAACTACAAGAAAGTAATTAAGATAAATCTAACCACAGCCTTAAACTCTGAGATCCTGCTATCCCTCCTGCATCGATATACCAACGGGGGTTTAGGTTTCTGCCACTCCGGCAACCCCGCAATTAGCAAACGAATACAAGATGCATTCCCCTAGGCCCATGAAGGTGAAGTGTCATGTAGTCGACGTTCACATGACACCACTAGAAGAATAACACCACAACTTAAATATCATAACATTGAATATTACTCAATCATGGTTCACTACTAGCATTTAGACTTCACCCATGTCCTCAAGAACTAAACGAACTACTCACGAGACATCATATGGAACATGATCAGAGGTGATATGATGATGAATAACAATCTGAACATAAACCTTGGTTCAACGGTTTCACTCAATAGCATCAACAACAAGTAGAAATCAATACCGGGAGAGTTTCCCCTATCAAACAATCAAGATCAAACCCAAATTGCTACGGCGGTGACGATGTGCAGCGGTGGAGACGGCGGTGATGATGGTGGAGATGATGGTGATGGTGATGGAGATGATGTCCAGCTCGATGGCGGTGACGATGGCGTCGATTTCCCCCTCCGGGAGGGAATTTCCCCGGCGGATCTCAGCCGCCGGAGAGCTCTTTTCTCTCTGGTGTTCTCCGCCCCGCAGAGGCGGCTGTAACTCTTCGCGAGGTACCCTCTGTGGCTTAGGTCTTCGGGACGAAGGATTTCGCGAAGAAAAGGAGGCGAAAGAGGCTGTGGGGCCCCCTCACCACCAGGTGGCGCGGCCAGGCCATGGGCCGCGCCGCCCTGTGGTGTGGGCCCACCTTGGGTCCACCCGGCTCCCCCTTCTGGCTTCCTTCGTCATCTGGGAAAATAGGATTTTTGGTATAATTTCCTTCTACATTTGATCTTCCGAAATATTGCATTCTGACGGTTCTTTTTCCAGCAGAATCCTGGCTCCGGTGCTTGATCCTCCAATAATGATGAAACATGCAAAATAGATGAAATAACATAAGTATTGTGCCCAAACATGAAATATATCAATGAATAGCAGCAAATTATGATACAAAATAGTGATGCAAATTGGACGTATCAACGCCATATAACAACAGATAAACCTTCTTGACCCCTCCACTAGTGGCATTGGCTTATTATGAGTTATCTCGTTGCGCACGAACCAGGTTCTCCAAAGAATCATCAACACTTTATCACATAACTCCTTTGACAGAGATAAGAGGAGCTCCTCCAACCACTTCTCACGAGCGCCTGATAAGTTGTCAATTCTCGGGATCAACCATTCTTCACGCATAGCTTGTCAGAATGCTACGGCATGCGGGCATCTAAAAAAGATGTGTGCCCCATCTTCCTCTTCGGGAGCGTCCATTTTCGGGAGTAGCCAAGTTTGTTGGACCTTGTTATAAAATCTGCCATCGTCGTGTTGTGATTGCTTGATCCTGGTAGACTGATGTTGTGTTTACCGCAATAAAAATTAATATTAGAGCTCACGTGGCCCGAATACAAATCTTGTGTGTACTCGTGGTAGTCACTCATGGTTGGTGAGATGGAACGCTGTTTTAAGCAAGCCCATGTGATGACTGATGTGGCACGAGAGAATTGTTTGGTTTAGTACCGCATCGATTGTGGGAGAAAGATCAGAAGCGACTTATAAGTCTCAGGTGTCCTTTTCTAACAGGCTAATCTTTTAGAGATGAGGTCCAAAAACATGTTGTAAGTTTGTGCTAAACAATAATTAGGCTAGGTTGGTGGGCTGACATGCTCGTATAGCGGGCCCATTGCGCATATGGTGGAAAATACTTGTTAAGTGGACCTAGGATTATGATTACAATTGCAAGAAACCTTAAGTCTCAAGGGTGGCATCTCATACTATCTGAAAATATCTATTATTTTTTCTTAGATTTTTATCCTTTGAAAGAACCTAAAAACATAGAGAGAAAACTGCTACCGGCTTTTAATAGTGAATTCACCTATAAATTACTAAAAATGATTAATAATTGAGAAAATGTATACTTCAAAGCCAATAAATATGTTTTTGTTGTATAAACAAGTAGCACACTAGGAGTTTGTTCTCCCACACCAAAGTCTGCCAAAGGTTATGTATACTTTATTTTTAGAAAATGTCTTCCATTTTTATTGCCACCACGATATGGTAAGAAACATGAACTTGTGCATTATTATTTTGTAATGTGATGGAATATTTGCTCCATAGTATGCATATATCATATAATAGTTTTATTGTTTAGCTCTTTAATCACACAAAAGCACCAAATCTCTCTGAAACTCAAAAATATAGTATGAAACCGTACATGCATATATAAGTCAAACTTAAATAACTTTGGCGGATTTTATTTGTATTATGTTACTTTGCATCGGTATGATGCTTCACAAACCCTAAATTTATGCATGCCTCAAAAAAATTATTTATATTCTCCTGTTTGGTTGCTCGCATTCGGTTTTCCCGTGTTTTGCTTTTGGCCCGCCGTATACAACATGAGTGGAAATCGAGCTTGGGGTTGTTCCTGCATTTCATTTGGATGCCCGCAATGAGGTTTTGTCCATGTTTGTAGTTCGACTTACTGCAAGAGAAAAACTATGATTGGTTATGTGCAAATATGTGATGTGGTTACCTACTTTGAATATGGTGATATTACTAGTCTCATAGCTAAGAACTACAGTTCAAATTAGTAGGCATGTTTAAACTTATATCCATAACAAGTGCACTTAGGCATTAATCATCCACATGCATCTAAAAGTCATGGGTTCAGACTAATTAACACCAACTGGCCAAAAATCACCATTAGCAGGGACATCCCATGATCCTGGAAAATCAGGGTTTAACCCCTGATAAAAAGCCACCCACATTTAAAAGAAGTTTAGTAGTTCAGAATATTCCGCTACTACATACAACAAACATAGGACTAGAGCATAAATATGTAGGCACCATCGTCATTGGCCATTGCCTAGCCTTGGTTAGGGTAGGAGTACCGCCTTGCGGTGGAGCTTCCATCCTTGTTGAGATCATCTGTTTCAAGCCGAAGGCCTAAATCTTGAACTCTACCACGTCGTTGTACTCAAGAATGTACTTGTGAACGATCTTCTGTCAATTCCTTCCCGTCACCATCTGCCCACGGTGATAGGCAACATGCACCCACTCGTTGCACCAATAACAGGAGAACACTGCCACGCTATGGGGCAGAGGGATCCTGGTCTACTCCTTCAGGTCCTGCCAGAACGTCAGTGGAATGACAACCATGTGAAAGTCACTGACGTCCGGTTGGGCGTAGCAACAATGAGGAATTAGGGCCTTGGGGATGTGTCCCAGCTTCGGTTGACGGCCACAGGTGTGAAGAGCCACCACCACTACCTCTACCCTGCCCGACACCGCGGGCTTCAGCGCCCTAGTCCAGCGGTTCAGTGCGCACGTCTTGCAACCCAGGTGGTGGACGCCAGCCCCTCCCCACCGCATCGAAGTCCAACTTAAGAACCTTGTTAGACAAAGTTTTAAGAACAATACACAGTTGTAGTAGAACTAGGAAGCACAAGTTATAGATATGGAAAATGCACAAGTTATGAGTCATGCAATGCACAAGTTCTATATCATGCCAATGCACACGTTCTATATCATGCCAATCCACACCTAGGAATGTACTAAAACATTCACGGGAAACCATGCAGACTAACTAGATCATGACAGGGCACAAGCTCATAAGTACAACTACAACTACAATAGACCATGCACAAATAGTGCATTGTCCAATTTGAGAAATGCACTAATAAACCAACAATTGATCATGCATATATAGTGCATTTCCTAATTTGGGCAGTGCAAAAATCACACGTGCACACATTGGCAATACCTAAATCAAGCAATGATGAATCCATAATATCTAGATGTCATCGAACCTATATCCAATCAACATGCATGTACACGAACAATAATGTCAACTCCGGCCACTCGTCGGGAAGTGCATAATCAACCGTTGATAACCGCACTAAAAAAATCCTAACCATAAATCAAATCAATGGCTGGAAGTAATTATAGTGGAGAAATCAGGGCGTTGTAGTCGCATAAAAAGGTACCAAAGGCACTGAGGAAGCGCTCAAAGCAGTAGATAGAGCTGTCGCAGTGGACGATGATTCCCCCGCCGCAAGGGTAGTGTCCTCCGCGGTGGCAGAAAAAATCTCCGCAAAGTCAGCAAGGGTCATCCCGACGAAGGTAGGCGCCTTACCCACATCCACACTGGAGATCCTGGCCACCGATGCGGCCATCGTTGTTGCTGCCTTCATTGCTCGAGGCCTCGAGCAGACCAAGGAAGATGATTTGAGCACCCTTGCAAATCGTCCTCCTTGTCAGTCGCTAGCTTGTCAAGTTGGGTCACTGCTCAAATTTATTGCACCTATTTCCGGTGAACGAGGAGGGAGTGGCATGGCGGAGGTGGATATGGAGGAACACCGTCCATGGAGGGCAACCCCTAATGGGGTGAGAGAATGGAGGTTTCATAGGTGAGGAGAGTGGAGTCGGGAATTAAGGGAAAACATCTCGTATCCCGCGGTTCCCAGGGCGTGCAGATGAACCGAGGGTGCCTCATGGTTCATGTTTTGGGTTGTTTCAAAAATCGTGGGATGCAAAGATTCCAAACGATTCAGGTAACCAAGTGACGAAATTTTGGCTCCTTGGATGCGAGAAATGGGATTGCGAGCAACCAAACATGCGCATGATATTCGATGTGTAATTATTAGATCTTAATCTCAACAGGAAGTTTAAAAGATTGACCTATTTAGGAATCTCCGGGTCTATGCTTATTTTCAATTTCCCATAGCATTTCGTGGCTTGCTACGCCCTTCCACGTCTTTAGGTACATAGGTATCCACCGCAAACCTTTCCACTTTTGAGCCGCGCCATTTTGACCCTAGCAGCAGTTTACTTCCAGCGTGACTATAGTTTGTTGCTAAATGAGAGACCTATTACTTTTATGAATTGACTAACTCATCAAGCTCGACAAAAAGATACAATGGCAATGGTGCGTCAAGCAGGAACAAGCTAATTAGTGTTGTAACAAGGAAAATCACACATTAGAACTTTCACAATGGAGTATGCACACTATATTAATTAAGAATGAGATTAGTGTTGTATCTTATCTTATCTAAGATACAACACTTGTGTTGACCCATAGGAAAAAATTCATTGCTAGCCTAATATCATGCATGGCTGTCTACAAAATTATTGAATGCATACAAAAAATTTAAAATATAATGCATTTGAGAGGTTGTATGTTCACATACACCACTACAT
The DNA here is from genome assembly GCF_019359855.2 of Lolium perenne. Classification (NCBI taxonomy): domain Eukaryota; kingdom Viridiplantae; phylum Streptophyta; class Magnoliopsida; order Poales; family Poaceae; genus Lolium; species Lolium perenne. The sequence continues at coordinate 218,044,439 of NC_067248.2, read as the reverse complement.
AGGATAACACGCTAAAATACAATACATTTTGAAGCGCCTTAGCAACACACATGTACATTTTCTAGTTGTGCACTCTGTTTTAATGGTATAATCTTTACTTCCTTACTAGAACAATACCCCGCGCGTTGCAGCAGATATCTCTTTAAGAAATCTAATAAAATACATAAAACTTGGTTTATAGAATATGCAATATTTAGTTGGCCATAGGAGTTGAGACACTAAATTTAATAGCCATGAAATAGATAGGTATTTGAAAATTTAAAAATCATTATATTTCAGAGGTGTACGTGATTGATTTAGATAAGGTAAAAAACCAAATGATAATGATGGCTTGCATGAAAAATGCATGCACATTGCCGCATGTTTTTAAAAACGTCATATGTGGTTACATATATAAGAGCACGTAATTAACATTGAGTTTAATTCGCAAAGAGTTCTTTTCGTTGTCAAACTATTTCGGTGTTCAAGTTGTACATCACTTAACTATATAATGATATAACACGAGGGTGCGATATTATCAATCGAGGGGAAACAAAAGATGACATTGCTAGTTTAATGGTTAAAAATAGATAATATGAATATCTTGCATGTAGAGATAGATAATAAATAAGAACTATTAGTGGGATGAGGTGGACAAATGATTAGCTAAGGGAATAGGTGATGTGGATAGCTTGCATGTTGAGATAGACAAATATTAATTGTACTTAGTGGGATTTTGTTTTATAAGAAGTATAGATTTGTACAAAAGGACAGTGACCACATTAACACTTCATGTGTGTTTACAACATCTTACCTATTGAAGAGGAATTCCCTATATTCTAAAATATGTTGCATATAATTTATGGCCAGAGTCAAACTTTGTAAGATTTAACTATGTAAAATTAAAAAAAAACTATGTATAAAGACAAACATATTGGTCATAGAGATATCTATTGGTACACCATAAAATATATATTATGGTGGTTCATGTATTATACTACTCCCTCCGATTCATATTAATGGACTCAACTTTATCTAGATACACATGCATTAGTCAAAGAAAACTTAACTAGATTCATATGAATCTAGATAAAGTAAAGTACATTAATATTGACCGGACGGAGTACTATGTTTAATATTATGATATTGATACTTGTTGTATATATTTGTACGCGCGTGCAGTATGTAATAGGTTGCTTTGCGACGTGCGCCAACAACGTCACCCTCGAGAATGGCTTATGTTCTGGTGCCGGCTGCTGCGAGGCCGATGTCCCGAAAGACATTACTCGGTATTATAGTGGCTATTTCAACCAAAACTACAACACCACCGAAATATGGCAAGATAGTCCTTGCAGCTACGTGGTAGTAATGGAAAAAGATAAATTCAGTTTCAACACCAGCTATGTCAATTCGACGGTGTTTATTGATACATACAAGGGTGGAGTTCCAGTGGTCCTGAACTGGAGAGCACAGCCGTTGACTTGCGAGGTAGCTAAGAAGAACACGAGCTCCTACGCATGTGTCAGCGGTTATAGCGAATGCGTTGATACCACCCGCGGCAAGGAGACAGGTTACCGCTGCATTTGCTCCGATGGGTACCAAGGCAACCCTTACGAAAAGGATGGATGCACAGGTTCCTTCCTACTGTATTTACTTCCTTTCATCAGTTAACTCACCAATCACCCTGTATGCATATCTTAGCAATCGTGTTGTTACAGATATTGATGAATGCAGCGAAAATGCTAATCGTTGCGGCCATAACATGATCTGCGAGAACACGCGGGGGAATTTCAGCTGCTCGTGCAGCCCAGGATATTATATGACGAATGGCGCTTGCGTGCCAATTCAAACGCGTTCCGGTTCCGGTTTCCAGCCCATGCCCGTTGTTGGTAAGTTCCTTTCTTCCGTGAGCACTAAAGTAACTCCACTTAATCGAATGTCACGTGAAAAAAAAAAGTTGTACCGGCGTGATACTTGGATTGTTTTCTTTAGAACCAACATTCCGTGTTCGGCCGAATTTCTACTCCCTCCGATCACAAACGTGGTCGGTCTCTTACCAGACAAATATTTATTCAAAAATGGATCCACACTGATCATGTAAAATTGATGTTTTGGAAAAGATGTGTCTAGGCAGGGAGCCAGGGACTTCTCCTACACACTCACATTGTTTGAAATTGTTCTTTTTTGTTTCTCCAATCTTCAAATTTGGTAGGTGAACGGTACAATAGAATCAAGATTCACGAAAAACTAAGCGTGCAATGAATATGTAAAAGAACACTTTATTTAAATAAAGAGTATTATTTATATTTACATGGTATCAAAAAAATTCCGAACTATTTTCTGCACATTTTGTTTCTGATGTTTCAGTGACCTGCAAAGTTTCAACTATATAGTATGTTTTTTATTTGAGAAAAACGAGAAACAGAAGCTTGCTACATATGAGATAAATGAGCCAACACGGAAATCTTGAGGCAAGCTAGTACAACACAAATAGGGTTGTGTATCTGAATTCTGAAGTGTCTGTTCAGAAAAACAAATATCTATTAGATCTGTTATAATATGAAGTATACATTTGTAATGCATAATTTTTTGATAGAAAAATATATTTATGCAAGATGATGATCAAAGTTTTACACTAGGAGAATACGTCCATGTTCAAAACGGTATACTTGAGTCCTCAACGGTAGTAACTTGTATCTTTCTCATGCGTAAAGTCTAATATAATGCTTTTCAAAAAGGAAAAACTCTAATACTATTAAGTGGTCGCTACTGATTGTTCATTCGAACAAATACCTCATTGTAGGTGCAAGTATTGGGCTTGTTGTCCTTGTGATATTTGTAGCATGTGCATGCTTGGTCCAAGAGAAAAGGAAGCTACGGAAAATGAAACAGAGTTACTTTCGGCAGCATGGAGGTCTGATATTATTTAACGAGATGAAGTCAAAAGAGGGCAACGCATTCAAAATCTTCCACGAGGAAGAATTGCAGCAGGCGACGGACAACTTTAGTGAAAAACAAGTTCTGGGTCACGGAGGACATGGAACCGTGTACAAGGGAATTCTCAAGGGTGACGTGGAAGTAGCTGTCAAGAAATGCAAGACGATCGACGAGCAACACAAGAAAGAGTTCGGTAAGGAGATGGCAATCCTATCCCAAATCAACCACAGAAACATTGTGAAGCTCCTTGGTTGCTGCCTCGAAGTGGAAGTCCCCATGCTGGTGTACGAGTTCGTCCCGAATGGTACGCTCTTCCATCTCATCCACGGGAACCATGGACGGTATATCTCCTTGGCTACTCGCTTAGGGATCGCCATCGAGTCTGCAGATGCGCTCACCTACCTTCACTCGTCGGCTTCAACACCGATCCTACATGGAGACGTCAAGTCCCCCAACATCCTCCTCGATGGCAACCTTAGCGCTAAAGTCTCTGACTTTGGCGCCTCCATCCTGGCACCAACTGATGAGTCACAGTTCGTCACACTTGTACAAGGGACATGTGGTTATCTCGACCCAGAGTACATGCAAACATGCTATTTGACAGACAAGAGCGACGTGTACAGTTTTGGGGTTGTTCTTGTTGAGCTTCTCACAGGGAGAATACCGTTCAATCTTGATGCCCCAGAGAAAGAAAAGAGTCTAGCAATGATGTTTATGTCTGCAATGAAGGAGAATAGGCTGGCTAACATATTAGATGATCAGGTCAAAGGTGAAGACAACATGGAGATCCTTGAAGAGATCGCAGAGATAGCAAAGCACTGCCTGGATATGTGTGGTGATAACAGGCCCTCAATGAAGGAGGTTACAGAGAAGCTTGATGCACTGATGAAGGTGATGCAGCATCCATGGGCGCAAGAGAACCCCGAAGAGATGGAAGGCTTGCTTTCCGAGCCCATGGCCAGCTCGACAATCGCCAGTGCTGAATATTTCAGCATTGAGAAGAAAGCTATGAATGCTATGCAATCTGGTCGTTAAGTAACCATGTTATACATTGTTGTATTTATTCTTCTTTTTTTAAAAATAGAGCGATCAAATGTTATATGCTATTGTATAAACGATTTTTTTTTGTATATGTGTATATTTTTGAAATATGCCAATATATCATTTGTACAAATCGACTTTCCAAATCCATCTATGGTGGTAACCATGTAAATTCTTGGCACTGCCGCATGCATTAATCGTGTATAGTGTGGTTCCTTACAGAAATTCAATTCGGCTCCCGGATGTATATGGTCCCTCTACCAAAAAACTATATTTGGAAGTGTCAAAAAAATTATAAAACATTCTACATGTACATCTCCATAATATATGTGAGTTCGCCAAGTTTCATTAAAAAATAATATTTTGTGTGGTCTATGTAAAAAGGATAAAATTTATCTTGTGAATAGTCTTATTCTCAACACTGATATTTTTTTCAATTTTACACAGGCCACATGATAAGTCGATTTTTTCTGAAATGACTTTGTAAGCGTGTAGCACGTAAATATGTACGTGCAAAATTTTTACTTCAATTTTTTTGAAATTTCATAATATCTGTAATATGCACTTGAAAATGAGGATAGCATATGCTCACATGTTCCAAAACACCACTCCCGATTTCTTACACTTATTCAAAACGATCCAATTTATCTATAAACCTAACTTGCACCATGTTTAAACATGTCGAACTTCAACCTTTGAAGATCATCAAAGCCATCCTAGCTTCCGCCCCCATATAATGCTCTGTCATCCCCCCTCTACCACCGTAGGAATCTAGAGGTTTAAGCCCCCCCCCCCGGTTAACAATGGCACCGGGCGGTGTTCTCGCAATATGGCTTGTTCCCTATGGGGAGCCCTTCGGTCCCATAGATCGATGTGTCGCCCCGGATAGCGTGGTCATGGCAGCGAGGGATGGGATCCGGGTCGGTGTCCCCAAGAGATGGTGGTGGTCCTCCCATGGTGAATGGCGGTGGGGTCATATTTTGCACCTGAGATGCGGCGCTAGGCGAGGAGCGCAGCAGCGTGGTCCTGTGAGGGTGACGTGGAAGCGCCTGTTATAGATATACCCGAGAGGCAATAATAAAGTGGTTATTATTATATCTTTGTGTTTATGATAAAAAATTATAGCTCATGCTATAATTTTATTAACAAGAAATATTATGACATGTGCGTTTTGTAAACAAACCGGAGTCCTTAGTAAGCATGTTATTTAACTAGCTTACTGATTAGCCGATGATCAAGGTTTCCTCGTCATTAACATTGGATGTTGTTAATAATAGGATCATGTTATTAGGAGAATGAGATGATGGACATACACCCATAGTAATCATAGCAATAAGATTAAGTCATTAAGTTTATTTTTCTACAGCCTTCAAATGCATAATAACCCAACCCTTAGACCATGACACTGTGTTAACCACTAAAGTGAAGGAATACTTTAATGACATCAAACGTCGCACCGTAACTGGGTGATTATAAAAGTGACATTGGGTATTCTTAAATTCATAGTTGAGGCTCATGAATCAAGAATGAGATTTGTCCATCCAAATGAAGGAGAGATATACTTAGGGCCCTCTCGGTTAAATTGCATCCAATTATAGCTTGCAAGCATGCGACTAGGTCACATGGGATGTCATGTCACGTAACGAGAAAAGAGTACTTATAGGTAACAAGATTGAACTAGGTATGGTTGATACCGATGATCGAACCTTGGATAAGTAAAGTATCATGTGACAAATGGAATTGGTCACAATACGTACGATTCATTTTGATCACGAGGTCATAGTTGAATATGTTGGAGCCATTACAAATCTCCATGTCCCGAGGTTGGTTATTTCTCGAAGATGTGTCTCGATCATGTTTGCATCACTCACGGACTGTTGGGTGAGTTTCGATGCTGCTTTGGGTAGATACATGAATATGGTTTGGAGACCGAATGTTGTTGGAGTCTCCGAAATTCAGAATAGTCTGTAGAATAAGATTCAAATATGGGAAGTTACTTTCGGGGTTTCGGAAAAGTTTGGAAATTTTCCGGTGTCTTGCAAGAGGATTTCTAGATGGTTCCGGAGGGGCCACCTATGGGCCCACTGACCCGGGAGGGGCCAGATGAGCCGAGGGGGTGTAGCCTAGCCCTAATGGGCTAGGCGCACCATCCCTCTAGGCCCACCTGGTCAGCCCCTAAGGATCACCCTGGAGAGATAACATCAAATCCCACAAAAATAGGAAGGCAACTTCGGGGAGAAGTTTCCTCCCCCCCCCCCCCATGTGTCGGCCTAGGGAGGTGGAGCCAAAGGGGGAATCCCTAGCCACCCCCACTATAAATAGAGGAGAGGGGCAAGGGGCCGGCCACTCCACCCCGCGGAAACCCAAGCCACCACCTCTCCTCCCTCCCTCTCCTCCTGCGCAGGCTTAGGCAAAGCCTTGCTGGATTTTTCCTCCACCGCCAACACCACTATGTCCTGTTGCTGTAATTCCCAGAGAATCTACTCCATATGTTGCCTTATGGAACTGGGAGAGGACGTCTTCATCGACATCGTACGTGTGCCCGAGTATAGAGGTGCTTCCCGCTTGCAGCGCCAGAAGGACTTCATCACGAACTTGAGTTCGGCAAGTGTCGGACTACATCATCCACGAGATCTGATCTTGTTACCACTTGGGTTCTTCAAGGGTAAGAATCTAATCTATTCTCTTCTCTCATCTAGTAGATTAGATCTTTCCTTTTTCGTATATTTGATCTTGGCTTTGTTCGTTCTTGCAGTAGAATTTTTATTTTCTATGCTACAAACCCATCGGTGGTATTAGAGCTAGGTTTTATGTGTAGATGTGTTGCACGAGTAGAACACGATGATTTTCTGGGCGTTGATGATTTTATTTTCGCCTCTCTCTCTCTCGTGTACTTTGCATCTTGCGGGATGGTGGCTAACTTACATGTACTCGTACATGAGATTTTCTCCACGTTTGATGTGCAACTTGTATTGCGCAAGTGGCTTTGCGGGTGTCTATCTCTTACACCATTGTTGAGATTGAATTTTCAAATGGTGGCTTGACAATATTTGTATCAACGTTGTGGTTATTGTTCGTAGGTATGAACGGTTATTATTAGAAATCCGCAAGCAAGCCACGTAAAACATGCAAATAAAATTAGAGGTGTCTAACTTATTTTTGCAGGGGCATGTGATGCGATGTGGCCATTATATCATTATGATTATATTCGATGTATGAGATAATTTTTTAATATAATATGGCAACCGGCATGATCCTAGCGGTTGTCTTTATATTTTATATGGCATGGGTGTCAATTCATCATGTAATAGCTTTATTTAGAACTAGTAAATATGACCGTGCATTGCTACGGCTGAATAAATTTTCACATAGTTATGCATATAACAACAGATTTGTCAATCAAAGTTACACAAAATTAGCAGTTAAATAAGATATAGAGGAATTAATTAATTGACTCTGCATAGAGAAACAAAAAATGGGCAATGCAGTAAGATGGAGTTGAGTTGAGCCGATGATTTTAAGGGATACTCCTCTATTCTGACATTACATTTCAGGTGTTCGTTTAGAGTGCAAGCATACATTGCCAAAGTTTAAAGAAATGATGTATCAGATATGGACATCCCTGACCTTTTGTGAAATACATGGTGGCTGAAAGGACGAGATGTCGCCTAGAGGGGGTGAATAGGCGTTTAAAAACTCTTACGAATTTGGCTTGTAAGAATACGGAATTAAACTAACGTTTAGTTTACAAGCACAAACCCTAAATATGCTAGGCTCCACTAAGTGCAATAATAACAACTAGAGCTAAGCAAGATAGGCACAAAGTGAAAGAAATATATAATAAGTACTTCAAACTCCACTACAAGAAAAGTTCTGATAGACAACGTCCCAAAATCGTCCGCTAAGGGGTATTTTTCGTCGCCTATGGGCCTAACCCGACGATATGGGTTCTGTTGTCGAAACTGCGTCAGGCAAAGTTCTACAACGATTTTTTCGGTCCGTCGCGCTTGGGCGCCCTTCCGCCATGGAAAATCGGATCGTTGCAGAAATGTTTCCGGGAGCCCGTTGACTGCTGACGTCATGCAAACTGACACGTGGCAGACGCCGTTAACTGGCAGTTAACGGCGTTAACCGGTTGAAACCCCGTGGTAGATGGTAGGCCCACACGAGGCCTGCCATGTCTTAAGCGGGCCGGCCCATTAAGTTTGGGGCCGGGCCAGCTGACTTAGTTTGACCGGTCAACTATATAGCTGGGCTGGTCCATTAGTTACGTGGGCCGGGCCTAACCTCTAAGGTTGACTGGTCAAAACTAAAATGGGCCGACCCACTAAGCATGTGGGCCGGGCCGAAAGCACTCGTTTGACCGGTCAACAGGGAAAAGGGCCGGCCCACAAGACATGCGGGACCGACTTTCCTGTTATCGGGCCGGCCCATTTACCAAGTGGGGTCCACCTTAAAGCAAGTGGGCCGACCCAAAAATTTATTGGGCCGGCCCAATTAGCATGTGGGTCCCACTTTCCTGCTATCGGGCCGGCCTACTTTGTACGTGGGGTCCACAATAGATCAAATGGGCTGGCCCAACAACCCAGTGGGCCGGGCCAAAAACACAAGTGGGTCCCACATTCCTGTTAAAGGGCCGGCCCATTTAGTATGTGGGGTCCACCATATAGCAAGTGGGTCGGCCCAACAAGATAGTGGGCCGGGCCAAAAACGCAGGTGGGTCCCACTTTCCTGTTAAAGGGCCGGGCCAAAAAAGCAGGTGGGTCCCACTTTCCTGTTAAAGGGCCGGCCCATTTAGTATGTGGGGTCCACCATATAGCAAGTAGGCTGGCCCAACAAGAAAGTGGGCCGGGCCAAAAACACAGGTGGGTCCCACTTTCCTGTTAAAGGGCCGGCTCATTTAGTATGTGGGGTCCACCATATAGCAAGTGGGCCGGCCCAACAAGATAGTGGGCCGGGCCAAAACACAGGTGGGTCCTCGCTTAGTATGTGGGGTCCACCATATAGCAAGTGGGCTGGCCCAACAAGATAGTGGGCCGGCCCAATAAGCAGGTGGGCCCACTATCGTGTTAACGGGCCGGCCCAATAAGTAAGTGACCGGCCCAAAATGAAAGTGGGTCCCACACTACTGTTAATGGGCCGGCCCAATCTGTTATAGGGCCCTGGTTGTTTGACTAGTTAACTTGCATTAAATTTCATGAGCCTAAAATCTGATATCAATGATACACACAATTACATACACAAATAAAATAACTAGGAAAATTACAAGGCAATTAATGTGGGCAGTTAATGTGCCCAAATAAAAAAATTACATAGAATCATTGAAGACTTCTATTAGCATCATCAATAACACGTTGACATTTGGCAATCGCCTTGATTGAATCTTGTGTACTCTTGGTCAACATATCAGCTACAGACCTTAAAGCAGCAATACCATGTCTTTTATAAAGTACAGCCTTGAGATGTTTACTGTTTGATGAAAGGAATGGTCTAGGTTGACGGCTATGAGAGGATGCATCAGAAGAAAGATCAGAACTTTTTGTGGGCCTCTCTTCTAATGAAGATTGCTTCATCAGAACTGCATTCTGATAATAATGCAAAAAGAGTTAAACGATGAACTATGCAAACATGTATTAAGCATTGTCGATATGAGATAGTCACAAGTACTATGCGCAGACTTACATTATATCGTTGCATAGGCTCACCCCGGAACCTTTTTTGCGCTCTATATTCTACTAAGGACTTCTTCATTACAACTGCATTCTAGTAATATTGCAAACATAGTTACAACAGTGAACTATTCAAACATTTATTATGCAATGTAGATATAAGATAATAACAAGTTGCATAAATAAGACAATGTATGGAACTTGTACTAAGCAGACTTACATCATAATGTTGCACAGGGTAGCTTTGGCGATTATCTTCTAATGATGACTGCTTCCATGAGGGATGAATTTGTTCAATGGTTGCATGATTTGGATATCCATGTACATGATAATTGGTTACTAATTGGGGACTTTAATTTTATGAGATCAGTTGATAATAGGAATAAACCAGGGGCTGATATGGAAGATATCTTTCTATTTAATAGTATCATCAGCCACCTGGGGTTATTGGAATTACCTCTGAAAGGTAGACGCTTTACATGGTCTAACATGCAAGCCACACCCTTGATGGAGCAATTAGATTGGTTTTTCACAACATGTGAATGGACTCTAAAATTTCCCAATACAATGGTATTCCCTTTGTCAAAATCTACCTCTGATCACACCCCTTGTGTGGTGTCTATCTCTACCTCTATTCCAAAAGCAAAGATTTTTAGGTTTGAGAATATTTGGTTGGAGCAGCCAGGGTTTATGGATGTAGTGAAGAAGGCTTGGGAATTACCAACTCACAAAAATAATGTTGCTTCTGGTTTGGCTGCAAAATTTAAAAATCTCAGATATGCTCTGAAGAAATGGGGGAAAAATCTGTCTCATTTGAAGTTGATAATTGAGCACTGCAATAAGGTCATATTATTCTTTGATAATCTGGAGGATTCTAGGGATTTAAGTAGGGAGGAATTTAATTTCAGAAATATTGTGAAGGTACATCTTAAAAAGTTATTAGGCATACAGTCAACATATTGGAAGAATAGATGTACAATTAGATGGATTAAACTTGGAGGAGAAAATACCAAATTCTTTCATGCCAAGGCTACTGAAAGATACAGATATAATGTGATCTCAGTTATTAAAGATGAGCAAGGGAACTCTATGGTGGATCATAATCAGAAGGCTAATGCTCTTTGGACATGCTATAAAAATAGAATGGGAGTAACAAATGCTTCTGCCACACAAGCTGATATATCTCATCTTATCTCTCCTGTTGAAGGTTTGGAGTCTTTGTCAAAAGAGTTTACTGTTGAGGAAATTGAGGGTGTGGTTAAACATATGAAAACTGATAGAGCTCCTGGTCCAGATGGATTTAATGGGCTGTTTGTCAAGAAGTGTTGGCAAATCATAAAGGATGACTTCATTAACTTGTGCATGGATTTTCATAAGGGTCAAGCTCCTCTGGAAAGTATTAACAGTTCCTTTATAACTCTGATTCCAAAGAATTTGTCTCCAGAAACTGTGAATGATTTTAGACCAATCTCACTAACAAATACTTGTCTGAAATTTCTGACAAAGTTGGCTGCTAACAGACTTCAGATTCAAATTACAAGATGCATTCATGAAAACCAGTATGGGTTCATAAGGGGTAGAACTATTCAAGACTGTTTAGCATGGACTTTTGAATACCTACATCAATGCCACAAATCTAAGAGGAAAGTTATTGTGTTAAAGCTAGATTTTGAGAAGGCCTTTGATACAATTGAACACAAAGCCATTATCAAGATAATGGAACTTAAAGGGTTTGATCCAATATTTATTAATTGGGTGGTTGAGATTCTTTCTTCTGGTTCATCTGCAATTCTGTTGAATGGGGTTCCTGGTAAAACTTTTGTATGCAGAAGAGGAGTCAGACAGGGAGATCCTTTATCTCCTCTTTTATATGTTCTTGGTGGGGATCTTTTACAAAGTTATGTCAATCATGCATACAGAGAAGGGAGATTAAAGGCACCAATTCCAAATAGAGGAAGTAATGACTACCCTATAGTGCAATATGCAGATGACACTATTATTATGTTACCTGCTGAGATTGAGCAATTACATATATTGAAAGAGATACTTGGGGAGTATACAGCATTCACTGGTCTCAAAGTTAATTATCACAAGTCTTCACTCATACCAATCAATATTTCCCAATTAGAAGCTGAGGCACTATCAGCACAGATACAATGTAATATTGCCTCCATGCCATTTCCATACCTTGGTATTCCTATGGGCACAACTAAACCAACAATCAGGGATCTCTCTCCACTCACTGATAGAATTGAAAGAAGGCTTACTGCTTCAGCATCATTTTTGTCTTATGGAGATAGATTAATATTGGTTAATTCAGTTCTGTCATCCATGCCTATTCATTTTCTTAGCACATTGGATATACCAGATGGAGTGATTGATGTTATTGATAGAGCCAGAAGGAATTGCTTGTGGAGGAAAAGAAAGGATGATGAGAAGGTGCACTTTCTGGCCTCCTGGGATATGATATGCAAACCAAAGAATAAAGGAGGTTTAGGTATCATTAATCTGAAGATTCAGAACAAGTGCCTCATGATGAAGCAGCTCCATAAATTCTATAATAATGTGGATCTTCCTTGGGTCAAATTAATAAAGAATTCATACTACTATAAAGAGGCACCACATGCTGTCACTGTTTGTGGTTCATTTTGGTGGAGGAACATTATGAAAATGTTTGAGCTATACAGACAATTGACACATTGCAAGATTGGGTCTGGAGAGACTATTCTTTTCTGGTCAGATAATTGGAATGATGGGGTACTCCAAGATATTTTTCCCAGCCTATCTTCTTTTGCAAGGGACACATTCATCTCAGTCAAAGAGGCATTGCAAATTACTGATCCTGCACAGGCTTTTCATCTACCTATTTCTGCTGAGGCTGCTACTGAATTAAGAACACTTCAACATATGCTAGCAGGTGTAGTTACCTCAGATCAGGATGATCAATGGCTTATTACAAGCAACAAATCAGGAGCTTTTATTCCGAGTCAAGTTTACAGACTGAGTTTTCATCATATCAATTCACACTTTCCATCACAATGGATATGGAAAAGCAAGTGTACCTCTAAGCATAAATTCTTTGCCTGGCTTATATTACATGATCGAATCAACACCAAAGATATGTTAAGGAGAAGACATTGGCAAGTTACCTCTGATCATAGTTGTGTCTTATGTTTTCTTTGATGCTACAAAGATTGGTCACATTTATTCTTTGAATGCACCTTTAGTGTCAGAGTTTGGATATACTTACAAATCAATTGGGCACCAGGTTCTGGACCAGAAATGCTGAAAAATACTAAGAAACGTTTTAAGGGCCCCTGTTTTGTGGAGATTATTATCTTGGCTTGCTGGAATATATGGAAGCAGAGGAATAATAAGATTTTCAAGGATATACAACCAACCTTTAGAAATTGGAAGGAGGGTTTCTTTTCTGATATTACTCTACTTAAGCATAGAGTAAAAGAGAGTACTGTTCCCATTTTGTCATCATGGATTGACAACTTGTTGTAAATAGTTAGACTCTAGTTGTGTTCTTTCTATTTTTTTATTGTAAATATTGTAAATACTTCTTTCTGTTTTGAGCAATAAAAGGCTGTGGGGGACTTCCCTGCAGTAGTTAGTTTCAAAAAAAATGATGACTGCTTCACTAAAAATGCATTCTGGTAATATTGCAAAAATAGTTACAACAATTAACTATTCAAACATGTATTACGCAATGTAGAGATCAGATAACAGCATGTAGCAGAACATACTGGCTCGCTGCAGGTCCTTCTCTTGCGTGCACTAGTCGTGGTCGACATGTCTGTCATTTTAGGTTCAGCCATCAAGTGAAATGCTAATCCTCCTGCTCCATTGTCCTTAATCTGTGTTTAGATATCACATTTAAGACCAAGTCAGCTGGTTTCAAATAACAAAAAACTTGAGCTGCCAAATGAATAAGCCAATATTTACCAGATATCAGATTAAAACCAACTAGATGTTGCTTTGCATGAGATACGAATTTCAGACATTCAGATTTAGAGTAGGGTAATGCCAAGGTTTTCCACATAAAGTAAACTGGCATTAAGAATGACCAAATGTCAGGTTCAAATCACCTTCGCAGTTGCTCCAAGACAAGCATATCAAATAGGCAGAAACATAGTAAAGCATGGATGGCATTGCTATGGCAGGGTTCCAAGTGTTAATCTCTTGCATAAGGAACAATGCATATAGGTTATAGATAATAATGGAAGTAAACTGCCAAAGTTACCAACCAAGAACTCAGATTCCAACCTTCCCTAGCGTCCCCGCTGTTAATGTTGGATATTCTAATAAGTGGTTCGCATGATCAATCCCTAGGAAAAATAACATTGACAAGTTAGTCTACGATAACACAAAGACCAGACATGCACGCAGCAATAACTATACAAGCTGACGTGGGCATAACCCTTCGGATAACCAATGTTGCTCTACCCTACACAGCCCAACTGAAGGCCCATGAAGGTACCCGATGGCAAGATGGGCCACTAGGACGGTGCAGCGGAAGGTTTCTTGAAGTGCAAGGCACGAAAGGAGCCGAACAAGGAAAGTTTAGAAACAGATCTACTGTAAACCTAGTCGTACTCGATTAGACCTCTCGAGACCTGGCCACCTATATAAAGGCCAGGAGAGGGGCTATCGAGGGGACACAATCAACCTTAGCAATATTAGACCAGCAGAAGCTTAGAACTAGGTTACCCTAGCAACTAACATCTCGACGAGATCACAGCCGAACTATTCGGCACCCCATTGTAACCTGTTTTCATCATAATCAAAGAACAGACAGGCAGGACGTAAGGGTTTTACCTCATCGAGGGCCCCGAACCTGGGTAAATCGCTCTCCCCGCTTGTCTGTGTACCAATGTCTCGTTTCAGCTTGCAGGATTCCATCAACCCTAAGCCCCTATCGGAGGGCATTGCCGAGGAGCACCCTCGACAATTGGCGCCGTCTGTGGGAAGCCTGTCGGCACAAGGCAGGGCATCGGCAGATCCGATCATGACATCGGCAGCTTTGCCGGCAAATTCACCGGCAATTTCACCAGCAACTTCATCAACACCATCGTCGCCAATCCTGGGAAGCCCGATTCGATTCGGCTCCTATGAGTTTACTCCACACAGCGATTCCTCCCGCTCGAACTTTTCAGATCTACAAGGGAACATGGAGATGACCTTCGGCAGCGTCCACTACAACGCCAACGCAGAAGGAATCCTACGATTGCTGGAATCCCCCACCTCTGGATCGACGAGCTCAAGCGCATCATCATCACTCGATCTGTCGGCTGGTCTGACGGGATCGACGTGCTCCCCCGTGCCCTCGATTCCCTGCTCGGTGTCCTCCATGGCGGTAGGGTCGGATGATTCCTCATCTTCAAAACTAACTTCGTACTACTGCCTGAACTGCGACACCAGGCACGGGCTGGGATCTAGCGACACACCATTCATCTGCAACGCCCAGTACTCATCGGGAGAGGACAGTATCGGCAGCACCATCCAGGGAACCACCCGAAGAACGGCCCCCCATCAGGTTTATGTCGCCAATAACACGGGAAACACAAGGCGCAGAGGAGACGAAGACCATACCCCCCGTTCCAGTAGAAGGGCAAGTTTTGAAAACAGCGCCAGCAACCGCGACAGCGATTACACCATCGCAGATGAAGAGTGGGCAGCAGCAAGGGCAGCAGTACTCAACAACACGCCGCTCCCTGCAGGAACTTCGGTTGGAACTCTCAATGCTTATCGCTCCATACTGGAGAAAAACCGGGAACACCTGTCGAAAGAGCAAGCCACCCTCGAGAGACGCCTATCTGTGGCGGACCGATCCAGCGAACGGCGAAGGGGCTCTCAAGGGAGTGCCTCCCGAAACACTCAAGGAACAGGCAAGCACCGGTCGAGACTATCGAGGCTTTCAGAAGATGACGCCAGGGAAATAACGTCAAATCTGACCAAATCCTTTATGACTATGGATAGCGCCGGCATGCCACGACCGAAAACCGTTGCAGGAGCAACAGCCAACCTCGCCGCATACCTCATCAACCAACGCCCTGAAGGGTCCATGGCTCAAGCTCATCGAGGTGCCCTGGAGAGTCTCGCAATATTGGGGAACAACCTAGTCCTGCCAAAGGAAAAGACCACCGTCCAAGGCAGTGGGTCGAAACATCATGCGAGAGATGCTCGGGATGAAATCACCCAGAGCAAGATCGACAAAGCAAGGCGACGACGCGCCGCTAGGAAGGACAACGATAGCTTTTCTTCGGATGAAGACCAGGAGTACGACGGCGAGCTCAGGGGAGCCGACTGTCTAAGTTACAAGATCCGCGAAACAATGCCGCCTAAAAAATTTAAGCCTACCCCTACCGATGCTGCCAAGTACGATGGGCAACAGGAACCAAGATCCTGGATAGACGACTACCTGCAGACTGTAATCCTGCACAAAGGAAACCAGATAGCGGCAATGCAATGCTTACAGCTTTACTTGAAAGATTCAGCACGAGCCTGGCTAAGGGGGCTGCCGAAAGGTTCTGTCAAATCATGGGACGACCTAGTAGACGCCTTCGTTGCCAACTTCCAAGCAACATACAAGAGGCCCGTTGGGATCGAGGAACTACGGAATTGTCGACAGAAGCAGAAGGAGTCGATGCGTTCATACATCGGGAGATTCACAAAGCTCCTGAACGCTGCCGAAGACGTATCTATCGATAGAGCAATCGACGCTTTCAGCGACGACATTCAGCGGGAAAGTTACATAGAAGAACTCGGGCGCAAAAAGCCAAAAACCATAACCAAGCTAATGGAAATCGCCAACAGCTGGGCTGATGGTGAGGACAACGTACGAAGGCCACGGCAGCGTAGTGATGACGAAGACGATGACCAGCCAAAGCACGACTCGGGTGGCCGAAGGGATCGTCACAAGAGAAGGAAAAACCGCAACTACGATGATAACAATCTGGTAGCCGCAGGGTATTCCGATCGGCAGGACGACCGAGACGACAGGCACGGTAGTAACCGGAACAACTCTGGGAACCGTCGTAATTATAAACCACGACAGCAGAGGACTCCCGAACTACCCTACGCCGAACAGGTCAACGCCCCTTGTTACCTGCACTCGTATGTTGATTCCAAGGACGGTAAAACGAAGTCAAGTCACCTGCTCAGGGACTGTCGGCAGTTCCTTGACATGCACAAACTCATCCAGCAGTCAGGCCAGCAACAACTACCACCACCACCCCCACCTCCACCGCAGCATCACGTCCAGCAGGCTCAACCCCATCAACCCAACGAGGCGTTTCCACCGCCACGTGGGCAGATGAGCATGATCCACAGGACAGGCGTTTCGAAAAGGGAGATGAAGAAGCTCACCCGAGAAATCAACTTGGCAGAAAGCATCATGGCAAACATCCCTGAGTACGTCGACTGGTCTTCTCAGAACATTACGTTCAGTCGAGCAGATCACCCGATGACCATACCAAAACCAGGACACGCCGCCTTGGTAGTCGAAGCACAAATTGGGGGGTTCAAGGTGAGCAAAGTCTTCATGGATGGTGGAAGCAGACTAAACCTGATATTCGTCGACACAATCAGAAGCATGGGGATCACCATGAATATGCTGGAAGAAACAGATACCTGCTTCCACGGGATCCTTCCAACTGCACCGGGCTACTCTCTTGGCAAAGTCTACCTGAATGTTATCTTCGGTAGAGCCGACAATTTCAGGAAGGAAAAAATCGAGTTTGAAGTGGTGAACTGGGAGTCACAGTATCACGCTATACTCGGGAGACCAGCGTATGCCAAGTTCATGGCTGTGCCACATTATGCATACCTCAAGCTGAAAATGCCTGGGAACAATGGGACAAACATCACAGTCTATGGAAGTTTTTCACGCTTAGACAATTGTGATCACGACTTTCAGAGGATCGCTGCAAAGTTCGGGCCACAGCGAGAAACCGTTGATCCTCCGCCCAAGCTGTCTTTACGAGAGATCAAGGAAGAAAAAGATGGCAGGGAAACCAAGCAGAAGCCGACCGCTCTCGCCCTCAAAGCTTCAGCAGCAGAAGCTTCGGCAGCAGAAGCCTCGGCAGCAAAGGGTTCGGCAGTTGATGGCACAGAAGGTTTAGGAGATAGCAAGACGATGGCAACCACCGCCCAAATCCCTGATGAAACCAGCAACGCTGCAGCAACCACTAACGCGGTGAAGAAGCCAGAAGAAGAGAAGAACCCCTTCCTTGCCTAAGCAGTTTACTAGCCTTATTTTCTTTTCCTTCATTATAAACAGGGCCTTCCCCTTTTCGCCCTTTAGCATCGTGCTTACCTTATTAATATGAACTTAAGCTTCGATTCTTTGTTAAGCATTGCAGTAACTACCAACCTTCTAAAGCCCCATCACTATGCAAAAATAGTACGAGGCAGAAGATCGTGCTCCAAAAAAGCCTCTACGAGTGCTAAAACGACGTTGACCTTTCCTTCTGCCGTAGATGCCTCTACGAGTGCTGTAAATAGCAAGAGTTTGGAAATACACATAAACAACAACCCACGTTCGATATTTCACTTATGGAAATATCAAAGAACAACGGGCTCATCGGCAGAATCACTACACCCGAAATATTCGGGAGTGCCTGTCGAAATTTTAAACGGTTGAAAGCAAAGTTGCGCATACAACAGGTTTAGCAAGACCTGCAACATGAGCTGATCACTCACATGATTTGCTAACCAACCAATATACATACATTTAAACGAGCAACTAAGATTCGCTCAAAATTTGCCAACGGCAATAACATGGTAAAAGTACATATGCATGTATCTAGCGAATAAGAAGGCATCATTACATAATCCAAACACTTGGATAAAGTAGCCAAATTTTCTATTTACAAAACGGACATTAAATTCCTGAAATCACCCTTGCGGAGTTCCTCTTTCTTCAGGTACCCTTGAATCTTCCTCGAGTCTGTCGACAACTATGTTAGCAGGCAACAATACCTTCGGGTACAGCGCCTCCAAGTCTCCAGTAGCGTTGGCAATCGACAGCAAACCTGCCGAAGGATAACGGTCAAGAACAAGGGCAAGTGTAAACCTGGCCCCTGCAAAAACTTGCGCGCGTACCAATTCGCGGACCTTCTTGGCGTTACCAAATTCAGACATCAAAGCAAGGAGAGTTGGGGGAACTGCGTTCAAAGGGAACATTGTCTTCCAAACCATCCTCATAGCCTTGTAGCACTTGTCAAAAAAGTGATGGACTTGCTGAACCCGATCCTGAAATCGCGCGACAGCCGAAGCCTTCGAGTGCTCCCGCCAGAAAATCTCTTCGGATAAGGATAGCTGGGTCAATGCATTCACACGTTCGTGAATCCGCTTGTTCTCCTCTGCACGATTTAGGGCAATGACTGGCACGGAAGTAAACAAAAGGATTAGATAAGATTCCATCAATCAAAGGGCGCATAGATCAAAGGACTCACAGTTCAAGCTCTCGGTAGCCTTATGTAGCTCAGTAAGAGCATACCGCTCTACGTCAACTGCAATCTCGCCCTTCTTGTTGACAATCGCAGCCAAGGCGTAAGTGCTGTGCAGGTCCTTCTCCATCTGCGTGATTCGATCCTTCATTCGTTGGACCCGATCACCTTCAGGAAGAACACCCGAAGAGTCATCAACAAATGAGGGCACCGGGAAAACCTGCAGGCAACAACGTCAAAAGGTTGATAGTTATGGACAAATCAAGCATCCAACGTAACTCCCATCGGGAGAGGTTCAAGAAATTCCTATCAGGAGAAGTGCAAATGAAGATATTATGACAAAAGTGTGTTGGCAACATTGCCAGCACAGTGTTCATTACAAATTTCAGTTTTCGCAACAGAATAATGTTTCATACTAGCCCAAGGATAAAATTGTTACAACAATCAAGGAGCCTGAGTCTGAGTCGACAGACTGGGGCCAGTTGATGCCTTTCCCGACGAAACTAAATCAAGGAGCTGGCGAGCACAAGTACGGGAGGATGCTGTAAAGGCGCTTAAGTTAACAAGTCGCCCATCTTTTTCTTTCGGCAGCTCCTTAGTCATTTCTTCGATGTCAGCCTTAAACCCGTAACCCATCATAAGTTGGAAGGCAAGGAGGGCACCATAGGTACGTGAGGTACGCTTGAATACCTCGATGACCTCCTTGGTGTCGACAGCGAAGGCGTCAATTAGCTGCCCCAGAGTTTTCTCCTGCTTGGCCTTGGGGAATATCATCAAATGCATCCGCGCCAGAGCACCCTTTCCCTTGTCAAGCAGCTCTCGGGTAAGCTGGTGGGTGGCGAGAACCATTGACACACCATTTGTCGGGGAGTTGCCTGGAACGTTGTCCAAGGCAGTAGCAGGGATGCTGGCAGCTTCTGCAAAGAAATTAAAGGAAATCGTTGACGAAGAAACAGATCCATAAAAGGCGAAGGCCTCTAAAGAGGATATCACACCTCATAGATCCTTGAAGAAAGAGAATGTTTTACAAAGATCATTAGGCAAAGGCACATTCCAAGAGGTTCTTGTTAGATTTGACAAAGACTTACAGAAAGAGGAGCTGTGGCAGCGGCAGGAGCATCTTTCCCTTTGGAAAGGGAGGAGGCAGTCGATGCTTGCGCCGTGGGAGCCGCCTTCGGAGCCGAAGCTTCGGAAGCTGCGGCGGCCGGCGAGACAACATCAGACCTGGCTTTCTTAGGCGGAGGCTCGATGAAAGCATCATCACTACAAGAAAGGTTTGATGGACCAAGTTATGAGAAAAATGTGAAAAGACCAAGGAACTGAAAATGGTAAAAAGAATAAAAACACTTACATATCAAGGAGATCATCTTCATCGGCAAAGCCGCCGATTGATCTCTTCATAGGTGGAGCCCTGGATTCTTCGGCAGCTACATTAACAAAGGCATTGTGATCAGCGTCATCATTACGCACTGATCCCTCTGTGCCGCAAGTCTCATCGGCTGATGGGGGAGATTGGTGTGAGCAGTCTCAGAGTCTATCAGGTCATCGTGATCGCTTGTCGGGTTTGCATGCTCAACAGTATGAGAGTCGACGGGTTCTGAAGAGCCTCTTTCTTCGGAAGTATCATTTGGCAAGTTATGAAAATCCCCGGAAGCTATGAGGGTCTGTAGAAGAAAAGACGAATGAGAATCACGTCGATTAAGTAAATAGCAGCATAACAAGAATCTGAGGAGGAAAATTACCTCTGGTGGTGGATGATCGGCATCAAAAGGAGTATACGGAGTCAACAATGGGATCGAGTCTTCTTGGCTGAAGAAAGTGAGGCGACGGACTTCATCGAGCAGTTCTTTTTCTGACAGTTCGGCAGCGTTAATTCTGGTCTCATCCTTTGGACCCGAATACAACCACATTGGACGAACCCTAGCCATGACTGGTTGGACCCGATGTTTCAGAAACACTGCCGCTACCTCGGTGCCAACCATGGTTTGCCCGTCAGCCTCCTTGATCCGAAGGAATCTGGCGAATAATTCGTCGGTTGCTACTTTTTCGTCGGGAGAGAGAACATTCTTCCAGGAATTCTTAGGCTTGGCCTCAAGGACATCGACAAAGCGGGGAAGCTGAGATTCGGCTGACGAGGAATCTTTGATATAGAACCACTTCAGTCTCCACCCTTGCACGGACTCTCTCATTGGGAAATTGAAGTAATTGACATCCGAACGAGCTACAAATCCTACTCCTCCGGTGACAAAAGATCCATTGCTACTGCTGTATCTCTTCACATAGAAGATCTTTTTCCATAACCCAAAATGAGGCTCAACGCCCAGATATGCTTCGCAGAGGGTGATGAACACAGCAACGTGAAGGATTGAGTTGGGAGTGAGTTGCCATAGTTGGATTTCATAGGTTCGCAGGAGATGGAGGAGGAATTCGTGAACAGGAAGTGAAAGGCCTCGGTACAAGAACGACAAGAACATCACGGTAAAACCGGCAGGAGGGTTAGGTCGAGAAATCGCACCTGGAAAGATTACATTCCCCTCATCGGGGGAGATCAATCCCAGACTTCAGGATCTCTTTTCGTCACGCTTGGTGATGGTCGAGGCTATCCAATCACCAGGCCTCGCTGCTGAGCTCGGTGGCGCCGGCGGCACCGGAGCTGGGGGAGGAGCGCTCGGGGCGCCTTCCTTCGAAAGAATTGAGGAGGATCTGGCAGCAGCACCGCCGCTCGTGGAACTGGCGGCGGCGCTAGGGTTCTTCTTCTTCACCATTGTGAGATCTGGGGGAAATCGGAAGACAGTGGTGGCGGCGCGAGCGGTTGTGAACAGAAGAAGAAGAAGAACAGCGAAGGGATGAATGAAGGAGAATACTAGGAATTTCTGTCTCTTGGGGAACTTAAGAAAGGTTTCGTATTGTTAATGGGCCTTTTCCCCGGTTAATGGTTGCGGAAATCGAGGAGGTGCCTCGCTAACCGTGTAAAGAGGAGCAGGAATTGCTCGAAAACAGGGCTGGCAGGTCACGTTTTATCAAGTCAAAATCAAGGGGACAGAAAAAATGTCATCGATGACGTCATGAGGAATGATTGCATACGAAGAGATAAGAAAATGTCGGGTGATCAACTTGAGCCTACGCGCGGATTGCGAGCATCCGCACCTAGGCTCGGGGGCTACTCCCATCGGGAGCGCGGACGCGCACCCTATAGAATAAAGACTCGAAGGAAAAAACGTGACTCGAGGCTGCATTCGAACGTAAGCGCCCGTGCCCAGACTCGGGGGCTACTCCCATCGGGAGCACTGAACGCGCACCCGATAGAACTTTTTTCGCACTCCAGGATCATGCCCGGGGACTTGATTCTGTGTAGGGTAACATTGTTTTGCCGTCGGCAGTTAACCAACAGAAGTTGGGCACGTTATTCGTTATCCCTTGCTTAAAGAAAATGTATCGGATAGACTACAAAAACTTGCAGGAAAAAGCTTCGGCAGAAGAAAATCTTCGAGTGGTACAACTTGAGTCTACGCACGAATTACAAGCATCCGTACCTAGACTCGGGGGCTACTCCCATCGGGAGCGCTGACGCGCACTCGATAGAAAATAGAAGACAGAAGAAATACAAGAATGATCAAGGAGAAGGACCTCGGAAGGAGACATGCTTTAGTCCCTACCCGAACTATGTTCGGCTAGACACTCGGGGGCTACTGACGTGGGCATAACCCTTTGGATAACCAATGTTGCTCTACCCTACACAGCCCAACTAAAGGCCCATGAAGGTACCCGATGGCATGATGAGCCACTAGGACGGTGCAGCGGAAGGTTTCTTGAAGTACAAGGCACGAAAGGAGCCGAACAAGGAAAGTTTAGAAACAGATCTACTGTAAACCTAGTTGTACTCGATTAGACCTCTCGAGACCTGGCCACCTATATAAAGGCCAGGAGAGGGGCTATCGAGGGGACACAATCAACCTTAGCAATATTAGACCAGCAGAAGCTTAGAACTAGGTTACCCTAGCAACTAACATCTCGACGAGATCACAGTCGAACTATTCGGCACCCCATTGTAACCTGTTTTCATCATAATCAAAGAACAGACAGGCAGGACGTAAGGGTTTTACCTCATCGAGGGCCCCGAACCTGGGTAAATCGCTCTCCCCGCTTGTCTGTGTACCGATGTCTCGTGTCAGCTTGCAGGATTCCATCAACCCTAAGCCCCTATCGGAGGGCATTGCCGAGGAGCACCCTCAACACAAGCTGTGCGACAGGAGCATTCATGGAAAAAAATAGCTATAAGCTAAAGACGAGGTATAAGAGCAAGCAGATTGGAAATGCACATAGCATGATTATAAAAGCAGTGTGAGAATAGCAGACACGAGAAAACAGCTAGCGGCTAGCGGTGAGCTAATGACGTGGTATACGAACAACCAGATTGGAAATGCCCATAGCATGACTATAAAAGGAATATCATGCAGTACAAAAACAGTTGGCAGCAAATGAATGGGTATAAGGCTATAAATATGTGGATGCACAGAGGTGTCAGTAGAATGAACAGGATGGTAGCGACCGGATAATGCTTTGGTACTGTACAATATTTAAACGAACTTCATGCGAAGTAACACATCAAGAAATTTAATGGCATATGAGATCTGCAAATAACTACACAAAACATGGCTAAAGAAACACCGCGATCTAACGGGCCAGCGTACTAACCAAGCTGCGGCGGGGTGGACGGGGGCGGCAACTTGCATTCCAGCGGCGGCGAACGCGGGAGACGATGAGTCAATCCTGTTTCAGTAGAAGCGGGCGTTAGTGAAGCAGATCTGGTTGGCTGGCAAGGGATTCGGTGAAGTTGATACAGCCGCTGCGCCGAGGTAGTCAGTGGAATAGATCGGCTTCTGTGGAGGGGGGGGGCGCGGTGAAGTTGACACGGTTCCGTTGGAGAGGATCCGGTGCGTCGACAGGAAATGCGTTGATTGCTACGCTGTGGATGAGGTCAGCGGTGAAGCAGATCCGTCGGTGGCGAGGTCGGTGGTGAAGCAGATCCGTCGGTGGCGAGGTCGGCGGTGAAGCAGATCCGTCGGTGGCGAGGGCGGCGGGGGAGCGGATCAGGTGGGTGGACAGCCAACACGATCAAGGCTACGTTGTGGAGGAGTATGCCGGCGGCGAAGCAGATCTAGTACTGTAGAGAGTCAGAGCTTTGGCGTGTGAGAGTATTTTTGAGCTAATGGGGCGAATGGTTGGTGGGTGGGTGTGGGCCTGTTGGGAGGGTTCGGGATCTAGGCAAGATATTTCATTGTTACCGAATGAGCCCTCCATGGTCGGTGGGTTGTAGCTTCCGGACCAGGGTTAAAAGGGTAAAACTGGTCATGGGATTTTCGAATGGATGCGGCGGGATGATTTGGCGCGCGGCCGAAATTTTCAGTTTCAAGCTACGAGCAGAACGACAAAAATAATGTTCTTCCCCAGGGAGCTCTCATTTCTTCCTCTTCTCTTTCTCTCTCGAGTCTCTCCCACTCCCCTGGCTCCTCTCCCCCTTCTCTCCGGCAGCCTCGCCGGCCGGAGACGAGGCCGACTTCTCTCTGTATATCGTACACCCTCCGCACTAAATTAATTGATTCAACTTTCCTTAGACGTGTATGTATCTCGAGTAAAAACATGTGTGGATACATCCATATTTAGATAAGCAAAGTTGAGTCAGTTAATTTGGATACGAGGGAGTTCATGTTGTTGTAAGCTTAGATCCAGTGTTTCCCATGAGCAGAATGGCGCAATGGAGTCGGGGATCTCATCATCGGCTTCAGATCTTGCCTATGGTGAATCTGGCGGATCTGATCTGGCGGATCTTGCCGGCCAAACCCCGATCTGGTGCCATCAAGGTGATGGCGCTAACGGTGAGGCTTGCTTTGGTCAGTGCTTCAGATCTGGCCAATGGGGAAGTCAAGCTGCTAACGTTCACAAGCTCGGGGCATACGACGGCGTCATCCGTCTTGCCCGTGAACATCTTGGCCTTTCAGCGGCCCTTCTCAGAGCCAATATGCCATTGCTGAGGCCCTTCTTCTCCTTCGTCCTGGCGACTACCGGCGACACCGTCCCAAGTGGTGCGTCCCCGACGACGGAGTTGCTGGAAAGGATGCGGAGCAGAGATCTGATGTGCGGTCCAGAAGGACTCGATTGATTTTCTTCTATATGTTTTGGGGTCCTTTTTGTAAAGTTGCAGGTCCTATTAGTTATTGTCTAGTTCTCTTGGACCTCTATGTAATTTTTTGGACTAGTTTCCATTTTCACCGATAAACTTGAATTTTGACAAGTTCACGGGAAAAAAAATTCCTTTGCACATATGGCCTATCATGTATGAACATTCTCGAGTTTTAAACTATATGTAATGGCCAGCACTTGCGCAAGGGGCTCGTCTAGTGCGCACTAGTTTCCATTAGCACCGATAAATTTGAATCTTGACAAGTCCTTGGAAGAAAAAATTGTTTCACATATAGCCTATCATGTATGAACATTATTGGGATTCAAACTATACATAGATGGCCAACACGTGTGCAAGGGGGTCCTCTAATGTGCACTAGTTTCCATTTGCACTGATAAATTTGAATCTTTACAAGTTCTCGAAAAAAAATTGCTTCACACATATGCCCTATCATGTATGAACATTATTGGGATTCATATTATATATAGATGGCCAACACTTGTGCAAGGGGGTCCTCTAATTCTTGGGGATTTCAATCTATCTCTCTCTCTCTCTCGATCTATCATTGGTGGCCAGAACAACACACATATGCATGCACTTTATGCGCAAAGGCGCGGGTGCCTCTAATAATTCATGTGTGTGCGTATATTTGAACATATTCTTGGGGATTTCAATCTCTATCTCTCGATCTATATATCGTTGGTGGCCAATAAACACACTTATATATATACGCATGCACTTTATGCGCAAAGGCGCGGGTGCCTCTAATAATGTGTGTGCGCACTCGATCGATGATCCCTAAACCTTAAACCATAAAACCCTAAAACCCTAATCCTAATCCCTAAACACCCTGAACACTAAACCCTAAACCATAAACACTAAACCCTAAACCCTAAACACTAAACCCTAAAACCTAAAACATAAACACTAAACCCTAAACCCTAAACACTAAACCCTATACCCTAGACCCTATACCCTAATTAACACTAACCCTAACCCTAACCCTACATATATAGGCCAACGACACTTAATTGTGCATCAAGCAGGCGACCAACTAATTAGCGCTGATAAATTAATTAACTTGAATTTTGACAAGTTCTCAATCTCGAATGAAAACACATTTGATTAAGTTGTCTCATAATATATATATAATTAGTGTGCATGCGCGCATGGCATACCTTGCATATCATTCGTGCGTATATTTCAATATATATTTGAACATATTCTTGGGGATATATATATTTAAATCTCTCTCTCGATCTATATATCGTTGGTGGCCAAGAAACACACTTATATATATACGCATGCACTTTATGCGCAAAGGCGCGGGTGCCTCTAATAATGTGTGCGTGCACTCGATCGATGATCCCTAAACCTTAAACCCTAAAACCCTAATCCCTAATCCCTAATTATACCCTAAACATACACCCTAAACACTAAACCCTAGACCCTAAACACTACTCCCTAAACCCTAAACCCTAAACACTAGACCCTAAACCCTAAACCCCAACCCTTGACCCTAAACCCTAAACCCTAAACCATAAACCCTAAATATATTTCAATCTCTCTCTAGATCTATATATCGTTGGTGGCCAAGAAACACACTTATATATATACGCATGCACTTTATGCGCAAAGGCGTGGGTGCCTCTAATAATTAATGTGTGTGTGCACTCGATCGATGATCCCTAAACCTTAAACCCTAAAACCCTAATCCCTAATTATACCCTAAACGTACACCCTAAACACCCTAAACACTAAACCCTAAACCCTAGACCCTAAACCCTAAACCCTAAACACTAAACCCTAAACCCTAACCCTAGACCCTAAACCCTAAACACGTACTAAACCCCAAACCCTAAACCCTAAACCCTAGACCCTAAACCCTAATTAACGCTAACCCTAACCCTAAAACCCTAGCTAGCTAACCCTAAACCCTAAACCCTAATTAAACACTACATATATATATATAGGCCAACGACACTTAATTGCGCATCAAGCAGGCGACCAAATAATTAGCGCTGATAAATTAATTAACTTGAATCTTGACAAGTTCTCTCGAATGAAAACACATATGATTAAGTTGCCTCATAATATATATACAATTAGTGTGCATGCGCGCATGGCATACCATGCACATATCATTCGTGCATATATATATTTCAATATATATCTGAACATATTCTTGGGGATATATATATATACTTCAATCTCTCTCTCTCTCTCTCGATCTATATATATCGTTGGTGGCCAAGAAACACACTTATTATATATATACGCATGCACTTTATGCGCAAAGGCGCGGGTGCCTCTAATAATGTGTGTGTGCACTAGCTCGATCGATGATCCCTAAACCTTAAACCCTAAAACCTAAACGTACAACCTAAACACCCTAAACACTAAACCCTAAACCCTAGACCCTAAACCCTAGACACTAAACCCTAAACCCTAACCCTAGACCCTAAACCCTAAACCCTAAACCCTAAATATATTTCAATCTCTCTCTAGATCTATATATCGTTGGTGGCCAAGAAACACACTTATATATATACGCATGTACTTTATGCGCAAAGGCGCGGGTGCCTCTAATAATGTGTGTGTGCATTAGCTCGATCGATGATATCCCTAAACCTTAAACCCTAAAACCCTAATCCCTGATCCCTGATTATACCCTAAACGGACACCCTAAACACCCTAAACAGTAAACCCTAAACCCTAGACCCTAACACTACAAGAAAAGTTGCCATGGCCGACGAAGTTGAAGTCGCGCCGTGGTTGCTGGTGTACCATGGCCGACGATTTTTGGTCTCTCCGTTGTGCATGTCAAAACGTTTTTTTCTCGTTTTTGAGGCCACCTAGCCCGACGAAAACGGCCAAAACCTGGCGTATGGTGTCCCGGGACGTGGTGCATCTCGAATTCTCGGGTTCGCCGGCCGAGTCAACGCAAATCCGCACCACCGAGGGATGTAGGGCCCAGATGGCAGCCTCTCTGGCATTGTTTTTTTTCTCGATCGCGCCATCTCGTTCAACGGTCTCCGATCGAGCCGTTTACGATGCAGGATCATGGGTCCCGCATGTCATCCTCTATGAACCAAAATTCTTTCTATTCTTGCATTTTTTTGACCCCCTGTTTTCTGGCTACTTCCTTTTTCTTTTGATCCCTTGCCGCCTTGGAAACGTTGAGACCGCTGCTGCTAATTGGGACCCGCATGTCATCCTCTATGAGCAATCAACTTTCTTTTCTTGGAGTTTTTTTTGGCACCTCAAATTTGGCCACTTGCCTTTTTCTTTCGATCCCATGCCGCCTCTCAAACGGTGATACCGCTGCTGCTAAATGGGACCCGCATGTCATCCTCTATGTACTATAAAACTTTCTTTTCTTGGATTTTTTTTGGCACCTCATATTTGGTCACTTACCTTTTTCTTTCGATCCCCTGCTGCCTCTCAAACGGTGAGACCACTGCTGCTAAATGGGACCCGCATGTCATCCTCTATGTACTATAAAACTTTCTTTTCTTGGATTTTTTTTGGAACCTCATATTTGGTCACTTGCCTTTTCTTTCGATCCCGTGCCG